>NC_060083.1:28428518-29678518 GCF_922984935.1 Meles meles
TTAAGTATCTGCCCATATATGACAGTAAAAAAATCCCTGGTAATGGGGCACCTGGGTAGTCTGCTAAGCACCCAATTCTCCATTTCAGCTCAGGTCATGATCTCAGGGTCATGAGACTGAGCCCCGTGCAGGGTTCTGAGGTTGGCGTGGAGTCTGCTTGAGTCTCTCTCCCCCCCTCTCCTTCATATACTTGCTCTCTCTCAAATAAATAACATCTTTTAAACACCATCCCCTCCAAAACTCCTGGTAATCACTGTTTTCAATGACTGTTTTCAATGACTTTCAATATTTTACCCAGCTAATACACTATGCTTTATTTAGCCATTCCTGTAATGTGGGATAAATACAAGTTGTTTCAAATTTTTCTACTATTCTAAAAAATATTATGATGAAGATCTGTCAGCAAATTACAGAGTATTTCCCTAGAATCAATTCCTAGAATCACTGGGATAAAAGAACATAAAATATATGGGTAAAAATGTCAATTTAAACCAAGGGATCTCCTTTGTCTACGTGACTCCCCAAGCACACGCAGAAATCATGGGTAGGAAGAGAAATTATAAAGAAAGAAATTAGTCATGTGGCCCCAGTCCCTAGCAAGGCAGGATATTTCAACAGCAAGTTGGTTTCCATGGTATCCTAAGAGCATCACTGAAAGTGGAAATGGGGTGAGACTGAACAGGTCACGCAGGCCCTTCTTTCTAAAAGCAGGATGTCCTCTAGAGTTTTTCAGATTGTGCACTGGAAATTTCCATCAAGAGCCACATAAATGTAAAAGCCACTACAGTTCTTCACGGGACTAAAAAAAATCCTTTGATTCTGTTCCTTTTACTTCTCCATCAGATTTGTTCTATTTCTATCCACAAGCTACCTAGCCAAATTACCCTTCAAATGATACTTGGCAAACATTTTTAGCAATGGAGTTAGTATTGTTTTTTAATATTTTGATAGTATTTTGAATACTAAACAATATTTAGTATTGTTTTGAATATTTTTTTGAAGTATTATTTTCCAAATTTAAAAACTGCTCTGCCAGTAGAGGAATGCCAAGTGTAAGAATAGCCATTGAGATGTACTCTTAGGTGCCCAGTGCTGAAACATTCAATCTTTTCTTTAAATTCTTTCTTTAAATTTCTTTAAATTCTTCTGATCACTATGCCCACTAAGAAACTCTAGCCCTGGGATGCCTTGGAGCTAAGTAACAGTGGTTATCAAATGTGGCAGCTTCAAAAATAATTAATACAACAGGCAGAGAGAGATTTATTGCTTGGTATGTGATGGCCAAACAATACAGCATCTTAATTATACCCAGAGTTTCCAGATTTACTTATTATTAGTATTTTTGAAATATAAGGCCCCAATACAATTAACTGCAGAAGTGGGAAAACTGAAACATCCACGTAACCATGCCAGTATATTAAGTGCCACAGAGAATACCAACGGATATTCTTCTGATTCATGATTAGATCATCTAAAACAGAAATGGCATAATACAATTAACCTGGGAAAGTGTTTACAAATCACAGTCTTATGGTGGCCTTGAGTACTTACCCTTTCCTGTGATGTTTGATAGCGGAGGTGAAGAGCTGTGGGGTCCCAATCCACAGCAATATAGGCATTTCCAATGAAAGCTCTGTCTTCCCCACAATCAATTTTACAGCCTCTGCAAAATCTAAATGGAGGAAAATGATCTACTGAAGGATGGAGTCATTATGAAAGAATCCGAATTTTCTTTCTCAGAAATATTCTTCCTTTCTACTTCTCCCTTTCTTTCTTGGGTTCACAGTCTGTCATGGGCCTCTAACTTAAGACTGATCAATGCATGAATATATATTAATATAATTATTATTATTTTAGGGAAGCATGCTTATCACTTCTCAAGTCTCTGTTTTTGCAATGCAGTGGACAGTCATTTTAAATCCATATGAGTGGACTTTATGGCAAATAAATGACATGGGAATCGGACATTTGAGATAATATACCTGTAAGAAAATTCTAAATTTAGTTATTTAATGTTCTGAGGTAGGATAACTCATCTGATATAACAATCCCTATTTCCTTGTTCGTAAAGTGTCACAATAAATAAATGCATATAAAGTTTTATAGGAGGGAGGGACCATGACAAAGCCAAGGTTTCAGTGCTATTCAGATTGTTTGCTAAGTCTATTACAGTTCTCTGAAGGCTGACTTCAGTACTCAGGTATTTTCTAAGCTGCACAGTAATGACCAATCAATCTCCGTAATTCTTCTAAAAATCAAAAACAGACTTCCAGGAAAGTCTAGTATGGAGACTATGTTCTACTGGGTTCAAAACTGCTAAACTGATTTATATTTAAGGAGCAGAAAGTATAAAATAATAAATGTTGATCATAAACTACGAATTCGATGAGGATCATAGAGTTTATGGAACCAGGCAAGGCTCGAGCAAAACTAAGCTATAATAAGGAAATAATAAGGAAATAAAAAGGAAAAGATCAATAATAGGAATAATAGGAAAATAGGATCAAAATCAAAATAGGATCATAATAAGGAAAAGATCAATAAAAAATTCCCAAGTTTAAGCTTCTCGTTATTCAGTATTACCTCTAAAAACTGGAAACCTTATAAGAAAGGTATAATATCTCAAGTTGCAATTCTACTAAAATTTTTCCTTTGCAGAAGATCACTTTACCTATACCATGGGCACCAAGCACAGGAGTTCCCATCTTTCTGCACAACTCGTAGAGTGAAGGGATATTGATAGCCCATACTGTCATCACTGAAACAGAACATAAACCAAAGTATAAAAAACATTTCTGATTTGAGGTCTCAAATCCTTTTCATTTTCTCTTGAAGTAACCCAAGGCAGGGACATCTGTCATAGCAGTAGGCTCATGGTGATGGTTCGATGCTGGTTATCTTAACCCATTAGCAGCAGCCCTGTACCAACCACACTAAGGGCTCCCACGCGGTATCCCTGCATACAGAAGGGTAGACAGACTAGACTGCCAGATGTCCCTAATAAGACAGTCCATGTGGTCCACACAAATTTTATAAGAGCAGCAAATTATGAAATCAAATACCAATTATCCTTCAGTTCTAATTCTATCATAAGATTGAATTCACATTAAACTAAAATAATTAGATCTTTCCATGACAAGAACATTGAGACAGCACAGAAGGCTGAAAGGTCGTAATTTTTTTTTTTTAAGATTTTAATTATTTGACAGAGAGAGAAAGAGAGAGCGCAAGCAGGGGGAGTGGCAGGCCGAAGGAGAGGGAGAAGCAGGCTCCCCACAGAGCTGAGGGAGCCTGATGTGGGACTTTTGGGATCATGACCTAAGCCGAAGGCAGTTGCCTCACCAACTGAGCCACTCAGGCACCCCTCATAATGGTTTTTTTGAAGAGCTGAGTAACCATGTATTTAGAAGCTTTCTTTAATGGGAACCTTGATGTGGTACATGAAAGGCACTTCTCTTCCCTGCTTTAACTACTCAAAGCTATAAGGTACATAACATTTTTAGAGTAATGTCTTTTAGCTGCAAGAGAGCCTTGAATTCTCCAATTTAAAAAAAAAAAAAATTCATCCTTTCCCCAATAAGAAGCAATGCAGGACAGCACATCTGGCAATTGGTACTGGCTACTACATGGTTGCCGAAGATAATGAAACCATGATAAGGAATTTATGACCTCCAAAAATCTCAGTTCCAAATATCCTGCTTTGCAACAACCATCTCCTATCCTTTTAAATCACTTATTCAAGTATCACTACTTTAACAATTCTTTGGCCAAAGAGAAATTTCTTTTTTATTTACTTATTTTTTTTTATTTTTAAAAAGATTTTATTAGAGAGCACGTGTCTGAGAGTGAGAATGAGAGTGAGAGAGTAGGGGTAAAGGAAGAGGGAGAAGCAGACTCCCTGTTAAGCAGAGCGCCTGATGTGGTGCATGACCCTGGGATCATGACCTGACCCAAGGCAAATGCTTAAGTGACTAAACCACCCAGGCCCCCAGGGACCAAAGAGAAATTCCTCATCAATGTCCTCAAATTCTCACTTTTCTCCTTGTCTACTGTCCCTCAAAATAATCTTTTATACAGATCCTCAATTCTAGGAATTTGTCCCTCTAAACTGCAAACTTACTGACATTAACACTCACAAAAATGGAGAACTATACAATGAAACCCCATGTATTTGTCACCTGGCTATAATCATCATCAACCCTTGGGCACTTCTATTTCCTCTATACCCTTACCTACCTCCATTAAATTCTTTTATTCTATCATAAAAAAACTATGCTAAAATATACATAAAATTTACCACTTAACCATTTTTAAGTATACAGTTCAGTAGCATTAAGTACATTCACAATGTTGTACAACCATCACCACCATCCATCTCAGGAATTTTTCATCTTCCCAAAGAGAAACTCTGTACCCATCAAGCAATAATAATTCCCCTATACCTCTTCTCCCAAACCTTGGTAACCTCTTATCTACTTTCTGTCTATGAATATCCTACTTGAGGTATCTTATAAAAGTTAAATCACACAGTATTTGTCCTTTTGTGTCTGGCTTACTTCACTTAGTATAATGTTTTCAAGATCCATCTATGCTGTGTGTGTACGGGAACTTCATTCCTTTTTATGGTTGGCGAATCCTCTATTGTATGGTGCACCACATTTTGTTTATCCATTTGTCTGTTTATGAACATTTGGGTTGTTTCTACCTCTTGGTTATTGTGACCCGTTAATTATTTTTGAAGGGAATTAGACACATTTTATCATTTTCATTAATATTTCAGTGTGTTATCTTTAAAAGGTCAACTCTTATTATCTTTTTTTGTTTGTAGAAGCACTTTTTTTCTTACCTATTCTAACCTCCATGCCTTCATCTACACTACTCCACTAAAACAGCTTTTGCAAAGGTCACCACAGACTGCCATTTTATCAAGTCCAGTGGTCAGTTCCCAGTCCCCTTCTCAATCTCTCTGTAGCACTCAAAATTGACCAGATCTTCCTTTAAACACTTCTTCACTTAACTTCTGGGACACGACTTACTACTGATTTTCTTCTTACATCATTCGCTGTTTCTTCTCAATCTCTTTTGCTGTCATTTTTCAACCTCTAAATGTTGGAAGGGATCAGGAATTAGATTGTGGGTGTCTTCTCTAATTTTTACTCCCTAAATGATACCATCTGGTCTCAAGGCTTTAAATATCAACTATTTGCTGATGACACCTATGTTTCTATCTCTAGCAAAGGACACTTAATTCTATTTCCTACTTGGAAATATAACCTACATCTTGAATTTAACTTGATTCCTGTCATCTCTTGCCCAAACATACTCCTTTCTCAGTTTTCCCATTCAATAAGTGTTAACACCATTCACAAACAAGTCCTAAGGCTGAAAACCAAGCTTGGATTTCTCTTTCTCTCATATTCCATATCTAATTCATTAGCAAACCCTGGGAAAAGTTCTCATTTGGAAGTCCTTCAATTCAGTCTGACTTTTGCTTCAAGTTTAATCTTGCCCTACTTTTTTTTTTTTAAGATTTTATTTATTTATTTGACAGAGATCACAAGTAGGCAGAGAGGCAGGCAGGGAGAGGGGGGGAGACAGGCTCCCTGCTGAGCAGAGAGCCTGATGCGGGGCTCGATCCCAGGACCCTAGGATCATGACCTGAGCCGAAGGCAGAGGTTTTAACCCACTGGGCCACCCAGGCACCCCACCTACTGTCGTTTTTACTAAGCACAACATTCCTCAACTAAATTCCTTATTGTCTGCAGTTTTCCTTTAAGATTTATCCTTAAGCCTTACCCTAGCCATCAAAAGACCCCATACCATAACCTATCAGCAAACAGAACTTCTATTCAGTTAACACAGAAGCTGACCTCTCACTTGCACTATGATAAGAAAATAAACAGCAGTTCAGTTCAGATATAGGTAATGCATCATGATCCCAACAATTATTAGAAATAAATATATTGGGGCGCCTGGGTGGCTCAGTGGATTAAGCTGCTGCCTTCGGCTCAGGTCATGATCTCAGGGTCCTGGGATCGAGCCCCGCATGGGGCTCTCTGCTCCGCAGGGAGCCTGCTTCCTCCTCTCTCTCTGCCTGCCTCTCTGCCTACTTGTGATCTCTCGCTCTGTCAAATAAATAAAATAAAAATCTTTAAAAAAAAAAAAGAAACATATTTACGAATCCAACAGAACACTGGTAGGAGGAATGGAAAGAAAACAGAAGATGTTTATTTTCTTTACCTAGACTTATGATATTATTCTGTGTTAAACTGACATAGTATGGAAACAATCTAACTGAATCATTTGTTATGGCATGGGAATTTTTTAGAGTTCATATATAGAAATGCACACTAGAGGATACAAATTTCCTGGTGAATTCACAGTCTCTAGTTTTGCAATAACAGAAGTCAAGGATATTACCTGAAGGATTTAAAGCATTAGCAGGAAGGATTTTAGGTAAGAGATTAGAGAATAAAAGGATTTTTAGACACCAGAATGTCTAGGTGATGAAAGGAGACTATATAGTCTCCTACTCAAAAGATCAAACCAAATGGTTGAATTATATACTTTCTGGATGGCTGTTCAACAAGTGATTAACCTAACATGGAAAGTATCCTATGGATCACACAGAATTCACAGAAATTCTTCTTGAGTTTGGAAACCACAGGTCTAGGCTGATCCCCTAAACTCACCAATCCTGAGCATGGTTACTGGCTTCCTGAGGTGGGAGTGGGCTGGCTAATCGAGACACTTGAATCCAAACCGCATCATACAAGTCCTTCTTCCGGGTATGCACGGTACATGGAACAATCAGTGGCATTCCAAAGAGGCTGGGGCGATTCTTCTGAGATGAAAGGAAATACAGTTCGGTCCTCATCTGTATGTACAAACAAAAGAGAAGGCTGAGAAAACAGGCCTTTGATTCCTCCCTTTCATTCTTCTAAGACTGCCAGTAACAGACATTGTTATCATTTTCAAATTAGTCACTATCACACCTCCCCTTATTGACAGAAACATTTTTTATTACTATGAAGAGACTGGTTATTTAAAGTGGAGTCACTGAAAGGTTGAGGTATTGCCAGTTTCAGAGCTGTTGTCTATCAAACAGAGATTTTCAGCATTTAATATTTTCAAACTAGTTTTCTCTGATAAATATTTCTCACACATACTGGATCATACATAAAAACTAGTGATAGTTTCAGAGCTCAAGGCTTTTAAAGGCAATAAAATCCTTTCTCTAGAAAGTATGCCAGTAAACCCAAACTCCCTCAAAATGAAATTTTCTAGTAAGGTGTTGATAGCTGCTATTACAGCATAATTCTCAAACTTTTGGAAAGATACAAAACCCAGCCACTTAATGTTATAAAAACTTATGCATCTTCCTAAAAGTAGCTGAGTGACTTTAGTCTTTTTTTTTTTTTTTGATAGAATAAAAGGTACACTTTAAAAATATTTGCTTTTAGTATGTTAAGGAGATTTTTACAATATTCCTTAATATAGAGATACTATACAGAAGTAGCTTGGAAATAGCTGCTTAATAAAACAAAAGTTTAATGTAATAGAAAGGTTGGTTAGAGTTCAGGATTACTGAAAAAAAACTGCCTAGCGGGTGGCTGAGTGATGGACACTGTAGAAGGTATGTGCTATGGTGAATGCTGTGAATTGTTTAAGACTGATGATTCACAGACCTGTGCCCCTGAAACAAATAATACATTATATGTTAATTAAAAAAAAAAAGCTGCCTAGCACTTAAGACATTTAATTCTTATTTATTTGACAGACAGAGATCACAAGTAGGCAGAGAGGAGGAGGAAGCAGGCTTCCTGCTGAGCAGAGAGCCCGATGTGAAGCTTGATGCGAGGCTTGATCCCAGGACCCTGGGATCATGACCTGAGCCGAAAGCAGAGGCTTTAACCCACTGAGCCACCCAGGCGCCCCAGGACATTTAATTCTTTAAGTTTGGTCTCTGTGTAGTACTTATAGAAGCTAAATCAACAACTTAGAAACTCACTAAAGGTTATCTAGTTTCTAGGGGAAAAGACTTTCAGATTCTCAAGCATTTTATCTTGCCATTAATTTTTTAAAGTATAAGTTTTCAAAAGATTTTATTTTACTTTTTATTTTATTTATTTATTTGACAGAGGGAAATAGCACAAGCAGACAGCGCGGCAGGCAGAGGGAGGAGGAGAACAAAACTCCCCGCTGAGCAGGAGCTTGATGCAGGACTCATCCCAGGACTCTGGAATCATGACCTGAGATAAAGGCAGCCACTTAACTGACTGAGACACCTAGGTGTCCCTAAAGGATTTTCTTTTTTTTTTTTTTTTTTTTTAAAGATTTTATTTATTTATTTGACAGAGAGAGAGATCACAAGTATGCAGAGAGGCAGGCAGAGAGAGAGGAGGAAGCAGGCTCCCTGCGGAGCAGAGAGCCCGATGCGGGGCTCGATCCCAGGACCCTGAGATCATGACCCGAGCCGAAGGCAGCGGCTTAATCCACTGAGCCACCCAGGCGCCCCTAAAGGATTTTCTTTTTAAATAATCTCTACACCCAAAGTGGGGCTCAAACTTACAACCCTGAGATCAAGAGTCGCATGTGCCATCAAATGAGCCAGACAGGCACCCCTTACCACTATTTATTTAAGCTTAGTTAAATTGATGATTCTAAGCCACATTTCATGTGTTGATGTTTTTACAAGACTCAGAGAAATATGGATAAATTCAGAACTTTTTTAGAATTCAGAACTATTTTTTAAAAACCTAAAAACAGGGATGCCTGGGTGGCTCTGTTGGTTACGTCGCTTCCTTCGGCTCAGGTCATGATCCCAGGGTCCTGGGATCGAGTCTCGCATCGGGCTCCTTGCCTCTCTGCCTGCCGCTCTGCCTGCTTGTGTTCTCCCTCTCTCTTTCTGAGAAATAAATAAATAAATAAAATCTTTAAAAAAAAAACAAAAAACCTAAAAATGTAGATTAGTTCTTCTCTACTTGAACTTCTACTATTTTTCCACTCTCAGCAGATGACTTACTTTACTAAATAAGACTAAATGAGATCAGCTAAGCAATGATCTCTTTCCTCTACTCTTATCAGTGTAACTCTTTTCTAAACCCACACAAAATTTTCATCCTCTTGAGAGTAACTTCTCCCAGTAACAAACAGAGATTCTGATCAGTTTCCCCAGGGTTAACACTCCCACTTTCCTACACCAGAAATTCTCCTTTTGCTCTCTTCCAACAACTTTTCCTCTCAGCTGAAGTAACTCATTTGACCCGACTATGCAAAGAACTTCCTCATTTTTTTACTAGGTTACACTGTGAAACTGTAGTTTTCACTTTTTGACTTCTCTAGCCCATGTAAACTACTTTTTTTTTTCTTTTAAATTGACTTTCCCTTTAGTTGTCATGTCAATACTGTTTTTCTATTTCTCCCTTTATTTTCGGAATATTGCTTATGTTGCCTTGCCTTATTCCTTTTCTTTTTGTACCCTGTAGAAGGGAATAGAAAAAAAACAAAACAAAACAAAACTACGTTCAAAGTAATTCAAGCATGATAGCAATAAGGTCTGAAAGAAAGTGGCAGGGAAAATGAAGAAATGGTAAATTCAAGTACTTAAGTACTTTGAAAGAAGAAAAGAGCATAGAGGTATATGAATATAAGGTAAGAAAAGGGGGAAAAAAACCTAAAAACACTCCCAGCTGTTAGCTTTAGCATGGAAGAATAATGTTGCCTTTCACAAAAATGATAGGAAAAGGAATGTGACTTGAGACAGACAGATGGTAAAATCAAATTTAGGCATTCCCAAAGCAGCTGTCTAAATCATGAAGGAAACTGGAAACAGGAAACTAGTTAAATGTGAAAATTAAGAGCTGACAATGTGGCTTTATGGCCCAATAATTATGAAAACCTGTACATAATGCTTTAGCATTTACCAAGCAATTACATAACATATACATGATAATTGAAGAGAACTGTTTTCCAAGAAAGACTAAAAAAAAAGTACATCAGAGTTCTTAATTTATGATCTGATAACATTTGGTAAGAAAGACAGGGAAATACACGGATCAATTATTTTAGCTGATGGGACCAGTTGGAGCCATGCTTAAAGACAATTCCAAGTCACAAATGGATCCTTTCTCTGTCTACTCATACAATCCTGGTCCACAGAATGTTATCCATATGGTCAGAAACTCACCTTAAGCCAAAAGTTATTAATTCAAAAGGGAAGAAAAGTACATTTTAAAGAATTATCAGAAGGCAAACAGCTGTATAATTACCACTCAGGTCATGACCCAATACAGCCAGCACTCTTAAAAGTTTCCTTCTGCTTTCTCTGAATCCAAATTCTTCCTTCCTTCTAAAGTTAACAGTTTTGGGGCACCTGGGTGGCTCAGTCGGTTAAATGTCTGACTCTTGATTTTGGCTCAGGTCATGGTCTCAGGGTCCTGAGATTGAGCCCCACGTTGGGCTCTGCACTGGGTGTGCAGCCTGCTTGGGATTCTCTCTCCCTCTCCCTCTATCCCCCTGGCCCTGCTCATGCACTTTCTCTATTAAATAAGTAAAAAAAAAGAAAGTTTACAATTTTTCTGCATTTTATGGTAGTCAATTATTCCTTGCTTTTTTAGTTTTGTAGTCTATGCATTAAAGATAGTCAATTTCATTTCCCCTCTTTCTGAGGTTTTTGTTTTTTTAAAAATCATGTAATTTATACTTGTGTCTGGTTTCTTCCCACAACATTGTTTATGATGTTTCATTTATGTTGAATATAACTCTAAGTCCCTTCATTTTCATTGCTGTACAATATTCTATTACATGAATATGTCTCAACTTGTTATTTTATTTTAATATTTTATTTATTTGACAGAGAGAAATCACAACTAGGCAGAGAGGCAGGCAGAGAGAGAGGAGGAAGCAGGCTCCCCGCAGAGCAAAGAGCCCGATGCGGGGCCTGATCCCAGGACCCTGGGATCATGACCTGAGCTGAAGGCAGAGGCTTTAACCCACCGAGCCACCCAGGCACCCCTCAACTTGTTATTTTAGAGAGAAAGAGCAAGAGCAAACGAGGGTGAGTAGGGTGAGGGGCAGAGGGAGACAGAGAGAATCTCAAGCAGACTCTCCGCTGAGTTTGCAGTCCAATGCAGGGCTCAATTACATGACCCTGAGGTCATGACCTGAACTGAAATCAAGAGTCCAATGCTTAACCAACTGAGACACTCAGGTGCCCCAATTAATGGACATTTAATGTTTTCATTTTTCTTTTTAGCTTTGGCCTATTACAGATAATGCTGTTATCTGAATGAATATTCTTATATATATCTCCCGGTATACATGCCTGTTTTTAGATGCTTAAAAAGATTTATCCTTAACTAGATAACTATTTTCTAAAAGAGCTATGTTAATTTATACTTTTAATAGCAGGGTATGAGAGTCCCTGTTGCTTAAATATCCTTACCAATGCCATCAACCTGTTTAATCTTAGCTCTTCTGGTGGGTGTGCACTGATATGGCAATGTGACTTTAATTTGCATTCCCCTGGTTCGTAGTGTGGCTGATCACTTTTTGATATGGTTACTGGCTATCTGAATATCCTTTCTGTGATGTGCCTATTTAAGTATCAACCATTTTTTATGGAACTGCTTTTTTCTTAATCATTTACGTAAGTCCTTTGTATTGGATTGAGCCCTTTGGCAGTTATAGGCATTACAAACATGAATATATTCACCTTTATTATCATCTTCTGGGCACTGTTTTATTGTTTTGCTTTCACATTTAGTTCTATAGCCCACCTGGAATTGAACACGGTGTGATGAGAGAGACTGAGAAAACTGTCTTTTTCTCATTGATCTTCAATGCCATCTTTGTCATAAATCAAGTGTTCATACGTTTGTGAACCTGATTCTGGGCTCTCTATTCTAGTTCACTGGTCTACTTGTCTTTTCTCACACCAATATCACAATGTCTTAAGTACTGTAGTGTTATAAAATTATAGTATCTGGTAGTTCAATTCCTCATGCTTTATTTTTCTTCAAGAATGTTTTGGTGCTTTGTACCTCTACTTTTTTTTTTAAAGTAAGCTCTACATGGGGCTTAAACTCAACACCCCAAGATCAAGAGTTGCATGCTCTACCGACTAAGCCAGTCAGGCACCCCGTACTTCGATTTTAGATTCAGCTTATCGAGTTATACATACACAATCATCTATACACTGAGTTAGAATTTTCATTGGGATTGTGCGTTGAATCTGTAGATCAGTTTGTGGAGAACTGGTATCTTTGAAATATTGGGTCTTCTAATCCATGAACATGGTCTAGTCCTTCAAATATTTGAGTCTTTATAAAAATTTTTGTCAATATTTTATTTATTGTTTTCCATATAGATGCCTTATATGTCTATTGTAGTTTATTTCTAGGTACTTAATTTTTTTCATACTATGACAAACGATATCCGTAGTGGGTTGAATGGTGGCTCCCCAAAAGATGTCTACATCCTAACTCCCCTAAACTTATGAATGTGACCTTATTTGGCAAAATAGTTTTTGCAAATGTAATTAAGTTGAGGCTCTTGAGGTTGAGAAATCCTCATATCTGGATTATCTGGGTGGCCTCTCAATCTAATGACAAATGTTCTTATCAGTAAATCTTATTAGTGAAAAGCAAAGGGAGAAGGAGAAGACCACGCAAAGAAGCAGGCACAGATTGGAGTTATGAGCTAAGAAATGCCTACAGGGGGCACCTGGGTGGCTCAGTGGGTTAAAGCCTCTGCCTTCGGCTCAGATCATGATCCCAGGGTCCTGGGATCGAGCCTCGCTTTGGGCTCTCTGCCCCACAGGGAGCCTGCTTCCTCCTCTCTCTCTGCCTAGTTGTTATTTCTCTCTGTCAAATAAATAAAATATTAAAAAAAAGAAAGAAAGAAAGAAAGAAAGAAATGCCTACGGAAGCTGGAAGAGACAAGGAAGGTTTCTCCCCTAAATCCTTTGGAGGGAGCACGGCCCTGTTGATTTCAGACGTCTTGATTTTAGACTTCCAGCCTTTAGAAATATGTATGACAGAATACATTTCTGTTGTTTTAATCACCAAATTTGTGCTAATTTCTTACAGCAGTCCTAGGAAACAACTTGTTTTACCCAAGAACATTCTTGTTTCTCTCCAACCAACCAACCAACTAATCTCCAAAGGTATCCACATTTACATGGCAGAGAAGGTGTACATGTGTATGTAACATAGGAGACAGAAACTGTTAAAAGAAAGTAGTATTCTGATGTACCAGCTATCCTGTTGTTGTTTAATATGAGTGAGGAATGTAATTTCATATATGGGTCAGCATGTGTGATACCAAATCCCGGCTCTGATCACATACAATATCATCATAATACATTGAAAGTGAACACAATGAAGATGCTCCAAAGACAGAAAGTGGCTATGTTTCACAAATGACACTGGCAGGCAAGACCAGCAATAACTTGCCTAACATTAAACTAACCATTTTTCGATGGACTGCAATGATGTAGCCTGTAAAGGAATTGTCAGGAAGAGATGGCATATGACCATTCACCATTCCATTTGTGAAGTTCTTCTCAGTTCCACATGGCACAACAGTGTTTGGCATTCCATTGGGCATGAATATTGGTCGGGGCAAGTCCCCATTGGTGGTCAGAGTGAACATTCCATTTGTAGATGGGGAAGAGGAGAAATCTACAAATTCAAAGATAAGTACAGCATCATAAGCTTGTGGTGCCTTCACCTTTGCTCTTTTCTCAATTAATGCGGGGACCCAGACCACCATAGTAGAGTCTCTTTTAGCAAAGGTCAGGGAGAAATCATAATTCAAATAATAATTCTAGATTAGAAGATTTTAATTTCAGATTCTACTTCTATAACTCACATTTAAGACTAAATAACAAACCAAGAGTAACTGCTGGAAAGTTTTCTGAAAAGTTTAAGTAAATTTTTCAAAGAACCTCTATCAGCACCACATTGTTGCATGCAAATAGTTCTCTCTTATCTTCTTCTTCCTCTACAAATTCATTTCTCCATTCTCTTAAAAATGTTTAGTTGAATACAGTAGTCTCTAGCTAGATGTTGCCTTTTTTGTAATCTTTTAAAAAAATACTTTATTTTATAGAGCCACTTTATGTATATAGCAAACTAAAGAGGAAGGTACACAGATTTCCCATATGCCCTTTGTTCCCACAAATGCAAAGTCTTCCCCATTAGCAACACCTTCGCAGCCAAAGGGATATATTTGTTACAAATGATGATGGAAAATACTTCTTAAATTTAAATTAAATTAAAAATGCATTTGTTTCAGTCTCAATAGTGCTCAACAATCCATGTGACTAGTGGATATTCTATTGGATGGAAAAGGTTATAGGACAGACAAACAATACTACATGGTCAAAAAGACTAAGATAACCATATCAAATCACATGCAATATTAAATAAACAATAATTCTTTTTTTGTTTTTATTTCCCATCCCAACCCTAAAACAGATTCTTTAGTTGAGTTTATTGTTTTATTTTCTGATAGTATGTATCTCTTACACCATCTATTGCCATGTTAGTGTCAGATAAAAAGAATTAAGAAATCTGAATTCCAGTGGAAGATTTAGTTAATCATCTACCTGTCACTTGTATTGCCTGAATTTTAGCCTCTTCTTCTAAAAAATGAAGAATTTGAGCCAAATGATCACCAAGGTTTCCATCAGGCTCCAAAGTTCTTTTGCTCAAATATCTTTAGCTCGAACAAATAATATAAGCTCTTAGGCCAATATCTAAAGCTAAGATCACAAGAGGGAGCTCTAGTTCTATCTTACCTGTCTGTATTGGACTAGAAGCTGAAATTGGAGATCCAGGAATGGGGATTTCAAATGCACACAAAAACCCACTCACTGAGAGCCGTACTTTTTGGTTGTCCTGAGCGAAATTCTACAGAAAAAAAAAGGTAAGATAAGAAGGGGAAATTTTTCAGATAAAATGGAAAATCATTCTTTCTGATACATACAAGCTAATGTTTTAGATGCTTTCACCAATAAAAAAAACAAAAAGACAGTAATTCTTCTCAAACAACTAAAAGATGAAATCTTGATAAACTGGCTGAAAACTAACCTTACTGACAAAACCATTATCTCTTTCCATAGGAAAAAAGTATGTTTTGCATAGCTGGCTCCTTAAGATTTGTCCTTCATTTCAAGCATCTAAACCCCAAACTCAGAGAGCTCTTACCTTTGCCTTACACATGAGAAAAACATTAATTAGGTGAGTTCGTTAAGAAAGCCCAAAGATAAATGTTAATAATACCAATGGTAGGAGCTCAATTCAGGGTAGGCAACATACTTATTATTTTATTGAAAAATGTTTTAAGCTTATTTTATTTAATTCAGTTAGCTGGGCGCCTGGGTGGCTCAGTCAGTGAACTGTCTGCCTTTCACTCAGGTCATGACCATGGAGTCCCAGGATCATGTCCTACATTGGGCTCCCTGCTCAGCAGGGAGTCTGCTTCTCTCTCTGCCTGCTTCTCCCTCTGCCCTTCAACCCCCCTTGTGCCCTCTCTAGCTTCCTCTTCTTAAATCATGAATAAAATCTTGCAATAAAAAAGCAAATAAATACATTCAATTAGTTAGCATACAGTGTAGCATTAGTTTCAGATGCAGAGTTCAGTTACTCATCCACTGTGCATTATATCACATGTCCTCCTAATGCTCGATACCCAGTTACTCCATCCCCACCCACCTGTATTTATTTATTTTTTTTGTTTCGAGTTTTTTTTTTTTTCTTGAAAGATTTTATTTGACTGAGTGATCACAAGTAGGTAGAGAGGCAGGCAGAGAGAGAGGGGGAAGCAGGCTCCCCGCTGAGCAGAGAGCCCGATGCGGGGCTCAACCCCAGGACCCTGGGATCATGACCTGAGCCGAAGGCAGAGGCTTTAACCCACTGAGCCACCCAGGCGCCCCCGTTTCAAGGTTTTATTTAAATTCTAGTTTGTTGGGGCACCTGGGTGGCTCAGTGGGTTAAAGCCTCTGCCTTCGGCTCAGGTCATGATCCCAGGGTCCTGGGGTTGAGCCCCGCATCGGTCTCTCTGCTCAGTGGGGAGCCTGCTTCACCCCACCTCTCTCTGCCTGCCTCTCTGCCTACTTGTGATCTCTATCTGTCAAATAAATAAATAAATCTTTAAAAAAAATAAATTCTAGTTTGTTAACATATGGTGTATATTAGTTTTAGACAATATATATATTATATATGTAGGCTATATATATATATACACACACACACATTATATATAATATAAAAGAACTGATTTATGTCATTTGCCTTTGCTCTCTAACTTAGTGTATTGAAAGGCCAGGTGTATACATTAATAAAGAAATAATAAAAGAACACATTTATAACTATGTATATAATTTTAACCTAGGAAGAATTCTAGTGAGCATGGTAATATAGAAGGACCATAAAGTGTAGCAGCAGTAGTCACTAGGGTAATTCTATACTGCAGTAACATAGCTAGATTACTCCATACAGATAGCGCTGAACTTACATGTTTCTCTCTTTTAAAAATGCCACTATCATTATTACTTCTTTATGCTGGTAGATAACCCTTTTTTAAATTTCTGGAACGGGAAGCTTGAGAAATTTTTTTGTTCAGTCTCTGTTGCGTTTTAGTATCTCCTTCAGTCATCAATTGACAAAATTGTGATTTTTTTTTTATTTATTTAAAAGATTTTATTTATCTGAGAGAGTGTGAGAGCAGGGAGAAAAGCAGAGGAAGAGGGAACAGACTCCCTGCTGAGCAAGGAGATGGCCACGGAGCTTGATCCCAAGACCCTGAAATCATGACCTAAGCTAAAGTCAAGAGTTAGCCACTCAACTGACTGAGCCATCCAGGTGCCCCGAGAAAACTATGATCATTGAAGGATGGAATCAAGGTTTTCTTAGAAAGAATAGTTAATATTACCTTTATGTTGGAACCATGTACTTCTGCCAGGAGGATCTGTTCTGATTTAAGCCCACAGAGATCGCTCAGCTGTTTTTTTAAACCTGTGTACTTTTCATCCATATTCAGTCGTAGTCCATATCGTACAGGGGTAGTACCATCCAGCTTAATAACTAGTAAAGGAAAAACATCTTTTATCAGTAAAATACAGGTTTCACTGAAAGCTTTCCTATGTTTGTGTGTGAGACTTGGAAATAGCAAACATTTCAGTCTAGAATTTTTTAAAAAAAGATTTTATTTATTATTTATTTGAGAGAGAGAGACAGACAGACAGAACATGAGCAGGGGGAAGAACAGAGGGAAAGACAGAAGCAGACCCTCTGCTTAGCAGTAAGCCCAGTGTGGGGCTCAATCCCAGGACCCTGGGATCATGACCTGAGCTAAAAGCAGACGCTTAACTAACAAGCCACCCAGGTGCCCCTCAGTCTAGAATTTTTATTTTATATGTAAATTACAACAGATGGTACTTAGGGATGATGTTGAGTGCAATCATTATTTTTTGATGTTCATCTGCTATAGAAATGTGAATGGCCTTGCAAGATTTTAAAGAGTTTCTGGCATGTTTGAAACTAATAGAGGAATCGATGAGTACAAGGCTTGGACCCCTATTCCAGGTCTTTCAAACCGCAAATTATTCTTACAATTAGATTGCTAGATTATAACATGATGGCCAATTTTTATGGGAATGCATTAAAAAGAAATGACTATACTTACAAACTCAGGTTACCTGAATAAGGTAAAAGACATTCAAGTTAAGTAATTTTTCAGAACTTTGTGACCTACCTGTTATTTCTAAGTGCATATAACTGTCCATTGGTAGTGGCAAAGACAAAAAATTGAAAGGGTCAAATCGGACACTTATATGCCCACATGTCTTGCATCTGACTTGGGACCTCAGCTGCCCATGGAACAAATCTACAACAATTGATCTATTCCTTCTCAGATGGTTGTCCCAGGCCTAGCAAGGAAAAAAATTAGAAAACTTTTTTTTTCTAAAATTCAAAAGATAATTATTTCTACACAAATTCAAATGAACTAGCTAAATCTATTAGGTTTAAATGTCAAGAATATAATCCTCTGAAGCTAATGTAACATTGTATATCAACTGTACTCCAATAAAAAAAAAAATAATCCTTAGTCTTCATTCGTATTGCATGGAGCACTGGGTATGGTGCATAAACAATGAATTTTGGAACACTGAAAAAAAATTAAATTAAAAAAAATGGAAGCTTTCTGCCTGTAAATTTATAGTACAAATATATAATTTAAAATGTACCATCTACTGAGATAGTACAGAAAACCAGTTCTTGAATGGACTTTGATTCTTTTTGTTCAACCTACATATTAAATACAGATGGGAAATCCTATTTTTTTTGTTCTTACCATGGTGACAACGGTGAGTATTAAAGTTCTCTGTCCATTAAAAGGTAGATAAAACATGCCTATTGGTGACTGTACACATTATTTTAGCAATTAAGGGGACTCCCAAGTTCTACTGAATGATTATTCCTACATTTTTTCCCAAAAGTTTACAATGTAAAAAGGTAACATTCTAAAACTTGCATTAAAGATGCTTTGTTTTGGTGTTACTGAATAAGAATTAAACAGAGAAATATAAATTCCTTCACTTCCACAGTAAAATTCTAATCACAGAATAGTTTAATTAAATTAAATGTTAATAGTTTAATTAGCATTTAAGTTGTGTGACACACGTTTGTGGCCAGAACATCTGATCTATTGCTTACATTAGAAATTCAAAACCGACAAACCTCTGCAGCTACTTCCCAGTCTGGTCGGCCATCGCTGTCCTTCAATTCCACATATGGCTTCTCATGGACTCGGTTGAGATCTTCATGAAGACCATCCAAGAGAAAAGCCAGAAGTTCTTGGGAATCTTGCTGCTGGAACCCATTAAACCTGGGAGCATATTTTGCTATGGTCCACTATAAATATAACAGGAATCAAACTCATTATTTGCTACCACGTAAAATTTGGAATGAACATGCCCCATAATTCATTCAGTGGCATTATGAGAAGGTAAATAATATTTAGTCTGCCTTGATTTCAGCAAATATGTTTTGAATAACCATGAAATCTTTCTAGTCTTAATCTTAAATGACAAGGAAAAAAAGGTATTTTGGCCAATACTGTGTTCTAGTTCAGTATCATATAAGCAAACAGTTCTTTAGGAACACAGATATTATTTAAGACAGGTAGGACAGAAATATTAAAATAGCATTTGCTCTCATTGGAAAAAGTGTTTTCTTTAACAGTTAACTTTTCTGGTCTTGTATCCTAACTTTTATTATTGGAGGCAGAATAGCCTGTTTAACTGTGAGGATTCTACTAGTTTATAATCTCCGGCAAGCTATTTAACTGCCCTGAGCCTTAGTTTCCTAAGCCATAAAATGAGGATAATAGTATTGCTTTACATTTTAGGACTATTCAGAAGATTAACTGAGTTAATACACATAAAGTAATTAGAGTAATGCTTGGAAGTGGTTAAGAAGTCAAATTTTTAGCTATAATGATTATTAATTTTTAATCTAAAAAGTTTTTGTATTGTTTTTAAATAAAGATAAAAAATAATCCTAAAAAATCATTGTAAAATATAAAATTTATATCCATGGATTTCAGTAATTACATTCTTTCTGGTTCCTATTTTTAATTAATTTATTTTTCAATTTGGCTCTATGCCCAGTGTGGAGCCCAATGTGGGACTTAAACTCCATCACCCTGAGGTCAAGACCTGAGCTGAGATCAAGAGTTGGATGCTTAATCCACTGAGCCACCCAGGCGTCTCTCCTGCTGCTTTTTAAAATTCTATATATGGGGTGGCCTGGATGGCTCAGTTGATTGTCTGCCTTTGGCTCAAGTCATGATCCCAGGGTCTTGGGATTGAGCCCAGGGAGCCTGCTTTTCCTTCTCCCTCTGCTTGCCACTCCCCCTGCTTGTGCTCTCTGGCTCTCTCTTCCTCTCTGTCAAATAAATAAATAAATGAATAAAATCTTTTAAAAAATTCTATAGATAGAATTATCTTAGCAATATTAAAAGGTGTACTGAGTATCATTTATTAGGCTCAGAGGTATATCTTGCAGTTAGAATACTACTAACAGTAAAGGACTAACAAAGGAAGATTTCCTATGTATACAAGATAGTTGATAAATCAGTAAACTGAATGACAACCCAAATTTACACTATGACTTTGATCATTTCCTAACACTACATCTACAGCAGTATTTTGCATATATCTGAACAAGTAAAAGCATCTGACACCTAGTTTAGTCTCATGAAAGATCTAAAACACATTAGTTAAACTAAAACTAAAAAGCTAAACATAAAAAGCATGTAGAAAAAAATCAGTTACTTAAACAACTGCTTAGGACTTAATACTTCAGTATTATTTTAATCTGCTTACCCGAAGCTTTAATGGGGCAACATTCTTCTGAGTTCCACTCCAAAGTTCCTGTACTAAATCCCCATAGCATTTAGCCATATGGCCCTTCATACCAATAGGATTTGTCCTAGAAGTTTGAGAGGAAAATTTATTGCCAAACGTTCTCATAAATCACAATCACAAGGGGACAGAAATGTCTAGCATCTATTTTCTCATAAATTTCTTTTTAAAACGAGAGAAGTATCCCTTGCCCCTTATACTAAATAGGGCAAATAAGACTTTTCTCCCCCAGGGTTTAGAAGAGGAGATTTAAGAGATAGTGGGTTCATATCAAAGTCATAAAAGAGGGCAATGAACCAAGAAATATTACCTGTTGAGTTCATAAAGATGTCTCCCTGAGATAAAATACTGTGTCAGTGGCTGTGTGTTACTAACACACTGGATGCTTGAGTTCATGAAGCAAGTGTTTCCCAGGTTACTCAGACCGGTGGCTCCTTTTTCTGTGGGAACTAGAACAAACAATATGAGAAGGAAGCCTAACTATAGAAAGATGTCACAGGCAGACCAAACAGTTACTTGTATTTGATGCAATGATTTTTATAATTTTTTTAATCAGCTAAATGGAGCTAATACTTCTTTATCTGGTCTTGGAATGCTGAAGTAGAGGTTTTTCAGAGTATCAGTGGCGATTATGGTAATCTAAGCTCATTGTGATCTAAAATTAGCTATGATTCTCTTTAACTGCTATGATAGATTTTTACAACTCAAACAATTCTCTCCCAGTATCATGTCTTTAAAAAAATATATAAATTATATAATTGCCAAGGTTAGAAAAAAAATGTGATGCTCCAGGAAAAAGAAAAAGGGGTCCTAATCACTTTTGAACTAGAAAGCCAAAGTTATTAACACTTCAATAGTTTAGTAATTTTAAGATAATTTCTTTAGAAATAATTAACCAGAGACTTACCCTTGTGTCTATCTATTTTACTACTGTTTGCTATAAAGGACATTTCCTCAGGCCAACTCATATCTTTGTTGCGAACTGGAAAGACAGAGAGAGGAATATGTTAATTTCTTACCCATTCAAATCAATTGCTTCTGTCTTTTTTTTTTTTTTTAAGAAAGGTTTTTATTTCTAAATCAGAAACTGAAAAAAATTGAGTTAATTTTAGTAATTGATTCTGAAACCATTCTAACTATACTGGGGACTTTATAGTCACTTGATTCGAATGCACTGGTAAACTATTCCCTCAATTGCCTACCTGAATTAAAATTATACTCAAACATCTATAGAAGTAATTAAAGCTCTTAAACTTAATGCATAAGAATTATCACAATTCCTTCTTAAATTATGACAACTGTCAGAGTAATTTCTTTTAATACAAAGGCATCCTACAATGTTTCCGAAAATCTTGAAGGGAAAAGATACATTTTAAGTTTTCACTGACATGCCCATGCCAGTGTGTAGATCTATGTGTGAGTATACAAGTAAGCTCTGTTGGTGAGTGACCGGTGTGGATGACTAATGAAAGCCTCTGCCACTCACTATGCCAGAGAGTTAGTTTTCTTACTCAAATTCAAAAGGTAGCTTGAAATTTTGTAAACTTATAACCGAATTCACTTGTTTCTACCTAATCTTTCTAATATTCCTTGCCAACCAACGAATGCAGATATTATTTTTCTTTTAAAGCAATTTATGTAGTGTGTAGGATTACATAAGAGCTTAATGGTTTTTCTTACTATAAAGAATATAATGATCAAGTTATAGTAAAAAAATTATAAAGTAGATTATTAGTAACTAAATCTTTAAATTCTTCCCGTAAAATCTAATATAGATGCATGCTTCCATCTTATACCTTCAATTACTAGATGCTGCTCATCTTGGATTTTCAAATATTCCAATCTATGATCTTCATCATCCAGAAGTGTAAGGTAATTCTGTGCATGGAGGAAGAAATGTTTTTGTTAATTTGATTACTAAACTTAAAACAGAAAAGGAAGTAAAAATGAACAATAATTAAAAATTTAAACATGTCCGTGTAGTTCCATAACTCATGTGACAGATATCTGGCATATTATAGTTGTTCAGAAATATTTACAATTTAGGTGGCAAAATGAGAGAAAAATAATGCCTACGTCACAAACAAACACTCTATCTCCAAAACAAAAATTATAACAGAATTTTGGGGAGATGAGAAGATTCAACACACACCAAACCAAAATTTACTGAGATTTAGATTTTCTGAAGCACTTGCACTAAAGAAATTTTCTTTAGTACCCAGTATGAAATTCAGTAAACATACTTATGATCAAGATGAAACATACCGGAACCAAAAATACAAAATCAAAATTCTACAGCAGAATTACATGTTTTTGTGCTCACAAAATTAAGTTATTTAGTTCTAAGGGAGTTACTATTATGCTGGAATGTTAAGGAAGATACTATGTTGTTATTAATTCTAAGGGATATTATTATTAATTCTAAGGTATATTATTAATTCTAAGGGAGATACTATTATGTTGGAATGCATTCAATTTTCATGAGAAAATTGAGACAGTTAAGTGACTTGCTCTGGGTTATACAATTAAACAAGTGACAGGGCCAGGATTTAATTCCTGGCAGTGTGGCTATTAGAATTGTGCTCTTAACTATTATACTATACTGCCTCTCAATGGTGATCACAGGAAGATAAAAAGAGGGAACAGTGGAATACAGAACTGGTTAAAACTACTTATGATCCAATTTCAGAGTATAATCTGAAAACACTGCGATGTTAGGAAGACTATATAAGTAATTAATAACACTACGCCAGAGGAGGATGGAAGACAAGGGTAAGAGGATGAGAGTGAAGAATTTTCAGTATATACTTCTATACTGTTTGGATCTTGTCAGTTATGTGTACAAGTCACCTTACAACTGGGAATGACTTACCTCACTGTTGTAGAGCCACAGGCGCATATCTTCCTCTTTGATGCGTAGCCTTTGAGACAGATATTCATGAATTTCCTTGATGGTCTGCATTCGACTAAAACAGCCTGTATAGGCTAAGACCCGCTTTAATGGTGCATTCGGAGAAGGTACATTGCCTATGGTCATAGTAATCATAATACGGAAAAAGGTAGATGTAAAAAAAAAAAAAGGCACCCCATTCAGCAATGATTGTTTTAGGAAATAATGATGAGAAATGAGAATTACAGGTTTAATAATTTTATAAATTAAGAAGCTTTAAAACGCAGACAGGAGACCAACTGTGTTTAAGTAAATTCAAAGCCTTAACTTTGAAAGGAAGAGCAACAAAACCAGAGGCCCAAGTAACAGGCAGTATTTAGATCCCAAGAGGAGTAGCAAGTATCAACAATAGACACTGGTACCTTGGCTGCCCTCAGCAGGGTCACACTCAACTGCAAAATCAATATTCAACTTAAGAATGGGGAAGATCATATGGGACTGGATCTGAATTCCACAGATAACTGAATTCATTAAAAAGAATTCCACACAAAACTGGATTCATTAAAAAGAATGGCTCCAAATGGGATCACTTACATTAAAGTTGTAAGTGTATAAACCAAGACTTAATACCTAACCTAACTACAGTTTCAAACCACTAGAAATGTAACCTTTAACCAGTCAACACGGGAATTTCCAGGTCAGTACTAGGAAATTTGATAGACCCCTATTATTCCCTTTTAGAGCAAGACCTTGCCTAAAACAATGGAATCTTTTTTTTTTTTTTAAGATTTTATTTATTTGACAGAGAGAGAGATCACAAGTAGGCAGAGAGGCAGGCAGAGAGAAAGGGGGAAGCAAGCTCCCTGCTGAGCAGAGATCCCCATGTGGGGCTTGATCCCAGGACTCTGGGATCATGACCTGAGCCAAAGGCAGAGGCTTAACCTACTGAGCCACCCAGGCGCCGCAAAACAATGGAATCTTTGTGAAAAGTTTCCTTTTTTCCACTCCTCTATCTTTAACCCCTGCTTTTCTTTCTGTAGTTCTTGGGAGTACTCCTCTACTTGCTAGAAAGGATGTTGCCAGATCCATAAATCAATTAATAAAGCCAATTAGATCTTTAAAATTTACTTGGTTGAATTTTTGTTATTTAACAACCTGACCCACTTTCTTAAAATAAACTGTCTTTGAATTAATCCCATCACTCTCAGTAATTAAGTGCCCCAATTACCTGGCACAGTAGTACAATTACACAAGAAACTTTTACTTAAGATTCCAAACAGGTACAGACTCTACAATGGCAAAACAGAGTTTAAAGTGAAACCGAGAACCTTCCCATGCCAAAAAATAAATTTCCCTGCTGAAAAGGTAGGAGGCAGGAAAACCGTATGGCCTGCCTGCAAAATAAGATGACAGCAGACATGATCTTGAATTCCAAGAGGGCTTAAGAAACAAAAAGAATGACAATGAGGGGAAACAGAGAAAAGTGAAGAAAGAATATATCAAGTTTAATTAACCACCTGCTACTTCTAAAGAGAAGGGGGATGACATGACAAGAGATGATGGAAGTCAAAAATAGGTTGCTAAAACAATCAACTAAACCTTGGTTAACTACTCAGCCAAAAACCCAGGCAAGAACTGTAGCTTAAAATGGTCCTCTCTAGCTATAGTAGGTTATAGTTAACTGAGCAACCCAAAACAAAAATGAACTTAGTGTATCGATATAATCCACTGAGGGTAAAATTATACATGCCAGGTAATTTTCCACCCATCCAATGGAGACTTAGTTTTTTTCCTCTTATTAAATGCCTTTGAGTCTTCAACTACTAAACAAAGCAGAGAAAAGTATTGGTATCATCCGCTTTTTAAGAGCTTCCCCCCGCAAAAAATTTACTCACCTAAAATAGGCTGAAAAATCATGTAAGAAACAAAGACCCTGTAGCCTTATCTGTCAACAAGGCTACATTTAAGTCATTGTTAACTGTGTCACAGTTTGTATATCCATCACTTCAAAAGTAATAAAAGAGTCTAGTAAACAGCCCTAATACATTAATGAGAAAGATGAAAAGTATGTTATGACAGAACAAAACCCAACCATGATCAATTTTTAAACACAGTCTAGCAAGTTCTTTACTATCAGCAAGCAAAGGATAATTCCTGACAGAAAATAAAAGAGCAAAATTTTCCAATTATACATCAGAGGATTAGTTATAAGATTACAGCAAGAAAGCATATTTTCATAAACTTCAAAATGATTAATGATTGATTTCAGAACTAATTAGTAAGGAATAAAATTTCAAATTAAGAATAAATTTGGAGCTACCCAAGTTCTAGGATTCAGAAGCATTTGCAAGTGTAGTGTCCAAGTCAATTTCTATTATCTTAAGCCATGTAAGAAATTTATATGAATTCTAGACAGTTTTTATAGCATAGCTCATTAAGCAGGCAGCCACTTATTACACATAATTTTGTGTTTTTGAGTAACACCAACAAATCTAGTGGAATTTACAGAAACAGCAAAAATCTAGGATCAGCACAAGAGTTACAAAGAATACTTACTAAAAGTGCAACAACACATCTTGCCTCTCATGTTATCTTTCGAAGAGAATTGAGAAAGATACATGCTATGGGTGTCATGGAAGCAAGGTGAATACTTTTATTCAATGGAAAATTAAATCAAGAAAATGTTTCATAGTGATTCTGTTTTCACTGTTCCTTGATTTTGACATTTTCCCCAAAGACAAAGTTTGGTTAGGCAGAAGCCAATGTTTTGCTATAATTCTTACCGAACAGAATGTGTAAGAATCTGCATATATTATGGGAATATAACCTTTAAGGAAGACATAAAACTATTTGATTTCCAAAGAGGAATGGTGCTTATAGGGCTGGTTTAGTTTCACAGGTAGTTCTTGCATCCCAAGTTATATTAATAACGTTAGGGCATTGTTACACAAAGCCTCAGACTTTGTGTAAATGTGTAACTCATTATTTCTGCTGAAGAACAATGTCAAATATTTGCAAAGCAAAAGCATAGAGCAAGTCCTGCCCATCAATAAAGTGTAACCTCACAGAGAAATCAAAGGGGAATTTTTGCCTATAATACATTAAAATGGGAACTTACATGTCATTTTGATAAGCCAGGTTTGATGTTTTTCAAAGCAAATGTGCCATTTTTATTTTCAAAAATATATTCTTCACTTTATATTACCTGTCTCTTATAAAGGCTCCTTGGACCAACCATGAGAAATGTATCATGTTTTGCCAAAAGAGTCCCCCCAAAACACCAACAAATAAACAAAAATATGATATTGTGAAAAGAATTACTTTTCAGAAATTTGAGTGGAGTTGAAAAGACCAGTCATCAACTGGCAGATTCTAACTTAGGGCTAACAAGTAATTTATAATGGCTTTTTTTTTTTTCCCCAAAGAAAAAAAGTATGTGAAATTTATTCTATTTATTTTCTTTGTATGTTTAAAAACCAGAAAAGGAAACAATTCTTCTCAGTTTGATGCTGAGACTTTGCCACTATCCCATCGAGTCTTGCGCATGACCATAGATCTAAGCCCCACAGAGGATTTACTGATTCTGTATGAAAGTAGATGGGTGTATGTGTTAGGACAGTGGCACCAGACTTAGAGCAAGTTGGCTGTTTTTGTTTTTTTGAAGAAATGCATGGTATTCTTGCTGCATTCTTAAGTTACCTCTTGGTAAATGCTGAGGAAACATTCTCAGGCTCATCATACCCATATTCACCCAGATGTTAGACTGCTGTGTCCGAGCGGCAGGCTGCTGTCTTAGGAAGAGAAGATAGCGAGGAAATAACTCCAGCTCTGGGATTTCTGTCTTGCTATTCTTGATCACCTATTGTTATAAAAGATATAATGTGATCACTATAAAAGAAGAAACAAAATTTGTAATTTTTTTATTGAATTTCTACGATTTATTTTGAAACTACAATGTTCAATAGGTTCACTACTTGTATTTGTTAGATTACAGATTCATAGACTTAAATTACATGGGTTTAAATACTCTCAGGCTCCTGGTCCTAAACTCATCTTCCAAGATTTGAACTCCCGGTGAGTATTTTCTCCTCTTTTATTTAAAAGCAAGGAACACTGAAATTAATGGGGGATATCTTAAATATTATCTATAATTCCATTACCTTCACACCATAATTCTTCTCACTTTTACAGTCTTTTTTTTTTTTTTTAAAGATTTTATTTATTTGACAGAGAGAGACGCAGCAGGAGAGGGAATACAAGCAGGGGGCGTGGGATAGGAAGAAGCAGGCTTCCTGCGGTGCAAGGAGCCCAATCACAGGACACTGATCATGACCTGAGCCGAAGGCAGATGCTTACCGCCTAAGCCACCCAGGCACCCCTAAATGATAGTCTTTTAAGGGACAAATTCTTAGGACTGGAGCTGTAAGTCAAAAAGTATGGAAGGCCGTATCATTAACTGTCTAAGTCATTTTGCCACCTGAAGTGTAGCAATTTACAATATCCTCAGAAATTTATGAATGTACTTCCCTCATAAAACCTTATCAGTGGACATCATTTGAAAATACCTGGTTTCTTTAACACATATAAAAAGAGTATTATAAATTTGCCTAAAATTTTATTTATTAGTTTTTCGGTTTTTTAAAAAAGATTTTATTTGTTTATTTGACAGACAGAGATCACAAGTAGGCAGAGAGAGAGGAGGAAGCAGTCTCCCTTCCGAGCAGAGAGCCCGATGCAGGGCTCGATCCCAGGACCCTGGGATCATGACCTGAGCTGCAGGCAGAGGCTTTAACCCACGGAGCCACCCAGGTACCCCTCTTGTATTAGTTTTAAGAATAGAAATGTTTTCATATACAAATTTGCTATATTCTACTATAACTGGTTTGTTTCATGTATTTTTGTCTATGATTAAAACAATTACTCTGGATGCACAAAATTGAGATTCATGTTGAAACAGGATTTTTTAGTAACCCCCTCCAAATAATGTGCTTGCCAGCCCAAAGATACAGGAAAACATTTCATTATAAAAATATCGCTCTAAGAATTTTAAGAGTAGAACATTATCAATTTAGTATTCCAAAAGGATAGCAGGACTAACCTACTTTAAAACACAAAATCCTACACAATCTTTAACAGTCTCAAGTGAGCAGGTTTTATTTTATTTCCCTCTGCCCTAGTAACCAATGTCTTTCGCAGTAGACCATTTTCCAGTATCAAGAGGAGGCAGTAAAGAACCAAATGAAAACAATGCTACAAACCAAACCTTTAGGACTTTTTCTTAACAGTATTCCACATGTTCTGTTATGCTACAGTATGGCACTTGAAAAGCTCCATTGGGGAGCTTTTTCAAATCCTACTTACATGATAAGCAAGAAAGGGCTCTCCCTGGTATTCTAGACTGCTGGAAGAAGTCTGTCCACTTCTGGGCAGGCACTAACAGTTGCAAAGCCAACCATAATTTCTTGTAATTTCAGTTAAATATGATTTGAGGAAGCATTAATAATTCAGTATTAGTAGTTGACAGGCTACATAAAACATACCTTTGGCAGAATCTGAACTGATAATGAAGTAGTTTTTATAATATGCATCTTGTTTGCCAAAATAACAAGTGAGTTTGTGAAACATTAAAAATGAATAAAGTCTTACGCACAAACATACAGAAACACGTATTTATTTACATTTTAATTATTATCTTTGAAATTCTTAACTTCAGTGTCAACTGCCAAACAATAGCTGCAATTCCATGTGCAAGAATTTACCTTAAACAGATCACACACGTTTGGAAAAAACCCTGAGATCAAGACCTGAGCTGAGATCAAGAGTCGGATGCTTAACCGACTGAGCTACTCAGGCACTCCAAAGATATTTTTAACCCACTGAGCCACCCAGGCGCCCCTCCAAAGATATTTTTATATAAACAGTATGACTTATACATCATAAAAGCAATCATTTTTAACCTTGCCATGGCAATATATTTAGTATTCTCTCTACCTGAAAACACCATTTTAAATGTTTTTTGTAGCATTTTTTCCTGAAATCAGGCAAATGTGTCATATTTAGAGATGAAAAAATTCTATCAAGCCAGCAAATGCAGCTCTGATCTAGTAAAATCACTTTAATATTTGTCTGACATAAATGTAAAAAAACATGACCTTGTGTGAGGCTCTGAAAATGCTCTTAATGATGATGATATTGGCAATGGTCAACATTTACTGAGCACTTACTGTAAAGCAGATGCTGTTTAATCATATGTATTATTTAATTATCAAAACAACTCTAATGAAGTAGATACTGTTACCTCCATTTTAGAAAGGAGGAAGAAACTAAGATTTAGAGCTTGGAACACTGGTAATCCAAATTTAGGCAGGTTCTAAAACATCAAACTATATATATGTCAAAAACGATTATCACAGTGTTTTCCCAGATATATTCCCAGATACAGAATATTAAGCTAGAGCTGGGAAGTCCCAGAAATTAAGCGACTAACTGAAGGATCACCCCACCTCCCAAGAAATAAAGTATATGTTTATGTATCTCTCTATATATGTATTTATATGTATCTTCTAGGAGTTCTGATGCCAAATACAGTAGGAAACTTTTGGAGCCAACAAACTCAAAGCCCAAATTCCTGATTCTGACTTGAACACAATTTTTAATAAACATAATTATTAATAAATCACAATCAACATCAAAATTATAGACTAAGGCTTTATAGCAGACTTCTACTCTCTTTGGAAGTGATCTAAGTTACTGTATCTCATTTACGCCAACTTTTCTAGTATAAGAAAATTCTATCTTGGACATTATATGATGGAGAGTGCTTCCTTTTTTTTATTTTTAATTTTTTTAAATATTTTTTTATTTATTTGACAGAGAGAAATCACAGCTAGGCAGAGAGGCAGACAGAGAGAGAGAGGAGGAAGCAGGCTCCCTGCGGAGCAGAGAGCCCAATGTGGGGCTCGATCCCAGGACCCTGGGATCATGACCTGAGCCGAAGGCAGAGGCTTTAACCCACTGAGCCACCCAGGCGCCCCTGGAGAGTGCTTCCTGATCTACAAAAGGAACCTTATTATGAAGCATTTTACTGCATTGATAATGCAAAGAGTATTCAGGGTATGCGTCCTGTTGCTTACGGTATAAGCCCAACAGTATAATGGGATAGTTAACTCGCTAATATTTTGTTGTTACATTCTTTAAGTCTTTTAAATTACTTTAGAGCATTTTATTTATGCTTTGAATAACTCATCCTAGTAATAGTGACAATCAGAATTCACTTGCTTGCATTCCTGTTATGATCATTTTTTTTTTTTAAAGTTCTTTTTTTTTTTTAAGATTTTATTTATTTGACAGAGAGAAATTACAAGAGAGGCAGGCAGAGAGAGAGGAAGGGAAGCAGGCTCTCTGTTGAGCAGAGAGCCCGACGCGGGACTCGATCCCAGAACCCTGAGATCATGACCTGAGCCGAAGGCAGCGGCTTAACCCACTGAGCCACCCAGGCGCCCCCCTGTTATGATCATTTTTGTGTCCTTCTTTCAAAAAGACAAAACACAAAAATCCACCAACAACTATGGGATGAACCAATCCCTAACTGGATGTCTGTGTGGTTAATGAAAATAAGTCTCAGAAGTAATCATTGCACCACTTCCCTTATATTCACTGAACTTTTTGGCACTGGCTCTCAGACTTCTGCTCCAGCCTAAGCCCTACATTATTCTAAAGTCTATGTTTATATGGATGGCTTATTTAATAGCCTAGTCTAACAATTCCTTGACTTTAGTCTAGTAACTATTTCCTCCACCCCAGGTAAGCCACCCATTTCCACAGGCACAACACTGTAGAGCTGGTACTAATACAGTGCTTGGTTAATGTTTGAATAAATGAATGAATAAGTGATTAAATATAAAGGAACCTAAATTTTGTTCAACTAATTTACAGGTACTGAGCACTCTGCTGTGATAAGAAAGAACTAATTTGTGAATAGTGAGATTCATATAGGAAAGTAATGGAAGACCCAAAGTAGGACTGTTCCTTTTATAAAGCTCCAGTGGTTATACTTACAGGTCTAGGTAGAGCCAGGTTTGCTCCATACCAGTGATAAAGTGCTCTCCACACAGGTTCTGGGACCATTTCATAATCTCTTCCGTGGATCAGCTGTGGGGTTCGTTTTAATCGTCCTCCTTCTAGTGTTAGTGATGTAGCCTTAGAAAGAATGGAATATAAATGTTGGTTTTTTAATATTTTTAGTATTACAGTCTCTTGTGTTTTAACAAAATCTAGACACAGGAGAACAAACACATATGTCACTACTCAGTTTCATGTTACTGGAAAATCATTTTCTAAAAGAGATTTTTAACTTCCAAAATAAATTATTTAAGAAAGAGAACTCAAGGCAAATCATTTGAAAAATCATTGGAGCATTTGGAAATAAGACTGGTTTTCACAGATTTCTTTCAAACAACAGAAAATATTATTTTGGAAAAAAAATTCCACATACACATAAAACTACATTTTCCCAGTGGCTGTCCTAAGTAAGACTATTTCTAAGGATTACTACACTGCTTCTGTGCAATTACTAAATCATAAAATATCCTCACGGAAATATACTATGCAGAGATACCTACCTACAACAAGTTAATTTAATGAACCGTGAATGTACGAATGTCATGCTATATGTTAAAACCTCTAGAATGAAACTTACTTGCCACCTGAAAGGGAATTATTTTAAGTAGATGTCATATCACCTACCTTTACAGGTTCTTGCGTTACTAGTGGCTGGTTATCAATAGCCCCTGGTTTCTGGGGATTGAGATGCAACAAAATATTCCCATTGACTCCCAGCAAACACTGGTTGTTATTGTCAGAAGTGTTATGTTGTCGAGCAAAGCACATATCTGCCCCTGGTGTGGCAGAATACAGAAAGCCTGTAAGGGGAAAGAGGATGGAATCTCTTTATTTGTAGTTATTATACATAAATAGGCTTGAACTCAATGTCCATATATTAGATTAGTGCTATTTTTCTGTTGGCATGGCAGTACAGTGTTAGGATTCTGACAACTCTGTAGAAGATAGGAATTACATACGTAATCCTTCTGGACAACACCTAGCATAACACTAGGTGGAAGAAAAGCTTTAAAAACTGTTACCAAATGAGGCCCCTGACTGGCACAGTCGGGTGAGTGCCCAACTCTTGATTTCAGCTCAGGTCATGATCTCAGGTTCATGAGATCCAGCCCTATGTCAGGTTCTGTACTCAGCATGCAGTTTGCTTGTGATTCTTTCTGTCCCTCTGGCTCCCGCTCCCCTCACCGTGATTCACATGCTCTCTCTCTAAAATAATAAACACAAATCTAAAAAACCACAACAAAAAACAAAAAACCATCACCAAATGAACATGTGGCCAGCCTCCTAAAATATCTAATAACTCACGATAATTATATATCCTTTAATAGAAAAGGGAGTGTATGGCCAAAAAGCTGGGCTCTCACAGAGTCACCCTTAATTCTTCTTTTCCCCCTGTAAACACATTCCAAATGTTCTTAAGAGACTGGTCATAAGAAGTCTCTAAACCAAAGCGAAGGAGCTAAAACAAGAACTCTTAACAGAAGAGTGCCAGGGAGGAAGGAACTTTCCTAGTAAATTTATTTCAAAGGAAGGCATGTCAGGTTACAATAGAAAAATGCACACAGAAAGATGATTAATAATGATTTAAAAGTTGTGAACCTCAATGGTATTTTAAGGTATTTCAACTCTGGGGGCGCCAGGGTGGCTCAGTGGGTTAAAGCCTCTGCCTTTGGCTCAGGTCATGATCCCATGGTCCTGGGATCAAGCCCTGCATTGGGCTCTCTGCTCAGCAGGGAGCCCACTTCCCTCCTCTCTCTCTGCCTGCCTCCCTGCCTATTTGTGATCTCTGTCTGTCAAATAAATAAATAAAATCTTAAAGAAAAAAAAAGGTATTTCAACTCTGAACAATAGACTAACCATTCTAGCCATCGGACACTTTAAACCTTTGTCTGGGGCACTGATCAGACTATGGATAGCACAGGACCTTAGAGAGGGTTAAAAATAATCTTGATGTTAAAAAATAATCTTGGTGTTAAAGCTCATCAGAGACAGAACTTCTAGGACTGCTAAATGATTGCTATAATATCAGATGGGGAATGGGTGCCTGGGTGGCTCAGAGGGTTAAGCCTCTGCTTTTGGCTCAGGTCTTGATTTCAGGGTCCTGGGATAGAGCCCCGCATCGGGCTCTCTGCTCAGCAGGGAGCCTGCTGCTCTGCCTACTTGTGATCTCTCTCTCTGTCAAACAAATAAATTTTTTTTTAAAATCTTAAAAAAATATATCAGATAGGGAAGAAGGAGGAGTAGATTCTACAAAGAACTTCGTAGAGAAGATGCTAGCTCTGTCCGATTTGCGGGATCTCAGAGATGAAATAAGAGTAAGCTTGAGAGTACTGCCACTGTTAATCAGCAGAGGGATCAGCTCAATTCAGGTATGCCACAAAAACATCAAAGCATTTTCCCCAAATGTGTGGAAACACTGAGTTTTAGATAAGACTAAAGGACTGCAAAGGATTATGGGACGCATTATGACTTTTTCTCAATAGTTTCACAAAATAATCCCCTAATGCCAGCCTGAAATGTCTGCAGAATCAATATGAGGGTGCGTTTAACCCAGTGAAGGCAGAGTGAGTCTTGGAGATGGAATTTTAGATTTTCTCAAAACTGTTTCTCCAAATGATTGACAAAATAATTAAATAGCGATATGGAGAAAAGTAGTTTAATCAATGAAAATAGTGAGAAAATATATATATATTTTTTAAATAAATGAACTTATTTATTTTAAGTAGGCTCATGCCCCATCTGGGTCTTGAACCACAGCCCTAAGATCAAGAGGTGTGTGCTCTACTGACAAAGTCAGCCAGGTACCCCAAAAGCGAACATATTTTCAAATTGAGAGATTCATGAAATAGAATACAGAAGAGTTTCTCTTTGTAAAGCTACTAATATATTCAAGAATTTCATTTCATTCAAAACTTATTTCTGTGAACGGAAGTCTGGTTATATCCTATGAAGCACATTCTCTGACAAAGTATACTCTTTTAAGAAGTGACCTTGAATAAACTTTATGGGAAGCAAGCCATCTTACCACTGCCAGCAGTTTCTGAGGCTTCCGATGCAGAAGAAATGTTGTCTGAAAACTTCTCTTCTGTGGTATTCACATAGTTGAGGCTGCCTCCTCCGATTCTATCTTCACTCTGCTCTATACAATGTATTGCTGTTCCAAATGAGTATTTCCCTCCATTCAGAACAGATGACGGCTCAATTACAACAGGGCTGGCATCCTAAAAAATCATGAGGTCAGAAATTAAAAGGTACAATTTAATAATGCAAGCACTAAGCAGGTTTCAAAAATGAATCTCCGAATTATCTATTGCTTTTAATCCTCCTGTAGTTAGCTACTGCCAATTAAGAACATTTTAATCTGTAACTAAATTTCAGCTTTTTCAAAGGGGAAGAGTGTGTAAATAAAATTGATAAAGCAGACTGGGGACACATAGCACAAAGGACTCTGTGACACAAAGGGAGTGAGTGATATATGTACGTATATATGTTTATTTTATTTAAATTATCTTTTTTTAAATCTTTTTTTCCAAGATTTTATTTATTTATTTGACAGACAGAGAGCACAAGTAGGCAAAGTAGAAGGCAAAGGGAGAGAGAGAGAAGCAGGCTCCCCGCTGAGCAGGGAGCCCCATGGGAGCCCCACGCCGGGCTCAATCCCAGGACCCTGGGATCATGACCTGAGCTAAAGACAAGACGCTCAACTGACTGAGTCACCCAGGTGCCCCTGTTTATTATTATCTTCTAAAGTAAGCTCTATGCTCAACGTGGACCTTAAAATCGTGACCCTGAGATCAAGAGTTGCATGCTCTGGGGCACCTGGGAGGCTCAGTTGTTTAGCGTCTGCCTTCAGCTCAGGTCATGACTCCAGGATCCTGGGATCCAGCCCAGCATACGGCTTCCTACTTGGTGGGAAGCCAGCTTCTCCCTCTTCCACTCCCCCTGCTTTTGTTCCCTTTCTCACTGTCTCTCTCTGTCAAATAAACAAAAAATATTCGGGGTGGGGTGGGGAAAAGAAGATCCTCTTACTCATGGGAGGGTCAGCTTTTTAAAAAAAGACTTTATTTATTTATTTGACAGACAGAGATCACAAGTAGGCAGAGAGGCAGGCAGAGAGAGAGGAAGGGAAGCAGGCTTCCTGTGGAGCAGAGAACCCAATGCGGGGCTCGATCCCAGGACCCTGAGATCATGACCTGAGCCAAAGGCAGAGGTTTTAACCCACTGAGCCACCCAGGTACCCCAAGGGGGTCAGCCTTTAAAAAAAAAAAAAAGTTGGGGGGCATTGCATGCTCTACCGACTGAGCCAGCCAGTCGGCCTTCCAGGTGCCCCGATACAAACTAATTTAGGCCTTTATTCTGTCAAAAACTGAAAATTATGGAAGGTTTCTTTTAATATTTAAAAAAATAATATTTATTATTTTTATTATTACAGATTACACTGTCACTGCAAAAACTATTGAAGAATATCATAAACATGCTAAATGATCCCACCATTTAGCATTACCTACAGTTGATATTTTGGTGTGTTTATTTTTTCATAACTGAAAACATACACATACATGCAAAAAATAAATAGCGTGGAATATATAGTTAGAACTAAGGGCAGTGCTCTGACTTACCAGCTATGTGACCTTTCACGATAACTTATTTAAAAGTAGGCTCTACGCCCAGCATGGAGCCCAACACAGGCTTTGAACACACAACCCTCAGATCAAGACCTGAGCTGAGATCAAGAGTCAGATACTTAACTGACTCCGGACCCACCCAGGTACCCCCACAATAAGTAAATTTCTAAGCCTTGGATTCTTCATGGGTAAAAATCAGGGTAATATTAGTATCTATCTCAGAGTTACTGAAAGATTACTTGAGCAACACATGTAAAGTGCCTGGTGTTTAGTAAATATGAACCATCATTCTGGTTGCTATAAAACTGGTATTACATTTTAAACACAGCATAGAGTTCTCTTTTTCTTTCACTTAACATTATATCCACAGGATTTTTCTGTGAAAGGCTTTCAAATAGAACAGTATAATCCATTTTTTGCTTTAAAAAGTACTCTACAGAAAGGACCAGAGGCAGAAATGGAAACCTGAGACACAAGTTAGAGGGCTCCTATACTGGGGCACCTGGGTGGCTCAGTCACAGCTTTTGATTCCAGCTCAGGTCATGATCAGGCGCTGTGACGGGCTCCTTGTTCAGTGGGGAGTCAACTTGAGATTCTCTCTCCCCCCCATCCCCGTCCTGCACGGTCTCTCTGTCTCTAATAAATGTAAGTAAATCTTAAAAAAAAAAAATAAGGCTCCTATAATAATTCAAGGCAAGAGATTGTAAGGTAATAAACCATAAAGACAGATCCAGAAGTAAGGAAATGGAGAGAAGAACATGGACTAAGAATATGTAAGAGGTGAAAAAATTTGACAACTAATTGTGTATAAAAAAGAGGCAAAGATAATTCCAAGGTAGAACTTGAGGTGCTGGTATAGATGACTAGATGGGAGTTGACACCTTTATAAGATAAAGTTTATGAGTTAATGGGATCATCTGGGGGAATGAGCTTATTTTGGGATATTCTTTTTGAGTTACCTGGGACACTTGAGTCTTGTGCTCAGGACAGAAAAAGAGGCAGAGTATAAAAATTTGAAGGTCAAGAGCCTTTCTGAAGCCTAAGAACATGGTGTATGTAAAATAAGGGGAGAATAATATTTATAAAATTTGTAATGTAAGAATCTAGAGTCTGAATGCTGAAAGAAAAATCAAGAGCTTGTACAGTACCAGAAGCTGAGATGACTAACACAGAATTATCTTCCACTGTTTAGTGACAGAAAAACAGAAAGATAAGACTCTGAGAATGTGTATCTGTGAATGTCTTTAGAAGATCAGGATATTTGTAACTGAGAGGGTAAAGAGACTAAAGGGATTTACCAGTGAAACAAGGTCCAAAAGGCATCTGAGAAGATATGCAATAGCATGGGTAGAAGAACTCAAGTGGCATTCAACACACACTGATATGCGTTTTATAGAAAAAAACTGATTGCTGGAGGCACTGCTTATAAAACAAATGACCCAACCCAAGAAAAATACCCAATTTAAAAGACAAGCTCCAAGTAACACCATAGCAATAGCACAGTGGGACCTTTAGTTTCTTTTAATGCAAGTAAACATCCCTAATTTTAGCCTAGAGAGACACTGGATCAACATTTTATTAGATGCTTTCTCCTGTATCATCTATAAGCCAGGTGAATACTATCAATTTATAGATCCTTCAGAAGCCAGGTCTGAAAAAATTTCAATGCCTTTAACTTAAAGAGTGGCAAGAAGAATGAGAATAAAACCTAGGTTCCTTTCTACAAACCAATTCACTTTTGGGATTAAATTTTTTAAAATAGCAATTGTTATAACTGCAAACAATTCAGAAGCATGTAGATTCTTTATTACAGGTCCTAATGTTGGCATCTTCTGTCAATTAATACGTTTCCTAAAGTATAGGAAAGGTACCAGATTATTTTGGGTATTAATAACTAGTTCACAGTGAAAAAGTTATTCCCTATTCAATTCTCTCTCAATCCTCTAATTACTTCAAGGAAACGGTCCCTGTTTGGTACTGATGTGCTAATCTTTTTTTCCTAGTGCTAATCTAATACTTGATCTGCTTATGTAACACCTGATAATTTCTCTTTTTAACAGAGAACAGATCTTAATACTACTCTTTAAAGGGCAACACTGTTTAGCTGAAATTTGATGTTAAATCTTATTTTCACTGAATTTATTTTTATTTTAACCTTCTATTTCTGGAGTGTGACACTGATTTTCTATTTAAGATGCTGATACAAAGTTTACTTTAAAAATACATTTATTTACATAAAAAATGATAAAGTTATTTAAATAAACACATTAAGCACATAATTATATGGCAAAATATGATGGCCATAGTACACAAATGACTAAAAACTGGGAATCTACGTTAAATATGGATTTGGGGCCATTAGGATTTTATTTCTTTTTAAGTAAGCTCTATGACCAACATGGGGCCTGAACTCGTGATCTGGCAAGAGTTGCATGTTCTACCGAATGAGCCAGCAATGTACCCCCCACCATCAGTATTTTAAATTAGACTATCCACCAAAGAAGTCAAATCATATGTACAACAAAACAAAAATTACCTATGGCCAAAGAAGTAGAAACATAAACTAGGCTTGAGTAGTTTGTATTATTAATCCTATGTTTGGTCTTTTGTGTGTGGATTTCATGGCAATTTCTTAAAGATAACATTGATCTTCTCAAAGATAATACTGATCTTCTCACAGCTTTTCTGATGCTGAGTCCATACCAAAAGAAATGGATTTAAGTTTCAAAATTTTTAGTAAATAAGATGACTTATTTATATTAATTCAATGTGGGTTCCCCCCCCCCCCCCCAATTATACTTTCTGAGTTATTTGGTCTGGAGAGGAACAGAGGCATTTTTTTTCTCTTTTTGTAAACGCCTTTATGTGATCCTACTATGTAGTCAAAACTGATAACCACTGCCCCAGTGAGGATCATAGGCTCATACTTTTGTTTTTATAATGTGCTCCCAATGCTGAGAGTAGAGTAGTAACTGATTTCTTACTGAATGTACTACTTCCTCTGGAACTTGCTTTTTAGAAAGATTCAGATTTTTAATGAACTTTTGGGTCATTTGCTTCTTTTCTATAAAGATGGGAGTAAAACTAGTAAGATAGCCTTTTGAAAGAACAACTTAAAAAATTAATGTCTTCTCTCAGGTTACTTCATTACCCTCCAGAAAAATCATTTTATTTTTGCTACAAGTGTTTCTGAACTTAAATGATGTCCATGTAACTATCATGTGACTTGACAGGCAACTTTTTAAAATTTATACTCATTTCTCTATTCCATTTAAGTTTATGTACTATAACTCACTTTTTAAAAATATGTAGTAATTGGGGCGCCTGGGTGGCTCGGTGGGTTGAGCCTCTGCCTTCAGCTCGGGTCGTGATCTTGGGGTCCTGGGATCAAGTTCCATATTGGGCTCTCTGCTCCATGGGGAGCCTGCTTCCCCCCCCCCCCACCCCCGCTTTGCCTGCCTTCTCTGCCTACTTGTGATCTCTCTCTGTCAAATAAATTAAAAAATATATATATATAGTAATATCCTTTGAGGAAGACTGGGTCTCCTTTAATTATATCTGAGAAAAAAAATTCCTTTACACTTTCCTCGGAGTTTGATATTTAGCAGAAGTTCAAAGAGAAATATTTGAATTGTATTTTAAATCTTTAACAAAGATTTATTTATTTATTTGAGAGAGAGAGAGAACGAGAGAGCTGCACAAGCAGGGGAGAAGGAAAGGAGCAGAGGGAGACGGAGAAGCAGACTCCAGCTGAGCAGGGAGTCCAACTCGCTCGATCCCAGGACCCTGGATTATGACCTGAGCTGAGGGCAGACACTTAACCTAAGACTGAGCCACCCAGGCCCCAAGGGTTTGGAAATCTTATATATAGCTTACATTTCTAAAGAAAACTTACATGAAACTATTCTTTTTTTTTTTCTTTTTAAAGATTTTATTTATTTATTTGACAGAGAGGTCACAAGCAGGCAGAGAGGCAGGCAGAGAGAGAGGGGAAGCAGGCTCCCTACTGAGCAGAGAGCCCAATGCAGGGCTCCATCCCAGGACCCTGAGATCATGACCTGAGCTGAAGGCAGAGGCTTAACCCACTGAGCCACCCAGGTACCCCTACATGAAACCATTCTTATTTCTTATTCTGAACAGCTTAGTCCTTAGGATGAAATCTATAGATATCATTGGTAAGAAATGAGGTGAGAAAAATATTACCAGGCATTAAATCTGTTAAGTTTTACAATAATTCAGCAACAGAATTGAATAGCTTATCAGAGACTGCAACCTTTGTCACCAGTGACTGCACACTATACCATATGCTTTTAACATGGTACAGTGAATGATACCCTTTTTAGATAGAGAATTAAGGCTTTTCTTCACTTACTTTCCAGTGTTCCAACTAGAGTGGTCTATCTTCTCATTGTCTGGCTTATTTTTCTATTCTAGGAATCTACTGTTCTCAGTGTCGGGCACTGTCTGAATGTGCCACCATTATTCAGGTTCTTTCTTCTTCCCCCTTCTCTGTCCTATTTTTCAGGTCATTGCTTCCACCCTTGGCTTTCAGTGAAACTGTCAACATTTTCAGTTGACTAATCTTATGACTACTTTCCTTCTACATCTTAAACAAATCAATAATGGTCACATACATAGTCACTGGCTCTGAGTGTTATTTCCAGTTGCTCTGGGAAATTTTTTCCCCTTAAATGTCAAAGGGTCTTGTTTTGTTTTTCTGACTTCTGGCTCTGGAACTCTTAGCAACTATCCTGTGTTTTCAGAAGACAGATCTCTAGGTAGATAAAGTTTCACCAATGGTGAAAAACTTCATCCTCCTCTGAGCTCTGAGTCACTGACTCCCAAAACGGATATGTGGCACTTTAATATAATTCTATTTTGAGCATGTCATGATTTCTTTTGAGTTGTGTCAGTGTTTAATGATATTTCAAAGTAAGAGTCAGGATCACTTTCTTCTCTATCAATGATGATGCTACTTTTTTCTATACATATGTATATACTACAACTATTAATGAACCTAACTACTAGTTATGCCAATTTTATATTTCATTAGTCTGCAATGCTGGTTTTTGAAAAATGGAAGGTAGTATGGAGTAATGGAAAAAGTACTAAGATAGGAGTCAAGAGACCTGAAACTCTAGAAAATCTAGATCAGGGATAAAATATTTGCCCAGTACAACTCTGTGCAGTTACAAAACCTAAATGGCCCTCAGAAGCTTTGCAAGTTTAGAAAAGAGAAGTGCTTAAAGTGCTTTCTAACTCCAAAGTCACATACCAACCAATAATACATAATGAACAGTAAAATCTGTCCATGAGTAGTAAGAGCTGCTCTCTCAGCTCTCAAACAGGAGGGAAGACAAGAATATATACTACAACGATGACAGAAAAGATTTCACCATTTCTCCCAGTTTACATTTGTGCAAAAAGAGATTTCACACAGTAGAAAAAAAACTTTGGCTCCATAAAGAAGGAGTAGATCCTATGAGCAGATCCAAAATTCAAACTCAAGTCAATCATTCATATGAGGCAAGACACTTCTGAGAAAGGATTGCTTATTTTTCCTGCTCTCTTAATCTCTTTCTATTTAGACATGCTGCTGTCTGAAAGATAGTCTGCCCTCATAGACAATTAGTAATTCACATCAGCAAATATGCCATTTTATGAAGAGACATTAAATAAAGCTAACGGATTTCTTATTAGGTGGGCAGACTACGCCCAGAGGAAATAATCCAATACACTGGAAATATCGATTATTTTTCTTAAACAAAGCATTTGCCAAAATTGCCATATATACTGGAAAGGCAAATGTAAATCACTAATTACTACTGCTACTGCTGCTGAAACCACTGCTAGTATTACTACCATTACTTCCTCTAACTTTACATTGGGTCCTACCTGCCAGGCATGGGGCTAAATGCTTCATCTATGTTAATTCATTTAATTCTTTGTAACAACCCTATTGAAATAGGCATCATTATTAACCCTGTTGTTTGTATGAGAAAACTGAGGCACAGGAAGGGTAAGTAACTTATTCAAGGTTATGCCACAAGTAGCAGGACCAGGACCCTAACACACGGGTCGCTACTATTATCCTATAAAAGGATAATAGCTCACTACTATTATCCTGTACTGTTTTCTCAGACTATTAGCTAATACTTACTGAGTACTTACTATATGCCAGACACTGATCTAAAATGTTTAACATGTATCAACTCCTTTAATCTTCTAACATCCTGTCATGGAGGTAACTGTTCTTAATGTCATTTTACAGACATGGGCCAGAATGTCACTTTTTTAAAAGGTGATTTGCATTTATTTATTTTTTAAAAAAGATTTTATTTATTTGAGAGCGAGAGTGAGAGCACATGAGCAGGGCAGAGGGAAAAGGAGAAGCAGATGCCCTGCTGAGCTGGGAGCCCGACAAGGGGCTTGAGAGTCAGATACTTAACTGACTGAGCTACCCAGATGCCCCTGACCAACTTAATTTTAGAGTAAACTTTAAAAGTTTGCATTTGACAGACACATATTGGACAGTAATACAGAATGCCACAGTGGATAGACTACGACCCTTCAGTGTAATTTCCCCCTCCACATTTTTCTCTTGCAACCCTCCACTAATTCTTTTAATACATAGAAGGGTTACACAGGTGAGGGCAAATCAGGTTTGTGTTCTCATCAGTGCACTTCTGTTTATAAGGGATGTGCTGCTACGAATAAGACCTCTACCGTGTTCCTACAGGAAACAAAAAGTAATACTTCAAAACACAAAATGAGGTATCACTTTGAGTCCACAGCCAGTAAAACATTAATAACCATTCATTTCAAGGCCAATCTAAGAACATAAAGGACAAAAAGCATTTCGACATAGACTGTGATGCTTTACCCCATGTTTTCATTCTCTACTTACAATAACCATCATTATCTACCTACAGGGTTTGAAGTCATTTGCCCACTTTTCTACTCCTTCAACAACATTGATTAATGTATTTTATATGTGAAAACACAATGTTAACCCTGCAAAATAGAAAAAGAACCAGGCATAATAATTAAGTAGATAATATAAACAATCTACCAATATTGTGATTTAAAAATAAGGACAGAAAAGGACATAGAGAAAAAAAATAAGTCAAATAGCCAGGTTAGTGATTATTTGGTAACTAACAATGAGTCTACATACCAACTGGCTCTCCAAGTATGGAGAAATTTGATTTCTGGAATTACTCTGAGTCTTTTAATTCTAAAGAAAAATCCATTCCATTTTAAGTAAGATGAGAATATTCACTAATGACAATTTCTCTTTGAACTCTTTATTTGGAACAATGGCAGATACTCAATTAGAAACTGAGTTCTAATGTTAGTCCTGAAATTAACTTTTTAAATAGAAAATCAGCACTTCTGAAGACAAGGGTCTTCAATATTTTGATGAAAAAGGTGAACAAATGAAGGATAATGTAAATGATGTGGTTGAGACACCACTGGCTTAAAAGTCAGTCCTTAGGTTTGATCCCAGAACTCTACCCTGTATTTAGGTTACCTTTAATCTCAGCCTCAGGTTCATCACAGGTAAAATGTGTTAATACCACCTTCCTCCCAGAGATACTGTGAAGATTTTTTTTTTAAAGATTTTATTTATTTATTTGACAGACAGAGATCACAAGTAGCAGAGAGGCAGGCAGAGAGAGGGGGGAAGCAGGCTCCCCGCTGAGCAGAGAGCCTGATGTGGGGCCCTATCCCAAGACCCTGGGATCATGACCTGAGCCGAAAGCAGAGGCTTTAACCCACTGAGCCACCCAGGCACCCCGATACTGTGAAGATTAACTGAGATACGTAAGGTCCATATGCATGCACCCCCATGTCCACTGTTACCTTCCTTACAGAGCTGTTGCAAGAGAGAAAATTTATGTGGAAGTGTAAGCACAGAGCTTGGTCCGTGGAAGTATCACATAGGTATTCGTTTCCTTCCCCTTCAAATCCTTATCTACACCGAAGCATTTTATTACTGGCCAACAGGCACACAAAGTCTGATGGAGCTGAATATCCTATGTAATATGTAGATAAAGGGGGATCATACTCACATATTTCACATATTCTTTCCATTGCTGCCACCACTGCATGGAGATGATAAACCAGTTGTGTCCTGGTTGCAGACCATACCTGCTCTCTCGTTCTAACCACCCTCTGTATATACAGAAGAAATTCAGTACATCAAATGGTATATGAAACAGATGACCACACACACATCCAGAAATTATTAGAAATTTTTACAAAGTAAAAACATGACACGGACATACTACAGAGACTGCCATAGTTTCAATTAGTGAAACACTGGTAAGTCCATTTCAGGAGTCATAACAACACTATCAAGCTTCATACCCAATGTTTTTAAAAATAGTTTTATTGAGGAATAATTTACATTAACATAAAATTTACCTCAATTAAGAGTATAACTCAATGATTGTGGTAAATTTATAGACATGTACAACTATCACCACAATCCAACAATCCAATTCTAGAACATTTCCATTACCCCCAAAAGCTATCCTGTGTCCACTTTAGTCAATTCATGTTACCACTCTCAGCCCAGGAAATCACTAGTCTATTTTCTATCTCTTACAAATTTCCCTTTTCTGAACATTTCATATAAATGGAGTAATAGAACACATGGTCTTTTACATCTGGCCTCTTTGACTTACCATGTTTTTGAGGTTCATCTACATTTTATTTTTTAAAAATATTTTATTCATTTATTTGACAGAGAGGCCAAGATCACAAGTAGGCAGAGAGCCAGGCAGAGAGAGAGGGGGAAGCAGGCTCCCCACTGAGCAGAGAGCCTGATGCGGGGCTTGATCCCCAGGACCCTGAGATCATGACCTGAGCCGAAGGCAGAGGCTTAAACCCTTGAGCCACCCAGGCACCCCAAGGTTCATCTACATTTTAGCAGATATCATTACTTTGTGCTTTGTTATTCCATTCCAAACACTATCTTTTTAAAAAAAGATTTATTTATAGAGAGCGAGCAAGCATGAGTGGGGGGAGGGGCAGAGGGAGAGGCAGAGAGAGAATCTCAAGCAGACTCCCCACTGAGCACACAGCCTGACACAGGACTCAATCCCAGGACCGTGAGATCATGACTGGAGCCAAAACCAAGAGTTGCCTGGCTGCTTAACCGACTGAGCCCCCCAAATACTATTTATAATGCATCCCACAGGTATGTATACACCACATTTTGTTTATCCATCTAAAATCTGATCATTTGAAATTGATAAGCTGTTGTCCAAAGTGGCCGCACCATTTAACATTTCTATCAGTAATGTATAATGGTTCTAGTTTTTTTACATTCTTGGCAATGTGTTTTACCATCTATCTTTTCTATCATAAATATTCAAGTGGGTGTGAAGTTGCATCACATTGTGATTTTTTTTTTTTTAAAGATTTTATTTATTTATTTGACAGAGAGAGATCACAAGTAGAGAGGCAGGCAGAGAGAGAGAGAGGGAAGCAGGCTCCCCGCCGAGCAGAGAGCCCGATGCGGGACTCAATCCCAGGACCCCGAGATCATGACCCGAGCCGAAGGCAGCGGCTCAACCCACTGAGCCACCCAGGCGCCCCACATTGTGATTTTTTTTAAAAAATGTTTTTACAGAGGAGAAATTCATAACAATGTGGTGGTTGTATGTTTTGAATGAACCAATGTCACTAAATTGGAGGCTTGAAAATAGTCACTTCCATGTTATGTGTATTTCTCCAAAACATTCTCATACATCCCAACTGAGCAGTTACACATTAGGCGGTTATTTCCTATTACTACTTTTCCCCGGCCTTTGATAATCACCTTTCTATATCTATTCATTTACCTATTCTGGATATTTCATATAAATGGAATCCTCCAATGTGTGACCTTTTGTATTTGGCCTCTTTCATTTGTGATGTTCATCCATGTTGCTGCATGCGTGAGTACATGTACCATTCCTTTGTAAGGCTGAATAATATTCCATAGTATGGATATACGATATTTTGTTTATCCATTCATCCACTGATGGCTGTGTGGACTGTTTCCACTTACTGGCTAATGTGTATAGTGTTGCTATGAACATCTGTATACAGCATTTGAGTTCCTGTTTTCAATGTTTGGGGTATATACCTAGAAGTGGAATTGCCAGGTTACACGGTAATCCCGTTGAGGAACTACCGTATTTTTTGCAGAGTAGTTACACCATTTTACATTTCTTTTTTTTTTTTTAAGATTTTAAAAATTCATTTATATGATAGACAGAGATCACAAGTAGGCAGAGAGGAAGGCAGAGGAGGAGGGGAAGGCAGGCTCCCCGCTGAGCAGAGAGCCTGATGCAGGGCTTGATCCTAGGACCCTGAGACCACAACCCAAGCCAAAGGCAGGCCCAACCCACTGAGCCACCCAGGCACCCCCATTTTACATTTCTACCAGTGATGTATCAGGGCCCCGATTTCTAAATATCCTCACAAATTTTATTTTCTGTTTTTAAAATTATAAACATCTTAGTAAATGCAAGGTAGAAACATTGTGGTTTTGAGTTGCATTTCCTTAATGACTAATGATTTTGAGCATCTTTTTATATGCCTGATGACCATCTGTCTGTCATATCTACAGAAGTGTGTATTCAAGTCCCTTGCCCAGTTTTTAGTTGAGTTTTCTTTTTGTTGGTGAGCTGTAGGAGTTCTGGATACATTCTAGTTACTCGACCTCTGGCAGACCTATGATTTACAAATACTATTTCCATTTTGCAAGTTATCTTTTCACTTTCCTGAAACGTGTTTTGATAAAACTTTAATGAAGCTTTAATGAAGACAAATTTATCTTTTTTTCTTCAGCTGCTTATCCTTTTAGTGTCACATATAAGAATTCAACTTAAAATCCAAATCACTCTTGAAAAAAATCTTTTTCCCAGATATAGAATAAAAGTACCATTCCGCTCACTTCTAGATTCCAAGATTTCTGATGAGAAACCTGCTGTTAATCTTATTGAGGATCTATTGCATATATAGCTTTTCTCTTGCTGCTTTTTAAAATTTTCTGTCCCCAGGCTTCTGACCATCTGATTATAATGTGTCTTGGTGTGAATCACTTACAGTTTTATCCTTCTTGGAGTTCAGTGAGCTTTCTAAATGTTTAGGTTCACATCTTTTGTCAAATTTGAGGAGTCTGGCGCCATTATTTCTTCAAATATTCTGTCCCTTTCCCTCCTCTCCTTCTGGGATTCCTATCATGTGTATGCTGGTAAGGCTGCTGCTATTTCACAGGTCCAGGAAGCTCTGTTCATTTCCCTTCATTCTTTCTTCTTTCTATTCCTCAGTCTCAATAGCTTCAATTGACCTATCTTTAGATTTTAACTTCTCTCAGCCGAGCTTTGTGATTCTCAGTGTATAACAACAGGGGAAAAAAACATTTCTAGCTTGCAGGCTGCATCAAATCAGGCAAAGTTGGTCCATCAAATCAGACCAAAGTTGGTCAGTGAGCCATAGTATAATAATCCATGGCTTAACACATACTTGGTCCTACACAATATTCCACGTGTACTTGAATATGTACTCTGTTGTTGTTGGGGGGTGTTCTGCTGCTGTAGACACATGTATTTACAATTTTTATATCTTCCTGATGAATTAAAACTTCTATCATTATAAAATGTCTGCCTGTAATAATAATTCTTTGCCTAGAAGCCATTTTTTTCCTAATGTCGGTATATCCACTCCAGCTCTCTTATTGTTACTATGTGCCTTATTGTATCTATTCCATCATTTTACTTTCGACCTGTGTCTTTGAATCTCAAGTATTTTTTTTAAGATTTTTTAAAAAATTTATTTATTTGACAGAGAGATCACAAGAAGGCAGAGTCAGGCAGAGAGAGAGGGAAGCAGACTCCTTGCTGAGCAGAAAGCCCAATGCGGGGCTGAGCAGAAAGCCCAGGGTCCGGGGATCATGACCTGAGCAGAAGGCAGAGGCTTTAACCCACTGAGCCACCCAGGCACCCCTCAAGTATTTGGATTAAAAATATCAGTCTATCTTTAGCTTTGACAACTAATCCAAATTTATATTTAAGGTAATTATTGGTATAGATTTGTGCCTACCCTTTTGTTACTTGTTTTCTATTCATCTCAAGTGTGTTTATTTGTTTCTCTATTCCTCTTTTACTTTCCTTCTTTTGTTTGTGTTAAGTAGTTGTTTTCTACTGTATCATTTTAATTATTATTATTTTTTTAAAGAAACTGTATTTGGGATTATTTTCTTACTGGTTGTTCTAGAGGTATAAAATAAACCTTAACACATGCTACTTCAGATTAATACTAATTTACGCCAGTAAATTATAGAAGCTGCTCAAATACAGCTCTACTTCTTATTCTTTCAGTTGTATTGTCATGCATATGACACCTTTTTATGCTATAAGAACAGCATAGCTTTCAATTATTATCTTACGATTTTGTATTTTTAAAAAGATATTACTTATTTGTTTGACAGAGAGAGAGATCACAAGTAGGCAGAGAGAGGGGGGCAAGCAGGCTAGCAGAGAGCCCGATGCAGGGCTTGATCCCAGCACCCTGAGATCATGACCTGAGCCTAAGGCAGAGGCCCAACTCACTGAGCCACCTAGGCACCCCACGATTTTGTATTTTAAATCATTAAAAGGATAAAACAGAAAAATGTATTTATACTGCCTAATTTTTAAGTATGTAATTATGCTTACTGGTGCTCTGTATTTCTTTGTGTAGTTCAAATTACTGTCTGGGGTCACTTTGTTTTAGCATGAAGAAGTTCCTTCAGTATTTTAATTCTTCAGTATTTAAGTATTTACTACCAACAGTGTTTATATGAGAATGTTTACAAATTATCTTAATTTCTGAAAGATAGATCTGCTGGATAAAGAATTCTGGGTTGACAGTTTTTTCCCCTTTGGCACTTTGAATGTCATCCCACTGCCTACTGACCTATATCATTTCTATAAAAAAATGGTCAGCCGTTAATCTTACTGGGATTGCCTTCTACACAGAGTCATTTTCCTTTTCCAACTTTTAGGATCTTTGTGGTATGTTTAGATGTAGATCTGTTTTTAACCTCTCTGCAGTTCACTGAGCTTCTTGGATTAGCAACTTAAAGCAATTTTAGGAGGTTTGGCCATCATTTTATAAATTATCTTTTTTTGCACCTTTCTCTCCTCCTTTGGGACTTCCACATATCTCTGGTTCTGTTCATTTTTATTTTTCTCTGTTCTTCATATTGGAAAAGTTTATTTAACTTTATTCTATTTTGCTGGTTATTTCTCTGTGGCTCGAATCTGTTGCTGAGTCACTGTGGTGAATTTTTGTTTATTCTAATTTTCAACTCCAGAATTTCCATTTAGTTCACTTTAAAAATTTCTATCTCTACTGATATTTTATATTTGGTTAGTTATTGTCATTATAACTTCCTTTAATTCTTTAAACAAAGCTTCCTTTAGCAGTGAAAACATTTATAATACTGCTTTGAAGTCTTTTGTGTCCTTTTTGTGTTCTAAGTCAACCATCTGGGCTATCTCTATTAACTAGTGTCCCCACCACCACCACGGGTCACATTTTTCCTATTTTGTTGCATGTTTCATCATCTTACATTCCTGAGAATTGGACATATTTGATAATATATTTCACTAACTCTGGATTCTGACCCTGTCTGTGTGTTTTGCCTTGTGACTTCCTGGACTAACTCTATAGAGTTTGTTTCCCCTGCAGTGTGAGGTTGTTCCGTTTTCTTCATTATTATTTCTTACATTTAAGTTTGGTTTCCTTGGGGAGAGCAGAACTTACTTATCAGCCAATAACTGAGGAGAGCAGAACTTACTGGTTGGCCAATAACTGCTGTGCTGAAACATCTTGAGCCAGTGACACTTGCACCCTTTTCTTGATGTCAGTTCAGTTTGGGAAATGATGCAAAGTTCAGGCAGGTTACAAACCTTTCTTGGCTTTTATTTTCTGCATGAGCTAGGCCCTACATTCCATCAGGAATTAATAGATAGCTAAGACCCTCCTTGGTTTCTGCTGAGCTTGCACACAGCCTTGGATATATGAGCAGCCCTGCAGATCATCTGGGACATGGGGAAATTTATTGTTTATCAATACACACTCTGGTTGTCTTGTTCTCTGGATCTCTTTGTTAAAATTCTGACTGGTCTCTCAGTTTGTTGCTTTCCTTAACCAGTATCTCAAATCCAAGCTAATGATGTTCCTTGACTATTTGCCACCATGATCACTATTTTTTTGTTTGTTTGCTACAATTCTCTTAGGCGGGCATTCATCCCTGCTCTAATCCAAATCAAGTCAGCCCTGTCACCCATGCCTTGGTAAAACTATCATGTAGGAGGGAATGGTACCAGCCCTAGGTAAAATTACTATGGATTCCCATTTTTCTTACCAAGGTTTAGTAAAACTACTAAATAGTTTTGATGAATAAATGCTTCCCAACTTGTTAAATACCTTTGCTCAGTTTCCAGAGTCCTAAAACAGTTGGCTGACAATTTTATACAGTGCTATGTTTTGTCTAGTTGCTTTTCAGGAAGAGATTTGCTGAGATCTTTATTCAGCCACTGCAGAAATCATGACACTAATTTTGAAACAAATTACTGACTCTAAGTTACAGACAAATATTTCTTTCACCTCACTACTTATATACCAACCTGATTCATCTTTTAAAAATCATCCTAAAAGTTCAGATGAATTTTTAGCAGTGAAAATGGAGGTAAAATAAAACAAAATTCAAAAGTCACAAATGAAATTAGCCAATTTGGAATCTAGAATTTAAGATTCAGATTTTTTGAAAAAATAAGGATTACAGAAAACAGACCATTTGTGTTTTCAATGAAAAAGGTTCTAGACTTGATTCTGCCACTTCCATCCAATTTTTGTTAAGTTCCTCAACTTTTGTGAATCTCAGTTTCCTCTTTTATAAAATGGGATGGTGACACTAATTTAATGCAGTTATTCTAAGGAACAGATGAAATAATGCAAGTAGTATAAAGTTCTATAAAAACATGAGATTAAAAAAAACCAAAAAAATGAGATTATACCAACATTTTATTTTTAAATAGGGATGCTATGAGCATTTGCAAAATAATTAAGCCAAGAAATATATATATCATGCTATACAGCATTCCTTTTAAAAAAATTTTTTTTTAAAGATTTTTATTTATGTCAGAGAGACAGCACATTTAAGAGGAAGAACACAAGCAGGGGGAATGGCAGGCAGAGGAAGAAGCAGGCCCCCTGCCAAGCAAGGAGACCAATGCGGGACTTGATCCCAGGACCCTGGGATCATGACCTGAGCCAAAGGCAGATCCTTGACAGATAGAGCCACTCAGGTGTCCCTCCTTTTTTTTTTTTAAATCAACATTTCTTTTCTTTATTTTTTAAGTTTTTATTTTAATTCCAGTTAGTTAACATACAGAGTTATATCAAGTGCCAGGTGTATATTACCTGGTGCTTATCTTGATAGCATTCTTAGTATGTAATGTAAGTCATGCTGACTTCAGAAGGTATTAGTATGTGATTAAATTAGATTGCAATAGTTAAGAAAAAAAAAGCTATTGCAGCTATATAAAAGCCTTTCAGTATTTCTCTGCAATATCTCACTTGTAGACTTAAATGTATTTTAAAATTTTATTTTATGATAGCTAAAAATCAGACAAAAATCAAGACAACATTGTCAACATTTGAATACCATAAACAAGAATGAATCTTCTGAGCATGAAAATTAAAAACACGACATGAGACTAGTGTTTTTATGAAAACAACATTTTAAAAAATGGATTTTGCTTAACGTTCTTTAAAAGAAAGGACCATTTTTAAAAAGAATCCTTATAAAATTTGGAAAATATATTTTGCTACTTCAATTAATCTGAACATCAACTGGTATTCTTCATATAATCCTATTTTCAGGTATTCCAAATAACTCTATTTCAGTAAACTCTTTTACCAAGCAGTCTCACACCAGAAAAAACTACTGAAAAATTTGTATACACACTACTTTTAAGAATAAGTGACAAACTATGTATTGAATTTATTCCTTTTAAAAGCGAAGTTTAGTAGAGATTCGGTTCTGTTTCTGAAACTTTCTACACAAATGTATAGTATAATGGTAACACTCAAGCAATGAAGGATACTTGATGTACCAAAAATTGAATCACAATTGGGGAGGGTATGTGCTATGAAATGTGTAAGCCTGATGATTCACACGCCTGTACCCCTGGGGCAAATAATACACTGTATGTTAAAAAAAAAAAAAAAAAAAAAAAAAAAACAGGAAAAAAAATTGAATCAAAGCCGTAATAACGTGCATGTCTATTAACCAAGATATTTCACCTCAAGTAATTTTGCCTAAATACATACCTAACAAAGGCATACAGCTTTTATTACTAAATTATACTGAAGAAAAATAGAGATTAAAAATAGGGGATGAGGGGCGCCTGGGAGGCTTGGTGGGTTAAAGCCTCTGCCTTCGGCTCAGATCATGATCCCAGACTCCTGGGATCCTGGGATCAAGCCCTGCGTGGGGCTCTCTGCTCAGCGGGGAGCCTGCTTCTTCCTCTCTCTATCTGCCTGCCTCTCTGCCTACTTGTGATCTCTGTCTGTCAAATAAATGAATAAAATCTTTAAAAAAAAAATAGGGGATGAATAAGGCCTACTAGCTAGTCATTTAAATTATAAGAGGCTTTATTGATATGTAAAAGTATCATTTGATATGATCTGCAGTGAAAATGGAAGCCAAAAATAAAACAGTATTTTGAAGGATTCTCATTAAAAAAATTATAAATTCCATCAATGGCATATACACATAGGTATATGAATATAAACGTATCAACAGTGCAACCATCAACAAATGAAAAGTCAGTGTATGGAATGGGAGGAAATATTTGCAAACCACAGCTCTGATAAAGGATTATATCCAAAAAATATATATAGGAAACTCATATCACTTAATAGCAAAAAAAAATAAGAATCAGCAGTTAAAAATAACAAAGAACCTGAACATTTTTCTTAAAAAAGACATATTAATGGCTAACACCTACATGAAAAGATATTTAAAATCACTAATCACCAGGGAAATACAAATCAAAACCACAACGAGGTACCACTTCACACCTGTCAGGATGGTTATTATCAAAAAGACAAGAGATAATATACACTGGCAGAGATATACAGAGAAAGGAACCCTTGTACACTGCTGATGGGACTGGAATAAACTGGAATAGTTACTATAAAAAACATATTTCACGTAAGATTAAAAAAAGCAGCAGCATTATTCACAAAAGTCAAGGTATGAAAACCACCTAAGTGTCCAACAATGAACGAATGGATAAACAAAATGTGGTATGTATATACAACAGACTATTATCTAGTCTTAAGAAGGAAATCCTGTCATTTGCAGCAACATGGATGAGAATGGAAGGCGTTATAGTAAGTGAAATAAGCCAAAGACAGACAAATATTGCAAGGTATAGAACTTGTATGTAGAATCTTAAAAAAATTTAAAAAAGTCAAATTCAGAAACAGAGAGTAGAAAAGCAGCTGCTGGGAGTTGGGGGAAACAGAGAAAGGGTGATAAAAGTGTAAAAAATTTTACGATATGATGAATTAAGTCTGCAGATGTAATGTATAACATGATGATCAGAGTTGATAACACTATAATGTATAACTGAGAGTACAACTTAAATGTTCTGACACACACACAAAAGTATGTGAGGCCCTAGTGATGGAAGTGTTAATTCAATGAAGGGATCCTTTCACAACGCATACATATCAAATCACACTGCACACTTTAAATATCTTAAAATTTCAGATGTCAATGATACCTCAATAAAGTCGAAAAAAATGTCAACAGCAATTACCTTAAATACAGAGATGATGGGTATTTTTTTGCTTCTTTTTGTTTAGCTCTACTTTATAATCTTTACACAATAAATATGAATTACTCTGTAGTAAGGAAAATTTGCTACCTTTTTTCTCATGTCTTATTTCAAAAAGTTAAATTCAGTACTCAATGCAATTTTAATGTTAAAGAGAATCTGATTTCTAAATTAATTCAATCCCTTGGTTAGGAAATTACTTTAACAAAAATATTTCAGTATGAAATTAATCAGGAGAAATAAGATGTCACTGTAATGACTGTATTAAAATGGGACATGCTGTTATGTATTAACAATATATTTCAGGTGTCAAAAATTTCAACTATGTAATGAAAAATACACCACAAACTTACCTAATAATTTGTCCTTCTTCTTCTGGAGTAGCTGGTCTTAGCCCCAGAACTATGTGACATACCTAGAGAAAAAAGTGATAAATCAAACTTCACTGACTGGTGGCAATGACGGGACTGTGTAATATCTCACATTCTCTGCATGAATTCCACTTTGTAGATAGGAATCTGAATTAGCCGTAGCTTTCAACTGATGAATTATCAATGATTCACTTGAGCAACTTGAGCTTTAAACTTTAGCTGTTGTTTGTTTTGTTTTTAAACAAACTGTTTCAATAGAGGCCAATTTCCAAATCTCTGTATGAGACAGGAAAGGGAGGGAGGGAGAGAGACAAAGAATAACGAAAAGAACCATTCAGAAAATATTATTTTCATGCCTGAAATCTGAAGAGCACATCACAGTATGTGAGGAGAAAGGTGAAGGTGATGAAGAGGATACAGGAGACAAAAGATATGGGTGGCATTTTAGTTTAAACAGTTCAAAGAGATAGATTATTGCCACTAATGCTAAATATGCTTTTTAAGGCTCATTTCATCCTCAATTTATTTGCCTTCTCTAAATATCATCACAAAAGATGTAATTTTTACCAACATTTTCTCATGAAAAATTTCAAAAATACAGAAAACTTGAATTTTATACTGAAGATAACATATCCATTAACTAGATTTGACATCAACATTTTATTATACTTGCATCTATCTATCCCTTAATTCACCCATCAATCCATCTTAATTTTGGATGCATTCAAAGTAAATTATAGACATTAGTACAACTTTTTATGACTCATCTATGTAGTGGCTGTTCATTTTTACAGTTGAATAGTATTTCACTCTTCGAACATGCCACTGTTTATTTCATCCATTCTCATACTGACATACTTGAGCTTCTGAAACTAAGTTTTCTTTTTCTTTTTTAAAAATTTTATTTATTTGACACAGAGAGAGATCAGAAGTAGGCAGAGAGACAGAGAGAGAGGGAGAAGCAGGCTCCCTGCTGAGCAGAGATCCCGACGTGGGGCTCGATCCCACAATCCTGAGATCATGACCTGAGCCGAAGGCAGAGGCTTTAACCCACTGAGCCACCCAGCCGCCCCATCAATTTTTCTTTTCTAAGATTTATTTGAGAGAAAGAGCAGGAGCCTGGGGGTGGGGGACGTAGAGGGAGAGATTTCTCAAGCAGACTCCCCACTGAGCATGATGCAGAGCTTAAACTGACTACCCTGAGACCATGACCTGAGCCAAAGTCAAGAGTTGGACACTTAACCAACTGAGCCATGAAGATGCCTCAAAACTGATTTTTCAAGCGAACTTATAGAAAATGGAAATACAATATTCATGCTTACAAGTGAACAAATCTTAAGTGTACAGTTCAATGACTTTTCACAAAGTAACATCTATGAAACCTTTACCCAGTCAAGAAACAGAACACTGGGGGCCACTGCCTTCGGCTCAGGTCATGATCTCAGGGGCCTGGGATCGAGTCCCGCATCGGGCTCCCTGCTCCACAGGGAGCCTGCTTCCCTCTCACTCTCTCTCTGCCTGCCTCTCTGCCTACCTCTCTGCCTAGTTGTGATCTCTCTCTGTCAAATACATAAATAAAATCTTTTAAAAAAAAAAAAAAAAAAAGAAACAGAACACTGCTATCTCACCCAAAGTCCCACTTTAGGTTCCTTCCCACACACCACTGAACCCCTTTGATGTATCCATGATCCTGAATTCTGTCACTATAGAAGAGGTTTTGCCTGCCTTTGAATTTTTTGGTCTAGTATTTTCAACTCAAGATTATATATAAGATTCATCCAAGTTTTTTTGTGTGGCACCATTATACTTATTTTCATTGCGTTACAATATACCACTCTATGCACATGTCACACTTTGCTTATTGTTTATGTATTTACTGTTGATAAATATTTGGGTCATTTTCTGTTCTGGGCTATAACAAGTTATAAGAACCTACTTGTATGTCTTTTGATGCTCAGATATACATATTTCCAGGGTTTACATACCGAGTAGACTTTATGAGTCACAGGGGGAAGCGCATGTTCAACTTTGTAAATACTGCCAAGCAACTTCCTAAGTATTTGCTTGTTTTTTTAAAGATTTTATTTATTTATTTGTCAGAGAGAGTATGAGAGAACACAAGCTGGGGGAATGGCAGGCAGAGGGAGAAGCAGGCTCCCCACTAAGCTGGGAGCCTGACATGGGGCTTGATCCCAGGGCCCCGGGATCACGACCTGAGCTGAAGGCATACACTTAACTGACTGAGCCACCCACGAGCCCCAATTTCCAAAGTATTTGTAGTAATTTGTATTCCTACTGGCAATGTATGGGAGTTTCAGTTTTTGTTATCCTCACCAATACTTCTTATCACTTAAAAACTAACCATTCTTGGGGGCATGTCTACTAGTATTTCATACTTGATTTTAATAGTATTTCTGTGAGGACTAAGGAGCCCCTTTTCATAACATTCATTAACTATTTGGATATTCTCTTTTTTTAAAAAAAGATTTTTATTTATTTGACAGAGAGAGACAGCGAGAGAGGGAACACAAGCAGGGAGAGTGGGAGAGGGAGAAGCAGGTTCCCCACTGAGCAGGGAGCTCGAGGTGGGGCTCGATCCCAGGACCCAGGGATCATGACCTGAGCTGAAGGTAGACGTTTAACGACTGAGCCACCCAGGCGCCCCTGGATAGTCTCTCTGGTCAAGCATCTCTTCAAGTTTTCTTTACACATTTTTATACTGAAGTTTTACCTTTTTCTCATTTTTATTCTCTATATGCCCTAGTCACATGTCTTTCTGGATACAGGTATCACAAACAACTTCTCCCACTGCATAGCTTACCTTTTCATTTTCTTAATGGTATCTCCCAATTAAAAAACAAAAACAAAACAAAACAAAAAAATTCTTAATTTTACTGAAGTCCACCTTAAAAACTTTTCCTTGGTGGTTAATGCTCTCTCTGTCCTTTTAAAAAACTCTTTGCCACCTCAAAGCCATTAAACTATTCTTGCACATTATCTTCTAAATGCTTTATTTTTACCTTTCAAACTTATCAGACTTATGATCTCACTTGGAATTAATTTTCATCCATGGCATGAGGTAGGAATAATGATGCATTTTCCCCCATAGAGATATGAACTGACCCAGTACACCATTCACTGCCAAGATTACCCCTTCCCATGTGCAATGCAATGTCTTCTTGTTTATAAATCAAGTGATCACAAACAGGTAGGTCTGTTTAAAAACTCTCAATGTTGTTCTTTGTCTACCTTCACACAGATATCACAGTTTTAACACTGTTGTTTTATAAGAAGTCCTAATATTCAGTAACTTCAGTCCTCTAACACTGTTCTTTACATTATCTCGGCTATTTTTGGCCCTTTCCACTTCTGTATGTATTTAGAAACAGCTTGTCAAGTTCCACAAAAACAATGACAACATTAAACTTTTTGGGATTTTTGATTGCTAGTGTACCAAACCTACAAACTAAATTAAAGGGACCTGACATCTTTAAAATGTTGAGCCTTACAATCCGGATTATCTTGCTCTGTGTTGGTTTTTTATTGCGTCTGTAATAAATTATCACAAATTCAGCATCTTTTTTTTTTTTTAAAAGATTTTATTTATTTGACAGAGAGCAGGCAGAGAGAGAGGCGGAAGCAGGCTCCCCACTGAGCAGAGAGCCTGATGCGGGGCTCGATCCCAGGACCCTAGGATCATAACCTGAGCTGAAGGCAGAGGCTTTAACCCACTGAGCCACCCAGGCGCCCACAAATTCAGCATCTTAAAGCAACACAAATTTATTATCTTACAGTTCTGTAGGTCAGAAGTCAGATACGGGTCTCACTAGGTTAAAAATCAAGGTGTTGGGGCACATGGATGCCTTAGTCGGTCGGTTAAGTGTCTGCGTTCAGCTCAGATCATGATCCCAGGGTCCTGGGATGGAGTCCCGCATCAGGCTCCCTGTTCTCCCTCTGCCTCCCTCCCTCTGTTTCTCATGAATAAATAAATAAAATCTTAAAAAAAAAAAAAAAAAAAAAGATGTCAGCAGAACTACATTCCTTTCTGGAGGTTAAAAAAAGAATATATTTCCTTGCCTTTTTCAGCTTCCGGAGTTCACCCACATTACTTTGTTCACAGCCCCTTCCTCTATCTCAAAGCCAGCATCTCCAACTCTTCTGCCAAGGTCATCTCTTTCCCTCTCCTCCTTTCTCTCCCTCCCTCTCTCTGACCACAGCTGGAAAAGGTTCTCTACTTTTAAGGACACATGATTAGCGGGGCGCCTGGGTGGCTCAGTGGGTTAAAGCCTCTGCCTTCTGCTCGGGTCATGATCCCAGGGTTCTGAGATCAAGCCCCACATCGGGCTCTCTGCTCGGCGCTTCCCCCTCTCTCTCTGCGTGCCTCTCTGACTACTTGTGATCTCTCTCTGTGTGAAATAAATAAAAAATCTTTAAAAAAAAAAAAGTACTCATTATTAGAAAGGCCCATCTGCTGGGCTAATCTCTCTATCTCAGAGTCCTTAACCTGATACATCTGCAAAGTCCCTTTTGCCATGTAAGATTACGTGCGTGGGTTCCAGGGATTAGGGCATGGATAATTGGTGCTGGAGGTGGTGTGAATTTTTTCTGCTTACCACGCTTTTAAAAACTTGACATTTTTGACAAATGCAAAAGAAACAACATCCTGGTTACATTTAGCATCCTGCCTCTGCAAAACATTGGGCACTGAGTGTACAAAAAAGATTGAAAATAAAGATATTATTACAGGGATGGTTTTCTAATTCTATTGACACTTATGTATGTTATACTTAAATACCCAAAACACTCAGCTAAGAGGAATCTTGGCAATAAGTGTGTAATTCAAGCTTTGATTTGCTAGACTTACCAAGTAACTCTACCAATTTTAAGACACACAGAAAATACAACTTAGTGTGAATAGTCTCTTACTCATATACTAAGTGAATATATAGTTTTAAAAACATATTTCATGTGAAATAAAGTGAATATAGTAAAATGTAATGTTAAAATGTCAGTGACAGGTATTCAATGGAAACTATCTTTCAGCTCATCATAACACAATATTAGAAACACACACATACAAAAGCAAATCTCAAGCATATGCTTATTTATAAATCAGTCATAGAAAATTAGTGCCACTGCAAGTCCCGGATAAGAAGGAGAAAAAAAAGGAATGAGAAAATAGAAAAGGCAATAGGAAAAAATCAAAATGCTATGCTATGTAAGAGCTATAAGATGACACAGACATAAGCCAAAGGGATCTAAATGTCTATATAAATATGAAATAAAGTAATGAGGATATTATTTAAATGAGATAAAAATAGTTGATCAATTTTGGTATTATCAAGCAAGCTATTTCTATTTAGAATAATGATTTATATAATTTTTGTACATGTTTATGCTTTATAAAGCCATCAACTTAAATCCTGCTGAAAACTGTAACTGATAGTGGAGTAACTGATTGATATAAATGGATATTACAGGCTTATTAGATTGTTTATGTTTTATATCCATAGTAATTAGTCATTAGCTATCAGGAAGAGACCAATTATCATTTATTCAAAAACAGCCATGCACAAATGAGTTATTCTTTATTTAATATGGAAGAGCATGATAGATACAAAAATACCGAACTTTTGGGGCGCCTGGGTGGCTCAGTGGGTTAAGCCGCTGCCTTCGGCTCAGGTCATGATCTCAGGGTCCTGGGATCGAGTCCCGCATCGGGCTCTCTGCTCAGCGGCGAGCCTGCTTCCCTCTCTCTCTCTCTGCCTGCCTCTCTGTCTACTTGTGATCTCTCTCTGTCAAATAAATAAATTAAATCTTTAAAAAAAAAAAAAAATACCGAACTTTTTTTAACTTCACAGGGAAAGAAAAATAAAATAAGAATCTAAAATACCACTACTAAATCAAAAATATTTATGAAGAATGATAAAAAATGGGAAATCATAATTTCTTTTTTTAAAATTGGAGCAAGAGAAATACTCTAACCAGGAAAATAGTTGAAATCTGGCAAGGCTTATAACTTAATGTTCATTCTTTGCATTTTGTGCTTTTTCTCTCTTCCTTCTTCAATCTTTCTTATTTCTTCTAAAGAACTTTCTAAAAGTTTTAGAAACAGTTTTGTAGCCAGGATAATCTCCTAACTGGAGAGACTGTGTACGTTGAAAATTTTACAGCTGCCTACTTATGATCCATCTGTCTATTCACACTGCCTGACTTGTTAGGAAGGGCCTTTAAAAAAGACAACAGTGAAGAAAAATAGGAAATTATGATGGCTTCTGCAATCTAAATTATTTTCTATGTATTTAACATTCTGGTCTACCATGAGTCATAAGATAAATAAACAGTCAGCTCTATTCTACTTCCTCATCTCTCATGTCATGATTTTGAGATGCCACAGGGCTCTCAAACTCTACCTTACCAATCTTTCAGTTGTATAAAGGATATTGTAGTTCTTTTTATAATATGTGGTTTTGTAGCTGAGTTATAGTAACTACTACACAATGAAGCAGATGTAGAACTACTACTCTCTGCACCTGTCATTTATCTTAAACATACCTGGAAAAGTAGATTCAAAAATTCATTGGCAAGAACATTTTTCACACTCCAGATCTGATAGTCCTCTAGAGTAAGATGGCCCATCTGAAAGAGAAACAATATTTTAGAAGATCTCATGTTAAGAATGTCCTTTTTTTTTTTCCATTTATTTGAGAGAGAGGAAGAGAGTGGGTGCATGAGTGAGGAGGAGAAGCAGAGGGAGGTGGACAAGCAGACTCCCCTCTGAGCAGGGAGCCCAACAGCAGGGCTCAACACTGGGCACAATCCCAGGGCTCTGGGATCATCGCCTGAGCTGAAGGCAGACACCCAAATGACTAAGCCATCCAGGCGCCCCAAGCATGTCCTCATTTTTATAGCATTGGAATAAAATCTGGTTTATTAAACTTATATCAGTAATTTTTCTGGAAGCAAAGCAAAAATTTAAAGTAGACACTGTGTGGGGCACCTGGGTGGCTCAGTGGGTTAAGCCTCTGCCTTCGGCTCAGGTCATGATCTCAGGATCCTGGGATCGAGTCCCACATCGGGCTCTCTGCTTGGCAGGGAGCCTGCTTCCTCCTCTCTCTCTGCCTGCCTCTCTGCCTACTTGTGATCTCTCTCTGTCAAATAAAAAAATAAAATAAAATCTTATTAAAAAAATAAAAATAAAGTAGACATTGTGTGTTTATCTGAAAACTAAACGAGCTACAGTAAGTTTAAAAGCAACTAAACTCTGTCGAAGCAGTCAATGGTAATAAGGACAATTTATTGTCAACAGTCTTCATTCCTCCAATAAGACCTGGGAAATAACTCTCATTATCATCTGCTCCAAGGGTTATCTATGGAAAGCTGCAAAGGCTTTGTATACGGAAACTGAAATATTTATAAATTTTGAAAGCAAAAAGCAGACTCTTTGGATTATGCACTTTCATTCTAACAATTTTTTTTTTAAGATTTTATTTATTCAATTGAGAGAGAAAGCTCAAGCCCGAGAGAGCACCCGCCAGAAGGAGGGGCAGCGGTAGAGCGAAAAGCAGAACTCTCTGGTGAGCAGGGAATCCAATGCAGGGCTCAATCCCAGGACCCCAGGATCATGACCAGAGAGGAAGGCAGACCCTCAACCGGCGGAGTCTCCAGGAACACCAATTCCAACAATCTCCTAAGACCATTTTAGAAATATCTGACAATATTATCAGACTAATCAGACATTTAAAGGAACTTGCTAACAAATTTTGATGTATCAAAAATAAATAACCATATTAATTTTTCCCCAAAATAATTGAGCAAATTACAAGTTGAGTAAAGAAACATTTTTGTGGTGTCAACATGTACAAAACTTACATATGCATATAGAGGCAATATGTTTTTTTTCTTTTTTTTTTTTTAAAGATTTTATTTATTTATTTGACAGAGAGAGATCACAAGTAGACAGAGAGGCAGGCAGAGAGAGAGGGGAAAGCAGGCTCCCTGCCGAGCAGAGAGCCTGATGCAGGACTCGATCCCAGGACCCTGAGATCACAACCCGAGCCGAAGGCAGCGGCTTAACCCACTGAGCCACACAGGCGCCCATGTTATTTTATCTTGTTCAACAAAACTATAACCAAATATTTTTTCCTGCATGTGTTATTTCCTGCATTATCCTAGATGAATGATGTTTTTTACTTTTATTACTTAATGATATTGGTATGTTCTCTTTCACTATACAACCACATATGATACAAAAAGATTCTAATGTACTGTGATTGTAATTATTAGTTTTCATAATACAGCTTCTCTTAGTATGTTAATACTAAATCTAAAGGTACAAAAAAAGTTTACTATTGACATAGTATGTCTTGGGTGACTATGGTTAATAGGTTTGGCTGAAAGGTCCAAGTTTTATTCTAAACTATTACCATTTCATTATCATCGCTACAAGGAGATGGAGCAGCTAAATTATTTTCTTGTTAATGTTCACAGCAGAGCCAGAAGAAGAAATTACATCTTACCTAAAAACAGACAGTAATAATACCTACACATTTAGCACTCAGAAAAAGGGTGTTAGAAATTGTACCTCTGCCTGAGGTATTTTCTAACAGAAAACTTCCCAGGTTTCTATGCATATCAAATAGAAGTGGAGACCTTAGTTTTTAGGCAGAGAGAAGTAAATGAGGGAGAAGGCTGTTATTGCCAAACAAAGCTCAAATCCTATTAAGACTGACTTCTATTATTTGTTTCTGCTGAGCATCAGTTAAAAAGACTAAATGATTCCTTCTGTAATTGTGACTGAAGAAAGAAAAAAAAACAACAAAACTGATGTCACTTATTTTTCCTAAACCTCTGTAACACCACTATGGACTATATCCAACCAATCTGGTACTTTGTACATGTCAATGTTTGAATGCAAAGGCTCAAAATAACTAAAATGTGCCTCACATATGTGCATTATTTTCAGTTTCACACAGGGTCACAAAGACATTACAGTAATATAAGCCACAGGAATGAACCTTTAATAATATCCTTACTAATAAATGTTGTCCAACTTAAAAAAAAATTTACTTAAAAAAAGAATTTACTCGGGGCGCCTGGGTGGCTCAGTGGGTTAAGCCGCTGCCTTCGGCTCAGGTCGTGATCTCGGGGTCCTGGGATCGAGTCCCACATGGGGCTCTCTGCTCAGAAGGGAGCCTGCTTCCCTCTCTCTCTCTCTGCCTGCCTCTCTATCTACTTGTGATCTGTCTCTGTCAAATAAATGTTAAAAAAAAAAAAAAAAAAAAAGAATTTACTCTTTGTAAAGCACATGTTTATTTCTGGTATTACATGATTAATTTGGGTGCCATTAAATAACTCAGGAGAGATCTTTACCAATACCATTGGAGAAAATAATTCAGGAATGTACGCATCACCCAGACTGAGATAAAAAATCATTTCCATCAGGGCACCTGGTGACTCAGCTGGTTCAGTGTCTGACTTTGGCTCAGGTCATGATCTCAAGGTCTGGGATCGAGCCCCAGGTGGGGCTCCCCATTGTTGGGATACCTGCTCAGCAGGAAGATTGCTCGTTCCCTTGCCCCTCCCCCCTGCTTGTGCCCTCTCTCTCAAATAAACAAATAAAATCTTAAAAAAATAATTTCCATCATCCCAGATATCCTGTGGTCCTTCCCAATTAATCCACCCATTCCCCAAATCACTATTCTTTTTTTTTTTTAAGATTTAATTTATTTATTTGACAGATAGAGATCACAAGTAGGCAGAGAGGCAGGCAGAGAGAGAGACGAGGAAGCAGGCTCCTTGCTGAGCAGAAAGCCCGATGCGGGGCTGGATCCTAGGACCCTGGGATCATGACCTGAGCCGAAGGCAGAGGCTTTAACCCACTGAGCCACCCAGGCGCCCCCAAATCACTATTCTAATACCAATCAACATTTGTTAGTTTTGCTTCTGTCTTTGAATTTCATATACATGGAATGACACAGTAAGTATTCTTTTTTGTGTAACTTCTTTTGCTCAATGTAAGGTTAGCCCTACCATAACTTCTTAAAATGTGAAAATTAAATATTATAAACCACATATGACAAGGGCTATGTCTACTTAATTTTTATAAAATACCTAGCTTATAAAATATAAATGTATATATAAACACTTAATGGAGTTGTTTAAAGATGGAACGGGCTGGGCGCCTGGGTGGCTCAGGTCATGATCTTGGGGTCCTGAAATCGAGTCCCACTGGTCCTTCCCCCACCCCTCCTTGTACTCTTTCTCTGGCTCTCTCTAATAAATAAATAAAATCTTAAAAAAAAAAAAAAAAAAAGAAAGAAAGAAAGAAGATGGAATGGACTATCTTAAGGACAACTTGGAGGTACTATAACTGGAGGTCCAAATAAGCACTTGGCGGAGATGATGCAGAAGAGACTCAAATATGTATATAAGCCATATATCCTAATTCAGAGTACCTGGTATTTTTAGAAAAGAATATAATTCATTCTAGTCCTGGCTAGACTCACCTTTGTGGTGTCATGTGCATTCAATATGCCTTCTACAATGTCAGATAGATCCGTATGTAACTCCTTTAAAAACAGATATCCAAAGGAATAATTAGAAAAGAGTTATCATTTTTATTATTCAATGGCTAAAGTACAGTGTATTTTGGTCAAGTATTTAAAGAATTTTTAATTTAAAAATTTTTTTAAATACTAATTTTATTTTTTACAGTGTTATACATGTTATATTGGTTTCAGGTATACAATATAGTAGGTCAATAATTCCATACATAACCCACTGCTCATCACAAGGGCTCTCCTTAACTCCTCATCACCTGTTTAATCTATTCCCCCACATCCCTCCTCTCTAGTAATTATCAGTCAAGTACATTTTTTTACCTTAATAAATAGGTGCTCAGATCTGCTTTGAAAAAAATTAAGAGAATTCTGCAGTCTTACTCTTACTTTACACAGTAAGTTCAGTTTATTAAATTTTCTAAGGTACATTCTCTTCCCAATTTTGTACTTTCAGCTATGAATATTTTAAGTAGTAGCGCAACACAGCAACTCAAAAGTAATACAAATCCTTTTCTCTTTCTTTCTCTTTTTAAATTCTCCACTCTATTTTCCTATTGGAAGTTTACATTCAACAGTATGCTTAAAATCAGAAATTACCGGGATATCATCCGTGCGGTTGTCCTTCCACACCTCTAAAAGTGCGACCACCATGTCTCTCAGTTCAACCCTGGAGAGAACTCCATCACGGTCAACATCAAACACCTTGAAGCAAACTAAAGAAAAGAAACTCTTAAGGAGGGAAGTTAATTTCCTGTTCTGAAGTACAGTGCCTTTCACCGAAGCTGCCCTAGTAAAATCACTTAGTTTCTCAAGCAAGTATATTCTGGATTAAGTTCTCATCTGGAGTAGGATATGGTATGTCATTAAAGTCCTCTGCACTCATAGGACTTCCTGCATACTTCATGTATCCCTCTCTGAATAACTACCTGGGTTACAGAGTCTTATCCATCACCCAAATCTAGAGCAAAATTCCTTTCAAACTAATAAAAAAGGGTTAAGTTACTATCAAGAAATACTACAATGCCTCACACATTTTGAGGAGGTAATCCAAGCCTTTAATTAATTTCTAATATTTTAAACTGATCATTGCAGAGTTAATTTTTATAATGTTGAAAATATTTCATTTATATTAAGAATAGTAAGATGGGGCACCTGGCACCTGAGTGGCTCAGTCAGTTAAGCGTCTGACTCTTGGTTTTGGTTCAGGTCATGATTTTAGGGTTGTGATATCGAGTACCATGTTGGGCTCCACACTCAGTGAGGAGTCTGCTTGAGATTCTCTCTCTCTTCCTCTCACTGGCCCTCCCCACCCCTTTCTCTCTCACAATCGCTCACTCTCTCTCAAATTTAAAAAAGGAAAAAAAAAAAAGAATCAGTGACAAGGTATTATAAAGATGGCCTGCTTCCACTCTGCCCCCCTAATGTAATTAAAGCACACTCAATTTTTTTTGCCGAAGAACAATCTCAACTCTTCTGTGAAGTTTACATAACACATGCTCTGAATTAGAAATATCAGCACTGGGGCGCCTGGGTGGCTCACTCAGTTTAGGTGTCTGACTTTGGCTCAGGTTGTGATCTCAGGGTCCTGGGGTTGAGCCCTGCTCAGCAAGTAGTCTGCTTCTCTACTCAGCAAAAAGTCGGCTTCTCCCTCTCTCTCTACCCCTTCCCCAACTCCTGTACATACTCTCTTTCACAAAAAAACAAAACAAAAAAAAGTACTGAAATCTCTAAAAAAAGAAAAGAAATATCAGTACTTTCCTAATTAACTCCAAACAAATCATGACAGTTTGCTAACTTCTGTTAGTCCATTAGCAAAAAAACAATTAAAAACAAATATAAGGTGTTAATTAACCTCACTTGAGAAGCAAAGATTTCAGTGTCCTTATTTTTTTTTCCCCAGCCTCCTTTTTAATATTAGAACTTTAATGGGAACAAATAATCTACTATAAAGCCCAGATTGCAGTAATTGTATATCATCAGGGAAGAATCGTGAATTTTAAGATTAAACAGTTATCTATTACAGTATACCTCCATAATAATTATGCTATTAAATCAACTGAATGCAGCATAGTAAATATTACTAAAGAAGATAAAAATATCAAATAGCACACCCAAAATAGGTGACATTTGTGAAGCTGTATTTTAGAAAGACACAGAAATGGTGACCCTACTAAATACAACAGAATTAGGTTCCAATTAAATGTAAACGGCTGCATTTTCTCAAATATGGTTAAGATTTAATGACATAATGTACTTATGCTTGTAAATTATGCTACAATAACATTTTAGCTAGGTTAAAAAGACCATTTTAGTCTTTAATAAAATTGTGTTCTGATCACAGATTTCATCTTACTAATAAAATATTAATGTATACAAGTGACAGAAAATGAGTTGTACTTTAAATTATGCAAGACACAAAATTCTCTATGGACTATGAGAAAGTATTTTCTAAATGCTTAACATTGTCAAATATATTGTGACTGATGTAGTTCACTTACTATGAACTGCAAATTCATCAGGAAAATCAATTCCATTAGTAATTACAAAGATCCCAAACTATTCCACAGTAAAAAAGAAGAGAAGATTGAATCCTTAGACTCACCTCAGTAAAACCTCAACAGGAGACTGGTATTTGCCAATCTGACAATATGATGAAAATTCAAGCCTTAATACACAGATGATGCTACATGGATGAATGCTAATTTTTTGTCTGTATATAGAGTTTGCAACTTTTTAATCGCTTAAATTAAATGTTTAACACACTTACATTTTTGTCTTTCAGCCAGAGGTCCCCTGCAACAGGCTGATAATCCACAAGATATCTCCTTAAAATCTATGTGATTGTCACGATTTTCATCAAAAGCATTAAACAAACCTGTGAAACACGAAAGGACAACATAAATCCCAGCCAACAAGCCTCCTGTTAAAATATCATGCTTATGAAAGGAGGCATGACTCCCACAAACTGGCCAAATTAAAAAAAAAAAGTTTATCAGTAGTTCCCACTGTCTCAGGAAGTATTTTTCTCCAGGTATAACTAAAACTTAAGATCCTCGCAGAAAATACGTTACAGTCGTTTAGCGTTCAGTTATATTTGCCTGTTTGTCTCTATCTTCTATCAGTTGTAACAGCTAAAAATGACAATAGTATGTAAAAAATTAAAATCAATGTAAAAAATTAAAAACTAAAAAAATCAGAATTATAATTATCTTTACTTAGAAAGATTAAGAAGAAAAAGGAAGAATAAATGAGAAAAGCTAATGTATACACAAAGATATGTTTGTAAGCTCCTATAAAGCTCCCATTAAGCAAAGAAAAATAACACACCATATTACAAATAAAAGATATTCTGTACTGTAGTCTTTGTCATAGTTTATATTTCATAAACAAATATGTAAAATCAGAAAGGGAATTTATAATCCTGTGGTTTTTAACCTTTTTGTAAATTACAAATGGAAAAATTCTGTCTTCAAATAAAATGATTTCTCAATATCCAATTCTAAAAAGGTAAAATCCCAATTGCACTGCTGAAGTAGGTGGAAAAGCCCAGGGCCCTATTTGCTGTGGCTCCCTCAGTAAGTACTTTTTTTTTTTTTTTAAAGATTTTATTTATTTTTTTGACAGACAGAGATTACAAGCAGGTAGAGAGGCAGGCAGAGAGAGAGAGGAGAAAGCAGGCTCCCCGCGGAGCAGAGAGCCCGATGTGGGGCTCGATCCCAGGACCCTGGGATCATGACCTGAGCCGAAGGCAGAGGCTTTAACCCACTGAGCCACCCAGGCGCCCCCTCAGTAAGTACTTCTGAAGTATGCTAGGAACCTGGTGAACACAGACTGTACATTTTAAGAATGTAATTCCTTAAAGAGTAGAAAACTAAAGCTCAGGAGGGGCAAAGTGATTGGCCAAAAGTAAGAAAAGTTAAACAAGGTCAGAATCAAAAACAGAATCCAAATATTCAGATTCCAAATATGATTTTTATGATATCACCCACAATTACTCTCTGTATTCCTAATTTAAAAGAAAAAAAAAGTTACAGTAATGAAAAGTCTAGAGCTATCAAGGACCTCAGAGATGGTCCAGTACAATAGTTTCTTAATCTTTTTTTGGTGCAGGGCTGGGGATGGAGTGGGGTGGATACAGCAGTGGAAACTTCCTAAAAAGGGGAGGCACTTGAAGAGAGGAAGGGGTGGGGTTACGTGTGGCAACCTGGAGCTCTACCCAGCCGGTGGCCACCACACTAACCCCTGTACCATGGCTGAGATACTTCACTGCAATACAGTGACTAACTCCGTCAAATTCATTTTATATTTGAGAATATTCAGGTGTAGGGAGCTTACCTGATTTATGCACGGTTACATAGGTAGAATAGGAAGCTCAAGAGCACAATCTTAATTTCCCTTCTAGTTTTTTTCCACTAGGCTATTTGTAAGAAACTTGCAAACTTATAATATTATGGTCTTTTAGAGTTAAGATATATTGATTAGAAAGAAGGGATGGTTTCAGGTGTGTTTACCAAAGAACATTTATAGAAAAGAGAATGATTCCTACCTTCACTTAGAGATGGACGAATGGGTGGTGAAACCAATGGGCCAAACGTCTCTAAATCAAACCGTCCAGTCCGGGATTGAGCTTTTAGTAACCAGTAGCGTTTCTCCAGATCAATGATGTCTGATTCCTCCACTGAGTGTCAAAACAAATAAGATTATAAAACCTCAGACCTCTCTTCTAGGCAGTTAGTTTATTCTGATCATGTAACTTCCAAGGATGTATTTTAATTTTCCAATTGTTAAAAATAATAATTACCTAAACAAAACTCTGAAAAATAAATACATTATATCTAAAATGGCACGAAAATTGGGGTGCCTAGGTGGCTCACATAGTTAAGTGTCCGACTCTTCATTTCAGTTCATATCATGATCTCGGGGTCATGAGATCTAGCCCGGAGTTGGGCTTACCAGTAGGCGCGCAGCCTGCTTAAGATTCTCTCTTCCTCTCCATAGGCCCCTCCCTCACCCCTGCTTGTGCTCTAAATTAAAAAATTAAAAAATTAATAAATAAAACAGCATGAAAATTAAATCTGAATTAATTTAAAAGTGGCCTTGTGCTCGCTTCAGCAGCACATATAATAATATAAAAGTGGCCTCAAAATCAGAAAAAAATATTTACAATTTTCCATTAAGTAGGTTGTTTAAATCCAACATGTAAAATAATAAAAAACTGAGACATTTCTTTTTGGCTTCCTATACCACTTTTACTCATATTTGTTTTTCATAATTTTCAATCTCTACCTCGGATTTAAAGATTCTTTTTTTTTTTTTAATTCATGTTAGTTAACATATAGTGTATTAGTGGTCTGAGGGAGAGACTTCAGTGACTCATCAGTTGCATGTAACACCCAGTGCTCATTACATCAACTGCCTTCCTTCATGCCCATCACCCAATGACCCCATTCTCCCCACCTACTTCCCCTCTGGCAACCTTCAGTTTGTTCCCTAGAGTTAAGAGTCTCTTATGATTTGCGCCTCTCTCTGTTTTTATCTTATTTCATTCCTGGCCACACTGTAATCATCCTAATAGCAGGACCCATGTCTGACTCATCCTGTTGATATGAATAACCTTCTACACAGTCAATATTTATTAATGAAAAAGAGTATGAAAAAGGACTTTATAAATAATAAAAGTCAATAAACAACAGATGAGGTAGAATAGGATTTACAATGTGATAAGTAATGGGGCATCATGAAAACGTGAGTATCTTTCTCTCCTCATTCAACAGAAGGTACAATAAAAAAATTACAGATAAGCTCCAACCATTGTTACATTTTATGTATGTTTTCCCCCACCAAGGAACTAAAGTAAAATTTAGAAAGCAAGCAGGTGAGAGGCCTTCCACTGCCATGGTTTTTTGCCTGTAGTCACTTTCCAGATGTTGGTAAGGTATGATGAACCTAAGCAGTGAAATTTCACTAAGGTAAACAGAGAAGCTATAGTTCTGGGAGGTTAAGGTAGCTGAAATTTGCAGGGCAGAGTACTGGAAAGGAAAGAGTTAATACAAAGAAAGAGCTCCAAAAATCTGTACAGGACTCTTGTTGAGTTTTGGGAGAATAGCAGAATAGTAAGCTGTGTATGCACACAGTGAAATTCACTGAGGCTGGACTTGGATATGCCTAAGTTTTGACCAGCCAAGGTGGAGACACTTTCCTGAACACTGGGAGTATTCAGACTCAGAGGGTCACACTTAACTAGAAGGGGAAAAACTAACGCCAGAATAAAGGCTACTCTAGACCCGCCCCAACAAAGCTTTTAAAAAAATCCTTCAAGGGGTGCCTGGGTGGCTCAGTGGATTAAGCTGCTGCCTTCGGCTCAGGTCATGATCTCAGGGTCCTGGGATCGAGCCCCGCATCAGGCTCTCTGCTCCATGGGGAACCTGCTTCCTCCTCTCTCTCTGCCTGCCTCTCTGCCTACTTGTGATCTCTCTCTCTGTCAAATAAATAAATAAAATCTTAAAAAAAAAAAAAAATCCTTCAAAATGTCAAGCTGATCCAAAAGTAATTTAAATGCCCGTGAGAAGAAAAAAAACTCCTTTTAAAGGGAGAATCCACTTAACCTTAACATTCACAATGTCTAGCAGCCACAAAAATATGAAACAAGCAGGAAAAAGTGATTCAAAACCAAGATAAAAATCAGTCAATACAAAAAGTTAAAGAAGTAACAGATGTTGGAATTAGCAAAAAAAAAAAAAAAAAAAAAAGCCCTTAAAACATATATTCTATAAAAAAGTACCAACTGAAACTAGAGATATAGAATACAATATTTGTTTTAAGATTTTATTTATTTATTTATTTGTCAGAGAGAGAGAGAGAGAGCTAGCGCACAAGAAGGCAGAGAGGCAGGCAGCGGCTGAGAGAGAAGCAGGCTCCCTGCCAAGCAAGGAGCCCGATGAGGGACTCAATCCCAGGAACCTGGGATCATGACCCAAGCCGAAGGCAGTGGCTTAACCCACTGAGCCACCCAGGTGTCCCAATACAATATCTGAAATAAAGAAAATTTAATAGCAGATTAAAACCTACAGAGGAAAGATATGTGAATCTGAACACCAAGCAACAGAAATGCTACCCAAATGGAAGCATAAGGAGAAAAAAACAGGTGAAAAGTTACTAGAATCTTAGTGAACTATAAGATAAACTCTAACAGCACAACACACATGGGATCCCATGAAGGGACAGCAGAAAATATCTGAAATAATAACAGCCGAAAGATCCTCAAATTTAATGAAAACTATAATTCCACAAATCCCAAAGTTCAATAAACTTTGTGCAAGAAAAATTCAAAGAAAACCAAACCAAGGCAAGTCATAATCAAATTGCTAATAGAAAATTTTAAAGCAGCAACAGACGGGAGCAAAACACATTACAAACAAGGGAACTAAAATAAGCAATGATTTCCCTTCAGAAACAAGGGAGCCAGAAGACAATGGGGGAAAAAGTGCTGGGGGAAAAAAAAAAAGTACTGTTAATCTCATATTCTATATCCTATGAAAATATCCTTCCTGAAAAAAGCAAAATGAAGAATTTTTTGGACAAACCAAAGCTGAGAGAATTCATCAATAGCAGAACTGCACCAAAAGGACTATTAAAGGGTGTTTTTCAGACTGAATGATGAAAACAGGAAATGCCCAGTCCCTAACTTCCCTGGGGCTGATATAGATCATCCCAGATTTTGGATAGGAGCCTGACTGCAGCTTTGGTTAGACTGTTAGCCCCTAGGTTCAAATGCTTTGAAAACTGAGTTCAGATTTCTACTCAGGAAAACCCAGAAATTGCTAGTTTTTGAAATTAGGGGGTCCATAAATTCCAGCCTAAAGGCTGCATCCATGTTTATATAAATAATGTTTTATTAAAACACAACCACACAATTTATTTACATATAGTTTATAGCTGCTAATGTGTTACAAAGGCAGAATGGAGTAATTGTGATAAACAGACATATGGTCCACAAGTCTAAAATATTTACTACCTGCCTTAAAAAAAAAACGTTTTGCCAATCTCTGTGTTAGACCTTAAAATTGCATGAACTTCAAAACTAGGAAACTTTCCAAAATGAAAGTACCTGGGGACCACCACAGCCTTGAGACTGAGACCCTTCAAAGTCTGAGATTTCAAAATTGTTAGGCCATAAAACTACAAATCAAGAGATCTCTTTTCACTTTTCAACTTGCCCCTAGTCTCAGCAAGACTTCCACAGGAGAGAACTGGGTGGAAACAATTATCTTTGCATTTAGGGTCCTTTCAGACTCAAATCTGAAACAGGTTTCTCAAAGTTTGGCTGGTTTCTCCTTGTTCCCGTAAAGCTTGTCCTCAGGCAGGCTCATTCCTCTGCCAGCCTTACTTCCAATCTCAGGCTCTTGGCCTGAGATACAAAAGCACCCTACATCCCTTGATGACTAAGGAAGGGCTTTGTCCCTCTGGAGTTCAGTCTTTCTTCCTTTCTTCATCCCTCCTTCCCTCCCTCCTTTCTCCCCTTCCTTCCTCCCCTTCTAAGATTTCTTTGCATGATATGGCTTTAAAGAGTATGATTTAGTTTATGTGGTGATTTCATGTTATTACAGTGGGAGTGAAGGTCTTTCATATCTTTCTACTTCCTAACCTAATGCAGAACCCTTCAATTATTACTTAACATGAATTTGAAAATTCTCACCAATGCCGTAAGACATAAACATGAAGTATAAAATTAGAAAAGAAGCAGCAAGGTTATTCTTTGCATATGAGCAGAATGCATATTAAAAACTCAGGTCTTTTTTAACATATTAAAATTAATCTGTAGAGATACAAAATACATAAACAAAAATCAGTGCTTTTCTAGATAACATTAATAACATGTAAGAAAACATTAAAGAGAAAAAAACACAAGAATAGCAATTCCCTACAAGAAATGAATATCTAAAAGTAAACTTTAAGATACGAGATTTTTATGAAGAAAATTTTATATAATAATATTAAAGGTCTGAATAAATAAAGCATACCACGGCCTCAAGTAGGGCCTTGACAGAGGCATACATGGGCTTGAATAGGGTGGTTATGTAAGACCACACCCTGAGGGTGACAGGAGTACAGATCTGAAGGAGGCCAAGGGGGCAAATGGTGGAAAAAAAAACGTTCTACACAGAGAGAACAAGGAGAGAGGCCTCTAGACAAAAGCATGCTTAGCAAGCTTAAGGAAAAGAAAGGAGAGCAAAGTGACTGAAGTGGAGTTAGTGAGGGAGACAGTAGTAGGAGATACAGTCTAAGGAAAAATGGAGGTCAGGTTATGTAGGTCACTGTGAGGACTTTGGTTTTAAACTGTGAACTACTGGAGGGTCTGACACAGAGCAGTGACAAGATGTGACTTAGAGGATTACTACTCTTCACTACCAAGTGAGAATAGCCTGGTGGGGGGCGCCTGGGTGGCTCAGCGGGTTAAGCCTCTGCCTTGGGCTCAGGTCATGATCCCAGGGTCCTGGGATCGAGCCCCACATCGGGCTCTCTGCTCTGCAGGGAGCCTGCTTCCTCCTCTCTCTCTGTCTGCCTCTCTGCCTAGTTGTGATCTCTGTCAAATAAAAAAAAAAAAAAAAAAAAGAATAGCCTGGTGGGTGGCAAGAACAGAAGTGAGATGACCAGTTAGATGTTTAATAAAAGATTTAAAATCATCAATGCAATTGATGCAATTATTAACATGCAATTAAGAAACACTAGACAACTGATTAACAAGCACAGATGGACAATTCATAATAGTGGGGAGGGATTTAATTTCACTAATAATAAAAAAATCAGGGGAGCCTGAGTGGCTCAGATGGTTAAGTGTCTGTCTTTGGCTCATGATCTCAGGGTCCTGGGATCGAGTCCCATGTTGGGTTCCCTGCTCAATGGGGAGTGTGTTTCTCCCTCTGCCTCTGCTTCTCCTACTCATGCTCTGTCTCTCCCTTTCAAATGAATAAATAAAAAATTTAAAAAATAATAAAAAAATAAAATAAATCAGTTCAGAAGAAAAATTTAAACACAATCATGCTACTTCTCGGCTTCAAAACTTTTCAACATTCTTCCCGAAGATACTTGCATGGCTACTCCAACAGCTCCTTCAGCTCTTTATTCAAATGTCACATTCCCAGACCATCTGAACTGCACCCGACCTGAAGATACTCCTCCATCCCTTTTCTCTGCTTTACTTTGGTCCCTAATATTTATCAGTATCTGGCATAATTTATTTGTTTTGTTTATTGGATGCCTCCCCCAACTGGAACATATCCTCCTTGAGGTAAGGTCTTATGGTCTTTTTTTTTTTTTTTTAAGATTTTATTTATTTATTTGACAGAGAGAGAGATCACAAGTAGGCAGAGAGGCAGGCAGAGAGGCAGGCAGAGAGGAGGAAGCAGGCTCACCTGCGGAGCAGAGAGCCCGATGCGGGGCTCGATCCCAGGACCCTGAGATCATGACCTGAGCCGAAGGCAGCGGCTTAATCCACTGAGCCATCCAGGCGCCCCTTATGGTCTATTTTGTTCACTGAGATATTCTAAGCACTCAGAATAATACCTGGTACATTTCGAACACTCATAGAATATTTTTTTAATGAACAAGAATTATTTATTGAATCCAGAATATATATATTCAGAATAGTGTTAACTATGATAAAAAATGAAGATTGGTATCAGTAGGGAACCTTGGCCTCCAATAACTTAGTTACCTAGGAAGACAAGAACAATGTTCTCTAAATTTCCACTGCTTTCAAAGGATTCTTCCTCTATTCTTTTGTAGTTTTAGCACAAATTTAGGGGGAAAACTTTTTCATTTATCAACAAGACAATAAAGAGATAGTCAAATCAACATGCATACCTGTACGGTATTTGTGTTAAGTATTATAGTTATAAGAAGGTGAAGGAAAACATATATTCTACCAACTTTCACAAAATTTTAAGAAAAATATTCCTTTTGCTTGATTTTCAAGGGGCTTCCCGGACTTAAAGCTAATGACTATTTTCCCTTCATACTCCGAATTCTGCCCTGATGTTCTCTATACCTGAAACCTAAAAGAGGTTTTTACTTAAAAGATCTAAAAGTGAAATTCTTTTGAAAGTAAAATATAAAAATAAAAACAAATCTGCACTAGGAATAGAGAAATTTGTGCACATTATTACACATCAGCAGACAGAAGAACTGAGATTTTGAGAAAGACAGTGTTCTAATTTACTCTGAAGCAGAAAAAGTACATGGAAATGACCATACCTGCCATAGGTTAAAACAAAAAAGGCCCTAACAGTATGTACCTGGGGTCAAGTACACTGATTCTAACTTGTCCCCATTTCACAAAGAAGAATGCGCTCTTGGAAATTTCTTAACTTGGCTATCCCTAGAATAGACTTCTTAATGATCCACAAAATCTAGGAAAAGGGATTCTCAGAATGACAATAAAGTTATCCTATATTTTGGCATTTAAAAAGAACTAATTACTGATTAATTATTAAAAGTAACTAAAAACAACTGAGTTACAACTGAGTGACAAAGTTAAAACATGTTTTCAAAAGTTAAAACTAAAAATACTAATTATACTAATTTTTTTTTTAAGATTACTTGCTTTCACTAGACTAATAATACATTTTGTTACATGAAAAATTATTTAAAATACAGGTAATCAAAAAAAGGAAAAAGAAAAAACATGTAATTGTATGTTCTCATATAACTATATATATATTTGAATATACATGTATTTATTTACTTAAAGATTTATTTGTTTTAGAGAGAGACAGAGAGAAAGAGCACGTGCATGCATAAGACAGAGCTAGAGGGGGCGCCTGGGTGGCTCAGTGGGTTAAAGCCTCTGCCTTCGGCTCAGGTCATGATCTCAGGGTTCTGGGATCGAGCCCCACATCAGCCTGCTTCCTCCTCTCTCTCTGCCTGCCTCTCTGACTACTTATGATCTCTCTCTGTCAAATAAATAAATAAAATATTTAAAAAAAAAGACAGAGCTAGAACATGAGCAGGGGGAGGAAAAAAGGGAGAGGAAGAGAGAGAATCCCAAGCGGACTCCTTGCTGAGCTCGGGGGCTTGAGCCTATGACCCTGAGGTCATGATCTGAGCCAAAATCGAGAGTCTGACTCTTAACTGACTGAACCACCCAGTTCAGGCACCCTTGAATGTACATGTATTTAAACTAAATGTCACCTAGATTGTTTGGGAAGATTATTTCCAATACTTTCATTGTATCATCTATACCACTGTATGATTTCTCAAATTATAGAAAATCATTGTTCATAGATTCAAAAAATCAATGGGCTAAATTAATTTTTTAAATTTTACATCAAAATCATCAAGACTGAGATACAAAAAAGATAAAATTTTCATACAAGAGTACACATTTCTCTCTCTTTTTTTTTTAAGGTTTTTATTTGACAGACAGAGATCACAAGTAGGCAGAGAGGCAGGTAGAGAGAGAAGAGGAAGCAGGCTCCCTGCCGGGCAGAGAGCCTGATGCAGGGCTTGATCCCAGGACCCTGGGTTCATGACCTGAGCCAAAGGCAGAGGCTTTAACCCACTGAGCCACCCAGGGGCCCCAGTACACATTTTTTTTAACCAAATACCGAATATACTACGTTGTAACCTTCTGATGAATCAACCTTTGAAAGGATCCAATCATTTTGGAACAGCAAATAATTTTTTAAATATGCAAAACTTCTAATGAGCATGTAGCTTTCGATTTTTTAAAACAGAAGGGCGCCCACGTGGCTCAGTTGGTTAAAGCCTCTGCCTTTGGCTCAGGTTATGATCCCAGGGTCCTGGGATCGAGCCCCACATCGGGCTCTCTGCTCAGGGGGAGCCTGCTTCCTCCTCTCTCTGCCTTCCTCTCTGCCTACTTGTGATCTCTGTCTGTCAAATAAATAAAGAAAATCTTTAAAAAAAAATTGTGAAAGTTTAAAACAGAGGTATCTACTTCAAATACCTAGATAACTGAATTTAATAAAAAGGAGTATTTAAAAATTTAACTCCTCTCACTGAGGAATCTGCTTCTCCCTCTGACCCTCCTCCACTCTCATATGCACACTCTCTCTCTTTCTTCCTCTCTCAATAAACAGAACTTCAAAAAAAATAAAAATTTAACAATAAGGAGAGTAACCACAGGAGTCTGATAAATTAAGACAGGACTAATGTTTGCTTTTCCAAAGTTAGATATCTGTTCACTCTATTTATACTACATGAAAGAAAAGAGAACCCTCTTCCGTTCCTGCAGAGAAATAGCTTTCTCAAATTCTAAACTTTCTTCCAAGTAATAGATCTACACATAAAAAATCTGACCCTGAAACAAAACAAGAAAGACAGCAGCCTTGACAGAAACTGTTCTTATTTCTATAATTCTTGGTACTGAGCCTATGTTCAATAAGAACTTCTGATTAACTGGTGTCTACACAATACACTAAATTAGAAAATTACACTAACTGCCTTTCAATTTTTTTTTTTACTTTTAAAAACTTTATTAATCTCCTTAAAAAACACAATTTCTTTGCTTAAGGAGAAACATGGAAAGACATGTAGAAGATATTTAAAAGAAAAAAATGATTAGGATCAGACTGTCATGGTCAATTAAAACTAAGCTTTACAGTTCCCTTTCAAGCTTATGTCATCTGTTCATATTCTGGTTACAGACTGCATTACCGAATACTTGCCAAAAGCAAGCTAAAGTAAATTACGTGTACTAGCATTACCCAAACATTTTACATGAATTGGCGGCTGAATTCCTGGGAAGAAGGAAGGGAACTAACTTTATTTTTACTTAAAGAAGTTAGAGGTAATGACTGCAGTAATTACTCTACTTGCAATTCGTAGGTCAATCCCAAAACTTACACTTTACTAATTAAATAGGATTGAATTTATCACCCACCTACAGGTATAATTTGTTCTGGTTCACAACAGCAGCACACCATACTCTCAGCATTCTAAACAATTCCTGGCCTACACTTTAGGCCATCCTAATGAAGTCTTACCTTACCAGAGGCTGCAACAGCAGAAATAGGTCTTTAAGGCCAGAACTGGATCCTCATTTAAAACAAAACAGAACAAAAAACCAGGCAAAATATTCAAGTACTTTCAAAGAGTAACATAGTTCTTTAGCACTGTTGAGGAAGCAACCTGTTCACAAACGCAATGACCTTCTGAGATCTACTTAAAATGGCTATAAGGGCTGTAATCCTTATGTCCTGTACAACCAGATAAGAGGATAATGAAGAAGGGACAAGCAGATTTACTAGGGGTTTATGGTCAAAGAATCACTGAAGTACTTTTTTTCTTACTGAAAGAAGGTGCTAACAATACCAACTAAAATGTGGCAAGGGAATACAATAATAATGCTAAAATAGAGACAGTATAAATTTAAGTTTGATATGAAAAGAAAAATGATCAAAATGAATTCCATAGCCCTAAAATTAGCCCAAAATACTACATTAATTACCTCAAAGTCCAGATTCTACTACTAAAAAGAAATCAGACTTACTAGGCTTATTCATTCTTATGATACATTTTAAGGAAATTCCAAAAACTCATTCTTGGTTTATTTAAAGAGATATTTACAAGAAAGAATAGGCACAGGGACACCTGGGTGGTTCAGTCAGCTAAGTGTCTGACTCTTGATCTCAGCTCAGGTCTTGATATCAGGAATGGAAGTTCAAGTCCCATGCTGGGCTCCACAGCTGGGCTGGGAGCCTACTTAAAACAACTAAAAAAACAAAAAAAAAGGGGGGGGGGAGAGAAGGGGATGGAAGAAGAAAGGGGAAGAGTGGGGAGAAAGGAGAGGAAAAGAAAAGGAAAGGAAGAAAGAGAGAAAAGAAAATCAAGAACACACATTTTCTGCCAAAAATATAGCGAAATTATGTGAAAATATGATCAACATTAAAGAAAATAACTCATTTTTAAAACATAGTTCATAAAATCATAGTTCTTCTACTGCCCATTTCACTATTGGTAAATATACAATCATTCAAGGACCTTGCTTGGATCAAATAAAATTAATTATTGAAGAGATATAAAAAATAATCATTGTAAGTATCTCAAGGGGGGGAAAACGGAAATTGGAAGAGTGAATCTGCAAAGACTGTCTGAAGTGAGTCTGAAGGAGATGGAGCAGAACAACCACAATAACCACATGCCCAACTCCTTTTATCTATAATTACAAGCTACTCATAAAAGATTGAAGAATAAGAAGAGTGTATGTCAATGAACTGTCTTCATCGCAGTTTGGCACCGATTAGCCATCTGATCCTGAGAGAGGGTCTTTAACTTCACATAGCCTTCGTTTCCTCATCTTTAGAATATGGATAAAACGAACCTCAGAGAGAGCACGAGGATTAAACAAGATAATATACACAGAGTACACATAGTACCTCCTCCAGTAAGTGCTCAATCTGTAGTAATGATGAATTATCAGGAAGAGAAATTAAGAAAAGTCCCATTTATATACGAAATTAAGAAAAGTCCCATTTATATACGACTATTAAAAAGAGTGAAATATCTAGGGATAAATTTAATCGAGCAGAGAGGAGACTTATACTCTGAAAACTGGAGACTTATACTCTGAAAACCTTCTTTAGTATGATGTTTGGATTCCTTTCTCTTTATTTTCTGTGTATCTATTACAGGTTTTTGGTTTGTGGTTACCATGAGATTCATATATATAAGACCCGAATATGTATACAGTAGTCTATTTTAAGTCTGTGGTCATGTAAGTTCAAATGCATTCTAAACACACATTTTTACCATCTGTCCCCACATTTATGTTTTTGATGTCATATTTTACTTTTTATTCCGAGTATCCCTTAACTAATTATTGTAGAAATAGACTTTACTACTTTGTCTTTTCACCTTCATACTAGCATTACAAGTGGTTGTACTACTTTTACTATATTTTTGCTTTTCCAGATGTTTTTCTTTCATAATTTTCTTACTTCTAGTCATGGCGTTTTCTTTTCCACTTAAAGAAGTCCCTTTAATGTTTCTTATAAGACCAGTTTAATGGTGATAAATAACCCCCCCTTAACTTTTGTTTGGGAAATCTGGGAAACAATCTCTCCTTTTATTCTGAGTGATAACCTTGCTGGGTAGAGTATTCTTGGTTATAGATTTTTTTCCTTATAACACACTGAATATATCATGCTTCTCCCTTTTGGCCGGCGAAGTTTTTCTTTCTTTCTTTTTTTTTTTTTAGAAGATTTTATTTATTTGACAGAGAGAGAGAGACAGCAAGAGAGGGGAACACAAGCAGGGGGAGTGGGAGAGGGAGAAAGAGGCCTCCTGCAGGGCAGGGAGCCCGAGGCAGGGCTCGATCCCAGGACCCCAGGATCATGACTCAAGCAGAAGGCAGACACCCAACAACTGAGCCACCCAGGCACCCTGGCCTGCCAAGTTTCTGCTGAAAAATCAGCTCATGGTCTCATGGGGGTTCTCTTGTATTTGCTCTTACTGCTTTTAAGTTTCTCTCTGATCTTTAATTTTTGACATTTGGGCAGGGGGCAGAGGGAGAAAAGCAGACCCCCCACTGAGCACAGAGCTTACCACAGGGCTCAATCTCATGACCTTGAAATCATGACCTGAGCCAAAACCAAGAGTGAGATGCTTACCTGTGCCATCCAGGTGCCCCTAATTTTTGACATGTTAATTATTATGTTTCTTCCTGTGGATCTCTTTGGGTTTATCTTGTTTGGAACTCTCTGTGATTCCTGGACCTGAATATCCTGTTTCCTTCCCAAGATTTAAGTTAAGTTTTCCCCTTTTCTTTCTTCAAAAATATTTCTGATATTTCTCTCTCCCTTCTCTTTTTTGGACTCCCATAATGCAAATATTAATAGGCCTGATGTTATCCCAGAAGTCCCTTAAACCATCCTCATTTTTAATAATTTTTTCCTTTTTGCCGTTCAGCTTGGGTGATGTCCACCACTCTTTCTTCCAGATTCTGATCCATTTTTCTGCATTATTAATCTGCCACTGATTCTCTTTAGTGTATTTTTCATTTTGGTTATTATATTCCTCACCTCTAAGTGGTTCTTTTTTGTATCTTCTAGCTCTTTGTTGATGTTTTCACTGTGTTTATCCATTCTTCACCTCAGTTCGGTGAGCATCTTTAGGACCATTACTTTTGTCTTTATCAGGTAGATTGTTTATTTCTTTTTCATTAGTTCTTTTTCTGAGGTTTCATCTTGTTTTTTCATTTGGAACATAGTCCTGTGTCTCCTCATTCTGTGTTTGTTTCCATGTATTAGATAAGCCACATCTCCTAGTTTTGGAGGAGTGGCCTTATGTACAACATATCCTGTGGGGCCCAGAAGCACAATCCCCCTGGTCATCAAAACCAGGTATCTCCTGGTATCCCCTCCAGGGGTATCCGCTCTGTGGGTCGTGTGTGCCTTTCTATTGTGACTGGACTGTGATGGCTCCAAGTACACTGGTAAGTAGGAGTGTCCCTAGCACAACTGGCTGAAATGACCAGATGCAGCTGCTACCAGCACACTACTGCGTTGGGCTGACTCTCTGGAGTGGAAGCCAGTTTGGGGTTGCTGGTCCAGGCCATACCCACACGCTGCATGCAGAATGGCAGGAGGTCTTGGTGGAGGACACCCAATGGGTGCTGTGAGGTGGGAATCATTTAAGGTGGGTGTGTGAGACAAGCTGAGAAGCTGTTTTAGAGAGTCACCTGCTTGGTGGGGGGAACAATTTAGGGGTGCAGGAATGTTGGGGCATGGTGAGTGGTACTAGCAAAGTAGATGGAGAATGTCAGAAATGGCACCTACCAGCACTAGGCCAGCTCGGTAGGAGAGTAAGAAAAATGGCACCTACCTGCATTTCTGTTTCAGGATAAAGTTCCTAAAAAGCCCTGCCCCTTCAGCACACGCACTAAAATAGGCAAATAAATCTTCATATATGACACAGGAACTTTTCAAACTCCTGACTCTGTGCTTTTGGAGTGAGTGCATTTGTGCACAGACTACTTTTAAGGGTACAATTTCGGGTTTCTTACAGTTCAGCAGCTCTTCTGGAGTTAAGCTATGCTGAGTTTCAAAGTGAGGCCTTTTGGGAGTCAGGCCTTTTTGGGAGCTCATCTTCCCAGTGCAGGTTCCCAGGGTGGGGATGTCCACTGTGGGGCTTGAAATCCCTTGCTCCCCAGGGAGGACTTCCACATTTGTGATATCCCTTCTGCTTAAGGGTTACCACACTGGGGGTGTCATTCCTGACTACATCACATCTCTGCGCTCCCTCCTACCTATCTCAAGTGGCTTTTTCTTTATGTCTTTAGTTGTGGATTAGCTGTTCTGCTAGTCTTCAGGTCATTCTGAGAAAGAGCAGTTCTATATGTAGTTGTAGTTTTGGTGTGTCTGTGAGAGGAGGTAAGCCCACAATCTTTCTACTCTACCATCTGATCTTCTTCAGATCTAATCATAGGTATTTAAATAGCAAATCATGATAGAAAAACGTAATAGCCCTAATAAAAAAATTTTATTAAGATCTACTCAAATATTAAAAATTTAACTCTGCGCTAAAGTTCCAATTCACTTTCTTAAATTTAAAAAAAAAGGTAAGGTAACAATAATTTGGAATTTGCAGTTCTGAAAAATGTACTTGCCATGACAAAATCTATAATCTTGTATAAATCAAATTAATTATTCTGACTCTGTATTGAATACAAAGAGCTCCCCAGTTTCCTTTGTGATCTGCATAAAAGAGAACAACTGATTAAATATGGAAGTGTTCAATTTACTGTGACTTCAAATTTTACTTTATAATTGTATGTGCAAAAGTAATTAAAGGCATCTACACTCTAATATAAATGTTATTTACAAGTGAAAAATTGTAATTCCTTTTTGTTTCCTAGATACCTTGGCTCATTACACATATTTAAAAGGGGTCACTGATGCTTTAAAATAAAAATTTTCTGTGTACTTATAAATCAGTTAATAACACTCTACTTTTTATCACAAGTTTCCACATTCAGGATACATTATGTGAAAAGTTTAATGTGCCAAATATTCATCAAGTGGAAGAGCCGGCAAATAATTCAATTGCAAGTTGTTTACCCAGAAAATGAGAATTTATAGATACTATGACGAATCATAGCCATCAGAATGTAAATCTACCCATGTCAGAATGTATAAATGAAATTTAGCAGTAATTCTGACTTTGCGATAATGACTTCATAGTAAGGGGCGCCTGGGTGGCACATTAGGTTAAAGCCGCTGCCTTCGTCTCAGGTCAAGATCCCAGAGTCCTGGGATCGAGCCCCACATTGGGCTCTCTGCTCCGCGGGGAGCCTGCTTCCTTCTCTCTCTCTTTCTCTGCCTGCCTCTCTGCCTACCTGTGATCTCTGTCTGTCAAATAAATAAATAAATCTTTAAATTTTTTAAAAAAAATGACTTCATAGTAATCCCCATGAAGACAGTAGCTATCTGGTGAAGCCCATACCCACTGTGTTGTCTGTTCCACTGGTTTATGCTGGTTCTTTGTTTCTGTAAATTGTAAAATAAAAAAAACTTAGAAGAAAAAGACTTTCTTCCCACAGATGTGGATGAGTTCATTTTAATACCAATCTACAACCCTCTATTATAAAATTAATGGCTTCTAAAACAATTACTCCCTGGAGATACCAGGGTGAAGCTCACTGACATTTCCAAGTGAAGTGTTCAGTGATACAAGAGGATGCATATTCATCGTAAAGCACCAATTCCAGAACAGGACCCGAGCTGAGTCCTTTAAAACAAGTATTATGTCATGTCCGCCTAAAGGGTAGAACAATATGCCACCCCCAATATGTCACTTTGGCATAAGGATTCTATTGAGTTGAAGGTAATTGAGAAGAAACAGGTAAGAGAAAAAGCTCTCTGCAAACTACCCACCTCCATTTACTTAATTTGTAAAAGCGTCCTCCCTGCCCCTCTATCAGGAAGGACAGAAGTAATCACCAGAGACTAGTCTAGATCCTTAACAACATGGAGATTCCACCAGATAAATGAATCTATGTAACAGATCTTACTAAGCAGCCCTACTACTATTCGTTTCTCCAAAAATTTGCCTTCCTATAATTTGCCACCTCTAGAAGCTCAAAGTCAAAGTCCTTTTTCCTTTGTCTTGTCCCTTCTCTATAAAACTACTGGTCTTTGCCAAGATGCAATATAAACTCAAGTTCTAACCACCTGTTTCAGTTCTTCACAATGAATACTCCCATGTATAAGTTATGTTAATAAACTTATGTTTTTTGCTTGTTATCCACCTTTTGTCAGTCTAATTTAAAGGGCCCCAACCAATGAACCCAAGATGGGTAGAGGAAAAGAAGTTTTCCTCCCCTACATGCCATGAACGTAACTGTACCATTTTCCCTGTTTTCCAGAGGAGGAAAAAGAAGTTCAGGGAGATTAAATAAATTTCCCACACTGACATAAGTGATAGGGCCAGTGTCTGACTCAGAGTCTGAAGAACTCCTAAACATCCTATCAGTATTTCTCAAAATGTAGTTCATGGTCCACCTACGTGAGAATTACTTTAGATGTCTGTTCAAGTACAAAGTCCTAAGGCCCCCTGAATAACAATTATTACCACAGAACCAGGAACCTGCACTTTTAATACCCTCTCCAAATAATTCTAATGCTCAATAAAGACTGGTAACTACCAATATACTGTAGTAGCTTTATATTTGATTATTTTTTTTATTTTGATGTATTCCTCTTACAAGACACAAGGATATGACAAAATTCAACTAAGATGCCAGCAATTTAATATGTTACAAATAACTGAAAAAATTTAAAGCATACCATTTCTCCAGGCTTTTACCATATACTACTTATTTCTTTGGCCACCAGGGAAATCAATGGGCACACTACAGGGGCAGATAAAATAATTAGTTCAGATAATAATTCCCTCCTATTTATAGTAAGCTGATCTTCCATGTGCCTTAATGCTAATCAATTTTCTGTATTTCACATCATTTATCCAAGAGTTTCAGAAAGAAGATCTTAGAACCAACTTCGCACCCTTCAGCAGTTAATGATATTTATAAATATTATAATTCATTTCCCCCCAAAACATGGCATGTCTTTACATGAATGTTCACATACTATGAGACTGTTGAACCTTTTTTTAAAAAAAATCCATTTATTTGAGAGAGAGAGCGAGAGAGCAAAAGAAAGAACACAGAGGAGCGGGGGTGCAGGGGCAGGGAAAAGCAGGCTCCCTGTTGAACAGGGAGCCCTACATGGGGCTCGATCCCAGGACCCTAGGATCACCAGGACTCAGGATCATGATGTGAGCCACAAGGCAGTCACTTAATCAACTGAACCACCCAGGCGCCCGAAACTGCTGAACCTTATTCAAACATGATACTGGCCTTTCTCCTTGGCATGGGTTTAGTGCTATAATCCTAAAATAGCATATACCCCCTGCTCACTCCTGGGGAAATCAAACATTTAAATCACTACTTAGAAAGCAGACTGTTAGTGACTAAAAATTTTTCAATACTGTCCAATCCAATAACATGCATTTGGTCCATTGTACTAGGAACTCAAAGATGAACTGGACAAGAACCTTGTCCTCCAGGGACTTGTAACTTCTGGGGGGGATCAAAGCCATTTTCAAATGTCTCTGAGGTAAGGCAAAAAGCATCTTAATTGCTTTAATTGAAATGTAAAATGTGCAAGAATGCAAATGGAAAGTAATTCAAACTGAAGAAAATGGAGAAAGCATGATCAAAAAGGAAGCATATGAATTGGGCTTTGAGGACAAAGTATTTCAATTGTCAAGGGCTGAAAGATGAAATGCAATCTTAATTGAAGGAATATTAGGAGTGATGTATAGGGTAGCTGTATAAATTCATGGGGATAGTTATGGAAGACTGAGCAGTGCTCTGGAGATTAAGCACAGCACATATGTAAGGAAAAATGAATAAGGATAATTAAGAATAGGAAACTAAGAGATTTCAGAGCGACGCTAAGGAGTCTAAACTTTGTTCTACAGAACATGAAGACTCCTCAAAGATTTTGGAGCAGGGAAGAGTTTATATTTTTTAATGTAAACTAAACAACAACAAACAACAGATTTGCCCTTTATTATTTCCTAGCATTAACATATAGTCAGATAAATACGGACAAATATTGCAATGACGGCAATAGTAAAGAAAGGTGTAAGAAATATGGCTGAGTTAAGACTGATAGGATCTAATGTGAAGGCTGACAAGGAAAAGTCAAAATTAATCTCAAATTGGATGACTGGAATTACAAATACTATTAACCATGACAGAAGAGACAAGAGGAAGAACACATTGTTTGCTTTCCGAACCTTTAGGAAAAATCAGGAATCTGATTTTACATCTGAGATTAAGATGTTAGAATATACGTAGTTTTAAAAAGGAACAATAGGGGCACCTGGGTGGTTTAACTGGTTAAGTGTCTGTCTTGATCTGAGCTCTGGTAAGAGTAAGAGTAAGAAAGAAAAAGAAAAAGAAAAGGAAAGAAAACAAAACAAAACAAAAAAACAGTAGGACCCAAATGGAGTCACCTGTGCTGAGCCTCATGCAGCAAACAAAGATTTAATATCTAATCTAACTGTAGTTTCAGCCTCTCCCAGAAATTTGACCTTTAACCAGTCAATCTGGAATTACCTGATCAGCACTAGTAAGGTATTTTGCCTGACAGACCCCTTCCATTCCCCCAAAAGAAGATGACCTTGCCTGAAACAATCTAACAATCCACTCTTTGTTTTAGAAACTCCATCCTAATATCCCTACTCCTGCTCCCTTCTGCCTACAAAAGCCTTCATTTTTACAATTCCTCAGAGCTCCTTTCTATTTGCTAGACGGGATACTGCTGAGTTCATGATTTGAATAAAGCCAATTTGATCTTCAAGTTTACTCAGCTGAATCTTGCTTTCCACTAATATTCAGGAGGCACTGATTAAAATGATATAGAGCTTGAGATAAGCAAGACCAGAAAACTTCATCAAAGTATCACCTGCAGGGGCACATGGGTGGCTCACTGGGTTAAAGCCTCTGCCTTTAGCTCAGGTCATGATCCCAGGGTCCTGGGATCGAGCCCACATTGGGCTCTCTGCCTGCTTGTGATCTCTATCAAATAAATAAAATCTTTAAAAAAAAAAAAAAAGTATCACCTGCAGAGATATGATGGATAGGCAAAGCAATGGAAATGGCTGTAGTGAAACAAAAGCATGCACATCATCTAAGAAGAAAGTAGGGCCAAAGGTGAACCCATGAGAAATAACTTATATATATATATTTTTTTTTAAGATTTTATTCATTTATTTGACAGAGACAAATCACAAGAGGCAGGCAGAGAGAGAGGAAGGGAAGCAGGCTCTCCGCTGAGCAGAGAGCCTGATGTGGGACTCGATCCCAGACCCTGAGATCATGACCTGAGCTGAAGGCAGCGGCTTAACCCACTGAGCCACCCAGGCACCCAATAACTTATATTTAAAAGGTAGGCAGAAAAAGGAGAGCAGTAAAGAAAACTCAAAAAAACACAAAAAAGCAAAACAAAACCCAAACAACAACAAAAACTAGGAAACTACAATGTTTCAAAAGTCAAAAAAGAGAATTTCATGAAAACTGAATAGTGCTAAAATGCTGCTGTGAGATATGAGTAGATACAATGACCCTAAGAAGAAACCACTCAGTTTAGAAATTAGAAGATCATTATTACAGGTAAAACAATGCATCTACATTAATATTTGCTTTAAATAATTCAAGATAAATATTTTTAACAAGGCAAAGGAATTATAACTTTCAAACACTATTAAAAATTCAAGAAATCTTCCCAAATGATAAAAAGCTAAACAGAAAAGATCACTTTCAAATAAAAATGGAACCACATAATGGGATAACATTTTTAACATTTTGAAAATTATTCTGACTGAATTTAAGTAAATCTGTAATCTGTAATAATACAGTGCTTTCCAAAATAAGGAATAAGCAGCATATGCATTTGCAAAGTATGTCAGACCTAATTTAACCTCAAGAAACTGACAAAAAGACTTTCTCCTTGACCACACTTTAGTCCTGCTTCTTTGAGTCCTCCTTTCTACTAGGCCTCCAACTTGGCCCCCATCCAGTCTTTTCAGATCCAGTCTTAGCAAAGAATCCTGCCAAGTTGTCTGCCTACCCTTGATATCTGATCAAGTTCCTCAAACCCCACCTTTGATGAATAAGTTCTTGGCTTGCCTTTAGGAAGAATTCCCCCTACCCTTGACATCTCCTCTGACCACCTCACCTCACTCCCTGGCTACAACTCCTTATCTGTCCCTGTTTTGACCAATCTCTCTCTACTACTACAATAGACTACTGTAGAAGTCTTGGATTTAAGTCTTCCTTACCACTTTAACAAGGGTCAGAATAATTTTTTCTTTAACGCAAGTCATTAAAGGGGAGTAGTCACACTCTTAGCCAATATTAACAGAAAAATAATTTACCATACAATCAAATACGAAACCAAAAGTTCAGCAAAATATACATAATACTGACAATTTAAATATTAATGTTAAGTTAGAGCTTATAGTGAGTATAAGAAAAAGTCCCTAATTTTTTATGCAAAACAATATTTTTAAAGAGGCTTCCTATCAAAAATAAAGACAACAGCACAGAAAAGTAGTAAAATCAAGTTCATTGCCTATTTATGCCAGAATCTGTTGGAACTTCTGGTAAGAATGGAATGAAAATGGGCAGAAAAGTAGCTGCTGTATAATTAATAACCAGTCATAAGTTCCATAAAGCAACAGATAAAAACAGTACCTGACATCCAAGCTACTCTATTCAGTCAACAAATACTTATTTTTAAGGTTTGGCACAGAGGGGGTGAGAGGAAACAATAACATAGACTCTATGATTTAAGAGAGATGACATGTACATAGGCTCCCCACTGGGCATGGAACCTGCTCAGCAGTCTCTCTCTCCTTCTCTCTCTGCCCCTTCCTCACCCCCACTCTGTGTCTTTCTCTAAAAAAGAGAGATGACATGTGCACATAAATAGATGCTATAAATAATTATAATAAAAGGTGGAAAGTGGTAAGCTCATTCAAGAATTGTACAAAAAAGGTGTTATATGATAGTTCAGAGGAATGACAAATGATTTCCCACAGGAGGGCAAGAAAAGGTTTCATGGAAACAAAGGGGCATGTGATTTAAGTCTTCAAAGATGACTAGGATTTACAGAGAGAAGGAAAGGAAAAAAGGATTCTAGTATTAAGAAACAGCATTAGCAAAAGCCCAGTGCAGGTACTTTTCTGTACCCACAGGAAAGAAGAACAGTAGAAATTAACACTTAAGGCCTATATAGTAGTGTGTTCAATGATATCCCTCAAAAATTCATGACCACCTGGAACCTCAGAATATGACCTTATTTGGAAATAGGGTCTTTGTAGATGTAATGAATTCAGCACCCTGAATTTAGGCTAGGGCCTAAATCCAGTAACGAGTGTCCTTATAAGATAAGGAGAGGACTCAGAGAGATACAGAGAAGGCCACGGGAAGATGGAGGCAGAAAGTAGAGTTAAACGGCCACAAGCAGAGCCTGGGGTCACCAGAAGCTGGGAGAATCAAGGAAGGATTCTTCCCTGGGCCTTCAGAGGAACGTGTTACCACCTTGATTTCAGTTTCCAGAACTGTGCTAATTTGTTAGAATAACTTTAGGAAATTAATACCACTTGGTTATGGACAATAAGTAGAGCGCCATTATGAAATAGTGTGAAATTGGTTTCTGCCCCCGGCCCCAGCTAATATTTGGTCTTTGACCAAACTCTCTTAACTTCCTGAGTGATAAGGGTTTCTGACAAAGAAGTCCTAAATCCCTTGTAACTTCTTAGGTGATAGCAGTCTTTCATTATAATGCTTGAGGTGACTCTTGGTGGGCTTCTGGATGGGGGCTGGTGACCAGAAGGGCCAAGCCATAATTAGATACTTGCAACTTTCAGCCCTACTAGAGACTGGAAATAGAGTTAATGATTGATCATACCTATATGTGATACGGCCTCCATAAAAATCCCAAAAGTATGGGTTTGGGAGAGCTTCTGGATTGATGAACATCAACATCCATTGCAGAAGGACTGGCGCATCCCAGCTCCTGTGCTTGGGACCCTTCCAAACTTGCCCTATGTATCTCTTCATCTGGCTGTTCATCTGTATTGTTTTAACACAACCCTTCTTATATATATTAAGTCAGTAAACATAAACTGTTTCCCTGAGTTTTATGAGCTCTTCTACCAAATTATCCAACCCAAGGAGGGAGATCATCTCATTTAGAGCTGGTTGATCAGAAGCACTGGTATCTACAGAGCATTGGTGAATTGCTTTGTGTGGGGGAAACCCCCACACATGTGAAGCACAAAAGTAATTGGTGTGAGTAGAGAAAAAGTTTTCCTTTTCAGCTATGTACCAAGTGTTCCAGTACTTCATTTTTTACACTTTGGAAGAAAAAAACCACTGACAATAAATTTCTCCTTACTAGGCATATTGTCATATAAACAGGCAACTGTATTAAAAAGTGAATAGAAAACAACAAAATGCCATTACTTACAATGTGTGACTCCAGCCAGAGTTTGGTAGAAAGTGGGAGTATCACTATCATCAGTGAGGGTCACATAAACACCTCCAGATAGTAGCCAACGAGAGAAGGTAAAAGCATCTTTGTTTAGAAGAAGCCAATTTCTAAACTTTTCATAGTTTACCTTTTCACCCTAAAAGGAAAAAAAAAACCCCACAGATTTAGTAAAATTTTAACATATCTTGCTTAGAACTTGCACAACCTGAAATCTGCAATTCGTTGACATTTACCTTTCTACTATCTACAAAGGAACAATTAATCTAAATAACACTACAGATTGTATACCTGGAAATCAAACTGCTTTCAAAAATAACTGTACTTAAGAACTTCTATTTCCATAAAATCTATTTGCTAATTGTAAATTATTTTATCAATTCATTAAAGCAGTGCATTGTTACTAATAAGCCATATTTTATTTACTAAGGTATATCCTGAAATCCGTAAACTGCATTTTTTCCTATATTTAAGAAGGCCACTTTTTTACTTGCCTTATCCCTCTTCTTCAGCACCTGAATCTGTCATAATTAGCATTTTTAATTAAGTATGTGTGGGATTCAAATGCTCTTTTAAATTTCCAGGGCAAATGAAAAACAACTGTCCTGGGGCCCTCTTCCAGAAGGTGTCACTGAAAACATGTATTCATAAGTCAACTAGAATACAAAAAGAAACAAGCAGATTTCTATTTATTTGCTTTCTTGTCAAATTTTTTGCTTTCTAAATCCTGGATAAAAAAAGTATCTGGGCTGAGAAAGAACATCATATAGCTATGTAAGTCAATTTCTTTGCCTGGGAGACAAGAGAACCTAGGGTGAATAAGGGCCAGATGTTTCTATGAAAAAAAGAGAGAAGCAACCCACATAGAAATACAATGAAAACTGACATTCAGGAGCCTATCAGGTCTAATCCTGATAGAAATATTAAGGGATACAAATAACTCATAACCTAAAAGTGATATATGGTAGAAATAATTTCTACATTATTGGAAGCATCCTATTAAGTACAGTAATACACTTCACTTAGTAGTTTCAGAAGATTTAACAGTATAATGCAAATCAAAACAACATCGAAAGTCTTGTTTTTCTGAATGGAAGAAGGTAGCATTCAGAGCTGCTGCAGAGACATGAGAGGACATTGCCAGCATGTGCAGAGATCAGGGATCATACCCATATTCTTTCTGTTTCCCGCATTTAGTCTAGAAAGAGGATTAGCAGTATATATCCAGAAGCTTGCACATATTTTTACACATGTTAATGTGTAAATTGGGATGAGTAAATCAACAGTGTCCTTCAGTTATAACTAGCAGGTTTTTGTCTTTCCTTGTAATACAAGCAGGTACATCTTCTAATCTATGGGATCTTAGATACAATGAAACAAGTAGCATCAATGGTTTCGGTGAAGCTAAGATGTTATTGTTATAAAATGCACCCTCACGTACTAAGAAAGAAAGAAGTTGCCAATTAAAATAGGCACTTCTACCACCTTCCCATATAGTCAATACTGTTCTCGATTCCCTAAGCACTGTTCTAAAATTTTTAAAAATATTTTGAAGTAATGTCTATACCGAACATGGGGCTCAAACTCACAATCCTGAGATCATGAATCACAAAGTCCCCCAAATGAACCAGCCAGGCAGCCCTAAACATGTTTATATTAATTTAATCTTCAAAGTAACCCTCTATAGGAGAGATACTATTATCATCCCTATTTCTCACAGGAGAAAACTGAGGCATTAAAAAGTGAAATATCGGGGCGCTTGGGTGGCTCAGTGGGTTAAAGCCTCTGCCTTTCGCTCGGGTCGTGATCCCAGGGTCCTGGGATCGAGCCCCGCATCGGGCTCTCTGCTTGGCGGGGAGCCTGCTTCCTCCTCTCTCTCTCTCTGCCTACCTCTCTCCCTACTTGTGATCTCTATCTGTCAAAAAAATAAAATTAAATTAAAAAAAAAAAAGTGAAATATCTAAGTTATACAGTGACAGGGATATGACTAAACCCAGGTAGTCCAAAGTTTCTAAGCCTAAGTTATACACCACACTTGGTGGCTGACTTAGTAAAATATAAAGTAATCTCGGAACTCCATCTATCCATTCAGATCACTGCAATACTGGTAACACCCAAATTCCATCTGTTAAACCCAACTTTTTATGTTTTTGAGTCATGGATGTCTTCTAAAAAAAGGCAGCAAACACAAATTTCCTTTTATAAATTGTCACAACAGTTTAGAAAAAAAAATTCCAATAACATAGGGCAATTAAAAATAACGGGCTCCTGAAACTGATACATCTTTAAAGAACAATATAAAATATGAATTTCTACCTTAAAAACTGACAACCTAAGAAAATATTCAGTAAGAAAAGAATACAACAACTCCTCTACATTGCCAAATCTAATAATCACTTCTCAATGATCAAAGGTCAACTCACTTGACCTTTCAGTTTATTTGGTGTAAGTACTCCTCTCTTTTAAAACACTTTCATCACTTGGCTTCAACACCATTCTCTTGGTTCTCCTCACAGGTTATTCCTCAGGCTCCTGTTTTGATTCTTCTTCATCTCATTACTCTCTGAACACTGGAATACAGAACTTAGTCTTCCAATCTGTTTTCTATCTAAATTCACTCCAAGATGATCTCATCCTCAACTATAAGCCAACAAACCCTATCCCATGAACACTAAATTATATATCAAAAAGCACAACTGATATCTCCACTTTAATGTCTAAAGTGATTTTCAAATTTAATTATGTCCTAAATCTCCCTTGATATCAAAACCCCAAACTTTACCTCTAATAATCTTAGTCGTCGTAATTAAAGGAAATTCCATTCACTTCATAAATCAAGCCAAACACCTTAATCCTCTTCTCTCTCTACTACAGCCCATAATCAATACAAGAAAAATTCCTGTCAACTCTCTCTCTCAAATAAATGCAGAATCTGAAAACTTCTCATCACCTCACAGCTATACCATGATCTACATGACTACCACCTCTTACCTGGATTATTCACATATCTCAGGTGGTCTCTGTTTAGCCTACCCTCTACAGAAGAGCCAAACTGATCACATTTTTAAAAACCTTATGTTGGGGCACCTTGGCTCAGTTAGTTAGGTGTCCAACTCTTGGTTTTGGCTCAGGTCATGATCTGGGGTCATCAGATTGAGGCGGGTAGGCTCTGCACTCAGTGGATTCTCTTTCTCCCTCTCCCACTGCCCCTCCCCTCCACACTCTCTCTCTCAAATAAATAATCTTAAAAACAAACAAAATAAAACAACCCTCATGTATTCATTCCTCTGCCCAAAACCCTCCAGTGTTTCATCTCACTCAGGGTAAAAGTCAAAGAACTCGGGGCGCCTGGGTGGCTCAGTGGGTTAAAGCCTCTGCCTTCGGCTCAGGCATGATCTCAGGGTCCTGGGATCGAGCCCCGCATCAGGCTCTCTGCTTGCTGAGGAGCCTGCTTCCTCCTCTCTCTCTGCCTGCCTCTCTGCCTACTTGTGATCTCTGTCTGTCAAATAAATAAAAAAAATCTTAAAAAAAAAAAAAAAGTCAAAGAACTCACACTGTCCTACAGAGCCACATATAATCTCCCCACCTCATCCCATCCCTTCCTTCCCCAACCTCTGTAACTTCATTTCCTACTATTCTCTTACTCTACGGCAGGTTACCTGTTGCTTGGACATGTCAAGCACGTTCCCAACTCAGGGCCTTTGCTGTATTCTCTTCTTGAGAAATGCTTTCCCAGGTATCTGCAGGTTGTATCTCTCATCCTTTAAATTTTTGGTTCAAATGTCACTTCATCTGACAAGCCTTTCCCAACTATCCTAAACAAAATACCTCCACTCAGTCACCTCCTGCCTATCTCCACCTATCCCCCTTATTTTACTTAAATTTTCCCCTATAGCACTAACTACCATCTAATACATGTATCTGCTATTGTGCATAAACTTTAGAGAACTGGGTGACTAACCACATTTAATTCCCATCTATAAAATGGGAATGTGTGCATAAAACCTATTAAAATAAGAAAAATATACATTCTCCCCCAAAATGTACAGAGTACTAACACATTTGACATCTCTGTGAAAAATCCAATTAATCAGGCCTGCAAAGATTAGATGACTTTTTGTGACCAGAAAATGTTTGTTAATGGAGAGAAAAACCACAGCTTAGTTTGTCTTGAAGTACTGAAATACTACCACAGCAACTTCCAGTCAATATGTCAGAAGCAAAAATGTAGGAAGCCAAACCTTTTGTACCAAACACACAGAAATGCTGAGTAAAATGTAACACCATAAATGTGACCAAAAAGCATACCAGTGAGCTCAAAGCAAGAAAGGGAAATCTCCAGGTGCTATCAACACAGAAGAAACTCAAAGACAGAATAGTGAAAAGCTAAAGCTAGAGGGTCCAAAGAGACGTTAGAACCACATATATGCATATGGCTGGAGTACTGACAATCAGTGCCTACACAGTTAGGAAGGTGACTAAATTAAACTGCATAAAACTATGAGCAGTAAGGGGCTGTCCTATCTGTGAAATGCAAATGAGTCAAACAGCCACCCATAAGAAATCACACAGCACTGGGGTGCCTGGGTGGCTCAGTGGATTAAGCCGCTGCCTTCGGCTCAGGTCTTGATCTCAGGGTCCTGGGATCGAGCCCCGCATCGAGCCTGATTCCTCCTCTCTCTCTGCCTGCCTCTCTGCCTGCTTGTGATCTCTCTCTCTCTCTCTGTCAAATAAATAAATAAATAAAATCTTTAAAAAAAAAAAAAAAAAAAGAAATCACACAGCACTGAGTGTGCTGCAGGAAAGGATCAGAAAATTCTAAAAGGGTTTTTACTCTACCATCTCTAGGGACTTTTCTCATATTAGCAGACCAATGAAAAGGGCAGGGGAGGTGGGGTGGAAAATATTATCTTTTAAAGATACACATTTTTTTATTGTTTAGGTTTTCTACAATGAAAATGTATTTATGAAAACAGAAAAAAAATAACAGGTTTTTCAGACCCAAATATTTCACTATGCAAATCAGTTAAGTCAAATGAATGACAAAATAAGCCTTGACATGTCCCAGAGTCACAGATGGCTCAAGTCCATTAGTACAATGAAAAGCAAGGACACTACAATGTGAGCAATGCTCAGCTTCCTGCAGAATCACCAGTTGTGCTGGGGTCAGAATGTTTCATTATACCATAAGTACAGACACTTGCCTTTAAAGCAGAATTGGGAATTTTCAGATTCACAAATACAGCAGTAGTAAGTGTCAAGGACCTCTGGGCACAGCACATAAACAGTTGGAACATCAACCATTAAAATAAAAAATGTCAATAATATGCTGCACATAAACATCTAAGAATTAATACTTTGTAATAAGCAGAGATGAAATGTAAGTCTTTAAATATACCTCTGAGAAACACTTCCTGAGTGTATCTGGGACTTTACCATCCACCACATGGAGCATTCTTTCCATTTCTTCCCGTATAACATAGCTCCCAGATTCACTTGCAAAAAGACTAAAAATGTCTAGGAAAAAGAAAGAATAAATTAAACACCATAGATTAAATATACCTTGGTAGAAGTAGTAAAGGAAGAGAGAGGTAAATACTACTGAGTGATTACTAGTGCCAAGCACTCTATAAATATGTAATTTAATTTATTCCTTAAAAAAAAAAAGAAAGAAAATGAAACCAGCAATACAAATTAAAAGAGCAATGTGGTATCTTTTCAAACACAGCAAATGTGCAAAAATGTTTAGGTGTGACAATACTAAGTGTTAGCAATAAATCGGGAGAAACAGGAACTATTACTCACTATTACTAAGAATATGAATTATTGCAACCACTTTGGAGATTCACTTGGCCAAGTCTAGCAAAGGGAATATATGCTAGAAATTCAGATTCTAAGCAACTCAACTTCCACCCTTGAGAAACTTTCATACATGTGCATGAGATACAACAATGTCCACTGGAGTATTATCAGCAATAGCAAAACTCAGGGGGAAAAAAGATAAATGTCTATCAATAAGAAAATAGGTAAACTGAGATATACACACACTATGACACATAGCAGTTAGAATAAAGGAAGTGTTTCAAGATGGATAAATATAAAAAATATTCAGGGAAAAAGCAAACTGCAAAATAATCTGTACTGTATACCATTTACTTAAAAAAGTTTAAAATCTGAAAAACAGGTGAAGATATGTTTAAGGGTTTATACAACATCATAACTATATAAAGACCTACATGAGGAATGAAAGAGCACTATATTCATCAGAGTGGTTACCTCTGTGAAGGAAGAATGGGGATAGAACCATGGAGAGATACAGAGAGACAGCACCACACTTTGGCTGTAATGTTTTATTTCCTAAAAAATAAGATCTGTAACAAATATGATATAATGTTAAGTATAAAGCTGGTGGATGTACCAAGCTTTGGTGGATGTACATATTTTATATATATATGTTTGAAATATTGCTGTTATGGATTGAACTGCATCTCCCAGAAAGATATGTTGAAACCCAACCTCCAGGTACTTGTGAATGGGAACTTATTTGGAAAGGTAGAAGACAGAAAGAGAGAAGAGACATTCCATTCCTCTGAAGGCCTGGCGGGTTTCGCTGCCTGCCTTCCTGCATCCCATTGCAGATTTCCTCAGATGGATTATTTGCTCGAGTGCTTTGAACACCTGTTATGGGTTGAACTGTGTTCTCCACTAAAGATGGTAAAGTCCAGTACCCATAAATGTGACCTTATTTGGGAGAGGGTCTCTGCAGATGTAATTGAGTTAAGATGAGGTCATCACGGTGGGCTCTAATCTAACATGACTGATTGTACGAAGAGAAGACAAAACACAGTCAGAAGGAAGCCATGTGAAAAGACAGGCAGAAATTGGCAGTGATGCAGCTACAAGCCAAGGAACATCAAACATGATACCATGAAAAATTAGGAAGGAAGCATTCTTCTTTATAGGTTTCAGAGGGAGCAGGGCGGGCCCTGCCAATATCTTCAATTTGGACTTCTAGTTTCCAGAACTGTAAGATAGTAAGTTTCTGTTGTTTTAAGCCACTTATGAAAGTCTGCAGTACTTTGTTAGGGCAGCCCTAGAAAACTAATACAACAGTATAATAAAAATAAAGAGGGGCGCCTGGGTGGGTGGCTCAGTCAGTTAAGCGTCTGCCTTCAGTTCACATGATTCTGGGGTCCTGGGATCAAGCTCTGCATTGGACTCCCTGCTCAAAGGGGAGTCTGCTTCTCCTCCTCCCTCTCCCCTCTGCTTCTCCGCTCTCTCTTGTTCTCTCAAATAAATAAATAAAATCTTTTTTAAAAAACGAAAAAATTTGAATATAGGTTTATGTCTGTGACCCTCCCAAAATGTTATTTTTAATTACTGGCTGCCTGGAGCTACTAGTATTTGTTTGTTGGTAGAAGGATGCTAATTTGAAAAACCAGGATCACAGTTAAATTCTAACTGGGTTTAAGGATACCAACAATATCTTAACTGTGATGATGTGGGTATATATGTGTCTAAACATATAAAAATCTACACTTTATATATGTTGCATTTTATTTTAAGTCAATTACACCTCAATAAAACTATAAAAAAGCAAAATAATTAAAAAGAACAGTCTAAATTCAGGGATTTAGAGATTTAGGGGAAGCAGTCAGAAGGCAGGTTAGAAAAGGAAGAAGGAAGAAAGACCCAACATCCAGTGGCCAAGGATAAAAACCTGGGAATTCTTAGAGCAAAATGTTATATGTATATCCTATGAAACAGAAACATTTGCCTTTACTTCCCCTGGGAAATTTTTTTTTCTTTTTTTAAAGATTTTACTTATTTATTTGAGAGAGAGAGAGTGAGCGAGAGAGAAGAGAGCACAAGCCCAGGAAACAGAGGGAGAAACATGCTCCCCGCTGAGCAGGGAGCCCAATTTGGGACTCACTACCAGGACCCAAGGATCATGACCTGAGCTGAAGGCAGAAGGTTAACCCACTGAGCCATCCAGGTGCCCCTTCTATGGGAAATTTTCAGTAAAAACTTTCATCCTGAAAAGAGACCCACCTTCATTAGCAGTTGCTTTCCATTTTTCCTATCGTCCACCAGCCTCTGGAAATCACTAATCAACTGTGTCTATGGATTTGCTTAATCCAGACATTTCATATACATGTAATTACATACTATGTGGCCTACTGTGACTGGCATTTATAACTTTAACATCATATTTTCAGGTTAATCCATGTTGCAGCATTTATTTGTACTTTATTCCTTTTTTTTTTTTTAGTTATTTTTTTTAAAGATTTTATTTATTTATTTGACAGACAGAGATCACAAGTAGGCAGAGAGGCAGGCAGAGAGAGAAGAGGGGAAGCAGGCTCCCTGCTGAGCAGAGAGCCCCATGCGGGGCTCGATCCCAGGACCCTGGGACCATGACCTGAGCCGAAGGCAGAGGCTTTTACCCACTGAGCCACCCAGGTGCCCCTGTATTGTATTCCTTCTTATTGTCAAGTAGCATATTATCGTATAGACATATATACTTTGTTTATGTTGAATGCATCAGCTGATGGCCACTAGGGTTGTTTCCACCTTGTGACTATTATGCACAGTGCTTCTGTGAATACTCAGGTATATTTTTTCATTGAAAACATTTTTTCAATTTTCCTGGATATATACATAGGAGTGGAATTGCCAGGTCATATAACTCAATGCGTAACAGTTTGAAGTACTATCTAAGAGTTTTCTGAAAGTGACAGTACTATTTTACACTCCCATAACAACGTATGAGCGTTGCAACTTTTCCATCCTCACCAATCCTAATATGTCCTTTTTGTTTCAGCCATTCCGGTAGATATGCAGTGATATCTCACTCTAACTTTAATGTATCTTTCCCTAATATCTGATTATGTTGAGCATTTTTTCAAGCGTCTATTGGCCAGTTGTATATTTACTTCCGAAAAACATCAACTCAAATGCTTTAACTGTCATCGGAATTTTCAGGTAAATTATTCTACACACCAATGTAGTATTATCACTCTGAGATAATAAAAGTGCTTACATTTTGCTTTCTCTTCATCTCTGCCTCTTGTAAGAAGGACAAGTCCAACTATTAAGTTATTGAAGTGCAGTCCTTTGGATGTTCCACCAAAAGAACAGTAGATCACCTGGGAAAAAAATGATAAAGCCAACATTAGATGTTTCAGTTGCTGAGGAATCTGAAGCTGATATCACCTTTAACAAATCTTGTGTCCATCTCCAAGTAAGGCTTTGGTAAACTTCAGTGCAATGATGTTGTTTCTTTCTCTTCTTCCTCTCATACATCTTGTTACTGCACTAGCTAAAAATACATTGTATCTATTCTAAGGTACATATATCACTGGCTCACACACTGAATATTCTTTCTCTTTGGAGTCCTTATGAAGGCTAAAGAAGATAAAGCTCCTCCCCCCATCTTCAAAATCCCCAAAGATGTGATAAGAATTTTGTGTAATTACAGAATTTCCTTCCATCTCTGTAAAACTTACACACATTTTTATTCGAAAGATGAACATTCTTTAAGTGAAAGTTCAGAAATGGAATGGCAATCATATTACAATATAAAAAGATTTTTTTATTTGATGGACAGAGATCACAAGTAGGCAGAGAGGCAGGCAGAGAGAGGGGGAAGCAGGCTCCCTGCTGAGCAGAGAGCCCATAGCGGGGCTCCATCCCAGGACCCTGAGATCATGACCTGAGCCGAAGGTAGAGATTCAACCCACTGAGCCACCCAGGTGCCCCTTTATTACAATATATAAATGTATCAAATTAAAAAGTTGTATACCTCCAATTTACACAATGTTACATGTCAAATAGATTCAATTTCTTAAAAGTAAAATATAAAGACTTTTATTTATTTATTTGAGAGAGCACAGAAGGAGGGAGAGGGAGAAGCAGACTCCCCAGTGAGCAGAAAGCCAGATGCAGGGCTTGATCCGAGGACCCTGAGACTACAACCAAGCCAAGGCTGATGCTTAACCCATTGAGCCACTCAGGTGGCCTAAAAAGGAAAACATAGAGAGACCACAAAAGACATTTTTTATACTCTTAGAAATGAGTATTATAGTAATTAAAAATAAAAAGAGCCATGCATAAAAAGGGACAGCAACAACAATCACACAAATTCATTCATTCGACAATTCTTCACTGAGTCCATAGGGTGATATTGTGATATAATAAGAAATAAGTATTTGGTGTTATACCAGGTTCCTGACACAAGAGCTTCTAAAAATCCTTCCTGAGTGATGTAGATGAAAGGAGCATCTTTTGTTATTCATCCAATAAGCACTGTTCATTCACATGCTAATGAAGTGACTCCTGGTGGGCCTAATTTACAAAGCCTCAAAATGTCAGTTTACCAGTCAAAGGAAAAGATGCGATTAGAGGGCTGTATTCAGCTTCATTCCCGAGGGTTCGGAAACTGAGTTAATCACCAATAACCAATCAAAAGCCAATTATTTAATCAACCATACCTACATAAGTGAATTTACATTAAAAATCCCTAAACCGGGGCATCTGGGTGGCTCAGTTAAGCATCTGCCTTCAGCCCAGGTTGGACTCCATGCTCAGCCAGAAGCCTGCTTCTCCCACTCTCTCTGCCATTCCCCCTGCTTGTGCTCTCTGGCTGTCTCTCTCTGTTAAGTAAATAAATGAAATCTTAAAAAACAACCCCCCCCCAAAAACCCTACACCACAAGGCCTGGAGAGCTTCCCGGTTGGTGAGCACATCACGGTGCTGGAAGGGTGGACCCAGAGATGGCATGGAAGTTCTGCATCTTGTCTTCCTCCCTGTCCATCCACATCCCTCTTCTCCATAAGCATCACTTCCCATTTGGCTGTTACTGAGCTGTCGTCTTTAAAATAAACTGGTAACAGTAATTAAAGTGTCTTCCTGAGTTCTGTGAGCCATTTCCAACATTTCTACCAAACCCATAGAAGGGGTCAGAGCAATCTTAGATTTACAGCCAACTGGTGAGAAGTAACAAAGGTCCAGGACCTGTGACTGGCATCTTAATTTGGGGGCAGATCAGACCTGTGAGGTCAGCACTAATTCAGGGTACTCAGTATCAGAATTGAACTGAGTTGTAGAACATCTAATTTTGGTGTGCAGAGAGTTGAAAAACTGACTGATAATAGGAAAAAAAACCCACAGTTTTGGTGTCAGAAGTGCCATATCGTTTAAAACAACCAAAGTGAGGCGAACCATAAGAGACTATGGACTCTGAAAAACAACCTGAGGGTTTTGAAGGGGCGGGGGGTGGGAGGTTGGGGGAACCAGGTGGTGGGTAATAGGGAGGGCACGTATTGCATGGAGCACTGGGTGTTGTACAAAAACAATGAATACTGTTACGCTGAAAAAATAAATAAATAAATAAAATTTTTAAAAAAGATATAAAGCAAAAAACAAAACAAAAACAAACAAAAAAAAACAACCAAAGTGACCTAGTACTTGCCATGCAGAATTTTTGTCAGTAAAATGCATGATTAGAAAGTAGTTCAAACCCAAAGGAATCTATGGATTCAATGGAATTCCTATTAAAATACCAAATCATCTTTCATAGACCAACAACAAACAATATTAAAATTTGTATGGAACCACAACCCCACCACCCCCCATATTCAAAGCAACCTTGAGAAAGAACAACAGAGCCAGGACTCTCAGGTTTCAAGATATATTACAAAGTTAAAGTATTCAAAGCAGAACAGTATTGGCATAAAAAAAAATAAAGATCAATGGAACAGAATAAACAGCCCAGAAATAAACACATACTTATATGGTCAATTAATGTAAGACAAAAGAGGCAAGACTATACAATGAAAATATGACAGTCTCTTCAATAAATGGTGCTGGGAACACTGGACAGGTCTGGGAAACTAGACCATCTTCTTACACAAAACACAAAAATAAAATAAAAATGGACTGAAGATTTATATGTGAGACATGAAACCATAAAACTCCTAAAAGAAAATATAGGTAGTAATTTTTTTTGACATCAGCTGTTGTAACATTTTTTCAAGATTGTTTCTTTAAGCAAGGGAAACAGAAGCAAAAACAAAACTATTAATATAAATGTTAATAAGTATTAATATTTATAAAATATAAATAATATGAAACAAAAATAAAAATCTTTTGCATAGAGATGGAAACCATCGACAAAATGAAAAGGGAATCTACTGAATGTGAAAAAATATTTGAAAAATAATATATCTGTTAAGGGGTTAATATCCAAACTATATAAAGAACTCATACAACTCAATACCAACACCCCCCACCCCAATAATAGAATTAAAAAATGGACATGGGGCACCTGAGTGGCTCAGTCGGTTAAGCACCTAATTCTTGTCAGGGTTGTGAATTCAAGTCCCACAGGTTGGGCTCCACGATGGGCATGGAGTACTTAAGAAAAAAAAAAGGGCAGAGGATTTAAACAGACATTTTTTTCCAAAGCAGACATACAGATAGCCAAAAGACACATGAAAAGATGCTCAATATCACTAATCATCAGGGAAGTGCAAAACAAAACCAAAGAGGTGTCACCTTATACCTGCTAGAATGGCTAGAATAGAAAACACAAGAAATAACAAGTGTTGGTGAGGACTGGAGAAAAAGGGAGCCCTTGCACACTGTTGGTGAAATTATAAATTGTGCAGCCCCCGTAGAAAAGGGTATGGAGGCTCCTCAAAATATCAAAAATAGAAATACCATATGATCCAGTAATTCCATTACTGGCTATTTACTCAAAGAAAATGACAACACTAATTTGAAAAGATATATCCACCCCTGTGCTTATTGCAGCATTTTTTTATGTAACCCAGGTGTCCACTGATAGATGAATGGATAAGGAAGATGTTGTATGTGTACACACACACGCGCGAATATTACTCAGCCACACAAAATGGATGAAATCTTGACATTTGCTACAACACGGATGGAGCTGGAAAGTATTATGGTAAGTGAGATGATTTCATTTATATGTGTAACCTAAAAAACAAAACAAATGAATAAAACAAAAGGCAGAAACAGACCCACAGATACAGAAAACAAACTGATGGCTGCCAGAGGGGCAGTGTGGGGAGGATAGGCAAAATGGGTGAAGGGGAGTGGGAGATAATAGGCTTCCAGTTATAGAATGAACAACTCACAGGGATAAAAGGTGCGACATAAGGAATACAATCAATAGTACTGTAACAGTTTGTACAGTGACTGATGGTAGCTACACTTGCGAGCACAGCATGATGTATAGAGAAGTTAAATCACTATGCTGTACACCTTGAACTAATTATTTTTTAAAGATTTTATTTTTATTTATTTGACAAGAAGACAGAGAGCCCAAGCAGGGGGAGGGGGAGAAGGAGAGAGGGAGAGGCAGACTCCCTGCCAATCAAGGAGCCCCATGCAGGACTCGATCCCAGGACCCCGAGATAATGACCTGAGCAGAAAGCAGTTGCTTAACCAACTGACGCCACCCAGGCGCCCCCACCTGAAACTAATTTAACATGATGTAGCAACTATACTTCAATAAAAAAAGAATTAAAGAAATAACTTATATAGTCAATATGAAAAGTGAAAATATATTATTTATTAAATGTATTTACATATATATTTAGTAACATTCTTGATGCCAAAAACTCTGTATCTCTGGTGCCACTGATAGAAAAGTCTAGGAAAAGACACCTAGAGAGATGGCTTCAGATCAGAACACAAAAAACATTAAAAAAAATCTTAACAGATATACTCTGTGGAATAACTATTTTTAGTTGGACTCTGCATAAACTGAAGGAAGCTAACAGAAAACACCCTCTATCCTGAGGCAAGGGTAGAAAACATCATAGACCTAGACCTATAGAGATCCCCTACCCCTGGGAGAGAGGTAGAACCACTGAGAAAGTCTCTGAGAATATACTGTCTGCCTAAAACTGAAACAGAAAAATGGAAAACAGACTGTCTCCCACTCCAGCACCCTCTTCCATCCCCCTCCCCCATTGTGTTAGCAAACACTGACAATAAATAATATCAGTCTACTGCTGGGGAGGGAAGATTAGGGAGACAGACCCTCTCTGAGGTACTGTAACAACTAAGAAAGTACGAAAGTAAGATCCAAAGAGCAGACATTAGAAAAATCCTCTGGTGGAGCACCTGGGTGACTCAGTTAAGCATCTGACTCTTGATTTCACCTCCGGTCATGATCTCAGGGTGCTGGGATCGAGCCATGGGTCGGGCTCAACTCTCAGCAGGGAGTCTGCTTGAGATTCTCTCTCTCCCTCTACTCCTGCATACTCTCTCTCTCAAATAAATAAATAAATCTTGAAGAAAAGGAATAGAAAAGAAAAAAGAAAAGGAAAGGAAAGAAAAATCCTCTGGCAAATGAGATCTTACCCTAAAAAAGGTAACTCTAGACTAGAATTTGAAGCCTACCATGCACTGGGTGTCCAGCAATACAAAATGTAGCTCAACGAGACTGACTCAACTACCCATGCTAAACACCTAGCCAGGCATAAAAACTACTGCCCTCAGTCTCTACTGTCCAGTATAAAACACCCATCTTTCAACCAAATTATAAGTTCTACAAGGAAGGAAAGAAAAAAATCACCCTGAGAAAGGAAAACAGGGGAACACAGAGTTCAATAAACCTTTGTAATGCCTCAACAGTAAACTCAAGAGAGTCAAGTAAGAGACTGTCCAAAATGAAATGGAGGGGGAAATATGTGCAGGCAGAAAGGGGAAAAAAAAAAAAAATCCAAGAGCTTGGGACAATCAAGTGATTTAACACACATGCAGTTGAAATCCTAGAAGTAAAAGAGAATGAAGCAGAAGAAGTATCTGAATAGATAAATGCTGAGAATTTTCCAAAACAAATAAAGACACAAAAACCACAGACAGAATCTGTTCTGAGAACAGGCAGGATAAATTATACCTCTGACTTCCCAAAATCAACTAGAGAAATCATAGTCAAACTACTCAAAACCAAAGATAAAAAGAAAATCTTTAAGGCACCGATAAGAAAAAAGACATACTACATTGAGAGAAGCACTTCTCATTGAAAACTACGTAAGCCAGAAGAAGTGTAGTGGCATGTTTACCACACTAAGAAGAAAAAACTGGGAATCCTATACTCAAGAGAAAATATCATTCAAAAAGAAAGGTCAAATAGACTTTTTCAGGAAAATAAAAAAAAGAAGTCACTACCAGCAAAGCTGCACCACACAGAAGCGGGAGAAAAGTACTTTAGGCTGAAGGAACTACAATACCAAACTAGATACATGTGCCTATACAAAAACAAAAGAAAAGGAAATGGCATAAATGAAGGTACATGTAAATATAGTTTTTTTCTTATTTTTAATTGCTCTAAAAGATAACCGGCTGTCTAAAGGAACAGGAGTAAAAATGTAATGTGTTTATAGCATGTGTAAAATTAAAACACATGACAATAGCACAGAAGATGGGAGAAAGGAACTGGACACACACTGTTGCATTCTACATGTACAAGGGTATTTCATGTATCTCCATCCTTACACTGCCACTCAGCAAGAAACTACTTACTAAATCACAGCACTGTAGTGTTTAACCCAACATTAACTCCATTAAGTTATTGTTTTTATAATTATAAAAACAACAGCCAATATTTAAAGACCTGTTATGTGCCATACAACAGTTGTGGTAAGTGCTTTAGGTATTAAGCCTCCAGACGATTCCATGAGGAAGGTATTACTGGTGTGCCCACTTTGTGGTTGAGGAAAACTAGAGCCCAAGGAGATGGTCCAGTCATACATTAATGAGGTGGCAGAGTCAAGATTCAAAACCTGGGCAAGCCAGGTTCCTGAAACTGAACTCTTAACCACTTTGTAGTTCTATAACATGGTTATATACATTCTTTAGTATTACATGAAATGAAAGCCATTACCAGCAAGAATGATACCATTTTGCTGAAATCTATTAAAAATTAAACTACAAAATCCCAAATGATCACAAACTCAATGCATAAGCACTTTATCTTTGGCATCCCTTTTCCCAGTGCTTTAACTTAATGATGAAGGCTCTTCATTTCTGACCACTTAGCTGACTTTAATACAAAGAGATTATAGTGAGGATAAAGTTAATCAAGGAATTTTGGGTAAGAAATGATTTTCAGTTTTGCAAGTATTTCTAAAATGCAGAAGATTTTGTTTTGAATACGCTTGGTTGGAATGCTGAAACATACTGGTAACCTCATTCCCAAAATATAAGAACAGTAATAACCTTCCAAAGCTACCGAGTTCAAAAGTTCATCTGACAGATGAGGAAAAGAGGCCCAGGAAAAGCAACATATTTCCTGAATTCTAAGGCATATGTATTTCTACCTTTTATTAATATTCCAGAAATGATCATGCATCTAACATACCTAATGTGTATTATCTTTTTTTATCCCCAAAAAGTTATTTTCAAAGCACTGGTTATGTGACAACTGACAATATGACAATACTTTAATATTTATGAAATGTTACGGGCAATGCTCATTACTACTCAGTTTTGTTTTTAGGACTGGTGAGAGTGGGTGTGCACAGGATAGAAAAGATATGACTATTAGTGACCAAAGGGTTAGGGATAGAATGACCTATGTGACTTCTGGGCTAAATACCTAATTGCAGGCAAGAGACCCCTCCCTGGAATGACTACCCTTCCCTTGGTGATTTATAGAAGCTCTTTCTGATATGCAGTAAAAATGCCATAAGAACTGATACTGCCTGGAAAGTAGAACCAATACACAAAGGAACTATTACAGAGAATCACCTAACTCCATCAACAGAATTTTTATGAGTGAAAAATAGCTTGTGTTATCTCGAGCTCCTATTTTAGGGGAAACATGTTACAAAAGTGTAGTATCATCTCTAATGACTGACACAGCAATTTTTAAAAAAGGTATAAAAGCTAAAAGTTGGGGGGAGAACAAAAAAAACCCCCACATACTTGGGCACCTGGGTGGCTCAGTGGGTTAGGCCTCTGCCTTCAGCTCAGGTCATGATCTCAGGGTCCTGGGATCAAGTCCCGTATAGGACTCTCTGCTTGGCTGGGAGCCTGCTTCCTCCTCTCTCTCTCTGCCTGCCTCTCTGCCTACTTGTGATCTCACTCTGTCAAATAAATAAATAAAATCTTTAAAAAAAAAAAAAAAACCCACATACTTTCCCAAAGACCCTGATACCTTGAGTCTACCAACCTGTAAGCCTAAAATTGTCTTCAGGGTTTAATGACAAATACATAGCATGAATACACAAAATGAGTCACACTGTATGCTGGTGAAGTTCAAAGAATAATTCAAGCACATGATAAGACCCACAGTACATAACCTATGAAAACATGAAATATTTATTTACATAAAACATACTTAATACCCATAAAACTTGCAAAATTGCTATTCAAATGCAAACTCTGATTCTACATATATGTTGAAAAGATTTTTCCTTTTAAAGACAAAAAGTATTTGTTTACATTATTGCCTTTGCAGATTCCGTTCCAACTAAATGTTTCTTTAATTCAAATGCATTTCATAATACTAATCAAATTTTCCTTTTCTGTAAATTCTATATAGAAATATCATAAGACAGAATCAGACTTAGCTTCAGAAAATAAAAAAGGACCCGTTGAAAGTCCAAATAACATACAGGTGCATAATGAAAATTCCACAAAAAAAGAACAAATACTAAGGAAAAACTACCAGGTATTAGGAAACTGAACAGTACTCAAAGCTCATATGGAGTTGACCATTCAGAAGAGAGATCTCCATTAATATCCAGTACATTTTCAAGAAACTCCAGAAGAATCAATTCTTACTGTTCGAGCTAAACAAGATTTACAGTAGAGGCTACTCAAGACCCAACATAACAAAAATTTAAAACAAGCCTCAGAAGGATTAGACTAATCTGCAACTAATTTTACTGTGTGCTAGAATAAAAAAGAGCTAGCACTCTTTAAATGAAGACAACAAATTCAAGTACTCAAGACATAAAATTTATAACATCCAGTAGAGGGGCACCTGGGTGATTCAGTCAGTTAAGAATCTAGCTCTTGGTTTCCACTCAGGTCATGATCTCTTGGATGGTGAGACAGACAGTGTAGGGCTCTGCATTCAGCAGGGAGTCGGCTTGAAGATTTTTCTCTCCCCCTTTGCCCCACCCCCTGTGTACACCAACTTGCATGCTCACTCTCTCGCGCGCTCTCTCTCCCTCTCTCTAAAATAAATAAATCTTTTTGTTGTTGTTGTTAAAATAAATAAATCTTTTTAAAAAATTTACGGGTGCCTAGATGGCACAGTTGGTCAAGCCTCTGACTCTTGGTTTCAGCTAGGTTGTGACTGCAGGGTGGTGGGATCAAGCCCAGCTGCAGACTCCACACTCAGCACAGAGTTGGCTTCGTTTTCTTGCTCATTCTCCCTCTACCCCCTACCCCATGCTCACTCTCTCTCTCGTTCTCTAAAATATATACATAAATCTCTCTGTCTCTTTAAATATCTGGCACATCTGTGCAGTTTGGATAGTTAAGCATCTGCCTTCAGCTCAGGTCCTGATCTGGGGTTCCAGGATCAAGCCCCACCTTGCTTCCTGCTCAGTGGGGAGTCTACTTCACCCTTTCCCCCTGCCTCTTCCCTCTGCTCATGCTCTTTCACTCTCAACTGAATAAATAAAATCTTTATAAAAAATTTTATAATATCCAGCAGATATAAATAATACTAGATACAAGAGGAGGGAAAATGTAAATAATCACCAGAAATAAAATCAGGCAAAAGAATGACAAAGATGATAAAAACTATGAAAGAAGGTGAAAATAACAATTAAATAAGCTTAAGGATTTAAATGAAGATATGAACATGAAAACTGAAACTATATATTTTTTAAAAATTTTTAAAAGATTTTATTTATTTGAGAGAGAGAGAGAGTGAGCATGTACACACATGAGCAGTGGGGAAGGGGGAGAGTGAGAAGCAGGATCCTCACTGAGCAGGGAGCCAGATTCAGGACTCAATCCCAGGACCCTGGGATCATAACCTGAGCCAAAGGCAAACACTTAACAGATTGAGTCACCCAGATGCCCCTGAAACTGTATTTTATTTTAATTTATTTTACTTTTTTAAGATTTTATTTATTTATCTGACAGAGAGAGAGAGACCACCAGTAGGCCGGGGCGGGGGGGAGAGCAGGCTCCCTGCTGATCGGAGAGCCCGATGCGAGGCTTGATCCCAGGACCCCAAAATCATGACCTGAGCCAAAAGCAGAGGGTTAACCGAGTCACTGAGGCACCCCTGAAACTGTATTTTAAAAGAAAAAATGTAATTTTAGAGTAAAGAAAATAACAATACCTGAAAAATTTACTATACAGCCTTAACAGCATATGCAACACTGGTAAATAAAAGATCAGTGAACCTAAAGGCAGAACAACTGTAACTATCCAAACTGAAGTACAGCGAGAAAAAAAGGCTACAAATGGGCGGTGGTGAGGAGATGGAAAGTAAATAAAAGGGAGAAAATCAGAGTTCCAGTCATGTGAAAAATCACCATTTTCACATGCATGTAATTGGAGGCCAAGAAAAAGGAAGGGGAAACAGAAAACAACATATTTGAAAGATAGTGGTAAAGATCTCTTTCAAGTTCCATTGCAGATCTAAGATTCTCGAAGAAACTCATACAATACAGAAAAACAAATTAAAGTGTATAATAAATTCATGAAAAAACAATGAAAAGTTTGAAAGCACCGAGGGAGAAAAAATGGATACCTTACATAGCAAAACAAAAATAAAAATAATCTCTGACTTCTAATAAGAAAAAACATATGCCAGCCAGAAGACAATAAAAGGAACACATTTAAAGTGCTGAAAGGAAGAAAAAATGTCTGTACACAGCCTAGGATTCTAGGATTCAACAAAAAGACAACCCAATTATGAACAAATGAAAAAGCAAACAAAAACAAAAACAAAAAACTAGGAGACTTTATAAACCAGAAAACAAATAATGGGCAAATGACTTAGAGATTTCTCCAATGAAGATATACAAATGACCAATAAGCACATGAAAAGATGCCCAATATCTTAGTCAGGACCGAAATGTAAATCAAATGAATAAAGCAATCTTTTAATCATTAAATATACCAATTCTTACATTTTTCTACTACTTTGAAAAAGGGCTCAATTCAAACTATTATAAAAGTGAATTTTTAGGCTCTCTGCTCTTCCCCGTTCGACAGACAGCCAGATCTTCAGGTGCAGTGCTAGCTGCGTGCCCGAGACACGATGGTGAAGGTCGGAGTGAACAGATTTGGCCGAATTGGGCGCCTGGTCACCAGGGCTGCTTTTAACTCTGGTAAAGTGGATATTGTCGCCATCAATGACCCTTTCATTGATCTCAACTACATGGTCTACATGTTCCAGTATGATTCTACCCATGGCAAATTCCACGGCACAGTCAAAGCTGAGAACGGGAAGCTTGTCATCAATGGGAAGTCCATCTCCATCTTCCAGGAGCGAGATCCCGCCAACATCAAATGGGGCGATGCTGGTGCTGAGTATGTTGTGGAGTCCACTGGGGTCTTCACCACCATGGAGAAGGCTGGGGCTCACTTGAAGGGCGGGGCCAAGAGGGTCATCATCTCCGCTCCTTCTGCTGATGCCCCCATGTTTGTGATGGGTGTGAACCATGAGAAGTATGATAACTCCCTCAAGATTGTCAACAATGCCTCCTGTACCACCAACTGCTTGGCTCCTCTGGCCAAGGTCATCCATGACAACTTCGGCATCATGGAGGGACTCATGACCACCGTCCATGCCATCACTACCACCCAGAAGACTGTGGATGGCCCCTCTGGGAAGCTGTGGCGTGACGGCCGAGGTGCTGCCCAGAATATCATCCCTGCTTCCACTGGTGCAGCCAAGGCTGTAGGCAAGGTCATCCCTGAGCTGAATGGGAAGCTCACTGGCATGGCCTTCCGTGTCCCCACCCCCAACGTGTCTGTCGTGGATCTGATCTGCCGCCTGGAGAAAGCTGCCAAATATGATGACATCAAGAAGGTGGTGAAGCAGGCATCAGAGGGTCCCCTCAAGGGCATCCTGGGGTACACTGAGGACCAGGTTGTCTCTTGCGACTTCAACAGTGACACCCACTCCTCTACCTTTGATGCTGGGGCTGGCATTGCTCTCAATGACCACTTTGTCAAGCTCATTTCCTGGTATGACAATGAATTTGGCTACAGCAACGGGGTGGTGGACCTCATGGTCCACATGGCCTCCAAGGAGGCATTGCTCTCAATGACCACTTTGTCAAGCTCATTTCCTGGTATGACAATGAATTTGGCTACAGCAATGGGGTGGTGGACCTCATGGTCCACATGGCCTCCAAGGAGTGAGAGCCCCCTGGACCACCAGCCCCAACCAGAGCAAGAGGAAGAGAGAGGCCCTCAGCTGCTGGGGAATCCCTGCCCCAACTTATCCCCCAAAACACTGAGAATCTCCCAACCTCCACTATTTCCATCCCAGACCCCCGAAGAAGGGGAGGGGCTTGGGGAGCCCTACCTTGTCATGTACCATCAATAAAGTATACTGTACCCAGTCAAAAAAAAAAAAAAAAGTGAATTTTTAAATAATACACCTTTCTACGAGATCACATTAGAAAGAGACCACCTCCCTCATATGCCTAAACCAAAGTTAGCCTATATATAAGTTACAAAAAAAGTTAGATTCCATGTTATGATAAATATCATGGTCCAGAAATTTTAAATGGTAAGTAATCAAATTAACCAGTAAGAATTAAAGTATATATATGCTTACTTTCTTCAGACAAGTATTTGACAAGATCTCCTAATACTATATTTTAGATATTATGGCAAACTGCAGACTTAATAATCATACTCAGGTTCAAGATATGTCTCCAAAGGCCAAGGAAACAAAAGCAAAAATGAACTTTTGGGACTTCATCAAGATCAAAAGCTTCTGCACAGCAAAGGAAACAGTCAACAAAACAAAAAGGCAACCCACAGAATGGGAGAAGATATTTGCAAATGACAGTACAGACAAAAGGTTGATATCCAGGATCTATAAAGAACTTCTCAAACTCAACACACACAAAACAGATAATCATATCAAAAAATGGGCAGAAGATATGAACAGACACTTCTTCAATGAAGACATACAAATGGCTATCAGACACATGAAAAAATGTTCATCATCACTAGCCATCAGGGAGATTCAAATTAAAACCACATTGAGATACCACCTGACACCAGTTAGAATGGCCAAAATTAGCAAGACAGGAAACGTGTGTTGGAGAGGATGTGGAGAAAGGGGAACCCTCTTACACTGTTGGTGGGGATGCAAGTTAGTGCAGCCACTTTGGAGAACAGTGTGGAGATTCCTGAAGAAATTAAGAATAGAGCTTCCCTATGACCCTGCAATTGCACTGCTGGGTATTTACCCCAAAGATACAGATGTAGTGAAAAGAAGGGCCATCTGTACCCCAATGTTTATTGCAGCAATGGCTACGGTCGCCAAACTGTGGAAAGAACCAAGATGCCCTTCAACGGATGAATGGATAAGGAAGATGTGGTCCATATACACAATGGAGTATTATGCCTCCATCAGAAAGGATGAATACCCAACGTTTGTAGCAACATGGACGGGACTGGAAGAAATTATGCTGAGTGAAATAAGTCAAGCAGAGAGAGTCAAGTATCATATGGTCTCACTTATTTGTGGAGCATAACAAAGAACATGGAGGACATGGGGAGATGGAGAGGAGAGGGAGTTGAGGGAAACTGGAAGGGGAGATGAACCATGAGAGACTATGGACTCTGAAAAACAACCAGAGGGTTTTGAAGGGGCGGGGGGGTGGGAGGTTGAGGAACCAGGTGGTGGGTAATAAGGAGGGCAGGTACTGCATGGAGCACTGGGTGTGATGCCAAAACAATGAACACTGTTATGCTGTAAATAAACAAATAAAAAATAAATTAATTAATTAATTTTAAAAAATGTAAAAAAAAAATCATACTCAGGGCCATGCAAACATGACTGAGAATAAACACAAAAAATATTGTTTAAAAATTCTGTATCTTCCTTGGAAAAAAGACTCCAAGGAAGTTCTAACTGGACCTTATTTTTATTATAACTGTTAAACATCTTTTTTTAAAAAGATTTTATTTATTCATTTGACAGAGAGCAAGCACAAGCTGGAGATGGAGAAATAGGCTCCCCACTGAGCAGGGAGCCCTATGAGAGGGGCTGGATCCCAGGACCCCGGGATCGTGACCTGAGCCAAAGGCTAATGCTTAACTGACTGAGCCACCCAGGTGCCCCTATTAAACATCTTTTTATCAGTGATTTGGATTTGACATAGAAGGTATATGTATTAAGTTTATAAATGACAAAAGTGGCTAAAAAAACAGGTAACAATATAGAATCATCTTGGGCGAAATGTATTTAGAGTTTCTTTAAAACTCAGTATATATAAGGATAGAAAAACAAGATACAATTTTATGAGCATGGTACTGACTAAAGAATTAAATATTCTCCTACTGTTCACTAATCTAATTCCACCTAGAGAACAGCATGAGATTAACTAGTATGCATATTAACTATGGTTAAGAAGCAGCAGGGGAAAAGGACTTATTCAGAGGCCTAGAAGGAAAGGTTCCATTTTCCCAATTCATACAGCTGAATTCCATCTCTAAGAGGTGAAAGATTTCCAATGGGGGTTCTAGTAGCACAAATTCTGGGATCATGATACTGTGCCAAAATCCTGTTGCCTCCAGCTCCACCACCATCTCTAAAGCCAGAAAATGAGACTGGGACTAGATCAGGGGCATATACCAAACTATTTCAATGCCCCCAAATTTAAACGGGATGGAACCATAAAAATTTCACTGAATTCAAGACATCCTACATCTTCAAGCTGATCTGTCACATCAACTTAAAACATACAACAATTAGCAAGATAAAAAACTTTAACAATGTAAGAGAAATGTTGAACAGAAGAATATTGTGAGAAAAAACTTAACCACTTTTAGTTACAATGAGATATTACTGAGCCATAAAAAGAAACAAAGTTCTAACACATGCTACAACATGGATAGACCTTGAAAACATTATGTAAAGTGAAATGAGCTGCACAAAAAGATAAATACTGTATGATTCCACTTATATGAAATATTTGGAATAAACAAATTCACAGAGGCAGATAGTGAACCGTAGGGCAAGGGGTTGGGGGAAGGCCTTTTTACTGCTTAATGGGTACAGAGTTTCTCTTTAGGGTGATAAGAATATTTTAGACAAAGATAGTAGTGATGAATTCAATTAAGTGAATTTAATTAATGCCATTGAGATGTCCTTAAAAATGGTTAAAATGGTAAATTTTATTCAGTATATTTTATTCCAAATGCTTCTCTGCCCTCTTGGCTCAGGAGGATCCAGCAAAGAAAGTGACTTACTGGAGTCCTGATCCAACTCACTCATCCAGTCCAAGTCTGTAGTGTCATGGAATTACTTAGCAAATCTTAAGACTGACTAGCAAAATCAAACAAAACCTATCCCAAAGGTAACCCTTAAATAACTCACAAGTAACTCTATTTACTAAGAAATAAGGAAATCGTTCCCAACTTACAAACACACTATACATCTACAGTTTGTGAAAATGACTATTTGAATACAAAATGCATTTCTCCTCATAATTAATGATCAGATTTCCCTAGCTAACCTCCAAAATTCTACCTAAATTATAATGTGGCTATAATATTGAGAAACTGACAACAATAATTATAAGGACTTTAAAAGCATACTACTGTGAATGTATGTATTCCATCTGTGTTATTATGAACTAAATAAGCTTGGGAGCTAGTATAGGAATGCAATCATTTACAAATATTATTTCCAGAGAGATATGCCTGTACCATGTGTTAAAACAGGTAATAAAAACACAACATGAATATGTCTCTGCTCATCGCTCCTCTCTTACCTGATCCTTCCCAGCCTCCACTGCTGAGATTATTAGGCAGACAAAAATAAGCTAAAGAAACAAAGTGAGCAACTGGAGTAGGGACGGGAGACATTATAAAGTCTTTATATCCCAGAAATGATAAATCTAGACAAAATCACATTCACAGAACCTGGACTACTATTCCTCTAAGAATGGGATCAATCAAGCAAGATAGTAACATGTCTGACTACCCTTTTTGCTCATTCCTTCCTCTCATTTCTAGGAATCCAGTTCAAGAAATAATGGGGCACCTGATCATAGAACACAACTTCCACCACTATATACATTGGCTACTGGCAATAATAAACCTGCAAAGAAGTCAACAGCACTAGGGAATGCTAGTGAGGTGCTGTCACACGCCACTGCTGCCCTAGGTCTTTAAAAAAAATAGGGACTCTAAATACTACTTTTTTAACATTTTATTTACTTATTTGAGAAAGAGAGCGAGAGAGGGCATGAGCAGGATGCAGGGAGTGGGAGAGGGGGAAGCAGGCTCCCTACTGAGCAGGGAGCCCGATGATCCCAGGATGCTGGGATCGTGACCCAAGTCAAAGGCAGATGCCCAACCAACTGAGCCACCCAAGTGCCCTCTAAATACTATTTTGAAGAATGGTAATAATAACTTTGTGCCAAGACATTACCCTCTTACTCGTTCCCTCAGTAACCAAAGATACATATATTCATTCTAGGCAACCACAACGAAATAAACCAGTTGGAATTACATCAAACTAAAAAGCTTCTGCACAGCAAAAGAAACCAACAAAAGAATGCAAAGGCAACCTATGGAATGGGAGAAAATATCTGCAAATATTATATATAACACACATATGCTGTATGCTATTATATAGTACAATAGCACAAAAACAAAAACCTGATTCTTAAAATAGCAGAGGGATCAAACAGACATTTTCCCAAAGATATACAAATAACCAATAGGTATATGAAAAGGTGCTCAGCATCACTAATCACTGGAAAAACGAAAATCAAAACCACAATGAGCTATCACCTCACAACTATTAGAAAAGCTATCATCTGGGGGCGCCTGGGTGGTGCAGTTGGTTTACCATCCAACTCCTGGGTTCAGCTCAGGTGCTGATCTCAGGATCATGAGATCAAGCTCTGCATTGGGCTCTGTGGTCAGCAGGGAGTTTGCTTAAGACACTCTCTCCGCTCCTCACCCTGCTCAATTTCTCTCTCTAAAATAAATAAATAAATCTTAGTGGGGGAAAGCTATCATCTATAGACAAACATGGCAAAAACAATACAATACCTAAGAATGAATTAACCAAGAAGATGAAAGACCTGAACTCTGAAAACTGTAAGACACTGATAAAAGAAACTGAAGAAACACAAAGAAATGAATAGATATACCAAGCTCAGGAAATGGAAGAATTATTATTGCTAAAATGTCCATACTACCCAAAACAACATACAGATTCAATGCAATCCCTATCAAAACACCAATGGCACTTTTCACAAAACTAGAACAAGTAATCCTAAAACTTATATGACACCATAAAAGACCCCCTAATAACCAAAGCAACCTAGAGAAAGAACAACAAAGCTGGTGATATCACAACCACAGATTTCAAACTATACTACAAAGCTGTAACTGTCAAAACAGTATAGTACTGGCACAAAAACACACACATAGATCAAGGAACAAAACAGTGAGTCTAGAAATAAACCCATGTTTATTTGGTCTTTTAATCTCCAACAAAGGAGAAAAAGAATATACAATGGGGAAAACACAGTATCTTCAACAAATGGTGGCTGGAAAAACTGGACAAGTTTATGCAAAAGAATGAAACCAAGACCACTTTCGTTATAACACGTATACAAACAAACTAAAAATGGATTGAAGACCTTAATGTAAGACCAGAAACCATAAAACTCCCAGAAGAAAAATTAGTAAGGTTCTTAACATGAGTCTTAGTAGTATTTTTTGGATCTGTTTCCTCGGGGAAGGGTTAACAAAAGCAAAAATAAATGGAACTCCATCAAACTAAAAAAAACTCCCCCAGTGAAGGAAACCATGAGCAAAATGAAAAGGCAACCTACTGAATGGGAGAAGATATTTGAAAATTATATAACTGTAAGAGGGTAATATCCAAAATATATAAAGAACTTACACAACTCACTATCAAAAACAAACAATCCAATTAAAAAGTGGGAGGGGGGGAAAGGTGGGAATGTTGAATGGACATTATGTAAGAGAGAACACAAACAGATGGTCAACAGGCACATGAAAAGATGTTTAACATCACTAATCACCAGGGAAATGAAAATCAAAACCACAATGAGATACCACCTTAATCTGCCCGCAATTCCATTTCTAAGTATTTATCCAAAGAAAATGAAAACACTAATTTGAAAATATATGTGCACTCTATGTTCATTGCAGTAGTTTACAAATATCCAAGATATGGAATCACTACATCCATCAATAAATCAATAGATCTACTGGATAAAAAATAGATCAATGGATAAAGATGTGGCATTTATATACAATGGAATATTACTCAGCCATAAAAAAGAATGACATCTTGCCATTTGGGACAACATGGATGGATACACACATACACAATGAAATATTCTTCAAGAGAAAAGGAAATCCTGTCATTTGTGACAACATGGATAAGCCCTGAGGGCATTATAGCATGTGAAATAAGCCAGACAGAGAAAGACAAATACTTCCCAGTATCACATGGAATATTTAAGTAAGAAAGGAAGGAAGGGGAGAAGAGAAAAAAGAAAAGAAATTCACACTCTAAGAAACAGAGAGTAGGGAAGTGATTGTCAAGGCTGGGGAGTGGGGGAAATCGGGACAGGTGGGTAAAAGTGTATAAATTTTCAGCTGTAAGATGAATAAGATCTCGGGTTCTAATGTAAAACACGGTGACTCCAGTTGATAATACTGTATTATATAATTCAAACTTCTTATGAGAATAGAAATTAAACGTCCTCACCAAAAAAGCAAAGAAAAGAAATCCCCAAGAGTTAGAAACTGCAAAAAAACTCACAACTACAGGGTAACAAAGTGTTTTAGAAACCTAAGGAAACTGATATAATGTCAATTTTTAAAATTAAAAAAAAAAAGAGTAAATATCCCATTTATATTTGTTAAGATACATCTTAACTTTGATAGAATATGTCAAAAAAAATGGTAAGATCCTTCCTTCCTTTCAGGAAGAGAAACTGAGTTTCCATCCAGGGAACTGGATGGAAAGGAAATTTTTCATTGTCCTTCTGCTCTTTTTAAAAATCTAAACCATGAGAATTTATCATCTGTTAAAAAATACAAGAGAGAAAAAAGAAAAAATAAGCATTTTCCAATTGCCCTCATGCACTATATCATACTGACAGAGACCTAACATGGGTGAAAAATGAAGTCGTAGTCACAGGACAAGACAGTTTTCTATATATGCTGTATATCTTATATAAAAAGGCTGACATGACAAATCAATGTATAAGCCTGCAATTTTCAGTGCAACACAGTAGTTAAGAACCAAATAGACATGAGGTCAAATTGATCAAATCCTAGCTTTTTTACTCAGGGACTGTGTGTTCTTGGACAAATTATATAACTTCTGCTTATCTGTCTAGAAAACAAGATTAACAGTAATAGCACCTAAACCTCACAAGGCGTGGTGAGAACTGAGATAATTTACATAACATGTTTAGCACAGTGCCAAGTACATGATAAATAAATCCATAAATGTTAGTTATGATCATCATCAGTGGTTAACAAAAGCAAAAAATCAGTGGGAGGCAACATAAGAATAGCTAATATGAATTTGGATACTTGACTTGAATCTTGCATTCACGTATTAACTTTTTTTTTTTTAAGATTTATTTATTTATTTGACAGACAGAGATCACAAGTAGGCAGAGAGGCAGGCAGAGAGAGAGGAGGAAGCAGACTCTCCGCTGAGCAGAGAGCCCGATGCAGGGCTCAATCCCAGGACCCTGAGATCACGACCCCAGCCTAAGGCAGAGGCCTGAACCCACTGAGCCACCCAGGCACCCCTCACGTATTAACTTTAATCCTTAGGCAAGTAAATTAACCTCCTTAAGTCTTATACCTTTGCCTCATTCATTAAATGGTAATAATATCAGTACCTGCATCATGACAAACATCACGTAACAAACAAAATATCAGATAAAAATTTGTGAATTCACTAGGCAAACGCAATCTTAAGTGTTCAAAGTTAACATCCCCAATAAGATAAACCAATTACACATGGTTGTTGCAAGTACTAAATGACATGTTTACAAAGCAGGTAATAACTAGCATATAATATTAATAAACAACAACCAAAGTTCTTCACAGTTAAATAGTATCTCAGAGGGAAAGATCTGATTTCAAATAAATAAACTGCTTTTATTTATACCTTGTGTCACACCTGCAAACTCACTACATATGAGTATGTTATTGCCAGTTTGGGGTTCAGCTGAAACTATCCACAAGAGGATAAAACAAATAAATAACCTTGGCCATTATAGCATGATACTCTCAAATGACCTAATAAGAAAAAGAGTCAAGATAATTAAAAAATTCAGATAGTATCTCTTTGGAGTTTAAAGGTATTAAATAAATCCCTACTCTCTTTCAGAACAAATAGGCTGGTTTCCAGGGATTAATGAAAAAATAATCCTGACCCTATGAGATAAAAAAAAAAAAAGAGAGAGAGAGAGACAGTCAATGAAAAACTAATAGGGGCTATTTTTCAGTCCCAAATTTTTCAATATATAGCTTTAATAATATCAGCACAATTAGGCTTCTGATCTTTTTCTCAGGGTTGTCTAGACAAATGATAGCATCCTCAAACAGAACTGAAAAGGGACTTCCATTCTCAGGAAACAAGAGTACCATAAACCAAACCAAATCATTACTAGAAACGAAAGGAATTCTGCTGGGAAAAGAGTAATAAAATGGACAGCAGTAAACCATACTGTGCATGGGTTCTATGCTGTGACAACAAAAAGCCTCTAACACCAGAAAATTCAAAGGTTAACAAACTATCAAGCTTTGATGACTTCACCAACTGTTTAGTATCTTGACCATAGTGGTGGATACACATGTCCCCACAGTTACAGAATTACACAGAATTGAGTGTACACACACACACACACGCGCGCGAACTGGCGAAAGCAGTTTAAAATCGGTGGCTAGAAAGCATCAATGTCAACATCCTAGTTGTGATATGCATTTGCAAAATGTTACCTTCAGGTGAAACTAACAAAGTATAAAAAAGGATTCCTCTGTATTCTTATTAACTGCATGTGAATCTGTATTTATTTTAATACAAACTTTAATTACAACTTTTAGGAAGAACAAATTTTCAGAATATTTGAATAAATGTACCATGGGAAAAAAATCATTATAAAAATTTTATGTTAAATGTATTCTCAATAATATTCCCTCCCCACTACTAGATTTAATAGCTAGCTTTCCTTCTACAGGCACAATGACCAAGGAAAATAATTACACAAAGACCCACACATACAGAACCTGAACTTATTTCAAACAATAAACAGGGGCACCTGGGTGGCTCAGTGGGCTGGGCCTCTGCCTTTGGCTCAGGTCATGATCTCAGGGTCCTGGGATCGAACCCCACATCGGGCTCTCTGTTCAGCAGGGAGCCTGCTTCCTCTTCTCTCTCTGCCTGCCTCTCTGCCTATTTGTGATCTCTCTCTCTCTGTCAAATAAATAAATAAATCTTTTTAAAAATAAATAAATAAACAACATAAACACTTTTCCAGTTCAAGAGAGGAAACACCAACTATTCACAGAGCCAGGTAGTAATTAAAATTTATACTCCACATAATATTTATTGGGCATCTTACATGCCAGACATCAAATGGGATATGGGAGACACAGTGGAAGAGAAATAAACAACTGAACTGGTCTTTTTTGGCACTAACATTCTGTAGAACGCTCACTGAAAATAGATGTATAAATCTTCTTTACATGTGTTTTACTCTGCTTCCTCCTTCTACACCTTCCTTATCTCATTAATAAGTGTCTGGTAAAAGTGTCTGGTCTTGAAGGAAGACTTATTTTCTGAGATTTTTAGAAATCCTCTGAGACACACAATGACTTGACTTAGTAGTCTATCATTCCTACTCCTTAAGTGTAAAAGTTGCAGTAAGCAAGGTTCCTTCTGAGAACTAACTTCGCAGTCAAAAACTGTCTTGCCTGAACAAGGAATGAGCAGACTAGAGTAAAATATAGTTATTAGCTTGACCTGCTCTTCCAAACTAAAAGTGGCATGCTCACGGCAAGCTCTTCCCAGGCTCATGCCAGTTCATGCCCTTACCTACACCCTTTGGTAGCTTATATTGACCTAAACACTGTACCACTCAACCATTACACAAATACTACATAACTCTATGAGAAATGGGAAAAACAAAACCTAACTCATCTTGTATAAGAATGTGCCCAATACTGTATCAACAGCTGGACTTTATTAACAGGACAACTGGAATATTCATTACATAACAAAGGAGGACAGGTTATAAATATTTTCAGTATCATCATAGAACAATGTCACCCACACAGTAAATTTTTAGTCATCTCTGTTGAAAATCTGGAACTGGAGATTTAACAACCAAAACACATAATTATATAAACCTATCTCCTGTAATCAAGAAAGACATCCCTAATTTTTTTTTTAAGATTTTATTTATTTGACAGACAGAGGTCACAAGTAGGCAGAAAGGCAGGCAGAGAGAAAGGAGGAAGCAGGCTCCCCACTGAGCAGAGAGCCTAATGTGGGGCTTGATCCCAGGACCCTGGGATCATGACCTGAGCCGAAGGCAGAGGCTTTAACCCACTGAGCCACCGAGGAGCCCCAAGACATCCCTAATTAAATAAAAATATCTTCAGAGAGCCATAAGTAATAAACCTGGCATTTAGAACATGGGCATTTATTACTACAAATCCACAGACACATGCCATATGCAGGTTCCAGGGATTGGGACCTGGAGATTGGGGGGGGGGGGGAGGACGGACATTATTCAGCCTATCACACTCTCTAATCAGAACACCTATAACCCCAAGAGGATGGGCCAAACTCCCTTTCTCTCTCTCTCTCTCTCTCTCTGTTGTCCTATAGCTTGGCTCTGGACACAAGCAGAGTAGTGGAAAGTGTGTGGCCACAAGAGGGTAACTAAAGTACCAGCCTTCTACTGAAAATGGCAGCTCCAGGGAAAGGAAAAGTACTATGGACACTGAGAGGAGGGAGGAGCGCAGCAACGTTATTTTTGACTCCTGGGTTCACCTTTTAACAGCACATGCACGGACTGGAATTTAAACATCACAACAAAGTCTGAGACTTAAATTCCGGATCGAGCAGTGTCCAGGTTCCACACTGGCCACTGGGTGGTGCACACATGAAACAGATCAAATAACAGTGCACAGGCTTAGGAAACTCAACTGACACTGGAACCACAACCAAAAGAAGATGGACTGGAACTTGCTGCCTAAACGATCAGTATCAATGATCTAATACAATGACTGAATACACAAATATATCAACCTCCACACAGGATTTAAAGAGACTCAAAAACTCATAACATAATATTAAAAATGTCTGGAATATAATCCAGAATTACTCAGCATATAAAAAACCAGAAAAAGCCTCAATTCAATTAGGAAAAGATAATCAACAACATGAGACAGATTTTAGACCTATCAAAGACACGGGAGAAGCCATATAAAAATGACAAAACAAATGAGGTCAAACACTCACTGCTGAATGGAAAGACAGAAAATCTTAGTATAGAAACAGAAGGCATAAAGAAAAACCATATGCAAATTTTAGAACTGAAAAATCCAGTAACAACAAAAAATATCACTTCCCTATATCTAGTAACGGGAAATGCAGGAAAACAAGCTCTTTTTTTTTTTTTTTTTAAGATTTTATTTATTTATTTGACAGAGAGAGATCACAAATAGGCAGAGAGGCAGGCAGAGAGAGAGAGAGAAGAAGCAGCAGGCTCCCTGCGGAGCAGAGAGCCCCACGAGGGGCTCTATCCCAGGACCCTGGGATCATGACCTGAGCCAAAGGCAGAGGCTTTAACCCACTGAGCCACTCAGGTGCCCCGAAAACAAGATCTTTTAAGAGTGGTAACTCCGGGGTGCCACAAAAAAATTCTGATTACAAAGTACAAAACAGGCCTACTGTTTCACAAGATATGTTTAATAGATCTTGCGACTCAAAGTGAGAAGGGTAGGTCCCTCTGCAGATCTAAATCACATTTATGTGTTAAAAACAATGTTCTTAGAGAGATGAATTTTTAATAAGTATTACAACATACAAACCAAGAAAATATATATGTTGAGGTTTAAATTAAAGAAGCGTTTCAGACTTGGAACTATACAACCCTAATATGAAATATGGATTATCCTTTACATCAACATTAAGTTTAATTAATGATTATTACATTAAATTTTTAAAAATATTATTGCTAAAATACAGAAAACCTCAAATTCTTTAGAGCCCTCAAAAGGTTTGAGACAATTAAGCCATACACAAATTCCCATACATGTGCACACCACAGAATGTATAAACCACTACTGCACATTTCAGATCTACTAATATATTTAACTGGGATCCCTGAACAGTTAGGAGATTATTTTCAAATACTTTCAAAGACTTTCAAATATTTTCAAATACTCTTTTTTAAAAATTAAAAACTTAAGGTTTTTTTTTAAGAACCTGGGTTGCTCAGTTGGTTAAGCATCTGCCTTCAGCTCAGGTCTGGCTCCCTGCTCAACCAGGGATCTGCTTCTCCCTTTGTCTCTGCCCCTCCTCCAGTCAGGCACATCTGCTCTCTCTCTCATGAATAAAATTTTTTTTAAAATAAATTAAAATTAAAAAATTGTATTTCAGGAGCGTCTGGGTGGTTCAGTGGGTTGAGCTTCTGCCTTCGGGCTCAGGTCATGATCTCAGGGTCCTGGGATCGAGTCCCCGCATCAGGCTCCCTGCTCACCAGGAAGCCTGCTTCCCCTTCTCTCTCTCTCTCTCTGCCTGCTGCTCTGCCTCCTTGTGATCTGTCTCTCCATCAAGTAAATAAAATCTTAAAAAAAAAATTTATTTCAGAATACCACTATTTAGGTAAATGCAAATCAAAACCACAATGAGATACCACTTCATATCCATTAGGATGTCTCTAACCAAAACACAGATAATAACAAGGTTGGCAAGAATGTAGAGAAGATGCAACCCTCATACACCATTAGTGGTAAGGTAAAATGGTACAGCCAATTTGGAAAACAGTCTGGCAGTCCCTCAAAAGGTTAAACACAGAGTTACCATATATGACCCAGAAATTCCATCCAAAGTACATATCCAAAAGAAATGAAAAATATATGCCCACACAAATACACATGAATGTTCATAGCATCACTATATATAATAGCCAAAAAGTAGAAATGGGTGCCTGGATGGATTAGTCAGTTAAGAGTCTGCCTTTGGCTCAGGTCATGATCCCAGGGTGCTGGGATGGAACCCGCATCAGGCTACTTGCTCAGCGGGGAGTCTGCTTCTCCCTCTCTCTCTGCCTGCTGCTCCCCCTACTTGTATGCATTCTCTCGCTGTCAAATAAAAATAAAACCTTTTTTTAAAAAACAGAAGTAACCCCAATATCCATCAACTGATGAAAAAATAAACAAAATGTGATACATCCATACAAGCCTGTATCATTCACCAATAAGAAGGAATGAAGGACTGATACACATTGCAACAGCATGTTTTCAGCATTCGTCTAAGTCAAAGAAGCCAGTTACGGAAGACTATATATTGTAGATTCCATTTTTACAAAATGCCCAGAAGAGATAAATCTATAAAGATGGCAAGTAAATTAGTATATTAGCCTAGGGCTGACGGAGGAGGAGATGGAGAAAATAGGGGTGACAAAGGTACAGGGTTTCTTTTGGGGCTGATGAAACTAATTGTGGTGATGGTTGCAAAACTCTGTGAACAAACTAAAAGTCATTAACCATATAGTTTAAATCGGGAAATTGAAGTGCACCTGGCTGGCTCAGTTGGAGCATGCAACTCTTGATCTCTGAGTTGTGAGTCTGAGCCCCATGCTGGGTATAGAGATTACTTAAAAATAAAATGAAATAAAATATGCCTGCTGCTCCGCCTGCCTGTGCTGACAAATAAATAAAATCTTAAAAAAAGAAAATAAAAGGGGTGAGTTGAATAGCATGTACTGTATCTCAATAATTAGGAAACCGTTAGGGAAAAGGCTATTAAGAAACAATACCAGTATTTCATTTAAAGCAAAGATCTGGTATAATAGAAAAGTTGGCTTAACACATTTTCTGGAAGACTGCTCCCATAAGCCTTTTTATTCCACATCTAAAATTTTTTAAAGTTAAATATAAAAATAAAAAAGAATGAAGACAGGAAAAATAGTTCAGAATGAACCCTCATGTGCGGTATTATATGTCAATATCGGTTTATTTTTATTTTTTTAAGTTTTTTATTTACTTATCAGAAAGAGAACGTGCACATGTGCAAGCACACAAGAAGGGGGAGAGGCAGACAGAGGGAGAAGAAGGCATCCCGCTGAGCAATGAACCCGATGCAGGACTCCCGAGAGGAGAGGCAGCCGCCTAACTAAGGCACTCAAGCGTCCCATGTCAATACTGCTTTTTAGGGGCGCCTGGGTGGCTCAGCGGGTTAAAGCCTCTGCCTTCAGCTCAGGTCATGATCCCGGGGTGCTGGGATCGAGCCCCGCATCGGGCTCTTTGCTTGGCTGGGAGCCTGCTTCCTCCTCTCTCTCTGCCTGCCTCTCTGCCCACTTGTAATCTCTATCTGTCAAATAAATAAATCTTTAAAAAAAAAAAAAAAAAAAAAAAAAAAAAAAAAAAAAAAAAAAATACTGCTTTTTATATAAACGTCAAAACACCCCTACTGCTTCTGTCATTTGGAAAGGAATGAGAGGATTATTTTTCAGAGCTGGAATACTATTAAAGTTGTCATTCATATATAAAATAACTTAAGGGGGGGGGCGGTGCCTGGGTGGCTCAGTGGGTTAAAGCCTCTGCTTTCGGCTCAGGTCATGATCCCAGAGTCCTGGGATCCAGCCCCACATCAGGCTCTCTGCCTGGCAGGAAGCCTGCTTCCTCCTCTCTCTCTCTGCCTGCCTCTCTGCCTACTTGTGATCTCTGTCTGTCAAATAAATAAATAAAATCTTAAAATAAATAAATAAATAAAATAAAATAACTTAACGGCACCTGGGTGGCTCAGTCAGTTAAGTGTCTACCTTCAGCTCAGGTCATGATCCCAGGGGCTCCATGCTTGGCTGGGGGCCTGCTTCTCCCTCTGCCCCTCCCACCCCCACTCGGGCCTGGGCATGCTCTTCCTCTCTCACAAAAATAAATAATATCTTAAAAAAATAAAAAATAAAGTAACTTAAGCAAGTCTACTACTACTAATTTCTATGAGCGTGCTAACTATAAGCTATAAGCTATAAGCGGGTTTTAAAAATTATAAACTATTTAAAAAGCCAAATTCTAGCCAGAATCTGTAAAAAACAAAACACGTTTAGATATGCTAATTAAAGAGTATCTCAGCTTCTTTCTTAGACAAAGAAAAAAAAAACTAATTCTTAAGACTTTCTCTTTCCTCTGAGGTCAAGTGCTTCACACAGATGGAATTTTATATGTAGTATTTTCCCACTGTTGTTATTAATGGTAATTTAGCAACATGCAAATGATGTGATAAAAATTCATCCCCAATTCACCACCTATATTTTATCTTAACGTCCCACATTACTTCAACAGCATATAAAGAAAACTTACTAATTAAATCTTGGTTTTTTTATTCACAGTTAGGACACAGAAGGCCAGAAAGTATACAAGCTCATGAATATAAAAGGATAGAAAGACAGCCTGATATAAAAATAGATAGATATGACATATTTATGTATATATCACAACTAAAATATTTACACACACATTTAGAAGCCCAGTGTAAAAAATTAGCCTTTGAGGGGCACCTGGGTGGCTCAGATAGTTAAGCATCTCCCTTGGGCTCAGGTCATGATCCCAGGGTCCTGGGATGGAGCCCCATATCAGGCTTCCTGCTCAGCGGGAAGCCTGGTTTTCCTCTCCCACTCCCCCTGCTTGTGTTCCTGCTCTTGCAGTCATTCTATCAAATAAATAAATAAAATCTTTTTTAAAAAATTAGCTTTTGACTCATGAAAAATTACACTAAAAAGTTGTTGGAATGTTTGGGATGATTTAGGCACAGGTATGAAAACTAAGCAAATGAAAAAATAAGGTAACTGTTAACCCCAGGGAAAAAACAAAAAAATAAAAATAAATTGTAGCATACAAAAATTTATATAATCATAATACTCGAGATTGAGTAGTTGGAGGATTCTTGCTTTTCACTAGCTCTTTCTGATTCTGCTATGACCATGTGCATATATCACTATGATAAAAAAGATAATTTAAAAACTAACTAGTCATTAAAAGTCTGCCTTTGGCTCAGGTCATGATCCCAGGGTCCTGGGATCAAACCCCACATTGGGTTCCCTGCTCAGCAGGAGCCTGTTTCTCTCTCTCCTCCCCACTCATGTTCTCTTCTCTCTCTCTCAAATAAATAAATAAAATCTCTAAAAAAAAAACCCAAACTTTATTTGCAAAGCAGGATAACTGGTTGCTGCTAAGGAAGGACTCTAGGTCATAGGGATAAGATGGAGAAGGTTTATTTTACTTTTCATTAAAAATACTTCTGTAAGTTTCAAATAGTGTGCCTTCAGCATATATTGCCTATTCTTTCAATACAATTAATAATACAGAGCAACTGAAACAAGGGCACTATAATTCAATTTAAATAATATAATGAACATTCACTGCATACATTTTTCAAAAGGCAATTTTATTTTTTTCATATAAAATATTTATTTGTCAGACAGAGAGAGAGAGAGAGCGTGCGCACAAGGCGGGGGAGCAACAGGCAGAGGGAGAAGCAGGTTCCCTACCAAGCAAGGAGCCGAACATGGGACTTGATCCCAGGACCTTAGGATCACGACTCGAGCAGAAGGCAGACACTTAACCTACTGAACCACTCAGGTGTCCTAAAAGGCAATTTTACTAAATAAAATTTACATTTATACAGGAATGACTAGCCTCCACAATCCTGTTTAATCTATTTAAATAAATTCCTGTTGTTACTCACTCTGTATCATAATACAGCTTGTGTGATATAGTTAGTGGCAGAAACCATTAGGAGTCTACGCAATATCCATTTTCCTTCCTTCCTTAGTAAGAGAACCTCAATTTTTTCTAAGATATTAATGATCAATCATAAATCAAAACTTGCATTTCAGATCATCTGCTCTTGTAATTTGATTTGAGAGTCCATACTGGGCACCATGGTTTACTTTCTCATTCTACTGAGACAATGCTTGTGGTCACATGCAATTCTTAGACTTCTCAGTATGAGAAACTCTGTACATCGCCTATCTGTTTGAGGTTCCTCCAGAGAATCACCAAAGAAAAATTCATGCACATAGGATAGAATAATCTATAATTTAAGTCCTATTTCCCCGAAAAGACCTACCAAGTGTAATAAAAGTAAGAGGACATTCTAGGGGCGCCTGAGGGGCTCGGTGGGTTAAAGCCTCTGCCTTCAGCTCAGGTCATGATCCCAGGGTCCTGGGATCAAGCACCGCATCAGGCTCTCTGCTCAGAGGGGAGCCTGCTTCCTCCTCTCTCTCTGCCTGCCTCTCTGCCTACTTGTGATTTCTATCTGTCAAATAAATAAAATCTTTAAAAAATAAAAAATGAAAAAAAAAAGACATTCTAAGAGACAGAAATTTTCTTTATGTAGATTACTATCCTCCCAAATTATTTTATTGTTAAAGAATCAGCTGTTAAATCTGTTAAAGGGAAAAAATTAAATACTATTTTCAGAAAAAAATTAAAACATGCCATTTGCTCTGTTCTTAAGTATATTTTACTATATTTATCCTATAACCCCCTATTTTTTTCACATAAGAACTGTCCTAGAGCTTCATAAGCCTGCATCAGGTATCTATCCCATAGAACCGTTGACTATTAGATGCTAAACATAAACCCATATCATAAAATGTTTATGTAATACCAGAGTCCAAAAGTAAGTTACTAATACTCTTCTTAAATTTAGAGAATAGAATATTCCATATCACTTCTCTCCCTTCCTCAAGCACGAAAGCAAAGAAGCCTTGCCTAAACAAAATAACCCAGGATAATTCTGTACATTACTTATTTATATCTGATGGACTGTCCAACTGATAACTAATCCTAGGATTAACTGGACAAACCAGATTACTAATTCTGTCTGTCTTAGGTAACTTCCTGTTCCTACCACACCAAAAAGCAAGTTCTGAGATTCAGTCTCTACCTCTTTTCTCATCTCTAGATACCTTGTCTATGTAAGTCTATTCAAATACACAACTACATGTCATACTCAGAGTATAAACTACAGTGTCACTAGACATTAGTGAGGCAAAGTATTAGTATACCCTCTCAATTAGCTTGGGAGTGGTTTAAAATAATTAAATAATTTCTTTGAAATTCTGGGTTGTAACTTCCCATCCACTAACTAGCTTCCTTCCTTCCTTCCTTCCTTCCTTTATTTATTTATTTATTTATTTATTTTAAGATTTTACCCATTTATTTGACAGAGAGAGAGATCACAAGTAGGGAGAGAGGCAGGCAGAAAGATGGGGAAGCAGGATCCATGCTGAGCAGAGAGCCCAATGTGGGCCTCGATCCCAGGACCCTAAGACCATGACCTGAGCTGAAGGCAGAGACTTAACCCACTGAGACACCCAGGCGCCCTACTAGCTTCCTTAAAGCAAGTGTCTGTCCCTGATCTGGTCCCATCCCAATGAAGAAGCTGCAGTCTCCTTAGATCCACAGGTGTTGAAGAAGCTTCAGGTTCAACCACGAGGTTTCAAGTCAAAACTGTTCTCCTTTGAGTCAGTGTCTCTGAATTCGGCCTATGGAGGCTTTTCTCCTTGATGTTTTCACACCTTAATGCATGATACTAAGATTGGATCCTTGTCCTCACAACTGGCTCCCTCTCCTACTTTATTATCCTTACTTTTCTTGGAAACTGATTATCCTGGATCTTTATTTCTAACGATCTCAATCTGGAATCTCCTTGCTTTTAACTTCAATTTCTACAAGTTTAACTCAATATGTAACTTCAAATCAAGGGTGAAAAGGCAGAGTTCCAAATTTATCATTGAGAAGTCTTCCCTTTCATTGCCTCAACCTTCCCAGCCTAACCTAGCCCACATCCTTTCCTACTCCATTCCAGGCCAGTTTCAAAGACCACTAAACATAAATTTAACTGCATTTCTAAATTTTCTAATTACAATCAAGCTGTTCATACATCTAATTCCTACAACAACTCTGATCAAAGGTTTGGAAGTTCTTTTGACTCAGAGCTTAAGTGACTAGGAAAAGACCTTGAAATAAATTTAATTGGTTAGGGGGCGCCTGCGTGGCACAGTGGGTTAAAGCCTCTGCCTTCAGCTCCGGTCATGATCCCAGCGTCCTGGGATCAAGCCCCCCATCGGGCTCTCTGCTCAGTAGGCAGCCTGCTCTCCCCTCTCTCTCTCTCTGCCTGCCTCTCTGCCTACTTGTGATCTCTGTCTGTCAAATAAATAAATAGAATCTTTTAAAAAAAATTAATTGGTTAGAACTAAAACCCAAATATCCTAACTGAAAGGGAAATGATACACCTTGTCAAAAGTCATTTTTTATATTTCAGGCTCTCTTTTCCAAGTAGTATTAGTATTCTTTCTGAAAATCCAATTAAATGTTTAACAAAGTTTTTGAAGGATAAATGAGGTACAATAAACTGCAAATGTTTTTATTAGTCCCATTTTTAAATAAACTGCATATATTTAAAGTATACAAATGACCAGTTTTATAACGGCATGTCATACCACTGAAACTATCACCACAATCAAAAAACTAGTAACCTCCAAAGTGTCCCCATGTCCCTCTGTAATCTCTCTCCCTCTTCCCCGTGCACCACCAACACCCAGTAAGCTTCCTTTCAAGATGGAGAACTTTGCAACTTCTAGAATTTTACATGAATGGAATCATAAGCATATATTCTATTTTTACTTGGATTCTTTCACTTAGCACAGTGATTCTGAGATTCGCTCATGTTTGTGCATGTATCAATAGATCTCCCTTTTTATTTTAGATCTTCCTTTTTACTGCTGAGTCATCAAGTATAATTTTTCAAAGTAGTTAAAAGAAAATCTTCATTGTGAATACATTTTCCTATATTTATGATGAACAGAACAGATATTTTTAATATGCTTCTATTTTAAAGGAAAGAATGTTATAGAAAGACTACCCAATAAAGAGATGTATTTCAGTAGTATATCACCTCTGGGGGAAAAAAATAATTAAAAACTTCAATTATCGGGGCACCTGGGTGGCTCAGTGGGTTGAGCCGCTGCCTTCGGCTCAGGTCATGATCCCAGGGTCCTGGGATCGAGTCCCGCATCGGGCTCTCTGCTCAGCAGGGAGCCTGCTTCTCTCTCTCTCTCTCTCTCTCTCTCTCTGCCTGCCTCTCTATCTACTTGTGATCTCTCTCTGTCAAATAAATAAATAAAAATCTTTAAAAAAACAAAACAAAACAAAACAAAACAAAAAAAAACTTCAATTATCTAACTTTAGCAGCTATAAATACAGGACAAAATTTCTTTAAAGCATTCCCATGGATGAGACGTCTGGGTGACTCAGTTAGGCGTCTGCCTTCGGCTCAGGTCATGATCTCAGGGTCCTACATTTTAATCTAAATACTGAATGTAGTAACTCACAGTAGTCAAAGATTAAAGTCTTAGAAGATAGTAACAACCATATACAAGGCAAACAAAATAGTTCCATTTCTGTGACAATTTTATTAGGCAGCTCCTCAATAAAATAAAGCTATATTTATTCCATCTATGGGCCTGGGGAGAAAGGGGAAAAAGATAAGAATTCAGATGTCTCCCTCTACATTCACTCAAGTTTAGCAAATATTAGTTGCTTTTCCCACCATTTAGAATTATTGTTTTTTAAAGATCTTATTTATTTACTTGACAGACAAACAGCAAGAAAGGGAACACAAGCAGGGGGAGTAGGAAAGGGAGAAACCGGCTCTCTGGTCATGTGGGGCTCGATCCCAGGACGTTGGGATCATGACCTGAGCTGAAGGCAGACACTTAACAACTATGCCAACCAGGCTCCCCTAGAATTATTTTTATATGAATGTTAAGATTTCTTTTCTATTTTATAAATTTTTTTTAAAGATTTTATTCATTTATTTGACAGAGACAGACAACAAGTGAGAGAGGGAACACAAGCAGGGGGAGTGGGAGAGGGAGAAGAGCAAGCTTCCCACTGAGCAGGGAGCCCGATGTGGGGCTCGATCCCAGGACCCCAGGATCATTACCTGAGCCAAAGGCAGAGACGCTTAACAAGTGAGCCACCCAGGTGCCCTGAATGTTATGATTTCTATAGTCAAACCTAGATAAATCTTATTAGCTAAATTTTGGCAGAGTTTTTAAAGTTATAAATTAAATCAGCCTTATTTTACCTTTATTATTTATCAATTAAGGAAGATGCTATTGGACAGATGTGTTTATCAAGACTGACTTTTAACAGGATACTGATTATTTTCACCAATTACTACACCAGTCATATTGGTAGCTCAGTTAATACATCAAGGATTTGAGTGATTATGCGTAAGTTATTTTCTGTAAAAGTATTTTTTAGTTCTAATATAAATAACTTCGCTGACATCTGCAATACAATTTACAACATTCGTAATTTACACCATGTACTTGATATAATGCTTTATATAAGTTCACTAATTCCATTATGCTTAATGACATAAGCTTCTATAAGCTGCTTTTCTTTTTTTAAAAAAATATTTATTTATTTATTTGAGAGAGACATTGAGAGCGAGATGGAGAGCAAGTATGTGCACACACACAAGCTGATGCGTACAGGGAGAGGAAGAGACTCCTCAAGCAGACTCCCCACTGCAGCCTCAATCCCAAGGTCCTGAAATCATGACCTGAGCCAAAATTAAGAATTGGACACTCAACTGACTAAGCCACCCAGGCACTCCTATAAACTGTTTCTCAATAGTTTATGAAGCTATTTAAAAATCACTCTAGGATAAAACTTGGCAGTTAAGAACCATAAAGACAATAATGCATTTTTTTAAAGTCCATACATAATTTCACAAGTGGCTAGAATATTTTGTTAATATTTTCACCTAATAGAATCCTTGGTATCTTTTCTATCTAGTTTTTCAAACAGAAATACTGAAAAACCATGAAACTTAAGAACTAGCATAATAAATATTACACTGAGAACAAAATGCAATGCAGTTAAAATCAAGTCTAGTGAATGTTTTACAGATTCTGCTTACAAAGAAAGATTTTAAACCAGTATCCTGCCTAGTGTTTTCCTGTTAGCTTATAATGTCAAGATTAGAATTTACAGTAACAAATGTTACAGTTAGCTACTCTTCTCTGGCTGATATAAGCAATTATTTTGGATATCACAACAGTCAATGATCTGTAGCATCAAGCACTAAAAATCAATGACTAGAGTTGTCAAGAAAGTTGTTAGCCATCATTCTAGTAAATCCAACATAAAGGAATGTACTAAGTAATACATATCAACTAACATCAAAACAAATACTAATCATAATTCTGTGGTCAGTCCCCCTAAACCTTGACTATGTAGTAACTACATGTCCCTAGTCCCAAGGGGCATCTAAATGAATATGAACACTTCAGTGTAAATTTACCACTACTAGTGGAAAAATACCCTACTAATCAACTGTTTTTACATGTTGATCATTATCTCTGAAAACACTTTAGGCTCTAAGATTGCTTTCACTTAACATGTGCATTTTCCTCTAATTTGGAAAAGGTTAAATGTTCAAAGATTGCAAAAATTAGCAAAGCTAATTGACTTCACAAATATTGGTTTTCTGGTCCTTCTTTTTTTTTTTTTAAGATTTTATTTATTTGACAGAGGGAAAGATCACAAGTAGGCAGAGAGGAGGCGGGGGGGGGCGGGGGGGGAGGCTCCCTGCCAAGCAGAGAGCCCGTTGTGGGGCTCCATCCCAGGACCCTAAGATCATGACCTAAGCCGAAGGCGGAGGCTTAACCCACTGAGGCACCCAGGCGCCCCTGGTCATTCTTGTAATAGGATTTTGCAGAATACTATAATATATTATAATATATATATTATATATATATATATAACTACTTTTAAAAAAGCATTAATAAATGCTCATTAGGTTTAGACTATATGCACAGCACTCTGGGGCATATTTTTTAAAAGTCATAAAGTCTGCCCATCATGAACTGCAACTTAGTTCAGAGACAAGATTTAAATGAACAATTAGAGGGGCGCCTGGGTGGCTCAGTGGTTTAAGCCGCTGCCTTAGGCTCAGGTCATGATCTCAGGGTCCTGGGATCGAGTCCCACGTCTGGCTCTCTGCTCTGAAGGGAGCCTGCTTCCCTCTCACTCTCTCTGCCTGCCTCTCTGCCTACTTGTGATCTCTCTCTGTCAAATAAATAAATAAAATCTTTAAAAAAAAATAAATGAACAATTAGAGAACAAGCCATCACTTCATAAAATGTTGTGCTACATAGTAGAGGTAGAGGCAGGATTCAGTACCTGTAAGGAATGGGAGAAAAACAATGTGAGCTGAAACTGTCAGCGGCAGCTGTAAAGAGAAAGGTGGAAAGGTACTACTATATATTCACCAGTCATCCAGAATTGAAATCAATCCTGAGATAGAGATTTAAGAATTTTTTGTTAAAGAAAAAAAAACAGTTAATGAGTAGCTACCACAAATTCACTTGCCTAAGCAGATTTTGTAAATGGTGAAAACTACTTTTAAGTGAATGTGAAAATAATAGGAAGTGATTCCAAATTAATACTACACATAAATATTATGTTATTAGAATTTCTTTGGGAGGAGAGGAGTTGGGAGATGGGTGGCACCCAAAAGAAGCACTGGATTATTAAGAGTTAGTGGCCTTGGTTCAGAAAAGGCCAATTTCAAGTATTACACATTTTTCATTTACTTACCCCATACTTCATTTGACTTTGTTATCACAATCCCCTCAAATCCTATTCATCTGATATTCTACTCAAATAATACATGGTTACTATTACAAGATCAGAATTGCATCAAAATATAAATTACGCTAATCTATTCTAGAAACAATGAGACAAATGAAATCAATGCTTAAATTCCAAAAATTGTCAACTGTCATGAGTTTTTATTCCTTATCCAAAATGTCTTACAATTTATCACAGTAAGTCTTCAGAGAAAGTAAAAAAAAAAAAAAAAAAGAGTTCAGTTCAATCCTAAATAAATCCTTCTTTTGCTCTAAAAATATACAGCTACTCTCTTCTAGAAAATAATTTAGAAACTCGCACTGCTTCCTTAATTAACATATTAAGGACTAAAGTTACTTTTTAAGTTCATCATCCTTCTCCACTAAGATTCCAAAAATACCTCCCCCTTACTTTTCAAAGATATGTTATTACTTTTACTTTAAAGGAAAACACTGATTAACTAGGGAATGAAGTTCTCTCTCTACCCACAATTGGGAGCTGAAATGGTTCCTGTGGCTTTGGCTTTTCTTATAGAGATACTGGCACTAAAGTAATATAGTTGTGCCTCAAAACATTAATTTCAGAATCTCACCAAGAGTGGGTGACCCCCTTCACCCAAATTTAAGGCTGAATCTCTCCACAGGATTTTAAGAAAGGTCTCACAAGGCCATCTCTTTATTTATAAATCCAATCATTTATTTCCCTGAAGCTGTAGAATGCAGACCTCCATTGAGTCTACCTACACATTAAAACTAAATTCAAGCTTCAAAACTACCTGTGTAGACCTATAACTTCCATTTTATTTAAAATGTAGCATTTCTCCTGCAGCAAATAACTCTGTCTCTGCAACTATGAATTACACTAATAAATTCTCTCCCATTCCCAAACACACACAAAAGCTAGTAAAGTCTATTTACTGACCTATCTTTGAGAGATGGCTAAAATAAAACACAAGCTGAATGTTGAAACTGCTCCAAAACTGAGCTTAAATGAGGTTCACTCATCCTTTTGAAACTACGGTATGAGATACTATAAGGACTTCCTTTCCTGAGAAAATACCAGCGATTAATTAAAGATAAAAGTATTTATTAGCTCCTTATCATACGTCACAATTCACACAATTATACTTACTAATCAATATTCACATGCTATTAGTACCCATCCTCACTTAAAATAAGCCTGTGTCAGTAAATAACATGGCAAAAAGGCTAATATCATCACTAACAGCATTTACAGAATTCATGCGTTTTAACGCTATGGCAAAAAAGGCTAATATCATCACTAAAAGCGTTTACAGAATTCATGCGTTTTAGCACAGTGCTAGATTTTACAAACAAAGCGTCAACTACAATGGAACTGAAACTTGAAATTATCATTGTGGACTTTACAATTTAACATTAAGATTGTTCTTATAAAATAATTAGTTTAATTATTCTAGCCAGTGAAGACTCTTAACAGAGAGTCCAAAGGACAGAGCAAGATTCCTGAAGCAGTTTTGGGTGAAATGAAATTTATGAGAGATTCACATAAAGATGATGTTGCATGGAGTTCCATTTCCACCTTCGATGTAAAGTATCTGCAAGAGTGTTACTTCTAACCTAAAAACCAGGAAAAAGCCAAATAAACTATCACATTACAATATTTCTTGAGCCTGTCAGAGGCAATGAAGTAACCTGACATCCCAGGAAAGACAGATTCCTTCAAAACATGAGACGTATGAATTGCCTCTCCAATAGTAGAACCCAGAAAGAAGATGCAGCTGCTACACACATGAGTAAGAAAAAAATCAACCAGAATTTTAACAAGTCTACTTCCCGTTTCTACAGAGTTGGCTATTCTGACCATTTCATAAAACCGGGTTAAAAAATGGGTCTTCTATGTTTGACTTAGCATGTTTGTCCATGCACATATCAAAAAACTTCATTTCTTTTATTAACAAACAATATTCTGTTGTATGTATTTACTACATTTTGCTCAGCCAATAGACATCTGAGTTGTATAACGAAACTTATAAAGCATTTAAAAAAATTAAAAATTAAATGCAAAAAACTTCCTAATTTTGTGAGTCAGAAGACTTAAAATATTGTTAAAATGGTAATACTCCCCAAACCAATCTACAGATTCTATGCATCCCCTATCAAAATCCCAGGTGCCTTTTTTTGCATAAATTGACAAGATGATCCTAAAATTCATATGTGAATACAAAGGACCTAGAATAGACATGACTTGGAAAAGAAGATTAAAGTTGGAAGTTAGAAGAATAACAAGTTTTGGGGGCACCTGGGTGGCTCAGTCAGTAAAGCATCTGAGTTTGGCTCAGGTCACGATCTCAGGGTCTCGTGCTCGCTTCGGCAGCACATATACGATCTCAGGGTCTCAGGGGATGGAGCCCTGTGCTGGGCTCCCTGCTTGTCCCTCTGCTCCCCCCTCACTCATGGTTGAGAGCGTGGCGTGCCCACTCGCTCTCTGTCTAGTAAAAAAATAAAATCTTCAAAAAGAAAATAATAATAAAGAACATGTTTTGACTTCAAATCTTCTACAAAACTAGAGTAATCAAGAAAATGTGATACTGATTCAAGGAGAGACACAGATATCAATGGAAAAGAACTGAGAGCCAGAAATAAAACTTTATGTTTATGGTCAACTGATTTTCAACAATTTTAACAACAGTGACAAGACAATTCAACGGGGAAAGAACAGTCTTTTTAACAAATGGTACAACAGCTGGAGAACTACTTGTAGAAGAATGAAGTTGGACTCCTTATCCCATATGTAAAATTAATACAAAATGGATGAGACCTAAATTTAAGAGCTAAAACTCTTAGAGGAAAAACAGAAGAATAAATCTTTATGACCTTGGGTTATGCAATGATTTATTTATTTTTTTCTTTTTTGGGGAGGGAGGGGCCATGATTTCCTAGATACAATACCTAAAACACAATGATAAAAGGAAAAATAGGTAAACTGGACTTCACCAAAATTTAAAAGTTTTGTGTTACGAAGGGTACCATCCAGAGAGTGAAAAGACAACCTACAAAATGGGAGGGTATATCTGCAAATCATGTATCTTATAAGAGACTTGTATCTAGAATATATAGAGAAATCTTATAATTCAATGTATGCAAGTAAATCTTTCTATATGATCCAGAAAGACAAGTGAGATATTCTGATTTATTTTCCCAGTACCATGAATTATATTCCGTCTGACAGTTTTGACTTTAAGAAAGGAGGTGAAGGGAGACAAAGGCTGAAGGTAGTATATAATTGAATTTGGAATATTTTAATCATTATGGACTCAGAGGACCCTTCCTCATCTGCCAATTTATATTACCTCATAAACTGTTAGTTATATCCTAAAATAAAATAAATTCCAGAATTTTATATACAAGCATTTAAGACAAAAAGATTGAAAGAAACAGGCAAAAGAACTCACACTGAAACAGAAAACCCAATATAGTATTAAGAAAAAAAGTTAACTTTGTCATAAATCCAAAACAATGGCAGAGGTACCTAATTTTACAAAAAAATACATTTAGGAGAATTAATGCAACATATATTCCCACCCAAAAAAAAGACAGAATTTAAAAATGTAAACTCTGTATTATGTAAACCACAGGTTTAAAAGCACACAACCCATGTTAGAAATAGAAACTGTCACTAAGGGGCACCTGGATGGCTCAGTGGGTTAAGCCTCTATCTTAGGCTCAGGTCATGATGTCAGGGTCCTGGGATAGAGCTCTCTGCTCAACAGGGAACCTGCTTCTCTCTCTCTGCCTGTCTCTCTGCCTACTTGTGATCTCTGTCTGTCAAATAAAATCTTTAAAAAAAAAAAAAAAACTGTCACTAATTAAGAATAGTGAATTATGGGGGTACCTGGGTGGCTCAGTTATTAAGTGTTTGCCTTTGTTAAGTGTCTGTCCTGGGATCGAGCCCCGCATCAGGCTTCCTGCTCAGAGGAAGCCTGCTTCTCCCTCTCCCACTCCCCCTGCTTGTATTCCCTCTCTCTCACTGTCTCTCTCTCTCTCTGTCAAATAAATAAATAAAAATCTTAAAAAAAAAAAAAAGAAAGAATGGTGAATTATGGTTCTTTGTAATATACTAAGCTTTAATTCCTATAATTTTCGGTGTTTAACATTTTCAACGTTTTATTCTCATTGCACATTTGAAAAGACAAAATGCATATGTGTATGTAGCTATAAAATAGTTAACTATTTTTAGAAAGGGTGTATTTATATCAACTTAGGACATCTTATCTCTACCTCAAATTTTTAGTAGAAATTAATTAAGTCTTTAGAGGTTCCAATAAGCTAGTGTTTCATTTACAACGTTTAATTTTATAGAATTAATTTAATGAGGCTTTGCTCTATGAAAGGTTTTTTTAACACAAAATTTAAAAAACATACTCCTAACATAAAATATATATGTCAGAGTAATGAAGTTTATATGAATAAGAAGTCAATCATACAAATGGTCCCATGGTTACAATCACTGGCTACTGAAGCTCAGAAGAATAAAAGCAGCAGAAAGGGTCCGTGTTACTCCCACTTGGCCTTGAAAAACAGAGTCATAATGGCATCTAAAATAAGACCTGTTTACCTACTCAGGAAGAAAAATAACTGTAGGGAAGATTACACACGTTAAGACCAGAAAGCTCCTCAAGAACTCAGGCTGGTGGACAACCATCTCAAAGGAAAACCAAGAATACAAAGATTACCTCAGCAACTTTTGGAGGCACTCCATCCCCAAGCACTTCCCTGATGAAGCAGTGCTGGCCCATATAGTATGAGAGTCCACAGGTCCGCTTAAAGGCATCTTTCAGTCGTTTCAGCTCTACATCTGTAACTGCAATTCAGAAATTGAGGAGGGTAAGAAACCAGCAGAGAAAAGAAGTCTCTCAAAAGCTTCATTTTTTTTAAAAGTAAGTGTTGGCAAGGATGTGGAGAAAGGGAACCCCTGTGCATTGCTGGTGGGAATGTAAATTGGTGTAGCTACAATGGAACATTTCAGAAGTTCCTCAAAAAATTAAAAACAGAAATACCATATGATTCAGCAGTCTACTTCTGAGTACTTCCCCTCACACACACACTTCTCAGTGTCCAAAGAAAACAAAAACACTAATTTCAAAAGACAGATGCACCCCTATGTTCACTGCAGCATTATGTATAAGAGCGAAATTTTGAAAGCACCTAAATTTATTTTATTAATAAAAATAAATGGATATGGGGTGCCTGGATGGCTCAGTTAAGTGGCTGACTCTTGATTTCAGCTCATGTCATGATCTCAGGGTCCTGAAACCAAGCCTCGTGTCAGGCTTTGTGCTCAGCATGGAACCTGCTGGAGAGTCTCTCTCTCCCTCAACTCACACTCACGTGCCTTCACTCTCTCTCTCTCTCAAAATGAAGAAATAAAATCTTTTAAAAACATGTGAATGGATAAGGATAAGAGCTGTGTGTTTGTGTGTATGTATGTGTATACATATATATACACATATACACATACATATATATACAATACAGAATATTACTCAGCCATGAAAAAGAACAAAATCTTGCCATTTGCAACAGTTTGGATGGACATAGAGGGTATTTATTCTAAGCAAAATAAGTCTGACAGGGAAAGACAAATACTGTAGGATTTCACTTATATGTGGAATCCAAAAAACAAAACAAACAAAACACAAACAGACTCATAAATACAAAGAACAAACTGGTGGTTGCCAGAGAGACAGATGAGGGGATGGATAAAACAGGTGAAGGGGATAAAGAGGCACAAACTTCCAGCTATAAAATAAGTTAAAATATTGTATGCCAACTATACTTCAACTTTCTTTGGGATAAAAACTGTATTATTTATACTCCTTAAGCACTTATGTATACATATGGAGGACAGTCTCCAAGTTTAGCTTATATTTTGTCATCGTTTACAAAGAAAGTAATCTATGAACTGATTATTCTAACAACCTAATTATTTTCAGACATCCACTATCAAAAAAATTACCAAGTCATTATTTTAGACATTTTGAAGACTTTTTTTTTTCACCAATTCGAACAGTATCTGTCTATAAGGACAAGAAAAATACTTTTTAATATTACGCAGTCAATTCAGGGATTATAATGGAGGCACGGATAGGTACATAAAGGTAGTTACCTTTAGCCAATGCTGGAGAAAAGAGAAGACTCTAGACAGAGAGAATGATTACATAAAAATGTAAAGGCTAACCAAAGCAAAGAGACAACGGTATGCCAGGCAGACACGACAGTTTGTTACAAAGTACAAGGATGAATGGAGTGTATGGAATTGTATGTTACTAGAACAAAAAAAACAAGGCAGGGAGTAGTAAACTATAAACCTAGGGTGGAAGTCATTTGACCAAGTCACAGAAATTTTGCTCTGTCACAATATAGGAAGGGATATAGTCAGACACAATTCAGATACAAATTCCACGCAGCTAGGAAACAGAACACGGTCGGATACAATTCAGACAGTCCATTCTACTAGTAATATAGAGAAGCAAAAGGTAGACTAATAAACAAGAAGAAAAGGAGAAGCTACATCTGGGAAAATGTCTATAAAGAAAAAAGTCAGTAGAACCTGGAGGCTGGCTGAGAAGCAATCTAAGATAATATTTTCATGGTTCTAGTCAGGGAAACTTGAAGGATGGTGTTATCATGTAGAAAGGGAATGTAAGAAAAGATAAGTGAAGAAGAAAAGATGATAAACTCTGGTATGGATATACTGTATATGAAGAATCCTGGGAAAATTCAGTGGGTTTTTACAATTATGAGTGTAAAGCTTAGCTGAGAGGTTTGAGAGTCATCAGCACATAGATGACAATTAAAAACTATAAATAAGAAGCACAATGAGTCCGAGACAAAACTGTAAGAAACCAATGCTTACAGAATCTGCAGAAAAAGAAAAATACTCTAAGAATATTGATAAGGAACAGTTAGAACAGGAAAAACAAGAAAGTATAGTATCCAAAGGACAAGAAAAAGGAACTGGTATACAGTTTCACACAAGGCAGAAAGAACCAACAAGATAAGGACCAAAGAGTCTCTGGCACATATATTATCATTCAATAAATGTTTGTAGTAGGGAAAGAAACATGGGTCTGACAATTTGTAGGGCGATGATAAGAAAATAAGAACTGGGGCGCCTGGGTGGCTCATTGGGTTAAAGCCTCTGCCTTCGGCTCAGGTCATGATCTCAGGGTCCTGGGATCGAGCCCCGCATCAGGCTCTCTGCTCAAGGGGGAGCCTGCTTCTTCCTCCTCTCTCTCTCTCTCTGCCCGTCTCTCTGCCTACTTGTAAACTGTCAAAAAAACAAACAAACAAACAAAAAAAAAACCCTAATACTTGAATAAGTAACTAGAGAAAAATGTAAATACTACATGCTTAATTCATTAAAAATTGGAGTCATACTATTAACATCCTCAATATACTCATTTTTTTTCCTCATAAGAAGGCAAAAGTGAGGGGGGCCTTGGGTGGCTCAGTCAGTTAGGCATTGGACTCTTGATTTCAGCTTGGGTCATGATCTCGGGGTCATGAGATCAGGTCCCGTGTCAGGTGGAGGCTGCTTGAGATTCTCCCCCTTTCCCTCTGCCCCGCCCACGATGTGTACACACTCCCTTAAAAAAAAATAAAAGGGAATGCAAAAGTAAAGAAAACAAAGCTCAATCTCATGAACTATGGTAATGGTAAAGAAATTACTTCAGCTACTGAAATACATATTTCTTCAAGATGGCTGATTGCATTAACAGCTTTACTAACAAATTAGAATGCTCACAGTCTAGTGGAAGAGATAAGAAAAATCAATCACTGGGATATAAAATGATAATCTCATACACTGTTGGTTGCCGATCATTTGAAGAACTATTTAGTAGTACATTTAAAAAATAGCAGACTGGGGCGCCTGGGTGGCTCAGTGGGTTAAAGCCTCTGCCTTCGGCTCAGGTCATGATCCCAGGGTCCTGGGATCAAGCCCCACATCGGGCTCTCTGCTCCTCGGGGAGCCTGCTTCCTCCTCTCTCTGCCTGCCTCTCTGCCTACTTGAGATCTCTGTCTGTCAGGTAAATAAATAAAATATAAAAAAAAAAAATAGCAGACTATTGACTAATGAACTTATTCATTTATAACATGAGAAAATGTATGTAATAAGCTTTTTAAAGCACTTATAAAAAGCAAGTGATATCTATTAACACAAGACAGACTGAATAAGTTACTGTATATACGAGAAATAGAATATTAGACACTAAAATACTGCCACAGATCCGTACTTACTGAAAACAAACAGCACTTTTATTTATTCAAAATAAACAGACTAACAATTGGCTCATATGTAGACAACAAGTACATATATAAAAGTGTTCACTTTTGTACAACTGAAATTTTGAAAACTTTAAAAATGAAAATTTAGGAGGACTGCAATCCCAGCTGGGTCATTCCTTATCCCTGGAACCTTCTGTAAGATGGCAGTTTGAAAAGTACATACCTTACTGGGTGGCTAGGAGAATTCTGTTCACTAATGTAAACTGCTCAAAACAGTGCCTGAGTTATAGAAAGCCATCTAAATGTTATTTATTGTGGCTGTCATTATCATATATGTGTGATGAGAATAGCCTATAACTGCTGTGAGAATAACATGAAATAAAATGAAATTATACCATAATACTTCCAATACTCTTTCTAACAGCTTCACATACTTTTATTTAAACTAAAGTGCCTAATGAATATAAAGCATGTAATAGGTCAGGTCTACTACACGCAGATATTCAATAAATGGTACCTATTTTAAAAATTAAATAACAAAAAAATAAAAATTTAGGCAGATGGAAAATAGACTAGGATCAAGCTTAGTAAAATTTTAAAGTAGGAAAACATAACATTAATGTAGTTATTTTCGCTTTAGAAAGAAAAAACAGGGCGCCTGGGTGGCTCAGTGGTTTAGGCCGCTGCCTTCGGCTCAGGTCATGATCTCAGGGTCCTGGGATCGAGTCCCGCATCGGGCTCTCTGCTCGGCAGGGAGCCTGCTTCCCTCTCAGCCTCTCTGCCTGCTTGTATCTCTCTCTGTCAAATAAATAAATAAAATCTTTAAAAAAAAAGAAAAAAGAAAAAACAACTTCAGGTAAAAAATGGAAAACTAAACACATTTTTTTAAAAATTTATTTATGCAGAAGAGGGAGAGTATAAACAAGGGGAGCAGGACGCAGAGAAAGCCACAGGCTCCCCGCTGAGCAGGGTGACTGACACATGGCTGGATCCCAGAACCCTGGGTTCATGACCTGAGCCGAAGGCAAATGCTTAACTGAGCCAAAGGCAGATGTTTAACCAGCTGAGGCACCCACGCATCCCTGAAAGCATTTTTTAAAAAATCTCTTCTCGGGTGCAGCTGTGTGGTTCACTCAATTAACTGTCTAACTCTTGATTTCAGCTCAGGTCGTGACCTCAGGGTCATGAGAGCAAGCCCCATGTAGGGCTCTATGCTCAGTGAGGAGTCCGCCTGGGATTCTCTCCTTCTCCCTCTGCCCCTCCCCCTGCTCACACTAGTGCTCTCTCTCAAATAAATAAAATCTTTTTTTTTTTAAATCTCTTTTGTCTCTCTAGACTTCACTAGAACTACAGCAAGAATAAAAAAGGATATAAATTCACAAGGGAAAGGTAAGAGAAAAGTGAGACCTAAGAGTCAAATTTTTCTGTGACCATCAAGTGTTTGGAGGAGTGCTGACCCATCTATGCAGACCAAAGACCTGAAACCTAAGCACTAGCAGTTGAGAAATATGAACAAGAAGCAAAATAATTTACCTACTTTACCCTATTCAGAGCACCCTCCCCCCCCCCCCAAAAAAAAGGCTCAGGAACTGATGGTACCAATTACCACCAAAGGCGGGAGTGGGAGGGGTAGGTGGTAATAGTTGGGGATAAAGAGAGACTGACTGGTTGAAAGTCTGTATGAAAAGTGGTTAGACCAGACCCTCAGGTCTAACCCTGAAGCATGACGTAGTCAGGCAGAAGCCACAACTTTCACACAAACCTTTTAGATATAGATATATATTAAAAGACCAGAGATACATTCTCCAAAGAATCTGAGGTAGAAAGGCTCCATACATGGAAACAGCAGGTTTACCTGAGAGCTAAGAATAGTAAGGAATGAAAAAAGGTAAAGATTAAGTGAGCATCTGTATTCCTTGCCCTACTGAGATATATTTTTCACGTAGGCTGAATAAATAGGATTCTTCCCCGAAGAAAAGTAAATGACAGCAGTAAATGATATATGCCTACTGTTACTGACATGGAGTGAGAGGAGACTCTATTCCCTCCTTAGAAATGGCTGGGTTCCCAATTAATTACCCAACAGGAAAATCCACAAGTCAACAAGTGACAAATTCAAACACATTAGTCATCCAATCAATCTGTTTAATGTACACTTTTAAAAATAAATGGGCAGTTTGGCAGTTCTTACAAACTTAAGCATATACTTACTTATCCTATAACCCAGCAATTCTACTCCTTGTTATTTACCCAAGAGAAATGAACATACTGTACAGAAATGTACACAGGAGTTGTATTAATAACAGCCAAAACACTAGAAACAACTCCTTTGTCCATACACAGGTGAATAAATGCATATCCATACAATGGAGTAGTATTCTGCAATAAAAATTAAGAAACTGATTCACGTAACATAAGTCTCAAAAATGATACTGAGCAAAAGAAACTAGGCACAAAAGAAAAGACTGTATAACCACATTATATGAAAATCTTAAAGAGGCAAAACTAACTATGGTGGCAAAGACAGTGATTGACCATTGGTGGAGTAAAGGGTGTGTGGGTAGAAATGTAGGGAACAGACCGAAAAGAGGTAGGAGGGAACTCTTCTGAGGTGATGGAAATGTTTTATACATTTGCCTGGTGTGCTCATTACACAAGAGAATACATTTGTCAAAACTAATTAAACTGAGTACTTAAAATCTGTGCAGTTTATTGTATGTAAATTACATTTCAATAGAATGGACCTTTAAAAAAATGAATAAGCAGTCAAAGAACACCAAATATTGAAGAAAGATACCAACAAGGAATGTACCAAAACAAAGAAGGGTTAGGGGGGATAACAGAAATAATGAAGAAATAAGAAAAAAAAAATACTAAAACCTCCAAATATTCTTAGAGAAGGATAAAAGGAAAATTACATCCAAATAAGCATTATAAAATATAGCAATGAGAAAATAACAATAATCTCTTGGACCCCTTCCCAGTAGCTGTAAGACAATGTTCTTCATCAAAATAAGGGGATAAACAAAAGAAAAGGGATCTGGAAAACACTGACTCCAGCATGAGAGAGGTAAAGGATGGCTGAGTATGATATGACACCCCAGGATGACAACTACACAGTAGGCCTAGAGGATAGGACCAGATTAGAAATGAAGAAGGGTTCCAGAAAAAAAAAAAAGAGAGAGCAGGACGGTACAAGTAATACATCTGACCACAGTGGGATCAGCTTTAAGAGGTATTTCACCTTCAAAAAATAAATCTCGAGGATTAGTTTTACTTTAGATTTCTCTTAACAACCTAAAAAAGAGAAGAGAAACCTTTCAAAGTACAGTCGACCCTTCAACAATACAGGCTTGAACTGCATGGGTTCACTTATACATGGACTTTTTTTTTTCAATAAAGACACTGAAAAATGTTTTAGAGATTTGCAATTTGAAAAAACAGATGAACTGTACAGCCTAGAACTATCAAAGAAAATTGAAAGGTATGTCATGAATGCATGAAATATATGTAGATACTTGTCTATTTTACCATTTACTACCAAAAAATATACAAAATTAGAGAAGTTAGAATTTATCAAAACTTACACACACTTACAGACCGTACTTGGTGCCATTCCAAGAGAAATGCAAACAAATGTAAAAATGCGGTATTAAATCATAACTGCATAAAACTAACTGTAGTACATACTGTATAACTGTTAATAATTTTGTAGCCACCTCCTATTACTATTATAGTGAGCTCAAGTGTCAGAACATCTGCTTAATACCGTGTGGTATTACTCTCTAGTAAATTGTGTAGCACAGTAAAAAGTGATCTCTCGTGGTTCTCATGTATTTTTCATCACGTTTAGTGCAAAACCCTAAGCCTTGAATAACACCAGGGGGCCCATAGGAAGTGCCTCTAGTGAGGCTGGAAGTGCTCCCAAGAAACAGGAAAGTCATACCATTTTAAGAAAAAGCTGAATTGCCTGATATATACCACAGACAGATCTGCAGCTGTGGCTGCCCACTATCTGAAGATAAATGAATCCACTGTAAGGACCATTATTTTAAAAAGGCTGGGGTGGGGGGTAGATTCATGAAGCCTCACCACATCTGTGCCAGCAGGAGTGAAAACCTTATACTTTTTGTGAAATACCTTTTTATCTCGTACTGAAAATGCAGCTTTTATGTGGGTGCAGGTTGTTAATAAGAAAGGCGTACCTGTAGACTCTAACATGATCCAAGAAAAATCAAAGTCACCAGATGACAACTTACGGCAAAAGGAAGATGAAGGATCTAGTCAAGCTGAAGAACTTAATCCCAGCAAAGGATGGTTTGAAAAAAGAGGTCTGCCTTAGAACATGTCAACAAGGGGATGCCTGGGTGGCTCAGTGGGTTAAGCCTCTGCGTAGAGCTCAGGTCATGATCTCAGGGTCCTGGGATCAAACCCTGATCGGGCTCTCTGCTCGGCGGGGAGCCTGCTTTTCTCTCTCTCTCTCTCTCTCTCTCTCTCTATGCCTGCCTCTCTGTCTACTTGTGATCTATTTCTATCAAAGAAATAAATCAAATCTTAAAAAAAATGTCAACAAGAAAAGCAGTTTCTGCTGACCAAGAGGCAGCAGATGAATTCCCAGATGCCATTTAGAAAATCATTGAAGAGAAGGATATCTGCCGAGCAAGTTTTAAATGCAGATGTAAGTGTCCTATCCTGGGGATGCAGGGGCACACAGGGAGGGTGGAATGCCTCAAAGAACGTTTATTGGTAAGGAAGAGAAGCAAGCACCGGGATTTAAGATAGGAAGAGACAAGGTAATTCTATTGTTTTGTACAATGCACTTGGGCTCATGATGCACTTGGGTTCATGGTCAGGACTACCCTTATCTCTAAAGTTGCTAACACCTGATCCTTGAAGGGAAAAGATAAACATCAGTCACTGGGCTGTACAACAAAGTCTCTCCACAACGAGAACCCCTTCCATCAATGCTCTGTCCCTATAGTCAGAAATACCTTGCCAGAAAGGGTCTACTTTTTAAAGTTCTTTTGATTCTCATCCTTATTAAATATTGAACACTGGACCCTGTGGCCAGGACTGCTATTGTTGCTGCTCCTGACGACACTACTGCCACTCATACCACCTATGCCAAATGCTTCTGCACAGTTCCAGCCTCTGTAGCACCAGGTCCTGAGTCAGAGTCTGGCATGTGGTCATCTGAGTGGTGGAGCCATTAGGAGTCATGTCCACCTGAAAGAATATCTGGGAAATTGGGTGTTCCCCTCTAATGGATGGAGGTGGTCTCCACCCCTATCAAGACCCTTTAAAAAAAAAAAAAAATGTCTTTAAGTGTGAAATCCCTTCACACAGGAAGAGGGGTACAAATTCTTGGGGTGGACGCTGTGACTGGGGAATGGAAGAACAGTAACAAATTTCAATTTCTGGAACAGTGATCTCAGACTAGAACTTTATCTGTTACATCGTAGGCACTCAGATCTGCTTAGACAAATGAGTGACTAGTAAATCACACTTTTCAAATGAAAAAATACTTTTGATATTGAACAATGCCCCTGGGTGCCCAGAACCCTATGAGTACAACACCAAAGGTGTAAAAGTGATCTACCTGCCCCCAAACACAATGTCTCTAGTTCAACCTCTGTATCAGGGGGTCAGGTCATAAGGAGTCATAAAGCTCATTACATGTGGTATTCTTTGGAAAGGATTGCCAATGCTATGGAAGAGAACATATTAGAGAGAACCTCATGAATGTCTGGAAAGATTACACCACTGAAGATGCCACCACTGTTATAGAAAAAGCAGCAAAGCCATCAAAGCCTGAAACAATAAAATCCAGCTGGAGAAAACTGTGTCCAAATGTTACAGGTACCTTCACAAGATTTACAAAAGAGCCAATCAAGGAAACCATGAAAGAGATTGTAGATATGAAAAAAAAAAAGTGGGGGATAAAGAGTTTCAAGATAGGGATCTTGGAAAAATTCAAGAACAAATGGACACCACACCAGAAGCACCAGAAGGCAGACTTGACGGAGACAATACAATGGAGATACATGTTTCCAAACCAGTGCCAGATAATGAGAAGTAAGATGTAAAAGCAGTGCTAGAAAACAAACTGACATTAGACAATTTAGCAGAAGGATTTCAATTAGGCAAGACTATTTTAAATTCTTTTATGACCTGGACCCTCCTATGATACGGGCACTAAAACTAAAGCAAATAGTGGAAGAAGGATTGGTACCATATCATGCTGACATCTTTATATGATGCTTTTAAAAAAACGAAAAAGCAAAAAAATCGGGCAGAAATTACCATGTATTTCCATAAAGTTATACCAAGTGTGCTTGCCTCTTCTGCTTCCTCTTCCACTTCTCCACATCCTCTGCCTCTACAACCCCTGAGACAGCAAGACAACCCCTCCTCTTCCTCCTCCTCAACCAACTCAATATGAAGACAATGAGGAAGACCTTTATGATAATCTACTTTTACTTAATGAATAGTAAGTAACTGTAGGTCAAAGTTAAAAAGCTTATCTTGTGGGGCGCCTGGGTGGCTCAGTGGGTTAAAGCCTCTGCCTTCGGCTCGGGTCATGATCTCAGGGTCCTGGGATCGAGCCCCATGTCCAGCTCTCTGCTCCGCAGGGAGCCTGCTTCCTCCTCTCTCTCTGCCTGCCTTTCTGCCTAGTTGTCTTGTGGGGCGCCTGGGTGGCTCAGTGGGTTAAAGCCTCTGCCTTCGGCTCGGGACATGATCTCAGGGTCCTGGGATCGAGCCCCACGTCCGGCTCTCTGCTCCGCAGGGAGCCTGCTTCCTCCTCTCTCTCTGCCTGCCTTTCTGCCTAGTTGTGATTTCTCTCTGTCAAATAAATAAAATATTAAAAAAAAAAAAAGCTTATCTTGTGTATGTATGTTTCTTTGTATGAAAATCTAGTAACTGTATGGCAAGAACTGTGATGTTTTTGTCATCATCATCTAACTATTCATTATGTAGAACACCGTGTACAAAACTCGTATGGAAGTGGATAGCCTATCTTTATGTATGCATGAAGTGAATGATATTTCTTTTAATTTATTAACATATAATGTATTATTTGCCCCAGAGGTATAGGTCTGTGAATCGTCAGGCTTACACACTTCACAGCACTCACCATAGTGAACGGTATTTCATATAAAATCAGTAATGTGTTAGTTTTTACGACTTTTCTTTCTTTTTTTTTTTTTTAATTTGACAGAGAGAGATCACAAGTAGGCAGAGAGGCAGGCAGAGACAGAGGAGGGGAAGCAGGCTCCCTGCTGAGCAGAGAGCCCCATGCGGGGCTCGATCCCAGGACCCTGGGATCACGACCTAAGCCGAAGGCAGAGGCTTTAACCCACTGAGCCACCCAGGCGCCCCTTTATGACTTTTCTTTCAAAGAAGTATGTTATTGATACAGTATGCCTCTCTCATAATTGGAGACACTGCATTATCAGACTATGATCACAGGTATGTTTTTTAATGTGACAATGAGTTATGAAAAGGACTACAATAATGTATGCCATGAAAACTGTATAATGATTCATTCATTAGAATAACTTCATTAGGCTAAGCTACTATGAAGCAAATGGATCAATAACACCAGGTTACCATAAAGCAACCATATTGCTGCTTCTTCATTATCAATGTGTGAATTGTTAAGCCTGTAAATATGAATTTCCTTTTCACATTATCTTTTCATTTTTGATGCCTAGTGTTAGTAATACATATAACATCTACAATGTTTTATATTATATACAATAATATTAACGTAGGTACTCACAGATTCATCTTGTAAACATATGACACAAACTTAAAATATCAATAAAAATAATACAGTGCTGTAAATGTTATTTCCTCTTCCTTGTGATTCTTAATAACGTTTTCTCTAGCTTACCTTAAGAATACAATATATAATACATATAACGTACAAGATATGTGTTAATTTACTATTTATGTAATCAGTAAAGCTTCCAGTCAACAGCAGGCTATTAATTGTTAAGATTTTGTGGAATCAAGAGCACCTGGCTGGCTCAGTGGGTACAGTATGTGATTCTTGAAATCGGGGTTATGAGTTCAAGCCTCACATTGGGCAGAGACTACTTAAATTTTTTTTTTGGTAATCACAAGCTTTATGTGAATTTCTGACTGTCCAGGGGGTCAGTGTCCCTGGGTCAAGGGTCAAGGGTCAACCGTACACCTGTAACATTCTGTCATGAAAGTTAAGAAACCATCCAGAATCTTACTGAAAGATATAGGGACAGAACCATAATCCCTCCTCAAACAGGAAGTGTGAACAGAAGACAACAACAAAGAAACACCGAAGGTAAAGATAGAAGGGCAAAATATTTTTTCTCATATCAAAAATGATTTTCAGGGAAATTTTTTTTTAAAGGATTTTATTTATTTATTTGACAGAGAGAGAGATCACAAGTAGCCAGAGAGGCAGGCAGAGAGAGAGGAGGAAGCAGGCTCCATGCAGAGCAGAGAGGCTGATGCGGGGCTGGATCCCAGGACCCTGAGATCATTACCTGAGCCGAAGGCAGAGGTTTAACCCACTGAGCCACCCAGGTGCCCCTCAGGGAAATTTAACACAAATCTCATCACAAAAAAAGCCTTGGTGACTTCAAGACATCTCAGTTTTTAAAATATTTAATTGCTGAGAATTCGCAATTCACAATTAAATAACAAGATCCGGTAAGAAAAAGAAGTACTTGATAATCACTTTCTGATTGTAGCACTGAAGAAGCAAAAGCAATTACACAGAAAGGGCCAATACTGGACCAGAGATAAAACAAAGACTATGGTATTCACTAGTGAAACAGAATCCTTCCAGAAAGACCACCTTAAAATGCAAAACATAAAAATTTAAATATTACAAGCTATTGAGCCCTTACTTACCATATGCCCAAACCCTGTGCTATGCAATGGAGAACACAAACCTAAAAATAATCAACTCTACCTTCAAGGAATTCACGGCTAAGAGACAGACTCATGAATAAATAATGACAATATAGTAAATATAAAAGACATAGCTGGGCACAGAGGAAGAACACCTAAAAAGGGAGGAAGAGTGCTTGCTCTAAAACTACACTACTAAGTTGTGCTCTAAACACAACTCACAGCAAAACAGACAACTAGCTACATCTAGTGATTACGTCTATATACTTCTTTAAATCTTTTTTTAAGATTTTATTTATTTGACAGAGAGAGCAAGCAAGCACATGAGCGAGCAGCAGGATCAGCACACTAAGGGAGTGGGAGAAGCAGGCTCCCCTCCAAGCAGGCAGCCTGAAGTGGAACTTGATCCCAGGACCCTATGATCACAACTTGAGCTGAAGGCAGATGCTTAACTGATTGAGCCACTCGGGCGCCCCTACTTCTATATCCTTTTTATAAACGTCTCCTTATTGTGAATTCCTCCTACATTTGATAATGTATAGCATGACATTCTAAAAACCTATCTGACCTATAATAATCCTAATACAGCAACATAACCAACAAAAACAACCTAATCAACAGTTATAATCATGTTTTTAAGAGAAAACTGTAGTATTCTATGATAAGATTTACAGGTTATACCAACTGACTGGGACTAACTTGACTGGACTTGAGTTAGTTGTGATGAGAAGGAGAACAGATAACTAACTTCAAGAATTCCCCACATGCTTTCAGGCCATCAACCTCCTCATCTGGATGAGAAAATGAAAAGCTCTCAGGCATAGACAATAGGGCTAGCCACAAATCTGTGCTTCCTGGATACCCTACCATCCCAGATTGTCCCCATCCTTTCTCATCACTTGGTTTCCTGAGCAGGGCAAAAGGAACAGTGTACTTTGGTGAGCTAAGGGGAAGATGCTGAATTCACTCCAGGCAGCAGTCCATGTCCTGCTAAAGGATCACATAATCAGGGCAGTGGGTGCTAACAAGAAACCTATGCTTCTTCAATACCTCCACTATTTCTGAATCACATTTCATCTGATCCTTTACCAAAATTATCAATACAAATTATCTAAATAAATTAAAATACATGTGGGACGCCTGGGTGGCTCAGTTGGTTAAGCGGCTGCCTTCGGCTCAGGTCATGATCCTGGCGTCCTGGGATCGAGTCCCACATCGGGCTCTCTGCTCGGCAGGGAGCCTGCTTCTCCCTCTGCCTCTGCCTGCCACTCTGTCTGCCTGTGTTCACTCTCTCTCTCTGACAAATAAATAAATAAAATCTTTGGGACGCCTGGGTGGCTCAGTTGGTTAAGTGGCTGCCTTCGGCTCAGGTCATGATCCCAGTGTCCTGGGATCCGGCTCCTTGCTCAGCAGGGAGCCTGCTTCTCCCTCTGCCTCTGCCCGTGCTCACTCTCTCTGACAAAAAATAAATAAAATCTTTAAAAAAAAAAAAAAAGAAGAAGAAAATACATGCATAATAGCAACTGAAAAGGCCAGAAACATTAGACATCTCCCCCACACATGACTATTCTCAGATCTGACACCGGAAAGAAAAGTTGTATGAATAAAAGTATTCTGTGGCTCCTCTGCTAAGGAATAAAAGTTCAAGCATAATGGGAATTACTGGAGAAAGTAAAGAGTGATAGAGCAAAGCTCAAAAACTGAAATACATACAGGGAGGAGGAAGGCAATCTAAGTGAGGAAGTGGGCCAGGTGGGGTATATGGAACCCTAGAGACCACACATCCTCCTACAGGGGGTAGGTGCTACTAAGTTCCAGGCATTTGCTACAATGTAGCAATGAGGAAACCAAGAATGGGGGGGGTGAGTGAAAGAGAGAGACAGAGAGAGAAGGAGAGAGAGAGATCTCTACTTTAAAAGCACTGACAACTAATTTTTTAAAAATTTTAAACAGCATGCTGTCTCAGTATATCTGTCCAGCCAGCTGCCAAGTTTAACAAACTCTGGCCAAATGGTTAACAAAATATACATGTGTTTAAATTGAACAAAGTCACCTACTAGGGGTGAGAACATGGGCAAGTTACTTAGTATCATTGCACTTACTCTTCTGTAAAACGGTATGTATGTGGACTTGACAAAGACAGGAAAATAATGGATGCTCAATAAATGACAGTCTGAAAGGAAAGGATTTCTAGCAGTAATGAGGGTGTACCCTATTCATTCTATAAAATTATAAACAAAATTATCCTTTGTAAAATAAATTCTGCTATCAACCTCACATAAAAGAAATCAGGAGTCGCTTAGCATTAATAGATCAAAGGTTCAATCAGGTAAATCTAGCTGTATTCACTGGTTACAAGCTGCGCTAAATGTAATATTTACTTAAAGCATGGGTATGGTCACTTGCTATACTTTATCTACAAAAGCTCCTAATCACAAAAGCTCCTTGAACTAAAGTCACAAAGAATTCAACTTGTACTCATTTTAAAAATAAGACTACTTTCTAACAGATTGAAGAATGGGGCTTCTTTGATATAAATCATACATATGACACAAGACTAGTAGAGAGTTCACTAAATTCAAGACTTCTCTAGAGGGAATTTTTTAAAATCTGTTTATAAAATACAAACAAGAGCAGAATAAACATTTCAGTTTTATCTAGCAGTTTCTGGTTACATAGTAATTCAAGCATATTCTGAGTAGCCTATATGAAACAACATAAAAACTAAACAGATGTGTATTTCACCTAACATTCTGACAACAGTGTGTTGGGTTCTATGGGGGATGATACAAAGATAAGGTATTGTCCTTGGTAGGGTTTTGTTTTGTTTTATTTCCTTGGTTTTAAAAGCTTAAAATCTGTCAATAAATACTTGAGTCCTATTCTGGTCAGTAAAAGAAGAAGAAGGTATACCTTTTTTAAAAATAGGAATTCAAGGGGCACCTGAGCGGCTCAGTCAGTTAAGCCTCTGTTTTTGGCTCAGGTCCAGAACCCAGGGTCCTGGGATTCAGCCCCACATGGGGCTCTCTGCTCAGCCCCAGGGGAAACATACAGTTCCCCCCGCTTGTGTTTCTGCTGATATCACAACCCTGCCCAGATTCAAGGGGAGCAACCACAGATCCCACTTTTCATGGGAGAATTGTCAAAGTCATATTGTAACAGCAAGTGGGATAGGATATTTGTCACAGTCATTTTTCAAAATTATAATCTGCCATATAATGAACACTAAATATTTGTACCAGGTTTTCTTTTTTCCACAGCCACTTGAAGAACACAACATCATATATTCCCCTTTTAAATATTTACAGATCTTTGCAAGACAAGTTATATACATAGGTACTAAAGAAAATAGTACTTGGCAAAAAAGAAGACAACCATACCACTCTCCTTCAGGAATACTCAACTATTATAGTACATTACCTCTAACCAAAAATAGAGCTAAACGGAAGATTTAAACTTCCAAACTAACATCTTAGAAAAGGTACAAAACTGAAAGGAAGATGAGAGAGGAAAAGCATGTGATCTGCTACCCAACTGGGAGAGATCAGAAACCCATCTGCACTACATCTAAGGGCACTACTTCAGAAACTGGAAGCAACTTAGTCTTAGAGGGAAAAAAGGGAGGGAAAGGAGACTGAGAATTATTTCTCCAGTTAAGAACTTCAGCATCTAAGATCTACAAAAGAGAAGGAAGGAAAGGAAGGAAGGAAAGGAAGGAGGAAAGGGAAGGAAAAGCAGTCCATGGCAAAAGGATAAGAAAAAGTAGGCTATCTTCCAGTGACTCCCTGATCTGAGGCTCGCTCTAGGGTCTGACTATCTAGAGCATTTCTTCCTCAGTTTAAAGGAAATTTTTCTCTTTTCCTTTACTCAACATGACTTCTATAATGAAGCATGACTTAGCAAGGCAATGGACATACTGTCCCTGGAAGTGAAAATCAAAGATGAAACAGAGCTTTTAGTTAAAGTTGTAACTATTTTATCATAGATTATTTTCAAAAGGGTAGGGCGAAGCATAATCTGGAAAAAAAAATCCATTTAGGAAAATTCATTTACAAAGCAGAGCTACTAAGACTAATTCTAACTTTGTCTTAAGCAATAAATATCTTCAGATCATTCAACAAGGGAATTCAGAGATTTCCCTAATTATGTTGTAGTTTGTATATCCTAAATATTCATTATCTGCAGTTCCTACAGGCAGTTTTGAACTACACGTGGCCTATAAGCATAACATTCTTTCTTTTTTTAAAATTGGTTTTAACTAATTTTTTCAACAGTCATTTATTACATGCTACTATGTGTCAGTCACTGTAAAGATGAATAAGACATAATTCACACATTCCAATACTTCAAATTTCAGAAGGTAAGATCCGCACACAACCAAATAACCATCATAACCAGATAGGAAATGTTATGGTGGAAGTAGTAAAATGGAGTCCCAAAATAGGGAGTGATTAATTCTGAGATGGTGACTAAGAAAGGCTTCCAAGAGGTGTTGATTCTTGAAATGAAGGGGTTCACCTACAAAAAAAAAAAAAAAAAAAAAAAAAAAGGCCAAAAGGTATTCCATGCGAGGAAAACACATTTAAAAGAATAAAGTAGCACTGATAATCGGGGAACTACAAGTAGTTTGATATAAATGGAGTACAGGGTGCAAGAAGCAGAGGTGTAGGAAATGAAACTAGAATGGTAACTGGGAAATACACAGAACCCTACTTTATTCAAGGTGATAATGTTCCCAGCTAAAAAAAACAAAAACAAAACAAAACTATACTTTCCAGCTTCCTTGCAACTAAAAATGGTCAATGAAATATAAAATTTGCTAAAGCATAAGACTCCTTTAAGAAACTGCAGGTAGTTAGTAATGAATGTCCTTTTGCTTTTGTGTCTTCCTCCCACCTGGAACTCAGAAAGCAATGCCTGCCTCTGCAGCAGCTCTCTTACACAACAAATGAACCTGAAGTTATAAACCATACACAACTGACAGTAAAATCAAAATGTCAGAAAAAGCTCAGATGACCATAAAATTACCATACAACCTTGGATATCCTATCTCCAGAACTATATGTGATTCCTATATATTATTTAAGAAATTTTCTGTTCAGGGTATGCCTAGGTGGCTCAGCCTGTTAAGCATCTGCCTTGGGCTCAGGTCATGATCCCAGGGCCCTGGGCCTCAACTTCTCCCTCTGCCTGCCACTCCCCCTGCATGTGCTCATGTACTCTCTCTCTCTCTGACAAATAAATAAATTAATCTTAAAAAAAAAAAAAAAAAGAACAAGAAAAATCTTCTGTTTAAGGGCATCTGAGGGGCTCAGTCAGTTAAGCATCTGCCTTCAGCTTAGGTCATGGTCTTGGGGTCCTGGGATGGAGCCCCACATCATCCACCTCCCCCACCATGATCTCTCTCTGAAATTAAAAAAAAAAAAAAAAAAACTTAAAAAAAAGAAAGAAAATTTCTGTTTACTATTTAACCAAACTTAATCCTAACTGATAGAGGTATTAGGTCTAAGTATATGGAAGGAAACTCTTAAGCTATTTCTGAGTTTTAAACAAATAAGTAACAAACAGATTTATGTTCACACTCATGTTAAGATATTAAAAATATTAGAAAAAGGCCACACTGGCAGCACGAAGACAGAAGACCAGCTGAGAAGCTACTGCACTCATTCAGACAAGAGATGAGAGCTAAAGGCAGATTCAAGAGACATTAAAATTGACTGTAACAGGGTTCAATAGGTTCAAAGGAAAGGATAATTAATTAGCCGTAAAAGGACAAGAAAGTAAAAGGATCTAAATGTCTGCTTGGTCCTAAAGTGTATTCAGTGTCAATGATGAAGATAAAGTCTACCAGAATGTGAGTATTTTACATGGTATTTACATTTCCGCGGGGGACTAAGTGTGTGTGTCACTCCCAAAATTCAAATGTTGAAGCCCTAACCTTCAGTGTGGCTGCATTTGGAGTTAAGAATTACTGTTAATTGAGGTCACAAGGGTGGGGCTGATAGGATTAGTATCCATATAAGAAGTAACACCAGAGAGAAGGTGCTTCCCTCCCCCACCCCCAACTGTCTGCTTGCAGACAGGATAAAGGCCTTGTGAAGACTCAGAGGAGGAAGCCATCTGTAAACCAGGAAGAGTCTTCACCAGAAACCAAACCCTGCCAGAAACTCAATTTTGGACTTTCCAGCCTCCAGAACTGTGAGAAAAGAGATTTCTGTTGTTTAAGCCATCCAGTCTAGGATATTTTGTTATGGCCACCTAAGGTAATCAGAATTTGGTACTGAGAAATTGGGTACTGCTATAAGAAACACCTAAAAATATCAAGTGGCTTTGGGACGGGGTAATAGGTAGAGGCTGGAGGGGTTTTGAGTTGCATACTAAAAAAGGCACAGAGGTGCCTGGCTGGCTCAGCAGGAAGAACATGCAACTCGTGAACTTGGGACTGTGAGCTGGACCCCCTCACTGGGTGCAGAGATTACTAAAAAAATAAATAAGCTTTATATATAAAAGGCCTAGATTGCTGTGAAAGGACTATTGATAGAAATATGGCCCTCAAAGGTGAGAAATAAGGTGAAGAAAGGTTAGAGGTCAGAGAGAAGAAAGCCACAGAGAAGGTCCCTATCATCCTAAAGAATATTTAAATCATGAACAGAATGTTGGTTAGGAATATGAACATTAAAGACCATTCTGGTAAGATATTAGACAGAAATGAGGAACATGTTACTGGAAATTGAAGGAGAGGTGATCCTTGTTTCCTGTTTTAAGCAACAACAACAACAAACAGCAAAGAGGGGCACCTGGGTAGCTCAGTTGGTTAAGCATCTGATTCTTGATTGCTGCTCAGGTCATGAGTTCCATGTCATGAGATCAAACCCCATGTCAGGTTCCACTCTCTGCAGGGAGTCAGCTTGAGATTCATTCTCTCTCTCTCTCTCTCTCTCTCTCTCTCGGCCCCTCCTCCCCCCCTCAAAATAAATAAAAATTTTTTAAAAAGGCAAAGAACTTGGTTAAACTGTGTTCAGATCCTAGTGTTTTGTAGAAGATAAAGCTTTGAGTGACAAAATTGTATACTTAACTAAAAAGATTTCTAAGCGAAGTGTTGAAGACCTGTTTTATCCTTACAGCTTTTAGTAAAATGTGAGAGGAAAGAAAGAAAAGGAAGGAAATGTTAAGCAGAAAAGACCTAGAACTTGAAGATTAGGAAAATTCTCAGCCTATCCATACTGCCAAAAATGATAAAGCTTATTCTGGAAGAACACTACGGGTGTGGCTGAACTATGTGATAAGGAAATTAGTATGGGTGTGAGCCACAAATTAAATCAACCACCTCAGCAGAAGCCAGACATAAAGATGGGATAATAGCAGCAGAAATCCAGCCAGCTGAGACAATAAAGGGAACAGGAAAAAAAAAAAAATGGTATGGAATGAGATAGCTGTAAGACTTCCGGGATTCTACAGAATGATACAATAGAGGTATCCAGCTTCAAACATGACTTATCCTTCAAGAAAAGGGGAGACTAACCCCAAAGGGGATTCAGAGATGGGAGGGCTGCCACTCCCACCACAGGTCCAGAGGACAAGTCTGGCTCTTCCTCAGTTTCAAAAGGTGAAGTCTCTTTGGTTTGGGGGTAGGGAACCAAGATGCCACCAAGATGCCACCACCCATTACCTTAAGAGCAACGTAATGGCCCAGTATCTGGGAGCAGGCTGCTCCACAGAACCATGAGAGTGGCACTGACTCCCCAGTGCCTGGCAGGCAGAACGCTGAACCAAAGAGAATTGTTCTCAAAACGTAACAACTAATGGAATTTGCCTTGCTAAGTTCTGGACTTGCTTGGAAACTTCACCTCTTTCCAAATTCTCCCTTTTGGAATGAGAATGTCTACCCTTTTCCGGCACACTATTGAATTTTAGAAGCACATAACTTTGTCTAGATTCACAGGTTCATAGCTGGAGAAAAATTTTTCTTCACAATAATCCTATCTCCAGGCTCACCTATGACTGGATTCAGAGGATATTTAGATGAGACTATGGGCTTCAGACCTTACAGTTGATGCTGGAAGGAGTTAAGACTGTTGGAATGGAATGAATACATTTTAGATGCAAGAATATTAATCTGGAGGACCAGGGTTAGAATGTTATTGACTTAATTTATATGTCCCCCCGGCACCGAACCCCTAGTGAGGATGCATCTGGATCTGGGAAGAAATTAAATTTTAATGAGGTCTTAATGCTGGAGTCCTTAAATAAAAAATTTTTTTTAACTTTTCTAAAGGGACACATGGCTAGCTCAGTCAGAAGAGTGTGTGACTCTTGATCTCAGGGTCATAATTTCAAGTCCCTTGAGGGGTGTAGAAATTACCTAAATAAAAAATTTTTTTAACTATTTTATTTATTTATTTGCGAGAGAGAGACACAGTGAGAGAGAGCGTGAGAGGGGAGAAAGTCAGAGGGAGAAGCAGACTCCCCATGAAGCTGGGAGCCCGATGCGGGACTCAATCCTGGAACTCCGGGATCATGACCTGAGCTGAAGGCAGTTGCTTAACCAACTGAGCCACTCAGGTGCCCCCTAAATAAAAATTTTTTAAATTTTTTAAATAAATAAAGGTGGGGTCCTGATCAGATAAGACTAGCATCCTTATAACAACAGACTCCAGGGAGTTGAGAGTTCCCGCACAGAGAGGAAAGGCCCTGGAGGCTCAAAGATTAAGGCGGCTATCTGCAAGCCAAGAAGAAAGCCTTCACCAGAAACCAAACCCTGCCAGAACCTTGATCTTGGACTTTTGTGTTTTAAGCCACCCAGTCTATATGGTATATTATGGCACACCAAGCACATTAATACAATCTGTATAATACCAGTAATAAATAGGTCAATTCCACAGTTCTGATTTAGAGATGCTATTTAAATGGCTTTGCAGGGTCATATGAAGAGATTAAAACTTGCTCTCCTTGAAAAGAAAATAAAATATGGGGGCGCCTGGGTGGCTCAGTGGGTTAAAGCCTCTGCCTTCGGCTCAGGTTACAATCTCAGGGTCCTGGGATTGAGCCTCACATTGGGCTCTCTGCTCAGCGGGGAGCCTGCTTCCCCCCCTCTCTGCCTGCCTCTCTGCCTACTTTTGATCTCCGTCTGTCAAATAAATTAAAAGTAAATAAATAAATAAATATGTACTTTAGTGATGGCACCAAAACAAAACTAAACACTTCAGTATAAAAGAAAGAACAATCAATGCTCATCTCTCCTACAATTTTTGGCGGGGGTGGTTTCTATAATAATAGTTATCAAACTTTTTCTGTGGTGACAGGATGGATGTTTTCATTTCATGGGTATTCCCTGAACTCTGTAACTACACTCTTTTTATCTCCAGTAAAGAAATCATATGCATATGTGAAATACACGAACTTTAATCCACTTTTTTTTAAAGGCAGGCTTCCCCCACCCCAAAGTTCAGTACTTCGTATTACTCATTAAATGGCTATAAAATATTTCACAACAGGCCATGGTACAGGTGTTCTGTATTCCTATTATATGCTGCTTTACACTATAACTTTTTTCCAAAGGTAGAGGTTAAATCTCTCTCCAAGCAGATTTTAAGTCTCTCAAAAGCAGACACTAGGTAATAATATTTCTTCTCTCTCACAGAGCCAAGGCGCTGTCTTGCACTCAGGTTTATGCTAAAATACAGGAGTTGCTGTTTTGACAGTTTGGTTCCAAAGGCATAGATAAAAACTTAACAATCTGAATCAGAGGATAACCAGAGAGGTAAACAAACACTGGGAAATATGCTTTTTACTGCCAAAGTAGGGTAAGAATTTCCAAACACAGAAGAAGCAAAAAGTGGAACATAGCAAAGAAATCACAACCAATATTAATTTATAAGTGTGGTTGGTGAATTTTTCTACCAAAAAAGACTCTCTAGCAGGCTACCTGTAGCAAAAGCTACTGCAAAGCCACTTCAAGTAGATAATAAAGAGTACCCTAGATGAAACATCTCAGACAAGAGACAGCCTACAAACAGCAAAAGTTGTTTTTGTTTGTTTGTTTGTTTTTTGCCACTAGTGACTTTGTCAAGAATACAACTTCACCAGAATTTCAGAATGAATCTCAGGCTAAATGATGTTAAGTTTTTTTCTTATGAAAGGGGGCAAACCAAAGTTGAAACGTTAAACTCACACATATTTATAATGTTTAATCAAGTGACACAAAATTGAAAATTCTGAAACTGGTCTGATATTTGTTCTATAAACTAGAATCTCTAAAAATATAAATGGATCAATTCCTTCAAAGTAGACTTTCATTTTTGTTCTAAATTGGTTAGTACAAGAAGTATACAAGGAAATTACCTCTAAATAATTAGACAATGTAAAGAAATAATTTTAGTAATTATATATTTATTCTAGAAAGATTAAAGGACTAATGAGAGCCACAGTTTTCCACAATACCTCCAGAAAGTGGGGAAGAAGTTCCCAATTTTTGTAAGTGAGGCCAAAAGACTAATTTGGCTAATCAAGGGCAATGCTAACACTCTAACTACTGATTGTGATCCTTAAGCAGTGTTACCCTCAGAAAAAGAAATGGCTCATAGGACTTATAACAATGTTTATACAAATTGTTTCTGTGGTAAATAATGGCAGATTTGATTATGGTTGTACTTGTGATCCCAAAATACAAACTCTTATTATAGTTTAAATTCAATGAGCTTTATACCTATTCTGAATTCTGTTCATCAAAATATAAAAAGCAAATGAGATCAATAAAATTCAATGCTAAGGGGTGCCTGGGTGGCCCAGAGGGTTAAGCATCTGCCTTCAGCTCAGATCATGATCCCAGGGTCCTGGATCGAGCCCTGCAACTGGCTCCCTACTCAATGGGGAGTCTGCTTCTCCCCTTCCCGTCCCAACCCTCTATCAGCTCATGCTCTCTCTCTCAAATAAATAAATAAAATAAAATAAAATAAAAATTCCAATGCTAAGACCCCTGGTCAAACCAAGAAGCAATCATCCAGATTCAAAAGTAGTAACTACATTGCTTCTGAACATCTATACCTTCAAGTCTCAGTGAGGGATCTCTATATCAGGCTCTTCATCGTCCTTGAAAGCATGGATTAGAAAGAGAACCCAACTGAGAGACACAAAAAAAGACTTAAATGAGCTTTTATGAAAGAGGATAACCAAATCAATAAACATTCAATGAACATTAGAAGAACATCAAATGTTGGCAAGGATATGGAAGAAATGGAATTCTTATTCATTGCTATATTTTGTGGGAATATAAAATGGTATATCTGCTTTGGAAAAAGGTTTAGCAGTTTCTTATTAAGTTAAATATATACCTGTTCTTTGACCAAGCAGTTTCACACCTAGATATTTACTTAAGGGAAATGGTAACATATGATCCCAAAAGATTTACACAAAGTGTTCACAGTAACTTGATTGATGATTCATTCCATTCATGAATAAGACAACAAAAAAATTATGAGACATTAATATTATAGTATACTATTCTGCAATAAAGAAGAAAAAGCTGATACATTTAACAACATGGATGAAGCTCACAGACACTAACACTGGGCAAAAAGAAGGCCGATTTTGAAAAGTGCAGATCTGCTTGTATCAAAAATCCCCAGCTTTTCACAAATGAACAAAAATTCCCTAGAAATAACTCTTATCCATCTGTGAATCTTACTGGTTTTGTGTTTCATCTAGTATTCCACAGTATTGTTTCTACTACTTTTTTATTGCAAATGTATATAGTATTTCAGCTAAACAATGACTTAAAATTTCTGTAAGCCACAATCCTACAAACCTAATCAGCATTAACAAGATTGTTTCCATGGAGACATAAATAGTAAATTCAGTGAAAATCAATAAAAGGAAATGCTGTTTAGAATGGAGTTGGGAGCCCAAGAGAGAGAGTGCTCATGCCCAGTATTCTTGCCAATTACAGACCCAACAGGAAGAGAGGAACCTTCCTTGAAGGTGGATACTACTGGACTATCCCAGCACGAAGAAGGAAATTTTCTTCATGCACAGTAATGTTCTTCATGCACAGTAATGTCCAACCAGTAAGAGACCATCACAACCCAGACAATGAACAGCCAGTATACTTAGAACCCCCATTTTACTTTCATAGTCTTTTGTTTGTAACAGCCCTCCCAACTTCGCCCCCTTTGGTCTATAAAAGGGCATGCTTATATTTTGTTCCACGGACTTGCCTATGGCTTTGCTATAGCTTGCTTGTTCTGGATTGCAATTTTTCTGCTCTTCCTGAATAAAGCCCTCCTTTTGCTGGTAAAATAACTGACAGTTTTATTTTTAAGGTTAACAATTCTCAGTAAACTTTTGGAACTCAATCTATAGAGTACTTTAAACTAGGCTTACTCTTAAACAACAAAAAAACCCCCCACATGTTCCAGTAGTTTAGTTAATCTAAACGGTTTCTCTAACCTCATTAAATCAATGGTACAAATCTAATCTTTGACAGTGAACGAGTCTACCAAAATGACATTTTCACAGATCCCTTTAAGCATTCACAGTATTCTGTTTGGACTTTAAACTCAAACATAGAAAACAGCATTCTGAAGGTAAAGTAAAAGAAAGCCATCCCTCCAAAGTTTCCAAAATATCTGTTAGAAAAAGAATGGTAGGGGCACCTGAGTGTCTCAGTGGGTTAAGCCTCTGCCTTTGGCTCAGGTCATGATCCCAGGGTCCTGGGATTGAGCCCTGCATTGGGCTCTCTGCTCCGCAGGGAGCCTGCTTCCTCCTCTCTCTCTCTCTCTGCCTGACTCTCTGCCTACTTGTGATCTCTCTCCATCAAATAAATAAATAAATAAATATAAAGAAAAAGAATGGTAAAATATAAACAACTAAACATAAAAGTAGAAATAATACACAAGAAATCCCATAACAGAAACAAATTTCTGTAAATATGTCTCAAAAAAGCATAAAAAGCCAACTAGTGATGATTAAATTATGATTGGTACTGAGTAGACCGCAAAGGTTAAGTGCTAGATACATTACAGAAAAGAACAAGTTCCAGACTAGATCTGTATATCTAATAAAAAGAGTAAGGGTGTCTGGGTAGCTCAGCTGGTTGGGTGTCTGACTCTTGGTTTCAGCTCAGGTCATAATCTCACAAGATCAAGCCAGGGTTGGCCTTCCCACTTACCAGGGGGTCTGCTTGGGATTCCCTCCCTCTGCCCCAATCCCCACTCATGCTTGTGCTCTCTAAAATAAATGGATGGATCTTAAAAAATAGTCATAATAATGAGAGTATATAAAAAACAATTAATGGCTACTTGAACATGTAACAATGTACTGAAAACAAATCAGTTTTTTTGAAACTGAAAAAAAAGTCAGTTACAGATCAGAACCTCACAAGTGAGAAACAGTACTAGAAAAAATGAGCATAATTCAAAACACCTTTAAGTCAGGAGAACCAAAATTGAAAGAAGGAGAACTAGAAAAATGAGCACAATTCAAAATTCAAAGGAGGAGTAGGGCAAGGTTTGGGACACCTGGGTGGCTCAGTCAGTTAAGTGTCTGACTTTGGCTCAGGCCATGATCTCTGGGTCCTGGGATTGAGTCCTGCTAAAAGCAGGGAGTCTGCTTCTCCTTCTGTCTCTTCTGCTCCTCCCCCATCCGACACATGCTTGTTCTCATTCTCTCTCTCTCTCTAAGTGAATAAATGAAAATCTTTTAAAAAATAATAAAAAATAAAGTAAGGCAGAAGCTAAAAAAGGCAATGTTACTCTGTACATGAAGAATATCAAAGGCCATTAGAAACTAGTGAGAAAAGGATACTGATGAGGAGGATGCTTCCTAAGGCTTTGAGACTACTTTATGGGGCATCTCAGAAACTAAGAAAATATAGCTTATGCCATGATTATAAAGCCAGCAAGAATGTCACTCGACAAGACTTGAGAATCCTAGGCTTAGACCAAAAGAATCTAAAATGTTTTGACAGCAATAATCTGATGAAAATTGTAAATGTAAACCCTAGAATCAGAAGTAGAGATATATACACAGGCTCCAGGTATTCCAAACTACTTACCACTCCCTAACCACATTACCTTCACTGTCACCATCCTCACAATGTTCTTTGCCCCTTATCCCCAATTAATCTAACTAGCCCAACATCCTTCAAGATTTAATTTAATGTCTCTCCTTTATTTTTTAGAAGCCTATTCTGAACGCTTCCATGACCTACAACCTACAGTTAGGTGTCCCTTTACAGAATGACCTTTCTTATAATCACTTACTCAGTATGAAACTTTTTGTGCTTAACTTTAACACAACTTTATACTGTATTTTCTGATTTAGCTATATATCTCCCTCTGCTCTTTGAGAACAAAGAAATGGCCTTACCTGTATCTAACACTTCATCAAAGAACCTTAAAAACTATTGATGTGTAATGAATTTTTGGATAAAGCTTAGGTTTTGGACAAAGTTTAGATTTTTGTGAATGATCAAATAAATGTCCTATCTATCCTTTCATTCACTGACTCACACTTATCACTGAACCTCGGCATCTAGAACAATACTGACTCACAGTAAATGCTCAAAAAAAATGTTTTTTAATTATCTTACACTTGATGTTTGTTATCACCCAAGGTGAACATAATGCAAATGTGACCATAATACAAGTATTATCTCCTCACAGCTTTCCTTAGCTTAAATCCAATTTGGAATCACATTTAGTAGCCTACTCAATGGAACTCAGATGAGAAACACGAAGTTTAGAATATGTTAATTCTAAAAGTGCTGAAATAGGTATAATTTAGATATTTACCTGTCCAAAGGCAGAAAATCAAACAATGGCGCTCTCAAAAACTGTTACATTTGATAAATCCATTTTTATCATTAAAAACATACACACTATACTCAAGAATTATGTATTTATACACTTACGTAGTATGCTTTTGCTTCAAATGACAAAAAGTGACAAATTTTAGAAAAATAATCAGAGTATGTAACAAGACAGGTAACATACAACCTATACAAAACAGTCTTGTTCCAAAGATCCTCCAAGTTACGATTTTTTAAAAAATTTTACCAATTTTTTGTCTATGCCAGACACCATTCCAGCTATTTTACAAATATTTCACTTAATCATTGTAAAAATCCTACAGAGTAGATCCTGTTACTATTCCATTTTTACAGATGAGGAAGATGAAGCACCAAAGTCAAGTCACTTTCCTGAGGTCACAAAGTTGACGAGGGGCAGAGGCAGGATTTGTATTCACAAAGTCAACTCCAATATCCCTACTCTTTAATTTCTGTTATGCTTTGTTTGTCAAGATTTTATTTATTTGACAGAGAGAGACAGATCACAAGTAGGCAGAGAGAGAGGGGGAAGCAGGCTCCCTGCCGAGTAGAGAGCCCAATGTGGGGCTCAATCCCAGGACCCTGGGATCATGACCTGAGCAGAAGGCAGAGGCTCAACCCACTGAGCCACCCAGGTGCCCTCTGTTACGCTTTTAAAAAGAAATTTGAATGGTAAGGTGTGGTAAACTTATACTTTACCACTGCTGGTAGCATTATACACTGGTAAAATCCTTTTGTAAAATAATATGACAATACTTAAGAAGAGCCAGAAATGTTCATATCCTTTGATCACATGGTTAATTCCTGGGAATTTCAGGTAAAGAAATAATTTAAAAGTATTATTACAGATGGTAATAGAGACTTCACAGAAACACGAAAACATGTTTGTAATATAATAAATTAACAACAGATTACTAAAAGTAGACAAATATATACACAAATGAAGACAATGTGCAAATAAAGTGGTTATTGTATTAGGTAGTACTGGGGGATTTTTTTTTTTTTTTAACATTTATTTGAGAGAGAGAGCGCATACCTGAGCAGGGGGAGGGGAAAGGCAGAGCAAGAATCTCAAGCAGACTCCGTGCCCAGTGTGGCACCCAATGTGGGGCTCAGTCCCATGACCCTGAGATCACCATTTAAACCAAAACAAAAAAAAAAAAGAATAAAACCAAGTGCTGGAAAAACCTGAGCTTCCCAGGTACCCCTGGGGGATAACTGTTTAAATGTTTTCTATCATGCAAGTAATAAGTAAATGAATTCTTCTTTTAAATTCAAACAATACATACAGATAAGGCTAAAGACAACACCACTTCAAAATCCTAGTCACTTCTTTCCACTAGTCCTAATCCCTACCTCTCCCTCACGCTTCCCAAGAAATAATCAATGTTTGGTCTGTCTCCTTTCAGATCTTTTTCCACGCTTTCATAAATACCCAGTGAAACTTACAGTTGTATCCTACTATACATATCACAGTGCAACTTACTCTGTTACAAAGAGATCTCATTCCTTTATGTGCTGTATAGTATTCCACTACGTAGTACTACAGACTATCTAGCCATTCAAATGTTGTTGGACACTTAGGGAGTTTCTCATGTTTTCCTTCACACACTTGCTATGAAAAATCATGCCTCCTTGGAGAAATATATACACATACCCATATGCTTCTCTAGTAAGCAGTAGGTCATTCACATTTTTTTGGCTTAATACTGCCAAACTCCCTTCCAAATGACTCTACCAATTTACATTTTCACAATTATGCTTTCCCTGGCCTTTTATCCACTATTGTTTACATGGTCTCAGAAATTCGAACAAACAAAAATTTCTAAAGGAATCCCATAGAGCCCATTTTTGAGAAGCTGTTTAAACAATGGAGAAAATAAATCTCCCTTTCTGTTGTCACTGAGAAGATATAAATCTAGCTCTCTGTATTATAACCTAGTTTATATCCCTGAGCACATCAGCTATAGCTATAATCAGCTAAAAGCAGAAAACAGTGTGGCAATTCATATACTGCTTGGCCTTAGTGCCCAAAGATATAATGTTGACAGTATTGCTCTGTGTGGGTGAGTGGAAACTAAAAGTGGATCCAGTCATCTCTTCTACTCCGTCCATACAAAGTTGTTCTTGGCTTTACCACAACACACATGGTTAGTGCAGGTTTTAGAATATATTGTGGCTCCATATCTTCACTTCACAGACTGCCAGTGTCTGTAATCAAAACGAACCACCCTATCTTCGCAGAGCATCAGTTTGGACCATCTGCTACTACTTCTGTTCCCCAGCATCCCTAAGCTTTGAGCTTTGCTGTACTGCATAAAAAAAATTGAAGGAGTCTAAAAGAAAATTCTGCTTTCCTCCCTCCTATTGCTTTTTATTAACAAGCATGAAAATGTGAAGAAGAAAATAATATAGAACAGAGTCTGTGCTAGACAAAGCTATTTTGTCAATGAATCAAACAGGAGTAATTTATAAACTTAGAATACAAATGAGGAAACATCCAAGTTGTACAAGTTTTCTTCTACTAAGAATGACAGCTATATTCTGAAGCATACCAAATATGCCACTATAGTTAACAACTTCAAATAATTCAAGAATGTGTCTTTGAAAACTGACCAAAAGAAAAGGATATAAATCACAAAAGACACCACTTAGTTTATTGTCACAGAAAATCTGTTGTATACTTAAACGCTGCAGGAGAGTCTTAAAAATGTCATGGAAAGAATGACTTTAGAAGTATTCATTAGCTTTTTTTATTTTCCATAACATAACAAAATGACTATTTAACATATGTTGATGACAAGTTTTCTAGTCCATTCACTTGCTTCCAGCAGTTTCTCAAATCAAACACACAATTTATCACTCTCCTGGTTCATAAACTTCTGAGCTATCAGCAACATGGCACTCATCAGTTCAACTACATTAAAATATATGTTTCCAAGTACCTTCCTTTCTTCCAGGGGTTGGGGGAAGTTAGTTAAGACATCTAGTAGCCCAAATTCCTTTGTGAATTTAACCAAAATGTAATGACAGGTTGTCATCAGTGCTTTAACCTTAAAGATACGAAGATTAATAATAGCTGTTGTATCTAACCTAGCATTTTACTCCTTTTTAAAATTTTAATTACAGTATAGTTAACAGTTTCAGGTGTACAACAGAGAGATTCAACAATTCTATACATTACTCAGTGCTTATCATAAGCATACTCTTTGAGGGAGGGCATAGATCTTAAGCAGACTCCACACTAAGCCCAGTGCAGGGCTCAGTCCCAGGACCCCAAGATCATGACCTCAGCCAAAGGCAGACACTTAACCCACTGAGCCATCCAGGTGCCCCCAAAGATTCTTACAATAGTTTAATAAGGATAACATATATATCTATGTTGGTACTTTGGTTTTGGGGAGAGGAGGGAGAAAGGAAGATATGGAAGGTGAGGAGGGAAAGTAGGCAAGGAGGCAGGAACATAGGAAGTAAGAAGGGAAGGTCAGCCCACATAGAACAAAGCCCCCGCAAAAGTACACGTATATTTTCAGGTTCCTTAAAGGAACCAGTGATGTTTCCTTTCATCATCATCCCCCAAAACGTGCTAAGCCAATAACATTAAACATCTATGAATTTAAAATCATTTAGAACCTCCATTCTATTTCACTTTAAGAGTAGTCTTTTATAGGGCCACCTGGATGGCTCACTCAGTTAAGAATCTCCCTTTGGCTCAGGTCATGATCTTGGGGTCCTGGGATCAAACCCCACGTGACATTCTGCTTTCCCTTCTCCTTCTGCCCCTATCCCACCCCCTCCTCTTGCTGTCTTCTCAAATAAATAAATAAAATCATTTTTAAGGAAAGAGTAGTCTTTTATAACATATCCTAAGCACCTCCCCTTTCCAAAAACTTTATTTTTTTTTTAAGATTTTATTTATTTATTTGACAGACAGAGATCACAAGTAGGCAGAGAAAGGCAGAGAGAGAGAGGAAGAGAAGCAGGCTCCCCAACAAGCAGAGAGCCCGATGCGGGGCTTGATCCCAGGAACCTGGGATCATGACCTGAGCCGAAGGCAGTGGCTTTAACCCACTGAGCCACCCAGGCACCCCCAAAAACTTTATTATTCACTAACATGTCCACAAAAAAAGTTCAGTCCTCCAATGAGTTTCACAAATGAGAAAGCCACAATAACAACATAGATTTACATCAAGTGACGAGAGAATTAAAAGTTAGACCTTTTCCATTCTACCATTAGTACTAGCTAAACTCAGAATATTCAGGTTGGAAGCTATTTCTTTATGCCTTTTAACTAAGAAATCATGAAATTTTTCCTACAATCATCCTTATTTATTCATTCATCCTTACTTATCACTAAGAAAGGCATTATAAAAAAAACTACCTTGGAAGAAAACAAATTAATGAAATTTGGAAACAAAAAGACAACTGGTCGGGGGCACACCTGGGATGGGTCAGTCAGGTAAGCATCCAACTCTTCATTTTGGCTCAGGTCATGATCCCAGGGTCCTGAAGACAGGCTTCGAAGGGAATCTGCTTCCTCCTTCCCCCTCTCCCTCTGCCCCTCCCTCTGCTCGTAAGTACCCACATGCCCACATACTCACTCACTCTCTCTCAAATAAATAAATCTTAAAAAAAAAAAAAAAAATGGTCAGAAGAAAACATATTACTGTAATCTGGAATTACTCATCCTTTCCACACACAGTGGACATAGCTGGAATTTTTTAACATCCTTCTTGGCAAACTGGTGGAAAAAGAACACAAACAGTATTCTATTCTCAATGCTGCTGTTACCTGGGAAGAAATACTGTTGAAAACAAACGTATCTTGGAAACCACAACTAACAAGTGACAAAAATGTCATTTTCAGTACTATTAATGGTAACATCATATAACATCTAACAAAATTTCATACATTATCCCTTCTAATATCAAAAGCAATTCTGAAAAAAAATCACATAAATGTTAAGAGTCAGGTGTGGGCAATTCTGGATTCTTAAAAGAAAGTCACACATTTACAACTGCAAAACTTAGTTCCTGATATTTCAAGAGTGTTTAACAATACTTGAGGATTAGAAAATGCATACCAATCTGGTAATGACAATGTTTTAATCTGAAAATTTTAAATTAAAATGATGATAAATAGAAGTTTCAAATTTTTCTAGAAAGGACTCATGTACCATTGGTACTTAATTTTCATGAGTATTTTAGGTCTCATTCCTTACTGGTTCCCTGATCTCAATTTTTTTTTTTTTTTTTTTTTTTTTTTTTTTTGACAGAGATCACAAGTAGAGAGGCAGGCAGAGAGAGAGGGAGGGAAGCAGGCTCGCTGCTGAGCAGAGCCCGATGCGGGACTCGATCCCAGGACCCTGAGATCATGACCTGAGCCGAAGGCAGCGGCCCAACCCACTGAGCCACCCAGGCGCCCCATGATCTCAAATTTTCTAATAGCAGTGACACATATTCTATCCTAAACTCTCATTCACAACTTTGAGACAGGTGTCTGACATAGCAACACACTAACAGTTCACCCATAAGCATGAAGGAAAAGTCATTACTATTCTACTAAACATTCAGGTAAAGGAAGAGACAATAGCATTTCCAGTTTATGGTGTGAAGAAAATTGAAAGGAAAGTTATTTCAACAAGCGAATGTTAATTTGTTTAAATAAAGAAAATGTTCATTCTTTTTCCAATTTTCCTTATCAACCAAACTCTAATCATTCAGTTAATCTAGCTTCTTAAATGAGTTTATTTCTTTAAAATGACTGCATTTTAATGCTGAATTTAACTTTCAAGGCAATTAATCTGTAACTAAAGAATTACCATCCCTGTAATCATTCACTCAGTATTTCCCCCAAGGAATTCCTGTCCTAGTTATGTACAAAAATGTTACTACTTTTTCGTTACTCTACACCATGACTTCATGGTAATGGTTATGAAGTCGTCAGGAAATAATTACTAAAAGAATCTATACAGAGAAGGCATTTTTTAAAAATAAAATTTTACATGTAATTTTATTGAAATACTAAAAATAATTCCATGGAGTAAATATACGAGGAAAACTAGAATGAAGTTACCAAAAGAGTTTGGCCTTGAACCCAAACTCCTGAAAAGAGCAGGTTACAAAATGACATAAGAAATTAATTTGTGGGATGCCTGGGTGGCTCAGTCGGTTAAGCGGCTGCCTTCGGATCAGGTCATGATCAGAATGTCCTGGGTCAAGTCCCACATCGGGCTCCTTGCTCAGCAGGGAGCCTGCCTCTCTGCCTGCTTGTGCGCACGCGTGCTCTTTCTCTCTCTCTCTCTGACAAATAAATAAATAAACAAAATCTTTTAAAAAAATTAATTTGTACTTTTAATAGTAAGAATCCTAGTATTCCAACACTTAAAAATAAAGTGAATATTTTACTACACTTTTAAGAAAAATAAATATAATTTAGTTATATGTGGTGACAGACTGCTATTGATTCTTGATTTCTAGAATTCTGAAAATATTCTAATTTAAGTCTACTGTTGAAAACTGTGGTACTTCTTTCTCCCAGAGACAGAAATACATTGCTATTATGAAAGTGGGTAAGAATCTTAAGCCCATTTTTAAAAAGAAACCCATATACCTACTTCAAAAAACCAGAAAAGCTGGGGCGCCTGGGTGGCTCAGTGGGTTAAGCCGCTGCCTTCGGCTCAGGTCATGATCTCAGGGTCCTGGGATCGAGTCCTGCATCGGGCTCTCTGCTCAGCAGCGAGCCTGCTTCCCTCTCTCTCTCTCTGCCTGCCTCTCTGTCTACTTGTGATCTCACTCTGTCAAATAAATAAATAAAATCTTTAAAAAAAAAAAAAAAAAAACCAGAAAAGCCAACAGGCAATAAACAAACAAAACTTTAAAAAGACATTGCAAGGGTTGACATTAAGTAAAAATGCCACCTCACCAAGTTTACTGTTTCATAAAACATAGTTCTACCCTTCTTTCTATAACAGAAATACAGTACAGTTGATCCTTGAACAACATAGGTTAAAAGCACCAAGCTGGGGCGCCTGCGTGGCTCAATGGTTTAATGCCTCTGCCTTCAGCGCAGGTCATGATCCCAGGGTCCTGGGATTGAGCCCCACATCAGGCTCTCTGCTTAGCAGGGAGCCTGCTTCCTCCTCTTTTTCTGCCTGCTTCTCTGCCTACTTATGATCTCTGTGTGTCAAATAAATAAATAATCTTTAAAAAATAAAAATAAATAAAAGCACCAAGCCCCACGACTTTGCCTGCACAATTGAAAATGTACATAAACTTGACTTCCCAAAAACTTAACTACCAATAGCCTACTGTTCACCAGAAGCTTTAACAATAACATAAACAGCTGATTAACACTTATTTAGCATGTTATATGTATTATATACTGTATTCCTACAATAAAGTATACGAGAGAAAAAAATTAAGAAAATCATAAGAGAAAATATATCTACAGTACTATACTACAGTATTCAATACTATACTATAATATTGAAAAATATCTGCGTATAAGCGGGCCCATGCAGTTCAAACCTGTTGTTCGCTGTAGTTAGAGATAATGCTATACTGCAACAGTAGCTAGTGTACCACCTGCTTACTTATTTTAATGTAAATTTTTTAAAGATGTATTTATCAGAGAGAGAGAAAGCACGCACATGAGCACGGAAAAGGGAAGAGGGTGAGGGAGAGAGAGAAAGAATCAATTTCAAGCAGACTCCCAGCTGAGTGTGGAGCCCAACATGGGGCTTGATCTTACAACACTGAGACCGTGACCTGAGCGGAAATCAAAAGTCAGACACTTAACCAACTCAGCCACTTAGGCACCCCTTAGTGTAAATTTGCTTAAGCTTGACAGAGTTATATAAACATCAGATTGCTTTTTATTCCAATGGGTAGTTTACTGGTTTTGTTTTTTGTTTGGTTTGGTTTTTTACTTATAGAAATCAAGTGGGGGGGGGTTCTATTTCTTACAGTTAGTAAGAAATCCTGATACAAAAATCTAGAGGAGATTCTCAACTAGAGGAAAATCTTTTCATCCAAAGGCCCTGGTTCAGACATAAGGCTACTTGTTGTAGGTCCATTATAAGAAAAAGAACAAATAAAAGCTGAAGAGAAAATATGTTTTAAACTGAGATCCTAGAGGCGACTGGGTGGCTCAGTCGGTTGAGCGTCCACCTTGGGCTCGGGTCATGACCCTATAGTCCTGGGATCGAGCCCCGCATTGGGATCCCTGCTTGGCAGAGTGCCTGTTCCTCTCTGCTGCCACTCTACCTACTTATACTCTCTCTATCCCTGTCAAGTAAATTAAAAATAAATAAAATAAAAATCTTTTAAAAAAACAAACCGAGATCCTAGTTAAAAAACAAAAACAAAACAATTAAAACTAAGAACTGAATCTGGCCACCAAATAATAAACACAAAATAAGCCTAGGAGTTTATTTTCCTTATTCCACCCAATAAGCACTTCACAGTTGTGAGCATTTCCTGATAACCATACATGGTTTTATAAGCAACCTCAAGATGACAACATTTTGAAGTTTTATTACATAAAAACAGAAGTGTACCAACACTTCCCAAACAAGCAAAGAACAAAATAATTTAAAATAAGGAAGTCCGGCTTCATATGATGCAATGAACGTTTCTGAGAAAATGCACACGTTTCTGATGCAAGACTAAAAGAATAATCAGAATTTATGAGGCAAAACAGATGTTACTATACATATTCAAATTATTTTTTAAAGGATTGTTTTATAATGAAAATGATTTCCTGGCTCATACTGGATTAGCTGCTTAGCAACTAATCAGAACACAAAAAAACCCTCAAATTTAGAACCTTTTCCCATACTCCAAAATCAATCTCAGATAAATAAAACAAAGTTGAACACTAAAAATATGAAGTCATAAATTAGAATTAATTATTTTTCAGGCATATGTTAGAGCAAAAATGTAAAACTTCAGAATGATATAACATATACAGTTGGCAGATCTGACTATACAAATTTTGAGCTCATGAATATTACTCAGCCATAAAAAAGAATGAACTCTTGCCACTTGTAACAACATGGATGAAGCCAAACAGTAATATGCTAAGTGAAGTAAATCGGAGAAAGACATATACTGTACTGAAATAGGCTCATAAATACAGAAAACAAACTGGGGGCTGGCAGAGGAAAGATGGGTAAGGAAACCAACTAAATAAGTACACGGGATTAGGAAGTAAAAATTTCAGGCACCTGGGTGGCTCAATTAGTTAAGCGTCTGCCTTAGTTCAGGTCATGATCCTAGGATCCTGGGATTGAGCCCCACATCAGGCTCCTTGTTGAACTGGGAGCCTGCTTCTTCCTTTGCCTGCTTTTCCCTCTACCTGCCACTCCCCCTGCTTGTGCTCTCTCTCTCTCTCTCTCTCTGTCAAATAAATAAATAAAACCTTTAAAAAAAAAAAGAGGTACAAACTTCAGTTACAAAATAAGTAAGTCACTGAGATGTAATGTACAGCATTGGGAATATAGTCAATAATACTGTAGTAATTTTGTATGGTGACAAATGGTGACTACACTTAAGAGTGGTGAGCATTTCATAATGCATGTTTTCTGTGGTTTCTTTAAAAATTTGTTTATTTAGGGGCACCTGGGTGGTTCAGAAGCCTCTGCCTTCGGCTCAGGTGATGATCCCAGGGTCCTGGGATAGAGCCCCGCATCAGACTTTCTGCTCAGCAGGGAGCCTGCCTCCCCTCCTTCTCTCTCTGCCTGCTTGTGATCTCTGTCAGATAAATAAATAAAAATCTTTTAAAAAATTTTTGTTTATTTATTTATTGGACAGAGAAAGATGGTGAGAGAGGGAGCACAAGGAGTGGGAGTGAGAGAAGGAGAAGCAGGCTTCCCGCTGAGCAGGGAGCCCAATGCAACTTGATCCCTGGACTCTGGGATCATGACCTGAGAGGAAGGCAGATCTTAACGACTGAGCCACCCAGGCACCCCTCAAAATGTATATAAATGTTAAATCACTATGTTACACACCTGAAACTAATATAATGTTGTATGTCAACTATACTTCATTTTAAAACAAATAAAAATAAAAAGGAAAAATAGCAAAAAAAAAAAATTAAAAAGGCAATAAAATGGCAAAACCACTGCAGAAAATATCTGCAGCAAATCCATCTGATGGTTAACATTCAAGGCACTTATAAAGAGTTCTACAAATTGATTAAAAAAAAAAAAAGATTTTAAATGTTAGGGACACCTGGGTGGCTCAGTCGCTTAGCAGCGTCTGCTTTCCACTCAGGTCATGATCCCAGGGTCCTGGGATCCCATCCGACATCAAGCCCTACATCGGGCTCCCTGCTCTGCCCGAAGCCTGCTTCTCCCTCTCCCACTTCCCCTGCTTGTGTTCCCTCTCTTGCTGTGTCTCTCTCTGTCAAATGAATAAATAAAATCTTTTAAAAAACAAAAGTCAAAAAAAGCTGCCATTTTAGACTAATTAGAAAAAAGGTGGGTTTTTTTACAAGTTATAATACGAAATTCTGATAAATGTTTAGTAAAATCAACACTCACTTATCATTTTCAGATAATGATCTGAGTCAAAAAAGATTATTTCTGGAAATCTAAGGAAATAACCCTAAAAATAGGGAAATTTAAATGATGTTCATTTCAGCATAATGTAACAAGTGAAAAATTGAAACAAACTGAAGTATCAAGTAATAAGGCAACAGTAAATTATGGAAAATCTAGGCAATGGAATATCAAGCAACCAAGAAAAATTATATTTATGGAAATAATTTGAAAAAAATAAAATCACATGCTATGTGACAAAAAATATACAGAATTCTGATAAAAGAACACTTAATTGAAACACATTTAATTTCATTCCATTTTTAAAGCCCACTTTTCAATAAAGGGGTTCTTTTCTTTTTTAAAGGCATTAAACCCAAAGACAAAAAAATTGAGATAGGAAAAAAAAAAACTAAGAAAATTTTGGAAGCTGAAAAGAACATGGACAGATATTAAAGGACTTAGCAGATATAAGAAAAGTGAATCCCAAGGTGCCAATGGGAAAGGTGAGCTTTTTATATGGAGGAACCCCATAAAGATGCAGCATGAGTGGGATGAAGGTGCCTCCAGATGTAGAAGGGTGATGGTAAAGAAGGCAGAGGTGCTACTGGCTCAATTCTATTTAAGTAGTGACATTCCAGAGATCCCCAACCCATTTCACACAGCCTAGCTACGAAGCCTCTCCAGCCATGGCAAAAGACTAGAGGTTTATTGTCTGAAGATATGAAACCTCAGAAAATCTCTGGACACCAGATATAAATGAGGTTAACTAAACCTTAAACGGAGGTATTAGGTAATGAAGGGAATGTAAAGACATCTCCCCTCTTCCTCCTTTGAGCTTCCAGAGTCTGGCAACCAGACCTTTATTTACTCTCCAGATAGAAGAGCTGAGGAGACTTTTCTGAGTGAAGACCTAAAGATACTCACTAGGAGTTGGGGGAGGGTGTTCCACATTGAAAATGCTCAAAACAAGCAACACTAACACAGGACTTGTATTCAGCTTTATGAGCAGAGAAACAAGATTATGATGCATCTGCAGAAAGCCTGTATTGTGAGAAGCAAAAAACAAGAAAAAAAATTTTTTGAAGAAAGTCTATAGGAGGAGGAACAGAAAACTTTTAAAAATGTGTTAATAATATCCTTGAAGAGGTGAGATTACAACAAAAGTGAAAAAAAGAACAAGATGCCAGAACAAAATTCACAGAACAAAAGGGCTCAGAAGGACAGAAGAATGGTCAACATGTACAAGGTGTTCAACATAAATAGTCATCAAGGAAATACAAATGAAAACAGTGAGATACTACTTCCCAACAATCTAAATGTCTAGAATTAAAAGAACACACAGTACCAAACGCTGGTAAGGAGACAGCGCAACTGAACCAGCAGAAATGAAAAGAAAACTATATAACCACTTCGAAAAATTATTTGGTGGTTTCCAAGAAAGCTAAACATACACTACTCTATGACCTACCATTCCACTCCACTCCTAGGGATATAGGATGCATGGAAATATTATGTTTAAAAGTGTTTAAGGCAGTTTTATTCATAACAGCCAGGAAATGTCCAACTGAAGAATAAATAATCATGTCATACTCACATAGTAGAATACCACTCAGCAGCAACATGGATTAATATCACATCTCTTAGATATTATGTTGACCAAAAAAAGCCAAACACAAAAGGATACATACTTATATGATTCCATGTGCTAAGTATAAAAACAATCAAAACTAATATATGGTGACAAAAATTGGATCAGTAGTTGCCTCTGGTGGCAGAGAGACTAAAGGGGCAGATGACTGGAAAAAAGCATGAAGGATTTTTCAAGGGTGATGCAAATATTCTTAATCTTGATTTTGGTCATAAATAAAAACCACTCACCAAATTGATTAAACTAAATACTTGAGATATATATCATGATAGCAGCATATGTTACATAGGTGGAATTTTTTGTTTTAGGGTATTCTTTTTGCATACGCATGGGCTTTATTAGCACATTTCCTTGTGAGCATCAGCCTACAGCCTTATCCGGGGGGAAGGATTCTGATGGAAGTTGGGTGTACATATTTTCAAATTCACTGAAGTATACACTTGAGATTTATGCACTGTACATGTAAGATTTTACTACATGAAAATTTTCAATTAAGAAAAAAATTAAGTGCTCTGAAAAAATGAGAGCAAAAGGAGATCAGTTAAGATTGGAAGGCAAGGTTAAAGAAATCCCCCAAAAAGAGGTAAAAAGACAAAGATAGCAAAAGGTAAGAAAATTAGAGAATCAATCCAGGAGCTCCAACATCCCAATACAAGCGTCCCCCCCCCCGCCCCCCCAAAATGTGGAGTGCCTGGGTGGCTCAGTGGGTTAAGCCTCTGCCTTCAGCTCGGGTCATGATCCCAGGATCCCAGGATCGAACCCTGCATCAGGCTCCCCGCTCCACGAAGAGCCTGCTTCTCCCTCTCCTTCTGCATGCCACTCTGCCTACTTGTGCTCTCTCTCTCTCTCTCTCTGTCAAATAAATAAAAAAATAAAATCTTTAAAAAAGAATTATAAAAAGGAAAGAAAGAAAAAAATCTGAGAGGAAATCATCTATAAAACAATTAAAATAAAATCCTCACAACTGAATTCAGGACATCAACTTTCAGGTTAGAGCCCAATTTTACTAGCCAATAGGTGAAAACAGAGCCATACTAAATGACATCACTGTGAAATTTCAAAACACTGTGAATAAAGAACCTATAAGCATCCAGAAACAGAAACAAATACAATGGTCCAAGAATTAGAATGGTACCAGATATCTCAACAAGATGGGAAATCAAGGCTAAAAAAATGAGGCGATACTTTTTCAAAATTTTAAAGAAAAATTATTTCTAGCTTAGAATTCCAACCCAGACACTTAACCATGTATGAAGATAGAGTCAAGGTATTTTTAGACTTACAAATCTCAAATAATTTACATAAATTCTTTCTCAAAAAGTTCCTGAAGCCAAGTATCCACCAAAAAGAAAAAACCCAGAAAGCAGAAGACATGGGACAGAGGTTAACCACAGATCTAGTATAGAAGAATCCTCAGGATAAAGGTGAAGGGAGTTCCCAAGATCATCACTATGGACCAGGTTCAAAGCGTAACCAATCCAGTTTGAAACCAGTCCACAGGCTACATGCAAACATCAGAAGAAACTAACAACATGTGATAATCTTGAGAGGAGACGTGGGCAAGTGACAAGACTGTATGCAGGACTGGATTCATGATAAACACTTAGAATACTAACCAAACATAAATAAACCACAATTATTAGCTCTAGGGAAAATAATAAACTGCACTAGAAAAATAATCACAACTTACTACATAACTTGAACTGTGAACCATACATTTACATGGTCATAAGGTAAACATTAAATATTCATCTAAGGAAAATTATCATACAATTAAAGTGGCAGGATGAAGTAATAAGGAGAGGGGAAGAGGAAGTGGCTAAGGAAGAAGGAGGGGGAAGAAAGCTGAATTCTCATGCTTAGAAGTGGGAAGTCAACAGATAATGCCTAAAACTGAAAAATCAGTACCAAATACCAAAGATCAACTAAAAGAATATATAGTAGTACCTTCTGGGAAAGAACGAATGCCAAGATTAGGCAATTGCATCTTATTCAACAATTTTTTTTAATTCAACAAATCTTACGCAAACTAACACTTTAAACTATAAGAATGTTTAACATTGATAAAAACAGACATCTCAGGAAAACAAGATACAAAATCCCAGGTAGGTTATGATTAAAACAATATGAAAGTATAAAGCATTTATAAGAAAAAGGAAGAAAAGCAAGTAATTAGCTATGTTGGGTGACAGGACCATCAGTGAAATTTTCTCCCTTTTCCAATGGATCTTTAGTAATGTTATACTGCTTTATAATTTTTAAACAAATTTTACAAAAGTGCTATTGGCTGTTAGCTGCCATTCCTATCGCCTTGCTTACAATGCTCCCTCCCCTATGGATATCACCCTACTTCTTGCAATGCCACCTGACTAATCCTCTTTCAATTTGAGTTAAACCATCACCTCTTTCCAGGCTCCTGGGTGGCTCAGTCAGTTAAGCATCCGACTCTTGGTTTTGGCTCAGGCCGTGATTCGCACACAAGCTCCTGTCCTGTAAGCGTGTATGCACGTGCACTCTCTTTCTAATAAATAATATCTTTTCAAAAAAAAAACATCACCTATTGCCTTTCATTCCCAGAGTACTCTTTCCGTCCTGACCCTATTCTGTCTTATATGAACAATAAGCTTCTTGAGTGTAGTATCATTGTCTTGGTAGCCCTAGCACTCAGCACAGAGCATTTAATAAATAATCATTCAATTATGCATTTACTCCAATAACCATAAGAAAGGACAGGCAATACATTTTTTAAAAAGAGGTAAGAAAGGCAAAGGAACTAATAATTTAACAAAAAGATACTTCTAAAGAGGAAATGTAATTTATCATTACATTTCCTTTTTTTCTACTTTAACACTTAAAATAATCTAACCTTAACTTTTCTATGTAACTCAGATTGGCAAAACATTATTCAAATCTTTTGCAAAAACTTATCTAGATTACCTTCCAGATAAACTCAAAATGTCTTAAATTCTTCATAAGCTAATAAAAGAGACAGCTATCACACAGTTTGGTAAACTTTGATGTGGAAGAGAGTGTTTTATATTAAAGAAATTTTTTTTCCATTATATTGACCAATAAGTCCTAAAATTCTTCACCTGATCATATTGTCAACAAAAACATTTTAAAGCAGATGCCAATAAATAGGCTCATTTCTTCTGCTGCCCAAAATATTTTAAAAAGCTGTTAAATAATGAAGTGAATAAATTAAAAGAGCTATTAAAGGGTGCCTGGCTGGCTTAGTCAGTGGAGCATGCAAATCCTGACTGTAAATCTGAGTTCAACGTTGGGCGAAGAGATTACTTAAAAAATAAAATCCGGGGGGTGCCTGGGTGGCTCAGTGGGTTAAAGCCTCTGCCCTCGGCTCAGGGCATGATCCCAGGGTCCGGGGATCGAGCCCCACATCGGGCTCTCTGCTCAGCGGGAAGCCTGTTTCCTCCTCTCTCTCTGCCTGCCTCTCTGCCTACTTGTGATCTCTGTCTGTCAAATAAAAAAATAAAATCTTAAAAAAATAAATAAATAAAATCTGGGGTGCCTGTGTGGCTCAGGGTTAAGCCTTTGCCTTCAGCTCAGGTCGTGTTCTCAAGGTCCTGGGATCGAGCCCCACATTGGGCTCTCTGCTCAGCAGGGAGCTTGTGATTCCCCTCTCTTTCTCTGTCAAGTAAACAAATAAAATCTTTTAAAAAATTAAAATTAAAACAAAATCCTAAAAAAAAAGAGCTACTAAAGGCTTCACAAAACACAATCTATTTTCATGAGACTATGAGACTACTGGTTACAAAATACACAAAAAGCATTTACATAGTAATTTGAAAAATTAACTTTAAAAAAGTCACAAAAATTTTACAATGAGACTTTAATCCCACTGGATTATCAAAAGAAATGGAACTTGTTTAAAAAAAATGGAACTTGTTACATTGAAATGTAAAAGAAATACAGTCTTTCATGAAGAGGACTAAAAAGTGATGCTTTTTTTTTGGTAATAAGAAAAATAGTTTGGGGCGCCTGGGTGGCTCAGTGGGTTAAGCCGCTGCCTACGGCCCAGGTCATGATCTCAGGGTCCTGGGATCGAGTCCCACATCTGGCTCTCTGCTCAGCAGTGAGCCTGCTTCCCTCTCTCTCTCTCTCTGCCTGCCTCTCTGTCTACTTGTGATCTCTCTGTCAAATAAATAAATAAAATCTTAAAAAAAAAAAAAGAAAAATAGTTTTAAGCATAATTTAATTATAAATAATAAAGATATATAAGGAAAATTACCTTCAGCTTCACAACACAGAGATAATCTGTTAATGTTTTGCAATATATCTGACCCCTGAACAACATGGGGTTTCGGGGCACCAACCCCACCTCCAGTGGAAAATCCATGTATACTTTTTTGACTCCTCCAAAACTTAACCACTAATAACCTACTGTTGACCAGAAACCTTACCAATAACATAAAGCCAACCAACACATATTTTGTATGTTATACATATTATATACCATTCATTTTTTTTTTTTTTAAGATTTTACTTATTTGGAGTGGGTGGGGGGAGAACATGAGCAAGGGGAAGGGCAGAGGGAGAGGGAGAAGCAAACTCCCTGCTGAGCAGGGAGCCCAATGTGGGGCTTGATCCCAAGACCCCAGAATCATGACCTGAGCCAAAGGCAGACGCTTAACCTGCTGAGCCAACCAGGAGCCCCATATACCATATTCTTAAAACAAAGTAAGCTTGGGCGCCTGGGTGGCTCAGTGGGTTAAGCCGCTGCCTTCGGCTCAGGTCATGATCTCAGGATCCTGGGATCGAGTCCCGCATCAGGCTCTCCGCTCAGCAGCAAGCCTGCTTCCCTCTCTCTCTCTGCCTACTTGTGATCTCTGTCTGTCAAATAAATAAATAAAATCTTTAAAAAAAAAAAAAAAAACAAAGTAAGCTAGAGAAAAGGAAACATCATTAAGAACATCATAGGGAAAATACATACAGTACTACACTGTTATTTATTTTTTTAAAAATCCCAGGATAAAAAAATAATAATAATAATAATAATAATAAAATCCCAGGATAAGACCTGCACAGTTGAAATCTGTGTGAAGGGTCAACTGTTTATTCTTCAAATTTGTTTTTCTTTAAACACATGTATTTTTACAAAAATGACACCATACATTATTTCACATTTTCTTCATTGTACCATATTGTGAACAGCTTTCCTTTTCTACTAGGTATATGATATTCACTGTACAGATATAGCAATTTATTTTACTAATCTACTGGTGGACACTTAGACTATTCATAATTTTTTAAAAACTATAAACAATCTAACACAAATAGTTTTGAGGGGTGGCTCGCGGACTCAGTAGAGCATGCAACTTTTGATCTCAGGATCGTGAGTCAAGATCCACAATGGGTGTGGATATTACTAAAAAATAAATAAACTTAAAAAACTTTAAAACTTTAGGGCGCCTGGGTGGCTCAGTGGATTAAGCCGCTGCCTTCGGCTCAGGTCATGATCTCAGGGTCCTGGGATCGAGCCCCACATCGGGCTCTCTGCTCTGCGGGAAGCCTGCTTCCTCCTCTCTCTCTGCCTGCCTCTCTGCCTACTTGTGATCTCTCTCTCTGTCAAATAAATAAATAAAATCTTTAAAAAAAAAAAAAACTTTAAAACTTTAAAAAAAGCTCTTTAAAATAAGTACAAAATTTGATAAAAAGAGAATACCTTTGTTAATCAGCTCCAAGGTAAATAACAAATGAAAAACCTTAATCTTACAAATCTACCTATGGAAACAAAGACATCATACACGGTCTATACTAAAGGCAATAAGCTCACAGAATTTTTGAAGTGTAATAAAGAAACTGAGGTTATTAGGTCAGTTTCACATCCTTTTCTCTACAAACCACAAACACGTTCCTACTTTCTTCAAATCAAATCCTCACTAAAACATGTATTTTACAAAAATTAAGAGAAAGTAAGGCTAGTTCTTTTTAATATAAAGACAGTCCTTGCTTTGCATGGTTACCATATTCACAAATTTCAGCTTCTACAGTTTAAATAACACAAGCCCCCCAAAAACACAGTTGAAATTTCAGACACCACATCAATACTAACTGTATATAATTTCATAAAATACAAACTGCATGGCTGGTTCTTCAGTCCATGAATCCCTATTTTATTTTATTTTTTTTAAGATTTTATTTATTTATTTGACAGGTCACAAGAAAGCAGAGAGAGAGAGAGAGAGAGAAGAGGAAGCAGGCTCCCCGCCGAGCACAGAGCCTGATGCGGGCTCGGTCCCAGGACTCTGGGATCACGACCTGAGCGGAGGGCAGAGGCTTTAATCCACTGAGACACCCAGGCACCCCTCAGTCCATGAATCCCTATTTTAATAAAAGATGCAAATCCTGATGAGTAACCGATCATGCCACTTCTTTCAAAGTTTGTCTATAATTGGTCCCTACACAGCCGTTACTCAGTTCATATGTAGAGTAAGAAGGTGTAAATGTCATGTGATAAGTCCAAGTTATATTTTATGAAAATGGATAATCAAAAAAGGAAACTAGCCAACAAAGGTAAAAATGTAGAATAGAAATGAAAAGTGATAATGCTAAATTCCAATTAAATATAGAGATTTAGAAGAAACAGCTGACCATGGAAATGCTGACATTGCTACCTTTCACCAGACACTAGACAGGCATTCAGAGGGACTCAGTGAAAGATGTTCCAGAGGAGAAACACTGACAGAAAAAACAAAAAAACAACAAAAAACTTTTAGAGAGCTCACAGATACTCTCACAACACTGAAAATACAAAAGAGAAAATGTTGGAAGCTAATCCAAACTTAGAATGACAAATTCACCAAAGCATAGAAAAGATCCCACTCCATATTTTAAGGTATACAAGGCAAGCTTGAAACTACTCGATAGGTTTTTCCACAAAGAAATAAAACACTAGTTCTGATACTTTAAATTACACCATACTGCATAAATACTATCATTGGACATTTAAAGGAACATCTATAATGTACTATAAATTATGTAACAGGATGCCAGAATTTGCATTCTAGAACCATAAACATATGTACAAATCCATGAGGTGTATGAATAACAAACACTAAATTATCTCTTTGGTTAATGTTGTTTCTCCTTTTCCCTTTTTTATTTTATTTTTTAAGATTTTACTTATTTATTGGACAGAGAGAGAGAGAGAGACAATGAGAGAGGGAACACAAGCAGGGAGAGTGCGAGAGGAAGAAGCACACCTCCCGCTGAGCAGGGAGCCCGATGCGGGGCTCCATACAAGGACTCTGGGATCATGACCTGAGAAGATGCTTAACCAACTGAGCCACCCAGGTGCCCCGAGATGTAAATGCACAAAGCACAAAATGACAGAATGACAAAAATTTCAACAGCAAAGTGAAAAAAAGGTATGAATTTGACTGGCCATTTTTAATTTTCTGACAAATCTTTAATCTCTAAACTTGTATGGTAGGAGAGGATAATTCGTATCTTTCAGTGTGTGTGTAACTGGAAAACAACAGAATATGCATTGCATTTTTACTCAATTCACTTAACTTTTTGCCAATTACTTTGTATTTTATGAAAAGTAACATCTAAAAGATGAAGAAAATTTAATTTCTTCCTTGCAGTACTCTAACTGCATTAAGTTACCATATATCTATAATGGCATTAATGTTTAACACAACATTAAAGTATTAATAACCAATTAAAGCCACTCAGTTAAACAACTTTCAAATATGGAAAAAATTTTCAGACTAACATAGCATATCACAGCCTCTAGTCTAGAATAAAAGTTTTCCAATACATGAAGTTACAAAAAGTCACTGCCAAAAGATAAAAACTTCTGGAAGAATTATTATATAAATGACTGACAATCTCTATTAAAAATGCATAGAACATTGCTGTAATAAAATTTTGATATGCAAAGGACTACATCTAAGGGACTACATAGCTAAAAAGAAACCTCTTACAGCCAGTATTTATCACCCCCTTAAACTCACCTATTAATCTATATATGTCCATTAAGATATGTTAACTTTTCAGAACCTGCCCCCAGACAGTAAGTTGAAAAACTACAGGCAGATCTTTCTTTAAAAGAGTGCCTACTAAAACAAAAGATTTTAAAACATATAAATGTCACTGCGTCACTAAGTAGCAATCATATAGTCTCTAGTCCAGTAGCATATGTAACATATAAGCCTTAGGCCTCCATAGCAGTTGGGTTAACAAAGGTTCAATTTTTAGAATTCATGGAGACCAGGCACTTCTCTTAAGAGACTACCTGCTACTGGGGCGCCTGGGTGGCTCAGTGGGTTAAGCCTCTGCCTTCGGCTCAGGTCATGATCTCAGGGTCCTGGGATGGAGCCCTGCATCAAGCCCTGCATAGGGCTCTCTGCTCAGGGGGGAGCCTGCTTCCTCCTCTCTCTGCCTGCCTCTCTGCCTACTTGTGATCTCTGTCAAATAAATAAATAAAATCTTAAAAAAAAAAAAGAGAGACTACCTGCTACTATTTGTGTATGTGTCAGTAATAGAAGCCAATCTTTTTGATGTTCCTCAAAGAATACGTGGACTTTCCACCGTAGCTAAGATTCGATAATTAAACTGGCTCTCCTCTGCTCACATTATAGATAGCTTTTACAGACTGTTTGCTTTTTATTTATCCATGAGCTGTGTGGATTACTTGGAAAATTATTTCTAAAGCATTATCTTTATTTGGGGAGGCAAGGGTCCTTTGGGTATAGAAAGTAGGGTTCTTTCTACTGTGGTTTTCTGCAACTGTGAGGTCAATCTTTCAGAGTTTGGGGGGTTTTATCTCTCCACAGTCTAAAACATTAAGTTCAAAACTACCTGATATCATGAAAATTAAAAACTTCTGAGCACCAAAAGACAGTATCAAGAACATGAAAAACACTCCACAGAAAGGAAGAAAATAACTGCAAATCACCTAAATGATAAGGTATTAATATCCAGAGTACAAACGTAAGCTCATTTTATTGCACCTCAATTTTCTGCACTTTGCAGATACTGTGGTTTGTTTTTGGTTTTTTTTGTTGTTTTTTTTTTTTACAAATTGAAGGTTTTTCACAACTCTCCTTGTACCATTTTTTCACCAGCATTTGCTCATTTCATGTTTCTGTGTCACACTTGGTAATTTTCAAAAATTTTCAAACTCTTTCATTATTATTATATTTGTTACGGTGCTCAATGATCAGTGATCCTTGATGTTACTATTCTAATTCTTTTGGGGCACCATGAACCATGCCCATATAAGACAGCAAACTTAATTCATAAATGTTGTATATGTTCTGACTGATCCACCAGCTGGCAGCTCCCTGGTCTTTCTCCCTCTCCTTGGGTCTCCCTATTCTCTGAGAAATGATACTGAAATTAGGCCAATTAATAACCCTACAACAGCCTCAAGCATTCAGGTGAAAGAGCCCTACATCTCTAACTTTAAGTCAAAAACTAGAAATGGGGCACCTGGGTGGCTCAGTGGATTAAGCTTCTGCCTTTGGCTCGGGTTGTGATCTCAGGGTCCTGGGATCGAGCCCCGCACTGGGCTCTCTGCTCCGCGGGGAGCCTGCTTCCCCCTCTCTCTCTGCCTACTTGTGATCTCTGTCTGTCAAATAAATAAATAAAATCTTAAAAAAAATAGAAATGATTAAATTTACTATTTATCTTCAAAGGCATGTCAAAAGCTAAGGCAGGCCAAAAGCCAGGCCTCTTGCGCCAGTTAGCCAAATGGTGAATGCAAATGAAAAGTTCTTGAAGGAAGTTAAAAGCAAAATTCTAATGAACATACAAAATGACAAGAAGGTGAAATAGTCTTATTGCTGGTAGAAAGTTTTAGATCAAACCAGCCACAACATTCCCTTAAACCAACGTCTAATCCAGAGTAAAGCTCTAATCTCTTCAATTCTATGAAGGCTGAAAGTAAGGAAGCTGTAGACGAAAAGCTTCAGAGGTTGGTTTGTGAGGTTTAAGGAAAGAAGCCCTCTGCATAACACAGAAGTGCAGGGTAAATGGGACTACTGGGTGGCTCAGTCGGTTAAGCTGCTGCCTTCGGCTCAGGTCATGATCTCAGGGTCCTGGGATCGAGCCCCACATCCGGCTCTCTGCTCAGCGGGGAGCCTGCTTCCCTCTCTCTCTCTCTCTCTGCCTGCCTCTCTGTCTACTTGTGATCTCTATCACATAAATAAATAAAATCTTAAAAAAAAAAAACAAAATAAGATTTTCAATGCAGATGAAACATTATACTGGAAAAAGAGGTCATCTAGGACTTTCATAGCTAAAGAAGAGAAGTCAATGCCTCGCTTCAAAGGGGACTTTAAGTTGAAGTCAATGCTATTCTACCATTCTGAAAGTCCTAAGGTCCTTAAGAACTAATGCTAAATCTATTGCCTTTCTGTACAAATGGAACAAAGCCTGGATAACAACACATCTGTTTACAAGATGGTTTACTGAATACTTTAGGCCCACTGTTGAGATCTTTCGCTCAGATAAAAAGATGCCTTTCAAAATATGGATGCTCACTGATAATGCACTTGGTCACCTAAGAGCACTGATGGAGGTGGAGATTAATGTGGTTTCTATGACTGCTAACATAACATTCATTCTGCAGCCCACACATCAAGAAGTAATTTCAACTATCAAATCTTTTTCTTTAAGAAATACATTTCATGAGGCAGCTGATCTTGGGGTCTTGAGTTTAAACCCCATGGAGGCAGAGTTTACTTTTTTTTTTTAAGATTATTTATTTATTTGACAGAGATCACAAGTAGGCAGAGAGACAGGCGGGGGGTGGGGGGAGCAGGCTCACCACCGAGCAGAGAGCCTGACACAGGCTTGATCCCAGGACCCCGGGACCATGATCTGAGCCAAAGGCAGAGGCTTTAACCCACTGAGCCACCCAGGCGTCCCCAGAGTTTACTTTAAAAAATAAAAAACAGGGGCACCTAGGTGGCTCAGTTGGTTTAGCATCCAACTCTTAACTTTGACTCCGACCACGTTCTCGGACTGGTGAAATCAAGTCCTATATCAGGCTCTGCATGCAAGGCATGAGGCCTACTTAAGATTCTCTCTCTCCCTCTGACCCTCCCCCGTTCATGCTCTCGCTCTAAAAAATGAAATAAAAAAAAACAAAAGAAAAAAATACATTTTGACTATAGCTCCCATAGAAAGTGATTTCTCTGATGGATCTGGGCAAAGTAAATTAAAAGCCTTCTGGAAAGGATTCATCATTCTAGATGATCTTTTTTTTTTTTTTTTTAAACATTTTATTTATTTATTTGACAGAGAGAGAGAGATCACAAGTAGGCAGAGAGGCCGGCAGAGAGAGGGAGGAGGAAGCAGGCTTCATGCTGAGCAGAGAGCCGGATGCAGGGCTGGATCCCAGAACACTGAGATCATGACCTGAGCCGAAGGCAGAGGCTTAACCCACAGAGCCACCCAGGCGCCCCCTAGATGATCTTAAGAACATTCAAGATTTATGGGAATGGGTCAAAATATCAACATTAACAGGAGTTTGGAAAAAGTTGATTCCAACCCTCATGGATGACTCTGAGGGGTTCAACAGTTTAGTAAAGAAACTACAGATGTGGTGGAAACAGCAAGAGAACTAGAATCAGAAAAAAAACCCTGAAGATGTAACTGAATTGCTGCAATCTCATGATAAAAGTTTAACCGGTGAGAAGTTAATTTTTACTAATGAGCAAAGAAAGTGGTCTCTTGAGATGGAAAGTGGTCTTAAGATGGGATCTTGAGAAGAGATGAAGCATCTCTTCATAAAGATGCTATAAAGGCCATTCAGTCAGAAGAGCATGCAAAACTTGACTTTGGAGTCATCATGAGTTCAAGTCCCACACTGGCTGTAGAGATTATTAAAAAATAATAATAAACTATTAAATAAAAGATTGTTGAGGGGCACCTGGGTTGCTCAGTGGGTTAAAGCTTCTGCCTTTGGCTCAGGTCATAGTCCCAGGGTCCTGGGATGGAGTCCCACAACAGGATCTCTGTTCAGCGAAGAGCCTGCTTCCCCCTCTCTCTCTGCCTACTTGTGATCTCTGTCTGTCAAATAAATAAATAAAATCTTACAAAAAAAAAAAAAAAAGAAAGATTGTTGAAATGACAACACAGGATTTAAAATATAAACTTAGTTGATAAAGCAGCAGCAGAGTTTGAGAAGACTGACTTCTAATTTTGAAAGTTCTATTGCAAATAAAATGCTATCGAAAAGCATCACATGCTACAGAGAAATTGTTTTGTGAAAGGAAGATTCAATGAGGCAAACTTCACTGTAGTCTTATTTTAAGAAATGGCCACACCCACCCCAACCTTTAGCAACCACCAACCTGAACAATCACCAACTATCAACACCAAGGTGAGACCCTCCATCTGCAAAAAGATTCAGACTCACCGAAGTTCAGATGATGGTTAGCATTTTTTAAAAATAAAGTGTTTGGAGAGCACATGGATGGCTCAGTCAGTTAAACATCTGACTCCTGGTTTCAGCTCAGGTCATCATTTCATGGGTCATGGGATTGAGCCCCATGCCAGGCTCCACACTCAGCAGGGAGTCTGCTTTAAGATTCTCTCCCCTGGGGCGCCTGGGTGGCTCAGTGGGTTAAGCCGCTGCCTTCGGCTCAGGTCATGATCTCAGGGTCCTGGGATCGAGTCCCACATCGGGCTCTCTGCTCCGCGGGGAGCCTGCTTCTCCCTTCTCTCTCTCTCTCTGCCTGCCTCTCTATCCACTTGTGATCTCTCTCTGTCAAATAAATAAATAAAATCTTTAAAAAAAAAAAAAAAAAGATTCTCTCCCCTGCCCTCCCCCACTCGCTCTCTCCCAAATAAAGAAATAAATCTTTTAAAAAAAATGAATATTTTTAAAATTCAGGTACATATACTGCTTATTTAGACCTAATGCTCTTTCACACTTAAAAGACTACAGTACAGTTGAAAAACAACTTTTATATAACCAAGCACAGGAAAAAATTCTCAACATTACTAGCCATTAAGTTAACACAAATCAAAACTACAATGAGGTACTATTTCACAACCACTAGGATGACTTAAATAAGAAAGATAACAAGTGCAGTCAAGTATGTGGAAAAATCATAACCCTCATACATGACTGGTAGTAGCATAAAAGAGTACAGCCACTTTGGAAAACAGCTTGGTAGTTCCTCAAACTGTGAAACATCAAGTTTCCGTATGACCCAGCAATTCTACTCCTAGGTATACATTCAAAAGAACTGAAAGCAGAGACTCAGATCTTTGTACTTCAATATCCATAGCAGCATTACTCACAACAGCAAAAAGGTGAAAACAATCCAAATGTCCATTAACAGATGAATGAATAAACAAAATGTGGTATGCACACATTATTCACCATAGAAGGAATGAAATTTTGCTACATGCTATAAGATGGATGAACCCTGAAAACATTATGCTAAATGGAAAAAGACATGAAAGGATAAATACTGCATAATTCTACTGACATGAGGTACCTAAAATAGGCAAATTCAGAGACAAAAAGTAGAATGGAGGTTACAAGGGACTGGGGGGAAGGGAAAACAGGGAGTTATTTAGGGGCTACACAATTTCTGTTTGGGATGATGAACAAGTTCTGGAAATGAATATTGGTGATTACTGCACAATGTTATGAATGTACTTAATGACACTGCATTATACAATTTAAAACAGTTCGGGGCGCCTGTCTGGCTCAGTCAGTACAGCATGCAACTCACGATCTCGGGGTTGTGAGTTCAAGCCCCACACTGGGTACAGAGGTTACTTAAAAGTAAAATCTTAAGGAAACTAAATTAAAATGGTTCAAAGAATAAATTTCATCTTATGTATAATTTAACCACAATAATCAATTGCTAAGGCCAGAAAATAAAACAAAACTATGTATGTACCTAAGCTTGTAAAGATCAAAAATTCACATAAAATATTTCATAAGTCCCTGACAACAATCCTAACACATATGGTTGATAATACAATACTAATCATAAGGCGATATTCCTATCACATCAGAAATCATAATTTAGTGCAATTTTTGTTTTCTCTCTCATATGTATGTGAAAAACTATTTGTTAGTATTAGAATCACAAGAGATACTGATAAATAGTTGTCATCTTGGGTGCACTCTCAAATCCTCAAAATGACACAGATACATAAGATGAGCAAAAGTCTCCTAAATTCCATTGCAACTGACAATTGTCTAACTTCTAATAAATTCTCCTAACACATACAGAACTGCCAGGCTGTGTAGTTCTCTTGGACGTATTACTGTAACTTTCAGTCACATTAATATAAACTTGCAAATTGGGAGTTTGAGATATGAGCCACATGTTAAACGTTCAGAAGAAAACATAAAAATGAAAGTTAAAGGATGTATTTTAAAAGAAAACTAAATAAGATAACTTGATTTTACAAAGCAACACATCACAATTATATAAAGTCACCAATGACTACAATCATCTGGTTCTCTCCATCATCAAACATATGCTGAATACCTATTTGAACTTAAAACAATGCAAAGTGATTTTAAAAAAAGAGATTCCTCCTCACGAAACTTAAAATCAGGGGTACCTGGGTGGCTCAGAGGGTTGAGCCTCTGCCTTTGGGTCAGGTCATGGGGATCTCAGGGTCCTGGGATGGAGACCTGCATCGGGCTCTCTGCTCAGCGGGGAGCCTGCTTCCCTGGCTCTCTCTCTCTCTGCCTGCCTCTCTGCCTACTTGTGATCTCTCTCTGTCAAATAAATAAAATCTTTAAAAAATAAAAAATAAATAAAAAATTAACACATAAAGTAATAACATATATATGCAAAAATATTCAGGGGCGCCTGGGTGGCTCAGTGGGTTAAGCCTCTGCCTTCAGCTCAGGTCATGATCTCAGGGTCCTGGGATCGAGCCCCGTATCGGGCTCTCTGCTTGGCAGGGAGCCTGCTTCCTCCTCTCTCTGGCTGCTGCTCTGCCTACTTGTAATCTCTCTCTCTCTCTCTCTCTCTCAATCTGTAAAAAAGAAAAAAAAATTTAAAAAAAAAAATGCAAAAATATTCAAATACCAAGGATACAAATTAAGAGTCCTAGGAATTCAAAGGAGAAGTGCTCTATAGTCCAGAAATGGTCCAGAGAAGATCTAGGCAAAATCTAGAAGTCCAGGAAGATGAGTGAAATCAAATGAAAATGAACTCTTTATAATCTAGCTTCATATAGCCGCTCAACACCTTGTACAATATAAAATTATTAGAACAGGTGAAGGTAGAGAAAAAGTCACTCCACAGAAGAGAATTCACAGAAATATGAAATGAAGCAAACCATCTGGCCCACATTTAAGAGATTAAAAAATTTTAAGTAGAGGGGCACCTAGGTGGCTTAGTCAGTTAACCACTGGACTCTTGATTTTGGCTCAGGCCATGATCTCAGGGTTGTGAGATCGAGCCCCACATCAGGCTCTGTGCTGAACATGGGCTTGCTTGGGATTTTTCTCTCTCTCTCTCCCTCTCCCTCTCCTCCTTCCCCACTCACACTCCCCCTCACGCACCTATGTGCACTCTTTCTCTGGAAAAAAATAATAAAATAAGTAGAAGTACATATTAAATTACGTATATTATATGAAAAAATTTCCAGAATTGCATGGAATTCTGCCATGATTTTATGTCTTCCAATTCACACCAATAAGTATCTGCTATTTATGAAAAATTTGAGTGTCTCAAAACCAATCAAATCAAGACTCACTTGCAAAATGTCGGCACTAAATTTAATCAAAGCTGCTAATTATAACAAATTACAAATCTACAAGTCATTGCCTATAAGACTCTGTTTCCTTTTTCCTTCATATTTTCTACTCAGTGCTTCATGGATTCAGGTAATTTTAGTTTAGGGCCACAGGTATTCTTTTTACCCAAATTTTAAATGTTTATATTCCTGGAACATTTGAAGTACTATATAAATGTCATGAAACAATGATAATTTATCCTGTAAAAATACAATTTACCAGATTATTACTATTAGTTCTATTCTGTCACCTTTCTATCTATTCAAAGGGCACTAAGTTGTCCCATTCACTCAATCAACATTTTAATAAGCCTTCCTAATTACCGTCTAGGCCCCAGAGTTATTCTCAAGGATTTCAGAACTCACATAGAGTAGATAGTCAATTAAACTAGCAGCTATAATGCAGCAGGATAACCACTATGATTAAAGTGTGTGACAGCAGAAAGGGGGAGGCAAAATAGGAGTGATATCAGGGAAGACTACTTAGAGGACCTGATGCCTGGGCTTAGTTTTGATGGATGAGGATCCAGTGAGGCAGACAGTTCAGGGATCAGGATACATGTCAATTCATCAATAAGCATATATTTCATGCCAGCCACTACACCAGCTTCTGGAAACAAAAATAATACACTTGGGGGGGCCTGGGTGGCTCAGTGGGTTAAAGCCTCTGCCTTCAGCTCAGGTCATGATCCCAGGGTCCTGGGATCGAGCCCCGCATCGGGCTCTCTGCTCGGCAGAGAGCCTGCTTCCCTTCCTCTCTCTCTGCCTGCCTCTCTGCCTACTTGCGATCTCTATCTGTCAAAAAAAATAAATATTTTAAAAAATGAAAAATAAAAAAAATAAAAAATAAAAATAATACACTTGGGGCTCTGGGTGGCGCGGTCATTAAGCATCTGCCTTCAGCTCGGGTCATGATCCCAGGATTCTGGGATCAAGCCCTGCATCAGGCTCCCTCAGCAGGGAGCCTGCTTCTCCCTCTCCTACTCCCCCTGCTTGTGTTCCCTCTCTGTGTCTCTCTCTGTCAAATAAATAAAATCTTTAAAAAAAAAAAAAAAATAAGGGGCACCTGGGTAGCTCAGTGGGTTAAAGCCTCTGCCTTCGGCTCGGGTCACGATCCCAGGGTCCTAGGATCATGCCCCACATCGGGCTCTCTGCTCGGCAGGGAACCTGCCTCCTCCCCTCTCTCTCTCTGCCTGCCTCTCTGCCCACTTGTGATCTCTGTCTGTCAAATAAATAAATTTTTAAAAAATAAAAAATAATAAATTTTAAAATTAAAAAAATAATACACGGGCCCTAATTTCAAGCCACTAGTAATCTTTTCAGGACCTTACTTGATAAAGAAAAGGCCTAAAATTTGGTCTTAAAAATGAGTTCAGGGCGCCTGGGCGGCTCAGTTGGTTGAGCAGCTGCTTTCAGCTCAGGTCATGATCCTGGAGTCCCAGGATCGAGTCCCGCATCAGGCTCCCAGCTCCCAGCAGACGGGGAGTCTGCTTCTCTCTCTGACCTTCTCCTCCCTCATACTCTCTCTCACTGTCTCTCTCTCTCAAATAAATAATAAAATATTTTTTAAAAAATGAGTTCACATCTCATTTTTTTTTAAAAGATTTTATTTATTTATTTGACAGAGAGAAATCACAAGAGAGGCAGGCAGAGAGAGAGGAAGGGAAGCAGGCTCTCCACTGAGCAGAGAGCCCGATGTGGGACTCGATCCCAGGACCCTGAGATCATGACCTGAGCCAAAGGCAGCGGCTTAACCCACTGAGCCACCCAGGCGCCCCACATCGCATTTTTTAAAAATGATTTCACCATGCACACACAAAGTAAATATTCTACGATTTTATTTATACAGGATTTATTATTTATATTACTAGGTGAAACTAATCTATAAGGACGAAGTCCAAACAGTGGTTACCTCTGAGGGGCAGTATCAACCTGGAGAGAGTAAGAGAAAGCCTACTGGAGTGATGGAAATGTTCTCTATCTTGGTTTTGCATGGTGGTTGCTTGGGTATATAGCTAAAATTTCATCAAGCTATATAGCAACATTTGTGCACTTTAGTGAGTATAAGTAATAAAGGAAGGCATTTCAAGATCTGGGAAGCAGCATTTCAAAGGCAAAGAGTGTTCAGGCAGAAGCCAAATCAGAGAAACTACCAGGGCTTCCCAACACTAAAGACTGACTTCAAACCACAGGGTGTTAGGTACTTTCCACTGATGAGCACTTGAATAAAATGAAGACATGTATTTCAGAAAGGTTATTCTGGTGGATATACAAAGAATGGATTGAGAAGGCAGGAGACTAGTAATAGTCCAAAGAACAGATGAAGGCCTTTTCTAAGGCAATGACTTTAAAGATGGAGAAGAAACAAACGATAATAAGGTAGCATCAAAGGGACACTGTGATAGATTAAATGTGAACAGAAAAAAAAAAAGACTCAAATGATAACCAGGTTTCTGGCTTAGGCCTGTGGGTAAATCACATATAAACAAATCATATTGCTTATACAATATATAAGCAGATCTGTAGAAAAATAAGTTACATTTAGTTTGGGACTCTACTGAAATATTAAAAAATATGCTCCACTCAAAGTGAAACATTTTTCTAGAACATGTTATTTATTGCCAAGTGTTCACTCAGTTGATATCCTATTTCTTTCATTATTTAAATATATTTGCTTGGCGGGCACCTGGGTGGGTCAGTTAAATATATTTGCTTGGCGATCTTCTGTCAACTTCAATTTATATTTATATTTATGTGGTACCAGTGATGTGACAATAAAAAAATGCTTCCACCATTGATTACTCCTTGCTATACCTCTAAACCTATAAAGAAGCAGCAACTTCTTGTCCTTCCGTAATTAGCTATAAAGAGGTATTCTTACCTCAGCATCTGACAAAGAATAACTTCTGATCTATAAAACTCCACACAGTGAAAGATTTCATTTATGGATGCTTCCATAAACTAAAGAATCTCTAAACCAAATTTATTAATCAAACAACTGTTCTAATCCCACCACAGCTGCTCACCAATGGATTCCAAAACCAACTTTAAAACAGAGCCAAAGATGACATAATAACATTTTAATACACTAACAATTTTTAAAGGCAAAAGATGCATTTAAATATATGTACATACATAGAAAAATATGAGTTTTAAGCTTCAAGGCATATACCCATGAGCATATGAACATTTATCGTGAACAAAGTTTTCTCTAAAAGTTTAATCTGTATTGAGTATTGTATTGAGTAGCTAACATAAGACAAACAACACGCAGTTGCTAGAAATACAGCAGTGAACAAAACAGACATGCCCCCACCCTCATGGAATTTTATAGCCTAGTGGTACATGATCAGGAAAACTGCATTCTAGAGCAAGGTTTCTAACTGACGATGCGAGGAATAAATTTAGTTTCTACCTCAGTTGCTAACCGATCATGCAAGGAATCTGCCCTAAGGCTTAAATTAAGACCCACATGACCAAAGATCAAGTATAAGAATTACTAAAAAGGGGGGCGCCTGGGTGGCTCAGTGGGTTAAGCCGCTGCCTTCGGCTCAGGTCATGATCTCAGGGTCCTGGGATCGAGTCCCGCGTCGGGCTCTCTGCTCGGCAGGGAGCCTGCTTCCCTCTCTCTCTCTCTGCCTGCCTCTCTACTTGTGATCTCTCTCTGTCAAACAAATAAATAAAATCTTTAAAAAAAAAAAAAAAGAATTACTAAAAAGGAACTTTCAAATAACTTGGTAAAAAACGTGGAGAGCCTCTTGAAAACTGAGCAGAAGAGAGATATAAGAATTAAAGTAAGAAAGCACCAGCTCAAGAATAAAGGTCTTAAAGATTTACCTCCTATGCACCCGAATTCCATCAAAATAACACTGTAAGTCAAGAAAGAAAACAAGGACTGAGCTAGCCAAGTACCCTTGTTTTCTTTCTTGGAAAAAAAAAAAAAAAAAAAAAAAAAAGAAAGAAAACAAGGAATAGAGAAAACAGGAGATCCAATACAGAACAGTGAAGGAAATCTTCGGATAATGGTGAAATAAGGACAATAGGTACAGATTGGAGCAGGCCAAAAGGCTCCAAGATAATTTTCCAATATAATGAACTGAGTGAACATCTGATGTATATTAACATATGGACAGATTTTGGGTGCATGAGTGGCTCGGTTGGTTAAGCAGCTGCCTTCAGCTCAGGTCATGATCCCAGGATCCTGGGACTGATCCCCATGCTGGGCTTCCTGCTCAGCAGGGAGCTTGCTTCTCCCTCTCATCCCCACTCATGCTCTCTCACACTACCTATGTCTCTCCCTCAAATAAAATCTCTCTTAAAAAAAAAAAAAAGAACACACATATAGATAGACTTAACAACTGGACTGGAATTTTTGGGGTTCAATTACAGTAAATAGAAACCTAAGCAAATAAAATAGGAGGCAATTATTGCAGGAAATATTTAGGAGGAATTCAAGGATACAGAAAAGGAAAAGTAATCCTAGTAACTGCTTAGCTGTGAAAAGCATTTATAAAGACCTAATTATGCAAACACTGAAAAATGATGTAACCAAAATTTTAAAATACATATACCAAGGCACCTGGGTGGCTCAGCCAGCTCAGTATCTGCCTTTGGCTCAGGTCATGATCCCAGAGTCCTAGGAAGGAGTCCTGCATTGGGCTCCTTATTCAGCAGGGATCCTGCTTCTCCCTCTGCCTGCTGCTTCCCCTGCTTGTGTTCGTGCTCTCTCTCTCTCTGACAAATAAGTAAATAAAATCTTAAAACACACACACACGCATACACACACCAAGATGAGGAAATGCGACTATAGAAAGAACACGTGTGTGTATTTGGAGGACAGGCAGCAGTGAAATTAAGAACTAAATCCTAGGGGGCACCTGGGTGGCTCAGGGGGTTAAGCCTCTGCCTTCGGCTCAGGTCATGATCTCAGGTCTTGGGATCAAGTCCCACATCGGGCTTTCTGCTCAGCAGGGAGCCTGTTTCTCTCGCTCACTCTCTCTGCCTGCCTCTCTGCCTACTTGTGATCTCTGTCAAATAAATAAATAAAATCTTAAAAAAAAAAAAAAGAACTAAATCCTGATCTTTAATAGTGGGATGCAATTAAATAGTCCTGAAACAGAAAAAAAAAGTATCACCATAAATATATTATTTGGAGATATAATGTAAAGACCAAATTAATAAATTTAAAATATTAAAAGTATTGGACAGTTAAGCAGAGGAAAACTGGCAAGGGAGAGAGGAAAACAGTACTACTGTTTTCATAACAAACCCTGTAGAACCATTTGATTCTAAAGTATGCACATATATCACTGTCATAAAAATTAAAACTAAAAGACTAAGAAAAGAAGGTAGGAGGGAGGAACACTAGTCATGGAATATAAGACAAAAAGAACCTTGGGCCCCCTCAAAACAGCAAAATTTTATTTATTTATTCTTTAGTGGGCTCTATGCCCAATGTGGGGCTCGAGCTCGGGACCCCAAGTTCAAAAGTCACATGTTCTACCAACTGAATCATCCAGGCACCCCTAAAATTCATTTTTAAATCACCTGGACTACTTAGAACCAATGAGAGCACTCTATGTTGATGCAAATTTTGTTCTCAGCTTCCAAAGTAATACTGTACAACATTTTAAGCAAAAAAGTATGTAACTCTAACCTCGCATTTGGCAGTAGATACTACTTGTCATCATAGATGAAAAGCACATGAAAGTCACTGTGTAAAAATAAATCATTTCATGGGCAAAATTATTAAATATTATATTGTACCAAAAGACATTCTCAAGTGTTCATGAACATAATACTTAATGCCATACTAGTCTCTTAATGTCTACTCAGGAATTTAATTAGGTATCTAAACTTCAATATCTGAACAGACAAAATTATATACTATACTTAAGCCTCTTACATTTTTAACTATAATTCAGAACGTTTAGTACATTTTTTTAAGTTGATTAAAGTTAAAGAAATCTTGAGATCAATACATCGCTTAGTTTACTCAATCCCTATCAGTACTCGATCCTTCACCTCCAACCTTACAAACATTATGCTAGTTCTCCAAATCTTCTAACATTTATATATTTATACCTTCACGCAGCCATCCAATATTTACTTAACACTTAAAATATACCCAGCACTGCACCTATCCTGGCAGTGGAGATTCACCATCATGTCTGACAATAAACATGTTAATTACATATTATGATAAAGGCTCTGAACGAACCATACAGAACAGTGCAATACTGACTTATAAGATAGTAAGAGAAGGCCTCACTGAGGCCATCAGAGCTCATACTTAAGGTATGACGAATGAGGCAGACCTGTGAAAATCTGAAGGCAGCCTTTCCAGGCTGAGAGGAAAGGAGTAACAGGATCTGATTTTAATTTCAGGATTACACTGGCTGCTGTGTGAAACCAGAAAAGCACTGCAAAGTAGCTTAGCAAGAGACAATGGCAGCTGGGACTAGAGTAGTCGCAGGGAAGACGAAGGGAAGTAAAAAGACTGGACTGGACACCAAACTAACAGGACTACATGACAGACTCAAACTGGGGATAAGAAGATAGGTCATCCCCTTTTGTCTCTGCCTGCCTCTGCCTACTTGTGATCTCTCTCTCTGTCAAATAAATAAATAAAATCTTTAAAAAAAAAAGGGGGGGGGGCGCCTGGGTGGCTCAGTGGGTTAAGCCTCTGCCTTCAGCTCAGGTCATGATCTCAGGGTCCTGGGATCGAGCCCCGCATCGGGCTCTCTGCTTAGCGAGGAGCCTGCTTCCCCTTCTCTCTCTGCCTGCCTCTGCCTACTTGTGATCTCTCTCTCTGTCAAATAAATAAAATCTTTAAAAAAAAAAAAAAAGAAGAAGAAGAAGGTAGGTCAGATGGTGAAAGAAGAGAAGAACTGAGCATGTCTAGGACTCTTGGTTTTAGCCAATATGATGTATATGATACAATAATGTATATGATACATGTATATGATAATGTATGATACATATACATAATGTATATGATACATGTGTATATGATACAATAATGGTACCATTTACTATGGTGGAAAAAAGACCAGGGGAGGACTTTGACAGAAAGGTCCTTTTCCTAACAGATCTCTTTAGAGTCTTTCATGAGTCATTAGAAAAACCTTAAATAAAAGCCTTTGCCCTCAAGGGCTACAATGCCAAAACAATCTAACTTCTTTATGGAAATGAAAGAGAAGCTGGAGAATTTCTCTGTAAAACTTTATTTTTTTTTCCCCTAAGATTTTATTTATTTATTTATTATTTGAGAGAGAGACAGAGAAAGAGAGAGTTCAAGCAGGGGAGCAGCAGGCGGAGGAAGAGGGAGAAGCAGGTCCCCTGCTGAGCAGAGAGCCCACACAGGGCTCCATCCCAGGACCCCAGGATCAGGAGCTGAGCCCAAGGCAGACGTGTAACTGACTGAGCCACCCATGTGCCCCTGTAAAACTTCGTTTTAGCACAGTTTTCTTTTAATGCAGTCCAGCATCAAGGATTCTAAGAACCATGTTATAGCAAGGTCTTGATGTATCAATTTTTCTGAATCTTGTTTACAAGATAGTAATAAACTTGAGATTTCCCTGAGATAAAAAGAGCCTTATGTTGGGGCGCCTAAGTGGCTCAGTGGGGTAAACCTCTGCCTTCGGCTCAGGTCATGATCTCAGGGCCCTGGGATCGAGCCCAGGATTGGGGCTCTCTGCCTGCCTCTCTGCCTACTTGTGATCTCTCTCTCTGTCAAATAAACAAATAAAATCTTAAAAAAAAAAAAAAAAAAAGCCTTATGTTAACACTAAATCCATAATAAAGAAGGGTGTTAAAAGAAGACCTTCATCTTTGAATAGACAGGTCTTCTGACAGGTCTCTGATTTTAACAGTAAATCTAAAACTACTAGTTTTATCACGCTTTTGTCAGTAATTAACTATGCACCTTTGACTTCCAAGAGATCTTTATTATTAGATAAGAGGAACAAGAATTTATCAGCATACAGAAAGAGGTGGCGTGGCTCAATTTATTTACTTTTTTAAAAGTAGATTTTGGGGTGTCTGAGTGGTTCAGTTGGTTAAGCAACTTTCTTCGGCTCAGGTCATGATCCCAGGATCCTAGGATCGAGCTGTGCATCTGACTCCCTGATCAGTGGGGAGCCTGCTTCTCCCTCTCCCTCTGCTGCTCTGCCTGCTTGTGCTCTCTCGCTCTGTCAAATAAATAAATAAAATCTTTAAAAAAAAAAAAAAGTAGATTTTGAGGGGGCTTGGGTGGCTTAGACGTTGGGCATCTGCTATCAGCTTGGGTCATGATCCCAGGGTTCTGGGATCAAGGCCCACACCGGCTCCCTGCTCAGCAAGAAGCCTGCTTCTCACTCTCCCTCTCCCCTTGCCCTCGTGGTCTCTGTCAAATAAATAAATAAAATCTTAAAAATAAATAAAATAAAATAAAAGCAGATATCGAGGGACACCTGGGAGGCTCAGCTGGTTAAGCTTCTGCCTTTGGCACAGGTCATGATCCCAGAGTCCTGGGATCAAGTCCTGCATCGGGCTCCTTGCTCTGCGGGGAGCCTGCTTCTCCTTTGGCCAGCTTCTCCCCTTGCTTGTGCTCTTTTTCTCTCTCTGTCAAATAAATAAAATCTTTAAAAGCAGATTCTGCTTATTTATTTATTTAAATAATCTACACCCAATGTGGGCTTCAAACTCACAACCCCAAGATCAAGAGGCACTGCTCTTAGGACTGAGCTAGCCAAGTACCCTTAGATTGGCTCAATTTAAACACATTTGTCATGAAGCCCAAACGGTAAAAGCTGAAGCATAAACAACCCCTGATTAGAGAAGCCATGCTTTCTGGATATGATATGAACATTACCCAGTTCTACTGAAGTCTTCTCAGTACCATTACTGGACCATCAACCATTTAATCGGAGTAGTACGTGACATGCAATATCATATTAAGTTTTATGTGTTTTGACAACTATATACATTACAAAATACTCACCATGATTGGGACAGTTAGCATCTGCCACCATACAAAGCTACTACAATATTATTGACTATATTCTCTGTGCTGTACTTTCCATCCCCATGACTTAATTATTTTATAACTGGAGTTTGTACCTCTTAATCTCCTTCACCTATTTCACCCATTCCCCCCACCCTTCTCCTCTCTGGCAACCACTAATTTGTTCTCTACATTTATGAGCCTGTTGCTCTTTGTTGTTGTTGGTTTATTCATTTGTTTTGTTTTTTAGGTTCCATGTAAATGAAATCATATGGTATTTGCCTTTGTCTGACTTGTTTCATTTAGCATAATTCCCTCTAGTCTCCGTGTTGTCCCAAATCAAACCACAAACTTTTAATTCATAAATAAAATCCCTCCACCTCTGCAGCTACTTAACATCAAAGCTTCTAATCCAGCTCTCGGCATTAATCTCTAGTACTTCAAATCCAAAAAGGGATTTCCTACAGTCACAGAAAGAATAATAATCACTTCTCTGACTTTTCCTGGGACCCACCATATAATCAAGTGCCAAAAATCTCCTTCTCCTGAGAAAACACCTAACAATTGGTTGGTCACCACATTCCCAACTCTTCGTACTTAATACGTCTTTCTGGAAGCAACCCTGAATGCTGTCACTGTGAGGTCTCCCTAACCACGCACAAAGACAAACAATGAACAAGAAAACACAAACAACAGCTGTTCAGTTTGGTAAATGGGGAGGCCATTAACCATGAAATGATGTCACCTCATTCTGCTCATCCTCCCCAAATCCAGGGTTCACTGGTGAATTTATCTCCTCTTTGTCACGGACACTTTACATGGAGTGTTGAACTGAGGATTCTGAAGAACAGCACCTGTGTAATCACTTAGGTGACTACATGTAAGTAGACTAACTTAAAGCTGTCCCATTTTTCTTCTTTACATGTAATAACAGCTTGTTAGATATACTTGCAAATGGCTTAACCTAAACCTGTAATTCCACCCTAATGCGAGAGATCTCACTGGTAAATTTAATAAATTCAGACAAAGGCAAATAAGTGCTTTAATAAGAGAGAACAGTGCATCCCAGAAGGTAACAAGTGTGAAATTAAATTTTCAGTTATACAATGATATATTATGCTAAGCCAACTAACATCAAATCATAGGCAGTATATCAGGGAAATTTTAATATTAATACAATGAAACTTGGCGAATAAAATCTTGGTTGGGGAATTAATGTTTTAGAGCATTTAGAGCATGTTTGAGGGCTGGTGAATAATAAGCAAAATTCAAAGTACTGGAATCTTCAACTATTACAAAATTATTCCACTAGCGAAGACAACAACCTTTAAGTGATGAAGAAATTAAATTCTTTAACATACAATTATTGAGCACATACTACGAAATGCATAGTGTTAGGTACTCTCAGGCCAATACACCAACACACACTGTACATCCCTATAGCACTTTCTTCAAAAGCACTGTAGCATTTAGCATACTATATGTTAATCATTCATAAATAATATATATACTACTTTTTGAAAATACTGTCCATATCAAATATACACAAAATAGAACTTTAAAAAGACGTTTTACTGTTTTATTCCCACTGACCAGACTATTTGCTCCTAGAGAGGGTCTTAGTCGTCTTTGTTTCTTCAGTGCCTAAGTCACGGGTGGCGCTCCGTAAAAATTTGCTGAATGAATGAGCAATGGAGCTCTCAAAAAACATGAAACCACAGCATAATTTCTGACATGCTATACTTCATCACCCAACTACTTAGTCTCATATAAGTGCCAAATTCCTCTTAAAGGGATTAGAAAAAATTCACCCACTTTATTAACACACACACACACACACACACACACAAAAAAGCTAAGGACAATTTTAATTCAGCCAATTCTTGGGGCGGAGAGGGGAAAGGCTTATAATTCTGTTTCCAGAATGATGAAAAGGAGAGAGGAGCAAGAAAAAAGAATGAAGGAGATTTTTTTAAGGTTTCTAGGAGTTCCGAAATACTCTAAACTGCAATTCATCTTTCATTCAATGTTTTTTCTAATGCTATGTTCCAAACATTTAGAATATATTTTTAGGAATACACAAGCCACAAACTCAGATGCAAAAGGAAGTGAAGAGAAGAACACAGCTACTAAATTCTCAGTACCCATGAAATATAGTAAATACACTTCAGAACATACAGGCAATCTAAACAAGGGTCAAGCCTTTAAGGAACAGCCTATTTGTGTTCTATTCAAGACTAGATAGAAAGAGGCCAAAAATAAAAGCTACCACTAATACATCTACCTTAAAAAAATTTTTAAGGTAAAATTTAAAAAAAATTTTAAGATATGCTTTCAGAAAGCGATGAATGTTTATATAACTGACATACAGTCTAGCTAAAACAGCAGGCAAAACCAATCTTCCTAATTTCTAAAGCTTCTGTAATGTAAATGAGAAGTCAGGGCCTTCACTTAAGTCCAGTGAGCGTTATCTGTCATTAACATAACACTCCATTCCCAAGGCCCCATTTTAGAAGATAAACTGCCTGCAATTCCATGTTTGTTTGCAGCAATATACAGTTGCTATTTTTTTAATACTACCTAATTATGGTTAGGCATTATTTAATGCTCAATAATTTTAACTAAAGCCAAGCGGGTAGGTATTTCAGTAACTTATCAAGCTTGCTTTTTATGTGTATTGTGATTCATGAAACCTATAGTATATTGTCCAATCCTCCCCCTACCTCCACCCCCAATCACCTTACAAGGAAGACTTTAGGGACAGAGGTTTCCACACCTATTTAGATTCTTCACGTGTCCCTCAAAGTTCCCAAACCATTTTTTAGCTCTATCAAAAGCTTTATAAATTCTTACTATAATCTTGGTAAAAGAAATTCTGTAATAGGAGCGCTTGGGTGGTTCAGTTGGCTAATCCTCTGCCTTTTTGGCTCAGGCCATGATCCCACGGTCCAAGTGATGGAGCCCCAAGTCAGACTCCCTGCTCCCCGGGATGTCTGCTTCTCCCTCTCCCTCTGCCCTTTCCCGATCTCGTGCTCTCTCACAGTCTAATAAATAAAATCTTTAAAAAAAGAAAAATAGGAAAGAAGTTCTACAATAAAACCTAACACTTGGGGCACCTGGGTGGCTTAGTCGGTTAAGCGTCTGTCTTCAGCTTGGGTCATGATCTGAGTCCTGCTCAATGGGGAGTCCTCTTCTCCCTCTCCCTCTCTGCCCCTAACCCCCCCAACCCCACTCATGTGCATGCTCTCTCAAATAAATATATTTAAAAATAAAGTCTAACACTGCCTACAGTAAACAGTATGTTCAAAAGAATTATCACTTTTTTAAAAAGCTCCTGATTTACATTTAGAAATACTATTTATCAACATGCTTCTCTTTTGCTTTTCTTTTCCTCTGAAGCAAACTAGTAAAACATAAATTTATACAAAGGATAGTTTTAAAAGGTTTTAACAAATATCTTTGCTACCTTTTCAAGTATTCATTTTAAAATTCAACAGGCAAACACTTCATAATAAATTGAACAATGACCTTCAATCAAATCAGTTTAAAATGCACCAACTATTAACTTCACTTATATTTACAAAGGTACTAAAATCTTAAGTTTGATATGAGAGTAAGCAAGGTAGAGTTTAATAAAAGTTAAATTTTAGAATCCCTTTAATGTCAGCTACATCACCCTCAAAGTTAAGAAACTGAACACTTCTGAACCATGAAGCTATAAACCAATTTGACTGATGTCCTCTTTCATGCCATGTAAGCCATTGCCTAACTGAGGCCAGACCTGTCAGGCTCGACAGCATCCCGGAAATGACTAGCCTACTAGAGCTGGAAACACATCAAGAATTTGGAATATTTCTCATATTGAGAAAAAAGTTCAAGGGAGATTGTCCATAAGAACAATCATTACACTGTTTGGTAGAAAAAAAGAAAGAAAAAGCATATTTTTGTTATTCTGGCCAGGTCACAATGAATACACCTAAATTCTGTATCTATTTTCCGGGGATGTCCCTCTGCGTTTATCTATATTCCCACATATGGACAGAGTTAACTACTAAATCCTCACTTTGAATGCCTCTCTTTTAGTACAATTTTTATTTTGTATCCTTAGCTACTGACACCATCACCTGAAGCATGGCTGGTTTCTTGATTTAGAAACCTGTTAACAATAATGCCAAGCATCCAACCTGCTTAATTGTTTCACTTCTTACCAAGAATAGCCATTAAATGTCGAAAAGATACAAGCATACATACATACACACACACACATACACTCAATTCCCAGTCATGAAAAATTAAGTCACATTCCGGCCATAAACTGTGCAATAGACACTTCCAGTTAACGTGCGCTTTAGCGATCACGGACAGCGGTATCAGAGTAAGTGGTAGGGGGTTGGGGCTGTTAACAACACACTGCATCAGAGCCAATAAGCAGGAGGCTAAGACTGGCAGCAAGGCCGGTCTCTAAAGGGAGCTATAACACAATATCAGAATGCTGGATTTCCGAATGCCATTTTGCGGGGAGGAGGGGGTGAGAACTGGGGATCAAGTGCAATGTAAGGCTCTGGCCAACGTCTAAGGAGATGAAACCTAAGACAAGGTCTTGTGGCAACACCAGCTGCCCAGTCTCATCTCACCTCAAATACAACTTAATTTCAGGTCCTTCTCATCCAAGTCAGTCGCTCAAAGGGTGAGGGGGTGGCAGGAGTGGGTGATGATAGCCCCCAAGAGACTGGCAAAGGCCCCTCGGAAAAGGCGGAGACTCCACAATTGGAAGGGGCTTCCAGCAGCAAAAAGAAAAGGCTTTGCAGCTGCCTCCCCTCTCCCTTCCAACCAAGGCCGTTGGGTACGAGCTTAGGATGTTGTTGGGTTTTATGAAGGAGTGATAGGAGAAAATGGCAGTAAAGGATGAGAGAGGCTGGAAGGGCTGGTGCCACCCAAGAAAGGGGGGAGAGGACTTCCCTGGACACATCCAGGGTAACAACGCCACCAAACAGCACGGACATTTCCCTACCAGCACCAGATACCCCTCTCTGTGGGAAAGCTGCTCCCCCTTCCATACGGTCCCAATTCCCAAACACTGCTCCCACCCGACCCTTCTCCCCAATAATATTCCCCATCGCTGGCCTCCTTTCCCTTCCGCCTCTGGCGCCCCACGCCCTCAACCTCTCCTCCCCTTCCCCGGTCACCCACCCCCGGGGCAGCCAGTCGATGGCCTCCCCCGCAGCTTGCCCAGACCCCTCCCCCCTCACCTCTCCTCAGCGCCTCCTCGTAGCTGAGGAATCCGATCCGTGACTCCTTGGCGCCCATGCTCCCCTCATCCCCTCGGCCGGGGGTCGGAGCCTGATCTCGCCCCCACCCCCCCCCTCCCGCCCACGACTCGGCGTCCCTGGGTGACGGTGTCGGCGTCCCCCAGCCCCCTCCTCCCCCCACACTAACAAGTGCGGCTTCTGCCCCGGCAGCTCCTCCCGGCCGCCGCCACCGCCTCCATGCCGAATCACGTGACCCGCTCCCACCCCGCCCCCTTCCCCTCCCTCCTACTCCGCCCTTCTCCTCTCTCCTCCCTTCCCTTTCCTCCTCACGCCCTCTTCCCTCCCCCCTCCCCCCTCCCACCGGCCCCGCCGAGGGTCACCTGACCCGAGGCCGGGGATTGTTCCGGGTAATGGCCGCCAGGGGCCACACACACCGCCCCGCCCCAAGCTCTCCGCTCGCAGGAGCGTAAGGGAGGGTGGATCCCGCGCGTAACGCATCATCCCGCAGCTTCCCGCCAATCCGAAGCCTCAAGGCCCGGGAGCCTCCGCCCACTCGAGCGGGCGACTTCCGGGGCGCTAGTGGCGGTGTCTCCCGCCCACCCGTTCTGGCGTCTGAGGGGCGGGGCCGGAGCAACTGGCGGTTGGTCTGTTCTTGGACAGGCCCCATCTTGGGTGGAATCTTAGGAAACCGGGGTGTGAGGGGTGCAGTGAGAGAAAAGGGAGGGCAGGGGAGAAACTTCTAACGGTATGGGAATTCTTGGCTAGGAGGGAGTTGTGAAAGGAAAGAGACTCTCAAGGATTTCCTGTGACGAAAGCATTCTTAATCTTGGTGGGGAGATCCCTAAGGAAAAATGAACCTCGTGAAAAGTTTAGAATATCTTCCTTTTCACGTTATCCGTTTCTCCCCATACCCCAGTTGACTCTAGATTTCCCTTCACGTCTGCACTCCCACTCCGCCTCCCACTCCGCCTGGCTCTTGTATAGACTCTCTGGGAGCTGCTGTGCAAAAGGTTTAGCTAGCTTCTCTCCAGGAGTTGCTCCCCACCAGAGATGTGAGGCTTACAAGTCTTATTACAACGGAGCCCCTTGCTTTTCAAAAACCTGTTTTCTATTGTGGTGAAATACAGAATTAACCATTTTTAAATACCTCATGGGCGGAATCATAACAGTATTTCTCATTTCCTGTCTGGCTTATTTGACTTACTTGACCATAATGTCCTCAAGGTTTGTCTCTGTTGTAGGTTGTGTCAGAATTTCCCAGATTTACAATATGATCCAGGATTCCACTTGTAAGTATATAACCAAAAGAAATGAATGCAGGGACACATATTTATACACCCATATTTATAAATATTATTCCCGGGGCGCCTGGGTGGCCCAGTGGGTTAAAGCCTCTGCCTTCCGCTCAGGCCATGATCTCAGGGTCCTGGGATGGAGCCCCACGTCAGGGGCTCTCTGCTCAGCAGGGAGCCTGCTTCCCTCTCTTTCTCTACCTGCCTCTCTGCCTACTTGGGATCTCTGTCTGTCAAATCAATAAATAAATAAAATCTTTAAATAAAATCAATAAATAAAATCTTTAAAATATATATATATAGGGAATATATATATATATATATATATATATATATTATTCCCAATAGCCAAAACATAGAAATAACCCAAGTGTCCATCAATGGACAGATCAACAGATGTGGTATAGTTGGCCCTTGAACTCAGATGAACTCAGATTTGAACTCCAGGGGTCCTCTTGTATGTGGATTTTCCCCCATAAATATCATATAGTACTGTAAATGTATTTTCCTTATGTTTCTTTCCTCTAGCTTATTTTATAACAATACAGTATATAGGGGTGCCTGGGTGGCTCAGTCATTAAATGTCTACCTTGGGCTCAGGACCAAACTCCACATCAGGCTCTCTGCTCAGCCGAAAGCCTGCTTCTTTCTCTCCCACTCCCCTTGCTTGTGTTTCCTCTCTCACTGTCTCTCTCTCTGTGTGAAATAATCTAAAAAAAAAAAAAAAAAAAAAATACGGTTGACAGACCTGGAGCAGTTCCTGTCTGCTGCTAAGGTTTCCACTAGAGATGCAAGAAAAAAGTCCTCGTGCTTTCTGTCTGTCTCATTGTGGCAGTCAAGATTGAGTGGGGGAGTACAGGCTAAAATGAGGGAAATTTCTGCAACTCAAGTAAACCTTGTCAACAATGAAGATCTGGTTTACTCTAAAGTGTCTAAAATTGGAGTTTATGTAAAGTGTTGGAAAAGAAAAAAAAAATACGGTATAGGGGCACCTGGGTGGCTCAATTGGTTAAGCGACTGACTGACTTGGCTCAGGTCATGATCCCGGAGTCTAAGGATCAAGTCCCACATCAGGCTCCCAGCTCCATGGGGAGTCTGCTTCTCCCTCTGACCTTCTCACCTCTCATTCTCTCTCTCTCTCTCTCTCAAATAAATAAATAAAATCTTAAAGACTGAATGGCTTGGATTAGCCACTCAAAAAAAAAAAAGTATATAATACATATAGCATGCAATATATGTGTGAACTGTTTATGTTATTGGCAAGGCTCTGGTTAATCAACAGTAGTAAAGTTTTGGGGGAGTGATATAAGGATTTTTGCCTATGCAAGGAGGGTTGATGCCCCTGACCCTCTCGTTCAAAAGTCAACTGTCTGTGTGTGCGCGCGCGCACATGTGTGTATAAGTATATATTGTTGTGTATATATACACTATGTATATATATACATATATATACACACACAGTACACAATACGCACTTGTATTCTATATACAGTTGTATATTATTCAGTTCCTCGCTTTTTAAGCCTATTCAATTTGTTTCTGTTAGTCTTCACTTTCAACGTCACAGTGTAAAGCTTTTGGATAAGGAAATAACTTTGAAAAATAACCATTTGGATTAGATTAGACAGGAGGTGCCAGTCAGGTAATTCAGAGCCAGCAAAAAGATTTTAGTTCCTAAAGCCAACAGATTATGATACACCCTGGTAGAGAAAGAAGGCAATACTCTTGTTTCTCTACTTGCCTTTCCTGGCAGACCAGATCAGCAGCGTGGCATTAGTCACTGTGCCGCCCTTTCCAGTTCACCGTGAGGCAGTTAATTTTAAGACCTCAGATTAGTTTCATTACTAAAAGGCCATGAATGAGGGGGTTGGGAACCCACTTCAAAGCCTTTCATTTCCAGATCATTAGTTTGGTATAGACAGATCTCCAGACAAAACAACTCTATCATCTCCAGCCCGCAGTTAGATTATCATAATTAATGGGATATGAATCTTAAGGGCTCACCTGTAGGGAAGAAGACCCTCAAGAGTTCAACTGCAACATACCTAAGCATTATTACTGTCTCAAATAATCAATACCTAAAGACAACCTTGGTCTACCAAAGATAGCCCTGAGTGATTATCTACCCATTTGATTTACAGTGGAATTTGAAGCAAATTGTAGCTCTTTGTAGTACTTGCCCCACTTGAAAGGTGGGGCTAGGGTTGGACTTAATCACATGAAATAGTAAATTGTTATAAAATAGGAAAGAGTAGAATATAAACTTTATAGTGAAAGATTTAGAGCAGTACTAACACACAGGAACGTTTAAAATTTCCTCCTTGGTTTCAGACCTGCATTCAGGGCCATAAAAATGTTCATCCCATCACAGAGTTTACCATGGATTAAACACTTCTCGAAATTGTGAGTTGAAATAGCAAACTAAGAAATAGTATTTCTCCCTTGTCTGAGTTAAATTAAGCATATTATTGAAGGCAGTGAAGCAGATAGTTATGTCTGATGGGAATTTTAAATGTTAAGCTGGGATTAAGGCCTGCCTTTTGGTTTGTATTACACAGTATCCGGCAGTCAAATGTTAAACATCCCTCTATAACTTAAAATTGACACAGTACTAAAGTTTGATGATGTAGAAAATCTAAAGGCCACTTGTCATGCTGAAAGGAATCCTATTAATCATTTAGTTTGTTCACTTTCATTATATTTCACTTAATCCAGTGAAGAGTTGGCCAGCCACCTGACTTCAAGCATTAGGTTGCACTTGGAGAACCATTGTTTTAACTGTAATTACATGCCCGTGAAAGAGCTGTCCATATGAAGATTTAAAGTGTGGAAGACCGGCATGTAATTTTTACTTCCAGTTGAGCAACTTAAATGACAGTGTTCCTCAGTTTGTACTCCCAGAGAAATAACATAGGAATCGGGCAGAGTCATTTTAATACTTGCCAAAGCAGCTTAGGTCATAGTCAGGGACATCAATACAATAAAGAAGGTATGCAACAGCACCTCATTTATGTTTAACTTGATTGCCACAAAATGAAGCCAACAGTGTATGAAGTATGACTACAGAATTGGTTTTTTTTTCTAGTATTTTGTACTTGTCTCTTTATAATGATAAAATACGAGGATGAGGTCACATTTATATTTTAAAAATATATGTATTTTAGGGGTACCTGGGTGGCTCAGTTGGTTAAGTGACTGCCTTCGGCTTCGGTCATGATCCTGGAGTCCCAGGATTGAGTCCCGCATCAGGCTCCCTGTTCGGCGGAGAGTCTGCTTCTCCCCCTTCTCATCCCTTCTCTCTCTCTCTCTCATTCTCTCTCTCTCAAGTAATAAACTAAATAAAATCTTTAAAAAATGTATTTTAATGCTGAAAAGAAATAAAAAAGTGTATTTTAGAGTAAATGAAAATATAATTTTAAACAGTTATTTTTAATGAAAATAACATATATTCTATGTAAATAAAAGTTTTTCCTGGGGCACCTGGGTGGCTCAGTGGGTTAAAGCCTCTGCCTTCGGCTCAGGTCATGATCCCAGGGTCCTGGGATCGAGCCCCACATCGGGCTCTCTGCTCCGCGGGGAGACTGCTTCCTCCTCTCTCTCTGCCTGCCTCTCTGCCTAGTTGTGATTTCTCTCTTTCAAATAAATAAAATATTAAAAAAAAAAAGTTTTTCCACCAATTAAAAAAAAGTTATATAAACTATACAAGTATATAAAGTATACTTCACCCCATCTCATTCCCCAAGGGTATGTATCCTTCCAGTTTTCTGTAACTATACCCACCACACACCTTTTTCATAGTCTACATACTGATCTGCAATTTCTCTTTCACTCAACAGTATAGCTCAAACCGCTTTTCGTGTCAGCTTATAGATCTACCTTATTTTTTTAACATACATAATATGCCGATTTTATGTAGTTAATGTATAATTAACCAAACATCTGTTGATAAACATTATTTTCAAGGGTTTCAATATTACAGACATTGTTGCAATTGACATCCTAGTACATATATCCCCTTTACAAATGTGAGAATCTCTGTAGATGGAATTTCCAGAAGCTGAATTCCAGAGTCTAAGACTATGCATCTTTAGTTTTAATAGTAGATGTTGCCAAATTGCTAGAAAGATTTGGATCAATTTACATTCTAATGAAGAGTGTCCGAGAAAGCCAATTTCCTCTTACCTTACTAATATTGATATCAATTTAAACTGATTTTTGTCATTACCCTCTACCTATCACAAATCCTAACAACACAGAACTGAATCCCTGCTTTTCTAGACATGAAATTCATTTTCATTTAAAACCTGGACAAAGGTGCACCTGGGTGCCTCAGTTGTTAAGCGTCAGCCTTCAGCTCAGGTCATGATGCCAGGGTCCTGGGATTGAACCCCTGCATTGGTCTCCCTGCTCAGCAGGGAGTCTGCTTCTCCCTCTCCCTCTGCCGCTCCCCCTCCACTGGTGCTCTGTCTCTCACTTTCTCTCTCTCAAATAAATAAAATCTTTTAAATAAATAAATAAACCTGGACAAAAATTTTTTTGTTGTTGTTTATTTACAGCATAACAGTGTTCATTGTTTTGGCATCACACCCAGTGCTCCATGCAGTACGTGCCCTCCCTATTACCCACCACCTGGTTCCTCAACCTCCCACCCCCCCGCCCCTTCAAAACCCTCTGGTTGTTTTTCAGAGTCCATAGTCTCTCATGGTTCATCTCCCCTTCCAGTTTCCCTCAACTCCCTCTCCTCTCCATCTCCCCATGTCCTCTATGTTATTTGTTATGCTCCACAAATAAGTGAGACCGTATGATACTTGACTCTCTCTGCTTGACTTATTTCACTCAGCATAATTTCTTCCAGTCCCGTCCATGTTGCTACAAACGTTGGGTATTCATCCTTTCTGATGGAGGCATAATACTCCATTGTGTATATGTACCACATCTTCTTTATCCATTCACCCGTTGAAGGGCATCTTGGTTCTTTCCACAGTTTGGCGACCGTAGCCATTGCTGCAATAAACATTGGGGTACAGATGGCCCTTCTTTTCACTACATCTGTATCTTTGGGGTAAATACCCAGCACTGCAATTGCAGGGTCATAGGGAAGCTCTATTCTTAATTTCTTCAGGAATCTCCACACTGTTCTCCAAAGTGGCTGCACTAACTTGCATCCCCACCAACAGTGTAAGAGGGTTCCCCTTTCTCCACATCCTCTCCAACACACGTTGTTTCCTGTCTTGCTAATTTTGGCCATTCTAACTGGTGTCAGGTGGTATCTCAATGTGGTTTTAATTTGAATCTCCCTGATGGCTAGTGATGATGAACATTTTTTCATGTGTCTGATAGCCATTTGTATGTCTTCATTGAAGAAGTGTCTGTTCATATCTTCTGCCCATTTTTTGATATGATTATCTGTTTTGTGTGTGTTGAGTTTGAGAAGTTCTTTATAGATCCTGGATATCAACCTTTTGTCTGTACTGGACAAAATATTTTAAGAATGACTAAAGAGATGTCAGTCATTCTCTCATTTACATCTAAAGGTGTTTCTCCTTTCTGTTTATCATTCTTTAAAAGGTGTCTAACTGGCAAAATTTCAACAGGGCCCATTCCCTAAGAGCTTCTGACTCACAAGATACATAAGCTAAAAATGAAGAATGGGAAAGAAGTAAAACATTCAAAGTGAGGACCTTTAACTTAGACCTACTTTAGAAGGTGTCTTACCACAATCCATGTCTGGCAAATAATTTACACTACCCGCTGAACCTGAGTAAATGTTTACTCTTTTATAGTAACTCCACACTGCCCTCCCCCACCCCAGAAGCAATGAGGTTGTATGTGTATCTCTTTTTTTTTTTTTAAGATTTTATTTATTTGACAGAGATCACAAGTAATCAGAGAGGCAGGCAGGGGTGGTGGGGGGAGCAGGCACCCCACTGAGCAGAGAGCCCCAATCGGGGCTCGATCCCAGGACCCTGAGATCATGACCTGAGCAGAAGGCAGAGGCTTTAACTCACTGAGCCACCCAGGCACCCCTATATCTCTTTCAAATTAACAGCTCACAAAGGTTAGGGAAGGGGTATTGTGGCCGGTTTCACCAGCAGCTGTTGCTGTGGCTCTTGTCATCGTTGTTGTTGTTAGCTCCTGAAAAATCAAGCAGCTTCTTCTTAGTCCTCCTCTGATCTTATTCCTTCTAATAGGACAACAGCATTTTACTCAGGCCAGTCTTTTCCAACAAAATAGAAAGTATAAGTTTAAGAATAAGTACATTCATTGAATTCTAATCAGCATTAGAACATAGAATAATCAGAATCTAGTTCCGAACAGATCTAAGACATACCTTACTTCAGTTTCTAGTTTCTTTTTTTTTTAAGATTTTATTTATTTATTTGACAGAGAGAGATCACAAGTAGGCAGAGAGGCAGGCAGAGTGAGAGGGGGGAAGCAGGCTTACCGCCGAGCAGAGAGCCCGATGCAGGATTTGATCCCAGGACCCTCGGACCATGATCTGAGCAGAAGGCAGAGGCTTTAATCCACCGAGCCACCCAGGCGGCCCCAGTTTCTAGTTTCTAAATTGCTTTGTCAAGTCATCTGAAGTCCAGCTGATCATACTAATAGGCTTATTAGTTAATAGTTAGCTTACTTAATAGTTAGCTATTTGAGAAATGGCAACTCTAGCTGGATACTTTAGATTTTGATTTCTTTGTCTACTAGATGAAGGCTTTATACTCAATCAGGCTTTTTCCAATTCTTAAGTTCTATGATCTTATTATCTTTCGAAATGTACATTCTCTTGCCACCTCAAATCTTTATATTTTTAGGTCAGGCTGAGTTTTTCTCACCTGGCTATTAATGCAATGCTTCTATTCTGTTTCCCACCTTTTACTGAACTACCAATGTGCTATTTGTCTAATTCTCCTCCATTTCTTCACTCCCGGCTTCCTTTTGATTAACAGCTGTTATTTTGATGGCGAAGGTTATGCATGCATGGGGACAGGTGTTATATGGGAAATCTCTGTACTGTGGTCAATTTTGCTGTGAACATAAAACTCTGAAAAATCAAGTGTGTTAATAAAAAATTCTGATACAGACACATGCCTGCCTACATGTAGGTGTTTAATAACCAGTAATTATGGTATAATTCAAAAAGTCTGATGTTCACAGTGGATGAGGATGGGGTAAATCATTAGTCTTCAGAGGAGTTAGTAGGTGAAGCTAGATATGCAGTATGTGAGTTAGGATCTAGATTTAGGTAAAACTTTTTGCTTGGTGATCCAGACCCAACAAGTAATATTTTTAAAAATCCCAAAATTTTCTTCCAAAAGGATTTGAAAGCTATAAAATAGCAGTTGGCCAAACGTTTTTTGGCAATTAGATTCATTTACTGGCATTCTGGGGGTGGGGGTGGAATCCAATCTGGGTTTCTTTGAAAAAGGAAGGAAATGGAAATTCATACAAAAACAGAGGAAGTTGAGAAGTTTCTCACTCAGGATCTAACATCTTCCCACTGCCCCCAAATTTGGTATGAATGCAAATAGTTTATTTTAAAATTTATTAAGCATTTTTCTGTGTGCAAGAGACGGTGCATAACCTTAGGGAATACAAAGATGAATTCTCTCTAAAGGCTCTAAGAAGTACTATGATTGAGACAAATATAGTACATTATGGGAAGTGAGAATACGGAGAGTCCAAAATAAAGGAGTGGGGGAGGGAGGGAAGCCTTGGGGGATGGGAGTCTTGAAGGAAAGAGTAAGAAATCAGCCATTCATTCACTCCTTCAACAAGTTCAAAGTGCCTAGTATGTAACAGGTATCATCCTAGATCCTGAAGATATTGAATTGACCAAAGAGAAATTCCTGGTCTTATGAAATCAACATTTTAGTGGAAAAAGAAAGACAAAATAAGTAAAATAATATTAAGTCCATTGGTAACAAGTTCTGTGGAGAAAAATTACAGAGAAAGGAGACAGGAAGTGCTGAGATGAGGTTGTAATTTAAAATAGAATAGTCAGGGGTGCCTGGGTGGCTCAGTGGGTTAAAGCCTCTGCCTTCAGCTCAGGTCATGGAACCCCGAGTCAGTCGGGCTCTCTGCTCAGCAGTCTGCTCAGCAGGAAGCCTGCTTCCTCCTGTCTCACTACCTGCCTCTCTGCCTACTCGTGATCTCTCGCTCTCTGTCAAATAAATAAATTTAAAAAAAATTTTTAAAAAATAGAATAGTCAGAGAGGAGCAAAAAGGTGATATTTAAGCCAAAATCTGAAGGCGATGAAGAGGTGAACCTTACGGATATCCTAGGCACCGAGGCAACAGCATCCTGGCCAATATAAGAATCAACAAGGAGCAAGTGTGACTGAACACTGAGGGAAGTGGTTAGAGGTCGATCTTCCCAGAAGAGTTTGGTTCTTACTAGTTAGAAAATGGGATGCCATTGTGGGATTTTGCAAAGAGAAGAGATCTGTATACACTTTAAATGGATCTCTTTGATGTGTTCAAAATGAACTGGAGTGAGAGAAGAGATAAAAGGATACAAAGACAGAGGGGTGCCTGGCTGGCTCAGTTGGGAGAGCATATGACTCTTGTTCATCTCCGAGTCGTGAGTCTGAGCCCCAAGTTGGGCGTGGAGTTTACTTAAAAAAGAAAGAAAAAGACAGGAAGGAAAGAAGAAAGAAAGAAAGGGTAAAGATGGGGAGGCCAGTTGGAAGGCTACTGCAGATATCCAGGCAGGGAGGGCTAAGGGGGACCAGTTGAGTCCAAGATAATATTTTGAAGGAAGAGCCAACAAGATTTATTGATAGACTGAATTGGGATGTGTCAGAGAATAACTACTTCAAACTTGGCGGCCAAAGGAACTCGGAAGCTAGAATTAATATTCACTGAGATGTAGAATAGAAGACAATAGAGGGGCAGGTTTGTGGAACAAGTTCAGGAGCTCAGCTTTGGACCTGTTACTTTTGAAATGTCTATTCGCTATCCAAGCAGAGATATTGAATAGAGAGTTAAAGTTTTGTCTGACGTGAGAAATGGTTCTGACTGGAGATATAAATTGAGGGGTCATTAGAGAGTCATGATACTTGAAGTCATGAAACTGGATGAGATCTCCCAGGATATGATTCACTCCCAAGGTAGCTGCAGCTTTCAACATTAAAAAAATCAGGGAAACTAGCAAGAAGACTGAGAAGGGGAAGCCAGTGAGGTAGGAAAGCAAAGAAGAGGGGAGAGTGAGGGGCACATGTGTGGCTCAGTCAGTTGAATGGCCAACTCTTGATTTTGGCTGGGGTCATGATCTCATGGTCCTGGGATTGAGCCCCAGTGGCCTTGGAGTCCTGGGGTGGAGCTTCAGCACTCAGCAGGGAATCTGCTTGAGGATTCCTTCTCCCACTCTCTTTGCCCCTCCCCCCATGCTGCGGGGGAGGGGTAGCATTCCAGGAAAGAAGAAAAGTATAAATAAAGGCACAGAGGTATAAAGAAGAACTCAAAAGATAAGAAGCTCTGCCTCATCAGAAATTCCCTTTATGTGAACAAAAATGCTAGCTACTAACACAACTGAAAAATCAAAATACATTATTAACTAGCAAGGTAATAATTCTCACTTCTAACACTTGGTAAGAATTATAAGCATTTGAGGAATGCTTTCAGGTAGATTTTTTTTTTTAAGATTTTATTTATTTGACAGAGATCACAAGTGGGCAGAGAGGCAGGCAGAGAGAGAGAGAGAGAAGCAGGCTCCCTGCTGAGCAGAGAGCCCGATGTGGGGCTCGATTTCAGGACCCTAAGATCATGACCTGAGCTGAAGGCAGGGGCTTTAACCCACTGAGCCACCCAGGCACCCTGCTTTCAGGTAGATTTTAAGAGCTTAGTTGATTTTCATCAGATTTCTATTTTGCTGTGATTTATTTGATCTATCAATGGACAAATACTTGACAGAAGGTTCTGGGGACAATAGGCACCCTTAAAATTTGTTCTACAAGAATGAATTAGGCTATAGTATGATAATTAATGGTTGAAGGTAGCTTTCTACCTGTGCATGAACTTCAACCTGGATGTCACTCAACAGAGATTGTTTAGGCCCACATATTTTTGTGTACATTAGTAAATAATACCAACATCCTAATTAATTCATACTAAAGTGTGAGGGAGTACCCAGTAGATACTAAGACTATCCCCAGAAATTCCATAGGAAAGGGCTTGATTTCCCCCGACTCAGAAAAACTCTCTTCATTCGTAGCTCAGACCACGTACTAGATTCAATGGCAAGCTTTCCCAGGAACAGTGCTAAATGAACCTAAATTTTCTAGTTTCTATGTACCAGAAAATGGAACTATGGAACAAAAACAAAGAAGGGCAGACTTAAGTTCTAGTTACAGATCCCTTTGTGCATTTATTAGCTACACCCCATCTTGCATCATGCAAACATTAATATAAGGAGTTTCTCTACCCTCGATACTCCATCCCTCCTTGACCTCAAACTTTTTCATTCTTCTAAAGTCCTAAAGCAGTAAATGCAATTACATGCCAGTACGTACATATTTGTCTCTACCTGTGAGCTTGCCCGTGCCATTGCCTGTGATTGTGATTCTGGTTATTACTGCTGCTCAAGACATTACCCCCAAAACTTAGTGGCATAAAACAATGACAACTTTTATTTTGCTTATGAATCTGTGATTCATAAGGTCTCAGCGGAGACCTCTCCTCCATCTAGCCAGCCCACAGCAGGCACCAGCCGTCTGGCGTTATGAGTGAGCGAGCCTTCAGAGGATTCCACTCCTTAGCTTTCAAGCTGTTGCCACTGAGACAATGTGCTGCGTCTTCCCCCACAAGACCGTGGTTAGTTTCCAAAGGGGAGCAGTGTGTGCCTGTGCGTGTGGAGTGGAGGGCGGGAGTAGTCAGCTTAAGTTGTATCACCTTTTATGAGCTAGCCTTACATGTAACACAATGGCACTTCCGCTGCATTCATTGAAGTGGTCACAGAGTTCTGCCTGGGTTTAAGGGGAGGGGAAATGGCTTCCACCAACACTGCTGTACCACAGCCTGCCCTCTGATCACAACTGACATTTCTTCTGTCTGCAATATACATTCACCCCTTTCTCCAAAATCTGCATTATGATCTCGGGCTCAAGCCTGGATTGTAGGATCTCATCATTGAGATCAGGTCCAGGTGTGATTGAGGCTCCTTGGGTGTGTTTCCTCAAATATAGTTTCTCTCTCTCTCTCTTTCTCTCTCTCTCTCTCGCTCTCTCTTTTTTTTTTTTTAAGATTTTTAAGTAATCTCTATATCCAGTGATGTGGGGCTCAAACTCCGAACCCTGAAATCAAGAGTTACACACTCCACTAGCTGAACCAGCCAGGTGTCCTCAAATAGAGTAGCTCTTGACTTGAATTCCTGTCCTTGGTAAATACACACTGGGGTTCTTTAGGGGAAAGGACAATGATGTACGAAACTTACTTTTAAAGCGTCCAGGAAAAAAAAAAGTTTTTAATGCACATAACACACACGTTCCCGGAATATATATATTGTATGTACGCACATGTGTGTATGTGTGGAGAGAGAGAATGGGAAAGAGGGAGAATGCGATAATAAAGCAAATTGATTAAAATGTTAACAAATAAATCTAAATAAAGGGTATACAAGTATTTGTGTGTGTTTTTTTTTTTCTTACAGCTTTTCTGTAAGCTTGGAATTATTTCCAAGTTAAAAGTGTTTTTAAGGTGACGCACACAGCATAGGTCCTGAGCATTAATCTTTTGATATTTTTAATGCCAGGGAAAAGTCCTAACTTGATGTTTGTACTTATTTCTGGGGGTTGAGAGAAAACCCTTTAGTTCTCTCTTTGCCCAGATGTCTATGAAGGCACTTCCCAGTTTAGCCTGTATTCCTCCACGTCTCATTTCCTTAAGGAGCTGGTCTGGGAAAGATCCCTTTTCAAGAGGAAGTTTTGGCCATGCTGAAACACAGCTTTTCAATGCTCTTTGTGTTACATACCACACCAAAGGCTTCTGGAAGTGTGGCTTGGCTTATTTAGAGAAATTGTAGAAGGATGCCCATCAGTTTCCTTGTAACAAAAGAGACTGGGATTAGCTCCCTCAAGCACTATCATTGTGCTCCCAGAGCACACACCCTAAAAATAGTGGCTGTCAAGAAACAATCTTCTCATGTTTCCAGTTTGAAAAGGACACTTAAATAGAAAGCTGGTCTTTTTAGCCCGTGTCACAATCCCCAAACAAACAGAGAATAATCACTAGTAGGAGTCCCAGTTTAGAATGCGCAAGCCCGTCATTTAACGCATTTAACGCATAGGCTTGTTGGCTGCCCAGGAAAGGCTTCCCAGGTTGGCAATAATCTTACGGCAGTCACCTTAGTTGTATCTGTTTGCCTTTCTTATGCAAGTACTCAGGACAGAGTTGTGCACAGAGGTGCACTTAATCTCAGTATGTTACTGTTGCCCAAATAAAGCATCTGCGGGTAATTATCCCAGAGTGCAGTTCTGGAAAGGAAGCCAGGTTTGATTCTACCGAAACAACTAAACGGAGAATGTCTTTCCTGGGACCAGGTTCCTGGGATGTGAATGTGTATCTTTTTTTGTGGGCTAGTAGAACCTAGAAAAAAAGGTGTTATTGTATCCCCATGGGAATGAAGGAAGATTCCTTGAAACGTACTCTGTCGGGTGACACAAATAAACTATATAATTATATTCCCCAAAACAGAAAAGCTCAAAACATAAGAATATGTGGGTTTCCTGGGTCAGACCAAAGGCTGTGTAATTCCGTTTCTTTTTAAATAAACTTTTTACTTGGAAATACTTTCAGAATTACAGAAGAGACTGTATAGAAAGTTCCTTTATGCTCCTTACTCAATGTCCACCATTGCTAACATATTACTATGTTACTTCTGTCAAAACTAAAAAATTGACATTGGTAAATTATTATCTAAATTCCAAGCTTGCTTTGGATTTCACCAGTTTTTCCATTTAAGTTCATTTTTGTTCCAGGATCAAACACAGACTATCCCACTACCTTTAGTTGTCATGTATCCCCCAGTCTTCTCTACTTTGTTACAGTTTCTTAGTCTTTCCTTATTTTTCAAATGACCTTATCAATCTTGAGGAGTTCTAGCCAGACATCCTGTAGAATGTCTCCCAATCTGGGTTTGTCTGATTTTTTTCTTTTGATTCGTTTGGGATAATGGGTTTTTTGGGGGGAAATATCGCAGAGATAGGGGTTCATGGCTGGCTCAGTAGGTAGGGCATGTGACTCTTGATCCCAGGGTTGTGAGTTCAAGCACGATGTTGGGTGTAGAGATGACTTAAAATAAAAATCTTAAACAACGACAACAACAATGCTGTGGAGGTTAAGTCCTCTTCTCGTAACACATCATATCTGGGAGTACATGATACTCACACGACATCACTGTAATGTTAACCTTCATCACTAGGTTAATGTAGTGTTCAACAGGCTTCTCCACTGTAAAGCTACCACCATTCCCTTCTCCTACTCCATTCTTTAGATGGCTTAGATTTTGTTGGACGTCAAAAAACATTTTGTAAGAAAGTAGGGTATGTAGACATTATAATGGCCTTAGGTTTTACAGATTTACCCAGAACATTCCTAATTCTAACAAGAATCCAAAAAAGACAAAGAATCTTCTCAAAATCTATAGAAACTATAGGAATATAGTCTTTGAGCTATAGGAATAAGCCAAAATGTATTATCTTACTGTCCACTGATTGACCAATGGAACATTACACAGTTATACAAATTCCAACATAATTGAATGTAGTCCATTGGCAGTTAGGATCTCCTAGCTCTCTAAAATCTAGAGAAAATCGATTCAGCTCTGCAACCTATAAACCATGAAAGTCTAAAGTGCTTCTCCAATTTCTCCACAAATTCCCAGGAATTTATGTCATCATGGTGGTCTCTTCTGATCACATTTTTTGCCTCTGCCACATTTTTTGCTCTCTACCATATCTTGTTGCTGCTCCTTATCTTTCACTGGCAGCCTGGGCCCAAAATAGGATAGCCCAGTTTTTTTTTACTTCATCTTATTCTAAAACAGACACACATCCAAAGATGTCGAGTAGGGTAGACATGGAGGGTTTTTTTGTTTTTGTTTTTTTGTTTTGTTTTGTTTTAAAGATTTTATCTATTTGAGAGAGAGAGAGAACACAAGCAGGGGGAGCAGGGAACAGCAGGCCGAGGGAGAAGCAGGCTCCCCTCCTTCTCTGAGCAAGGAGTTGGATGCGGAATTCAATCCCTGGACCCTGGGATCAGACCTGAGCCAAAGGCAGACTCTTGCTTGACCAACTGAGCCACCCAGGAGCCCTGACACAGAGGGTTCTAATGAAATGTTGCATCCCACACCTTACAGCAAACGGATACAACCTATATTCATCCCATGGGTCACCCTTCCCCAGGCATGCCTTACTGGAAGTGCTGGAGTGTCACACCCAGCTTACCTAGCCTCCAAGTCATCCCAGGGTGACCCAGACTCACATCATCTCTTTTGCGGGTTTCTATCTCTGTAATACCCCCTCTTTTTTTCTCTCTCTTCTGACAGCCTTTTCTACATCAAAAACAAAACCAAAGGCCAAATTCTTCTCATTTTCTCTTTCAAAGCAGCTTAGCTCTCTCTTTCTGGTGACAAGGCTCCTGCCTTGGCCTCAGATCTCACCTTGTGCCTCTAGCTATGAAGTTGTTTCCTTTCCTAAAAGTAATTCCGGTGCTTGCTGTTAAGACAACAACATTTTTCTCCATTTGTCTTGGGAACAGCCATCCATTTGTTCATGTATTCAATTCAACAAACATTTATTGAGCTCCTACAATAGAGATTTGGAGGACCGAAAGCTAATTTGAGCGGGATTCTGCCTTCCAGGAGCTCATGGTCTCCAGAGAAAGGTGAAAGTTAACCAAACACTTCTATGTGGCAGGCACACTGATGGGCCCTTCCCTCTGAAAAATCTTTTTTTTTTTAATATTTTATTTATTTATTTGACAGAGAGAGATCACACGTAGGCAGAGAAGCAGGTGGACAGAGGAGGAAACAGGCTTCCTGCCGAGCAGAGAGCCCAATGCAGGGCTCGATCCCAGGACCCTGAGATCATGACCAGAGCCGAGGGCAGAGGCTTAACCTGCTGAGCCACCCAGGCGCCCCTCCCCTGAAAAATCTTTAAAATTTTTTTTAATTCTTAATTGACATATAACATTGTATTTATTTAAGGTGTACAACATAATGATTATATATATATATATATATATATATATATATATATATAGTACATTAGAGGGACGCCTGGGTGGCTCAGCGGGTTAAGCCTCTGCCTGTGGCTCAGGTCATGATCTCAGGGTCCTGGGATTGAGCCCCGCATCGGGCTCTCTGCTCGGCAGGAAGCCTGCTTCCTCCTCTCTCTCCGCCTGCCTCTCTGCCTATTTGTGATCTCTGCCTGTCAAATAAAATCTTAAAAAAATATATGTATATTATATATATGATTATATGAATATATATGGTGAAATCATCACCACAATCAGTTATCAGTTTAAGTCAACCTCCATCCACTCACACAATGAACTATCTTCAATCCTCAGAGAAACTCTGTGTGATAAGTTTTGTTATTTCCTTTTTTGCCATTGAGGAAATTATGGTTTGGAAAGAGTGGTGTGCTGGCAAATGCTTAATGAACAGTTTGGTGGGGAGAAGAAGACGCTGATTTGTAGTGGTTTTGATTCCTGTTGTATAAATATTCCCTCTGCACTGACGTCCAGCCACCAATGTATCACAACTCCGTGTGCAGCTGGGAAGAAATGCTTGGCAGCACACGGTCACACAGTGTTTCTACATCACCAGTGCAACAGACAGAAATAACCACCAGGGCAAAGATAACCATTAAACGTGGAAAAATAACCAGGAAGGGCTGACTGTTGAATATTATTTTGTCTTCAATGTGATTTCTTTAATTTTAAGTTGATATTTAACTATTTTTACAGAATTAATTTTTAATTGTGGCAAAAGATACATAACATTAAGTTTACCATTTTAACCTTTTTTGCAGTCAAATGCTCTACCACTGAGCTATACCTCCAAATTTTAACCTTTTTTGAGTGGGCAAGTTAGTGGCATTAAGTACACTCACAATGTTGCAGAGCTACCAACATTATCTATTTCCAGAACTTTTTTTTATCACCCCAAACAGAAACTCTGTAATTATTCTTCCTTCCTCCCAGATACCGGTAACTTCTATTCTACTTCTATCTCTCTGAATTTTCCTGTTCCAGATATTTAATATAAGTAGAATCATATAATATTCTGTTTTGGGGTATCTGGCTTATTTCATTTAGCACAATGTTTGCAAGGATTATCCATATTGCAGCACATATAAAAATTTCATTCCTTTTTATGGCTGAATAAAATTCTATTGTATGGATATACCACATTTTGTTTATCTACTCATCTGTTGACGGACAGTTGGGCTGGTTCCACCTTTTGGCTGTTGTGAATAATGTTGCTATGAATACTAATGTGCAAGTATGTATTTGAGTCCCTGCTTTCAATATCATGCAGTAATGTCTGTGTTTAACAAACAGCTGGCAAAATTCCTAAAAATTTAATAATTGTCCCTCATGAGCTTGTTAGAGCTAGCTCTCACACAACACTGGAGAGTCCATAATTTACCCAATTCGATCTAAACAATGGCCAATTTGGGATTCATATCACCACACAGCATCTTCCAAATTTGTCTGATGAGTGGCTGGGACATATCAAAGTATTGATTCCCAGGCCCTCCTGGGAAATTCTGAATCTGAAAGTCTGAGGCGAGGTGATTTTTCTCATCAGAATTTTTCTCAGCCTGGAACACCTGATATTAGCCCCCCCCCCCCCAGTACCACCAAACCTAGGCCAAAGGCAGGGGGTACAACTCTGGTGCCCTAAAGGAGAGGTGATAAGAGTAAGTCCTTTGGGGAGAACGTGTAGGACTTGTAGCAAATTTAGGGGTGGGATTTTTTTTTTTCTCTCCAAAATCCTTCCCAGCTCCAATATTTGTTGGCCATACAATTCTCTCCTGCGCATCTCCCTGCCTCCCATCTTAGGAAAGAACACTTTCCAGAGAGAGGCGAGTGGAAATCATTAGGCCCAGCAATTTAACACCATCTCAGAAGTTTGCATATCATTAAGTTGTTTAGAAACATGCTCTGAAGTTACAAGTTTGCCATTCTGTGGTGTTATTTTGATATCCTGACAAGATATTTTTAGAGCACATAAAGCCCAAATTAAAACATTGCTACAAAAAAGAAGAAAAAAACCCAAAGTGAAATTAAACCAGGGCTCCATAAATGGAAAACTACAGTAAATAGCAGATAGGAATGAAGAAAAAAAGTGCCAAATATTTTTGAGAACTATTCTGAGAGGAGAGGAGATGAACAGATGCTGCTGATCAGCATGCAGAGAAGGGCCTGTGTCCTGCCAGGGTGAGAGAGGGAAAGGGGTCACGCCTGTAGGCTCTGTCCTGACAGGCTCTTGCCCCCAGATTAGTGCAGGGAGAACTTCCTTCCCGCTGTTGAGTCATGGGCTCAGGCTGCTGGCAGGGGGTGCAGTACGTCACCTTTACTGGACATGGTCAGGGGTCCCACTGGCCTTCTCCTTAGTCATTGGTTTCTTGGGCCAGGTCTGGAATATGGTTAGTTAGATCTAAAGCCCCCTTGCCTTCTTCCTTTATCCTGTTTCTCTCCAGATCAATGTGTTTCTGTCATTTCTTATATGACCTCCATTTGTGTGCTTTCATGCGCTCAGATTTAAAGACCCATCTGACAAACCACCCATAACAAGAAGGTCTACACCCTTAGATTAAATCTCTTAGATCTTTGGTTCTTAACTTCTTTAGGGCTACAAATCTCTCTGATTACCTGATGGAGGCAATAAATCCTTAATGTGCTAGTTAAGAGTTTCAAAGGGTTTGTTGACTCCCCCAGGCATATCGGTGGACCCCATGGCAAGAGACTCTGCCTTAGGTAGTGATAGAGTCACTCATGGCCTTGGGTTATGCCAAGGGATGCCTTGACCTTCAGCTGGAAACTGTCACATTTCCTCCAGATTCAGCACTCCAGCTATGGTGTGAATCTAGCACTCCAGCTATGGTGTGAATTTGAATGCCCCCCCCCCATTTTCTCGGACACTTGATACAATTCTAACTGGATAGTTCAGAACAAGGTCAAGAGGTTTCTTTGGCAATGTTAAGACACCCTTGGGTTTCTTATTAAAGAAAGGGATAGAGAGAGAGTCCTTTAGGGGAATAAAAAGTCTCTGAGTCACTGTCTAACCCAGAGAGAGAGAGATGGAAAGATCTTCAAGTTTATGAGAGGAAGTATGGGCAGTAGATGCCAAGAGTCATTTGCTTTGTCCCCTGAATTTAGGGCATACAACAAGATTTTTGTCCCTAAAGTGTAGGGGTGAGACATAATGATTGTGAAACCAGCCCATTGCCATCAAGGAATATGCCAACCTGCATAGAGTGGAGGGTGAACAGATTAACATCCTCACTTTTCCAGCCCACCTGCCTGAAGTATGGCACATAGTTTTTTGAATTAAAGACTGGAGGAATGACTCTGTTCAGTGAGTTGACTTGCTCTATAGTGTCATTTTATGCTAACCAATTGGATTTTGGAGAATGTCTTCCAAAGACAATGGATTTTTGTTTTAATGTTGAGTATTGAGTCATTATTCCTAGCTGCTGGTAGGCTCATTTGCCTCTTCAGGCTACTCCCTATGCTGATAATAAAACCATTATGGGAACGGGACAGGCACCCAGAGTCTGGGACTTGGTGGAGGCTCTGGGAGGGAAAAGGAGAAGTGGAGTGGGCTGAGGGAGAAGGCAAGGACAGGTTAATTTTGAGGTTCTGACTTACTTCCCCCTTCTGCATTGTAAATATTATTGGGGGGGGGAGGAATAGATTATATAATATCTATAATCAATTCCTTGTTTCTTTTTTTTTTTTACTGTTTTCTTCCAGTCTTGGTCCATATTCATGTCGACTTATCTGAGTGATAATGTAATACTCTTTTGTGTTGTGTGTTTTAACTTAGCATTATATAACATTTTTTAAAAGATTTTATTTATTTATTTATTTGACAGAAAGAAATCACAAGAGAGGCAGGCAGAGAGAGAGGAAAGGAAGCAGGCTCTCTGCTGAGAGAGAGCCCGATGTGGGGCTCAATCCCAGGACCCCGAGATCATGACCTGAGCTGAAGGCAGTGGCTCAACCCACTGAGCCACCCAGGTGCCCCGCATTATATAACATTTTTAATGATGTTATTTATTCCTTATGAGTAATTTTTTTAAATGTTTTTATTTATTTATTTGACAGACAGAGATCACAAGTAGGCAGAGAAGCAGGCAGAGAGGGAAACGGGCTCCCTGCTGAGCAGAGAGCCCAATGCAGGGCTCGATCCCAGGACTCTGGGATCATGACCTGAGCCGAAGGCAGAGGCTTTAACCCACTGAGCCACCCAGGCATCCCCTTTATGAGTAATTTTTAAAAACAGAATCAGCTCTCCTTTTTTTCCCCTGACTATATGTAAAGCATATTATTTTTAGAAATGCAGACAATATGCAAAAAAGGTGAAAAATCACCCTTTATATTTTGAAGTGTATCCTTCCAGACTTTTTCCCTATGCATATATAAATACATACTTCCAAAAATGGAATCATATTAGACATGCATTTTTAGTTCTTTCCACATCATTAAATATAAAGTAGTAACTTTAAAATTTTTAAGTTAGTATTATGTAGATATAGAGTAATCGTTTAATAAGTAGTAGTATTTCAGTAGTATTTTTAAAATTAATTTTATTTACTATTTAATAAGAGTACTATTTTTAAGTATTGCTATTCCACAGCTTATTTGCTCTTTCCTACTGACGACACTTCAATTGTTTCCAAATTGTCACCACTGTAACAGTGCTCATTGCACACATCGTCTTTCCCTAGGACCAACTCCTAGCAGTAGAATTTGTGGGCCAAAGGGAATGTACATTTAACATTCTGAGTTGTTCCCAGCTGAAGTGTATAAGAGAGCCCCCTTTCCCTTACTCTTGCCAATACAATTTCCTTCTTAATAGCTGCAAAAGAGTCCTGGATTAATGCTCAGCACAACAGGCTTTCCAGTTTGGAGGAGAGCCACATTCCCCGAGGCCTGTCCCGAGCCACAGTGTCCTTGCCGTGTGCGGGTACCGCCGCCAGATGGCATGAGAGAGAGAAAGAGAGACAGAGGCAGGGATCCCAGCCCAGCTGGGTTGGCCACGGCGGTGCAACCGGGTGCCGGCGAAGGCAGGGGAGGAGTAGGAAGTATGGACTTGGAGGGGGAACGAGACGGGACGTGGAGCTCAGCGCCCCCGGGAAGAACATACAGGCTGTGCAAGCGGAGGCTGCAACGGTCTCATCAGCGCCGAACCCCGCGGTGCGTCTGTGGAGGCGGAGATCCGGCGCGGGGGCCGCGTTAGGGGCGAGGTCGCGGCTGGGACTGCGCGCCTCCCAGCGCCTCCCGGCTCAGCGGGCCAGCCAGACGCCGGGGCTCAGGCGGCTGCAATGCCTCCCGCGCCCTGGATCCCCGGAGGGCGGCGTCGGAGCGAAGTGGGTGGGGGGCGGAAAGGCTAGAGCGGTCCGGATCCGACCCGGCGCCTCGCGCCCCACTGACTGGCCTTGGACCTGAGGCAAGTCATCGGACTTCTCTGCGTCTCGGCTCCTCTTCCGTGAAATGGGATCACTGCTGGTACCCACATCAGAGAAGACTGTCGTGAGGCTCAACTGTATTTTTTCGCACCCTCCCTAAAAACGCTACCACCGTTCAACCAGCGCCCAACACTGGCTTATTAACTTCCCGGAGGCTACGGAGGAATAGAAGAGAAATCGGTCTCCGTAGAGGCTTACTGTATTCCATTCTCTCTGAGCACCCTCTAGACCTTCATCCCCAAACCAGAAAGAAACGTTATAAACCATGGCCCTCATCTCGGGGAACCCACGGTGTAACTGAGGAGTCATGAGTGAAACACACGCAGGAAAATCACTTCAAAGGTCTTACCAGGGGTCACAATCACCGGCATCTGACAGCTCTCCGGGGAGAAGGGGTTACAGCCCCTCCTGGCCGGTGGGGAGTTCTGACAAAGTCCTGGGTCTACCCAGCACATCTTGCTCCCTTCCCGAATTCCATTCCCAGTTGAAGGAGGTGGCTGGTGGCCACCCCCAAGAACGAGGGCATGGGAGGGGGAGGGGAGCTGTGTTGGTGGTTGCCATGGTTTTGCTCTGAATTCTGGAGCCAACCTGCCCACTCCCTGAGACACTCAGGTCACAGAAGCAGTAGGTCAGAAGCTTGAGGGGACAGAAGGAGCGTCACTCTGGAGGCCACCAGTGCACCTGTTGAGATGGAGGCCTCAGATGGGCAAGGGGCTGAAGGGGATGAGCCACCAAAGAAGGTGAAATGGGGCTAGGGAGGTGAGGGAAGGAAGAAAGGAGGGTCCTTGAGGGGTTGGTCTTGGAAAGCAGAGAACATGAAATTCAAGGAAGAAAAGAAGAAAAAATGGTGATGTATGAGCTAGCAGGAGACCGAAGGAACAAGATGTTAATTCATTCAAACAGATGTTTATCAAAGACATATATTCAGGGCAAGATGATTGTTGGTTGTGGAGACACAAGTGCTTGTATGTGTGTGTGCATGTGTGTGTGTACACCTGCGTTATGGTCTGCGAGTTTGGTTGTGTGGTGTGAGTGGTGTGTTTATGGAATCGATCTGCCGGAGTCCCCTCGCTCTGGGGCCCAGAGAAGCCCAAGTTCCATACGCCCTCTGTTTGCCTTCCTCCCTTTCCCTGGTCTCTGCCTTCGGAGTGGTCTGGGCCTGGGGCTTCCTTGTTCCCCCTGAACACAGGCAGGAATGAATCCTCACTTTTCTGAGGGGATTTTGCAAAGTCAGGTGCAAATTCTACTGTGTCAGTCTAATCCTGTGCTCCGAATTCAAGTATTATTTCACAGCCACTTTGTCTTAATTAATTTTCAGGTTTTGGGGGGGGGTTTTGTTTGTTTGTTTTTTGGTTTTTGGCCCCATATTTCCCATCAGAAAGCTCCTTCTCATTACCATCACCATCACATGCTTTTCCAAGTACCCATCACTGTGACTTGATGCTAAAGTTTAGAGGCAGACCTAGGACTTAGGTGTTCAGTAAATGTTTGCAGAATGAATGAGTGAATGACTCCCTGCTCATTCCCCCAAGGTGTCCCTTCAATCTCTTGGTACCTCAAAGTGTTCTCGTCTATAACCAGGAATAATGATATCTCACCTCACAGAACTTGTGGGAGAATAAAATGAGTTCATGTTTATCAAGTGCTTTGCAAAAGTAGCTACAATACTGTGCTCTAAAGATTATAAAAGAAATGGGTAGGGCATTCTAGGTTTTCTAAGCAGGGATCTTCACAGATGGGTTTCTTTGCTGAGGGCTTCCTTGCCTCCAGGCTGGGCCAAGAAAGAGGTCCTAGGGAAAAAGGAGAAGGGCTTTGGCTGGAATTTGGACCACTGGTTGTCTCGAACTGGCCCCCTGAGAAGCACGCACCTAAGCCCCCCAGCTGACCGCTGCCCCCTGCCTCCTCCCAGGTGACAGAGGTACCCTGCTTAGAGAAGAGCTCTGGCACCACCTCCACTGGAGACTCACTTATACGCCATGCCAAGGGCCTGGGCCAGGACACCTTCAAAATAGTGAGTAAGGGACTCTGTCCCTCCTACAGGCTGGGAGACCTGGGTCAGAAATTGGCAGGCCTCAGACCCATACTTACTCAGACCCATACTTACTGTCCCACTTGTCACGGTCTTGGCAAGGAAGTAGGGTAAGGCCTTGACAAGAGCCTCCTTACTTAACCCACTTAACACTTCCTGGCCCATAATGGTTGCTGGTTACTTGGGGCTGCCCATCTGCCTCTTCTTTTCTCCTATGGCCCCTCACATCATCTGTTGCCTCCACAGTGTAAAGAATATCTAAGGCCACTGAAGAAGTTCCTGCGAAAGTTGCACCTGCCCAGGGACCTTCCCCAGAAGAAGAAGCTAAAGTACATGAAGCAGAGCCTGGTGGTCCTAGGGGACCACATCAACACCTTTCTGCAGCACTACTGCCGAACCTGGGAGATCAAGCACTGGAGGAAGTAGGGCAGCCTCCTTGTCCTTCCCACTATACCCATTCCTGGGCCCCGCCAATTCAAGGACACACCTCAGTCAAGATCCCAAAGTACTTCATCTTTATGTGAAAGAGTGAGGATCCTGGAGCGAGCTTGGTGAAGAAGGGGTGGAGAGAACAGGGTCCTCTAGTTATTCAGGGCAGAGCTGATTCACATAGCTTGCCCACACAGCGGACCCTTGACCCTGTGATTGAACAACTGCTGTGTGGTGTGGATGTCCAGCACCAGGATGGGGAGTTCAAGGTTTAGCAAATCTCCAGCTCTCTACGTCCCCGACCAAATCCAAGGAGGCAGCACATGGTCCGTTTCTCCCTGGGTGGGTCCTGGACACAAGACAGACGCTGAAGGGAGAAGGCCTGTGCTCTGCCTTCCTCAGCCTTGGTTTCTCCCCCGCAGGATGCTCTGGCGATTTGTTTCTCTATTCTCAGAATTGGAGGCGAAACAGCTTCGCAGGCTCTACAAGTACACCAAGAGCAACCAGACAGCCAAGTTCCTGGTGAGGCGCTCAGGAAAGCTCCTCCCGGGCCCAGCTGAGGGTTGGCTGGTGTGTGCTGGGATTGTGGGGGGAGGCCTGGGGCTGAGGGGGCCCTCTCATACCGCCAGCATCCCTTGACTGGTTTCCACACTCACTGCCTCAGGAAGACCCCCACAGGGGGCAAAGGGGCTGAAGAGGGCAGAGGCTCGGCTTCAAGTTCTTGGTAGCTCTTCCCTCTCCACACCCACACTCTGATGTGGACAGGTGCAGGGACATTCCTGAGGAGCTTTGGGTGGGGATGGCGGAGGCCAGACAGAGAGGCTCAGCCAGCTTGGGGAAGGCTCACAGCACTATCGACGGAAGCTGACCTGCCTTTGCTCAGGAACAGTGACTCTCAAACATTTTTGACTCAAGTCATGTTCACCCTCTTAAAAACCTAGTGAGAAGCCCAAAAAGCATTTGTTTATATAGGTTACAGCTATTGATATTTGCCCTATTAGAAATTTAAACGAAAGAAAAAAATTCAAAATATGTACCCACCAATCCATTTAAAAAGAAAAACAAGGAGCCTGTCACATTTTAACATAAATAGTTTTTACAAGAAATATCTATATTTTTCCAAAACAAAACAAAACAAAAATGTAGTGAGAAGAGTAGCGTTGTCTTGACGTTTTCGCAAATCTCTTTAGTGGCTGACTTACCAGAAAACAGACGCTTCTGCAGTCTCTTGCGATATGTGATTTGGTTGCAGTACATGAAGAAGACCCAGCCTGGGGCGCCTGGGGGCTGTCAGTTGAGCCTCTGCCTTCAGCTCGGGTTATGATCCCAGCGTCCTGGGATCGAGCCCCGCATCTGGCTCATTGCTCAGTGGGGACCCTGCTTTGCCCTCTGCCTGCTGCTCCCTTTATTGTGTTCACTCTCTCTCTCTGACAAATAAATCTTAAAGAAGAAGAAGGAGAAGGGGAAGAAGAAAACCCAGCCTGTACCAACATACAGTTGGTTAGAGAAGAGAGTATTTTACTAACATTTTTAGATAGTTGTGGATATTCTTTGATACCACACCAAAATCCAACCAGTGGCAGCTACTTAGTAGCAACATGGAATCTGAAACCTATCAATGAATGTTTTAAATATAAATATATATTGTTTTAGGTTTACAGAAAATTTGGGTAGAAAGTACAGAGATTTCCTGTATGCTACCCCTCCTGCTTCCCTCCCTATTAGCGTCTTGCATTAAAGAGATACATTTATTACCATCATTGGGCCAGTATTGACATTATTTAAGACACATTATTAACTAAATAATGTCCATAGTTCACATTAGGGCCCACTCTTTGTGCTGTGCATCTATAGGCTCTTCCTAAAGATTTTATTTACTTATTTAATTTTATGTATTTATTTATTATTGATTATTTATTTTTATCGATTATTTTATTTACTTATTTATTTATTTATTTATTTTATTTATCTCTCTATTTGAGAGAGAGATACAGAGATGGAGAGCATAAGCAGGGAGGAGAGGGAGAAGTTCTCCTCCAACCAGGGAGCCTAACACAGGGCTCCATCCCAGGACCCTGGGTTCATGATCTGAGCCGAAGGCCAACTCTTTTTTTTTTTTTTTCCCTTTTTATTAATTTTTTCAGCGTAACAGTATTCATTCTTTTTGCACAACACCCAGTGCTCCATGCAAAACGTGCCCTCCCCATCACCCACCACCTGTTCCCCCAACCTCCCACCCCTGACCCTTCAAAACCCTCAGGTTGTTTTTCAGAGTCCATAGTCTCTTATGGTTCGCCTCCCCTCCCCAATGTCCATAGCCCGCTCCCCCTCTCCCAATCCCACCTCCCCCCAGCAACGCCCAGTTTGTTTTTTGAGATTAAGAGTCATTTATGTTTTGTCTCCCTCCCAATCCCATCTTGTTTCATTTATTCTTCTCCTATCCCCCTACCCCCCCATGTTGCTTCTCCATGTCCTCATATCAGGGAGATCATATGATAGTTGTCTTTCTCCGATTGACTTATTTCACTAAGCATGATACGCTCTAGTTCCATCCACGTCGTCGCAAATGGCAAGATTTCATTTCTTTTGATGGCTGCATAGTATTCCATTGTGTATATATACCACATCTTCTTGATCCATTCATCTGTTGATGGACATCTAGGTTCTTTCCATAGTCTGGCTATTGTAGACATTGCTGCTATAAACATTCGGGTACACGTGCCCCTTCGGATCACTATGTTTGTATCTTTAGGGTAAATACCCAGTAGTGCAATTGCTGGGTCATAGGGTAGTTCTATTTTCAACATTTTGAGGAACCTCCATGCTGTTTTCCAGAGTGGTTGGACCAGCTTGCATTCCCACCAACAGTGGAGGAGGGTTCCCCTTTCTCCGCATCCTCTCCAGCATCTGTCATTTCCTGACTTGTTAATTTTAGCCATTCTGACTGGTGTGAGGTGATATCTCATTGTGGTTTTGATTTGTATTTCCCTGATGCCGAGTGACGTGGAGCACTTTTTCATGTGTCTGTTGGCCATCTGGATGTCTTCTTTGCAGAAATGTCTGTTCATGTCCTCTGCCCATTTCTTGATTGGATTGTTTGTTCTTTGGGTGTTGAGTTTGCTAAGTTCCTTATAGATTTTGGATACTAGCCCTTTATCTGATATGTCGTTTGCAAATATCTTCTCCCATTCTGTCAGCTGTCTTTTGGTTTTGTTAACTGTTTCCTTTGCTGTGCAAAAGCTTTTGCGAAGGCCAACTCTTAACTGAGTCACCCAGGTGCCCCCGACAGGTTTTGACAATTGCATACTGACCTGTGCCCACCGTTACAGTATCATATAGAATAGTTTCACTGTTTAAAAACTGCTCCAGTATTCATCCCTCCATCCTTTCCTCCAAACTCTTGGCAACCATTGATTTTTTTTTTTTTTTTTACTGTCTCAATGGTTTTGCCTTTTCCAGCAGGTCATACAGTTGGAATCATACAGTATGTAGCGTCCTCAGATTTGCGTCGATGACCTTTTCACACTGGGTTCATTAGAATCCATTTGTTTCTCTCCTGCACTTTGAGTAGGCCCCACGTTTCAGGGGGTCAGCGAAGTTAAAATATTTCGTGTCCCCAGGGGTTCACAGAGCACCGTTTGAGAATCACTAGTTCAAAATAAGAATCATAGGCAACAGTTTCTACGTGCCAGGTGCTTTATTTTCCCTCCTGTCATCTTCAAAAGCAACCCTACCTGGTAATTACAAGTAGTGTCCACAGTGTGTAAACGAAGAGGCCAAGGACAGAGCTGTAAAGTAACATGATCCAGACCACACAGCAAGTGAGGGGAAGAGCTGGGTTCAAACGTACTCTGGCTCAGAGGAAAGCCCTGCTCTAACTGCGGCTCCCCACTCCAGCTACCCGGCTTTACCCAAATCCCCTCTCCCTCAGGTCTCTGTTTCTTCCTCTGAACATGAATGGGTGGATCGTTTCAGGGACTCTGAATATGAGGTGTGGACATTTTAGTGATTTCTGGGTTTCACTGGCCAGGAAAATTTCAAAAGATATTTTTAGGCTCTCAATTTTAATTTTGACAAGGACTTTAAAACAAATACCATAGTTTCATTAAAAACAAATACATAAGACACTATAACTCTAGGCTAAGGGACACATGAAAAGATGTTCCACATCACTCGTCTCAGGGAAATAGGAATCAAAACGACAATGAGATGCACCTCCGACCCATCAGAACGGCTATAATTAACAACACAGGATGCGGATGCTGGTGAGGATGCGGAGAAAAAGGAACCATCGTGCACAGTTGGGAAGGGAAACTGGTGCAGCCACTGTGGAAAACAGGATGGAGGTTCCTCTCAAAGTTAAACATACTACCTTGTGACCCAGCAATTGCACGACTAGGTATTTACCCAAAGGAAACAAAATGATTTGAAGGGGCACGTGCACCCTGATGTTTACAGCAGCAATGTCCACAATAGCCAAATTATGCAAAAAGCCCAAATGTCCATTGACTGATGAATGGATAAAGATGCGATACATATATGTGATAAGATCAGCCATCAAAAAGAAGGAAATCTTGCCATTTGCCATGACATGGATGGAGCTAGAGTGCATTATGCTAAGCGAAGTCAGTCAGTCATGGAAAGACAAACACCGTATGATTTCACTCATGTGGAATTTAAGGAACAAAACAGATAAACACAGGGAAAGGGGAAAAAGGAGAGAGGGAAGCAAGCCGTAAGAGACTCTTAACTATGGAGAACTCTTAAATACAGAGATATAGAGAACTATAGCAGCTGAGGGGTGCTGGAGGGGAGAAAGGTGGGGGACAGGCCAGATGGTGATCGGGATTAAGGATCATCACACTTGTGATGAGCACTGGGTGTTATACGGAAGTGACGAATCACTAAATCCTACCAGGGAAACCATTATTTTTTTTTTAAGATTTTATTTATTGGGGCGCCTGGGTGGCTCAGTGGATTAAGCCACTGCCTTCGGCTCAGGTCATGATCTCAGGGTCCTGGGATCGAGCATCGGGCTCTCTGCTCCGCAGGGAGCCTGCTTCCTCCTCTCGCTCTGCCTGCCTCTCTGCCTACTTGTGATCTCTCTCTCTGTCAAAATAAATAAATAAAATCTTTTAAAAAAAAAGATTTTATTTATTGATTTGATAGAGATCACAAGCAGGCAGAGAGGCAGGCAGAGCGAGAGGAGGAAGCAGGCTCCCCACTGAACAGAGAGCCGGATGCAGGGCTTGATCCCAGGACCCTGAGTTCACGACCTGAGCCGAAGGCAGAGGCTTTAACCCACTGAGCCACCCAGGCGCCCTGAAACCATTATTTTTTATGCTATGTTAACTAACTAGAATTTAAATAAAAACTTGAAGCAAATAAAGACACTATATATCACTCTAAAAGGAGGAGGAGGACATATTAAAGAACCACCCAGGAAGGAACTGTTGGCAGCCTGGCCTCAGTGTCCCCAGTGTCCTGCCTCTCCCCCATCTGTGACTTATTCCTCCAGCTGGCGGGGCAGGGGGTGAGGGGCGGCCAGACCGCGGTAGTTTTCTCTCACAGGCAGGGCAGGGGCTCTGGAAGGTGGGACCCCCTCTCCTCCACACCCTCCTCAACATTACACGCCCATTGCAGGTGGCGTTCTGCCCCTTGGACACGCCGGAGAGCTCCTTGCTGGCCGACCAGGAAGACAGTCTACCCAAACTCTGCAGTGCCTGGGGCCTGCACAGCAACATCAGCGGCATGAAGGAAAGGCTGTCCAAGATGCAGGCCCCCGGCCCAGAGGCCTCCCTGCTGGGGGAGCCCACATCTGGGGCCCAGGGCGGGCCAGGTAATGCCCACAGGGGTGGGGGCCTGCCTCGAGGAGGGGCCTCCGAGGCGGGGGTGCAACAGGTTTCCCTTCCCCCGCTTCCCTTAACCCTGCACTTCTCTCTCTGTCCCTGTTTCCTTCCCCTTCAGCGCTTTCTTCTTTTCTCTTTTTTGTCCCCCTCCCTGTGGGGATGCTTATCCTAGAAAGTTTGAAGTGTAGAGATAAGTGTAAAACGGGAGAGAGGAAAATCACCCATCCCCCAAGGCCCTGACTGGTCAAGAGTTTGGTGTGTTTCCCCCAGCGTTCTGCAGGACTTCCCCCTGGGGGTCTCATGATACATACCGTTTTGGATCCTGCATGTTTCAGGGAACAGTTTGAACGAAGCCACTCGCCCATAGGACTAGAAGCCGACAGCTCGCTAGCAGTCAGGAGTGGGGACTCCCAAGAAGGGTCCAAGCAGAGGCAGGAAGCCTGCTGTCGGTGTCCGGTGGGGTATGGTCTAAGGGACAGGTTCATTCCCACAGTGGGGAGAAAGTCGAGTCAGATGGCCTGAGAATGGCCTTGCCAGCAGCCTTAGTCTCTGCCACGACTGCCCTGCTTGGCCCTCTGGACAGCGGCTCTTCAGTGAAGGGGTCCCAGTCAAGGACGCCTTCAAGGTTGGAACCTATGAAGGTCCCTCCTTGTGCACAGAGGAACAAAGCCACTTACCCTTCCCGCTTCTGTATCCGGCTTGTGGGACCACAGTCAGCTGTTCTTGCTTCGCTACCAGGGGAGAAAACGAAGGCAAACAGGGTGGTGTAGGAGCTCACGGTGTGGTCCTAAATTGACCCCAGGTGCTCCTCCGAGGGTCAGGCTGGCGGGGAGTGATGTAGGGCCGTGCCGCTCAAGGGGCCTCGTCCACCAGTCACACAGCTGCCCTGAGTGGGAGAGCAGAAGGGAAAACGAGGCAGGGGCAGTGAGCGTGAGTCAAGAAATTACTGAGGCCCAGAACCCTGTCTGGGCTCCATGAAGGACTTTGGTCCTGGTGCCTAGAGTTTAAACTGAGGAAGCAAAATACACAATAAGTTGTCTATTTTTCATTGTGAAATGAAGGCCAGCCATCATGAAGACAATGTAGGCCACAGCAGTTCATGAATCACATAAGGAAAGTGAGCTCTGGGCTTTGGGGCTAACCTTTTCCCAAACCAGTGCTTGGTATCTCTTCATTTCACCTAACCCTAACCTCTGCAACAACCTCAGGAGATGGGTATTATCCCCCTTTTACAATGAGCCATTTACAGATTTACAATTTACAGATGAGCCATCCGAGGCCATAGGGCAAAGGGTAGGGCAAGGCTGGTTGGAGGAGGTAACTCTGGGACAGGTCTTAAAGAAAGGCAAGAGGAGGAGAGGAAGAGGGATAAGGGAGGGAAAGAGAGGGAGGAAAGGTGTGTGCAGAGGTGAGGGGCGATGAGCAGACAGTCTGGGCCTGGAGGTGAATGAAAGAGCAGGTTGGAGAAGTGCAGGACAGGGGCGTAATAGGAAAAAGCCTGAGATGGTGGGTTAAGAACGTTGGCTTTCATGTAATTCTTAAAATAACATTTTGTTCTCACGCACATAAGCAGAGCATGGAAAGTAAGTAATACCAATAGGCAAAAATAAGAAAATGTAGACATATATTGTCCTCACTACTGCTAGCACTTTCCAAATGTTTTCTATACACATGTATTTTAGCCAATTGAGACCTCACTGCATATAGGATTTTGACTGGAACTTGCTTTTTTCAGTTTGTTAGATCAGCATTCCACGTCCATGTTTTCATCTAATGGTTGCATTAAGTACTTCTTATTCACATTTTCCCAGTAGCCCAAGACATTTTTTGCAACGATTTCCCACTCCTGCATTTGCACCTGGTCACATATCTTCCGTCTCTTTGAACCCAACAACCCCCCCCACTTTTCACAACCTGACTTGTTGAAGAGATCAGGCCAGTGTTCTGCAGAATGTTCCACTTTTGACTCTTGTTGCTTCCTTTTGGCATTTTTTTTTTTTAAGCTTGTTCCTCTGTGCATAAACAGGACTTTAGACCGAAAGTCCTGATGAAGTCCCGTTCACCATTTGTTTTCCTGGGATACAGACAAGGTTGTGTTCCTCACATTGTGTTACATGACAAAGCCCATGCTGTCTAGAGGGCCCACCATGAAGGGGTTTGATCAATCACTCAGTCCATCTGTGATATTAAAGGTAACCTTCATGGTGTTTCTTTGGCACCATGTTCAAAAGTCAGTTTTTAAGTAAAAAGCTGGCAGTGGGGTTCACAAATAGTCCGGCAGCCAAGTCGTGGGAACCGGGGCCTGAAAGCCGAGACAGTGTGGGGAGGACTGAGAGTCAAGCAACATGGTCTAGTTCTGACTCTGCCCCTCACTTGCCTCGGGCTTTGGACAGGGTGGGCTCTGCGCTTGGGTGAGATCCCTCATCTATAAATCGGGGTGACACCATCTTCCCCTGCCACAGGGTTTCTGTGAGAAAAGAGGAAGGGGCAGAGGTTGCAAGTGAAGATAAGATTTTGTCGTTCTTTCCCTCCATGTTACAGGCTGGGATTCTCTGTGATATTATCAGGACTGTGTCACTTTCCCTTTTCAGGTTCGCTAAGGAAACTTCCTCAAAAAACGAAACTCAGAAGGAAGAGGATTAAGGAAGCCCCCGAGACTCCAGAGACGCGCGAGTGAGAACAGCCAGCCAGGCCGGGGTGCAAGGCCAGCTTGTCCTGGCTCCCAGAGCACTTTGTCTTGTCTTCAACACCTCTGCACCCTGGGGGCTGGGGGCCAAGGAGGGGAAAGACTGAAAACTGTCTGTCAAAAGGATGCTCAGATCTTAGTTCTGTCTAAATGGGGTGGGGAAATAAACTTCCTTAAGACAGTTCCACCATACTTGATTAACAGTCATCATTCATTCATTTTTTAATTTATTAAAAGAATATTTGCCAGATACCTTCCGGGCTGCAGGTGCCCCACGCGCGCACAGATGAATAAGGTGATCGCTTGCATCATGGCCGTCCATCACCATCCAGTGTGGGAGACATACAAGGAGAGCCCTTACAGTGAGTTGAGGCCGGTAACAAAGGAGTGATGCACGCCCCGGGGAGGGCGCAGTAGGGAGGGGAGTGGGCCTGGAGTGAGAGAGGGAGAAGTCTGGCAACCTGCCCTGATCTTCCGCCTTTGGTCTCGTGGGTAAACTGGGGGGCCCGTGGAGTGGGAGGCGACTGGCAGTGGAATGAGCTGGTATGACCTGGTGCCTGGGGAGAGACTCTGTCACGCCCCCACCCCCCTACCAGCAAAGTGCACGGGAGGGAGAGGCCAGAGAGCCAAGTAGAAACCACATCAGTAGTTGTAGCTAGAATGATGGTTCCAACTCGTGGTCGAAAATGGGCCGCTGCCTGCGAAATTCTGACCCCTGGTGTGTTGTTTGCTCTCTTGTGGTGTTCTACTTATTGTTTAAAACAGTTAAACAAAACAACAAAAAAACAGTTGCCAACATGAACCCGGTACATTCCACATTAAAAACAACAAACCGCAACAGATTTCTGGCTTTTCACGACTTGCCAAGCGTGGGTGTGCCTCCCCACAAAGGGCACGGGGCTGGGGCTGAGCTGCAGTGGCTCAGGTTTCCCCGATGCTCTTTCTGGTTCACCACAGTCCCCACCTCTCCCTATTGCCTCACGCACTGGCCTTCTTCCTCCAATTATATCATCCCTTTGACTCGTTTTGCTTTTCATTTTTGCTACTCTGGGGATATACAAAGACAGTGAAGATGTGTATAGAGCGGGGAGGTGTGAATCTGTGACATTATGTAGGGTAAAACAGGTTTTGGTGACAGAGTTGAGAGATAAAGGAGGAGGAGGAAGTGAAAATGGTACCTTGCTTCTACCTGGAAAGACTATGTAGATGGTGGTAAGCTCCAAGGAGGGGAAGCAGTGCAATCATTTTCCACAAGCACAGCAGAGTCGCTGCCTGAGGCAACTGTGTATGGTGTCCATATGTGCGTGACCCTTTCTCCTCCCCTCAATTCATATTCAGGAGTGAGTATCTTCACAGTGTCTACGTGTCAAAATGAATATCAATCTAGACTTGAAGAACAAGTACTCGGAAGCAAAAAGAGGGAAAGAAGATCCCGGCTCTGTCCTTGGTCTTCACACTCACTGCCTCCCAGAAGTGGCGAGGTGCCAGTACAGGCTTGGGGGTCGGCCTCGTTCCAGGGCCCCTGACAGTTCTGACAAAGCAAGGATTTGCCAAAGAAGGGTGAGCAGGCTGGAGGGTGTCCCTGATGATGGAGGGCCTCTCCAATTCTTTCACTCCTGAGCGATTTCAATGACAAAAGTCCCAGGGAAAGGGCCGGTCTTTCTGGGACCGCAAAACAGGGAACATGTCCCTGTGTGTGAGGCAGCACCGCCACCTAGAGGAAGGACGGGATTCTACAGCCTTATTCTTCCAACCGAAGCCGGACGTGTGCGGAGGCTCAGACCAGGGGGAAGGAGGGGAATTTTATACTGCCTGGGGACCAGCAGGCGGCCTGAAGGCAAAATAGGCAAGTCTTGGTCTTAACTCTTTCCTCAAATTTAATAGGATCTCAGGATTCCAAAGAACAAGATCACAGGAAATTTCTTCACTCAAAACCCTCCAATAGAACAAAAGTGTTTTGTTTTGTTTTTTAAAGATTTCATTTATTTATTTGACAGAGAGGGAGGACAAGCAGGTGGAGCGGCAGGAAGAGGGAGAAACAGGCTCCCTCCTGAACATGCACTCCATGGGGCTCAATTCCCCAAGCCTGGGATCATGACCTGAACTGAAGGCAGATGCTTGGTCAACTGAGCCATCCAGGTGCCCCAATCACAAGGGATTTGGGGGGCAGTGAAAATACTCAGTGTGATGCTAGAATGGTGGATACATGTCATTATACATGTGTCCAAATCCATAAAATGCACAACATCAAGAGTGAGCTCTAGTGTAAACCGTGGACTCTGGGTGATGGCATGTCCTTGTACACTTTGGTAGGGGGTGTGGATAATAAAGGAGGCTGTGCATGTGTGGGGATGGTGGTGTACGGGAAATCTCTTGAGTCTTCTGCTCAAATTTGCTGTGAACCTAAAACTGCTCTAAAAAACATTAAGGGGTGCCTGGGTGGCTCAGTCAGGTAAGTGTCGGACTCTTGGTTTTGGCTCAGGGCATGATCTCAGGGGTGAGGAATTGAGCCAGTATAGGGCTCCGCCCTCAGTGGAGAGTCTGCCTGACTTTCCCTCTTCCACCCCCTCACCCTCAAATCAATCAATCAATCAATCAATAAAAATAATAAAATATTAAAACAAAGAAATAAAACCGTCCAACAGTTCATCTCATGCAGACTAAAAGCCAAAGATTTTGCAAGGGCCTACAAGACCTACTATGATCTATCCCCCATAGTCCATTCTGTTACTTGTCTGACCTCATTCTTGCTTTTCTCATACTTGACAATTACACTCCTGCCTCAGGACCTTTTCACTGGCTGTTTCCTGTCTGGAATGTTCTTTCCCAAGATACTCAGTTGGCTATTGTCTTCAAATCTCTGTTCAAATGTCACCTTCTGGGGTGCCTGGGTGGCTCAGTTGGTTAATGTGTCTGCCTTTGGCTCAGGTCATGATCTCTAGGTCCTGGGATCGACTCTCACATCTGGCTTCCTGATCATCGGGGAGTCTGCTTCTCTCTCCCCCTCTGCCCCTCCTCTTCACTTATACTCTCTCTAAAAATCAATCATAAAAAAAAAAGTCACCTTCTTGGTGTAGCCTGCATGTATCCTCATTTTAAATCCAACACCCACACACACCCTGAATATCCCTTATTCTGTTTTTGTTTTCCTAAGGCACTTATGTCTTTTAAATATTATATAATTTAATGATTGTATTTCGTGTTTGTTGATGCCATCCTCCAACTAACATGTAAGTTCCACAGGGGCAGAGCTTTCCATCTGTTTTGTTCATCACTGTGTCCCAAGCAATTACAGCAGTTACCTAGCCTGTAGTAGGCACCTAACAAACATTTGTAGAATGAATGAATGTACAAATGAACCAACCTAGAGTATTTAGTCCAACCACTCTGGTTCAGAGGGAAAAATAGAGGCCCAAGAAGAAAAGCTGACTCCTCTGAGGTTGGGCAGGAAGTCAATGCCAGAACCGGACTAGAACTCAAGCTCAGTGCCTCCTGGCTGGCATACTTCCCATATACCCGTGACACATGCTCCACCCACCCTTGGCCAAAATGCTCATGCCCCATAAATAACCCACAAGACTCAATGTATTAGTTCTAGGATAGTTTGCGTTATCTTAGTTATCTCCTACCCAAAGCATGACTCTCTAAGCTGGACTTGGGGACACCAGGAGCAGGTAGTTGGGGAAGGCTATTTGGAGGTGGAGTGTCCAGGTGGGAACCCCCAATCATACCTTGGCCTAGGGTACCTTAGGGGGTAGTCCCACTGTAGGGACTCCCACTGTAGGCAGTGTAGGGTATAGGGCTCTTCACCAAGAGCCAGGCTAGGCAGCCCTCAAGGAAGGCCCCTCCCTTAGAGAACATGGATATTTTCCCTGAAGTCTTCCTTAAAGCAACTTGGAGCTGGTACAGCTGAATTGAAAATACTGACTTTCCAGATCTCCTGGTTGCAGTGCTTCTGTGTTTTGACTTTATGATTTTTCCTTTGTGCATACAGACATTTTCTATTTTTATGTAGTTATCAGTCTTTCCTTTAATGGTTTCTTTATGACTTGGAAAGGTTTCCCCCACTCAGAGAATATTTAAAATTGTGTCTTTCCTTCTAGCACTAGGGTTTCAATTTTTACATTTAAATCTTTGGTCTATCTGAAATGTATTTTGGTATAAGTTGAATAAGAATCCAACATATTTTTTTCAGATGGCTAAACAGTTGTCCTTGCACGTGTGGGAGTGTATTTATAGTATATACCATATAGGAAAAAAAAAATCAACCATCTTTCTTACACTGATTTGAAATGTCACTCTTATGATACATTAAATTCCTGACTTATTTGTGCCTATTTCTGAACATTCTGTTCTGGTCCGTTGATCTGTGTCCATGTAGAATTTTTTTTAAAGATTATTTATTTATTTATTTGACAGATCACAAGTAGGCAGAGAGGCAGGCAGAGACAGAGAGGGGGGAAGAAGGCTCCCCGCTGAGCAGAGAACCCGATGTGGGGCTCAATCCCAGGACCCTGAGATCATGACCTGAGCCGTAGGCAGAGGCTTTAACCCACTGAGCGAGCCACCCAGGTGCCCCTCCATGTAGAATTTTAATGGAAAAGGAGAAAAATACACTACCATAACAAAATATTACATGGTAAGGGGCACCTGGTTGGCTCAGTTGATAGAGTATGTGACTCTTGATTTTTAAAAAATATTCATCCATTCATTCAATCTCTACACCCAACTTGAACTCGCAGTTCCACACTGTACAGACTGAGCCAGTCAGGTGCCCCAATCCATTTTGAATTTATTTTTGTGTATGGTGAAAGAAGTGGTCCAGTTTCACTTTTACATGTGGCTGTCCAGTTTTCCCAACACCCTTTGTTGAAGATACGTCTTTTTCCCATTGGATATTCATTTCTCCTTTGTCGAAGATTAACTGACCATATAATTGTGAGTTTATTTCTAGGTTTTCTATTCTATTCCACTGATCTATTTTTATGCCAGTACCATACTTTTTACTACCACTTTGTCATATAATGTGGAATCTGGAATTGTGATGCCTCCAATTTTGTTTTTCAAGATTGCTTTAGTCAAAGCAGTTGAGGTCTTTGGTGGTTCCATACAAATTTTAAGATTCTTTGTTTTACCTTGCTTCTGTGAGGTCAGGAACTTTGTTTAGTTTGTTGCTGGGCTTAAAACACCCCCTAGCTAATAGTGAGTGCTCAGTAATTACTTTCTGGATGAGAGAATATCAGATCTGGAGTGTTCTTTGCCTTTTCTTTGTTCAAATATGGTTGCATTTTTCCCTCCTTCCACAAAGCCCACTATAACAAAAATAGGTTTATAAACTGGCTGTATGATTCAGAAAGAATAAGACGAGGATGGATAAAGTAAAAAAAAAAAAAGATTCTTTGTTTTAGCTCTGTGAAAAATGTTATTGTATTTTCAGAGATTGCATTAAGTCTGTAGATTCCTTTGGGTAGTACAGACATTTTAATAGTATTTGTTTTTCCAACCTAAGAGTATGGAATGTTTTTTCCATTTTTAAAAAAAATTTATTATTTGAGAGAGAGAGAGAGATTGAGAATGACCAGGAGGAGGGGCAGAGGGAGAAGGGAGCCCGATGTGGGGCTCGATCCCAGGACCCTGGGATCATGACCTGAGCCAAAGGCAGATGCTTAACCAACTGAGCCACCCAGGCACCCTGTTTTTTCCATTTTTAATTAACGAATTAATTTTATGTTTTTCCATGTCTTTGCGTCATCTTCAATTCCTTTCATTAGTGTTCTACGGTTTTCACAATACAGGTCTTTCACCTCTTTGGTTAAGTTTATTTCTAGATATTTCATTGATTTTGGTGCAAGTGTAAATGGGATTGTTTTCTTAGTTTCTCTTTCTGCTGCTTCATTATTAGTGTATAGAAATGCAATAGATTTTTGTACATTGATTTTCTATCCTACAACTTCACTGAATTCATTTATCAGTTCTAGTAGGTTTTTTTTTTTTGGTAGGGTCTTTAGGGTTTTCTTTCTTTTTTTTTTTAATATTTTATTTATTTGACAGAGAGAAATCACAACTAGGCAGAGAGGCAGGCAGAGAGAGAGGAGGAAGCAGGCTCCCCACGGAGCAGAGAGCCTGATGTGGGGCTCAATCCCAGGACCCTGGGATCATGACCCGAGCCGAAGGCAGAGGCTTTAACCCACTGAGCCACCCAGGCGTCCCTTTAGGGTTTTCTATATATAGTATTATGTCATCTGCAAATAGAGTTTTACTTCTTCTTTACTAATTTGGATGCCTTTTCTTCTTGTTGTCCGACTGCTGTGACTAGGACTTCTAGTACCATGTTAAATAAAAGTGGTAAGGGAGGATATCCTTGTCTAGTTCTTTATATTAAGGGAAAAGCTCTGTTTTTCACCATTGGGCTTAATGTTGGCTATGGGTTTTTTCCTAAGTGGCCTTTATTGAGATATGTTCCCTCTAGACCTACTCACTTTGCAGAGGGTTGGTTTGTTTGGTTTTTGTTTTTTGTGTGGTTTTTGTTTTTTGTTTTTTTTTGTCAGGAATGGATGCTGTACTTTATCAAATGCTTTTTCTGCATCTACTGTAATAATCATATGGTTTTTATCCTTTCTCTTATTGACATGAAGTATCATGTTGTTTTGCAAATATTAAGCTACCCTTGCCAGCTATCCTGGGAATAAATCCCACTTGATTGTAGCAATTGATTTAAATTATTTATTTATTTTTAAAATTTCTTTTCAGTGTACCAGAATTCATTGTTTTTATGTACCACACCCAGTGTTCCATGCAATACGAGCAATTGATTTTTTTAAATATATTGTTGGATTTGGCTTTTTGCACCTACATACGTGAAAGATATTGGCCTGAAGTTCTCTTTTTTTGTGATGTCTCTATCTAGTTGGTATCGGGGTGATACTGACCTCATAGAATGAATTTGAAAGTTTTCCTTCCTCTTATATTGTCTGGAATAGTTTGAGAAGAAGGGGTATTACCTCTTCTTTAAATGTTTGGTAGAATTCACCTGTAAAGCCATCTAGTCCTGGACTTTTGTTCTTTGATTACTCACTCAGTTTCATTGCTGGTGATTGGCCTGTTCAAGTTTTCTATTTCTTCCTGCTTTAGTTTTGGTAGGTTATATGTTTTTAAGAATTTATCCATTTCTTCTAATTGTCCAATCTGTTATCATATAGGTTTTCATAATATTCTGTTACAATTGTATTTCTGTGGTGGTGGTGGTGATCTCTTCTCTTCCATTAGTAATTTTATTTGGGTCCTCTTTTTTTTTGTATGAGTCTGGCTAGAGGTTTATCCATTTTGTTGATCCTTCCAAAGAATTAGCTTCTAGTTTCACTATTGTGTTTTGTTGTTTTAGTTTCTGTATCATTATTTCTGCTCTAATCTTTATTATATCCTTCCTTTTCCAGGGCTTGAGTTTTGTTTGTTGTTGTTCTTCTGGCTCCTTTAGGTATATCGTTAGGTTGTTTTGAAATTTTTCTTCCTTCTTGAGGTAGGCCTGTATTGTTATAAGCTTCCCTTTTAGAACCACTTTGGTTGCATCCCAAAGATTTTGGACTGTTGTATTTTCATTTTCACGTAATTTTTGATTTCTTAAGGTTGTAAGTGTTTTGTTTTGTTTAAAGACTTTTTAGCATTTTCCAATAGTTAATATATATCACCTGTAAGAGAAAGGAAAAAAATTGTTTGGTTTTCAATGTCAGTTTATCAATCCCATTCCACCTCATGGGGCTCCCTCCCCTTTCACTATTGCTCTGTGTTAAGCACGGCTAGAAACAGGATCTCATAGTCTCCTCTTGGGATTTTCCCTAAAGTTTGTGTGAGCTCATTTAACGCTCTCCCCCAACCCTCCCCACCCCTCACCCCTTGTGTTATAAGCTTCTCCTGGTGTAAGAGTAGTTTCCTAAATTCTCAAGTTGGCCCTGGGAGTCTGCAGCCAGAGAGCTTGGTGCTATCTATGGCTTTGAGATGACCAGAGGCAAGGACACTGCTGTACTGCTTGCATTTTTTGCTAGTAAATGGCAGATGTAGGATTCTGGTTTAGCTCTAGAGTCTGTATCCTAAAGCACACTAGAGATGTCTCTAGGACATGATAAACCATCAGGGAGACATTAAGAGATATAGGAGGTCCGTAGGGGCAGAGAGATCCCTGAGGACCCAGGGCAATCTTAGGCTTGAGTGAATCTTTCCGTACTACCATTCTGTCCTGGGTTGTGCTAGTGAACTCTGACCTTCCTGGAAGTGTTGATTGGCTTTGATAGATTCCCTCCTCCAACTTCTGAGACTCCTCCCTTTCTTACCTATAGTGACTTCTCTGTCACTGAAACCAACCTTCAAAAGGACACAATCTACCTAACACTCTTCCTCCACAAACCTGACCTGAAGCCAAAGAGCTTAGATTAACCCTACTTATTCTCAAATCCTAAGTAACTGCTATGGTGCTAGGTACCAGCTGAGTCTTACAGGTGTCATCCTGGCAGATGGAATCCCCTGCTAGGCATGCTGCATCATCACGTATTTAGTAAAAGGGAAGTTTCCAGGTTCCTCTTCCTTTGCCTCCATAATCTGCTAGTGAGGGAGAAAGGACTAACATTTCTACAATGTCTATAATGGGCGTAGTACTGACTCAGGCACTGCATTCATTTTTGGTTAATCTTCATAATAATCCAAGAGACAATTAGTGTCCTTTTCACTTGAAAGGTGAGGAGCCAAGGTCGGAAATTTGCCTATGTCCTCCCAGCTAGTAAAAAGGCAGCTCCTCTGGACACTTTAAGTCCTTGTTCTCATTGTAAGCACTCTGCCTCTCTAGAATTCTCACCTTCAGATAAAACTTGACTTTATTTATTTGTAAAATATATTTTTTTAAAGATTTTATTTGACAGAGAGAGGGAGATCACAAGTAGGCAGAGAGGCAGGTAGAGAGACAGGAGGAAATAGGCTCCCTGCTGAGCAGAGAGCCCCATGTGGGGCTCGATCCCAGGACCCTGAGATCATGACCTGAGCTGAAGGCGGAGGCTTAATCCACTGAGCCACCCAGGCGCCCCATTTGTAAAATATTTTGAGAGAGAGAGAGTGTGAGAGCGCTTGCACAGAAGAGGGGGTGGGGGGCAGAGGGAGGAGCAAACTCCCTGCTCAGCAGGGAGCCTGATGCAGGGCTCAATCTCAGGACCCTGAGATCATGACCAAAGGCAGTTACTTTTTTTTTCCCCCTCAAAGGCAGATGCTTAACGAACCGAACCATCCGTACCCGTTAGTTTTTAATCTCTTACCCAACATGGAGCTCCAATTCATAACTCTGAGATCAGGGGTCGCATGCTCTACTATATGAGTCAGCTAGGCGCCCCTAAGGGTGGTTTTTATTTTTATTTATTTATTTATTTTAAAAGATTTTATTTATTTACTTGACAGAAAGAGATCACAAGTAGGCAGAGAGGCAGGCAGAGAGAGAGGGGGAAGCAGGCTTCCTGCTGAGCAGACAGCCCGATGCGGGACTCAATCCCAGGACCCTGAGATCATGACCTGAGCCGAAGGCAGCGGCTTAACCCACTGAGCCAACCAAGACTTTGTTTGACAGAGAGAGATCACAAGTAGGCAGAGAGGCAGGCAGAGAGAGAGAGAGGGAAGCAGGCCCCCTGCCGAGAGGAGATTCCCGACACCGGACTCCGGGACTCGATCCCAGGACCCTGAGATCATGACCTGAGCGGAATGCAGAAGCTTAACCCACTGAGCCACCCAGGCGCCCCTAAGAGTGGTTTTTAAATGACTCTCTTGTTCGTTTGGTCTTGTGTAATTTAGTTACTCTGACACCAACATACCAAATACAGAATGTGTGCTGTGAATACAGCCAATAACAGGAAAGAAAAATACTCTTTAGCAGCTCTTGCTTGTATGCTGAACAGGAATTTAAATACAACTCAAGTTTGGCATGTTCTATCAACGTTCTAATTCAGAAAATAAATTGCTCTTAAGTTTTATCAAGGCACTGAGTGGAAGTGATCATTTAGATTTTTTCAAACTTTGTCATACTTTATCATGTCTTATATAACTGCTTATGCAATTGGAGAATTTGTCTTATGATTTTAACATTTTAAAAATTATTTGTCCCAAGGGTATAGGTCTGTGAATCATCAGGCTTACACATTTCACAGCACTCACCGTATCACATACCTTCCCCAATGTCCAATGATTTTTAATTGTGGTAACTCACAAAATGTATCATCTCAATGTACAATTCAGTAGTATTGTATCCATTGTTGTGTAACGAATTTCCAGGAACTGTTTCATCTTGCAAACCTGAACTCTATATCCATTAAGCGACCACTCATTTTCAGCTCCTCCCAGCTTTGACAACTACCATTTTTTCTGAGTTTGACCACATATGTAAGTAGAATCATACTTACAGTAGATACAGTATACTCTGCCCTCCCTTTTTTGTCTGGCTTGCATCACCTTAGCATAATACCCTCAAGTTTCAATGCTGTAGCATGTGTTAGAAATTCCTTCCTTTTGGGGCACCTGGATGGCTCAGTTGGTTCAGTGTCTGCCTTTGGCTGGGGTTGTGATCCTGGGATCCTGAGAGTCCCATATCCGGCTCCCAGCTCTATGGGGGCCCTGCTTCTCCCTCTGCCTCTCCCTCTCTGATGAATACATAAGATCTTAGAAAAAAAAGTTTAAAAACATTCCTTTTTAAGGAGTACTAAGTTAATTATTATTTTGAATGTTACTTAGGATAGATAATATTGCATTGTATGGATGTATCACATTTTGTTTATCCATTCATCGACTGATGGGCATTTGGGTTGCTTCCACATTTTGGTTATCATGAATGCTATGAACATGGTGTACATATCAAAGATCCTTTCAATTCTTTTGAACATCCACCCCTAAGAGGAATTGCTAGATCACATGGTAATTCCATTTTTAATTTTCTGAGGAACACCTTACTGTTGTTCCTAGCAGATGCACCTTTTTACAACCCTACCAATAATGCATGAGGGTTCCAACTTCTCTACATCCTTGCCAACACTTTTTTTTTTTTTTTTGGTAATAACCATCCTGATGAGTTTGAATTTGCTCTGAATTTTCGAACTGTAGAAACGAATGTGTGTAAAATAAGTGGGTGTGGTTGGCTAACATTTAGAATAGTATCTGCTACAGAGTAAATTCTATGTAAAATTTGTTAAATGCACAAATCAGCACACTTATAAGCTGGAAAGTGTTAATTCTTTAAGTTATATGATTATAGGGTAATGACATTAAGTTTTAAATAAAATGCCACTCAAGTACCAAGAAGAGGCAACTCAAACTTTCAGGGAAGGCTTCCTTGTCCTCTGAGCTTGACAGATAAATAAAAGTTTAGGCAGGAAATGGCACTCCATATTAAAGAAAGAACAGCATGTTCAAAGTCATGGAATGTAAAAAGAAAAATGTAGAGGGCGCCTAGGTGGCTCAGTGGGTTAAGCCTCTGCCTTCAGCTTGGGTCATGATCTCAGGGTCCTGGGATCGAGGCCCGCATTGGGCTCTCCGCTTGGTGGGAAGCCTGCTTCTCCCTCTCTCTGCTTACTTGTGATCTCTGTCTGTCAAATAAATAAATAAAATCTTAAAAAAAAATGTAGAAAAAGTCAGTTATCACTGCAGGTGGCAGGCGAGATCAAACCAGTGCTATTAACAGTGAAGGTGGGATTTTGTCGAAATGTTAATTTTCTTTATAGTGATTTAGAGTGTGGCTTCATTTCCGGCACTAGCTGTTCTGTGTGCTTACGACTCAACGCCGTTCCATGGCAGATTTTCTTTCTTTCTTTTTTTTTTTTTTTAACATTTTATTTATTTGACAGAGAGAAATCACAACTAGGCAGAGAGGCAGGCAGAGAGAGAGGAGGAAGCAGGCTCCCTGCGGAGCAGAGAGCCCGATGCGGGGCTCGATCCCAGGACCCCGGGACCATGACCTGAGCCGAAGGCAGCGGCTTAACCCACTGAGCCACCCAGGCGCCCCATGACCCCACCATTCATATGAGGAAATGAAACACAAAGAGGCTTACTTAAAATGACGTACCTCAAATTCCTACTGCTCAGAGGCTGAGCTGGAACTGAAACAGACACAGGGTTTCTCCACTATCTCCACAACTTCTGACCTCAGGTCTCTGCACTGGCCTCCTGCCCTTCAGAGATGGAAGACCAGGGAAAAGAACGGGGTAGTTACTTTTGAAAAGATTAAGACCCCCCACATTAATTAACGTATTGCTGTCTTTTCCAAAGTAGTTTCATAAGCACTATCTCCAGGTGCTGGTACCATGTGTCTCCTCTGCCACGCATCTTTTTTTTCTCAAACAAGAACGCTTTTGTTCTAGTTTCAACAGTTTCTCTTGCACTGTTCTCTAATAAAAACAGGTTGCAGCAATAATCCCAAGTCCCGACCAAAAGTGATCACAACTGAAATGGAAACAGATACACTACGAATGCAGGAACACTATATTTATTAGGTCAATAATTCATTTTTAGCAATACAAGTACAGAATATATCACAATGCTGGTTACAAACATACTTAGTATGGTTCAATGGTTACAAATAATGGTGGGTACTACAAGTTTTTGTTAAAGATGATATGAAAGGTCATTCTGACACAATGAAGAATTGTCTTAAAAAAAATCTATCAATGACCCTAGATATTTCTATAGAAATTACTGTGGCACTATTAGTGGGGATTTTCATGTAAAGAATTGTTAGTAATTTGTTTCATTAAGAGCTCTTGAGCCTATTAAACTAAAATCCCCTGTTGCTTATTAAAGTATAAAAATAGTACTGACTTGGTAATATTTAATAAAATGTAGCATTCATTCACATCATAAAAGTAGAACTAAATTGAAAAGTTTTTAGTTACCATGGCAACATATCTTTCCATAAAAGGAATATACAGAAATGAGTAATGTTACACAAATGGTACCTGCAACAATTATTTAGTGATCCAACACTTAACTTGTGCACCACAAACCAGGTTTTCTAGATATCTATATATAGCATATATTTTTAATCTTAAATTTTACTTTTGAAAAAAAATGTGCACTTCAACAAACTCACTAAGGCCACTCATGCTATAGATACCTAGGATTGCAATTAAAGAATAGTATTACTTAATAAGCACACTCCTTCAGATCACCGACAGGGTAAAACCACTTTTCTGCCTAACACATTCCTGAGATTTGTGGACAATACAACTACTAGTGTTCAAGCTGGAGATTAATCCAAATGTCCGATTAAAAAAATTTTTTCTTTCCTAGCAAGAACTGAGGTCCTCCAAAGCCAAGAGGTGAAATATATACATTAATTTTTAAAGCAAAAATAAAACTCTTAAAAAGTTCGTAATTATATAAATAAGTATTTTTCCAGTAGTAACTTTGTCATCCAGAAAGGGAACAGTTTGCAAGCAGCAAGGCTATGAGTTCTAGAGAAAAGATAAAGACCAAGTGGCAGTTAAGAATACCTGCTACCTAAGCAAACCATCGTTTTCAATTTGTGAAGTATGGCCAAAAGCTTCAGTTGTGTTTTAGATGTTGACTGTTCAGCGCTCTGTTTGCATGTAAGAAGCCACCAAATGGCACTCTCGTTTATTTATAAGGTAGCAGCCTCTGTACTTAATTTTCACAACATTACAAACTCTTCCCAAACAGGCTAGGAACAAAGGCCTTTGTCAAATCATTTATTTTCACAAATGAGCGCATACCTGCACACACGGATTCCTACAGAGCAACAGTGAGTTTGTTTTTAACCAAGGAAACAGAGCTTCGATGACAAGAAGGGTCCTAAAGCTTTGGGAAAGTCAGCTCTGGGGACCCATAAAAACTGTGGTCTGAAGAGCCCCATCCGTTCTATTACACTGGATGCAGGAGGGACTGACCATCTGTGTGGCACAGGAGGAATACAGAGCCCCCGATGGACCCAATCTGAGTAGCACCAACTTTAGGAAAAAGACTGGGTAAAAGAGAAGAAATCAAAGTCAGGAAGGATGAGACCAAAGGCCCCTTATTTAACATGACTTTGCTGAACTTCCAGAAAAATCTTAAAGTTGGTCTAGGCTTCCTTACACACAACCCCACCATATGTGAAAAATCTGTGCAACCTATTGGTTACTGTGAGGTACGTTTCATTCTTTTCTTTGTATTCTTTTTAACCCCTTAAAGAAAGGTAACATTCACCTCTCTAACCTACCTTAAACATCCCCAGGAAAAGGATAAATCCCACACTTAGAATCATTAGGGTATTATTCTTCATTACAACCCGAATTAATAGCATACTATTTGTTGTATCACTAACAAGCTGTCCATCTCTTTTTTTAGCCTACAGTTTTTGCATTAAATCAAAGTGTACAGGTTTATAGAAAACTACATGAAAGCAGTGGTAATAAAGGGAAACTAGCGATTTTTTTTTTTTTTTAAGAAAAACTGGCTGCCACATAACATTATCACCCTGTGATCTTAGGCTTCTATCATGTTGCTTTATCACTGTGAGCTAAGTAGAGCTCAAACTGAATTAAGAGAGGATGAGGCCTTAAGTTATTTGCCTTATTTTATCCTAGGAAATGCTACATGTGCACAAAACCAAAAGATACACATTGATTAAAAAAAAAAAAACTTCATATGGAAACGTTAAGTTTCAAAATATTTATTGAAAAACAATTTACCATGACATTCCTATACCACAAACATACCACAGGACTCTAAATAACCAACAAAAGTATACAAAGCCTATCCTGGAAATATCTTTGGAGGTATTAAATATATAGGCCCATGAGGACAGAGCTGAGTAACTTAATAAATGTTAGTCCTTGGTCACACAGACTATTTGGTAATTAACAAAGAGGTGCCTCTTGGCATTAGACTGCAATTAACTGCGAGGGAGGTGCAGGTGTGCCAATGTACTCTTTAAAATGAAAAAGAAAATAATTCAATTTGAGGAATAAACCCAGGTTTTGAAATCATAGTTACAGTCTTAGTGTCTGGGCTTGCTTCATCTCTTTATGTACCTCCCCCAGTCAATCCCCTCCTGGGGACTTAAAAACACTGGCTCGTAACTAACAAGACTGCAATTAACAGTTTTAAACAAGATTAGGTTTGGGAAGCCCAAAAAGTATTTAAAATCAAATTTACCCGAAATCTCCAATTAATTTTTCTGTACTCAATGTGGCAGTTTACATTTTCCCTCCTCCAACCCTAACATGCATGTTAAAAGAAAACCAAAATTCAACACACATCCACTCACCCCCAGACTACTCCAAGCATTAGCCAAGAGCAACATCTCTGACAGCCAAGTCATGAACCCCTGAAAATAGGGGGGAAAACCCTGATTCTTAACTATAGAGGCACCACATAGGCCACTACAGTAAGAACTGAGGTAACAGCAAAAGAATTTGTTTCTTATTTGCTACATGTCACAACTTTCCAAATTTGAGTATTAATTACCTCAACATTAAATAACCTGACTGGCATAAGATTAAAAAAAATCAAAACCCAATGAACAGGAAGACAAGTTAGTGAAACATATATAATTAGGGGATCTCTGCATTTGACTCTTGAATTTAAAAGAAAATGACATAGTTGTACTATTATTTACCATAAAAATGAAGGATTTCTAAGAATTGCTTCTTTTGGGCATTCATTTTTCCATTAATCCCCACAAGCCATATAGTAACCTGAAATTCCCACCCATGAGCTATTTCATGACTCTTAGCCAACATACTTGTTAATTGCATTGATTATTAGGATAACATTTAAAATGAGGGGGATGGTTGCAGCAGATATTTATAGACTTGCTTATGGCATTGCCATCTGTGCACACTGACTAAAGATATGCCACTGTAATTGCCAAATTTCCCTGGTTTGGTGTAATTACATGAATATAATTTTTGCATTATCACTTTTCATTATACCTCTAAATGAAACATTCTACTGATAAAAGTATATGCAGGGGCTAAAATAATAACCTAAAGCCTCTGGTCCAAATAACCCCTTTCTACATTAGGCTGGTCCTTTTTAGGTCCTCCTGGTCCTGTTAGCAAACGCTATCAGAGCATCTTGCATTGTTGTACCAAAAAACCCTGAAACAACCAAAGGGTTAATAAAACTGCTGGTCTGTCAGCTTTTCTATTACTTACAGATCAACACTGGTCCAGTTCAGATGAATCTGACAGTCTTTCCCTTGTAACAGAGCTCTGTAGTGGTTGCATCCACTTCTCTGGGTAAGGTAGCCAAACCTAAGTCAGGATGTCCCTCTTCTACTAGCACTGTGTTAACTTTTCTATACTGCATATAAAGATTTTCCCCATAAAATATCTTTACAATACAGTATTGAATACCTCCACAAGGAAGAATATGTTAAAAAGTTGTTAAAATCATCCTTACGTAATAAGAATGCAACTCTTTTAAACTCTTAAATAGTTTTATTTAGGGGTTCTTTTCAGGCTTTCTGCAAAATGAATTATTTTTTAAAATGAAAAAAAAAAAAAAAAAAAAAGATTTCCTGTTGTTTGTTCTACTAGGTTGAAAATATGGGCCAGACTACTTATACATGCGGTACATGCTGAATATAACTGAATATATGCTTATTCCTACAGACACTCTGCAAGATAGGGATCACCCAAATAGGGTCAATGGACTGGACCAGTGTTTCAATGCAAATTCCAGCCCCAAAAAACAACATGGTTTTGATTTCACAGTATGAATTCCCTGGAATCTGGGAAAAGGTAAATTAGTTAACTGAGGTCCTCCCTCAGCAGCTCGGTCCCTCAACATTCTGAGAAATCAAGAAGGACTGCACCACTTCTTCAGTGGACTGGGGGCTGGTGTTGACATCTTCAAGAGCATCGGTCACTGAATACTGACGATCTCGCAACCGGTTCCAGTTAGAAAGAACATTGTGATATTCAAACACTTTCTCATAATTTCCAATGGAGTTGTAAAGTTTAATGAGACCTCGGTAATCATATTCTAGTCCACTGTAGCCTTCACCAAACAGTTTCTTCCCTGAAAGTAAAAGATGCATACACACACGCACAAAAGAAAGAAAGAAAGTTCAAGTAATGAAACAATAAGAGGTTCTTAAAAGACAACACAAGTTCAATTCTTTAAATAAGGTGATGAAGGGACACCTGGGTGGCTCAGTTGGTTATAAGCGGCTGCCTTCGGCTCAGGTCATGATCCCAGCGTCCTGGGATCGAGTCCCACGTCAGGCTCCTTGCTCAGCAGGGAGACTGCTTTGCCCTCTGACTCTGCCTGCTACTCTGTCTGCCTATGCTCACTCTCTCTCTCTCTCTCTCTGACTAATAAATAAATAAAATCTTAAAAAAAAAAATTTTTTTTTAAATAAGGTGATGAAAACATCACTTATTCCCTAGGCTGAGGAACTAATGAGATTGGGTACCGATAGACAAGATTAATATTAGAATTAAGAACTTCTGTTCTATGAAAGGTACCATTTAGAAACAAGCAGCACAGTTATCTATTTGCAAAATATATAACCAACAAAGGGCTTGCTGCATCCATAGTATATAAAGACCTTCTGTAAATCAGTAAGGAATGACAGACAATTCAATATAAAAATAGGGAAGAACTTTTTTTTTCTTACGTAAACCCTAAAACCTTGACACAGGGCTCAAAGCCATTGCCCTGAGATCAAGAGTCACATCTCCCAACTGAGCCAGCCAGGTGTTCCCAAAATGGAAACAATCCAAATGTTCTGAATACCCATTAACAGCAGAATGGATAAATAATGATATACTAATCCAATAAAATGTAATATAGCCCTGGAAATTAATAAGCGATAGTGTTACAGAACAACACAGATGTATTTCATAATTCATGTTCACCAAAATGTAAAAATATACATCACATGATTCCACTGATATTACATTCAAAAACTGGTAAACCTGATCTATGTTACAGCCAGAAGGGAGATGAAGGGAGTACTAATTACACAACTAGTTTAGAATAACTGCTTTTGCTTATACCTGACACTCTGCCTCAACTGTCATACTTCTTACCACTGGCTTCAAGATCAGTAAATCACCTTTAGCAAAATGTTTGAGATGATTTTTGGGTGGCTTCTGGATAACCTTAGCAGCTCTAAGCTCATTTAAATCTTCATAATTACACTTCCCTTATACAACATACAAGATATGTTACATGTTATTTCTAATCAACTGAATAAGAAATTAAAAAAAAAAAACATACCAATTGCTATAGATCGCAAATAAAGTTTCTCAGCATTTTCATACTGATTCATGTCGTAATTGTATAAAGAAGCCAGATGTCCCACTGAAAGGGCTACTTCATAATCTTCTTGACCGAGAAGTTGCTCTTTAATCTGAATTGCTTTGATATGCATTTCTTCAGCTTCCTGAAAAATAATTGAGCTGTTTTAGCCATTAGACTATACTCTCATAGTAACAATTCTTCCCGAGTAAGACTATTTTAAGTGCTAAGGACATGGATGGCGTAAGATAATCAGATCAGAGAACATACTATGTTAATCCAAAAGTTGCTTATGGGAAGCATTACTGGTTTGAACAGTTATGCACATAAGCTGATGACAGTAAGTGTCCTATGCCAAAAATGATGAGAAAATCTGTCCTGGTAATGAAACATTGTTAGAAGAAATTAACATAAAAACTTTCCAAAATGAAAATTATCTCTTTCTTAACATGCTCCAAAATTTAACTGAACCTTGTTAAGAAACTCCATACTATAGTACATTCAGTTACATAGATACACACTTTATTTTGGAATTCTGACAATTTTTATTCCAACAAACAAAACTCAGGTTAAGTGTGGGATACATAATGGATTTTCAGGTTAAAAAGTAGTATCTTAGGCTGTAACTCTCCTCCTATCCTTATTGTGACCCTAAAATGAACAATATTAAAAACTTATAATCCAAAATTTTTAGAGAGAATTCAGTAAATTTTTATCACAATTAGTAATACTTGCAGTATCTGACATTTCTTGCATACCTACCATGTGCCAGACATTATGCCAAGGGCCATACTTTTCTTTTTAAAGATTTTATTTCTTTATTTGAGAGAGAGAGAGGGAGAAAGAGAGAGAACATGAGGTGGGGTAGAAGTAGAGGGAGAAGCAGACTCCCCACTGAGCAAGGAGCCTGATGATCCCAGGATGATCCCAGGACTCCCAAGATCATGATCTGAACCAAAGGCAGACACTTAACCTACTGTGCCAATCAGGAGCCCCTGGTAAGGGCTACACTTAACATAGCTTACACTATGTTGTTGTTGTTTAAAGATTTTATTTATTTTGAGAGACAGCGAGTGAAGACAGAGAGACTGTGCGTGTGTGCACAGAAGCTGGTGGAGGGACAGAGGGAGATAATCTTCAAGCAGACTCCCCACTGATTGGGGAGCCCAACCGAGGCTCATTTCTCACAACCCGTAAGATCATGACCTGAGCTGAAACCAAGAGCTGGATGCCCAATTGACTGAGCCACCCAGGGGTCCCTGTTTTTGTTTTTTTTCCCCTAAGTTTTTATTTATTCAAGTAATCTCTACACCCAACATTGGGCTTGAACTCACAACCCTGAGATCAAGAGTCACATTCTCTTTTGACTGAGCCAGACGGGTGCCCTGCTAATAGCTATGTTTTAAGTCTAACTATAATAACCATATTAACCTTCATGGTTTGATATTATGCCTTATTTTTCCATGGCTTATATTTTGAATTTTATTTATACTTTGACTCTGCTGTTTTATGCTATTTTCTCAATTCTTTTGTGGAATAACGTAGAAGTATAATAAGTGTACATTTATTAGTGAAGATTACTGAAGACATATTATTTAAGATTATAATTTATTAGTGAAGATTACTGAAGACATATTATTTAAGATTATAATTTATTACCTAAAATTATTTACTGAGAGAAAAAGATAGTAAAACATGCTTCTACCTTAAATTTTCTCATTGACTGGTAAAGTCTTCCAAGGTTTCCATAGTGTTTTGCAGTCTGTACATTAAATTCCCCAAAAGCTTTCTTAGCTAGTTGAAGTGAAGACAGGTGCAAATCATGAGCTTCTTGAAGCAGCCTCTGTTCAGTTTCTTTATTATGACAGTCAATTGCAATCTCCTCTAAAATAAGAGCTGATTAAGAAAGCAATAAAATTAGCACACTTCCAAACCATCTATCAAAGCTAATCAGAGCATATAATTTAAAATTAAATTCTATAAATGTTTGTGTTTATGGTTTAGAAATGGTAACGGTGAGTTCCACGTTAATGAAAAAATGAATTTTTGGGGGCCATTCTAGTTTGCACAATATAATGAACTCAAATCTAAGAAAAACAATGGTATACATCAAGTATTTTGCAGAATTTCTGCTTTACTAGACTATTATATTTTGCTGATGTGAATTTCTTATTTAAAGCAATGTAAGACAAGGCAAAGGCAAAATTTTAAAGTTATGAAACTGTGTCAAGGAGTCCCCAAGCACTGTTGAACATTTTGAAACCACACTCCTAAAATATAACCTCTAACCAAACACAACTGAAAGAACTGGTTTCCTCCTACTCACTTGACTAACCAAATCAGGCAAGAAGACAGTGCAATTTCAAAGTCACATACAAGACTTTCAAATTCCATTTAAAGTCTTAAAAAAAATACATATTCTTTTATGAGATAATTTTATTTCTACGCAAATTGTCCATATGTCCAAAAGTAAAAGAGGTTTAGTCCACTATAGCATTTTTAAAGAACAAAAGGATATATATCCACAGGTACTACAATGAAAAAATATTCATAAGGTATTAAGTGAAAAAAGCAGAATATAAAACTAAAGAAATTCATTTATTTCATTATTTGGAGGGAAAAAAGTCTAAAAAATAATCACCAAAATGCTGAATCTGGATTGGTGGGATTTCAGGTGACTTAATTTATTATTTTCTCTTTTCTAACTTTTAATTTTTACAACAATTATGCATTACTTGTGTTTCAGTTAAAAATGCAAACTTTACTAAAAGGAGGAAAAAGAACTAGTTCCAGAATTAAGGTAAAATTTCTCCAGCATGCAGAGAATTACCACATGGGTGACCCAATCATGTTGGCAAAAAAAAAAAAAGCTTTTTAAATGAAAGGGCTTTGGTAGTGATTAGAAGAAAGGTTAAAATAAGGAAAGAAGGAAGTGGTATTTGGTAAGAGCCTTGCAACATTAAGGGTAACCTGATGTAAAGCTGAGCTTCAAAATCCTACACTATAAGGCTGAAGGTATATGAAAAACATAGGTTTTTCACATACCTTCTATGTGAAAAAGGTATGTGAAAAGGTATGCTACTGTGCAATAATCATGTTACTTTTTCTTTTATCCTCCCTGCAAAAGAAATGAACGAATGAAGGCATGACAGAGAGGAAAAGGGAGTGGCGGGGGGAGGGAGGGAGGAAGGAAGGAAAAAAGCAACAAAAGATATTCTGGCTTATTAACAATGTTGTATGAGAGAAACAAACCTTTTATTATGAACCACTGGAAATTCCTAGTAGAGCTACAGGCAGATACTTTAAATCAGTGACTTGGTTATCTTAGTAATATGCAGATATAGTCTAATCCTACCCTACCATCCAAAGAAATAAACAAATAGCCCGATTTTAAACTATGTATCTTTAAAATACATGACACTAGACATCTATTACAACTGACAGCAAAAGAAATCTAAAAAAAAATACACACACACACACACACACACACACGTATACTGGAGACTAATTGCAAAGGGTACCTTTCACCCTCTTTGAAGAAGCCAAAAGAAGATGATCTTCAGGTAAGATGTGGGTAATGATACCAATAGCTCTTTCAGCATGAAATCTGTAATACAGACAAATACATATTCTGGTATTTCTTTTTAGGGACAAATAATTATAGCATTTAAAAAAAATCACAACTTATAATACTGATGGAATTTCTAAAACTATCTGTGGTAAAGGTATTGGTTTTTGTTTCTTAAATTTCTAATCTGTTGTGGACTGAACTTTTAAAATATCCACTGGAGGGCGCCTGGGTGGCTCAGTGGTTTAAGCCGCTGCCTTCGGCTCGGGTCGTGATCTCGGGGTCCTGGGATCGAGTCCCATATCGGGCTCTCTGCTCGGCGGCGAGCCTGCTTCCCTCTCTCTCTCTGCCTGCCTCTCTGTCTACTTGTGATCTCTCTCTGTCAAATAAATAAATAAAATCTTTAAAAAAAAAAAAAAAAATATCCACTGGATTTCCATCTCCCACAGAATGAACTGTGAAGTTGTTACCACAGCCTACAGGGCTCACCATATTCTTTCCCTGGGCTACCTCAGGGAAATGATGTCTGACCTCATCTACCATTCTCAGAAACAGCCCTCTGCTCCTCCTCCAGCCACACAGGCTTTTGCAGCTTTCTGAACATGCAAAGCATACTCTCACCTAGGACTCTTGCACCTGGTTTACTGTCCCCTATGGAATACTATCCCCCTGACTATCTACCCACATGGCTTACTCTTCAATGAATACCCTTCTCAGCCAGCTTGTACAAAAGTACCTAAAAGGGGCGCCTGGGTGGCTCAGTTGGTTAAGCGACTGCCTTTGGCTCAGATCATGATCCTGGAGTCCCCAGATCGAGTCCTGCATCAGGCTTCCTGCTCAGTGGGGAGTCTGCTTCTCCCTCTTACACTCCCCCTACTTATGCTCTCCCTCTCAAATAAATAAAATATAAAAAAAACAAAAAACAAAAACACACACACAAAAAACCCCTAAAAAACTTAAAAAAATTTACCATAGCTCTTTAATTTACTTTATTCTTCTTCACGTAGAAGAATTTATCTTAAAAAATAAAATGTACAATTCAATGGTTTTTAGTATATTCAGAGCTGGGCACCCATGACCACGAGCAATTTCAGAGTATTTTCATGACCCTAAAAAGAAATACTGGCCCATTAGTAGTCTCTCTCCATTTTCCTCCAACCCTATCAGCCAATGGCAACCACAAATTTATTTTCTGTCTCACAGATTTGCCTATTCTGGACATCTCATATAAATGGAATCATATAATATGTGGTCCTTTGTGACTAGCTTCTTTCAATTAGCAGAATTTTTTCAAGATTCATCCAGGTTGTAGCAGGTATCAGTTGTTTTATTTTTAAATCTGCCCTTTCCCCCCCTTTATTTCCCCCTCCAAAATATTACTGATCCCTTCTCTTATATCAGGGTCAGCAATTTTTTTCTGTAAAGGGCAAGATAGCAAATATTTTAGGTTGTGTGGGCCACACACTCTATTTCCACTACTCAACTCTCCTAATGTAGCAGGAAAGCAGCCACAGACAATACATGAGCTAATGAATATTGCTATGTTCCAATAAAATTTTATTTTCCCTACAGGCCATAGTTTGCTAATCCATTTTATATATTTAATCATTTAAGGATACTTTATAGTATCAACCAAGAAGTTCTGTTAGCCAGTATTCTTTGGGTTCTAATCCTGTTTGTATTATCTGCTGATCCTCACTCATAGAGGAAATGTTTCTGTATTTTATTTCAAAATTTTTGAATGGTGAGTTCATCTTAGATGGAGCTAGATCTATGGAAAGTCTGTTTGGTTTGGACTGAGAAGTTCCGAGAGTTTTATATTTTCTCCCAAAAGGCATCTCAGGAGAACTAGCAGTCCCAAACAGCTTTTTAATGTTCTCCTCAGTTTGGGGGTTCCTGAATATATGATGCAGTTATAAATTCCACTGTGAGATTCTGTTTTTGTTTAACTGAGAGCCCAACCTGAGATGAATTAGTTTCTTTGTCCTTTCTTGTCAGTGGGAACATTTTTTTTCCTCTTAAGTCTCCCCTTTCCCTGATGGTGCAGGCTTGATCTTGGCTTCAGGTTGAGGGTTTCAGTTCTAACTCAGTTTCCTGTGGACTAAGTGCCTTAACTCATAAGATTATTGTCCAACCAAGGTTTACAGAAACTTCCAAGCTTTCCCATCATCCCAAGGTGGTTATACCATAGTTCATGCTACCCTATTGGATTTTAGTCCATGAGTGGCCCTTGGGGATTTTCTTATCTCCTGCAAGCTCAGTTATGCATTTACAAAGACAATGGTTATATTTTATTCAGTATTTCTGCATATTTTGAGCAAAATGTTTCTAGGTTATGTCTGTCATTTAGCCAGAGGTTACTGTATTACTCAAAGAAAAATTACTGAAGTATTCAGAAGATAAGCCATATTCCTTATGAAGATATATAACTCTCAATATTAAACCATGTAACATCTAAATAAATGGCTTATAGGGCACCTGGGTGGTTCAGTGGGTTAAAGCCTCTGCCTTCGGCTCAGGTCATGATCCCAGGGTTCTGGGATCGAGCCCTGCATCAGGCTCTCTGCTCTGTGGACAGCCTGCTTCCTCCTGTCTCTCTCTGTCTGCCTCTCTGCCTACTTGTGATCTCTGTCTGTCAAATAAATAAATAAAATCTTTAAAAATAAATAAATAAATAAATAAATAAATAAATGGGTTATAAATTGGTATGATTTTAAATGAGTTCAAGAACATTTCGGGCATCTTGTTAAAGCTCCAGAAAACATATTTAATCCATAAATATATTAAATATTATTGCATTAGGAAAAAAACAACAGCAACAGCATTTAATTGCTCACTGAAAAGGAACATGGAACTTACAGTGCATTGTCAAATTTCCCAGAGCTATACTGATGAACATAAGAAGAATAAGCCAAGTCTTCATGGGCTGTTGCTACATGGATATTTTTGCCACCAAACACTGACTGCCGAATGTCAAGGGCTGCCTGAGAGTATAATGAAAATAATTATTACTATAAATCCTTAGAAAACACTACCCAGTAATATTAAGCATCCTAGTATTTTAAATATATGTTCTACATATCAAAACCATCAGTTTTGAAGCAAAAATCCTGCTGTATTTAAATCACAAGAGAACATAAAGTCACCAAAAGGACTGATTTCTGAAGACTGAATCTAACTTAAAAGACAATGGTTTCACAATAAAAATTATTCATATGTCTGAGAATTACAGCAGTGTTTTTCTCTCTATGTCCTTCTTCATAAGTGAAACATAAAATCAAGGATATTTTGTCTGGAGTGATGGTTTAACACATTTACCTAAGAATGACTAATACAAGGCCTAAAGTAATTGTTATCAACCCTCCTTGCTATTACAAAGACAGCTATAATGACTCATGCTAAATCAACAATTAAGACAAGTCTTCATTTGGGCAAATGAAAAATGGAAAAGTACTCTTGTATATGAGCCCACAAGCCAAAAATTGTTTTCCTCGATGGTTCTCCGTAATTCCTAAAACATTTACTTCTAATGCTTCGACATATTATTTAGTAAAAGAATGATGTCCCATATATGAGGAGGGATTCAGAAAGAGTTATTTTTAGAGAGTGGTTTATACGCCGCAAACAAAAATATGTCAGCAAGTCAATTCAGGTTGAAAGAAAAAAAGCATTAACTGTTAACATACCTGATAAATTGCAACAGACTGACAGATATTATCTACATTGAGTAAGTAGAACCCATAATCTAGCAGTGTATCAGAATATTTTGGGTGTTTGGATCCAAAATGATCCCTATAAAAAGATATAAAACTATTAGGATATAAAGTAGAGAGAGACAATCTGAAATGGTATTTTTAGTAACAATCACCTACCGTGCCAAATACACTGCATGTTTAATTAACTGTTCTGCTTTCTTAAATTCACGTTTTACAACACAAGCCTAAGGATAAAGTGAAAAATTATTAAATAACTCTCAAACAGTTAATTAGTGTGCTAAAATAAGTAGATTAGATAGTCAGACTATGATGGTCCAAAAAAAAAAAGCATCCTTCAAAAAAGCTATCCCCCAACAGAAGGGTTCTGTAATTTCTTCCCTTCCAAGTACTCGAAAATTCTATTATAAACAGACCTGTACATATCCTGGGGAATTATAAAGTTTAAAATTTTGACATTCATGCCCAATACAAACCTGTTATAACAAAGTTACCTTACAAAGATGGTGTACTCCCATCCTTCCAGATTATATAGTAAATAAGTGGGGGAAGGGTTCAACACAGAATTTTCTAAGCTACTTATTTATATCCTAGTTCTAGAGTGGCTTAAATACCTTGTAATTTTCATCTTTCAGTTTTAAAATACACAGAATTTCAAGATTTTCTAGTCTTAAAATATTCCGATTCATGAAAATGGCCAGTTTTCAAACTTTAAATATTATTTGCATATAGAAATACAAATCTTGCACATAATTAAACTGTCTTTACATTAACTGCATTTCTAATGTTTAAAATTAATTAATATGTATTAATATCTCTCTTCTGGTTCTGATAATAATCTGAATACTTATGCTATATACTTCTCTAAAATAATTTACCTAGTAAGTTTTGCAAGAAATCTTCAACTCTTCTAAATCTATAATTTTAGAATCTTTCTTCTAAGTGAAATTTCCATAATTAAAACCAACCAAAATGAAATATTCAAAATAAAAAAACTCTAGGTAGAAAGAATATATCTGAAAAGCACATCAATGCTTTAAAACCTCAGTACACCAAACCAGCAATTTAAAAATAAATGGCTTTAAAGAGTGAATGCATTTATCTATAGAATAAGAAGAAACTAAAGAGAAAATCAAGTAAGTGCCACTCAGCAGCTCAAGTACAGGTAGCTGTGACACTGTAAGGTTGCACACTATTACTCCTAGACTTAATACTAGGCCACCCTTTAGGAGAAAAATGACCGAAATCCATTCGATTGTGGCATGAGGAATTCAGGTTGCTGGAAAGGTTAAGAAAAACAAAAGCAAACTCAAGCTAGAGTAGCACCAAAATACTGCCTCAATCTACAGTTCAGTGAGCTGAATTATCAGAATGATTTTTTTCATGGGTTTCCTAGGTATAGGAAAAATAGCTCAATTCTATATGCAGATTTCTAAATCTGGTTTCTAAAACTAAGCACAGAAACTCAGAAAATAGACCTTGTTAGTCCATGAAGCATGCAATATCTAACTTGTTAAATAACAGGTTAATTAAAACAAATTTAAAGCTGGCTAAATCTTTTAATTCATTAATAAATTTTAACATTATATTCACCTTAGAAGCTTGTCTTAAAACATCCACCACAACTTTAACCGGTAAGCCCACTGTGATTTCTTTCATTGCCTCAATGCACCATTTGTAAGCCTAAAAAAAAATATTTACACAAGAGCAAAAACTGATAAATCAAATTGACAATAATGGAATGACTGTGTATCGTTCTACCCAACTTCCAAGTACTTGAATAAGAATACATACAAAGTATTTCCACTTACAATTTTCTGAGAGTAAGTTTTCTTGAAAGTTTCAAGTTTGTTACACTTTTCCTTGAATAAGTGACACACAGGAAGTCAGGGGCATGTTCTCTCTTGCCCACAAGACTTTGCATATACTGGTCCCTCTGCCTTACATACACTCCTCTTTCCTGAACTAAACCCACATAACTTATTTTCCAGGTTTCAGCCCTAGATTAGGCTTACTGTACTTTCTTCCCCTACTGTCATCTTATTACTTTGTATCTTAATTATCTGTTTAGTTCAGTGCTTAGTTTGTGAGAGTTATTGTTCTAAGTACTTTATGTGCATTAACACATTTAACTCACACACCAGTCCTACCAGATGCATACTATTATGGAAAACTGAGGTGCACAGAGGTTAAGTACCAGGCAATGTGCTAGCACCCAGGTATCTACTGGGCAGTGATAAAGTATGTCCTTCCTCTCCTAGTGGTTAGTGGGGGGGGGGGGGGGAGGCAAAACAAATTACTTTGGATAGTAAGAACTGTTTCAAAGCAACAAAACATTATAGGGGTCCCTGGGAGGCTCAGTGGGTTAAGTGTCTGCCTTTGGCTCAGGTCATGATCCCAGGGTCCTGGGATTGAGTCCCACATCAGACTCCCTGCTCAGCCTGCTTCTCCCTCTCCCTCTTCTGTTCTCCCTACTTGTGCTCTCTCGCTCTGTCAAATAAATAAATCTTAATAAAATAACATAAAAGGGGGTGCCTCAGTGGCTTAGTCGTTAAGTGTCTGCGTTCGGCTCCGGTCATGATCCCAGGGTCCTGGGATCGAGCCCCGCAGTGGGCTCCCTGCTCTGTGGGAAGCCTGCTCCTCCCTCTCTCATTCCCTGTGCTTGTGTTTCCTCTCTCCCAGTCTCTCTCTGTGTCAAATAAATAAAATTCAAAAAAAAAAAAAAAAAAGAATTATAAGGAATGGGGGAGGGAGAGGAAAAATTAGAAAATATTAAAAAAATAAACATTTGTTACCCTCTGCAAGCTTCCTTCTCTTCATTCCACCTAAAAGATTCCAAAGTAATTTTGATGTAAAAATGAAATGTATGTGATTTAGGCCCAAAAACCTGGTTGTTTTTAAGATGTTAAATAAGCATTGGGGCATCTGGGTGGCTCAGTTGGTTGAGCAACTGCCTTTGGCTCAGGTCATGATCCTGGAGTCCTGCATTGTCCAGCATCAGGCTCCCTGCTCAGTGGGGAGCCCACTTCTCCCTCTGACCCTCCCCCTTCTTGTGCTCTCTCCCTCTCTCATTCTTGCTCTCTCAAATAAATAAAATCTTTAAAAAAATGTTAAATAAGCAATTTTGTTTCAGAGCAGTAAGTTAAAATCTTCAAAACTATAGATTATAATACTTTTTTTTTTAAGATTTTATTTATTTATTTGACAGAGAGAGAGATCACAAGTAGGCAGAGAGGCAGGAAGAGAGAGTGAGAGGGAAGCAGGCTCCCTGCCGAGCAGAGAGCCCAATGTGGGACTCGATCCCAGGACCCCGAGATCATGACCTGAGCCGAAGGCAGCGGCTTAAACCACTGAGCCACCCAGGCACCCAATTATAATACTTCTTTAAAATATTTACTTCCTTGGGGAAGGATATACTTCCCTTCCACATTAAAGATGATAGTGGCCACGTGATTTCCTTTGGTCAATTAAAAACTTAATTAAAATATGAAAGTGAAATGAGCAATTTCTATTGGGAAAAAGCTTCAAGAGCAAGTAGTACTTCCTTATGATGCTTTTGCCTCTGCTCTAAGGCTGCTAATGATTTAGACAGAGGATGCTCCATCACATGGGGTTTTGATGATCAAATGTGAACAGAACGTTAAGCAGAGCCATAGGCATCCCAAGACAGGATGCAGCATGAACAAGAAATAAACTTCTCTCTCCACATCACTACTAGTTTGTCAGCATAGCCTAGCCATGTTAGTATCAAAATAACAGTGATAATTCATTAAACTGTATCCTTAATATTTGTGTACTTTTCTGTAGCTATCAATGACAAACTTGTCTATGTATATTTTTAAAGATTTTATTTATTTGTCAGAGACAGAGAGCGAGCCCAAGCAGCGGGAGCATCAGGGAGGGAGAAGCAGGCTCCCCACTGAGCAAGAAGCCTGATGTGGGACTCAGTCCTAGGACCCTGAGATCATGACCTGAGTCTGAAGGCACACAGTTAACTGACTGAGCCACCCAGGTGGCCCGAAACTTACCTATATTTAAAATAAACTATTTGGGGTACGTGGCTGCCTCAGTCAGTACACAATGTGACTACTGATCTTGGGGTCATGAGTTCAAGCCCCACACTGCCTACAGAGCTTCTTAAAAAAAAAAACAGGATGGTGAGGGAGACAAACCGTTAAGAGACTCTTAATCTCACAAAACAAACTGAGGGTTGGTGGTGGTGGTGGGGTAAGGATAGGGTGGCTGGGTTATGGACACTGGGGAGGGTATGCGCTACAGTGAGTGCTATGAAATGTGTAAGCCTGGTGATTCGCAGACCTATACCCCTGGGGCAAACACATTATATGTTAATAAAAATAATGTTTAAAATTATTTTTAAAAAAGATGGTGAGGCACCTGAATAACTTTTAAGGTAGGCATTTCTAATACTCAAACTGTTGTATATCGTACTCTCATTTCCAATAAAGTCAGCTATCCACACAAAGGCCTTCTGTGAATGGGGTTTTTTGTTCTTCGTATGTGAAAATAAAACAAAGAGGCTGAGTTTTATATTCGGATTGATAAGCTATGGAAAAACTATTGCACAGAAGGAGCAGCAAAACAGAACTAATTCAGCAGACATAGGAATTCATCATCAAAAATAACCAGAAGAACATACCTAACACCCCTCTAAGAAACTGTAGGCTTGTTTATAAGGATTTTAGATTTTTACACGCAGATCTGATGTCTTCTTATATGGATATAAAGGATGATCCTAGCATCAGGGCTGCATAACCTCACCTTATAATCACTCTAGAATTTTCTAGTTTTACCTCTAATTATAATTCTCCTTTAAATATGGAATATTAATGGAGCAAAAATCAAGACAGGCATAATTGTAAAATATGAAAGCTAAATGACTGCTATGTGGCAACATAAAATAATTATTCTTCCATACAGAAAACAACCAAGTAAAGGAGTTAAAAAGACATAGGTTACTTCTCAACTATGTATTCATTAGCATTGAAGCATGAAATTAATAGCATAAAGACAGGAGTGAAGCTATCTTTCTTGTAAGGCAGAGGAAGAGCAAAACAATGCAAAAAAAGTATAAATAAAATCTAGCTTCCCATTAGAATGAATGCCTTCAAGTTCTCAGAGTTCACCCAGAGCTACACATCCAATAAAAAAGGACCTACTGGGGTGCCTGGGTGGCTCAGTGGGTTAAAGCCTCTGCCTTCAGCTCAGGTCATGATCCCAGCATCCTGGGATCGAGCCCCGCATCGGGCTCTCTGCTCAGCAGGGAGGTTGCTTTCCCTTCTCTCTCTGCCTGCCTCTCTGCCTACTTGTGATCTCTGTCAAATAAATAAATAAATAATCTTCAAAAAAAAAAAAAAAAAAAAAGGATCTACTAAAGGTTGATTTGACAGAGCATGCCCATCAAAATAATTTAGATAGAGATTTATTTGGTCACATTAAAAATAGGCCATAAACCATACATGTGTATGTTTAAAATACATCTCATAGTATACTCTTTCTGCCTCATTTCAAATATTCCATTACAAACATGTAGTGCTTTAAGTAAACCTGATATGTGAGAATAAAATCTATTAAGACTAATACAAGATTATATGATTTTTTCCTTTTTCTAAAGTTGAGGTACAGCTGACACACAATGTTATAGTAGTTTCAGGTGTACAACACAATGACTGGACAATTTTATACATTATGCTATGCTCACCACAGTAAGTGTAGTTATCATCTGTCACCATATAACATTATTACAATATTATTGACTATATTCCCTATGCTGTACTTTTCATCCCTATGACTTAATTATTTTGTGACTGGATGCTTTATACCTCTTAAATACCCTTTACTTATTGTGTCCGTCACCATCTGCTCAGGTTCCTGGTTGTTTTTTTTTTGCTGTTTGTTTGTTTATCTGTTTGTTTTGATTTTACCATCTGTTTATAGCTACTTGCTGGTCACAAAGAAATGCACTTCAAAACACTCACCTCATCATAGTGACTCTTTGCAAAGAGTAGTGCACACAGTTCTCCATACAGTGCAGCTTTGTTTGCTTGCTGGCCATGTTTTGAGAGTTTATCCATATATGTCTGAGCTAACTTAAATGTTTCTTCACCCAAGTGATATTTGCAGTTTCCATTTCGCACATGAAGCAACCTGCAAAGGCAGAAATAACATTCCTCTATTTTTGATATTTCCAGCATGGTCCTCTTATAGATCACCACTTAGTACCCAAATGAGTTAAGGAAACTAGATGCAAAAAGTGAGGCAGCACTGGAAAGTGGGCCAAACCAAGACTGACTAAAACACATAAGAGTATACGTTCTTTCCAGAAAACTACCCATGATTAATTCTCACCCAACTCTGCTTCTTTTTCTTCTTTAAATATTTCGTGTACTTTGTGCACTTAGTATGTGCTATATCTAATACTTAAACTCTTTCTGTTCCAAATCCAAAAGTAATGTAGTCTCATTATAAAAATTTTAGAAAAAAATGAAAAAATAAAACCAACATGAAATACTACCATTACTACCATTACCTACCATTACTTTCTGTTCTTTTTTCTAGTATATTTGTGGAACACCTGATCAGTGACCTCATCTCATGTTGCTTCATAAATGCTCATTTTTGTTATCTTTCCAGTAAGGTAAGTTCACTGAAAATAGTGGTATTGTCACCTATTTAAAACCTTTATTTTCTATGGTGGAAAAATACAGAGTTCTTCACAGAGAGTAACTGTAAAACCATGTTAGACTATCTAATGATATTTAAGAAGAGTAGGTCAGACTGTGATACCAACAGACTATACATCTATGCAGACTATGGAAAACAGAACAGTGAAGATCGGACATGTATTTATGTATGTGTTATAAAGCTAGCTACATTAAGTGCATGTATCATTGCCAATACAATTTTCTGAAAATGCTCAGTCCTGAGAGGGAAGAGGATGCCCAATGAACTAAGCCACCCCAGTGCCCCAATGATCAGGAACTTCTTTAAAAAAAAAAAAAAAAAAAGATTTGAGAGAGAGTGTATGAGCTCCTGCAGGAACTTCTTAAAGGAGATTCTCAGGGTAGATAGGGAAGAATTCTCTTAACAAGTTAATATTTGAGTTGACACCTAAATGATGAAGCAATCATATAAAGGTCTGGAAGGAAGCATGTTTCAAACAGAAGGAATAACTGGGGTGCCTTGGTGGCTCAGTCAGTTGAGCATCAGACTCTTGATTTTAGCTCAGATCATGACCTCAGGGTCCAGAGATCAAGTCCCGTGTCTGGCTCCAAGCTCAAAAGGGAGTCTGTTTGGGGTTTTCTCTCTTCTCCATCTACCCTGCCCCCCACTCTCTAAAATAAATAAATAAATCTTTTTCAAAAATTCCTTGAAACATAAGGAATAACAAGTGCAAAGCCCTGAGAAATGGAAAAAAAATTCTGACATAATCAAAGAACAGACAAAAGACCAACCTGTCTATTATGAATAAAGGATTATAAAAAAGAGGTGAAAAAGCAGAGTTTAAAAAGATTTTATAGGGCCTTGCCAGTCAGGGTAAGAAATTTTGGTTGTAATGGTGAGATATGATTTGATTTATCCTCTAGAACAATGCTAAGAGAATTTCCTGAAATGCTGTGGATCTGCTCTGCTCAATCTAGTAGCCACTAGCCACAAGTGGCTACTGAGTATCTCAAATGTGCCTAGTGTGACTAGGGACTGATTTTTAATTTTTTTTTTTAAAGATTTTATTTATTTATTTGACAGATAGAGATCACAAGTAGGGAGAGGCAGGCAGAGAGAGAGAAAGGAGGAAGCAGGTTCCCTGTCAAGCAGAGAGCCCGATGCGGGGCTCGATCCCAGGACCCTGGGATCATGACCTGAGCGAAAGGCAGAGGCTTTAACCCACTGAGCCACCCAAGCGCCCCTGATTTTGAATTTTTAACTTGAATTAATTTAAATAGTCATACCATGGTTGATGGTTATCATACTGGACAGTGCAACTCTTGAAGGATTGCTCTGGCTATGCTGTGGAAAACGGATTACAGGGGCACCTGGGTGGCTCAGCTGGCTTCAGCTTAGGTCATGATCCCAGGGTCCTGGGATGAATGCCTGCATCAGGTTCCCTGCTCTGCAGGGAGCCTGCTTCTCCCTCTGCCCCTCCCCCTGCTCTTATTACTTACTGCTCAAGCTCCCTCTCTCTTAAATAAATAAATAAATATTTTTTTTAAAAAGGGAGAAAAAAGAAAAAGAAAATGGATTACAATAAAGCCAAGAGTGGAAGTAAGGCAATCAGGACAGAGGTATTACAACAATCCAGAAGAAAAAAAGACCTTGAGAAAAAAGGATAGGTACTGAAGATAGAGTTGACAGTTATCCAAATAGTTCAATAGGAAAAGCTTAAACTCAACCATAGGTTGTAAATTCACAGAATGAAAAGAACAGTATTAACCTCTTATTTCTACAATACTAAAAATTGCATTCCAACAACATTCACTGTAGATATTCCTCCTAAAAATAAATTTCTAGAAATTATTTAATAATTGGCATATGATGGGGTAGCAAACTAAATATGTTAAGCCAGAAAAGCACAGCTCGTTATCTTCTCCAGTCCCTGCTGGTTGTCTCTTGAAACAAAAGGGCAAATTAAACATATGGAGTCTCCTCAGGGTCTGTACATCCATCTGGGCTGACACAAAGCAGGATAAAGGATCCAAGAAACTTCTGGTCAACTGAGGATCTAATTTTGCCTAATACTTAGCCTAACAAAAAGGCAGGTTCTCAAGGTTCTCTAAATGTGGTTCTTCAAAGTAAGCATAGTATTTTATTATTTTTAAAAAAGATTTTATTTTCAAGAGCAGTTTTAGGGATGCCTGGGAGGCTCAGTAGTTAAGTGTCTAACTTTGGCTCAGGTCATGATCTCAGTCAGGATCCTGGGATCAAGCCCTGCGTGGGACTCCCTATTCAACAGAGAGTCTGCTTGTCCCTCTACTGCCATAACCCTGCTTGAGCTTTCGCTCTCAAATAAATAAATAAATAGATAAATAAATTTAAAAAAAAATTTTTTTAAAGGGCAATTTTAGGTTCACAGTAAAACTGAGCAGAAGGTACAGAGATTTCTCATATACCCTCCTTCCTGCAGTATTAGTTTTGTTTTTTTTTTTAAGATTTTATTTATTTATTTGACAGACAGAGATCACAAGTAGGCAGAGAAACAGGCAGAGAGGAGGAAGCAGGCTCCCTGCGGAGCAGAGAGTCCAATGCGGGGCTCGATCCCAGGACCCTGGGATCATGACCTGAGCCAAGAGCAGAGGCTTTAACCCACTGAGCCATTCAGGTGCCCCCTGCAGTATTAGTTTCATGAAAAAATACAATCACATCTACCTGATCAAAGCTATTGTCAAAAACAATTACATTTAATTGGTTAAATAATACACTGTTTGAATGGCAAATATACAAGTTTTTGTTTTATAAGATTTTTTTTTTTTTAAAGATTTTATTTATTTGACAGAGAGAGATCACAAGTAGGCAGAGAGGCAGGTAGAGAGAGTGAGAGGGAAGCAGGCTCCCTGCCGAGCAGAGAGCCGGATGCGGGACTCGATCCCAGGACCCTGAGATCATGACCTGAGCCGAAGGCAGCAGCTTAAACCACTGAGCCACCCAGGTGGCCCATGTTTTTTAAGATTTTATTTTTAAGTAATCTCTACACTCAACATGGGGCTCAAACTTAAAACCGTGAGATCAAGAGTTGCATGCTCTACTGACTGAGGCAGCCCAGCACCCCTACAAGTTTAGAAGTCATTAACTTATGAATATATTCACTGTTGAGACTAAGCAAGATGACTAGGCCGAACCTCATAAGACACAACAAAAATAAATACATTAAAAGTAAATGTAAAAAAAAAAATCTCTCTCCTCCTTACAAGAGTATGTCTCCAAGAACTATTTAACAATTTTGGAAAATGATAGACTAAAATTCTTTTCTATTGTGGTAAAATATGCAACAAAAAATCTGCCATACTAACTATTTTAAGCATACACTTCAGTGCCATTAAAGTCTCCATATTGTGTGACCATCACCACCATCTATTTCCAAAACTTTTCATCACTCCAAAAAGAAACTCTGTAACAAGCAATTGATTCCCATATACCCTTTATCCCACCTGCATCACTTTACACTCCTATTAGCAAGGATCCCAACTTCTTCACATTCTTGGCAACACTTAACTTTTATTTTTAATTACAGCCATCCTGGGTATATGTAAAGTGGTATCTTGTGTTGGATTTTCATTTCCCTAATGAAAAATTATGCTGAACATCTTTTGGCTATTTTATCTTCTTTTGTGGACAAATGTGTCCTCGTGGCCTTTACCCATTTTTTAATCAGGTTGTTGTTGTTGAGTGATAGTTCTTGATATATTCTGGATACTACACCCTTATCTGATATATGATCTGCAAATATTTTCTCCAATTCCACTTTCTTAATAACATTCTTTGATGTACATAGTTTTTTATTTTGATGAAATCCAACTAACCTGTGAACAGAAATGGTTTCACTTCTTTCTTTCCAATATGGATGCCATTTTTTCTTTTTCTTGTCTAATTCCTTTAGTTAGAACTTTCAGGGCAATGTTTAATAGTAGTAGTGAAAGCAGGCATCCTTGACCTTATTCTTGATCTTAGGGACAAAGCTTTTAGTGTTTCACCATTGAGTATGATGTCAGCTGTGGGTTCTTCATAAATGCTATCATGTTGAGGAACTCTTCTGCTCCCGGTTTTTTGAACGTTCAATTATGAAAAGGTGTCAAATTTTGTCAAATGTCTTTTGTGTCTACTGAGAAGATTCTGGGTTTTTTCCTTCTTTTTAAAATTTTTATTACTTTTTAAAGATTTTATTTTTGCAAGAGAGCTAGTGAGCGTGTGCGCACAACCAGGGAGAGTGGCAGGCAGGGGCAGAAGCAGGTTCCCCACTGAGCAAGGAGCCCAATGAGGGACTCAAAGACCTGAGCCAAAGGCAGATGCTTAACTGACTGAGCCACCCAGGCATCCCTCCCTCCCTTCCTTCCTTTCTTTTTTTTTTTAAAGATTTTAATTAATTATCTGACAGACAGATACAGCAAGAGACACAGGGAGAGAGGAATCACAAGCAGGGGAAGTAAGAGAGGCAGAACAGGCTTCCTGTGGAGCAGGGAGTCTGATGTGGGACTCCATCCCAGGACCCTGGGATCATGACCTGAGCCGAAGGCAGTTGCTTAACCAACTGAGCCACCCAGCACCCCTGCTGACTTTCTTATGTCAATCATCGTTGCATTCCTGGAATAAATCCCAATTACTCATAGTATACCATCCTTTTATATGCCATTAGTTTGATTTGCTAGTATTCTGTTGAGAATTTTTTAAAAATTTTTAATTAACACATAATGTATTATTAGCTCCAGGGGTACAGGTCTGTCAATCACCAGGTTTACACACTTCACCACACTCACCATAGCACATACCTTCTCCAATGTTTATAACCCCACCACCCTCTCCCTCCCCCCGGCAATCTGTTGAGAACTTTTACATCTGTATTCACAGAGGATATTATCCTGTAATTTTCTTCTCTTTTGATGTCTTTTTTCTGACTTTGGTATCAGGGTAATGCTGGCCTCATAGCTTGAGTTAGGGAGTATTCCTTCCTCCTTAATTTTTTGGAAAACGCTGAGAAGGTCTGGTGTTATTTCTTTAAATGTTTGGTAGCACTCATTTGATGAGAAATTCTGGTCCTGGAGTATTCTTTTCAGAAGGTTTTTTTGTTTTATTTTTAAGTAGGTTCCATGCACAATGTGGAGCCCAATGTGGGGCTCGAACTGGAAATCGAGACCCTGAGCTAAAATCAAGAGTTGGATGCTTAATCAATTGAGCCACCCAGGTGACCCACGTTGGAAGGTGTTTGATTACTGATTCAATCTCTACTTGCTATAGCTTTGTTGAGATTTTCTTGGGACAATTTAGGTAATTTTGTTCATTTCTAGGGATTTGTGCATTTCAGCTACAATATCTATTCTGTTGGCATACAGCTGGTCATAGGATTCTCTTATGTTTCCATTTCTGGAAGGCTGGTAGTGAAACCTTGATTTGTATTTCTGATTCTAACCATTTGCGTCTTTTTTGGGGGGGGGGGGTTCAGTCTAGTGTGGTTTTAATTTTACGTGTGGGAGCAAAGCACTGTGAGATGTTGCAGACACTGCTAGCTCCGTAACTAACATCCATTTTTCCACCTCATGCTTTGTTGGCAGGAGCCTGATTTTGTTTAGGCATTGATCTCTTTCTCACAGGACTCAAGAATAAATCACGAGTAGTTTAAGCCAATCACAGTGTAGTGGTCCTACTCTGCTTGTCAGTGATTGATTCAAAGGTCACCAAATGACCTAGCTCTGGCCAATGAGATTCCAAGATCGACTGGCTGGGTGGTTCCTGAGAAAGTTTCCCTATCATTAAAGATAAAATACAGAGCTTGGAAAAGAAGTCTTTCCTCTGCCAGACAATATGAAATCAGTATGTGGTTATTTCAAACTGTGGCAGCATTCTTGGGAGCTGCCACTTGGGAGCTGGTCAAAGTCAAAACCAGCACTGAGGACAGAGAAGCAGACATAGGGATAAAATTTAGTTCCTTGATAACCTATAGAATTATAAATTAACCTACCCCGGGGTACTCAATATTGTATTATTTATTCTTTTTATCAAATTCTGGGTATTTTTGGGGTGCCTGGGGGGCTCAGTGGGTTAAAGCCTCTGCCTTTGGCTTGGGTCATGATCTCAGGATCCTGGGATGGAGCCCCACATTGGGCTCTCTGCTCAGCAGGGAGCCTGCTTCCCTCCCTCTCTCTATGCTTCGCTCTCTGCCTGCTTGTGCTCTCTGTCAAATAAATAAATAAATAATATTCAAATTCTGGGTATTTTTAGGGTATACTGCTTATATAGGTGGCTGCTATCTTATTTGCTACACATGGCATTTATAACATTTTAGTGGACTTATTTTATTAGCAATATCCCTTTTGTATCAACTAATGGTTTTTATCCTGAATTTTGCTTTATTGTTAATATTGTTAATACTATTTATTTTTAAAGATTTTATTTATTTATTTGACTGAGAGAGATCACAAGTAGGCAGAGAGACAGGCAGAGAGAGAGGAAGAAGCAGGCTCCCTGCTGAGCAGGGAGCCCTTTGTGGGGCTTGATCCCAGGACCCTGGAACCATGACCCAAGCTGAAGGCAGAGGCTTTAACCCACTGAGCCACCCAGGAGCCCCTGTTAATACTATTTTAACAATATATAGCTGGATTTCACTTTTTAACCCTCTTTGTAGGTATCACATTTACACAGAGCAATTGAGCCCATTTACATATACTGTGATGACAGTCAAATTTGGTTTTAAGCTTATATTATTTCTCATTTTTCATTAGTTAGCTTTTTTTCATTTATCATACTTAATTATTTCCTCTCTTCTGTTTTTATCTCATTTGGACAGTTTTCCTATCATTCTTACCCTCACTACCACTACCCTAATTTAAAATGTCTATCACACTTTTCCATTATATAAATCATTATAATATCCAACCCTAGCACTGATAAGGTTTGAACATGATAGCCATTCCTACTCTACTGCACTTTTATCTGTTTAGAGAAATTCCGTAAGTATTTTCCTCAGCTCAAGTACATTAAGTATATTGTACCCTATATATTTGAAAAATTTATTTTACCCTAAAAGTTGGTGAGGTATATAGCATTTCCTCTCAATAACGGAGATATTTCTACTATCTTATACTTTCTAATTTCTATGTATTCTTTGATTTTAGGAACTCCAATTGTGTAGGGCTTAGGGTTCTTTTAAAATCTAGATTTAAGTCTTTCTCCCACCAGTTCAGAAAGTTCCTTTTCACACTTAAAATTGAAAAATACACCAATATAATAATTGTGGTTATTCTGGAAAACAGGATTATAGATAGTATTTATTCTCTTCGTAATTTTCTGTTACATGCATAGAAAAAATAGACAGTAAGAAGAAAGCATTACTTCTAAACTACCTTGCCTTACCTTTAAGTACATCTGTTAAAAAATATATTTTTAAAGAAAACAGTTATTTGTAAGTAAAATACTAATCTTCTTATACATAATTCTAGAAATGCATCAAGAGTAAAAAATAAGGGGCGCCTGGATGGCTCAGTGGATTAAAGCCTCTGCCTTCAGCTCAGGTCATAATCCCAGGGTCCTAGGATCAAGCCCCACATCAGGCTCTCCGCTCAGTGGGGAGCCTCCTTCTCCCACCCTTCTCTGCCTGCCTCTCTGCCTACTGTGACCTCTATCAAATAAATAAAATCTTAAAAAAAAAAAGTAAAAAATAATACTCAAGAAAAACACATATTTATTTTACCAGCAACCAGTGCCTAGCACAGTTCTGAGTACACTGAGGCATTCAATAAATATTTGGTGAGTGAACAGAACACACAAGCTCTATGACAAAGTAAAAAAATATTAAGCTAAGGTGATTATAGTAAGTTAACTATATTCTGGAGATGAGAGACAGGAGGCCAGACTAATGAAACATACAAATTATCACCTCAGAGATAACAGTTGGAACACACTTGAAGAACTAAAACTATAAAAGCAACTAAAGGCCATTAGAGTAGGATCTGTTCCAACTTACCTCACACAACATTCTACTGCACGAAACCAATGAAGCATCTCATCATGTAGAGTACACAACTGGAGACAGGATAGAAAAACTTTCTCAGCATCACTGTACCAGCCTGCATCTGAAAGAAAGCCACCTAGAGGACAAGAAAACTAGTAACTTTAAATAATTTAATAATAAATCACTTAAAAGCTAAAGTGACATGCTTAAAATGAATATCATCTAAAAGGAAAACAACCATAGTAATTCAAGTCCTGTGTCTGGCCCAAAACAAAGATACTGTGAAACAAAACAATACAAAACAGAACAAAAACTTATAAACTAGGGGAATCAGAACAAAGTTGAGGCCTTGAATGAGGAGTCAAGAGTTTTAACCCTCTAAAAATTCTCCACAGCCTACAAATTGACATTTTCTGGTTAATTAGCCATATATTCTAATGATCCCAACATTTTCAATTTGCAGGGCAAACATAACTTTTTAATCTCTCCACACCCAATTTCAAAGAACATCTCAATAAAGCTATCATTAAAAAAAAAAATCTCCATCACTGCATACTTTCGGTATGAAGTTTTTTTTCACTGTTTTGGTAATTTTAGGATCCAGACCAATAATGTAACTATGAGTTTGTTAGAACTTCATTCTATCTCCAAGATGTTTCTTCAACCTGGCTCAGTACAATGGCCAAATACTGGTATAAATGTTTGTGGAGATGACAGAGGACCTCAATGAACACAAACCTTCCTGCCTTTCACTTTTGTTGATCCTAAAGTTGTTCTCCCACAGATTTTTACACGACCCTCTAGGACTAAAGGGATGTCAACCTTAACATTCACTGAGATCACACACTCTTGTTATAGACATTCTCTGGTCATAATTCTTAGTTGCAATTTATATTCCATGGGACTACCAAAGGATAAATGCTGTTTGGTGTTTTTTTTTTTTAAGAAAAAAAAGTTCTGAAGTTCCTCCAGCAAACTGTCTATGACCAGTACAAAGAATTATTCTAAAACTAAAGGAAATGAATTTGAAAATGTGTTGGCAAAGAAAGTATATGTGCATGTATGTGTAAGACAGCTAAAACACATACATGCAAGCGAGAAGTTAAACATGAGAGTCTATACTGATGGATTAGTTCTGTGTCCTGATGGTAATGACAGTTGTACAAATCTTTACATGGAATACCGTTATGTGGAAATAACCTCAGACACTACGGATGCTTGGGTGGGTCAGCCAGTTAAGCATTTGCCTTCAGGTCATGATCTCAGGGTCCTGGGATAGAGCATTGCTGGGACTCCCTGCAGAGCAGGGAGCCTCCTTCTCCCTCTCCCCCTGCTTGTGCTTGCTCACTCTCTCACCCTCTCTCTGACAAATAAATAAAATAAAATATTTAAAAAAAAAAGAAACATACAGACACACATACACCAAAGTACATGAAAAAACTTGAAAATTAAGTAAGGTCTATAGTCTAGTTAACAGTATTAAACCAGTGTCAATTCCTGGTTTTGATACTATGAATCTAAAATCATTAAAAAAAATTTTTTTTTAAAGATTTTATTTATTTGAGAGTGAGAGAGAGAGTGAGAGCAAGCATGAGAGGGGAGAAGGTCAGAAGGAGAAGCAGACTCCCCACAGAGCCAGGAGCCCGATGCGGGACTTGATCCTGGGACTCCAGGATCATGACCTGAGCCCTTCGGTTCAGGGGCCCAACCAACTGAGCCACCCAGGTGCCCCTAAAAAAAATTTTTTTTAAGGACTGTATTTATTTGAGAGAGAGAAAGAGAAAGCATGCAAGCATGTGCCCACAAGTAGGGGGAGTGGCAGAGGGAGAATGGTGGAGTAGAAGAGTTGGAGAAGTAGGCAGGGAGCCCAATGAGGGGCTCAATCTCAGGGTCCTGGGATCATGACACGAGCCTCGGGCAGACACCCAACTGACTGACCCACCCAGGCACCCCATCAAAAAAATTTTTAAAAAGAAAGCGAGAAGGGCAACAACAACTTTAATAAGTAGTTGCCTGAAACATACTTATCTATGTAGATTTGTAAATAGCAAATTAAATTATTATATAAACCTTAAACATTTTTCTCTATGTAATATATAAAAACTTTACAGATCCCTTTCCCATGTATGTTTTCAGTATTTTCTTACCATCCTCATGAGGAAATAAAAAATTATCCTTATTTTACAGCCTGAAAACTGAGGCTCCAGAAGGATTAAATCCCATGTCACAGCATATGGTAAGCTGGTGAAATAGGCTGCTGGCAGCATGACATGTAGCAAAATATATGGTATGGATCTACAGACAGGGGATTCTAAACTTTCAGTACACTACCAGCTATGTGACTAGAGCAAGTTACTTAAATTTTCTGAATCCTTCCGCATTTGTAAAGTATTATTGATATAATCACGATACTGAAATGTTACGAGGATTTCGAAACATAACATTTAGGGGGCACCTGTGTGGCTGAGTCTGTTAAGCATCTGCGTTTGGCTCAGGTCATAATCCCAGGGTCCTGGAATCAAGCTCCACATCAGGCTCCCTACAGGGAGCCTGCTTCTCTCTCCCTCTGCCCCTGCCCCACTTGTGCTCTCTTGCTCACTCTCTCAAAAAAATAAACAAAACCTTTTTTTGTTTTTAAATAAATGCCTCCTGTAGTGTTTGGCTTAAAGTTATATTCAATAAATCACACTTAGTTTTTCTCACAACCTCCTCATGTAGACTTTTGGAATGTCCTCGTTGAATCCTTTATTGTTTAAAATGAGTCATATTGTAGGACAAAATACTCCAGCATTTTACTATTACTTACCTAAAACAAAGCCAACTTGAATGGCTTTTTCTTTTACTGCCGCATCTGATTCTGCTATGTAAGAGCACCGCCTACTAAATGAGTAGGCCAAGACCGAAGCAACTTTCACACCATGATCCATCAAAGCCTGGAAACAGTGATGAAGCAAATGTCTGCAAGGTAAGAAAAGATTATTTTATAAAGGTAACATATCTTATAGTTTTAGAAGGTGCTAGATTTCTTTTGAAAAAATAACAGTACCATTATTTTAAAGATAAAAAATTATTTCTGCCTTACAAATTATGAGGCTACAATAATCCACAATTTAGCCTAATATCTTTATTCAGAGGATCACTGAGTGATCCTTTATGTGTAAACTAATGGCAGTAAAGAGTAAAACTAACTTTTAAAAACCAAATAATCTTATAATTTAACAATAACCCAATTTAAAAAGGGGCAATGGATCTGAAAAAGAGAGTTCTCCAAAGAAAATATACAAATGACCAATAAGCACATGAAAAGATGATCAACACTACTAATCATTAGGGACATGCAAACCAAAATCACAATAAGATACCACTTCACACCCTGTAGGAGGTGATTACTATTCTCAAAAAGTGATGGCAAAAATACGTAAATACTGGAACTCTCATACATTGATGGTAGGAATACTAAAATGCTATAGCACCTATGGAAAATAGTTTTGAGGTTACTAAAAAAGTTAAACATAGGGTGATCATATTTATATACCCTAGTTATATATACAAGAGAAATGAAAACATATGTACACACAAAATCATGTCCATAAATGTTCACAGCAGCATTATCAGAATAGCCGAACAGGCAAAATGTTCATCAACAGATGACTAAACAAAACACAGTATGTTCACACAATAGAAAACTATTCAGCCATAAAAGGAAAGAAGTACTGATACAAGCAACAACATGAATAAACCTTCAAAACATTATAAGTATTAAAGAAGCCAGTTACGAAAGACCATATATTGTATGATTCCCTTCATATGATGTGTATAGAATAGGTAAATTCAGAGAAAGAAAGTTGATTAATGGTAGGCCAGGGTAAGAGGAAATAGGAAGTGACTGTTAATGGGTACAGGATTTCTTTTTGCAGTGATGAAAATGTTCTAGAATTAGAAAGTGGTGATGGTTGCAAAACCTTGTGAATACACTAACGCCACTGAATTGTACAATTTAAAATGGTGAATGTGGTGGTATGTGAATTATATCTCAATAAAAAATTGTAAATAACAACTGTAAAAAACAGAATCACTGCTTTGGATAAAGGGGAAAAAAGTCAAACTACATGCTTTTAGTTTTACAAATATATTGAACACTTACCAAGGGATTTGGACTTGGTGAAAGATAACCTGAGAGATGAAAGAGAGGTATTCCACTAAATCTTTACAATGGCCATGTTTAGAATTGTATAGAGAAATTCAAATCCCAGAAAGCTAAGCTTTTCTTAAAGAATTTTTTTTTTAAGGCTTTTATTTATTTATTTCACAGACAGAGATCACAAGTAGGCAGAGAGGCAGGCAGAGAGAGCTGGGGAAGCAGGCTCCTCGCTGAGCAGAGAGCCCGACACGGGACTCGATCCCAGGACCCTGAGATCATGACCTGAGTCGAAGGCAGAGGCTTAACCCATTGAACCACCCAGGCACCCCTTGAAGAATGTTTTTGAAAAGTTTTTCTGTAGCCTTCTTTACCAAAATGAAGTTGTCATTTATGGTTTTTTTTTTTTTACAGATTTATTTTATTCAACCAGCAGTTTCTCTATAATACAAAGGCCACATTTCAAAGTACCCCTGAATACTGAAATTATGCTTATTATTTACCTGTTTATTTTATCATTCTTCCTTAAAACACAAAATCCACCAAAAAGAGACACAGTTTTTATTCACTGCTGTAATCCCAGATCTTCAACAGTACCTAACAAAGACTAGGCATTCAACAAGTATATACTTAGTTAATTTGTTGAACAAATGGAACTTGATAATGTTCTTATTAGAGACAGCAGTATTTTGTAAAATTACATTCCTATTTTCCTAGAGTTAGGAAAAAGAAATGGCTTTTAAAACAAATTCTGGGAAGAATGCTAAAGAGAACAGCAAGTATAGTCAAAGGCTGTGTCACTATAGATGTATGTGGCTCTTACTACATGGTAACAGCTACCATGGGAAAGATGAATTCAATCTCATTTTCTTGAACACAAAAAGCAAGGTGGTACTGATGGTTTCACAACGGGAATGCACTTAATGCCAGTGAAGTACACCTAAGAAGTTACAATGGTAAAATTCAGGCATGTATAGTTTACTATAATTTTTAAAAAGTGATTTTACCTTTTATCCAAAGCTCTCAATACTTTAGCAAAAACTTCCAATTCACAAAATTCACTGCCCAGTTGACATAAGCGTCCCTGTTGGTAAAGCTGAAATGAAAATGAGAAAGGTAATTTTAAAATGTTAATTTAAATTTATACTTTAGTTATACTTACGGATATAATTTAACTTACTTAATATTTGATTATTTAACGGATACTACCCCAAGTCGGTATGATCAGGAAACATACTTCTGCTGTCTGAGAGAAATATAACAATAAATTAACGACTTTTTTAGAGAGGGGAGAAGGTAGAAGGAGAGAGACAATCCAGAGCAAGCTCCATGCCCAGGGGCTCAATCTCATAACCCTGAGACCATGACCTGAGTCAAAACCAAGAGTCAAATGCTTAACTGACGGAGCCACTCAGGAGCCCCTAAATTAACAAATTTCTACAATTCATAAAAAAAATTTTAATAGTTGTATATAAAGTTAAAAGTTAATATTTATAAAATAGTATCTGGTACATGTTAAATACTACAAAGTGCTATATAATTACTTATTATATAAACTTAAAAAGTTATGGGGTGCCTGGGTGGCTCAGTCAGTTAAGCATCTGCATTTGGCTCAGGTCATGATCTTGGGGTCCTGGGATCTAGACCCATGTCAGGTTCCCCATTCAGTGGGGAGCCTGTTTCACCTTTTCTCTCAAATAAAACCTTTAAATAAACATAAAAAATTATATACAAGAAACTTTTAAAATTAACTTTTCTTTAAACAAAACTAGATAGTTAATGTAAAATTATCAAAATCATAGCATAGATAATATCCAAAAGCCAGAATGCTCAATATGCCCCTCTAAAGGGCTCCTCAGACTACCACAAGAATCTCAGTTCAGTTCTGGGCATGGCACTTTACAAGCACACCAAAAGACATCTAAAGTAATCCAGGGGGGCACCTCGGTGGCTCAGTCGGTTAAGTGCCTGCCTTTAGCTTAGGTCCTGATCTCATGTGTCCTGGGACCAAACCCCAGGCTGGGCTCCCTGGTCAGTGGGAATCTGTTCCTTCCTCTCCTGTTGCCCATCTCCCTCTGTGCTCTCTCCCACACTCTTTCTCGATCTCTCAAACAAATAAAGTCTTTAAAAAATAATAATAAATAAAGTATTCCAGGATAAAAAAAGAACTAAAAACAAAAAGTAATCCAAGATGGCAAGATTTCTAATCTTGTCACAATCATTTATTCATTTTGCCTTTTTAGAACTTTTGTTTTAAACATTTATTTATTTGAGAGAGAGATACAGAGTGCAAGTGTGCCTGTGGGGGAAGGGGCAGAGGGAGAGGAAGAGGATCTCAAGCCAACTCCACACAGAGTGAGGAACGTGATCTCATGACCCGATCTGAAAGCAAGAGTCAGGCACTAAACTGACTGAGCCACCCAGGAACCCCTAGAACATCTTTTAAAAATGACATTTTAGGGGTGCCTGGTTGGTTTGGTAGAACATGCAGCTCAATATTGGGGTTGTGAGTTCAAGTCCCACATTGGGTGTAGGGATTACTTAAAATAAAAATCTTAAAAAAAAAGGAAAAAGAAAAAGAAAATGTTAACAAATGTGTTAAATGTTTATCACCAATAATACATGCACAAAGTTAAAAAGAGACAAATAAATACCTCTGCCCCACTCCAGCTTCACCAGCTTTTGAATTTATATGTATTTTATAAATACAGTGCCTTAGAAGGTTTGAATTTTGTTTTATTAATTCACTTTATAGGCACGTAACCCTTAGCTCAGTTAATAGAACATGGGTTTCAGAAAGAGGACAAGATCTAGAATTCATTTGGCCATTAACTTTGTGCTAGGAAAATATGCCACAAGCTCAGGCAGCTAGTTCAAGACAGAAGACAGAGAAATTAAGGAGTCAATCCCATTTACAATTGTACCCAAAACCAAAAGATAACCAGGAATAAACCTAATCAAAGAGGCAAAGAATTTGTACTCAGAAAACTATAAAGTATTCATGAAAGAAATTGAGAAAGACACACAAAGAAATGGAAAAATGTTCCATGCTCATGGATTGGAAGAACAAATATTGTGAAAATATCTATGCTACCTAAAGCAATCTACATGTTTAATACAATCCCTATCAAAGTACCATCCATTTTTTTTCAAAGAAATGGAATAAATAATCCTAAAATTCATATGGAACAAGAAAAGACCTCGAATAGCCAGAGGAATGTTGAAAAAGAAAGCCAAAGTTGGCGGCATCACAAGTCCAGACTTCAAGCTCTATTACAAAGCTTTCATCATCAAGACAGTATGGTACTAGCACAAAAACAGACACACAGATCAGTGGAACAGAACAGAGAGCCCAGAAATAGACCCTCAACTCTATGGTCAACTAATTTTCAACAAAGCAGGAAAGAATGTCCAATGGAAAAAAGACAGTCTTTTCAACAAACGGTATTGGGAAAATTGAACAGCCACATGCAGAAAAATGAAACTGGACCATTTCCTTACACCACACACAAAAACAGACTCCAAATGGAGGAAAGACCTCAATGTGAGACAGGAATCCATCAAAATCCTTGAGGAGAACATAGGCAGCAACCTTTTCCACCTCAGCCACAGCAACTTCTTCATCGAAACATTGCCAAAGGCAAGGGAAGCAAGGGCAAAAATGAACTATTAGAACTTCACCAAGATCAAAAGCTTTTGCACAGCAAAGGAAACAGTCAACAAAACCAAAAGACAACTGACAGAATAGGAGAAGATATTTGCAAGGGATGTATCAGATAAAGGGCTAGTGTCCAAAATATATAAAGAACTTATCAAACTCAATACCCAAAGAACAAATAATCCAATCAAGAAATGGGCAGAGGACATGAACAGACATTTCTGCAAAGACGACATCCAGATAGCCAACAGACACATGAAAAAGTGCTCCACATCACTCAGCATCAGGGAAATACAATCAAAACCACAATGAGATACCACCTCACACCAGTCAGAATGGCTAAAATTAACAAGTCAGGAAACGACAGATGCTGGTGAGGATGCAGAGAAAGGGGAACCCTCCTACACTGTTGGTGGGAATGCAAGCTGGTGCAGCCACTCCGAAAAACAGCATGGAAGTTCCTCAAAAAGTTGAAAATAGAGCTCTCTATGACCCAGCAATTACACTACTGGGTATACCCTAAAGATACAAATGTAGTGATCCGAAGGGGCACGCACACCCGAATGTTTATAGCAGCAATGTCCACAATAGCCAAACTATGGAAGGAACCTAGATGTCCATCAACAGATGAACGGATAAAGAAGATGTGGTATATATACACAATGGAATACTATGCAGCCATCAAAAGAAATGAAACCTTGCCATTTGCGATGACATGGATGGAACTAGAGGGTATTATTCTGAGTGAAATAAGTTAGTCAGAGAAAGACAATTATCACATGATCTCCCCAATATGAGGAATTTGAGAGGCAAAGTGGGGGGTTTGAGGGGTAGGGAAGGAAAAAAATGAAACAAGATGGGATGGGGAGGGAGACAAACCATAAGAGAAAACCATAATCTCACAGGACAAACTGAGGGTTGCAGAGGGGAGAGACAGGGTCGTTGGGTTATGGACACTGGGGAGGGTATGTGCTATGGTGAGTGCTGTGAAGTGCGTTAAGCCTGATGAGTCACAGACCTTTACCCCTGGGGCAAATAATACATTATATGTATTTTTAAAGATTTTAGTTATTTATTTGACAGAGAGAGAGATCACAAGTAGGCAGAGAGGCAGGCAGAGAGATAGGGAGGAAGCAGGCTCTCCGCGGAGCAAAGAGCCCGATGTGGGGCTCGATCCCAGGATCCTGAGATCATGACCTGAGCTGAAGGCAGAGGCTTAACCCACTGAGCCACCCAGGCACCCCAAGAATGATCTTTTTAAAATGTATTATTTCATACCATTCCTTGTTTAAAACTTTTCAATGGTGGTGTCAATGTGAATGTGGTCTTTTGAGTCTCTGAAAGTCCTCTGAATCCTGTCTATTTTTCTTTCTTTCTTTCTTTTTTTTAAGATTTTATTTATTTATTTGGCAGAGAGAGATCACAAGTAGGCAGAGAGGCAGGCAGAGAGAGAGAGAGGAGGAAGCAGGCTCCCTGCCGAGCAAAGAGCCCGATGCGGGACTCGATCCCAGGACCCTGAGATCATGACCTGAGCCGAAGGCAGAGGCTTAACCCCACTGAGCCACCCAGGTGCCCTCCTGCCTATTTTTCAAACCTCATCTTTTACCACCATTCTTTCTCCCTATCCCTCACATTCTGCCACATTAGTTTTCTTTTAGCTCTATCTTACCTCATGACTTTTGCAGACAACACTACTGTGGCTACATGAAGTACTAGGACCATGATTCTTTGCCTGGTTAATCTGTAACTCTTCCTAATGGCCTCAACTAATATGTTGCTTCCTCACAGAGACCTTCCCTTGACTCCCCAATCTAAATTCTGTTCCCTGTTAATACTGTCTCATGACATACTGTATTTTTCCCCCACAGTAGCATCAAGACATGCATCATACATTCATTCAACTTGTTAAACATGTCAGTCCATTACGTTCTACACTTTATGAGGTGACCACTGTTACCACTATATTCCCAAGACCTAGTACAAGCACCTAGAATTAGATACACATTCAGTGCTTTCTGAATCCATAATCCAAACTGGTAGTGATCTATTTTGGATGAAACTCAACCTCAGAAGAAACAAAGTGCCCACATTCATCTAAAGAAGTGGACACTGGGGTGCCTGGGTGGCTCCGTTGATCAAGGGCTGCCTTCGGCTCAGGTCATGATCCCAGAGTCTTGGGATTGGACCCCACATCTGGCTCCCTGCTCTGTGGGAAGCCTGCTTCTCCCCTGCCTGCCGTTCTCCCTGCTTGTGCTTGCTCTCTCTCCCTTGCTCTCTGTTAAATAAATAAATAAAATCTTTAAAAAAAAAAAAAAAAAGAAGTTGACACCTAGGAAAAAGCCCCAGCTTCATACTTCATACTTGCATACTGTAAGCACCTTGTCAGGCATAAATCTCATGTTCTGTCTTTACGGTGCTCTGTACAGAAGAGTGCTCACGGAATAAACTCTGAGAACAAACGTGAATGCAAACTTAAAACACTAGTGATGAAGAACATAAACTGCCAGGACCTAAATGGAAAAATTAAGAACAAAATCTAAATAACAGCTGCTTAAATTTATATATAAAAATAGGTGGGGGGCGCCTGGGTGGCTCAGTGGTTTAAGCCTCTGCCTTCGGCTCAGGTCATGATCTCAGGGTCCTGGGATCGAGCCCCGCATCGGGCTCTCGGCTCAGTGAGGAGCCTGTTTCTCCCTCTCTCTCTGCCTACCTCTCTGACTACTTGTGACCTCTCTCTCTCTGTCAAATAAATAAATAAAATATAAAAAAAAAAATAGGTGGTTTCCTATTTTAACACTTGATGTTTTACGAAGCACCCTGGCATATTCATGAAACTCTTAGCTTACTGAACCTGTTTTGTCTTTGTGATTTTTCACATCAAAGGCAAGAAAACTATAGCCAGGAATATTTTATTTATTATTTGTTTTCATCAAGATAATAAATGTCAGGAACATTTGTGTAAGACACTGTGCTAGGTATCAGAGATATAGTGGTGACTATCACTACAGGAATAAAGAGTCAATAACTGTCCTATGATCTCAAAAAAAAAAAAAAACCCCATAAAATCTGTTAGAGCAGAAAAATAACGTTCACAGATTATACAATGGAGGTAAGCAAAATATTTTAGTAGCACCAATAAAATATCCGTATCTACTCTAAGAAAAATTTCAGCTGAGTTTTGAAGAGAAACTGGAGTAAAGCTTGTGGCAATAGGGCAGATAGCAGAGACACCTTACCGAAAAACTTCCAGCTTCTTTTCAAACAAAGGGAAATGCTGAATAAAGTATCAGAAAATAACTTTTGGATAAATAGCTGAGTTTGAAACCAAGAACGAAAACTTCACAGCTGTCAAAAATTAAGAAAACACAAACTCAAAAACAGCCAGCAAGGAAGAAAAACAGAACAAGTTATACCTTGGAATGGCTGTGGGTAGGGTGCACACACCAGATAGGAAGGAGTCCAGGCAGCAGATCCTATTTAAGCAAAGGGACCTGGAGCTGAGCTACCTACCTAAGCCAGGAATAAAAAAGTCAAAAACATTCACAGCCTTAAATGTCTGTTAGGAAAAACTGAGACCTCCAACCTAAGACACTTAATGAATAATCAGCCCAAATTCATACTGCCTAAATGATTTACAGACCCCAAACCCAGAACCTGGTATTAAAAACTGGTCTGAAACCAGTAAAACCCATGAAGTCCCCACAGAGACAAAGTTAAAACACCCAGAAAGGATGATGAAAATGTTTTATATCATGATCAATGAACTCTAGATCACAGGAAACTCTCTGTAGTGTCTACAGGACAAAGGATCATGTTTCTTCAACAAATAAATTGCAAAGATAAGAAAACAGATGGAAAGGGAACCTACAGATCAAGAGAGACTTGAGAGATCAACCCACAGCCAAGGTAGAGAACTTATCTGGATCCTGATCCAAATAAGCAAACTGTAAAAATGCATACATACTTAACATTTGAAAGTGAAAATAGGAACAATGACTAGATATTTAATAACAGTAAGTTGAGGGGCGCCTGGATGGCTCAGTGGTTTAAGCCGCTGCCTTCGGCTCAGGTAATGATCTCAGGGTTCTGGGATCGAGTCCCGCATCGGGCTCTCTGCTCGGCAGGGAGCCTGCTTCCCTCTCACTCTCTCTGCCTGCCTCTCTGCCTACTTGTGATCTCTCTCTGTCAAATAAATAAATAAATAAATAAATAAAATAAAAAAATCTTTAAAAAAAAATAACAGTAAGTTGAATTATTAATTTTTTTAGGTGTTATAGTAGTATGGTAGCTACTAAAACATTTACAAATTACACAAAGCTTAAATTTGCTTCCTAATAGTATAGGAAAGGGGGATGTGGTAGAATAGATTTACCAACAGGACTGGCCAAAAATGGTTAACTGTTAAAGCTGGGTGAGGGACACATGGAGATCCATTATTATATCAAAGATTTTATTTATTTATTTGACAGACCGAGATCACAAGTAGGCAGAGAGGCAGGCAGAGAGAGAGAGGAGGAAGCGGGCTCCCCGAGGAGCAGAGAGCCCAATGTGGGGCTTGATCCCAGGACCTTGGGATCATGACCTGAGCCGAAGGTAGAGGTTTTAATCCACTGAGCCACCCAGGTGCCCCTATATCTATCTTAAAAAAAAAAAGATTTTATTTATTTATTAGAGAGAGCAAGTGAGAGAGAGCAGGAACAAGGGGAAGGGAGGAGGGAGAGGGAGAGACGGACTCCATGCCAAGCAGGGAGTCTGACATGGGACTCGATCCCTGGACTATGACCTGAGCTGAAGGCAGATGCTTAACTGAATGAGTTACCCAGGCACCCCATTTCATTTTTTTCACTCAGTTTTTTTTTTTTTTTAAGATTTTATTTATTTGAGAGAGAGAGAGGGAGGCAGAGGTAAAGCACAGAGGGAGACTGAGAGAGAGAAGCAGACACTCTGCTGAGCGGAGAGCCCGATGTGGGACCTGATTCCAGGACCCTGAGATCATGACCTGAGCTGAAGGCAGACACTTAATTGACTGAGCCACCCAGGCACCCCTGTGTTTAATTTTTTTCAATAAAAAGTTTTTTAAAAGTATTATCCTTTATCTCCAAATATATCCTTTACCTCTAAAATAAGTAAAATCAGCAATATTTTGTTTCATTAAATACACATGTACTGGGGGTGCCTGGGTGGCTCAGTGGGTTAAAGCCTCTGCCTTTGGCTCAGGTCATGATCCCAGGATCCTGGGATAGAGCCCCGATCAGGCTCTCTGCTCAGCAGGGAGCCTGCTTCCTCCTATCTTTCTGCCTGCCTCTTTGCCTACTTGTGGTCTCTGTCTGTCAAATAAATAAATAAAATTGTAAAAAAAAAAAATACACATGTACTATCTTCACTTATAAGATACATTTATTTTTGTTCTCTAATCTCAAAATTCATCTGAAATGTAGCTCTGAAAAAACTCACACTGGAATATAACTTAATATTCATTTCCTTTGGTGCTTTTTTAAAGAGATTTTATTTAAATTCAAATTAGTTAACATATAGTGTAGAATTAGTTTCAGGGGCAGAATGTAGTGATTCATCAGTTGCATATAACACCCAGGGCTCGTTATATCAACTGCCTTCCTTCATGCCCATCATCCAATTACCCCATTCTCCCCACCAAGCTCCCCTCCAGCAGCCCTTAGTTTGTTACTATAGTTAAGGGTCTGTTATGGTTTGCCTCCCTCTCTTTTTATCTCGTTTTAGTTTTCCTTTCCTTCCTCTATGTTCCTCTGTTTTGTTTCTTAAGTCCCGCATTTAAGTGAAATCATTTGATATTTATCTTTCTCTGATTTATTTTGCTTAGCCTAATATACTCTAGTTCCTCCTTTGGTCTTATGTTGTATATTGTACGTAAAGTTCTGTAACTGATTACACTGTAATCTCGGATTATGAATTCCTGGAGTAAAGCAAGTACCATAGAAGTATTTCAACATAACACACATGTAATTAAAAGGTAAATGCCTTCTTCTGAAGGTAAGCTAACACTTAAATGTCTTGCTTCTTATTAACAATTTAATTTCTTAGTTGCTCTACACTCACTGGTTCTATGGCACACCTTTTTTTTTTTTAAATACAACTGACCAACATATTCGTATCTTGCAGGGCAAATGCTTTGCTTATTGCTAAGTAAGCCAAAAGGTTAGGTGAACAAGTTCTTATTATTAAAAAGTAAAAGGAGCAGTTAACACTCAAATTTTAAGAGGGCAAACCTTTATTAAAGCTTAATAATGCTGTCCACATAGGAAGATGTTATAAGATCTACATTCATTAAACAAGAAATTAAGAGTTTTTTCCCTATCATTGTGAAGATGATACTCTGTATCTGTAACTCTATTCCACATTTGAAGGGTCAGTCACATAATTTGCATGATTATGTTAATGGTGGTAGAGGCTACCATGATACAAATGGAAAACCGTTTGTCTTCCATTGTCTAATTTAGTTAATAGTAATATCTAACAACAGTAACAATGATAATCACCAGCCATCTATAACTCAGTATGTGACCATGATCACTGTATTTGGTTAGAAGTCACTTGGCTTCTCTTCTTAAAGTTTCATTACCAATCTGTGGTGAAAATTAGGTAGACCCATGAGGCAGTAGAAAAACAGTAGTATAGTTCTAAGAAATATGTTCTGTCTCTATGAAAAAACTCATTCTGTATTCTAGATAACCAAATTTAAACAATTTATTTCTTCTGATTGCAGAATTACTTATTTTTAGAAAAATTAGAAAATATGGAAAAAGAGTTTGTAAAAATGAAAACTCAACAATTTTACCATCTAGGAAAAAAAAATCACTGTCAACATAATGGCACATTTCGTTTTAGTCCTCTTTTTCTTACTGATTTGTAGGAGTTTTGAGTGTTTCATAATCTTCAATACTCCATTATGTAAGTTAAAAACTTTTACTTCCATTTCACATTTTTAAGTTCTTAAAGTTGGTTCTAAAGTACATTCTGGGAATTTTAAGTCTACATTGAAGACTTAATGAGAGAAATCTTATCTTTAAAACTGAATCTTTCAAACTAGAAACAAAGTATATCTCTTCTACATTTATTGAAAAAACTTTTAAAACTGAATCTTTCAAACTAGAAACAAAGTATATCTCTTCTACATTTATTGAAAACTTCTGGATTTCTGTACACTCCCTTTTAGATTTACTCCACAGCATTCTTCCTGTTGTTATTTTTAGTAAACTCTTTCCCATACTGCATACAGAAGAATTTTAGAATTTTAAGGGGCACCCGGGTAGCTCAGTTGGTTAAGTGTCCACCTTCAGTTCAGGTCATGATCCCAGGGTCCTGGAATTGAGCCCCCAATCAGGCTCCCCGTTCAGTGAGCAGTCTGCTTCTCTCTCATGCTCTCTCTCTCAAATAAAATCTTTTTTAAAAATTAGAATTTTAAATCATAAATGTGTAATGATCCTCTCATTGAATTATCTTTTCTCTTTAAAGATTTATTTATTTTAAAATATTTTATTTATTTGAGAGAGAGAGCACAAAAGGGTAGGGCAGAAGAAGAGGGAGAAGCAGGCACCCAGCTGAGCAGGGAGCCCCACATGGGGCTCAATCCCAGGATCCTGGGATCATGACCTGAGCTGAAGGCAGATACTTAAGCGACTGAGGCACACAAGCACCCCAAGATTTATTTATCTGAGAGAGAAAGACGGACATATACACACACACAGCAAGTGCAAGCAGGGGGAAGGGTGGAGGGAGAGAATCCCAAGCCGACTCTGCACTGAGCTAGGAGCCCATGTCCGCCTATCTAACAACCCTGAGATCTTGACCTGAGCCAAAATCAAGAGCTGGACACCTAACCAACTGAGCCACCTAGGTGTCCCTGAATTATCTTATTGCTCTAGTTTTTCAGTTGATTTTGTTGGCTATTTATTCTCTTCTTTAAATTTCTTTATTCTAATTGCACTAATCAGCACTTCAAGAATACTGACTACTCAGTATACAGCTCCAGAAATAAGTCTGACAGTCTTTACTTAAAAAAAAATCTAATGACACTCAACTGTATTTCAATTAAGAAAAGAAAAAAATCAGTCTGGGGGCACCTGGCTGGCTCACTTGTAGAGCATTCAACTTTTGGTTCTAAGTTCGAGCCCCAAAGTGGGTACAGAGATTACTTAAAAATAAAATCTTAAGGGGCACCTGGCTGGCTTGGTAGGTTAGGCATCTGCCTTCAGTTCGGGTCAGGATCTCAGGGTCCTGGGATTGAGCCCCGCACTGGACTCTCTGCTCAGCAGGGAGCCTGCTTTCCCCCCCACCTCTGCCTGACTCTATGCCTGCTTTGTGATCTCTGTCAAATAAATCTTTAAAAAAGAAAAAATCTTAAGGGGGCCCCTGGGTGGGTCAGTCGGTTAAGCAGCTGCCTACAGCTCAGGTCCTGATCCCAGAGCTCTGCATCAGGCTCCCTGCTCAGTGGGGAATTTGCTTCTCCCCCTCCCCCTGCTGTGCTCTCTCATGCTCTCTCTCTCTCTCTCTCTGTCAAATAAAGAAATAAAACCTTTAAAATAAACAAACAAACATAAATAAAATCTTAAAACAAAAAAGAAAAAATCAGTCTGGCTTCAGTGGCCAAAAGAAATAGCAAAAAATAATGATACTGATAACAGAAGATAGCTTATTGTAGTCCTGATTTTAATTAGAATGCTTTCATTGTTTCACCACTAAGCATTCTTGTTTATATATGTGTATTACCTTTTGATTAGGTATATGTTGATAATGTCAGTCTTTATTTCTTATTAAAAGTCTAAAGGAAGGGGCACCTGGGTCGCTTAGTCGGTTAAGCATCTGCCTTCGGCTCAGATCAGGATCCCAGGGTCCTGGGATCAAGCCCTACATCAGGCTCCTTGCTCAGTGGGGAGCCTGATTCTCCTTCTCCCTCTGCCTGCAGCTCCCCCTGCTTGTGCGCTCCCTCTATCTCCCTCCGTCAAAGAAATTTTAAAAATCTTAAGGAAGGAAGTTAGGCTTTTATATTATGATAGTTGTTCTGTTCTATTAATTTGGTAAATTATATTAAGATATGATCTGCATTTATTATTTTATCTAGAATTTCTGCCTCATGATTCACAAGTGAGGTTTTCCAGATACTATTTGTTCCTATTTTAGGTTTAGGTACCAATGTTATGTTGACCTCTTTCTTTTTTTTTTTAATTGGAAAGAATTAGGTTGGTTTGGAACAAATTAAGTATCAGCATCAACTCTTCTTTGAATATACTCAAGAAAGTGCCTGAAGTCGGTGGGAGCTCTTGTTTGCTGAGATGGGAGGCAGATGGACAAAGGAAGAAGTATAATCTCTCAATTTCTTTCATGGTTTTTAGTCTATTAACTTCTCGTTTGATCATTTGTATTTTCATAAAAACACACTTTCAGGAAGGTTTTCAGACAGATTAGCATCGAATTATACAAGCTCTTCTAAAGAAGCCATTCTACAATTTAAAAAGCTACTTTCTGGGACACCTGGGCTCCTCAGTCAGTTAAGTGTCTGCCGTTGGCTCAGGTCACGATCTCTAGGTCCTCTGATCAAGCCCTGCATCAGGCTTCCTGCTCAGCAGGGAATATGCTTCTCTCCCTCTCTCACTCCCTCTGCCCTACCCCACTGCTCGCTCGCTTGCTCTCTCTCTCAAATAAAAAAAATCTTTAAAAAAAGAAAAAAGTTACTTTCTAGGTCACCTGGTTGGCTCAGTGGGTTGAGTGGCCTACTCTTGATTTCTGCTCTGATCGTGATCTCAGGGTTGTGAGGTCAAGCCCCACATGGAACCCATCACTGGGCTGTGCTTAGTGGAGAGTCTTCTTAAGATTCTCTCCCCCTCCCCCTTCTTGTATGCTCATGTTCTCTCTAAAATAAATACATCTTTTTAAAAAAGCTACTTTCTCCTTTCCATTGTATCTGTTTTTTAATTCTTTTTTTTTAAATTGTGTTTTTGTTTTTTTAAGATTTTATTTATTTATTTATTTGACACAGAGAGAGAGAGAGAGAGAAAGAGAGAGAGATCACAAGCAGACAGAGAGAGAGGGGAAGCAGACTCCCCGCCAAGCAGAGAGCCCGATGTGGGGCTCAATCCCAGGACCCTGAGATCATGACCTGAGCCGAAGGCAGAGGCTTAAGCCACTGACCCACCCAGGTGTCCCTTAATTCTTTTTCTTTTCTTTTCTTTTTTTTTTTTTTTTAAAGATTTTATCTATCTACTTGACAGAAAGAGATCACAAGTAGGCAGAGAGAGAGAGAGAGAGGGAAGCAGGCCCCCTGTTGAGCAGAGAGCCCGATGCGGGACTCGATCCCAGGACCCTGAGATCATGACCTGAGCCAAAGGCAGCAGCTCAACCCACCGAGCCACCCAGGCGCCCCCTTAATTCTTTTTCTTAATTTTGAGTATGAGCGCTTTTTCTCCTGTTTCTTGATCTGGCCAGCTACTGAATCAACTATTTAAGTGAATTTTTAATTTTTTAAATTAAGCCACATGGACATCTCGTTCACACTGACAAATATTTGAGAGTATCAGGTTTTTTTTTTTTTTTTTTAAGATTTTTATTTATTTATTTGACACAGAGAGAGATATCACAAGTAGGCGGAGAAGCAGGCAGAGAGCCCGATGCGGGGCTCAATTCCAGGACCCTGAGATCACAACCTGGACCGAAGGCAGAGGCTTAACCCACTGAGACATCCAGGTACCCCGACTGTATCAGTTTTTAGGCTATACTCCTTTGAGCACAATTTTGTGTCCAGGTACCTTAAAAATTCTATTTTACTTCTTTTATATATCAAAATAATATATGGCTATAAAAATCCAAATATTAAAATGAAACAGAAAAGATTATATGTGCAAAGTATAAAGCAACTGCAGTCCTACCCCCTGAATAAATACCATTAAAATTCTGTGATCCTCTTGATTCTTTTTTTTTCCAATGCACACAGAAACATACACATATAGGGGCACCTGGGTGACTCAGTCGGTGGAGCATCTCACTCTTGATCTTAGGTTCTGAACTCAAGGTCATGATTTCAAGTTCTGCACTAGGCATATAGACTACCAACACAATATACATATATATTCTTCTACTAAAAACAAAACAAAAACTAAAACAAAGAGGATTATGTTATTACTACTACGTTGTAGCAAGCTTTTTATTCTCCTAACTTGATGTGCTCTGGCATCTCTACCCTGGTGTATATAGCATCCTCATTCTTTGTAACTGCAGTGCGATAGTCCATTCTTGTTTGATTAGCATACAGTTTGTACCCAATTTTTGCCATCATAAACAATATTGTTTGGATGTTTGACGTAGTGAACATCCTAGTGAACATGGATGTTCACTACATCAAACATCCTCATTGAGTGAACTTTCTCCACACTCAACAAACATTTCGGTAGGGGAAAAAAAAAAACCTCTAAACGGTATTGTGGTTAAAATGTATGAGTGATTTAAATCTTTAAACCTTGACAACAAGTGAGGATGAATGTTATATTTTTAAAACCTTTTAACTGAAGTATACAGAGAACATACAACTCACATATTTAAAATTTAACAATGAGGGCGCCTGGGTGGCTCAGTTGGTTAAGCGACTGCCTTCGGCTCAGGCCATGATCCCGGACTCCTGGGATCAAGTCCCACATCGGGCTCCCAGCTCCATGGGGAGCCTGCTTCTCCCTCTGACCTCCCCTCTCATGCTCTCTCACTCTGTCTCTGTCTCTCTCAAATAAATAAATAAAATTTAAAAAAAAATAAAATTTAACAGTGAATTTTCCCAAAGTGAGCACACACATAATCCACATCCAGATCAGGAAACAGAATAGTATCAGAATTTCAGACACCTCCCTTTGTGCCCCTATGTAATCACTACCCTCCAAGGGTAACCTCTCCTGACTTCCAACACTTTTAATTAGTTTTGCTAGTTTTTATACATTTAAAAAAAAAACATTTATTTGAGAAAAAGAGCGTGCACGCACAGGATTGGGAGGGTAGAGGGAGATGGAGAAAATCAATCTCAAGCAGACTCCGTGAAGAGCATGGAGCCCGAAGTGGGCTTGATCCCACAACTCTGAGATCACGACCTGAGCAGGAATCAAGAGTCAGATGCTTAAGTGATTGAGCCACCCAGGCATCCTGTGTTGTTGTACATTATATAAATGGAATCATACACAATATACCCACAGCTTCCAAACTACACCAACGGTGCCTCAGGAACTGCAAGGAATTTTAAATTTGAGAGAAATGATACTCGGTATCTGTGTTACACCATACCAACTACTAGATTGCTATATTCTTTTCAGTGACATCTAATCTTTGTTAATAAGCTGCATTTTCAGTGTTACTTACAGTAATAAGTAACATATAAAACTCAACATAGAACTGGAGCACCTGGGTGGCTCAGTTGGTTAAGTGTCTGACTTCAGCTCAGGTCATTATCTCAGGGTCCTGGGATCAAGCCCCATGTTGGGCTCCACACCCAGAGGGGAGTCTGATTGTCGCTCTGCCCTGCTCCCCACCTCCATACTCTTTCTTTCAGATAAATAAATAAAATCTTAAAAAAACTCATCATGGAATAGAAAATGAGGTGGTGGGTGTCCAACAAGATTCCAAGATTTGAGAAGTTGTACAGTGCTGAACATACACATCTCAGTGATAAGTAACTGTGTTATGGGACACCTGGGTGGCTCAGTTAGTAAAGTATTTGCCCTTAGGCAGGTCATGATCAGGAGTCCTGGGATCCAGCCAGACAGCCAGCTCCCTGCTCAGCAGACAGTTTCCTCCTCCCTCTCCCTCTGCCCCCTCCCTACTGCTCATGCTCTCAATCTCTAATAAATAAAATCTTAAAAAAAAAAAAGTAATCATGTTTAACAATAAAGTAAAAATACTATTTTTTCTTTCAACTTATGTGCATTATTTTTTAAATGGCTCTTGTTAGGGCACAAGTATTATTAGGTTGTTTCTACTACTTAATAAATAGAACTGTTAGGTATTTCTTTTGGCCTAGGAATGCCATGAACCAGCTGCTGGGAAGGGAGAAAGTCTGGGAGGCTCTGGTGTATATTCCTGTCACTGGCTTCTTATACTCAGTATCACTTGTGAGATTCATTCATATGGTGTCAAACAGTTGCAGATCATGCATTTTCTTCTTTTCTTTCTTTCTTCCTTTCCTTTTTTGCCAGGGGCTCTACACCTAATCTGGTACTTGAACTCACACCCCTGAGTTCAAGAATCACATACTCTACCAACTGAACCAGCCGGGCAATCCCATTCATTTTCACTGCATCATATTCGACTATGTAACTATTCCACAATTTACTTATAAATTCTATTGATGGACATTTAGACAGTTTATACTTTTCTGTTTTTATGAAGTGTTGTTATAAACATTCTTTTTGTGTGTGTGAATTTTTAAAATTTTCATCCCAGTTTAGTTTACATATATGTTAGTTTCAGGTGTATAATACAGTGACTCAACTTTTCTATATATTACTTAGTGCTGATCACAATGTGTATTCCTGATTCCCTTCACCTATTTTAACCACCTACCACACTCATCTCCCTTCCGGTAACCATCAGTTTGTTTTTGTTTTTGTTTTTTTTAAATTAATTTATTTATTTGACAAAGAGAGAGAGAGAAAGAACTCATGCTTGGAGGACGAGGCAGAAGAAAAGAAACTTCAGATTCCCTGATCAGTGCAGAGACTGACATGATGCTTGATTTCACAACCCTGAGATCATGACCTGAGTCAAAATCAAGAGTCAGGATGCTTAACGGACAGAGCCACCTAGGAGCTTCCAGTTTGCTTTCTATATTTAAGAATCTTTTCTCCATTTGTTTTGAATTTTTCTTTTAAAGATTTTATGTAGGTATGTATGTATTTATTGGAGAGAGAAAGAGAAGGTGGGGAGGAGAGGGACAAGCAGACTTTGCACTGAGCCCAACATAGGGCTGATCTCAGGACCCTTAGTTCATGATCTGAGCCAAAATCAAGAATCGGAGGCTCAACCAACTGAGTCACCCAGGCATCCCCATTTTGAACATTCTTCTTCTTCTTTTTTTTTTTTAAGATTTTATTTATCTATTTGACAGAGAGAGAGACCACAAGAAGGCAGAGAGGCAGGCAGAGAGAGAGAGGGAAGCAGGCTCCCTGCTGAGCAGAGAGCCTGATACTGGGCTTGATCCCAGGACCCCAAGATCAGACCTGAGCCAAAGACAGAGGCTTTAACCCACTGAGCCACCCAGGTGCCCTCATTTTGAACGTTCTTTTTCTAAGACTTTATTTATTTGACAGACAGAGATCACAAGTAAGCAGAGAGGCAGGCAGAGAGAGAGGAGGAAGCAGGTTCCTGGCTGACCAGAGAGCCAGATGTAGGGCTCTATCCCAGAACCCTGGGATCATGACCTGAGCCCAAGGCAGAGGCTTAACCCACTGAGCCACCCAGGCGCCCCTGAACGTTAAGTGTACATTTCTTGAAATGGAATTACTGTGTTACAGGGTATGTATATGCTCAGTTTTAGCAGACAATGCTCGTTTTCTTAAACAGTACATCAATTTAAATTCCCACTAACAATATATGAGTTCTGATTCCTCCACGTACCTAACATTTTCTTTTCATTTAGTCATTCTGAGGAATTGTACAGTAAGACAATTTCCCTGAAGACAAAATGAGGTTGAGTCCCTTTTTAAAAGCTTGATTGGTCCTTCGAATATACTCTTTTTAGATGCCTATTCAAGTTCTTTCCCCACTTAAAAAAATGGGTTATTTTTCATTTCCTTAGTATTAGTTCTTTAGATGCAGGATGAGTCTTTGATTAGACATATGTCCTACAAGTATCTTTTCCCACTTCTCCTACTCTGTGCTTGGCTTTTCATTTTCTTAATGGTATCTTTTCAAGAACAGATGTTATTGATCATAATAAAGTCCAATTTATCAAATGATCTTTATATTTAGGCCATTTTCTATACTATTAACTAATTCTTTGCTGACATAGTGAAGACTGTTTTCCTAAAAAATTTTTTCACATTTAGGTCAGCAAACCATTCAAAAATGATTACTGTGTATGGTGTAAGGTAAGGTCATATACTTTTCCCCCAAATGGATACCTGATTGACCAATACCATTAATTTGACCAATACCATTAACTTCCTTTCCCTCCTGTACCAGTGCCACTCTTATTGCAAGCCAGGTGACGATTTATGCATCAGTCTGTTTCTGGAATGTTTTGTTTCACTGGTCTATTTGTCTATCCATGTGCCAATACTGTATTAATCTTAACTGCTATGGCTTGATACTTGGTAGTGTGAGTTCTCCAGATTTTCTTTCTTTTTTTCCCGCATGATTGCCTTGGCTTGATTCTGCGTTTCAGTTGGGCATCTTTTGATGTTTACTGGCCATTCATATCTTCCCCCTCTATGAGCTGTCCAGGTCTTCTGGAAATGAGTTGGTTATTTTTTCCATATTGATTAGTATTTGATCTCTCTGTATTAGAAAATATACCCCTTAAAAAAAAAAGAAAAAAGAAAATACACCCCTTATCTGTCAAACATTGTCATTTCTATAGTCTTTAAAAAATGCTTACAATTTTCCCATTTTTTTAATGTACTTACAAGTATCAATTTCTTTTTCTTTCTAGGTTCTGGTTTCATGCTTAGAAAAGCCTTCCCCATGCCAACATGGCATTACAATGTTGGCCACTGTAACAGCGGACTCTGCCTGTTACATGACTTATTTTTATAATGTTTGACATTTTAAAAATTTGTAAAGTAGCTTAATAATTTTTTAAAGATTTTATTTATTTGAGAGAGAGAAAGAGCACACATGAGCAGGGAAGGGGCAGAGGGAGAAGCAGACTCCCCACTGAGCAGGGAGCCAGATGCAGGACTCAATCCCAGGACTCCAGGATCATGACCTAATCGAAAGGCAACCTCTTAACAGACTTAAGCCACCCAAGCTCCCTTAATAATTTCTTTTAAAAAGAAATTTCAGTCATTTCCCACTATAAGACACTGACCCAATAATTTATTGGTACTTTAAAAGAAGTTTTTATTTTTTATTTGTTTATTTGAGAGGTGATAAGGAGGAACAGAGGGAGAGGGACAAGCACACTCTGTGAGCTGAGCCTGGAACTCCACACAGGGCTTGATCTCATGACCCTGAGATCACGACCTGAGCCGAAATCAAGAGTCAGATGCTTAATTGACTAAGCCACCCAGGCACCCCATTCTGAAACTTTAATGATTTCATTTGCCATATTTAAATTTTTTTTTTGTTTTTAAAGATTTTATCCATTTATTTGAGCGAGAGAGAAATACAGAGCAAGGGTGGAGAGGGGCAAAGAGAAAGGGAGAGAGGGAATTTTAATCAGACTCCATACCAAGCATGGAGCCCAGTATATGGCTTGATCCCACAAACATAAGATCATGACCTGTGCCAAAACAAAGAGCTAAACACTAAACAGACAGCCAGCCATCCAGGCGTCCCAGCAATACTTAAATCTTTAATTGACCTGAAAGTCATTTTACTATATGGTGTGACATAGGGGTCTAACTTTTCTCTAAATAGAGATGCCCAAAATATTTTTATGTATTTCCCCAGTTAAAATATAGCATTGTCCCATAACTTTCTCATTTAAGAAAATTTTTAAAAAGATTTAATTAATTTATTTATTTGCCAGAGAGAGCGAGCGAGCGCGCATGTGCACGCACAAGCAGGCAGAGTGGCAGGCAGAGGCAGAGAGAGAAGCAGGCTCCCCGGCGAGCAAGGAGCCCCATGTGGGACTTAATCCCAGGATCTTGGAATCATGACCTAAGCCAAAGGCAGCGGCTTAACCAACGGAGCCACCCAGGCGCCCCTCATCTAACAAATTCTTAAATATGCTCTGATTTCTATCTAGACTGCTTCCTATGTTCTATAATCTATCTCTCTGCTGTTCTTGTGCCAATGCTACACTTTTTTTTTTAAAGATTTTATTTATTTGACACAGAGAGAGATAGCGAGAGAGGGAACACAAGCAGAGGGAGCAGGACAGGGAGAAGCAGACTTCCGGTGGAGCAAAGAGTCTGACACAGGGCTCAATCCCAGTACCCTGGGATCATGACCTAAGCAGAAGGCAGAAGCTTAACAACAACCATCCAGGCACCCCATTGCTACACTGTTTTAAAATATGTGGCTTTCTAATACACTGTACTATCTTGTAACGCACATCTCTCCTAAGTATTGTGCATCTTCGAAATTTCTTTGACTCATTTATTCTCATATAATCAATTCCCCCAGACGAACTTCAGTATTTAATCAGTTTCCTATACCAATAAAGTTCTGAGTGCCTGATTCATATATCAGATATATTCACAGCTTAAACTGAGATGAGCTGATATTATTTATAACATATTACTTTACCATCCAGAAATACACGGTATGGAGGGCTATTTATGGTTTTTTATGCCCCTACCCCATAGTTTAAGTTCTCAATTTATTAAGCCCAAGAGCTCTTTATATGAAAAGATTATTAACTCTCTGGTTGTCAAATATGTTGCAAGAATTTTTTTTCAATTTGTTAACAATTAAAAGTTCATCAGAAAATTAGTTGAAGCATTATATAGGTATACAACAGAAACATACATAGAAAAAGAAAAAATTAACTCTAAAGTTAATTTAGAGTTAACTCTAACGGTTTTCAGCATAAGACTTACAATTATAATAAAAGCCAAAATTGTTAAGACTGAAAATAGTAAGTAGAACATATTATGGAAACATTTTACCTAGCCAAAACTTAACTCTATGGCCAATTCTGTAATTGGAATAGGGCACAAAATAGACCGTTCAGCATTTTAAAAGATCATAAACTTCATTCTTTAAAAAACCCAGCCCTACATACCTCAATATTAATCAAAGCCATCTATGAAAAGCCCACTGCAAATATCATTCTCAATGGAGAAAAACTGAAAGCTTTTCCGTTAAGGTCAGGAACACGGCAGGGATGTCCATTATCACCACTGCTATTCAACATAGTACTAGAAGTCCTAGCCTCAGCAATCAGACAACAAAAAGAAATTAAAGGCATCCAAATCAGCAAAGAAGAAGTCAAACTATCACTCTTCGCAGATGATATGGTACTATATGTGGAAAACCCAAAAGACTCCATTCCAAAGCTGCTAGAACTTGTACAGGAATTCAGTAAAGTGTCAGGATATAAAATCAATGCACAGAAATCAGCTGCATTTCTCTACACCAACAAGACAGAAGAAAGAGAAATTAAGGAGTCAATCCCATTTACAATTGCACCCAAAACTATGAGATACCTAGGAATAAACCTAACCAAAGAGGCTAAGAATCTATATGCAGAAAACTATAAAGTACTCATGAAAGAAATTGAGGAAGACACAAAGAAATGGAAAAATGTTCCATGCTCCTGGATTGGAAGAATAAATATTGTGAAAATGTCTATGCTACCTAAAGCAATCTACACATTTAATGCAATCCCTATCAAAATACCATCCATTTTTTTCAAAGAAATGGAACAAATAATCCTAAAATTTATATGGAACCAGAAATGACCTCGAACAGCCAAAGGAATATTGAAAAAGAAAGCCAAAGTTGGTGGCATCACAATTCCGGACTTCAAGCTCTATTACAAAGCTTTCATCATCAAGACAGCATGGTACGGGCACAAAAACAAACACATAGATCAATGGAACAGAATAGAGAGCCCAGAAATAGACCCTCAACTCTATGGTCAACTAATCTTCGACAGAGCAGGAAAGAATGTCCAATGGAAAAAAGACAGCCTCTTCAATAAATGGTGCTGGGAAAATTGGACAGCCACATGCAGAAAAATGAAATTGGACCACTTCCTTACACTCAAAATGGATGAAGGACCTCAATGTGAGAAAGGAATCCATCAAAATCTTTGAGAACACAGGCAGCAACCTCTTCGACCTCAGCCGCAGCAACATTTTCCTAGGAACATCGGCAAAGGCAAGGGAAGCAAGAGCAAAAATGAACTACTGGGATTTCATCAAGATCAAAAGCTTTTGCACAGCAAAGGAAACAGTTAACAAAACCAAAAGACAATGACAGAATGGGAGAAGATATTTGCAAACGACATATCAGATAAATGGCTAGTGTCCAAAATCTATAAGGAACTTAGCAAACTCAACACCCAAAGAACAAACAATCCAATCGAGAAATGGGCAGAGGACATGAACAGACATTTCTGCAAGGAAGACATCCAGATGGCCAATAGACACATGAAAAAGTGCTCTACATCACTCCACATCAGGGAAATACAAATCAAAACCACAATGAGATATCACCTCACACCAGTCAAAATGGCTAAAATTAACAAGTAAGGAAAGGACAGATGCTGGCGAGGATGCGGAGAAAGGGGAACCCTCCTACACTGCTGGTGGGAATGCAAGCTGGTGCAACCACTCTGGAAAACAGCATGGAGGTTCCTCAAAATGTTGAAAATAGAACTACCCTATGACCCAGCAATTGCACTACCGGGTATTTACCCTAAAGATACAAACGTAGTGATCCGAAGGGGCACGTGCACCCGAATGTTTATAGCAGCAATGTCTACAATAGCCAAACTATGGAAAGAACCTAGATGTTCATCAACAGATGTATGGATAACGAAGATGTGGTATATATACACAATGGAATACTATGCAGCCATCAAAAGAAATGAAATCTTGCCATTTGTGACAACGTAGATGGAACTAGAGGGTATCATGTTTAGTGAAATAAGTCAATCGGAGAAAGACAACTATCACATGATCTCCCTGATATGAGGACGTGGAGATGCAACATGGGGGGTTAAGGGGATAGGAGAAGAATAAATGAAACAAGATGGGATTGGGAGGAGACAAACCATAAGTGACTCTTAATCTCACAAAACAAACTGAGGGGTGCTGGGGGGAGGGGGGGTTGGGAGAGGGGGAGGGGGTTATGGACATTGGGGAGGGTATGTGCTATGGAGAGTGCTGTGAAGTATGTAAACCTGGTGATTCACAGACCTGTACCCCTGGGGATAAAAATACATTATATATTTATAAAAAAATAAGAAAAAAAAAAAACAAAAAAAACAGCCAGCCCTTCAGGGACACCTGGGCGGCTCAGCTGGTTGGGCATCTGCCTTCAGCTTGGGTCATAGTCCTGGGGTCCCATGATTGAGTCCTGTGTCAGGTTCCTTGCTCAGTGGTGTGTGTGTGTGTGTGTGTGTGTGTGTGCTTTTCCCTCTTTGCCCCCCCCTGCTTGTGCTCTCTCTCTGACAAGTAAATAAATAAAATCGTAAAAAAAAAAAATCAGCCCTTCACTCTATTTGCTTTCACTTGGTATATAATTTTACAATTCCTTCTATTTATTTTTCCATTTATATACCTAAAGAGCACCCCTGGTTAAAAGCTATTCAGATTCAATAACATTATTTTGTAAAATATGGATTTTTACTGAGCCATCTATACCACCTGTCATTTTTAAAAATTTCATTTTTTCCCACCTGTCATAAAAAAAAAAAAAAGATTTGAGAGAGAGAGAGAAGGAGAGACAGCGTGTGGGGGTGGGGTAGGGCAGAGGGAGAGGGAAAGAGAGTCCCAAGCCCACTCCCTGGCAACCACAGAGCCAGAAGCCAGCTGGATCTCACCACCCTGAGACCATGACCTGAGTCGAAATCAAGGGCTGGCCACTTAACCAACTGAGCCACCCAGGTGCTCCCCACTTGCTATTTTTTAAAACACATTTTTTGGTGAACTTCCCTTCCGATATACATCAGCAGCCATTTCCAACTTCAGTTTGGCCTTCCAACACAGAACCACCACTCTTATCCCTTCCTCTCAGCTGATGATCTTCCCATTCACAACAACCATTCTTTGCAAACGTCTCTATGCTGATACTTTATGTCCCCAACACCTTCCATCCTATCTCAGAGAAGCAAGTATTCTTTCCCAACTTCAATTTAAGAACAGTACCTTAACTTATGCATGGTGAAGGAAGAGGAAGACTCATTAATTAATTCTCCTGTCCAGGGATTTTGCTTCATTCATTTCCCACCTCACTTGTACAAATGGACTCCCATTTCATTTTGGTTTCTGCCATTCAGCCAATAAATATACTCTAATGTCTTCCATTCTTTAAAAAAAAAAAAAATCCCTTTACATTTTACCCTTTCTATATATCAACACCTCTCTCCTTTCTCTTCCTTAGAGAGCAGTCAGCATGCCTACTTCATCTATTCATTCCATAACCCCATCTCCTAATAGTCCAAAGACTATGCCTTTGCCTGAAGCTACTCATAAAAAAATTAACACAGTTACATTGAACTACAACAATCAAGAGGATTAGGGTATTTTTTGGTTCCACAAGTACTCTAATTTTGTATGTGACTATGCCTATTGCTGGAAGTTGGGCCTGCTGAAGGAATCTGATAATGACTTTCTCCTTGGTTCTAAATTGGATAAAATTGCAAACTTGTAAATAGCCTTAAAATGTTCACAAATTGGGCAGGGGATGAGTATCTTATATTCATATGCATTCAAATGTTTATTAAGTATTTATATTTATGTACTGATACCACGTTTTAAAGTAAGAGAAGTTCCTTCTTCTTTCTATTTCCATCAAAGATTCAAGTCCAGGAATTTGTTCTATAAATGTCTTTCATCAATTACCTCAAAATGCAAAATCTCCTCAAGCAAGAAAGCAAGAACACAGAAACTAAATACTAAGTGTTAGACCTTGACTAAATTACTTAACTTTATCACCTTTAACAAAGGGTTATGCCCTACTCCATGGTTTACTTTTGAGAATTAAACAAGACAACACGTGTAAAAGCACTTAACACAGTTCCAGGCACATGTTAAATACCTTCCTGCACTTTAGCACACTGCCACACTTTCATCAGACATAGAACAATTTAGAAGTGTACTAAAAAGAAGCAATATTAAAACTCTGAATTTACGTGAAACAGAAGATGTGGCAAAAGCACCATCTGTTCATACTAATAATAATCTTCAAATGAAAAGCTTCAATCAGGAGCAAACGTTATTAGAAGATGGTCAAGTATACTCTGAGGGAATTCAAGCAGTAAAATTCAAAATTTTACTTGAATTTCCAATTATGTCTCTTAGGAGTGTAAAAGATTACATAAGATTTAATATAATGGACAGAGTAAGCAGAGGACTACAAAGCTGTAGTTTTCCCAGGCTGGGAAAGACAAATTTCAAATTCATCCTACCTTGGGAGGAATGAATCTTAAATATACAAAATTTCCTTAGATACATACAAAAGTAAATCAATTTATCAAAGGGATTTAGGATGAAGGGAGGTTTTCTCTACCCCAGGGCCAAATAATAAAACTAATAACCAAAATAAATCTTCTCCAAATATTTATGGGGGAAAAAAGCCATCTGAATTGTTAGAACTGGTGTAATGCAGCTGGATTTAGTAGAATGTAGCAAGTCAGCTGCTTTCTGAAAAATTATTCTGGGGTGGAGAAAGTGGGCAATCTTCCCAATAAAACAACTGCCACAAAACAGCATATATATATAAGAACATACACATCTGTTAAATATCAGTTTACGCTGTGTTCTAGCCAAGTTACTAATCAAGAAGTATTTAAGATCTAAAAAATAAGTCATACTCCACTTCTGGTCACATTTTGCACGGGTGGCTACTGGAGACTACTGGAGAGTTATCCACGCCGATTCAAGGCAATGAAGAATGAATAATAAGTCCACTGTTCACATTCAAATGTGCGGGGGGGGGGGAGGCTCCGAGTTCATAAAGTTCTCCTCCCTCTCCAAACATTGCAAAAATTGTCCACGTCTAAGACACTTACCCTTGAAACTCCTTGGAGAGTGACTTGGGAGACTTTGTTCAGATTTCTGAGGGGGAGCTATTCAGGAATGCTGCAAGATTGCAACTTTCAAATACATGAACATAATTTAAATTCTAAAGCATTTTTTTTTCTTTCAGGAAAAATTTCCCCCTTTCCTTTCAAACAGTTTATCACCACTCACATATTAACAAAATCTCCAATTCGACCCCAAGTATAAACAAAAACCAAAGCTTTAAAGGATATGCGAATAAAGCAACAACTATCGCCAGTAAATTCTCAACTCCCTCTCGATTAGGATGAGAAAGGAGAAACGAAGAACACGAAGGAGAAAAGATTCTTGGGATGAGGGGCGGCAAGAGGAGAAAGTAGGAAAGGCGGGTAAGAGCAGAGCAAAAAGTTCAGCTGATGCTGACACTTCATCTGGGTAAAGGGCAGAAAATATCCGAAGGCACAGGCTGGAAGTGAAGGACTGAGTGGGACGGGAGCAACAGAGGAAATCCACGCAAAAGGCCTACCCAAAGTGGGGGGTGGGCGGGCACAGTGTAGGAGGGAACACCAAAAAACGGGGAGTCTCATTAGGAAGAGATACCAATCAAGGCCCAAGAGCTTGAGACAGAGGACGTGGAGACAGGGTATTCCTACTGGCAACCTAGAGACCGCACCAGATGTCTCGGGAGGCGATCCTGCTACGAGGGGTGAGGGGTTAACAGCGAGGGTTCGCAGACGTGGAAGGGGGTGCGGCCCCCGGGGTTGCCGCAGGGGAGCGGAGAGCAGGCCCACCGCCCGTACCTTGTAGTAAACATCGAACTGGATGTTCTCGGGCAAGGAGCGGATGTCTCGGCGGGAGCGGATGTAGTTGTCCACGACAGCGGAGATGGCGGTGTTATACAGAGTCTCTGGGATCCACTCTAGTTCCACGGCCGCCATCTTCCTTCCCTCCTCCTCCGCCTCCTCCGCCTCCTCCTCCCGAAGGCCCCCGCCTCCCTCCGTAGCGAACTCCTCTGCGGCCCCGGAGGATTCGGACGGGCGGCGGCAGCCACGCGGGCACAGGGCAGAAGCTCACGGCCGCCCTGGCTCCTCCGGGGCGAGCTATAGGGCAGCAGTGGCGCACGCAGGCCCGGATAAACAGCGGGGCACGGAGCCAGGGAGCGCCAAGCCCAGGCCTCACATTCCGGGTTTGAGAGAAACCCGGGCTCCGTCCCAGCGCGGAGCTCTGCAGGGGCGGGGTTGCGTGTGCGGCGTCATGACGTCAGTGCACGCCGACGCGCTAGAGGGAAGGAATGCGGCAGGCGGAAAACTTGGGGAGAAGGGAGCCTTGATTGTTTCCACAGACAACGTACTTTCTTAGGGGGCCGGACTTGGTGGATGGGAGTGGGCTTTTTACACTGGGACGAGTAACTCTCTCCCGTGCCGAACTCCGCAGGCCCGTCAGTCCTTTCAGCAAATCGTGCCTCGGGAGTTCTTAGGCATGGAACTTTCTGAGGCTCATGGAAAAGTTTGGATCCTTTCATCACAAAAATACGCATTATCAGAACATTGAAAATCATGCATTCAGGGAACTGACGGGTCTAGACCCCCTCCCTTCCTTAGACTGCGGTCCCTAAGTCAAGTTAGGAACCTTCGGTCCGGGGACTAAGGGTCATTATGGGTCATATTGTATAACCATTTGCCTCGTTTGAACTTTTTTTTAAAAAAACCATATTTCTTTTTTCCAAAGAAAATTTATAAACAAACCCAAAAAATGAGAAAAAGAACTTCTTCTGTAGAAGAATGTGGTAGGAAGGTTAGCCTGATTATGGAATAACAAATAGTGGTGAGAAGAAAGGGGTTAATTGCTGGCTGTGTCAGGACTTAATGGAAGACAGAAATGAAGATTTCAATTTTCTCTGATAGGTCTAGTCCCAATCTCAGGGGATTATTGAATAATTAAGAGTACTTGTTTGAGCGCCCTTCCTCAGTCAGCCTGAACAGCTATTTATGTAACTTAACTTTCCAAGTCGGCCATCTCAAGAACTTTGTGCAGTATCTTTCTGCTGTGGAGTTCAACAAGGAAGTTACTGGCCATCATTGATGACACTGTCTCATAGTCACTCTGTAACCATGTAAAACCCAAAGACAATAATGATAATACGTCCTGATATTTAGAGCTAAAGGAATCGGAATTGGTTCTTCCAGTTCACCCTGGTATTCCTATGTTGAATGGATACATAATTTGGTAAAAAAGAAGTACACTTAGGGGTGCCTGGGTGGCTCAGTCAGTTAAGCGTCTGCCTTCAGCTCAGGTCATGATCCCAGAGTACTGGGATCGAGTCCCACATTGGGCTCTCTGCTGAGAGGAGCTTCTCCCTCTCCCTCTCCTCCCTGCTAGTGCTCTCTCGGTCAAATACGTAAATAAAATCTTAAAAATTAAAAAAAAAAGATGTACACTTAGTTCTTTTCTCAGTCTATACCAATTCTATAATCTATGAATCTAAGACAGATATGGTTGGCCTTAAGGGTTACAGACTAAATAAGTAAAAAACAGAAACAAAAAAACAAACAAGAGCCCACAAATGCCCAGTTACATTTTAATTTCAGATAAACAATGAATAGTTTTTCATATAAGTATGTTGCATGCAGTAGTTTTACATACCCATTTCAAGTTACTCAAGCACATCAGTTCCTTTGGCAAATTCTGTATCAGTAATTCTTAGATCTTTTGAAGCTGTTTGGACCTTTCCACAAGTGTGTATAATTATCCATACGTTATCCATGCAAATATTGCATGGGACACTTATACTAAAAAATTATTCATTGTTTATCTGAAATTCACATTTAACTGGGCATTGTGTTTTATCCAGAAACCCTACCTCAAGGGATCCATGAATAACCTGAAATTGAATGCAGATGTTCTAGGACATTTTGGCTGAATCAGGACCAGGGCTCAGTTCCTATAAACGGGTTAAGCTGTGTCAGACACACTTATTGATTGCTCTATGGACCTTAGATGCTGTTGGGCAGAGTTAGACATCCAAAAATGTGTATAGAGGGATCTCTATGGACAAAAAGGCCTTTTGATCCTTTCTTGTTTTGAGATTGAAAGCTACTAAAATGTGTGTGATGGTGTGGGAGGCCCTGACTAAGGGCGGATAGATTACCTGAAAGGACAGGACCCCTGAGAATGAAATGTTGGAAGAGTCAGGACCAATAGCTGGCATCAGTACAAAGGACTAAACATCTAAGGGGAGAATTAACTTCAGAACAAGAACCCACCTACAGGTCTGAGCCATCAAGGACTGGCTTACCAAAGAAACCAGTGGAAATTAGACCATTTTTGTTGTACACTACCATCAACTGAGGGAAGAAAGGTTCTCTCTTGAGCTCTAGGAAATCAATGAGTCCCAACGCAACGGGGATTTGAACTCACTATATAAACACCGTCTTTCCATATTTTGTACAACAGCATAGCATCTGAGTTTTCAGTGGACCGGGTCAGATCATAAAGGGGCTTATAGGTGATGCTAATGGCCTCGTACTTTATCTTGGAGATGATAGGAAATCCTTGAAGGATTATAAACAGGGAAGTAAAAAGATCAGATCTGTGTGTCAGAACCAAGGCAGCAATCATATGTGATGGTAGAGTCAGAAGAAGGTCCAGAATCATGCACTCTTAGCTATGGGAAGGGAGAATACAGGGGAGGTCAGCTAACTGTCTTGACCACCTATACATTTTGATGGACAGAGGTTCTTTGTATTGCAAAGTAAATCCCCTTTAAGCCTTGGTAGCCTCAGATCTGGTAGGAGACCTTCTAGCATACAGAGCTGTATGAGGCCTGAACCTGGTCCAAAAATATTCCTAAGAGGCGGTATACATTGTGATCATTTTTAAGTTGAAATTACTCCCTTAATCAAGATGTGGAATCTAAGTACCTTCCTTTTGGTTTTTTAGTTTTGTTTTTTGTTTTTGTTTTTAAAGATTTTATTTATTTGTTTGAAGGAAGAGTGAGAGAGAAAGATCATGAGCAGGGTGAGGGGCAGAGGGAGAAGCAGACTCCCTGCTGAGCAGGGAGCCTGACCTGGGGCTCGATGCCAGGACTCCAGGATCATGACCTGAGCCAAAGGCCTTCCTACCTTTCTTTGGGGGAAAAAAACCACACAGTTGGTTGCATTGCAAAATATCTACTTCCTTCACACTCAATTTTTCAAAAACATTCACTTTAGTTTGTTCCTTTTTTTTTTAAGATTTATTTATTTATTTGGGAGAGACAGAGAGAGGACAAGCAGGGGGATGGGGCAGAGGGAGAGAGAGAAGCAGACTCCCCGCTGAACAGGGAGCCTGATGTGGAGTTCTATCCCAGGATTTTGGGCCCGAGCCGAAGGCTGATGCTTAACTGACTGAGCCACCCAGGCACCCCTGCTTTCCACAGCAGCTGTACCATTTTATATTCCCACCAGCAATTCACAAGGGTTTCAGTTTCTGCATGTATTCACTAACACTTGTTATTTTCCTTTTTTTTTTTTTTTAATTTTTTGGGATAATAGCCACCCTAATAGCTGTGAAGGGTATTAAAATATTTTTGTGTTCCACCAAAATTCACATTAGAATGATGAGGTGCACCTGGGTGGCTCAGTCGGTTAAACACCTGCCTTTGGCTCAGGTCACGATCTGAAGATCCTGGGATTGAGCCCTGCATCTGGCTCCCTGCTCAGTGAGAGTTTATTTCTTCCTCTCCCTTTGCCCACCCCGACTCATGCATGCTCTTTCTCACTCTGAAATAAATAAATAAAATCTCAAAAAAATAAGAAGAGAAAGTATATTAAATACGTAGTTGAAGAGGCTAAAGTTATGCTGGAGAAAATGTTTAGATAATACACATCAAGAGCCTTAAAAAATGTGCAAATTTCAACTTAATTCATAGATGGTTCCTCACGCATTCAAATAGATATATGTATAAGGATGTTCATAAAACTTGTTTATGTGCTTATCAGTTTTAAAACATGAAGAGCAGCCCTTCCCCCGCACTAAGACAGCGGCTAGAATGGTTCCATGCCTTTTGTTTTTAGTGAGAGTACACAGAAAAGGAAAACAAGGAGCCTTTTCTTTACTTTTGCATTTTAAAAGTCTAGGCCCTGCAGGGAAACAGAGAGAACTTACATGCATGGACAACACAGATTTGATGAATAGAGTTCCTTCCTCCCTTCCAGTTTCCCAGGAAAAGAGAAAGAAGAGGGAAAACCTGAAGTAAAAAAGTATAGGAATCTGATAATGGACCAAGTGTCCTACACCCTGCCCCCTGACCACAGATACCACTCACCTCCACACCACCATATGGATCCCAGAAGAGGTATAAAAAAGATTTATGGTGATCTGAGTGCAGAGAATTTTACTTTCGTAAGCAGAGTCCAGAAAGGCAGTAAGAATGCATAGTGGGAATGGTTGGCGGATAAGCCCAGGCAGGTGAGCCTAAGACAATGTCACAGGGCCCCTCAGCATGATATGGGAGTTGTAGAACGACTCACTTTAATTACCCAGGAGTAACCAGCATCTATGAAGGGCTTTGAGCAGCCCGAGAATTGTCCAGAATGATTTCAGTCCCCAAGAGCCTTACATGGTCACTGGCAACCTGTTACAGGGGCTGACAATTCCAAAGTAGCAAAGAGTGCCCATGAGGAAGGAGAAAGAACTTTGTCTTTTAAGAACCTCTGAGATCAGGCGCCTGGGTGGCTCAGTGGGTTAAGCCGCTGCCTTCAGCTCAGGTCATGATCTCAGGGTCCTGGGATGGAGTCCCGCATCGGGCTCTCTGCCCAGCAGGGAGCCTGCTTCGCTCTCTCTCTCTCTCTGCCTGCCTCTCTACCAACTTGTGATCTCTCTCTGCCAAATAAATAAATAAAATCTTTAAAAAAAAAAAAAAACCTTTAAAAGAACCTCTGAGATCCAGGGGTGCCTGGGTGTCTCAGTCGGTTAAGTGACTGACTCTTGATTTCGGCTCTGGTCATGATCACAGGGTTGTGAGATCAAGCTCCGAGTAGGGCTCTGCGCTGCCTAACATTCTCTCTCTCCTTCTCCCTCTACCCTTCCCCCTTGCCCGGACCCAGGCGTGTGTGTGTGTGTGTGTGTGTGTGTGTGTGTGTGTGTGTACGCGCGCTCTCTCTCTCTTTCTCTGAAAAAGTAAAAAAAAAAAAAAAAAAAAGGATCTTCTGAGATCCAAAAGGAGAAAAGTACAGCAGTGATGGTCATGGACCATGGCAAAGATTTAAGCAGGACACTGATCATGTTCAAGATGCTGATCATTAGGCAGATAAAACAGCTTCAACCTTTTTTAGTTCTTAGATCACATGACTCAAGATTTAAGTTCCAGGAACAGAGAGTCTGATTGGCTACATTGTTTTACGTGTCTAACTTTCGCCAAGGGAGTAGAAGGTGATATAACTGACTCTCCGCCAAAGCTATATTAAGTAGAAAAGGGGTGGTTACCTAAAAAAGACAAATCAGGTGATATTACCAAAAGATGAGGTAAGGGATGTCTGGCAAGCAAAATCTACGGATATGTACCATAGCTGAATTTACAGAGCCTGGGTCAAAGATACAATACTTTTTTTAATCAACTTTTTTAAAGGTCATATATATATATATATATTATATAATTATATATATATATTATTATATATTATATAATAATATATATATATTTGTTAAAAGCGGCACATTTTAGGGGCGCCTGGGTGACTCAGTGGGTTAAAGCCTCTGCCTTCGGCTCAGGTCATGATCCCAGGGTTCCTGGGATAGAGCCCCACATCAGGCTCTCTGCTCAGCGGGAAGCCCGTTTCCTCCTCTCTCTCTCTCTGCCTGCCTCTCTGCCTACTTGTGATCTCTATCTGTCAAATAAATAAATAAAATCTTTAAAAAATAATAATAAAATAAAATATTAAAAGCTGCACATTTTAAGTGAACAAATTGATGACTTTTAATAGATGTCCAAATGTATGTAACCACCATACCAATCAAGGTGCACATTTCCATCTCCCCAGAAGTTACCTGTGCCCCTCTGCAGTCAGTCTCCCCAACTGCCCCACTGTAGGCAACCACTGATGTGATTTCTAGGATTATTGATTAGTCTTATCTGTTGGGGAATTTCATATAAATGGAATAGTCATCTGTTATTTTTTAAATATTTCATTTTATTCCCTATTAACTTCTTAGCTGTACATCTCTTTTATTTTTTTCAGTGTTTTTTTAATAAGGCTAATAACATGTATTCTCAACTTATTAGAGTCTATTTAAAGGCCATACTGTATCTTTTCCCACTTCTCACTTTCTACTTAACCCTTACCCCAACTTAAGTGATACTTCCTGCTTCACAATGAAATAACTTGAAAACAAAATCTGCAAATAAATTTACCTACCCTCCTGTATTTTGTATGATTGTTCTCATATATTTTCTTTCTACATTTCTTATAAACCCATCTTTTTTTTATTTGGTTTTAAACATTGTCTTTTAAGTAAATTACAAGAAGAAAGAAAAGAGTCTTTTTCATTTTCCTGATTATTTACAACTCCGCATACTCTTTCCTTTCTTCCCGTAGATCCAGCTGTTTGGAAAGATATAATCATTTTTGAAGACCAAACTCCTTCTAAGTACTTTATACTCTACTAATTTACATTCCTGGGCACCTGGGTGGCTCAGTCGTTAAGTATCTGTCTTCAGCTCAGGTCATGATCCCAGAGTCCTCGGATCAAGCCCCACATCAGGCTCCCTGCTCAGTGGAAAGCCTGCTTCTCCCTCTCCCACTCCTTCTGCTTGTGTTCCCTCTGTCACGTGTCTCTCTTTCTGTCAAATAAATAAATAAAATCTTTAAAGTAATAATAATTTACATTTCTGCCTGTAGTGGTGATGATTTTCCTACATAACAATCATAGCAAATCAGACAATATAACCGAGGAGTGCTTGGGTGGCTCAGTCAGTTAAGCATCTGACTCTTGATTTTGGCTCAAGTCAAATGATCTCAGGGTTGTGAGATTGAGCCCTGGGTCAGGCTCCAAGCAGGGTATGGGGCCTGCTTAGGATTCTCCCTCTCCCTCTGCCCGTAAACCCTGCTTAAAAAAAAAAAAAGTATATACATACATATATAGGTATATATATGTATAATGGAAGGAAAGATTGTAAGAGCAATAAAAACATGAACAACTGAAGAATAGAGTCAATAAGAAAGATTATGTCAGAAAAGCCACAAAACAATCAAGGAATGTAAAAAAGATTACTTTTACATTTTAAAGATTTTTTTAAGGCAGGAGGGGACGTAGTTTGTTCCCAGAAAGACAATGTTGTAAAGATGTGATTTCTACTTTATTCTCAACAATTCCATGTCATTTAAAAAAATTATTTTGAGAGAGAGGGGGGGGGAGTGCATGTTCCCATACAAGTGAGGTGAGGGAGTAGGGGGTTGGGGATGGCAGGGAAGGAGCAGAAAGAGAAGCAGACTCCCCACTGAACTTGAGCTCAATCCCAGGACCCTGAGACTATGACCCAAGCTGAAGTCAGATGCTTAACCAACTGAGCCATCCACATGCCCCAACAATCCCATGTCAGTTTCATGGTCAATGAAGCATATAGTTGGACTTTACCTTAAAAGAAAAAAAATGCATACACACACATTTGTATATTAATAACTGGTATAAATGATTGTGACCAGCCATCATGCTTTACATTTTCTACCATTGTATATTCTTTTTTTTTACAATATTTTTCTTATTTATTTATTTATTTATTAGAGAGAGAGAGAGAGAGACAGAGAGAGAGAGAGAGAGCATGAAAGGAGAGAGGTCAGCAGGAGAAGCAGACTCCTTGCCCAGCAGGGAGCCCAATGTGGGATTCAATCCCCAGACTCCAGGATCATGACCTGAGTTGAAGGCAGTCGCCCAACAACTGAGCCACCCAGGCGCCCGGTCTACCATTTTATATTCTTGTTTCCTTTTCTTTTCCCTGTCCCTGACTTTGGCTAAATACATTTTTTTAAAAAAAAAATCTGTTGTTTTGAGGGCACCTGGGTGGCTCAGTGAGTTAAAGCCTCTGCCTTCGGCTCAGGTCATGATCCCAGAGTCCTGGGATAGAGCCCCGCATCGGGCTCTCTGCTCCATGGAGAGCCTGCTTCCTCCTGTGTCTCTGCCTGCCTCTCTGCCTACTTGTGATCTCTGTCTGTCAAATAAATAAATAAAATCTTAAAAAAAAATCTGTTGTTTTTGAAGTACTGCACCCTATTTCCATTCTTAGAGTGGTAAATTTTACCTTTTATAAAATAATAGTTGTTATTTTCTAACTATAAAAAGTAATACATATGTATGAAAGGAATTTTAGAATACATAGAAAAGTAGGAAAAATTTTGCTGTAATCTCACCATGCAGAGATAACTGCTGTTAATATCTTTAAACCTTTTGCATTTTAAACATTTTTAAGGAAGAAATGCACATTTCCTGTAACAATTTCAGTTAAGACATGGGCACTATAGTGGACATCTTTTATTTTTGCATGTCCAATATCTATTTCTTCTTTTTCTGGTAACAGTACCCTGATTTCCCTTTGGAGAACTCTCTCTCCCTCACTTTAAGTTCATGTGTTTCAGATGGGACTGACCCGACCAGGACTAGCATGAGACTCAGATTTGGTCAGTGATGATGACCCAGGTAAGGCTCATGGAAAACAACTCTGGAACTTTGGTTGAAACTATCGGGAAAGAGGAATTCTCTTTCTCTGCTGTGACTCAAACCTAACAAATAGAATGTGGTGGAAATGATGCTATGTGACTTCCAAGGATGTAGTTTCCACTTGGCATTCTCCTTGAATTATTCATTCTGGGGTAAGCCAGTCACCATGTTGTGAAGATAGTCATACAGCCTTGTGAGAAGGAGTGAGTGAGCCACCTTGAAAGGGGATCCCTCTAGTCTCAGTTGAGCTTACAGAAGACTGCATCTCCACCTGACACCTTGACTGAATCTTCATGAAAAATCCCAAGCCAGCAAGTGTTCAGGGAAGCTGATCCTGACCCAAAGAAACCTTGAGAATTAACAAATGTTTGTTGTGTTTTTAATCCATCAAGTTTAAGGGTAATTTGTTATGTGGCAATAGATAACTAATACAAGATTGGTTTAGGAATTCAGACTTAACCTAATGAGAACATGCCATTCCCAGGTAAACTCTATTAGTTTAGGAATAGGCATGTTACTAAATTGTCCCAAATCAACCAAAGGGACGCGCTTCCTTTTCTTTTCTTTTTTTTTTTTAAACCTGGAAATCTTCCATTTACCCATAAGCACGAAAACCTAATTCAGATTGTAACTGGCAACCACCTTGTTATCATAAAGGAAGCCAGCTTTACGATGACTATAATATTGCAGGGAGCAAATTACTTACACCAAATAAAGTGGGTCTTTGATGAAATTATTGAGCTATTTAGAAACAGCCATAAACCCCACCTTAACTTTAGTCTTCCAGTTATATGAGCTCGTCATTTTAGTCACAAAAGCTTTCTCTTGTTAGCATATGTTTTGATATAAAACATTTCTCTTTATTTTCAAATTTTTAAATTATATTATTTTAGGTATACCTTTGGCTCAGTTTTTTTCTTTTCTAGCCATGACGGCCTATGAATGAGAAAATGTACTATATTTACTTTTATTTTTCTTTAAGATTTTTTATTTATTTGACAGAGATCAGGAGTAGACAGGCAGAGAAGGAGAGAGAGGAGGAAGCAGGCCTCCCGCTGAGCAGAGAGCCCCATGCAGGGCTTGATCCCAGGACCCTGGGATCATGACCTGAGCCGAAGGCAGAGGCTTTAACCCACTAGCCACCCAGGTGCCCCTATATTTGCTTTTATGTGCTTAATCATACAGTTATTCTTATTCTTGCTGTTTGGGCTCATTCAGTCTATGTATTTCACTTTCTTGCTTCAGTAATTCTGAAGTCCTACATCAATGGTTGCAAATCGATAACTTATATTCAGGGGCGCCTGGGTGGCTCAGTGTGTTAAAGCCTCTGCCTTCGGCTCAGGTCATGATCTCAGGGTCCTGGGATCAAGCCCCACACTGGGCTCTCAGCTCATCGGGGAGATTGCTTCCTCCTCTCTCTCTGCCTGCCTCTCTGCCTACTTGTGATCTCTCTCTCTCTCTCTGTCAAATACGTAATAAAATCTTTTTTTTTAACTTTTTTTGTTTTTTAAGTTTTTTAATTTATTCATTTGACAGACAGAGATCACATCTCTACCCCCCATACATATGTTGAAATCTTAACCCCCAAAGTAATGGTATTTGGAGATGGGGCCTTTGGGCAATAATTAGGTTTAGAGGAAGTCATGAGGGGGGGACTCTCATGATAGGATTAGTGCCTTTATAAGAAAAGATATCAGAGGGTTTGTTCTCTCTCTGCTCTATGTGAGGACACATCAAGAAGGCGGCCGTCTATACGCCAGGAAGAGAGCTATCACAAGAACCAGATTATGCCAGGACCCTGTGTCAGACTTCTAGCCTCTGGAACTATGAGAAAATAAATTTCTGTTATTTGAGCCTACCAGTCTATGGTATTGTTATGGTGGCCTAAGCTGAATAAGATAGCCAGGTTTCAAGAAAAAAAAAGTAAGACAGCCCACTTCTATGCTACCTCTCTGAGGTAACATTTCTGAGGTAAGATTTTATTCTTTTTTTATGGCCAAGAAATATTCCGTTATAGATACTGCCTCTTCTTTATCCATACATCAGTGGACACTTGGGCTGCCTTCATTATTTGGCTATTGTAAATAATGCTGCAATAAACGTAGGGGTGCATATACCTTTTCAAATTAGTGTTTTTGTATTCTTTGGGTAAATACCCAGTAGAATTATTACTGGGTCATATGGTATTTCTATTTTTTTATTATTATTATTTTAAGATTTTATTTATTTATTAGAGAGAGTGATCACAAGTAGGCATAGGCAGGCAGAGGGGGAGAGGGAAGCAGACTCCCTGCTGAGCAGAAAGCCCGCTGCGGGGCTCAATCCCAGGATTCTGGGATCATGACCTGAGCCGAAGGCAGAAGCTTAACCCACTGAGCCACCCAGGTGCCCCCATATGGTATTTCTAATTTTAATTTTTGGAGGAACCTCTATACTGTTTTCCACAGTGGCTGCTCCAGTTTGCATTCCTACCAACTGTGCATGATGGTTCCTTTTTCTCCGTATCTTCACCAACATTTATTGTTTTTGTGTTTTTGATTTTAGTCATTCTGACAGGTGTGAGATAATATCTCATCATGGTTTTGATTTGCATTTCCCTGATGATCAGTTATGTTGGGCATCTCTTCATGTGTTTGTTGCTATCTGGATGTTTTTGGAGAAATGTCTGTTCATGTCTTCCCATTTTTTAATTGGAGTATTTGGGGTTTTTGGTGTCGAATTGTATAAGTTCTTTGTATATTTTGGATACTAACCCTTTATCAGATATGTCATTTGCAAATATCTTCTCCCAATCCGTAGGTTGTCTTTTAGTTTTGTTGATTTTTAAATTTTTTACTGTGCACGTTTTTTATTTTGATAAAGTCCCAGTAGTTTATTTTTGCTTTCATTTCCCTTGCCTCAGGAGACGTATCTAGAAAAAAGTTGCTATAGCTGATGTCAAAGAGGTTACTGCCTGTACTTTCTTCTAGGATTTTTATAGTTTCAGTTCTTACATTTAGGTCTTTAATCTATATGAGTTTATTTTTATGTATGGTGTAAGACAGTGGTCCAGTTTCATTCTTTTGCATGTTGCTGTCCAATTTTCCCAACACCATTTGTTGAAGAGACTGTCTTTTGCCTATTGCATATAATAGAGATACTTTTAGCAAGATTTTAATTCTCCCCTGTCTTATACCCCACTTCCAGTTTATTGTGATTCAGTTCAAGATTGCCATTAATTTTTCTTATTTTATCTCTTCTATTTTAAGAATCTCTTCCGAGAAATTGCATTAAACTTCCAAATCACTCTGTCAACAGCTATTTATACTTAGCTGTAAGCTTGCCAATTTCTTTGCTTATCACTGTTTCTTATATATCATGCTTTATTTATTTATTGAGGTTTTATTGTGATTCTTTTTTCTTAAGAAAAAAAAAAAATCTGTGTTGATAGATGGTTTCCACTGCCTCAGAACTTGTGCCAGTCACTGAGCTGTTCGGTTTCCCCTGAGCTAGGCCTCCCACTCCAAGGCTGCAGCATTCTCTGGCAGGCTCTACCCTCAGTGTGATTCATGGGCCGGGAACAGATCTGCAAGAGAAATCCTTCCCAGACAAGAAAGCAAAGGAGGTGGAGGCTTAAGGTATTTCATTGATGTCATTTGACTATTGTGCTGAACATTTTTTTAAAACTAATTTTCTCTTTCTCGGTTGTGGTTGCCTAAATTAGTTGGATCTCAGCCAGCTAATCTCTCTGACTGCCAAAGTAATTTGCCACTTCAGGGAGAGCTAGGTATAGTGTCTGGAATGATGATCCCCCCCTTAAAACCCCTTAAAAGGGTTAACACTGCTCCATTGTCATTTTGTATCTACTGCTGCATACGAGAATGCATGGAAAGTTACAAGTTTCTTATTATCCTTGGAATATAGACAAGCCACCAAGATTCACTTGGAATCGTCTCTGATTCCCTTCTTTCTCACATTCCACATCCTACCCACCAGGAAATTCAGTTGGTTCTACCTTCAAAATATATGTAGAATCTGATGACTTCTCACCCTATCTATTTCTACCAGCCTGGTCTAAGCCACCATCATCTCTCCTTTGGACGCTGAGACAGTTTCCTAAAATGATCTTACTGCATTCACTCCAGTCATTTCTCTACTCAAAACCCCGCAGTGCCTCCCCATTCCACTCAAAGTAAAAACAAAAGTAGACAACAAGATGCCATAGGATTTAAAGTGCTCCCCCCGCCACCACTCTACCTCATCTCTCTGACCTGATCTCCTACTGTTTTCTTCTTCATTCTGTTCCAACCACAGTGGTCATTTTGCTCCTCCATTTTCTCAGCCTGGAATGCTCTTCCCACAGGTAACTTTACTGTTAGCTTTCTCACCTTCTTCAAGTCTTTGCTCAAATGATACCTTTCAAATGAGGCCCTGATTTCACTGATCACCCTAAATAATGTTGGAACTAGCCCTCCAACCCAGTTACTCCTGATCCTCTCCTTTCTCTGCTTTATTTTTTCCCATAACATTCACAGTCTTCTAACATGTTAGATACATTAGTAATTATTTTGTGAGTTGTTTATTGTTTCTTTTCCTGCTGGAATGAAGTTCCATAAGGGTAGGAATTTTTGTCTGTTTTGTTCATTGTCCTATTTCCAGCGACTAGAACAGTACTCAGCACATAGCAGGTTCTCAATAAATACGTTGAATTGGATGAATAGGATATATCTAGATGGGGCTTATTTTTTAGTAGCCTAAAATAAAGACAACACCAGCTTATATATTTGTTTCCAAAATAGAGGTAATCTTTGGGGAATTCTCAATGCACAAGCCTTCTTTTTCATCTCCAAATGAGATAGTTCCAATCTTTAAAAAATCGTCTTTATAGTTGCTTCTGTGCTCCAGACCTTTTATCTGATTCAGCTCCATGGAAATTACTTCAAGACTATGGTGGGAAAGGGGTTCCTCTTCAGTTTCTAGAAGCAAAACAAAAATTTTCTTTTTACAATTCCTGAATCATTTCATCAGGAAATTGGGAGAGATAGGAAATAGAATGTGTGTGATTTGTTCACCACGTTGGCCAATTCAACATGCGTTTTTAAATTAATTTTTTTACTGAACAATATTTTAAATATTCCTGACTTCTAGTTTGAAAGGTACTTTGGACAACTGTGGTTTTTAAAAAAATTTATTTATTTATTTTAAGTACTCTCTGCACCCAGTATGGAGTTCGAACCCACAACCCTGAGATCAAGAGTCACATGCTTTTCCAACTGAGCCAGCCAGGCATCCCTGGACAGCGGTGTTCTGTTTTTTGTTTGTTTGTTTTTGCTAAAGAGTTCCTTCTTGCCAAAACTCCATTATAAAAACAATGCAGGTATTTAAAAAATAAAATAAAAAGGGGTACAAACCAGCACGAATAAGGAAAACAAAAATAAAGACAACAGCAATAATATTTTGGCAACTGGAATATAGATGGATAAGAATTTTTTTTTAATTTTATTTATTTATTTGACAGACAGGATCACAAGTAGGCAGAGAGGCAGACAGAGAGAGAGAGGAGGAAGCAGGCTCCCTGCTGAGCAGAGAGCCCAATGCGGGGCTTGATTCCAGGACCCTGAGATCATGACCTGAACAGAAGGCTGAGGCTTTAACCCACTGAGCCACCCAGGTGCCCCTAGATGGATAAGTATTAACTGACTTGGTAGATCTTAAACCAGCAACGGAAAAAACATAGAGTCAATCTGATTTATATTATAGAACTCATAAAAGGCTCAGAAGTTGGTGGTGCCAGATACTTGAACTGGGGGGAAAGGAGAAGCTAAAACCAGAAAAATTGAAAACCTGAGTAGGAATTCTTAGGCTCAGGATGTCTGGGTGGCTCAGTCAGTTAAGTGTCTGCCTTCAGCTCAGATCATGATCCCAGGGTGCTGGGATTGAGTGCTCTTTTGGGCTCCTCGCTCAGCGGGGAGTCTGCTTCTCCCTCTGCCTGCTCTGCCTGCCCCTCCCCCTGCTTGTGAATGCCTGCTGTCTCTTTCACTCTGTCAAATAAATAAATAAAATCTTGGGGCACCTGGGTGGCTCAGTGGGTTAAAGCCTCTGCCTTCAGCTCAGGTCATGATCCCAAGGTCCTGGGATAGAGCCTGGAGTTAGGCTCTCTGCTCAGTGGGAAGCCTGCCTCCCCCTCTCTCTCTGCCTGCCTCTCGGCCTACATATGATCTCTGTCTGTCAAATAAATAAATAAAATCTTTTAAAATAAATAAATAAATAAATAAAATCTTAAAAAAAAAAAGGAAACATTAGGCTCTCAGGGGTCCACCCACACAAATACTTACAAACAACTTTTGCTTCCTCCATCCTGGCAGAAGAATGGAAACTTTTTTTTTTTAAGATTTTATTTATTTTTCAGACAGAGATCACAAGTAGGCAGAGAGGCAGGCAGAGACAGGAAGGGAAGCAGGGTCCCCACTGAGCAGAGACAGCACCCCCCCACTCCCCCCACCCTCCTCCCCCACATGGGACTCAATCCCAGGACCCTGGGACCACAACCCCAGCTGAAGACAGAGGCTTTAATCCACTGAGCCACCCAGGTGCCCCGGAAGCTTATTCTTTAGATCCATACCACCTGTCATTCAAGAGAAGAGAAGCTTCTCTATCCCCAGCTCAGCCCAAACCAGCTAAAGAAAGTTGCCATCAGTGACTCCTTGACTGAAGGCCCCAGTGAACAAGCTCCACCCACATGCAGAGCCTAGAGGAAGCTCACTATGAAATATGAGCACTTAGCCACACACCATCAGGCATTAGATGAAAGCATCTAACATAAATCATAGTAACTAGGAGCTCAGGGGCTGTGGAGTTGGTTAAGTGTCCCACTCTTGGTTTTGGTCCCAGCTGAGATGCAGCCTCATGCTGGGCTCTGCGTTCAGTGTGGCCTCTGCTTGGGGTTCTCTCTCCATCTGCCTTTCCCCACCCCCACCCCTCCACCTGGCTACCATTCTCGCATGCTCTCTCTCTCTCTCCCCCCCAAAAATTTCAATAGTAGTTTTGGAATTCAAAGTTATGGCGATCTCCCGGAAAGCTGAAGATAAACTAAAAAAGAGGCTAGAAGAATAAAACAATGTAGGGGCGACTGGGTGGCTCAGTGGATTAAGCCGCTGCCTTCGGCTCAGGTCATGAACCCAGGGTCCTGGGATCAAGCCCCGCATCGGGCTCTCTGCTCCGCAGGGAGCCTGCTTCCTCCTCTCTCTCTGCCTGCCTCTCTGCCTACTTGTGATCTCTCTCTCTCTGTCAAATAAATAAATAAAATCTTAAAAAAAAAAAAAAGAATAAAACAATGTAGGATCAGACCGAGAGGAATAACATTTCAAATAGTAAGAGGGTTTTTTGGTTTTTTGTTTGTTTGTTTGTTTGTTTGTTTTTAAAGGGGAGACTTGAGAAAAATAGATGGGAGAATAAAATAATCCAGAAGTAATTTAGGATTTTTTTTTTCCCTGAACCATAGGACAAGAATTTCCAGACAGAAAAGGCCTACCAAGTGCCTAGCAAACATGGATGAAAATGGACCTACCACCAAGGTTTCTCATAGTGAAATTTCAAAACATCAAGGATAAAGGATAAATCCTTCAGCAGGACTTTAAAACACAATCAAAATGACATCAAACCTATCAGTAGTAACAGTATAATGAAAGTACTTATAGGGGCACCTGGGTGGCTCCATTGGTTGAGCTTCCTATTCTGGATTTTGGCTCAGGTCATGATCTCAGGATCAGGCTCCATGCTGGGCATGGAGTCTCTCTGAGATTCCCTCTCTCCCTCTCCCTCTGCCCCTTCCTCTGTCTGCAAGCACACTCAAAAAAAAAAAAAAAAAAAAAAAAAGAAAGAAAAGAAAATATTTATTACTGTACAGTCTCAGGAATCTTCTTTAAGAAAATTATTTCCAACCTAAAATCCCTCCTCAGCCAAATTATCAATTAAGTATGAAAGTAAAGTAAAAATATTTTCAGATATAGAACATTTAAAAAAAGAAAAATTGTTCTCCATATACCCTTTCTCAAAAACAACTAGGAAATGCCCTCCACCAAAATCAAGGAGTAAACCAAGAAGGGGGAAAAATAGGATAGAAAATTGAGGGTCCGATCAAAACAGAGAAACAGCTGAAGTAAACCCCTAAGATGACAGTAAATGCAGAGACCAGTGAAACAGTGGTCCAGGTCTAGAGAGAAACCAATATAGACTGCAGCCAAACTGAGAGCTCTGAAAGAGAGGTCTAAAAGAAGATTAAATTGATTAAGTATGATTGCTAGAATACCAATGTTTTTGAATGTATCAAGAACAGATGTATATACAACTAGAGTAAGTGTGGGGTTAGTTAATAAGTGAAAAACCAAGATAATCCCACCATAGACAAAATGTAAAAGAAAGGAAAAGTAACCATAGTATAATACTAACGTCTATAAGAATAACATTTTATTCAGTTTTTAAATTTTTAAATTTTAATTCCAGTATAGTTAACATAAGTGCTAGTATTAGTTTCAGATGCATAAAACAGTGATTCAGTAATTCTACACATTAGTCAGTGTTCATCATGATGAGTGTACAAGAACAGCATTTACTCATTTAATAAAACATTATGCTGTACGGTGTGCTATTGAAATTCTATTTCAGTGTAGGAGAAGGATAAGGAAATGGGAAGGGCACATATGTGACATGGTAGCAAAAAGCAAAAGAATCAAATCCTCATCTTCCATGAAAGGAAAACAATAGATAATACCTGAATTTGAAAAAACAAGGAGTAGCTATGCATGTTATTTTAGAGACAGGGAGATAAATTCCAAAAGAATTATCTAAGAAGTCGAAAACTGGTTGTCTCTTGGAAAAATATTTCGTAAGAAGGGTAAACAAGTAACAAAGATATTAAGCTTTTCTTTTCTTTCTTTTTGTATTTTTTAAAGATTTTATTTATTTATTTATTTGACACAAAGAGAGACAGTGAGAGAGGGAATACAAGCAGGGGTAGTGGGAGAGGGAGAAGCAGGCTCCCCACTGAGCAGGGAGCCTGATGTGGGGCTCGATCCCAGGACCCTGGGTTCATGACCTGAGCTGAAGACAGACAGTTAACGACTGAGCCACCCGGGTGCCTCATTATTAAATTTTTCAAAAGAGACACTGTTCTTGGGAAACTGTTGATTGATGTATAGACTCAGTGAATAACTTTGAAGGAAAAATTATTTTCAATCTAAAATAATCGGAGAACAGAAAATGGAAAGGACTGCTGTTTTAAATAATAAAACTTGTAGAGTTACTTGACTCTTTCAACTATGTCAATGCATAATTTTGAAAAAACTAATTATAAAATATTTTATGTACTTCTCTTTAGGATGCTATGTTAAAAATATAATGACTAATGATGACTGAATCAGCTGGTTCATTATTATTCCTAAATGGAAATTAAAAGATAATTTTTTTTAAATTTTTATTTATTTGACAGAGATCACAAGTAGGCAGAGAGGCAGGCAGAGAGAGAGAGGAGGAAGCAGGCTCCCTGCCGAGCAGAGAGCCCGATGCGGGACTCGATCCCAGGACCCTGGGATCATGACCTGAGCCAAAGGCAGAGGCTTAACCCACTGAGCCACCCAGGCGCCCCAAAAGATAATTTTTCTACTTGATAACATAACTAGCTAATGATTAAGTTAGAATGTTGTGAAAATATTTACTAGGGTCTGCATTCAATAAATTCCTTTGAGGGGCACCTGGCTGCCTCAGTTGGAAGAACATGTGACACTTGACCTCAGGGTTATGAATTTGAGCCCCACATTGAGTACAGAGATTAAAAAATAAAAAATTAATTAATTAAAATGGAGATAAAAAATACTTTTAAAATTCCTTTGGTCCACATTAAAAAAAAACAATGTGACATTCATGAAGTGGTGACTTAAAGACCTTTAAAACAGGTATCCTGTAGTTCAGCATTAATACGGTCTTTCTTTTTTAAAATGTTGACATTATGAGAAAAAACTTCTGTTAAGCCTGAGAAAAGGGAATGAATTCTTTTGCCTGCCGGTCCTGTCCCTCCTGTGCTGAAGCCACGTAAGTTGCTGGAGCCCAGTGGAAGTCAAGAAGGGCTGAGAAGGTCTGCCCAACAAAAGGTGTCTCCCCCACAGGGCTGTCAAGATGTCCGAAAATTCCTCCTATTAGTTACTCTTTTGTCTGTGGACAGCAGGTTGAAACAGGTTTTAACTGGAACAAATTTACTAAGTCACGTATTAACAACTTAACAATTAACAATATAAACAATTCAGTATATCAGATCTAGTCTCTCAGCAAAATCCTGGTGTTCAAGGACCGGAAATAGTAAGCATTGAAGAGAACAAGAATTATCTAAATGCGCACTGTCCTCTAGAAATGTAATACCAGCCATATAAGTTAACTGAAATTGTCCAGTAACTAACAGGTAAAAAGAAACACGTGGACTTATTTGTAATTTTTTAACCCAACATATCTGAGATATTATCATTTTAACATAGAAGTAATGAAGAAAATTACTAGGGAGATCGTTTACATTCTTTTGCTAAGACTTTCAATTCCAGTGTGTACTTACCACGGAAATCAGTTTGGGCTACACACATTTAAAGTGCTTAATAGGCATATGCAGTTAGAGTTCAATCATATTGGACAGAGTGGGTCTTAATCAGTGCTTCTCAAAGTGTGCTCCCTGGACGAGCAGTATTGATGAGGGACAGAAGCAGAAAACATTCACCTAGGGGTACCTGGGTGGCTCTGTCCGTTGAACATCTGCCTTCGGCTCAGGTCATGATCCCAGGTCCTTGGATCGAGCCCCAGGTCAGGCGGCTTAGGGCAGGGAGTTTACTTTTCCCTCTCCCTCTTCCTTTGTGCATTCTCTGTCTCTCTCTCAAATAAATAAATAAAATCTTAAAAAAGGAGAGAGAAGAAAACATTCACCTTTGGCTCAGAAGGCTGACCTATAGCCCGCATAGTTTCGATAAGGATCAAATACGTGCTGGTCGCTACATTCTTAAGGGGTCTCATGACTGCCTGCACATCTCACCGAGAGTTAATACTGAACTGAATGATAAACACCAGAGAAATCTTGTGAAAGTAGTTTTATGAGTAGAAATGTGAAGAAACATTTATGATCTAATACTCCGTGTGATGTGGTTTTAGAATAGAGCTGAGGTTCGGTGGGGGGAGGTCCAGAGCCGCCGACCAAGGAAGAATTCTTGAGATGTCTTTGGTGCAAAAGGGTGATTTTATTAAAGCACGGGGACAGGACCTGCGGGCAGAAAGAGCTGTGGCACCAGGGTTGTGAGGGGTGGCTGATTATATCCTTGAGAGTTGGGAGACATAAGGAAAAGGGAGGTTTCAAAAGAACTTTCATATGCTACGGATGACCGACCTACAATACCAAAGGCCTCCCCACTGTCCAGTTAAGGTTGTTTTCCCCTCTAGCAAGGTATTAACAGTAAGATAGTTGGAAGATTTCCTGGAAGAAAGTCACACAGGTCCCACCCAGGAGTGGAGCGTGGGGGGAGGTTGCCGAGTGTCGGCCTCCAGTTTGTCTTCAGCTAGCCTTCTGCTCCCTTATCACCTGCACGTCCCCTCCCCCTTGAGCACTAAAGCGTACAGCCACCAGCTTCATATGGCAAAGTGCCGCTCTTTCTGCTAAAGGTTCTGTCCCCGTACTAGGATGTGGCACACTTAAACCCCACAGGGACAGAAGTTCCTGCACTTGGGAGCCTTTCAGACCTGCCCTATGTATCTCTTTGTCTGGCTATCATCTGTATCCTTTGTCATATCGTTTATTAAATAATAAAATGGTGAGCATAAGTATTTCCTTGAGTTCTGTGAGCTATTCTAGCAAATTATCAAACCTAAGGATGGGGTTATGGGAACCCCAATTTATAGCTTCAGTCATCAGAAGTATAAGGGATAAGCCGGGTCTTGGAATGCATCTGAAGTCTTGGAGATGGTCTTGTAGGACTGAGCCCCTAATTTATGGGATCTGTGGCTAACTCCAAGTAGATGGTGTCAGAACTGCGTTGAATTGCAGGATACCCAGCTGATGTTGGAGTATTTGTCAGTGTGTGGAAGTGCCCCCAGCCCACACACGTGGTGACCAGAAGTAGAAGAGAAAACAGTGCATCTTCCCTTGACAAGGCGTACATAATTCCCTCTCACACGGTACCAGGGCTAGTCTGTATGACCAGCAGTATACTGCAGAGAAAATGGTATGCTCACTCTTTTTTCTTTTTTCTTAAAGATTTATTTTTTTTTTTATTTGAGAGCAAGAGAGAGTGATGGGGAGAGGGACAGAAGGAGACAATCTTCAAGCAGACTTCTCACTGGGTGTAGAGCCCTCCGTGAGGCAGCCAAAACCAAGAGTCAGGTGCTTAACCAACTGAGCTACCCCATTGCCCTGGGATGTCCGTTCTGAGGCTCGGATAGAATACGACATTATGGCTTTAGCCTAACACTGTCTTGGATCACTCGCTGGGAGTGGGGTGAGGAGCCGCTGCTACGTTGTGAAGATACTCAGGCAGCCCTACACAGAAGGTCCATGTAGTGAGGATCTGGGGGCCCCCAGCCAGGACTCAGAAAGAAGCTGAGGCTTCCTGCTAAAAGCCTCATGAAGGAACCGTCCTGGTGGTGGATTCCCCATGCCCAGTTCAGTCTGAAATGACGGCAGCCCCGAATGACATCTGAATTGCAGTCTGATGACACGCCCTAATCAGAACCACCCCACTAAGCGCCTTCTGAATTCTCGACCCACTGAAACTGTACACAAGAAATGTTTGTTATTTGAAGCCACCAAATGTGGGGATAATATTCTATGCAGCAGTAGGTGACTCATATCCCATGGCCAGGAGAATTTTGAAAGAGTTAACTCAAGGTTTATGCATATAGGAAAACTAGACCAAATGAATGTAAACTACTACCCTAAGAATATGTGACTCATGTTAGGTTTTGCAAAGACAAAAATGAAAAAATGACAATTCTTTCTTAAAGCTTTAAAAATTACAACCATAATGTGTTCTTCTTGTAACACAGACACACACGTTACAAAATTATGTGACGTAAAAAGGACCACTCCCTGATTCTCTGAAACCGCCCTGATTCCATACATTCCTGAGTATTAATTCTTCAACTTTTCCTTCCTTTTCATGAAATACAAGATTTTTTTTAGTATATTCTCAATTCCCCCTATTCCCAAACTACCTAGAATCTGTTTCTTTTTAATGCTTTCAGAAGAATAGGAATAGTATAAAATGGAGGTACCATATTTCACCTGTGTCTGTCCTTGGACATTTAAATTATTTCAAATTTTTAATATTATTAATAAACAAGAAATATCCCTTATATCTTTACATACCTGTACATTATCTTTAAAGTAAATTCTAAGAAATGAAATTGCTGGGCTGCCTGGGTGGCTCAGTGTGTTAAGCCTCTGCCTTCGGCTCGGGTCGTGATCTCGGGGTCCTGGGATTGAGCCCTGCATCGGGCTCTCTGTTCGGCGGGGAGCCTGCTTCCCCCCTCTCTCTGCCTGCCTCTCTGCTACTTGTGATCTCTGTCAAATAAATAAATAATAATAAAATAAAAAAAAAGAAATGAAATTGCTGAGTGAAAGAGTGTGTACATTTAAACATCTGATAAATATTGCTAGCTTTTCTTAAAAAAAAAAATACCACTGTACACCTTTAGGAACTGTATCGTTGGAGATTTTGGATGTTCCTTTCCCCATCTCTACTCAAATTCTGATCTATGAAGAATATGCACCCCCCCCAAATTGGTGAAGTGGTGATTGACATACAATTCCATTAATATGGTCAAGGTCCTACTACTCCAACACCAAGCTATAATTTAGCTTAGGTCTGATGCCAAAATGCAGATTCTTACTGCTGGCCTGAATTCAGATCTTGTGACCCACACACTCAGGCATTCTTGCAGAGAAATCAATCAAAAACCAAAATTCTCTTCCTTTTATATATTAAAGCCCCAAATTCTATTCTCCCCAATTAATTGGGCCTGATGAGTCTGGTTTCCAACAGCAGTAGCTAAATCTCAAATCCTCCCCCCCACCCCCAGTGGTGAAGCCCCATTCGAAATACCTCCAAAGTGGAATCAGTCCTCCCTGATGAGTAGCTCCCAGATGAAAGAGCTATTCTATTGATTCTTTTTTCCCCCTTTTATTTATTTTTTTGACAGAGAGAGAGAAAGAGAGAGAGAGAGAGAGAGAGACCGAGAGCACAGGCTGCTGAGGGAGAGGGAGAAGCAGGCTCACCACAGAGCAGGGAGCCCGATGTGGGGCTCCATGTGGGGCTCGATCTCGGGACCCTGGGATCATGACCTGAGCCGAAGGCAGATGCTTAACAGACTAAGCCACCCAGGCGCCCCTATTCTATTTATTCAAGATGAAGAAGGGCATGTGGAGAGGCAGTCCCAAAGGATTTTTTTTTAAAGATTTTATTTATTTATTTGTCAGTGAGAGACACAGTGAGAGAGGGAACACAAGCAGGGGTAGGGGGAGAAGGAAAAGAAGGCTTCCCACTGAGCAGGGAGACTGATATGGGGCTTGATCCCAGGACCTCGGGACCATGACCTGAGCCGAAGGCAGACGCCTAAAGACTGAGCTACCCGGGCCCCCCAAAGGATTTTTTTTTGTTGAGGAAGAGAACTCAGGTCTGTTTCTCAGACTTGGTTTGAAAAATAATTGACTGGGTACTGGAGGGGCTCATTTCTGCTTCACCATTGTTCTGTTGTTCCACTGGATGGATGGAGAAGTAGAGACTTGATTCCTGGTGCCAATGGTTATAGAAAGCTATATTACTCAAGGCAAGTAGTTAGAAAGGTGGGCTTTTGGCTTACTGTTACAGAGTTACTGATAGCAGGATATATTTCTTAAGTATAATTATATTGTTTCACTTCCCTGATTAAAGACCTCTGGTGGGGGGTGCCTGGGTGGCTCAGTGGGTTAAGCCTCTGCCTTCGGCTCAGGTCATGATCTCAGGGTCCTGGGATCGAGTCCCGCATTGGGCTCTCTGGTTGGCAGGGAGGCTGCTTCCTCCTCTCTCTCTCTGCCTGCCTCTCTGCCTACTTGTGATCTCTCTCTCTGTAAAATAAAAAACCACACACACAAAACAAACAAACAAAAAAAAAACACTTTAAAATAAAGAAATAAATCTTAAAAAAAAAAAGAGAAAGAATTCTGTTATTTTTTTTAAAGGGCTTAGGGGCTCCTGGATGGCTCAGTTGGTTTAACATCTGCCTTCCACTTAGGTCACGATCCCAGGGTCCTGGAATCAAGCCCCACATGGAGCGCCACATCTGGCTCCCAGCTCAGCGGGGAGCCTGCTTCTCCCTCTCCTCCCCGCTTGTGCTCTTCCTTGCTATCTCTGTTACTATCTGTCTCTCTCTCAAATAAATAAATAAAATCTTAAAAAAATAATAAAGGACTTAAATGTATACAGTTTTACTCCTAGGTCTGAACCTAACAGAAATGTAGATATATTTGAACTAAAATATATATATATATATATATATATATATATATATATATATGAGAAACAACCACAGATTATTCATGATAAATAAAAATGAAAGACAACCCACTGTAGACTGCACAAATCAATTTTGGTATATTCAATAAAATGCCGTGTAAAAACAGAAATTAACAAACTATAGCAAGAGTGAGTGTGACTTACAGTGATGACAAGGATGAAAGAAGCCAGACACAAAAGAAAATATTCTGTAGGGTTATACTTACAATTTCAAAACAGGCAAAATGAATCTGTAGTGATAGTAATTGGAAAGTGATTACCTTTGGAGAGGATGCCTGTGACTAGGAAGGTATATGAAGGTATATGAAGGCCATCATTTGGCCTGTTTGTGGGTGTTTTGCAATAATTTATTGAGCTGAACATTGATGCAGTGAAAAGATATTGATCTCATTATTTTTAACGGATTCACTAAAGTCTTCCATTAGATGGAGATTTTCTTTTTTTTTTAATATTTTATTTATTTGACAGAGAGAAATCACAACTAGGCAGAGAGACAGGCAGAGAGAGAGGAGGAAGCAAGCTCTCCGCAGAGCAGAGAGCCCGATGTGGGGCTCGATCCCAGGACCCTGAGATCATGACCCGAGCCGAAGGCAGAGGCTTTAACCCACTGAGCCACCCAGGCGTCCCTAGATGGAGATTTTCTTTTTTTTTTTTTTTTTAAGATTTTATTTATTTATTTGACAGAGAGAGATCACAAGTAGATAGAGAGGCAGGCAGAGAGAGAGAGAGAGAGGGAAGCAGGATCCCTGCTGAGCAGAGAGCCTGATGCGGGACTTGATCCCAGGACCCTGAGATCATGACCTGAGCCGAAGGCAGCGGCTTAACCCACTGAGCCACCCAGGCACCCTAGATGGAGATTTTCTAATGTTTAACTATTTCCCCTTTGTTGGATATTTGCCTTGAATTTAGGGGTTGGTTTTTTTTTAAAGTTTTTTTATTCCTATTATAATGCTGGCGTGAACAACCTTGTACATATATCTCTTTCCACGTGTATGAGTATGCCTGTAAGATACCTTTCTAGTAAAGGAACTGCTTTAAAAGAAATACGTATTAAAAAAATAAAAGGAATACGTGTTGTAAAGGTTGATGAGCATTGTCATATAACCTTGCAAAAAAGCTGTACCACTTTGCATTTTCACTAACAGGCACAACTGCTTGATTTCCATAATCTGGAAAGTCACTGGGTAGTGTTGGTCTTTTACATTGCTGCCTCTCACTTCTGCATTCTTTTTTTTTTTTAATTTGTATTTTTAAATTATTGGTAACATTGAAAAAACTGTTCATGTTATTATTTTTTATCAGATTCCTATTTATGTTTTTCTCCTTTTCTCCCACTAGGGAGTGGTTTACCTTTTATACATTAAGAACACGAACCCTTTATCAAGTAGTGCAAAGTATTTCTCCTGGTATGACCTTCATTTATGGTGATTTTTGGCCTTGGAAGAAGTTTATATTTCCGTGTGTTCTGTTTTGTGTTTTTAAAGGTTTCTAGTATCTTGTCAGACTTGAAGTCCAGTAGGCAAGCTTTTCAGAATTTCTCATGTGCTGACCATTTTGTATCAGTTTTTCCTGGAACACAGTGTACCCTGTGGATGTTCTTGGGGAGGGGATCAAGGTAGTATCAGACAAGTCCTGCCCACGCATCCTGGGCTGGCCTCCCAGACGCTGGTCTGGAGCAAATGAGACACGCAGTCTAGCTCCTCAAGGTCTTTATGAATGCTACTTTGATACAGGCCTCTGAAGCCTTTGAAACGGGTCAAGGCAGAACATCCACTTTTTATCCAACAGCCCCATTATATACTATCCAAGAAGTCACACATTATTTCCTGCTCAGTTATATTTTCAAGTCTAATTTATTGATGATACCACCCAAATAATACAATGCCAGCTCTTTTTTAAAAATCATAACATTGGGAATGTAACCTAATGGTCCATTTTCCTTGCATTAAAAAAAAAAAAGATTTTATTTATTTATTTGACAGAGAGCGAAATCACAAGGAGGCAGAGAGGCCGGCAGAGAGAGGGGGAAGCAGGCTCCCTGCGGAGCAGAGAGCCTGATGTGGGGCTCGATCCCAGGACCCTGAGATCATGACCTGAGCCGAAGGCAGAGGCTTTAACCCACTGAGCCACCCAGGTGCCCCTTTCTTTGCATTTTAAGAGAAATTAGTGTTTCCTAAAATGAAACTCTTTTATACTAAACCAAAAATTAAAATCACCCAATTTTCCCTTTCTTAATTCCGGGCTTTAGTTGGAAAGATCTCATTCAGGTCCCTTGTCATCAGCGTTCTTTCTTTTTTCTTTTTTTTTTTTTTAAGATTTTATTTATTTATTGGATAGACAGAGACCACAAGTAGGCAGAGAGGCAGGCAGAGAGAAAGAGAGGGAAGCAGGCTCCGTGCTGAGCAGCGAGCCCGATGCGGGGCTGGATCCCAGGACCCTGGGATCATGACCCGAGCTGAAGGCAGAGGCTTTAACCCACTGAGCCACCCAGGTGCCCCAGGATTCTTTCTTGACAACCAAACTCTATCCATCTTTCATTAGACCCACTGTTGTTCTTCCAGCTCCTCCCAGAACATTCCAATCCAATTGTGTGCTTTTCCTGAGTTTTAGAAGGACGCGGGAAAATGTTTCAGCATAATCCCCTTGTCCACAAAACTCCGTTTCCTAAGCAATAGTGTTTTTGATGATCTAGTAGCAATCTAAATCCACAGGCTTGGTACCAATCTGCAGAGTTTGCGTTGCTGGAGCCAAAAGGTAGACACAACAAGAAAGGGCTTCCTCATTTTAGACTTGCTGTAAGTCTTATCAGTCCCTTCTAGATATTCAGAACACACCGCCTATGAAATTATAATTCAAGTGGGAGGAGATCCACCATAAGTTGTGACACTAAGCTTCCCATGGACTGAGAAGAAAAATTCACCTCGCATATAAAATTTCCCTTCCCAGACCACAGCATGTGAATACTTTTGTCTCTGCAAAAAAGAAAAAGGAAAAAGAAACTTATAATAGTTACTCCTAAGACCCAGACTAATGCGAGTTGTTTTTTTTCCCCCTGTCTGTCTTCCAGCCTCTTTCATGGTGAGCAGTAGCAGTTCACCTCCCACAACAGAAACCAAAGAGGCATGGTTTCCCTTCCTCCTTCTTCCCAGCAGCCAGAACACGGAACCAAACAGATGAAGCTACCCAGGAATCTGAGCCTTGATGGAGAAATGAAAAGATGGAGCAAAGGTCGGTTTCTTCACAAGGGGAGCTGCTGTTAAAAGACACCCAGTTTGTAGCAATTGGCTTCGGTAGCCTTACAAAAGGAATACGGGCACTGTGAGTTCTTTCCATAATAAGACTCTTCTGTGATGTGTTGTGGTGAGCTTCTAGAGTGAGATACGAAGTCAATGAGCTTAAAGTCCGAAAACTTCCTCTCAACCCTGCACTTCCTTGACGGAATTCTCAGGGAACTAGCCTTCTGTTGTTAGCTCAGGATCCAACCCAGTCTGACACATGACTTTTTGTGGTGTCCTCACTTGTGGTGCTGTCTGGCTCCCATTTTGCTCACCTCAACACCTGTGGTTTTCCTTGGCTGCATTTCTCTTCTAAGCCCATCCTCATATGTTCCCTAAGCATGCTCGTTTTGGCATATGTCTTTCTGTGTAAGATGGGCTATAAGATTTCAAATGTTAATGTGTGTCTTCTTACCCTTCGGATCACACACATAAAAAAAATAATAATAATTACCATTATTATTTTTTTATTTTAATTTTTTGCTTTTTCCAGAAAAGATTTTTCTACAACCTACAGTCACTCTCACCCTCCCTCACCCCAGTTGCTTTGGGGAAACAAGGAAAGAGATGGGAACCTCACTGACCACCCTGTCATATCAGGAACAAAAGACAGTAAATTTGGATTTCTATGTTTGAAGGCCATTGCTGCATTGTAAAGCAATAAATATTAAGGAAGTTGATTAAGGAAGTGACTTCTCACTCCCATAACCACCTTCCCATCCCCACCCAGGGCAGGATAAAAGAAGGACCACGTTGGGGGCACCTGGGTAGCTCAGTGGGTTAAACCTCTGCCTTCAGCTCAGGTCATGAACTCAGGGTCCTGGGATCGAGCCATGCATGGAGCCCTGCATCCGGCTCTCTGCTCGGCAGGGAGCATGCTTCCCCCCCCCCCCCCCCCCCCCCCCGCCTGCCTCTCTGCCTGTTTGTGATCCTTTTCTGTCGAATAAATGAATAAAATCTTAAAAAAAAAAAAGAAGAACCACATAGAAACAAACCTAAACACACTATATTTTAAACATGAATTAAGACATGACTGAATTTGACTGTCTGGCTTCCATGGGCAAGATTGTTTTCTGCCTCTGGCAGGCTGGGGACTCAAGATCCAAACAGTACAGCTGAATTGTAGAGAGTGGCTCTGTGTTACACGCAGCCTGCATGTGCAGGAGCCTCCGTAGTTGTACACGCTAGTGCCCCACTTAGCTCCCCCCGCAGCCAGCCCGGTTCTTTAGTTGCAGCTTTCAGAGGGTACATTTCTTTCTTTCTTTTTAAGATTTTATGTTATTTTAAAGATTTATTTATTAGAGAGAGAATGTGTAAGACAGTGCACGAGTTGGGGGAGAAGGGGGTAGAGGGAGAAAGGAGAAGGAGAGAATCTCCAGCAGATTGCTTGCCTGGCAAGGAGCCTGACCTGAGGTTCGGTTTCACGGCTATGAGATCAGGACCTGAGCTGAAACCAAGAGTGACTCAACTGTCTGAGCCACCCAGGAGCCTTAAAGATTTGTTTTTAAGTCATCTCTACCCCCAACGCCGGGCTCAAACCTACAGCACTGAGATCTAGAGTTGCGAAGCTCTACCAACGGTGCCAGGCAGGCGTCCCTCAGAGGGTAACGTTCAACAATTTCCTGAACTTTGGCTTTTTCTGGGAGGAAATTCAGCTACTTCTGAGCGTACTACTTGACTCTTCCTTTGTTAAATCTTTGGGGTCCCAAAATCTCCCTGAAGTAGTAACAATGATGGATTGCGTATTTTCCAAGACCGTTAGAGCTGAATAAAGGTTTCTGTGTATGTCTCTTCCCTTGTAAGAACACAGCCTTTCTTCTGATAAGGCCCTCTCCTCCCTCACATCCTGATAACCCCAAGCCCACCCTCTGCCAATTCTGTATAAAAAACTGCTGTTTGGGGGCATCTGGGTGGCTTAGTCGGTTAGTGTCCAACTCTTCATCTCAGCCCAGGTCTGGATCTCAGAGTCATGACTGCAAGCCCCACGTTAGGCTCCACACCCAGAGTGGAGCCCACTTAAAAAACAAAACAAAACAAGAAACTGCTGTCTGTTTCTTTGTTTAAATTTTCCTATAGTCATTCTTCTTTCTGCCGGAGGCCCTTCCTCCATCTCTTTCAATCTAACCCATAAAGCTGACAGTTTCAAATCCAGATCCTCTTTATTTATTTATTTTTTATTTTTTTTTTAAGATTTTATTTATTTACTTGACAGAGAGAGAGATCACAAGTAGGCAGAGAGGCAGGCAGAGAGAGAGGAGGAAGCAGGCTCTCTGCTCCGACGCGGGGCTCGATCCCAGGACCCTGAGATCATGACCGGAGCCGAAGGCAGTGGCCTAATCCACTGAGCCACCCAGGCGCCCCTATTTTTTATTTTTTTTAAAGATTTCATTCATTTATTTGACAGACAGAGATCACAAGCAGGCAGAGAGGCAGGCAGAGAGAGAGGGAGAAGCAGGCTTCCCGCTGAGCAGAGAGCCCGATGTGGGGCTCGATCCCAGGACCCTGGGATCATGACCTGAGCCGAAGGCAGAGGCTTAACCCACTGAGCCACCCAGGCACCCCTCCAGACCCTCTTTAAATGAAATTCCATAAACCTAAAGGCCAAAAATGTCACTCTATTTTTCTCCCACCTTTTTTTCAAGAAGCCACACATGGTTCCCATGGATTCTTCCATTCATTGTTGTTGAGCGGACACCGTGGATGTCTGAAACCTGGAAGTATGAGGACTTATCTAACAACTACTCAGAATTCCTAATGAACGGCGAATGGGAAAGTGGTGGTGGTGTATCAGTGAAAATCCTTTGGATATAAACAGAAAGTGACTGCTACATGCTAAGGGAAAGAAAAGAAATTTAATGCTGAAGCATCTCACAGGTCTTGGAAAAAATAGTAGGTTTTGTTTTTTGCCATTTTGACCATTTTGAAGTGTACAATTCAGTGGCACTAATTCCAATCACAATATTGTGCAATGTCACTATTGTGTATTTCCAAAAACTTTTTCATCACCCCAAATGGAAACTCCTTACTCATTAAGCAATAGCTCCACTTTTCCCATCCTCCCTGCCCTTGGTAACCTCTATTCTCCTTCCTGTTCCTGTGAACTTGGCTACACTAGGTACCTCATAGAAGTACTCATACAATATTTTTCCTCTTGTTTGGCTTATTTCACTTGGCATAATGTTTTCAACAAAAAACCCAAAATATCTGTTTGAGTCCCCGCGTTCAGTTCTTGTGGTCATAGACATAAAAGCGGACCCTATTACTAATAGGGTAATTCTATGTTTAGTTTTTTGAGGAACCACCATACTGTTTTCATAATTTAATCTTTTGGTAACATTTATTTTTTACTGATTCCTTATGTGATTTAGAAAGCATTTCTTTTTTTTTAAGATTTTATTTCTTTATTTGACAGACAGAGAGATCACAAGTAGGCAGAGAGGCAGGCAGAGAGAGAGGGGGAAGCAGGCTCCTCGCTGAGCTGAGAGCCCAATGCAGGACTCAGTCCCAGGATGCTGAGATCATGACCCGAGCTGAAGGCAGAGGCTCAACCCACTGAGCCACCCAGGTGCCCCTAGAAAGTACTTCTTAAATATGATCATATTAGAAAACTTTCAATGGATAAAATAGTCTTGTCTTTTTCCATTTCTGTAAAATATAATTGGGATTTTGCTAGGGATTACATTGAATCTGTAGATCACTGAGCAGTATTGACATCTTATCAATATGAACTTTCCCGATCCATTACATGGAATGTCTTTCAGATTACTTAGGTCTCTAATTTCATCTTGAAAGATTTGAGGGTTTTCAGTATACAAGTCTTAACCTACCTGATTGAGTTTATTCCCAAGGGTTTTATTCTTTTTGAGGCTATCATAAACAGAATTGTTTGTTTGTTTTCAAGGAGCTTACTGTTTATTAAGAGTGCATATACAAGCAATCTTTTTTTAAATTGCGATTTAATTGACATATAACATTGGTTTCAGGTGTGCAACATAACAATTTGATAATTGTATATATTGTGACAGGCAAGGATACGGACCACTATACTAATGAGGAAGGAGCTAATAATTGTATATATTGTGAAATGATTCCCACAGTAAGTCTAGTTACCATATGTTAGCAGACTTAATTACCAAAATTTTTTTTCTTGTGATGAGGACTTCCAGGATTTACTCTCTTAGCAACTTGCTAATATACAATACGGTATTATTATTAACTATAGTCACTATGCTGTACATGACATTCCCATGAGCTATTTGGAATTGTTTTCATAATTTCCTTTTTATATTGTTTGTAGCTGGTGTATAGAAATAGAGCTGATTTTTGTGTGTTTATTTTGTTATCGTGCAATATTACTAATACCATTTATTAGCTCTGACAGTTTTTTTGTGGATTCTTTTTTTTTTTTTTTAGATTTTATTTATTGGGGCGCCTGGATGGCTCAGTGGGTTAAAGCCCCTGCCTTCGGCTCAGGTCATGATCCCTGGGTCCTGGGATTGAGCCCTGCCTCGGGCTCTCTGCTCAGCGGGGAGCCTGCTTCTCACTCTCTCTCCCTGCCTCTCTGCCTACTTGTGATCTCTGTCTGTCAAATAAATAAATAAAAAATCTTAAAAAAAAAAGATTTTATTTATTTACTTTAGAGAGAGCAAGGGAGATCATGAGCAGGGGGGAGGTGGAGAGGAAGAAGCCAAAACTTCCTGCTGAGCAGGGAGCCCGACGTAGGACTCTGATCCCAGGATCCTAGAATCCTAACCCAAGCAGAAGCCGGATGCTTAAGCAGCTGAGCCACCCTGGCACCCACTTTTTGTGGATTCTTTTGGGTGTTCTATATCTAAGACCATACCATCTATAAATAGAAATAGTTTTACTTTTTCCTTTCTAATATGGATACCTTATAATTTCTTTTTCTTTTGTAAATGTTCTGCCTAGATTGGAAAGAATAGACCCTGGAGCAGCCCAGGCACCTCAGAGAACTTATTGTTGGTATGCTGCCACAGGGCATCCCCATTCTTTTTTTGATTGTTTGTTTGTTAAAGATTTTATTCATTTATTTGACAGACAGAGATCACAAGTAGGCAGAGGAGGCAGGCAGAGAGAGAGGGGAGCAGAGAGCCCGATGTGGGACTCCATCGCAGGACGCTGGAATCATGACCTGAGCTGAAGGCAGAGGCTTTAACCCCACTGAGCCACCCAGGCGCCCCTAGGGCATCCCTATTCTAAACTGTTTCTGTGTTTCTCCATTCAAGACTGCAGTTCCTGGGAGATAGAATCTGCCCATGTTCGTGACCGCTGGTGGCCAAACCCCTGCAGATGAGTGTTAGGTTAGCCAAATTAGGATTTGGTCATATTCCTTCTGCCTCAAAGGTGAGTCTGCAACCAGAAGAAAGTGATAGCAGAGACGCCAAGCATATAAAAGCAGTAAGTACTTCAGTCCTTGAGGATCCCCACAAAGAAACCACCCATCTAGTCTGTGTAAATCTGATCGAGGTGTCTGTTTTCTTGTTGATTTGCTAGAGATAAGTAAAACATTCATTCCCGGTACTTTCCTGTCCTCTGGGTGCATTAGGATTTCTGTGAGGCAATAAGAAAATTCCCTGTTTTGGAAGCACCGGAATGGCTCAGTCAGTTAAGTGTTTGCCTTCAGCTCAGGTCATGATCCCAGCGTACTGGGATGGAGCCCCACATCTGGCTCCCTGCTTAGCCGGGAGCCTGCTTCTCCCTTACCCTCTGCCCCTCCCCCACTCCACCCAGCTAGTGCTCTCCCTCTCCATTTCTCTCTTCAATCTCAAATAAATAAATAAAATCTTAAAAAGAAAAGAAAAGAAAATTCCCTGATTTGGATCAAAGCATTAGACCTAATGTCTAATGTCCCCCCAATAGAAAAACAGGGAGTTCTGGTACTTCTAACCAAATAGAACCTGCCTATTGATCCTGTGAAACATCAGGATCTTTAAGCCCATCCTGTACTAAGATCTGGAACCCAAGTGACATCTGAGTCTCTTATCGCTTACTGTGGACTAGCAACAGAAATCTCTCTTCCATCCTGATGATATGTAATGTCTTTCTTTTCTGCTAACAAGTATCCTCAAAGGACCTGGTTTCTTCAGAAGAGGCACACTCTCTCTGAAACTGGATGTCCAATTTAGAACTTTGGAACATTCCCCAATTAAGCAAGAGCAAATCTTGCTACATAATTTTATCTCTTCTATTTTGAAAATGCCCCCTGGTGGACAGAACTGGTATAGTCGCCATTATAAAAACCCGTTACTACAAAGTCACTGGGGATAGTAAGACTGGGCACAGGATATAAACAAACCCTCCACCTGGGTCTACTCACCATATAATCCAGCCAATATGGCCTTTGATGACCACTACCTTTTCTCTTGTCTTTTCTGTTTCCCTCTAAATTAATCACGATACAATCATTAAGAGGAAAATACTTGTTTTTCTAGTTCGTGTTACCATGTTGTCCAAGTAGGCAGTTCTTGCTGTAGCAAGATATTTTGGGAAAGTATATGCAATAAAGGCTCAGGTGCTAGGCAATTACAGGAAGTTAGTAATTAGTATATCCACTCTCCAACAGTATAGAATACTCGCACTCAACAGGAAAACCACTAAACCAAAAATCCTATATATCATGTAAGAATTCAATAGATGCCTTATTGTTTGCAAAAATATAAATTATTACAGTTTCTTCCCACCCATAAGAGTAGCAACTAAAAGTTCTGGAAGTCTTGGAGTGCCTGGGTGGCTCAGTGGGTTAAAGCCTCTGCCTTCGGCTTAGGTCATGATCCTGGGGTTCTGGGATTGAGTCCCGCATCGGGTTCCCTGCTCAGCAGGGAGCCTGCTTCTCTGTCTCTCTCTGCCTGCCTCTCTGCCTACTTGTGATCTCTATCTGTCAAATAAATAAATAAAATCTTTAAAAAAAAAAAAAAGCCTCTGCCTTCAGCTCAGGTCATGATCCCAGGATCCTGGGATGGAGCCCCACATTGGGCTCTCTGCTCCGCGGGGAGACTGCTTTCTCCTCTCTCTCTGCCTACTTGTGATCTCTGTCTGTGAAATAAATAAATAAAATCTTTAAAAAAAATAAAAGTTCTAGAAGTCTTTTAAATAAAGGTAAGAAGCATTCTTTGACCTCAGACATTGAACAGTTATAGACAAGATACTTGAAATCTTCTCTTGATAATGTCAGAGTAAAACTAAAATCCAGTCTGGGTTTAAACAGAAAATCTCTCTGAAACTTTTGCAAGTATTTGAAATGTCAAATTATCAGTGGCTGCACTTCTGCTGAGTCATATGGAACCCCTTCTGTGTTTCTTTGATTTTGCTGATCTATCCTAGTCGAGTGGAATAGTACATTTCTCCCTCTCTCCCAACCAGGAATTTCATATTTGAATATATGTCAGTTAGAAGAAGTGATAGAAATAAATACCCATTACAAGTTATATCATCAACAATAGTTTTTTTCTTTAATTTTTTAAAAGATTTTTAATTTTATTTATTTGACAGACAGAGATCTCAAGTAGGCAGAGAGGCAGGCAGAGAGAGAGAGGAGGAAGCAGGCTGTCCGCGGAGCAGAGAGCCCAATGCGGGGCTCAATCCCAGAACCCTGGGATCGTGACCGGAGCTGAAGGCAAAGGCTTTAACCCACTGAGCCACCCAGGCACCCCCAACGATAGTTTCTGATGAGAAAGTTTTAAAACTCAGGGCAAGGCTCTATGGCAGACCTCCTGGCTTCTGCATTCTATCTCCTTGACCCATCTCTGCTTTCAGTCAACACTTGGGATGAGCTCAGACATGCTTAACACTGACCGTGCCCGTGACTACATATGTGCATCTTGCATAGTCTTTTATTTTATTTTATTTTATTTATTTATTTTTAAAAGATTTTATTTACTTATTTGACAGAGAGAGAGAGAGGTCACAGGCAGGCAGAGAGAGGGGGGAAAAGCAGGCTCCCCGCTGAGCAGACATCCCGACACGGGGCTCGATCCCAGGATCCTGAGATCATGACCTGAGCCGAAGGCAGAGGCTTAACCCACTGAGCCACCCAGGCGCCCCTTACACAGTCTTTAAGAAACTTTTTTAAAATTTATTTATTTGACTTTCTGCCTGTGGACGCCGCTGAGTAAGCATCGTTGAAGTTTCCCCTCCCGCTGCCATCATGTCTAAGTCAGAATCTCCCAAAGAGCCTGAACAGCTGCGGAAGCTCTTCATCGGAGGTCTGAGCTTTGAAACAACCAATGAGAGTCTGAGGAGCCATTCTGAGCAGTGGGGAGCACTTACGGACTGTGTGGTCAGGAGAGATCCAAACACCAAGAGCTCCAGAGGCTTTGGGTTTGTCACAGATGCCACCGTGGAGGAGGAGGATGCAGCCATGAACGCAAGGCCACACAAGGTGGATGGAAAAGCTGTGGAACCAAAGAGGGCTGTCTCAAGAGAAGGTTCTCAAAGACCTGGTGCCCACTTAACTGTGAAAAAGATTTTTGTTGGTGGCATTAAAGAAGACACTGAAGAATATTATATAAGAGATTATTTTGAACCGTATGGGAAAATTGAAGTGATTGAGATCATGACTGACCGAGGCAGTGGCAAAAAGAGGCGTTTTGGTTTTGTAACATTTGAGGACCAAGACTCTGTAGACAAGACTGTCATTCAAATATACCGTACTGTGAATGGCCACAACTGTGAAGTAAGGAAAGCGCCATCTCAGTAAGAGATGGTTAGTGCTTTGTCCAGCCAAAGAGGTCGACGTGGTTCTGGAAACATTGATGGTGGTCGTGGAGGTGGTTGTGGTGGGAATGATAACTTTGGTCATGGAGGAAACGTCAGCGGTGGAGGTGGCTTTGGTGGCAGTCGAGGTGGGGGTGGATACGGTGGCAGTGGGGATGGCTAGAACGGATTTGGTAATGATGGAAGCAATTTTGGAGGTGGCGGAAGCTATAATGATTTTGGCAGTTACAACAATCAATCCTCAAATTCTGGACCCGTGAAAGGAGGAAATTTTGGAGTCAGAAGCTCTGGCTCTTATGGCAGTGGAGGCCAATATTCGCCAAACCACGAAACCAAGGTGGCTCTGGTGGTTCCAGCAGCAGCAGTAACTACGGCAGTGGCAGAAGGTTTTAATTCCTGCCAGGAAACAAAGCTTAGCAGGAGAGGAGAGCCAGAGAAGTGACAGGGAAGCGACAGGTTACAACAGATTTGTGAATTCAGCCAAGCACCGTGGTGGCAGGGCCTTGCTGCTACAAAGAAGACATGTTTTAGACAATACTCATGTGTATGGGCAAAAAAACCTCGAGGACTGTATTTGTGACTAATTGTATAACAGGTTATTTTAGTTTCTGTTCTGTGGAAAGTGTAAAGCATTCCAACAAAGTGTTTTAATGTAGTTTTTTTTTTTTTGCACCCTGCTGTTGATTGCTAAATGTAACAGTCTGATCATGACACTGAATAAATGTGTCTTTTTAAAAAAATATTATTTGAGTGAGAGCATGCATATGAGAGAGAAAGAGAGAGAGAGCAAGTGCATGAGCATGGGGAGGGGCAGAGGGAGACGCAGACTCTCCAACGAGCAGGGAGCCCAATGCGGGACTTGAGCCCAGGATCCTGGGATCAGGACCTCAGCCAAAGGCAGCTGCTTAACTGACTGAGCCACCGAGGCACCCTGTGTCTTGCATATTCTGCTGCAGGACATTCTCCAATGCCACGGGAGTCTGCTAGACCCATAGACAAGTGCAGTCCAGGGCAAACTCATCCAAAGGGGATTGAGAAGGGATGATGATCCACCCTCCTCTCCTTCAGATGGACCATCCTGGGATCCATCCTGTAGTTTCTCAGGAGGTCCTAATTAACTGGAGCCCCTGTCACCCAGAAACAACCTAGGTAATGGCCCTTACGTGATCTTTTCCTTTTCTATTTTATTCTCCTCCATCCCTCCTATGATTATCTTCCAAATAAACTACCTGCACTTGATTCTTTGTTGAAGGTTCTGCTTTCAGGTGAACCCAAGAGTCATCATGGGTATTTGAGCTCTGTCTACAGCAACCTGGATTTCTTGGCACCTGGTACCTCTAGGGAACTATGGCTGGAGACATGTGGGAACAAACTGATGGTTTTGCATATGGGATAATACCACACCAGAGCAGTGAGGGAGGAGAGAAAAGAATTCCAACCTGGACAAGGCCGAAGAGGAAGGGTTTTGATGGAATGGGGAAGAGGGTGAGTGGGGATGCTGGACAATCTGAAAAGGGGCATACACCCTCACTCTAGAAAGAAGACTAGCTCAAGACTGTACCGAGACTACATTGACATATTATTCCCCCTTTCTGTTCTTCCCCTAGTTCTTATTCCGATAGCTCCAGGGATTCCGTGAGCCCCAGACACATGCAGAAGCATGCAGTAATGGCTGTTATCTCCACCCCAGAGACAATAAATGGCAAGTATGAAAAATCTAAGGAAAGAAGGGAGTGCATGGTTCAGACCCTATGCTCAAGGATCCCTAGGTCATTCCGACCTTCCTTAGTCCCTTATCTCCCTGCTTTTCTTGATACCCCCAGCTGGTCATCAGGCGGACTTCCATGATAGGTTAGAGGAAAGCAAAGACCATTGAGCTCTTCACTTCACCTTGTATATTTGATTCTCAAGTTCAGGAGTTGTGGCCCAGCCTCAGTGCCAGATCACTTTTGTACCCTTACAGAATCACACTATCATATCCCTTTCTCCATTTCCCCCTCTAATATGCCCAGAGGAGTAATTCCCCTCTTCTTGCACTCCTTGGGAATGAGGTCCTTGATCCTGTAACTTATGAGAAAAATTAAAATCCATGAGGAACAGGGGTTATTCTTTGCTTGCAGGTCTTCAAACCTCAGGCAGTCTACAAGACAGCCTCATCTTTCCCTTTCTGCTTGCAAAGCCTTAAAGTCAGCCTGAAATTAGTGACTAGGACCTTTTCCATTCCCGTGTCTCTCCTGAGCATGTGCACAGCCTTGTGCATTTACATAGCCTTTTATGTTTATTTATTTATTTTTAAAGATTCTATTTTTAAGTAATTTCTACACCCAAGATGGGGCTGGAACTCACAACCCTGAGATCAAGAGTCACATGCTCTACTGACTGAGCCAGACAGGTGTCCCTACACAGCTTTTTTTTTTTTTTTTTTTTAAGATTTTGTTTATTTATTTGAAAGAGAGAGAGAGAGCTCATGAGCAGGAGGAGGGGCAGAGAGAGGGACAAGCAGACTCCCCACTGAGCAGTAAGCTCTACATGGGCCTCTATCCCAGGACCCTGAGATCACTACCTGAGCCGAAGGCAGATGCTTAACTGACTGAGCCACCCAGGTGCCCCTCCACAGCCTTTTAGAGTCCCCTGGAATATGATGTAGCTTTTCGGAGTTCCTAAAAGCAAAACCTTATGCAGCCCCAAGGCTGCCAGTAGATGGCTATTGTTTTCAAAAGGCCCTGTGAATAGGACTTTTTTTTTTTTTTTCTATTGAGCTGAATTCTGAGTCAAATCAAACAGCCAGAATGACCTAAAGATAGAGATTTTCCAGGGAGCTGCAAATTCAGACAAAATATTCACTGTGCTCTGGGGACGTTGCTTTTAACTGAGTGAGCTCCACAAGAGGTCAGTCCTCTCCATTGGCTTCAAGACTCCTTAGAGCTGGAAAGGGAGCATGGATGGGAATAGCATCCCATCTACAAGTTAAAATACCACAGATCCTCCTTTCTTTCTTTCTTTCTTCCTTCCTCTTTTCCTTTTCTTTTTTTTTTATTTTTTTAAAGATTTTATTTATTTATTTGACAGAGAGAGAGAGAAAGATCACAAGTAGGCAGACAGGCAGGCAGACAGAGAGGGAGAAGCAGACTCCCTGCTGAGCAGAGAGCCTGATGCGGGACTCAATCCCAGGACCCTGAGATCATGACCTGAGCCGAAGGCAGAGGCTTAACCCACTGAGCCACCCAAGCACCCCACCTTCCTTCCTTCCTTTCTTTCTTTCTTAAGATTATTTACCTATCTGACAGAGAGAGAGAAAGAACAAGGGTGCAAGCAGGGGGAGGGACAGGCAGAAACAGAGGGATAAGGAGAAACAGACTTCCTGCTGGGCAGGGAAACTGAGGCAGGGCTCCATCCCAGGGTCCTGGGATCATGACCTAAGCAGAAGGCAGACTCTTAACTGCCTGAGCCACCCAGGCACCCTTAGGTCCCACTTTCTAACCAAAGCTCAGTAATTTCTCTTGGATAGATGACTTCCAGTTTGTTCTAGGGCTCTGGTTAATTTCCAGAGTTCTAAAACAGTTCATCTTAGTTGTTTTGCCAGTATTTTTATTGTTCTTGTGGAGAAGCAAGTTCACTGAAGTCCTCCTTCTGCCATTCTGGAAGTTGATCTCCAGGCAAGCTCATTCCTAAACACAGTTATTCGCGTGTAACCTACATCTCTGCAGCCGAGCTTTTATTTAAAGTTTGTGCCTCTTCCACCAGACTCAAGGTCAGACTGAGTCTTCGTCAGAGTGTGATTTAAACTTATTCTGATGTGAACTACCCCAATTATCTTTAAAGTGTATGGTTCTCTTAAATGGAACTTTGAGAGGTTGCTGGAACATATTTCATTGAGAGCATCCCACTCACTGATTGCTTACTGATAGGCCCTGGACAGAAGGCAGTAGCTTGAGTACTCTCAAGTTCTCTGTACAACTGCCCTGGCTAGGGGCGCCTGTGGGGCTCAGTCAAAGCATCTGCCTTCGACTGTGGTCATGATCCCAAGGTCCTGGCATCAAGCCCCGTGTCATGCTTCCTTCTGAGACGAGAACCTGCTTCTCTCTTTCCCTCTGCTGCTCTCCCTGCTTATGCTCTCTCTCTTTCAAATAAATAAAATCTTAAAAAAAGACAAAAACAAAAAATCCTGCCCTGGCTGAAACAAATCCCAGGAGATTCTTCTGGTTCTGTTTCTTATTTATTTGATTTATTTATTTATTAAAGATTTTTTATTTACTTGACAGACAGATATCACAAGTAGGTAGAGAAAGAGGAGGAAGCAGACTCCCTGCTGAGCAGAGAGGCCTATGCGGGGCTCGATCCCAGGCTCCGGGGATCATGACCTGAGCCGAAGGCGGAGGCTTTAACCCACTGGTTCTGAATTTTCTCCATCCTGTCATCCAGGAATTGTTCTTGATCCATCATGGCTACCTTGGGAGAAGGGAAAAACATCATGGGCTAGTCGGAATGAGGTACAAATCTTTCCTACTTAGCTCTGGACCTTTCACCTGGCCCTCATGGAGCCAGTCCAATTAGTGGAGCCGACCTCTCAGTCCCTTCTCTAAGAATCAGTTCATATCATCTCCATGTCACTCATGACTTTACTGCTGGGACATGAACTGTGCCTTTTTGGGCTCCTAGGTGCTAGTCTGACAAAAGCTTTCTGTCTTTAATGAGTTTTTGTTATCCTCCAGTTACTGAGACATATACATCTACTCCCCTATCTCTGGAACTGATTGAAATAATCAAAGGAAAATAACATCCATGATGAAATGATGGAAGGGAGACATAGATTTATACCATAATCACAGAAGAATTTCTGCTAGCTAATGGTCCTCGAGGATTCAATGAGAGGCAAAAACCCACAGATACCATTTAAAAAAAAAAAAGATTTTATTTATTTATTGGAGAGAGAGAGAGAGACAGAGATAGTCAGAGAGAGGAGCAGGGAGCCTGACGCAGGACACGATCCCAGGACCCTGGGATCATGACCTGTGCCGAAGGCAGATGTTAACCGACTGAGCCACCCAGGTGCCCCCCTTTTATATCGTTTCCCAAAGAATAGTGCAGTATCATGAAAACCAAGCAGAGGAAATCCTGGCAGATCCACATGAGTACCTACTAATCAAAGAAATAAATTCTCCCAGAAAAAGGGGGATGGGGGCCATTATTTCTTGGAAACTCTTTTGATACTACAGATCAATAGCACATGAAGCAGGTGTAGACTTTAGAAAAGGAGGCTGTGAAAAAAGAAAAACCTGTGGAGAGGTCTTTCCCTGACTGTACGTCTCATTAGAGCAGGTAATTACAACATTGGGAGAAGTTTCCTTATTTTGAGGGAGCAGATGACCTCGTGAAGCAGTTACTCTCAAAACAGCCAGGAAGGAAGCCGTACACCTGAACCAAAAGCAGAAGGCAGGCCAAACAGAAAACTGATACCAAAAACTGTTACCTGGGGGCAGCAGTTTGAACAAACAATGAGAAAAGTTTCACCAAGACAAACTTCTGGATAAGATGACCCATGACCCTGACTTCCTCTCAGTCCTATGCAGGATGCTGAAATGCTGAACTGATCATTTAAACCCACATAATGAAGGATTCCCACAGCAGCCACATAAATAGTGAGGGACCCAAGACAAATAAATGCACAATATTTTTAGTCAATTATCACATCTATCTAAATCAGGGTTTAGCAAATTTTTTTTCTTTAAGGGCCAGATAGGTCAAGATTTTAAGCTTTGTGGGCCAAGAGACACAACCAAGGCTATTATGCAGATACTTATAAAACCATTTAAAAACGTAATCATTAGAGGTGCCTGGGTGGCTCAGTGGGTTAAGCTTCTGCCTTCTGCTCAGGTCATGATTCTAGGGTCCTGAGATCTAGCCCCGTATCAGGCTGTCTGCTCAGCAGGGAGCCTGCTTCTCCCTTCTCTCTCTGCCTGCCTCTCTGCCTACTTGTGATCTCTTTTTGTCAAATAAATAAATAAAATATTAAAAAAACACGTAATCATTAAAAAATATAAAAAACATTCTTAGCTTGTGGACTGTAAAAATAAAATTAGGAGGCTGGCCAGATATGGCCCATGGGCTACAGTTTGCTGATCTAGACTTAACCTCACTTAAACATGAGAAAAACACTGGGTCTGTGACTCTCAAGAAACATAGAAGAAAAAGACAAACAGCATACCCAAGAGATAGATATACTAGTTAAGATACTTTCGGTCATGACAGAAATCCAATTCAAACTAGCATAAGTAAGAAAAGGTTATTAGCTCGGACAACAGAGCACGGGTGGATCAAAAGGAGGAACAACAAGATCTTTTTTTTTTTTAAAGACTTTATTTATTTGACAGACAAAGATCACAAGTAGGCAGAGAGGCAGGCAGAGAGAGAGAGAGGAGGAAGCAGGCTCCCTGAGGAGCAGAGAGCCCGATGCGGGGCTTCATCCCAGGACCCGGGATCATGACCTGAGCTGAAGACAGAGGCTTTAACCTGCTGAGCCACCCAGGCGCCCAACAACATGATCTTTATATCCCATCTTCTTTCTCAGCTTTTCTATGATTCAGTCACTTTCCTTCTGCAGATGCAAGTTCAAAGAAATAAGTGTTGTGTCAGAAATCTGGATTAAATGAAAGACTTTAGGAAAATAAAAATTACCAAAACCTCGTTTCTTTACTATGCTGCAGTACAGAAGGTGCTGAATAGGATTATCACAAATTACCCAGAACCAGATGTAAATAACCCCTTATAAACCGAAGGTAAAGCCCTGTTGAAGAGATTGACAGACCCTGAAGTTGTGAGAGATCAATATACGTTACTTTTTTTTTTAATATGCTACTTTTTTGAAAATAATTATTTTCATTCTACAGAATGGGAAATAGGGAAACTTTCTTGACTGCCAGAAAATTTTTTTTTAAGATTTTATTTATTTAGGGGTACCTGGATGGCTCAGTGGGTTAGGCCTCTGCCTTTGGCTCAGGTCATGATCTCAGGGTCCTGGGATCAAGCCCCACGTCGGGCTCTCTGCTCAGCGGAGAGCCTGCTTCCCTCCTTCTCTCTCTGCCTGCCTCTCCGCCTACTTGTGATCTCTGTCTGTCAAATAAATAAATAAAATCTTTAAAAAAAAAGATTTTATTTATTTATTTCAGAGAGAGAGAACAGATGTGTGGGCGAGCAGCCAAGGAACTTTGGGGAGGGGGCGGGGAATCTCCAGCAGACTCCCCACTGAGCACAGAGCCCCATGAGATGCAGAACTCGATCTCACAACTCTGAGATCATGACCTGAGCTGAAACCAAGAGTCGATTGCTTCACTGATGGAGCCACCCAGGCGCCCCTCCCTGCAAATTCTGATCTTCAGATTCTTATCTGTTAAATGGTGGAGAGCTGTTGTATTAAGGCTTGTGTGCAAATAGTGACCATTATTATAATTTTCATTTCACATAAACTAGACTTCTTTTTTTTTTTAAAAGATTTTTTTTTTTTAATTTATTTGACAGAGAGAGATCACAAGTAGATAGAGAGGCAGGCAGAGAGAGAGGGAAGCAGGCTCCCTGCTGAGCAGAGAGCCCGATGCGGGACTCGATCCCAGGACTCTGGGATCATAACCTGAGCCGAAGGCAGCGGCTTAACCCACTGAGCCACCCCGGCGCCCCTAAACTAGACTTCTTAAGTATCATGTGACTATTTGATACTTCATCTGAACTGAATGTACACTGCGAAGCCCTGGCAAGTCTACACTGTGAGGCAGTTGGGGGATATAGGCCTGGAGTTAGACTGTGCGGGATCAAACTCTATCACTTATTGTCTGTGTGACTTTGAGTAAAGTATTTTCTTCAGGTGTCAGTTTCCTCACCTACAAAATGGGGATAATAATAGAACCATCTCACGGAGTCATTGCGAGGGTCACCTGAATTCATACGTGTGAAGGGCTTAAAACAATGCCAAGTGCACCAAAAAAATCTCAATAAATGTTAGCTGTTAAAATAACAGTGGCGTGTACATTTTTCACGACTGCATATGAATGGTCACCTGGAGTTGTGGGTGAAGATGGGTGTGGCTCTAGATTCGATTCAATTCAATCCCCTCGCAAGATCTTTGCAAAATAGATTCAAATGAGGAAACGACTGGAAGCATTTCCTGTGACAGACACTGTGCCAAGTATTCACTACATTATCTTGTTTCATTCTCCCCCAAACTCTGTGAGATAGGTACCGTTCCCATGCTTATCCCCATTTTACAGGTGAGAAACGGAAGCCAAGAGAAGTTAACATGCGTGCTTAAGGTTTCACACTGGTATGTGTGAAGGCTGGATTAGAAACCAGAGCCTGAGAGTGCCTGGGTGGCTCGGTTGGTGTAGCGTCCATCTCTTGGTTTCTGCTGAGGTTATGACCTCAGGGTCCTGAGATCGAGCCCAGTTGGGCCCCACACTGAGTGCAGGAGCTGCTTGTCCCTCCATCTCTGCTCCTCTCACATGTGTGTGCACTCTAAGAAAGAAAGAAAGAGCGGGAAGGGGAGAAAAAGAAAAAGAAACCAGAGCGTCAGGGCACCTGCATGGTTCAGTCAGTTGAGTATCTGACTCTTGATCTCCGCTCAGATCTTGATCTCAGGGTCCTGAGTTCAAGAACGTGTTAGGATCTGTACTGGGCATGGTGCCTACTTAAAAAAACAATAAAAATTTAAAAAAGAGAAAAGAAACCAGAGCCTCTCATTGTAGAGTTTGCCCCTTCATAAATTCTATGTCATTCTGCCTTTTAAAACCAATTGAATTTCTACATTTCTACATCAAAACACATTGTCAACCAGAGTTGAGCTTGGAAATTTCCAAAGCAGGAGTTTCTAGTTACTGGCCAAAGGAAAATCTTGCTAATTCTTCCCCAGCCCTACATAACTTCCTGGTCAACTTGTCTGGGTGAATTAATTGCAAAACATTCCTTTAATAAGTAACAAAGCAAATAGACTTTTTGTGTGGTGTTATGACAAGAGCTAATTGGAGGGCAATAAGCTTTACCTAGTATTTATAGTTCCTTATCCCTTCATCCTCGCTCTTTGCTCTCAGCTGGCCATTTTACTCCTATTTCACAGAGAAGATTCAGGGCAATAAGCAGTAAATTCTTTAGCATCCTACCTCCCCCTAAACCTACCAGCTTATCTCTGGTACCTTGTCAATTTTCTCCTTTTTCTCATTTTCTTAGTGGTGAAGCAATCTTTCTTCAAAGGTGGTATTCTCCACATATACATGAAATCAGTGATTCTGAGCGGGATCCCTGCACTAGCAGCATTAGAAGCACCTTGGAGCTTGTTACAAAAGCAAATTCTTGGGGTGCCTGGGTGGCTCAGTTGATGAAACATTTGCCTTTGGCTCAGGTCATGACCCCAGGGTCCTGGGATTGAGCCCCACATGGGGCTCTCTGCTCAGTGGAAAGTCTGCTTCTTCCTCCCCCTCTGCTACTTCCCCTGCTTGTGCTCTTTCCCTCTCTCTCTCTCCATCTGTGTCAAATAAGTGAATACAATCTTTAAAAAAAAGAAGAGAAAGAAATGCAAATTCTTGTGCCCAATCCCAGATGTACTGAATCAGAAATGCTGGGAATGGGGCCCAGCAACCTTATGGAGCAGCAGCCTAGTTATCCCCTGGGAGCTTGTTAGAACTACAGAATCGTAGGCCCTACCTCAGACTTACTGAGTCGGAATATGCAACTAATAGACTCCCACAGGTGATTCCAAGATCCCCGGGTGACTCATATACATATGAAAGTTTGAGAAACACTGCTGTAGATGGCAGTCTCCTTTTCCCTCTCTTTTACCTTCCACTCTCTTGGATCTTTCCTGTCAGCACTTTTTTTTTTTTTTAAGATTTTATTTATTTATGGGGCGCCTGGGTGGCTCAGTGGGTTAAAGCCTCTGCCTTCGGCTCAGGTCATGATCCCAGGGTTCTGGGATCGAGCCCCGCATCGGGCTCTCTGCTCTGCGGACAGCCTGCTTCCTCTCTCTCTCTCTCTGCCTGCCTCTCTGCCTACTTGTGATCTTTGCTGTCAAATAAATAAATAAAATCTTAAAAAAAAAAAAAAGATTTTATTTATTTATTTGACAGAGGGAGAGATCACAAGTAGGCAAAGTAGAAGGCAGAGAAAGACAGGGGAAGCAGGCTCCCTGCCGAGCAGAGAGCCCGATGCGAGGCTGGAACCCAGGACCCTGAGATCATGACCTGAGCTGAAGGCAGAGGCCTAACCCACTGAGCCTCGCAGGCGCCCCTCCTGTCAGCATTTTAAAAATGATCTTGTCTCTTCACGATTTAAGAAAATAAATCAATAATAAGAATAATAATAATGATAATAAATTAATATATTATTATTATTCCCTGACTCTTCTGCTATTTCTCCCTCTCCTTCCATTCACAGACAGACTTCTTGAATGATTTGCCTAAACCATAATTAAGATCTCTCGGTCACCACCTCTCACTCACTCCCTATCAGCCTAAATTTGGTCTTTATCACCCTCCTGGAACTTCTTGGCCAAAGGTAACAAGTAACCCCTTTGTGGACAAATCTACTGGATGGGTTTCAGTCATAAACTTAACTTGACCTCTCTACGGCATTTGATATTACTGCCCATAGCTTCCTTAAAATTTTCCTTTGGCTTTTTAAAAAAAATATTTTATTTATTTGACAGAGAGAAATCACAAGTAGGCAGAGAGGCAGGCAGAGAGAGAGAGGAGGAAGCAGGCTCCCTGCGGAGCATAGAGCCCGATGCGGGGCTCCATCCCAGGACCCTGGGATCATGACCTGAGCCGAACGCAGAGGCTTTAACCCACTGAGCCACCCAGGCGCCCCTTTCCTTTGGCTTTTGAACAGGACATTTTTTTCCATCTTCTCTGACTTCTCTGGCCTCTTGTTATCAGTCTTTCTCTGGTATGTACCCCCCCACCCCCCACACACACCCAGTCTGGGTGCTTCAAAGGGGTGGGCCTACTTGGTCTAAAGCAGGCTTTCCCAGTCTCAACACTCTTGACATTTGGGGCTGGATAATTTATTGTGGCTGCTGTCCCGTGCATCGCAGAATGTTTGGTAGCATCCCTCACCTCTATCCCACTAGATGCCAGTAATTGCCCCCTCCCCAGGTGTGACAAACAAAAATGTCTCCAGAGATTGCTAAATGTCTTCTCAGGAGAAAAGCTGCCCATGGTTGAGAACCACTGGTCTAAAAGTAATCCCTTGTGCCCTAGTTCTAATAAACACTGAGAGGCTTCCTGAAAGTTTCTAGGAAAATTCTGTACCAAGTACAGAAAGCCATTCTTTTTCTCCCACTATATGGGGAAGCAAGTAAGCTGATCGCTGCAGGCAGCCAGCCTATAACTCTGGGTGAAAAATGAGATGAGTCTCATGACATCACCGAATCACTGGATCAACCAGTCCTAAGGTCTGCTCTTCCTCTGGATTTAATCTTGAATAATATGCCTCCCAAACTTACTTACTCATCTTACTGCCTCCTGTTGTCTCATTTCCTCGTACCTGTTTTTCCTCCCTCAGCTTGTTCCTTTAGTCTGACATTTTGTTTGCACTGTTTGGTTTTCTACTTTAGTTTCCCAGTGGACATAATTTTTCTCTCGTTTTCCATGTTTTGCATGAAGGCCAGCCATCTCACCACTGTCATGATGGCTCCCAGCTTCTAGGGCTCAACTGAAACCTTAGAAACGACCCTCTCTGAACAGTAGAAGGGGTAGTTGGAACAGAGAAGTCAGAAAAGGGGTCTGGCTAGGCTCAGAACTCCCTTCCACTGTACCTGAGGCTCATTGGTATCCTCTGCTGATACTAGGTCAGGAGGCTGAACTATTCTTTTTTTTTTTTTTTAAGATTTTATTTATTTATTTGACACAGAGATTTATTTATTTGTTGAGCAGAGAGCCCAATGTGGGCTCAATCCCAGGACCCTGAGATCATGACCTGAGTCGAAGGCAGAGGCTTAATCCACTGAGCCGCCCAGGTACCCTGAGGTTGAACTATTCTAACTTGAAACCAATTTTCTTTGGAGTTCTTAGATCTCCCACTTAGTCCTGTGGAAGAATTGCAATTGAGAAATAGAAACAGGGAGTCCAAAAATTACAGGTCCTTGAGATTAGACACACAGACTAGAGGAGGATGGTGAACATTTTGGAAATACATATTTTTTGTCTGTTTGATTCCTTTCTCTATCCCCAGTGCCTGGAATAGTCCTAGTCCCTGGTAATGCTCAGTCAGTATTTGCTGAGTGAATGTGCTGATGAGCAATTAAAGGGCTGGTCTCCTGAGAAAGGCATAGTTGAGACCCTATATGCCCCTAGAAAGATAGAGAACAAGTGCCTTGGTTCAGTTTCTGACAAGTCCCCATTCAAAGTCCTAATTAGGCCTTGTAGGCTCTCCATCCTTTGGTTCCACAAGATACCCCTACATTTATATGATAAATTCTATTTTTTTTAAAGATTTTATTTATTTATTTATTTGACAGAGAGAGAGAGAGATCACAAGTAGGCAGAGAGGCAGGGGGAAGCAGGCTCCCCACTGAGCGGAGACCCCGATGTTGGGCTTGATCCCAGTACCCTGAGATCATGACCCGAGCTGAAGGCAGTGGCTTAACCCAATGAGCTACCCAGGTGCCCCTAAATTCTCTTTTTAAAAAAAGATTTATTGGGTGGAGAGTGGCTCGGTTCTTAAGTGTCAGCCTTTGGCTCAGGTCATGATCCCAGGGTCCTGGGATTGAGCCCTGTATCTGGCTCCCTGCTCAGCGGGGAGCCTGCTTCTCCCTCTCCCACTCCCCCTGCTTGTGTTCCCTATCTCGCTGTGTCTCTCTCTGTCAAATAAGTAAAATCTCAAAAAAAAAAAATAAGATTTATTTGTTAGAGAGAGAGAGAGGGAGGGAACGCGTGGGAGGGCCAGGGGGAGAGAATCCTCAAGCCGCCCCCACTCCACAGTGAGTGTGAAGCCCGAATTGGGGCTGGATCTCACCACCCTGAGATCATGACCCGAGCTGAAACTAGGAGTCAGACACTTAACTGACTGCGCCACCCTTGTGTCCCCCCCTTTTTTTAACAGGTTATTTTTAATTATGCAAGATTGCTGTAGAATTTTTAATTTGGGCTCATGGCCCATTCAGAAAGAGGAATTCATTTTCCAGCCTTCAGTAAGTTCATGGAACCATGTGAATCAAATCTGGCCAATAGGATACAAGCAGAATGTTCTGGGACAGTTCCACATGACACACATGGCTGGGACCATAGTTAGGATACCTGTGCTTAGCTCAAGGACTGACCTGGGAAGCCCTGGTTCTCAAAGATTGAATAGATTGGTAACCAAACGTTTTTAGGATACCTTGGATTTTCTTTAGGAGATTACACTTTTTATAGATCTGACATGTTCTCCTAATGGCACATATTTTATTTCCTGACTCAATCCGCACTATACTACTCATTGCCAATCAATTTTCAGTGGTACTTGCCTGCATGAATGGCTCATTCCCTTCTAATAGTTGCCTTTAACTTAAATCCCAGACTTCGGATTAAGAAGAGACAAACGTTTTATCTACTGGATTGCAAAGGTAATCCCCTCTACCCCGGAGTAGCCTAGCAAAGATCTGGCTGAGCTGAAATGAGGTGGCTCAGTAGGAAGGGCCACAATACTACTAGCAGATAGCAGCACTGGCATTTGAACTCCTTTGGACAACTGTCCCACAGAATGTCCCTGTTGTATTCATGGCTATTCCTCCAACTAAAAAACTCTGGTTAATTACTGTTCTCTACTCCTCCCATTTCCCTGTGAATACGTAGAGCAGCTTGGGGCAGGGTGTGTGTGTGTGTGTGTGTGTGTGTGTGTGTGTGTGTGTGTGTGTGTATTTTCCTGGAGCACCATTTCTAGAATGTTCAGCTGTGCCTGACCCAAGCTTACCTCTCCACGGCATAATGAGACTGTAGGGGACTGTGTGCACTCTGCTGACCCTCTATATAAGCTTCTTCCACAATAGATTTTGTTTTGTACCTGCATCACGTGTCTCTAGTATGTTTCTCACAATCCCAGGCCTGAAAGAATCTCAGAGATTCTTTTTTCTAAAAAAGATTTTATTTATTTATTTGACAGACAGATCACAAGCACGCAGAGAGGCAGGCAGAGGCGGGGGGTGGGGGTGGGTGGACGAGGAAGCAGGCTCCCCGCTGAGCAGAGAACTCAATGCGAGGCTCCATCCCAGGACCCTGGGATCCTGACCTGAGCCAAAGGCAGAGGCTTTAACCCACTGAACCACCCAGGCGCCCGAATCTTAGAAATTCTTGAAGAATCTCTAAGGTCACTTCTCACCAGTCACAGAGATGGATGGCCATGCCAATAATTTCAAATGGATTTTCAAGGAATACCCACATTTCTATATTGCTTGCTGACAGTATGACAGATTCACCCATATTGCCACTACAGAATTTATGTTTAGCAAATTACTACACTCCTCTAGGCAGAATATCTTGTTTCATCATAATTATGGTTTTCAGTCCTGTTTACATCTCTACATCCTCAGGATCTTTTAAATCCCTAGAAGTCCTACTTAGAACTTGGATGAACTATAGACCACTTATGACAACTACCTTCAAAACTTTCCAGCAAGACAAGGTACAGGGAAAGGATATCTGAATAGGAGATAGTGCTTAGCTGCTCTCTTTCTCCCTCTCCCTTTTCCTTTGTGTGTGTGTACTATCACTACTATGAGTTCACAAAAGTGTTCGAAATTTCTTGGCCTTCTGTTTTCAGATAGTGATTCCCGAAAAGGGTTTTAAAGATTCATTCCCAATTGCATCAGAAGAAAGACATTTATTTATTAAAGGAAATGTAAAAATCAAGCAGAGAATGCTTAAAATGGCAAAAAGAAAAAAAAAAGGAAAAGGAAAAGGAAAAGAAAAAGTAAACAAGAATCTATAGAGTGCATCACATAGCCTTACCTACTATTTTACAAAATGTCTTGGAGAAAATCAAAGACATCTAGATATAGTGATTACACAAACTCAGGTCTGGGAGGAATGTAAACTTTTTTTTTTTTTTCAAAGATTTTATTTATTTATTTGACAGACAGAGATCACAGGTAGGCAGAGGCAGGTAGAGAGAGAGGAGGAAGCAGGCTCTGGCCTGAGCAGGGATCCTGATTTGGGGCTTGATACCAGGAGCGGGGATACTGAGCCACCCAGGTGCCCCGTTAACTTATTTTCTATAATTATGTTTATATTTAATAGCCCCATTTCCCCAAGTTAATGAAAACTAATCTTAAGAAATTGAATTTTCTTTCTTTCTTTCTTTCTTTTTTTTTTTTTACAAGTTTCTATTTAAATCTAGTTGGTTGGGACGCCTGGGTGGCTCAGTTGGTTAAGCAGCAGCCTTCGGCTCAGGTCATGATCCCAGCATCCTGGGATCGAGTCCCGCATCCGGCTCCTTGCTCGGCGGGGAGCCTGCTTCTCCCTCTGCCTCTGCTGCCACCCTGCCTTCCTGTGCTCGCTCTCTCTCTCTGGCAAATAAATAAATAAAATCTTAAAAAAAAATTCCAGTTAGTTAATATACAATGTTGTATTACTTTCAGGTATATAATTCAATAATTCCGTATATCACCTGGTGTTCAAGTGCACTCCTTAATCCCCATCACCTTTTTTACCCTTCCCCCTACCCGCCTCCCCTCTGGTAACTGTCAGTTTGTTCTCCATAGTTAAGAGTTTATTTCTTGGTTTGCCCCCCTTTCTCTTTTTTTTCCCTTTGCTCATTTGATTTGTTTCTTAAATTCCACATGAGTGAAATCATATGGTATTTGTCTTTCTCTGACTGACTTATTTCACTTAGCTAATAGTCTCTAGGTCTATACACGTGGTTGCAAATGATAAGATTTCATTCTTTTTTATGGCTGAGTAATAGTCCATTACACACACACACACACACACACACACCCCAGATCTTCCTTATCCATTTATCAGTAGATGGATACTTGGCTATTGGGCTATTTTCATAATTTGGCCATTGTAGATAATGCTGTAAACATTGGGGTGCATGTATCTCTTTAAATTAGTATTTTTGCATTCTTTGGGTAAATCCCTAGTAGTGCGGTTGCTGATTGTAGGGTAGTTCTATTTTTAACTTTTTGAGGAAACTCCATACTGTTTCTAGAGTGGCTGCACCAGTTTACATTCCCACCAACAGTGCAAGAGGATTCCCCTTTCCTCATACCCTCACCAACATCTGTTGTTTCTTGTGTTGTTGATTTTAGGAAATTGGGTGTTCTTTCCAATAATTCAGATGGGCTGATTCCTATAAGAGTCTCCCATATGTGAGGCTGTACTTAACTTGAGTGGTGAAAGGGGCCTTGGATACACCTTCCTAAATCCCAAGGCAGCCATTTCTACTCCTCTGATGCCCTACCATGGTGGACAGAGTGGAGAGGTAAGTCTGACTGCCTTCCCAAGAAAATGAGATAAACACTCCGGAGCATCTGATCCTCAAACCATGTGGAGGAATTCAATTGATTTCCTCCAGGCTTAGCTCAGAGAGAGGTCCAGGCACAGGATAACCTTCTCTTGGACATACCAGTCTAAGTCTAAAGTCTAAATCTTAAAGTCTAAGACCTTTAGTTTCTCCTTTAGTTTCCCTCCTCATACAGCCTATAGAATCATTTGCTTTTTCTCTTTGAGAACTTTTTTTTTTTAAAAGATTTTATTTATTTACTTGAGAGAGAGACAGAGGGAGCACAAGCAGGGGAAGTGCTCTCCACTTCCCATGTTATCTCTTACCATTTGTTTTTTTTAAGATTTGTTTTTTTTTAAGACACATATATATATATATATTTTTTTTTAAGATTTTTTATTTATTTTTTGATGGAGAAAGAGAGGCTAGCACAAGCAGAGGGAGCAGCAGGCAAAGGAAGAGGGAGAAGCAGGCTCCCCACCAAGCAGGGAGCTGGATGTGGGACTTGATCCCAGGACCCTGGGATCATGACCAAGCCGAAGGCAGGGGCTTAACCAACTGAGCCACACAGGCATCCCTATATATTTTTTTAGAGAGGGAAAGAAGGAGAAGCAGACTCCCCACCGAGCAGGGAGCCCAACGTGGGGCTCCATCCCAGAACCCAGAGATCATGACCTGAATCAAGGGCATACACTTAATCACCTGAGGCACCCAGGCATCCTGAGAACTTTTTTTTTTTAAGATTTTATTTATTTATTTGACAGACAGAGATCACAAGTAGGCAGAGAGACAGGCAGAGAGAGAGGAGGAAGCAGGCTTCCTGCTGAACAGAGAGCCCCATATGGGGCTGGATTACAGGACCCTGGGATATGTATGACCTGAGCCGAAGGCAGAGGCTTTAACCCACTGAGCCACTCAGGCACCCCGAGAACTCTTTTTTTTTTTTTTTTTAATATTTTATTTATTTGACAGAGAGAAATCACAACTACAGAGAGGCAGGCAGAGAGAGAGGAGGAAGCAGGCTCCCCACGGAGCAGAGTGCCCGACGCGGGGCTCGATCCCAGGACCCTGGGACCATGACCCGAGCCGAAGCCAGAGGCTTTAGCCACTGAGCCACCCAGGCGCCCCCAGAGAACTCTTTTTTAATATAGAAAATATAGAGAACACTAAAATGAACACCTTTGTCCTCACTACCAAGGATTGAAGATTGTTAATATTTTCCTCACACTTTTTTTGACCTATTTAAATAAAACAAAATATCACAGATATTTTGACACCCTTTTGGGGCTCGACTTTAATCCTCTGTTACATCCATGCTCCACTGCTCCCACATGGTGAGTCAATGGTGGTTCACAAACCTGTTTATTCCAGTTGTTCTTGTTTAATTAAATATTGTGCAACGTGATGAAATATGAATGGGAGGAAAAATAATTTATCTCCATGAAAATTAAATTCAGTGCTTTAGAAAGATTTAATAAAGGCAAATCAATAAAAGAAACTGCTGTGAATTAGGTATATGTATGACAACTGTAAAAGATTGATGGTGTTTTGCGTAAATTATAAAACCCAGAAGGATTCTGCGTTGCAAGCACTTTGCATGTTTTTAAGTTCTTGTTCCACTTTAAAGAAGTCAAAACTGAAAGCCTTAGGCGATACACTATTGCTGTGGTTTATGAACAAAGAAGGGATGCTGAATTCCAAACAGTGGATTCATATGCAAAGTAAAGGCGGTCCTACTTGGAAAGATTGTCAAATGAGTATATATTCATGCAAATTAAAATGAATATTTAAAGTATGCATGTATGTGTGTGGCAAAAGCTATAAATTAAACAGAGAGGTCCATGAGTAAGAGAATGGGAATTAAAATTGGTAAGTAGAAGGTAAGAAGTCATTCAGGAAGGTAAAGAGGATGGAGGCCAGATTTCAGGAGAGTAAGGTAAAAAATAAAACTACTATATGGAGAAAAATTAATCAAGAAGCTTAATAGAAATAAATCATTAATAACAAATGGTAAGAGGGATGCCTGTGTGACTCAGTCGGTTAGAGGGGTTAGGGGTCAGACTCTTGATTTCAGCTCAGGTCATGATCTCAGGGTCATGGAATTGAGCCCCACGTCAGGCTCCCTCCTCAGTGGGGAGTCTGCTGGAGATTCTCTCCTCTCCCTCTGCTCTTCCACTGCTCGTGTGTGCATGCCTGCGCTCTCTTTTTCCCTCTCTGAAAAAATATATAGGGATGCCTGTGTGGCTCAGTTGGTTAAGCCCCTGCCTTCGGCTTGGTCATGATCCCAGGGTCCTGGGATCAAGTCCCACATCCAGCTCCCTGCTCGGTGGGGAGCCTGCTTCTCCCTCTTCCTTTGCCTGCTGCTCCCTCTGCTTGTGCTAGCCTCTCTTTCTCTGTCAAAAAATAAATAAAAAATCTTAAAAAAAAAAATATATATATATATATATATAAGTGTCTTAAAAAAAACAAATCTTAAAAAAAACAAATGGTAAGAGATAACATTTACTGAATGCTTATTGCATGTGGGCATGATCCCAGACAATTTCCAGGCACTGTTTTTTCACAAACAACTTAGGAGGTAAGTACAACATTGTCTGTACCAAGTTAGACAGCTAGAAAGCGAAACAGATTTTTCTGTTAAAGCACATTCTGGGGGCGGGGGAAACCTTAAGATTTTTCTGATGAGAGAATATCCTAGGGAAAAAAAAATTATAAAAGGTTTAAATCTATAGCAAACTAGGGGCGTCTGGGTTAAGTGACTGACTCTTGGTTTCAGCTCAGGTCACGATCTCCATGTGTCTTAGAATCAAGCCCTGTGTTGGGCTCCACATTCTGTAGGGAGTCTGGTTGAAAGACTCTCTCCCTCTGCCCCTCTTCCTGCTCTCTCTTTCTCTCTCTCTCAAATAAACAAATAAATCTTTTAAAAAACGAACTGTAAGTTATTAAGTGTTCTTGCCAATATTCACTTAAATGTACAAGTTTTCCCTCTTTACCTAGGTGATTAAAAAATTCATCCTTAACAGTTCTGAAGTCCCTTCTAAGTTCACTCAAGTCCCACAGACCAGATGGAGGAAGAAAATACGAGAAAAAAAAAAAAGTCATGTTATGCCTTATAGCTCAGCATAAGGGATGCAGTGAGTGTTCTAAATAATCTGGTCCTACCCTACTTCAGAAACCAAGTTATTTTATTAGCATCTAAAAACAAATAGGGGCACCTGGATGGCTCAGTTGGTTAAGCAACTGATTCTCGATTTCAGCTTCGGTCATGATCTCAGGGTTGTGAGACTGAGCCTTGTGTTGGGCTCCATGCTGAGTCTGGAGCCTGCTCCCTCTCCCTCTGCCCCTCCCCCACTCAAAAAATTTTTTTAAAAATGTAATGTTTAAATTTTACTCGTTTCTATCTTAAAGGTGGTCTCTGATTTTGTCTCTAATTCTGATTGGGACCTTACTATTTTCTCCAACATAAACACAATAAACAGTGCTGCTGAATAAAACTAACTGAGTAATTACTTCAAGAAGAAGAAAAAGGATATTTCCAAATGACTTAAGTAACTTTTGTGTGGTTTATTCAAAAATTTAAAAAAAAATGGAAATTTCATCAAAGAAAAGCAATAAATTCAAGGGTAGTTCTCTTCAGAAGAAAAGGCTAAGCTAAGTGTATAAGTAAAGCTATCTGAAGAGAAATAGTATGAATATTCTTTTCACATTAATGACTCTGAAACCAGTTATCTGCAGAAAACATGACAGATTGAATTTCCATGGCTAATTAAGAACAGATACAGGTTTGTACCTTTGGGATTCTGGCAGCAATGATTCTCATTTTGTGTCCCCTACCAATTTACATTTGCACAAAGTGAATGTGACAGTGATAGCCAGATTAGACTGATTATTTTGTCAAATACTGAGTTGCAAAACAACAGAGTCAGAGTAAAGGCAGAGTCACAGAATTTAACCTCTTTTTTTTTTTTTTTAAAGATTTTATTTATTTATTTGACAGAGAGAGATCACAAGTAGGCAGAGAGACAGACAGAGAGAGTGAGAGGGAAGCAGGCTCCCTGCTGAGCAGAGAGCCCGATGTGGGACTCAATCCCAGGACCCTGAGATCACGACCCGAGCCGAAGGCAGCAGCTTAAACCACTGAGCCACCCAGGCGCCCCAGAATTTAACCTCTTGAGACATTAATTATCTCACAGTTTTAAACACTGTGGCTCTAATAAATGAACAACAGACTAATACTTAGTATATGTTACTGATTTTTCTAGCTATGGGAAGAAACAATAGCAAATTAATTAGATTCTTATTTTGCTTTTCCAATTAATTCTTACAGTCTACATTTGAAGACTCTAAACCCAATAAAAGTAAGATATGACTCTAGAATCTACAAATCAGTGCATAGGAACAGTTAACCCTGAAATAGATCCAAGAATGTATAAAAACCTACTTACTATCTAATAATGGAAGTATCACTAACCAATAGATACAAAATGGATTATTTCACAAAAGACCTTGTGAAACACAGTTATTTGAAAGAAATTCAAATTCACTTTGTGCCAAAATAATTTTGGAGAAATTTGAACGGCAATACACATTTTAACCATTAAAAATACTAGAAGAAAATACGAAATTTTAGTCGTATTTAACTGATCTCAAAAGTTAAAAGGATATTTTAAACGTAATATCCCTGGAAATATAAGAAAGGAAATCTCAAGAGGTTTTTTAGTATATTCTATCCCATGTTTTGTTCAAGCACTGCTTCTGTGAAAGTCCTTACATATGTACCTTTTGCAAAGATGGTATATTCCTAACATTTTTAAAAAAGATTTTATTTATTTATCAGACAGAGAGAGTGCTCGAGAGTACAAGCAGGGGGAGTAGCAGACTGCCTGCGGAACAAGGAACCTGATGAGGGGCTTAATCCCAGAACCCTGGGATCATGACCTGAGCCAAAGGCAGACACTTAACCAACTGAGCCGGGTGCCCCTTCCATTAATGGTTAATGAGAGTTCTTGTCTCGACTCCTTTTCCAGCCCTACATATTATCCAACTTAAAAGGTTTTTGCCAATCTGATAAGTATCTCATTGTTGCTTCTTGCACTTTTACATTTTTTTTTTCTTAATTTAGCTCTTTAATCCACTTGCCATTTTATTTTAAGGCTTGTCCAAGTTAAGGACTTCACCATTTTTCCCCTTCAAGATATTGAATGTTCCACCAAAGAGACAGCCAGGTGTCATAACATCAGTGAATTATCAGTCAGTCCTTTCCTCAATTGTTTGAAATGTCACACCCATCATATACTAGTTTGCATGTATATATTGATCCCTTTTTGGACTCTTGGTTCCATTTTGTAGGTCCTTTTGGACATTTATCTGCCAATGCCAACTTATAAAATATTCTGGTAACTGCAGGGCACCTAGCTATCTTAATATTCCTCTTTTTCAATAATATTCCTTTTTTTTTTAAAGGTGTGGTTAGTTCTTTTAGTTTTTCTTTTTTTTTCTTTTTTAAAGATTTTATTTATTTATTTGACAGAGAGAGAGAGAGAGAGAGAGAGGGCACAAGCAGGGGGAGCTGCAGACAGAGGGAGAGGGAGAAGTAGGCTCCCGGCTGAGCAGGGAGCCTGATATGGGGTCTGATTCCAGGACCCTGGGATCATGACCTGAGCCAAAGGCAGACACTTAACCAACTGAGCCACCCAGGTGCCTCCATCCTGACTCTTCTTATCCATTTTCTCTTCTGGATAAATTTTAGAATCAACTTGTCCAGTTAAATCAAGTTGTGGTGAGGGGGTGCTCATTGTCTCAGCTGGTAGAGCATGTGACTCTTTATCTCAGGGTCCTGAGTCCAAGCCCCACATTGGGTGTATAGAGCTTACTTAAAAAAAATCCAGTTGAATTTTGATTAAAATGATACTAAATTTGTAGATTCATTTGGAACAAACTAAGTTTCTCATCCAGGAATTGTGCATGTTTTCCCACTTTTATTCAGAGATTTATTTTTTCCTTTAGGAAATTTCATGGTTTTCTTCATATGAAGAAAATTTTACACATTTCTTGCTGAATGAATGAATGAATGAGTCAGTGAATTCACAAAATAACTTTTTGTGGTAGATTCAGGGGATGTAGCGATGAACAAGACAAGTTTCCTGTTCTCACAGAGCTTACGTTCTATTTGAGAAAGGTGGTCAATAATCAATAAATTTAAAAGATCAGATAGTAAGAAGTCCTCTGTAGAGAGTTAAAGTAGGTTTATTGTAGAAGCTACGTATAGAAAACAGGCTTGTGCCATGGAAACTTGATTACGGCAAAAGGGCCGCAGTGACCACCTGGCTCAATACAGGCAGACCCATCAGTCCACCCAGCTCAAAATGTCCATAAGCCCTAGCTGACCAATGGACTATTTACATCCAGGCATCCAGGCACAGTTACCAAAAAAGGGAAAATTCCTTATGTCCTCATACCTCCTTGCCTTCCCAGTTTAAATACAGCCCCCACCTATTGCCTTGTGGCAGACAGTCATCGCTCCTTTGCTGTCCAGCCCACTGTTCCCTTGCAGTGTATTCAATAAACTTCTTTCTTCTTTGTTCTGCCTGGGGTAAATTCTTTCATTGACGGCACCACTGGCTTTCACCCAATCGTCACCCCACATTTGTCTCCTACGTCCAACCAGGTGGAGATAATATGTGATAGAGATATTGGGTGGCTATTTTAGACTGGCTAACTAGGAAAGTCTCAATATTTAGACCAAGGTCTGAATAGCAAGAATCCATCTTCATTATACTGCTAGAGGTGAAGTGAGCATTCTAAGGAGAGGGAACAGCTAATGCAAAAAGTCCTAAGGCCATTAAGTAGCTTGGTTCTTTCAAGGAACAGGAAGCAGGCCACTGAGGCTGGAGTGTAGTGGGGAAGGGGAAAACTGTTAAGAAATAATGTTAGACAAACATTTAGGGACCAAATATATCATGTAGGTTTTCTTTTGTTTGTTTGTTTTTAAAGATTTTATGAATTTGTCAGAGGAAGAGAGCACAAGCAGGGGGGAGCAGCAAATAGAGGGAGAAGAAGCAGGCACCCCACTGAGCAGGGGGCCTGAAACATGGTTGGATCCCAGGAGCCTGGGATCATGACCTGAGCCAAAGGCAGACACTTAATCAACTGAGCCACCCAGGCGTCCCTCATATAGGTTTTCATAAGGATTTTGCATATTATATTATTTTATTATTTTTATTAAAGAATAATTGACATACAATATTGTATTCGTTTCATGTGATATTTATATGCATTATGAAATGGTCACCACAAAAATATAGCTACATCTGTGACCCTACAAAGTTGTTACAATATTATAGACTATATACCCTATGCTTTACATTGCATCCCTGTCTTATACATTTTATTTTTTTATTTTATTTTTTTAAAAGAAATTTTATTCATTTATTGGACAGAGAGAGAGAGAGATCACTAGTAGGCAGAGCAGCAGGCAGAGAGAGGGGGGGAAGCATGCTCCCCACCAAGCAGGGAGCCTGATGTGGGTTCGATCCCAGGACCCTGAGATCATGACCTGAGCCGAAGGCAGAGGCTTAACCTACTGAATAAGACAGTGTATAACCCCTGTATAAGACAGGAGCCCCTGTCTTATACATTTTAGAACTGGAATATTGTACCTCTTAATTCCCTTCACTTATTTTATCTATCTCCCCACCCCCATCCATATTATTTTAAATGTGATGGGAAGTCATAGAGTGTAGTGAGTAGCAAAATGACTTGATCTGATTTATGATTTCGAAAGCTCATGACAGTAGCCAGTGGAAAAAGGACTGCAGGGGGACAAGAATGAAAGAAAAGAGACTAGTGGGGAGACTAATGTAGTGGTTCAAGTAGGGCGTAATAGTGGTTTGGGCTGGGCTGATAGTGGTAGGGGCAGTGAGAAGTGGTAGGTGGGTTCATTCAGTATTCATCCTGGAGATTTAGTCAAAAGGATTTGCTGATAGATTAGAAGGATTGGAAACTGGTGGGAGGATGGAATGGGGAGGAGAATGGAGGAAAGAGAACAAAAAAATTCCTAGGTTTTGATTTTTTAAAAAATATTTTATTTATTTATTTGAGAAAGAGGAAGAATGAGCAAGGGGAGGAGCAGAGGGAGAAGCAGCAGCAGACTCCCTGCTGAGCACAGAGCCTGCCACTGGCCTCTATCCAGGATGCTGAGATCATGATCTGAGCCAAAGTCAGATGCTTAACCGACTTACCAGGCACCCGAACCCCTATTTTTTTTTTTTTTTTTTAAGATTTCATTTATCTATTTGAAAGAGAGAGAACACAAGTAGGTAGAGAAGCAGGCAGAGAGAGAGGGGGAAGCAGGCTCCCTGCTGAGCAGAGAACCTGATTCGGGCCTGGATCCCAGGACCCTGAGATCATGACCTGAGCGGAAGGCAGAGGCATAACCACTGAGCCACCCTGGTGCCCCTCAACTCTGAGTTTTTTGGGGGGTTGAATGGCATAGTGGATGGTGATGCTTACTGATGTGTGTTAAAACCGTGGGAGGAGAGCCATGGTCCTAGATGGCGTTACCAAGGGAGAGCATATAGGAAAAGAAAAGAGCTAAGGAACCCCTGGTCTCTCCCAACTATTTAAGGTCTGGCTAGGGAGAAATTAGCAACTGAAAATGAGAAGGGGTGGTTTGTCAATGGGGTAGGAAGAAAACCAGGATAGTGTGGTTTCTTTTATGCCAAGAGAAGAAGTTTTAAAAAAGAAGTGATGATTTTCCTTGCTACCAAGTTTCAAGAAGGAAAATGGTTCTATTTGCTTTTTCATTTGGAGCAGAGTCAGTAACAGAAAAGTCATCATTAGCTTTGGAAATAGAGAAGTCTGGTTATGTTACAAAAACAGTGCCAAAAGAATGATGGGGATGATTGCTTGTTTGGAATAGGTTTAGGAGAAATTATAAGGTAGGAATTAGAAGTAGAATTTAGATAGGGACAACTCTTAGAAAAAATCTTCCCGTGAAGAGAAGCAGAGAAATGGGCTAGTGTAAGGGGCCGGGTAGTTTTTGTTGTTGTTGTTAATTAAAACAGAAATCAGAACATGTCTGTGTGCAGATGCAAATGACCCTGTAAAAAAGGAAAAACTGAGGAGGTAGGAGCAAGAAAAGATAAATGGTGAAGTAAAGTTCTGGAGGAGAGAGAAGAAAGGATCTGGAACACAAATGGAGGGTTTAATAGTAGCAAGGCCACTTCATGAAGAGGAAAATGAGGAACTGAGAGGCCACAGAATTCGATGGAAAATGTGGATAACATTTTGAAAAAGTGGCTGAGATGTGACAAAAATAGTGGAAGAAAGGAAGACAGTGAACCAGGAACAAACGAAAGAGTTCCTAGGGATCAGTGGGTGATGACATCTTGGTGTAGAATGGTTGGCAGTACCTTTAAAAGAGCTTGGGTTTTGAAGAAGAAAGAAAAATGATATGGAGGCAACATGAAGAGCAGGTTTGAAGATAAGAGTGAAGTAAAATAATCTACTCCACTTGGAAAGTTGCAAGAGAGGTAGTTTTGCCAGGTGATAAACCAGTTTTCAGTTGGAACAGGAAGTTGATGGGAACATTTAGAGAAGAGGTGAAGAATAAAGGGGAAATGGCTGTTAACAGATGTTGAAATCTTAAGTGTGGAGTGAAATGGTTAGAATGGTTAGTGAAAAGTAGACACTGAATCAGATTAATGAAAGTGGAGGGTAGCATGGAGATGCTAATCAGGCTAATCGTATATGACCTGGAGGCTACTGGTTGTGATTGAGTGAAAAGGATTATAAAGCAAGGTGGAATTATTTTTTTTGTAATCTCTATGGGAGGGAAGGAAGGTGGGCAAACTGTTAAAGATGAGTAATATGGAGCTACACAAACTGTTCTCTCTTGCAGGTCTCATGGTTTGGAGGCCACTGGATTAAAATGGCTAATTTTTCATTTAGGATTTTTGCATTTATAGTTATATAGTCTATAGATTTCCTCCTACTCTTTTTTTTTAAAAGATTTTATTTATTTATTTATTTATTTATATTTATCAGAGAGAGAGAGAGAGAGAGAGTGGGAGAGTACAAGCTGGCAAATTGGCAGGCAGAGGCAAAGAGAGAAGGCTCCCTGCCCAGCAAGGAGCCAGATGGGGGACTCAATTCCAGGTCCCTGAATCATGACCTGAGCTAAGGCAACTGAGCTACCTGGGCGTGGAGATTTCCTCCTACTCTTTTTTTTTTTTTTTTAAGATTTTATTTATTTCTTTGACAGAGATCTCAAGTAGGCGGAGAGGAAGGCAGAGAGAGGGGAAAGCAGGTTCCCAGCTAAGCTGAGAGCCTGATTTGGGGCTCAATCCCAGGACCTCAGTATCATGACCTGAGCTGAAGGCAGAGGCTTTAACTCACTGAGCCACCCAGGCGCTCCATCCTCCTACTCTTAATAATTGTTAGGTTTTAATAACTGGATTGTGATCATCTTTCAAAACAAGCTGGGACTTTATCCAAGTATTTTCACCTTGAAACTATGTGGTCTAGTGTATTTTGATACAGGGGCTTATCTCTTGACTACATTTATTTTCTACGTAACTGTAATTTTATGTAATTCGTATTCTCTACATTTTGAACTGATTTGGTTAATCTTATTTTTATTGGTTCAAAGAGTTTTCCTATTTGTACTTCTCCTGACTTTTTTTTTTTTTTTTTGGTGCCAATTGTTGGATGAACTTTTTCCTCACTCCCGTTTCTGTATTAGTATCACTCCATTTGAGACTCTCAGAAAACTGTACAGGAAAGGGCACACCGGAGTATTGATGGTGAAGTGGCTAAAATCGGGAAAAAAATAACTTCTTCTTTTTTAAAGTGAACTTAAACTGATTCCCTGCAATAAAATTTGCTGCCGAGAACATACTAACCTCCCTACTCTTGAAGCTTCCTTTGTGGAAATTGGTGCAAAGGTTTCAGAGCTTACAATACGGCGTACTGGGTGAAGAGGTGGGAACGTAACCAAATTGTTACAGCACAGGAGCGCTTGGCAGTTCCGGCAACCTAATTTCAAGTGGCAACTTCAAGTGATACACCAAAGGAATAAAATACTTAACCCAGGGCTCGTTGGAAAAAGTACTAGGCTTAATAAAAGCTGAAAAGATCTGTTTAAAATTAGTTAAAATATAACTCTTCTAAGCCTCTGACATACCTAGTTAGGTGAGACAGGACTGTTCAGCGGATGGTGGAAATTTTCCCAAGCTTCCTTAACAACACAAACTGGACTGCCTGCTTCAACTCCCGGTCGGATACATCCCACCCAAATCCTGTAAGGAGTGCCACACTTTTTTGCAGGGTGCCCACAAACGACCTTCCAAAGTGCGGTTTCCCGCCATTTCACTTCAAGGAATGGAAGGTTTCTCCCCCGCCGCTCAGCTTCTCTACACTCCTGGGAGGCCCGAGCCTACGCGGCTATCCCCGCAGGGCGAGCTGTGAAACGCCAAGGGCTATAGGCTGCATTACGATCCTGGCGACTGAGCCCAAAAGGTGACGCCCAGGCTGCTCGGTAAGTACTCAGCGTACGACGAAAACCCGGAGAACGAAAACACCCAAGGCAAAAGAGAAAGCCAAGCCCGCGGCGGGCCCAGGGCCCGCGGAGGAGCACGGTGCGCGGCCGTTGCTGGGAGGAGCGAGGGTTGGGGGTGGAGGGCGGGCTTGGTCCAATTCGACTCCGGATTGGTCCGGTCCAGAGAGCCGAGTGACGACAGCCGGGGAGAACGTCTGATTTGTGTGGTGGGCGCGGGCAGGAGGGGAAGCGCATTGCGCAGGCGCAGCTGCTCGGCTCCTCTCGCCCTAGAGCTCCGGCCCAGCTCTCGCGGACAAGTCCCGACATCGCGCGCCCCCCCTCCGGGACCGCCCCCTCCCCCCTCTCGACGTCGTCGAAGATAAACAATAGTTGGCCGGCGGGCGCCGAGTGTGTCTCCCGCCGCCGGATTCGGCGGGCTGCGTGGGACCGGCGGGATCCCAGCCAGCCGGCCATGGCGGGGCTGTACTCGCTGGGAGTGAGCGTCTTCTCCGACCAGGGCGGGAGGAAGTACATGGAGGACGTTACTCAAATCGTGGTGGAGCCCGAGCCGACGGCTGAAGAAAAACCCTGGTCGCGGCGGTCACTCTCTCAGCCGTCGCCTCCGCGGCCGTCACTGCCAGCTCTTGCTGGCAGCGAAGTCTTGGGGAAAGGCCCAGCGGTGGCAACCCGAGAGGCTCGCGACCCTCCCCCGAACGCCGCGGCCTCTCCAGCTCCCGGTCGCTGCTGCCGCCGCCGTTCCTCAGTGGCATTTTTCGCCGTGTGCGACGGGCACGGCGGGCGGGAGGCGGCACAGTTTGCCCGGGAGCATTTGTGGGGTTTCATCAAGAAGCAGAAGGGATTTACGTCGTCCGAGCCGGCGAAGGTTTGCGCTGCCATCCGCAAAGGCTTCCTCGCTTGTCACCTCGCCATGTGGAAGAAACTGGGTAAGTTCGCTGCTTGTTTGCCGCCCGCCTCTTTTTCGGGCAGTTGAGGGCTCTTCTCAGAGCGCCAGCACCGCGTGGCCCCCGGCTCCGAGAGCGCTACAAAGTGCACATTGGTGGGAGTGAAGTCTCTCCTCGTTCGGGTCGCGCTTTCCAGGGTGGAGGGCCGGCCAAAGTGGCCCCGGGTGAGATCGGATCGTTCTATCCCGCCGCCGCCTGGCGCCTTATTTCCACCCTCCCAGAAGCCAGGGAAGCGGTCCTCTCCCGGCTTCACTTTTTTGGTGGCAGGCTGCGAGTAGTGTTTGAAACCTGGCGCCAGATTTTGGCCAAAAGATGAATTCAGAACACTTGGTACCTGAGCCCCACGCAAAGGAAGCCGGAGACGGCAGAAATGAGACTGCTGCTTTAGAATCTGTCATAATTTTGCTCTTGAAGGACTTGTCCCTGTCGGGTTGCCTCCTACCGGTGGTGTCAGTTCACCAAATTGACCCTAGGTGGCTGGCAGTTGACGTATACTGTAGACTAAGAAGGTCAAATGTAATCCAGCGACTTAAATAAAGTCTTGGGAGGAATTCGGTTGTGTTGATCATAAAATGGGTTTAGGATCTTTATGGTTGTACTGCTTATGAAAAACAAAAGCGAAGAATGCGTTGTTAGGTCTTAAACTGGCCCCACGTTAGGGGTGTGTGTTAAATTCTCCTAGGGCTTTTTAAAGGTATACTTTTTTTTTTTTTTTTTAAGTTGCCTTCGCGAATTGCTGTCAGATAGTTCTCACCAGTTACCAGTTACAAGTTGTAACTGCCGGTCAAAGTTATAAGAGATAGGAAATTACTGATCAGCTAAAAGGAAATAACTTACTTCTAAAGATTCGGCGGAATTGTAGTTTCATCTAAACTTTAAATTAGTTTTCTAACGTATCCTGTGTTTCTGTACCCGACATGTGTTATCATACAGACTTAGAGCTGCTTTTGCATTGCGCTGTATGAATGGCGTGAGTCTTTTTTAGAGAAAAGATAATAATTTCTGTCATTTAAAAAAATCCTCTTGTTTAATGGTAGCATAATGTTGCTTTATTTATAGCAGAGGGATAGAGAGAGAAGAGTGTCAAGATTGGTCAAACAGAGAACATTTTTTACAAAGGTATTGTCATAGAATTGTAGACTAGCTTCTTTTGAAGTCTGTTTTCTGTTTGTCTGGCTTTCTGCCAAAAATTGTTTGATTGACTCATAGAACAACCAGTCCTCCTGTCAGAGGCGTTTCCCATCCAATCCCAGAGGCCCCTATTATTTGTTTTGTTTTTGTGTAGGCAGAGCAGAACTGCAGTGTATTCCAGAAATATGTCATTTCATTGCTTGCAGGGCAACCAGGAGTGGACACCAAGATAACTAGATAGAGGAAGATTAGACACGAAGAACTATGAAGACTACTATGTTTATTTTGCAGTACACTTGGAGCAGCATGAATTTGCCATATATTTGAGCTAAAAGAATAAAGCATAACCCTGTTACTTGGGCATTTTTTTTTATAAAGCATGGACCATGCCATCAAATGCGAATGTGTATGTTTTTTTGACATACACGTGCTTTTTGAGTCAAACGTTGACTCCTATGAGGTGTGGTTTAGAGCTTTATATACCAAATACTCAAATTTGCTTTGTTCCACAGCCAAGCCTTGTACTCCGTCCTTGAAACTTGAATTAAAAAAAAGAAAATGCTGAGTGTATGAAAGTCTTGACACAGGAGATGCAGGTTTTTAAGAAAAATTGTACTTCAGTCCCAAATTCATGGGTGGCTCCTCAATTTCTATAAAATAAACAAACTGCAGGTTGTAATCTGCAGGCCAAGCCCTTTCCACTCCAACTTTAGACTCCCTGTTCAATTTTATCTGTTACTCACATTTCCAACACAGTCTACTCATCTTTTCCCCATGGCACACTGAAATACTCCATTTTCTTGAATTCTCCCCCAAAAAAGAAAACTGAAAAATAAACTCCTCAATCTCTAAGTCAGTTTGTTTTCTTCTGTGAAGACTTGTTTCTTTTGGAATTAAGCATTCTTTGTTTCTACTTTTGTAGTGCTCGTTAGGTTATAGCAGTGCTTCCCAAACTTTTTGTTCTTACAACCCTTTTTACTCTTAAATGATTGAGGACCCCAAAGATCTTTTGTTTATGTGGGCTACATCTGTCATATTTACTCTGTGAGAAATTAAAACAGAAAATTTATATTTATTAACCTATTAAAAATAAAATAAATATATGTTAATATATTTAAGTGAATATACTATTCATAATTCATTATATCTCTTTAGTAAATATTCATTATTAATATATAATTTAAATGAAAAGTCACTTTTTTGAAATTAATACTGAAATAAATATTTTCATAACTGCTTCTGCATTCTCTCTGTTGTGCTGTGTTGTCTGGTTGAAGTATGGAAACAAGGCAGCCTCACATGTATAGTAGGAAAAGGGAGGAATAGTTTAGTAGTGGTTTTCAGATAATTCTGGATATTCTACACCAAAGTGATTGTTTCTTAAGGTTAATAAAAATGGAATCTGAAACCTTATCAAAGGACTTTTTGTAGTTTTACATTGAAATCCCGTTGGTCTGTCTTGCACTTTTTAAAAAGATTTCTTTATTTATCTATCTGAGAGTGAGAGAGAGAGCACAAGCTGGGGCAGGGGGCAAAGCGAGAAGCAGACTTCCCACTTAAGCCCCATGTGGGGCTGGATCCCAGCACCCTGGAATCATAACCTGAGCTGACCGCAGGTGCTTTACCGACTGAACCACCCAGGTGCCCTTGTCTTGCACTTTGAATAAATCTTTTACCTGTGTGTAATTTATGACATGGTACATTAGTTGCTTGGAAAATAGTATTTCACTGAATTATGCAGATCTAAATACTGATGTATTTTTTTATGTAATATGAAAATAGCACATTTGTTAATATTTCTGATCTCATCAGAAAAGTTCATCTATCTATCTAGTTCACTGTAGTGAACTATCTAGTTCACTGTAGTGGATACACATTTTCCAAATGTAAGTTTTTTAAGCAGCAATTAGAAATTTATCATTGGTAACAAATATTCTCAGTTGTTTTTCCTTTCTTTTTCTTTCTTTTTTTTTTTTTTTTTTTTTAAGATTTCATTTATTTATTTGACAGACACAGCAAGAAAAGGAATACAGTCAGGAACAGTGGGAGAGGGAGAAGCAGGCTCCCTGCCTGTTCTGGGTCTCAATCCCAGACCCTGGGATTATGACTTGAGCCCAAGGCAGACACTTAAAGACTGAACCACCCAGGTGCCCTTCTTTTCTTCTTTCTTTCTTTTTCTTTTTTCTTCTTTTTTTTTTTAAAGATTTTATTTATTTAGTTGACAGAGAGAGAGATCACAAGTAGGCAGAGAGGCAGGCAGAGAGAGAGGAGGAAGCAGTCTCCCCGCAGAGCAGAGAGCCCGATGCGGGGCTCGATCCCAGGACCCCGAGATCATGACCTGAGCCGAAGGCAGAGGCTTAACCCACTGAGCCACCCAGGCGCCCCTTTCTTTCTTTTTCTTTTTTCTTTTTTTTTTTTTTAGAGATTTTTGTTTGTTTGTTGTTTTTAAGATTTTATTTATTTGACAGAGAACACAAGCAGGAGGAGCAGCAGGCAGAGGGAGAGGGAGAAGCAGGCTCTTCCCCGAGCAGGGAGCCCAACACAGGGCTCAATCCCAGGACCCTGGGATCATAACCTGAGCCAAAGGCAGGCACTTAACAACTGAGCCACCCAGGCACCCCGTCATTTGTTTAGTTTTGAAAAAAATGTATGTCAGATGCCCAAGTCTTACTAACATAGTTTATCAGTCTTCAAGTAAAAATGATGATCCATGAAAAATGAGGTTAGTTCATTCCATAATTCACAGAGTCAGAAATACTTTTCTTCTAGATAGATATACTGTTCAACAGAATCCTGTTGTACACTACTTCCCTTTTTGTCATACAGAATATAAAAAGATGTATATTCATGGGTGGAGGCTTAATAAAATTTTTATTGTGATATCAGGGACATTCTTAAATAAAACTGGTTTGCCTTTTTTTTTTTTTAACTGCAAGTGGGTGTCTATGGAGAATACAGTGACTGCTAGCTCATTTTGGTGTCACTGCCTCGATTCCTAATAAAACCAGCAGTTGTTTTTTTTTTTAAAGATTTTATTTATTTGACAGAGAGAGATCATAAGTAGGCAGAGAGAGAGGGAAGCAGGGTCCCTGCTGAGCAGAGAGCCCGATGTGGGGCTCGATCCCAGGACCCTGAGATCATGACCGGAGCTGAAGGCAAAGGCTTTAACCCACTGAGCCACCCAGGCGCCCCTAAAACCAGCTGTTTTTGAACCATCAGTGCAAATGTCAACACAGTGAAAAGGGCAAATAAACTCTTAGAATTATTATGAAAATAGTTTTGGCTTTCTGAAATTCCTGTAAAGGTCACACAGACTACTGTGACATAACCAATATGTTTTATCTGCCTCTCAGAGAAATTTTGAGGTCTTTGGTAGGGGGGGATCTTATATACTTCATCATTAATCTGTAACAGCTGATTCCTTGCTCAAAGTAGCTGTTAGTTTAGTTGAATTTCTGTGGGTGAAATGATTAAATTGGCTTTGTTACTTTTATTTTTTTAATTTAAAAAAATTTCCCCCTTTAAAAGTTGTAAAATACACATAAGATTTACCATTTTAGCCAATTTTATGTGTACAATTCAGTTGTATTAAGTACACTCAGAATATTGTGCACCCATCACCACTGTCCATTTTCAGAATTTGTTCATCATCCCACAGAAACTCTAATCATTTAATGGTAGATTCCCATTACCCTCTTCTCCAGCCCCTGGTAGTCTCTGTTTTCCTTTGTGTCACTATGAATTGCTTATTCTAGGTACTTCATGTAAGTGGACTCATATAGTATTTGTCCTTTTGTCTTATTTTACTTAGCATACTGTCGTTAAGGTTCATCCAAATTATAGTATGTATCAGAATTTTTTCCTTTTTAATGGTGAATAATATTCTATCCTATGTGTATATGACATTTTGTTTATCCATTCATCTGTTGATGGACATTTGGGTTGTTTCCACCTTTTGGCTAGTATGAATAATGCTATTGTGAATAAAGGTATGTAAGTGTTTGGGTCTGTTTTCAGTTCTTTTGGGTAGAAACTCTAGAAGTGGAATTAAAGTCCTTTTTTTTTCATTTATTTTCTTATTTTTATTTCTTGATCTCAAGTTACAGTATGTGCCTAATTTATGTATATTCACATGTATGGATTTACTGTTCTTATGTTTGCCTTTTAAGAAATAATGTTTTAAAGTTTGTGCTTTTTTTAGGTTTGTTCATTTGAAATAATGTTCTTTTTGCCTCTTTTGATAGTTCAAAGAAAGTAGTGAACAAATTGCAGTTTTAGTTCCTATGAGTCGGGAACTATGGTTTACTTAGGTTATCAAGAGAGCCCCTGGAAAGATAATAGTACATTGTTGAAATAAATGTGATCTCTGCTGTGATTGTGGGAAATTTACAACAGTATTTGTAGAGGAAGATGAAATATGGAATTTTTTTTGGAAGGGCTGTTACTTCCTTCCCGTTTTTGATTTTCAGTATTTAATAATACTGAAAAAAATATATATATAAATATTTCAGAAATTGCTAGAGAGAGTGTGTGTGTATGTGTGTGGCATGCATGCATTACTTTTGCTGGTATAAAATGATTCCAAAATAATAAAATGTAGGTCATGAATATGTCTACAAAGATTTTTTAAATTTCTTTTTCTTTTTTTAATAATGTTTTAAATTTTAATTCCATATAGCTAAAATAAAGTGGAAGTTTCGCTACCTTACTGTGATTGAGGATCAGAGCATTTACTCTATAAAGAGTATGACCAAGGGAGGGGTGCCTGGGTGGCTCAGTTGTTAAATGTCTGCCTTTGGCTTAGGTCAGGATCCCAGGGTTCCTGGGATGGAGCCCTGCATCGGGCTCCCTGTGCAGCAAGAAGCCTGCTTCTTCCTCTACCACTCCCCTACTTGTGTTCCCTCTGTCACTGTCTCTCTCTCTGTCAAATAAATAAAGAAAATCTTAAAAAAAAAAAAAAAAAAAAAGAATATGACCAAAGGAATCATGAAGGAGCTCGTCTTAACCTAAATTGTTGGTTATAGATTTGGCAGGTAGTTTTTGTTACCTCAAATTTAGAGAGACTGAAACAAAAGGAAAATGGGAGGGATAGAGGGAAAGACAAGGGTGAGTGAGATAGAGCTAAATTTGAAGAAGGGTTCTCTTAAATCCAAGAATTTATACCCATTTGGTATTTCTCAGTTTTTATTTTCAAGGACCTTCACCCTCTCACACATCACATGTTTGGAAGAGTTTGCCATATTTTTCAAGTACTAATTTTTTTTCTATTTTTGTTAAATCATTTTTTACTTTTGATCAGTATTAGATAACCTGTTACCACTTGTTCATATATCAATAATTCATTCCTTTTTACTACTGAGTAGTATTCCATTGTATAGCTACACCACGATTTGTTTATATATTCACCTGTTGATGGGTATCTGGGTTGTCTGCAGTTTTGGCTATTACAGATAAAGCTGATGTAAAGTTTTTCTTTACAGTAGAAGGCCACTAATAAATGTAGAAGGAATGATAGACTTAGAAAAACATATTTTTTAAACAAGATTTTATTTATTATTTGACAGAGAGAGACACAGCGAGAGAGGGAACACAAGCAGGGGGAGTGTGAGAGGGAGAAGTAGGCTTCCTGCTGAGTAGAGAGCCCGATGTAAGGCTCGATCCCAACACCCTGGGATCATGACCTGAGCCGAAGGCAGGCACTTAATGACTGAGCCACCCAGGCGCTCCAGAAAATCATGTTTAGTAATAATGATTTCAGTCAAGAAACATCAGTGAATGCTAAAAGTAGTGGGTGAAAATTAGAGGAATAGAATGATATGTTAATTTCTTATTGGGTAGCTTAGAGCAACAGAAATTTATTCTTGGGGCACCTGGGTGGCTCAGTGGGTTAAGCCTCTGCCTTCGGCTCAGGTCATGGGATCAAGCCCCGAACTGGGCTCTCTAATCAGCAGGGACCCTGCTTCCTCCTCTCTCTCTGCCTGCCTCTCTGCCTACTTGTGATCTCTGTCTGTCAAATAAATAAATAAAATCTTAAAAAAAAAAAAAGAAATTTATTCTCTCATGGTTCGGGAGGCCAGAAGTCTGACATCAAGGGACATCAAGGTGTTATCCTCTGTTTTGGAGGCTCTGAGGGAGAATCTGTTACATGTTCTCTCCTAGCTTCTGGTGGCTGCCCTCAATTTTGGCACTTCTTGGCTTGTAGATATATTATCTAGTCTCCACCGTCTTTATATCAGCTCCTTTATGTCTTCTTTCCTTCTCTTTTAAGGACACCTGTTTTAGGATTTAGGGCCCACTCTAATCCAGGATGATCTCTTCTTAAGATCTTTAACCTAATTATATCTGTGAAGACCCTTTTCCCAAGTAAGGTCACATTCACAGGTTCTGGGTGGGCCTATCTTTCATGGGGGAGGGGGGACCATTCAACACACTACAAGAATTTTTATATTATCTCAGATTATTTCCCCACAAATACTTATTAATTACAAGGAGGAAAAGGTTATAGTGGAGAAACCTGGTAGATACTATCTTAATCAAGTGACCAAAGGTAGCATCAATTTTAATGGATGAATTGAAACTGTATACCACTTGCAATAAAAAGATCGTATTTAACACTTCTGTGATATTCCTGCCAAAATGCATAATCTGAATACAAACATGAGGAAACATGAAACAAATCCAAATGGAGAGACAGTCTTGAAATGATTGGTCTAGTACTCTTAAAAAGCATCAAGGAAACAGAGGAATTGTTCCAGATTGAAAGACTAAAAGAGACATGATGAGTAAATATAATAAAGTGGTTCTGAATATTATCCTTTTATTATAAAGCATACTATTAGGATAATTGATAAAACTTTGATTAAGATCTCTAGAATAGATGTAGATTTCTGATTTTGTTCGTTGATTGTGAACATGTAGAATGCCCTTGTTTGTAGGAATTAGATAATGTAATTGTATTTGGGAGTGTAGTCTATCTTGTTGGCCATTTAGTCTCTGTCAGTGCAAGAAAAAGAAATTCTTTGGGGGCGCCTGGGTGGCTCAGTGGGTTAAGCCTCTGCCTTCAGCTCAGGTCATGATTCAGGGTCCTGGGATCGAGCCCTGCATTGGGCTCTCTGTGCAGCAGGGAGCCTGCTTCCCTATCTCTCTCTTTCCCTCTGCCTACTTGTGATCCCTTTCTGTCAAATAAATAAATAAAATCTTGAAAAAGAAAAAGAAATTCTTTGAATTATTCATGCAAAAAAGAAAAGGCAAACCTTAAGGAACAGGTCTCAGAAAGATGAGATATCTGAATATCTGCAGGAATTCAGGTAGCAGTTTCATCAGGGCCCTACTGCTACATGCATACCAGATAGCCAGGGTTATGTTTATTTGTTTCACTAAAGAGGATAAATCAGAAAAAGCAGCTGCATTTAGGGTCACCATTTGAATATAATCCATTGTCATTTTCCAAGAGCAATCAGACTTTCTACCCTGCTTTCTTGTTTTAATGGTGACAGCTAATCTTTGTGATTCTCTGAGAGATGAAGTAATGCTTTTAGTTTACTATTTTGGAGGACAGTATCATTAGTGGGATGCTCCAAAATCTTACACTTGGCCTTTTCTACTATAATAGACTTACCTATCAGTTAAGAGCTATGAGGGGAAACTGTTCATTGCTGCAGTTATTTGGGGACTAAACTACCTGTGGGATAGGTTTGGGAGTCCACAGAGTTTGAGGTGGACTGGATTCATAGTCTTATTTAGTACTTGACCTCCATGAGTCTTAGCTCCTGACCAGTGGACTGTGGTTTTGTTCTGTAGCTCCAGCTTTATCTTAGAGCATCCTTCAGTAGTTACTCAGTGATGTATTTCTTTCCTCTGCATAAGCTACACATGAAAATGGCCACATACCATTTTGAAGAAGATTAACAGTACTCCTTTAACTAAATGTGGAAGATTTTTTTGGTTTTTGTTTTGTTTTGGTCCTTTGAATCAAATAAGGCCTTATGAGTGACCATTCTGGAGATACATTTTTTTCTTCTGCCTTGTTGTCAGATAGGTAAGGTGGTAACCCTACCAACTTTGCTTTGGGTTGTTAACTGCTCCTGTCTGATCTGTCGCCTCAGAGTTCTCCCATCCCCACACAGAGAGCCAATTTTAGTTTCAGCCTCTTTTATTAGTATTCCTTGCCTAGAGAGGAGTCAATAAAAAATGTTTAAAAGATTTTGGTGTTTACATGATTACTTCCATAAGCATTTAAGTTGAAGAAAGTCATCTGAATCTTTCTTGGGAATGGATATACAGGATTCATATGCATGTAATAGAGTAATTATTTCCTCTCTTTCACTGTGTTTGTTTTCTGGAGCTGCTGTAACAAAGTTCCAAAAATTGGTTGTCTTTAAACAAAAGAAATTTATTGTTTCAGTTTTGGAGGCCTAAAGTTCTAGGTGTTGGCAGGGCCTTGCTCTCTCTGTACTCAACTCTGAAAGCTTTAAGGCAGACTCTTGCCTCTTTTAGCTTCTGATGTATTCTGGCAATCCCTGGCATTCCCTGACTTGTAGATGTGTCATTACTCTAGTACTCTAGTACTTCTAGTACTAGTACTTTGCATCTTCTCCCTATGTGTCTTTACATCATCTTCCTTCTGTGTTTGTCTTTGTGTTAAAGTTTTCCCTTTTTATAAGAACACTAGTCATACTGGGTCAGGGCCCACCCAAATGACCTTATTTTAACTTGATTACCTCTGAAAAGACCCTGTTTCCAAATAAGGTCACATTCTGAGGTACTGGGTATTAGGATTTCAAATATCTTTTTTAGAGGGATACAATTGAATCCATAATCCATCATTCCAAATCATATCAGTCAGTCATAACAAATTTATTGTTTTTCAGAGTCCTGTGGCCTTTTAGGCCAGGTCTGAGTCTAGGTTTGCACTACATGACCCAGAAAAGTTTTATAACCACAGTTCTAAGCTAGTATGCTGACTATAGACTGTCTGCTTATTTGCCTACTATTTCTTTATTGATAAGGTCAGCCTTATCTTACCACTGTATATAACATGGGCTGTTTGTTACCATCTGGACTGTTCCATAACTCATTGACATTTTTCTGAGGGATAGTGCCCTACAAACTATTTGTGATACAAGTTATATATTACAATTCTTTGAAAGTAACACTAACTTGGTCTGCATTAGGGAAGGAAAAGAACATGGGAATTTATTGGAAGGACATTCAGTAGGTCACAGAAGTAACTAGAAGACTAAACCAGGTCTCAGAGTGGACAGAACCAGGGTACCTCTGGGGCTCTAGGTGGTAGAAACTAGTGGACACTCATTGAAAGGTTTTAGTCTGTGGGATGGATCAGCTCCACAATTTTCTGGGATTATGCCTTTCTAAAATGCAAAAATCTGAAAGAGTCTGACTTAGTTTAGGTCATTTGCCCTCTGGGCTAGAACAAGCAAGTTTTTCAGTTGCATTAGAGAAAGACTGCATGCAGTGGAGGCTGTGTACTCCAGAACAGAATTGGGATGCTAGTACTAGGAGGGATGGGGGGCTGGACAGGTGCACACTATATTTAGTATTATTAATAAGGGCTCAAGTGAAAGCCACATAGCTTTATGCTTCATTTGGATTATTCCCTCAGGGAAAAAAATCAAAGCTGAATCATTTGTTTAAAGAATGTAGATCTTTTGATGGTTGTGCGTACTTGTTTTCAAATTGCTTTCCTGAAAGCTTTTATATCTCCATACCACTTTGGCGTTAGAATTCTGTAACAGCTCTTAGCATAGTGATTTAGGAGTATGTTATACTGCCTGGGTTTGAATCCCAGATTTTCCAGTTACTATCTATATGACCTTGGGTGAAGCTTCTTTGATCTGGAGCATCCTCATCTCTAAAATAGAGATGACGATAGTACTTCTCTCCTGAGAGTTACATAACTTGGTACGTATTATTTGGTACATGGTGAATACATAAGTACCTCAAGTTTTAAATTTATCACAAAAAAACATAAACATTCTGTACTTATTTATAATAGTTTTATTTTATTTAGAAGTTTCATACTTTTTTTTTTGAAAGATTTTATTTGACAGAGCGTGCACAAGTAGTCAGAGGGAGAGGGAAAAGCACACCCCCACCCCCACCCCCACTGAAGAGGGAGCCTGATGCAGGACTTGATCCCAGGACCCCAACACCAGGATCATGACACAAGCCAAAGGGAGATGCTTAACTGACTGAGCTGTCCAGTCGCCCCTAGAAGTTTTGTACTTTTGTTACAAAATTTATTTTTCTTTGTTTTAATGGCTCATACATATTTTCTTTTTTTTTTTAAATATTTTATTTATTTGACAGAAATCACAACTAGGCAGAGAGGCAGGCAGAGAGAGAGAGGAGGAAGCAGGCTCCCCGCGGAGCAGAGAGCCCAATGTGGGGCTCGATCCCAGGACCCTGGGATCATGACCTGAGCTGAAGGCAGAGGCTTTAATCCACTGAGCCACCCAGGCGCCCCTCTTACATATTTTCTTACTAAAAATACTTTCTATAAGTTAGAATTCACGTACTGTTTAATATGCTCCTCGGTTTTCTTTTTGTTGTTGTTGTTTTTAAGATTGTATTTATTTGACAGAGCGAGCACAAGCAGGGGAATAGGAGAGGGGAAGCAGGCTCACCACTGAGCAGGAAATCTGACAGGATTCCCTGAATCCTAGGATCCCAAGATCATGATTGAGTGGAACGCAGAGGTTTAACTGACTGAGCCACTCAGGCACCCAATATGCTCCTGGTTTTAAGAGATTTATTTATGAGGCATTTTTTTAAAAATTAAAAAATTAAAATGTAAAGTAGAAAACAAAAATTATAAAGATGTCTATTCCTTAATATATAAATTTATTGCAGTTTTAATCAGATCCTCAACAAGGTTTGTTTTTTTAAAGATTTATTTGAGAGATAGAACACGAGTGGGAGGGGCAGTGGGAGAGAGAATCTCAAGCAGATTGCACAGTGAGCACAGAGTCAGATGTAGGACTTGATCTCACTCATGACCCTGAGATCACAATCAGACCTGAAACCAAGAGTCAGGCACTTAAAAGACTGTGCTGCCCAGGTGCCCCAGGATTGGTTGGTTGGCTGGTTTGTTTTTTAATTTCCAAGTTGCTTCTCAAGTTTATATGGAAAAATTCTTGAGTATTGAGAAAGAATAATAATTGAGGGATACTTAAACTCCCAATTATTGAAAAGAACCATAAATAGAATAGTAGGATGAGTCTAGAAATAGATCTGAGGCAAAATGTAGCATATGATAAAAGGTAACTTTTCGAATGAAGAAAGCATGGATTTTTTTCGGTATTTTTAGATCGTTGCAGAATATCTCTTTGTACATGTTAGGGATTTTGACCAAAAAATGTGATTTAAATATTAATATTGTATCTTTGAATATCTTCCCTCCCTTTTTTAAGCTCTTTTTCTTTTTTTCCATCTTGTAGGTGCTTTTTGCAAACAGTTGGTTAATTTTAGGTAAATTTTGTTTTCTGAATGTGCCTAAAACCCTTTCTTTCTGGGAGTTCACCTCCTTAATTTATTGTGATAATAGATTTTTATTTTTGGGGGTTCTTAGCTGCAGAAAAAAAATTCTGTTTTAGCTTGCTTGAAAAGAAAAGGTTTTAGCAAGATCTGTAATTAACCCACAAGATAACTGAAAGGGCTGAAGAAACATTCAGCATACTCTAGGCTAAGCTTCTAGGAATAATAATATCTGTAACCATACTGGGAAATTAGATGGGCTAGGGAGCTGTGTGCTGTGATCTATGCCTGTAAAATTGATGCCTTCTTCCTGCTTCCTTTTTTTCTAACTTTAAACAAATTGTGAAATATAGCATACATATAGAAAAGGCCATAGAATGTAACTGTACACTTCAATGAAGAGTTGTAAAATGAACACCATCTGGTTAAGAAAGAGAGCATTGCCTGTACTACAGAAGCTCCCATATGTCTTTTCTCATCTCATATTTTTAATCTTCTCTCGGGGTAACCATCATCCTGACTTTTGTGGTGATAGTTCTGTAGGGGTTTACTTGTTTTCTTTTCTTTTAAAAGGTTTTATTGATTGATAGCCTGTGGGGTGGAGCAGAGGGAGAGGGAGACAGAATGTTGAGAGAGAGAATCTTAAGCAACCTGGACGTGGGACTGGATCTCAGGGCCCTGAGATCATGACCTGAGCCCATATGAGCCATGCAGCTCCGAACATTCTTATATTATGTGTGTACATGTACATTAATTCATGATCTATGTCTAGGGATAGTGAATAATCGAAGTGTACACATATCTTCATTTTTGATAATGCCTAGATGTTTTCTGAAGTGGTTATGTCAGTTTATACTCCCAAGAGTAGTTGATAGAACATGTTCCACATTCTTAATCACAGTTTCTATTGTCAGACTTTAATTTATGCAGTCTGATAATTATATAGTGGTATCTCATTGTGGTTTTTAATTTGTTTTTCCCTGTTGATTAAAGAAGCTGAACACCTTTGCGTGTCTTTTTTTTTTTTTTTCCTGTTTGGATTTCCTGTTTTGCAAAAGGCCTGTTTGAGCATTTTGTCCATTTTTCTGTTGCATAGTTTGTCTTGTTGATTTGTTTTGTAGGAGCATTTTTATATTCTTGATACCATCTTTGTGGTGTATTATTACAAACTACATTCTGTGTCTTTTCACTCTAGTAATGGTATCTTCTGATGAATAAAAATTCTTTTTTATTTTTTCCTAAGATTTTATTTATTTATTTGACAGAGATCACAAGCAGGTAGAGAGGCAGGCAGAGAGAAAGAGGAGGAAGCAGGTTCCCTGCTGAGCAGAGAGCCCGATGTGGGGTTTGATCCCAGGATGGTGAGATCATGACCCAAGCCAAAGGCAGAAGCTTAACCCACTGAGCCACCCAGGTGCCCCTGATGAACAGAAATTCTTTTTTTTTTTTTTTTAAGAATTTATTTATTTATTTGACAGAGAGATCTCAAGTAGGCAGAGAGGCAGGCAGAGAGAGAGGAGGAAGCAGGCTTCCCACTGAGTGGAGAGCCCGATGCGGGGCTTGATCCCAGGACACTGGGATCATGACCTGAGCCAAAGGCAGAGGCTTAACCCACTGAGCCACCCAGGTGCCCCGATGAACAGAAATTCTTAATTTTAATGGTAGTATAGCTTCTTAATCGTTTTCTTTATATGGCTAGTCCATCCTTTGTCTTTAGGAAGTCCCTTCCTATTCTGATGTCATGAGTGTACCTTCCTGTATTTTCTAATCTGTTTTAGCTTTGCATTTCATACGAGGTCATTTAATGTATCTGGAATTTTTTTTTTTTTTTTTTTTTGCTTGGCATCAGAGACCCAAAGTGTTCAGTTTACTATTTTGTTTTGTGTAATCTTGTTGCAATTCCATGTACCAAAAGTCAATCTTTTTTTTTTTTTTTAAGATTTTATTTATTTATTTGACAGTCGGAGATCACAAGTAGGCAGAGAAGCAGGCAGAGAGAGAGGAGGAAGCGGGCTTCCCGCTGAGAGGAGAGCCTGATTCGGGGCTCAATCCCAGGACCCTGGGATCATGATTTGAGCCGAAGGCAGAGGCTTTAACCCACTGAGCTGCCCAGGCGCCCCCCTTTTTTTTTTCTTTTTGAGATTCTATTTATTTGAATGAAAGGGAGGGGCAGAAGGAGAGGAAGAAGCTGACTCCCTGCCGAGTAGGGAGCCCAACCCTGAGGCTCAATCCTGTAACTGCCTGAGCCACCCAGGCACCCCCTAAAGTCAGTCTTTTCTCTACTATTCATATATCAAGTGTTTAAAAATGCAGGGGCGCCTGGGTGGCTCAGTGGTTTAGGCCTCTGCCTTCGGCTCGGGTCATGATCTCGGGGTCATGGGATCGAGCCCCACGTCGGGCTCTCTGCTCCGCGGGGAGCCTGCTTCCCCCTCTCTCTCTGCCTGCCTCTCTGCCTGCTTGTGATCTCTCTCTCTGTCAAATAAATAAATAAATTCTAAAAAAAAAAAAAAAAAAATGCATGGGTGTGTTTCTGTGCTCACTATTCTGTTCTTTTGGTCCACTAGTTTACAACTTTTCCATAAAGGTCTTTTTTTTTTTATTTTTTTTATTTTTTTTATTTATTTGACAGAGAGAAATCACAACTAGGCAGAGAGGCAGGCAGAGAGAGAGGAGGAAGCAGGCTCCCTGCAGAGCAGAGAGCCCGATGCGGGGCTCGATCCCAGGACTCTGGGATCATGACCTGAGCTGAAGGCAGAGGCTCCAACCCACTGAGCCACCCAGGCGCCCCCATAAAGGTCTTGTTAGAGATTTGTTAGCACTATTCCCAGATACAGTATACCTTTTGCTGCTATTGTGAATAGTATCTTTTTTTTAAAGTTACATTTTGTAATTTTTCATTACAGGCTTATGGAAATAGCATTGTTTGTTTGTTTTTTAAAATATAACAATGTCTATATTCAGTAACCTTAGTGAACCTTATTAGAGCCAATAATCTATAAATGCTTTTGATTATTCCACAGATGTTTTCTTTTTTTTTTTTTAAGATTTTATTTATTTATTTGACAGACAGAGATCACAAGTAGGCAGAGAGGCAGGCAGTGAGAGAGAGGGGGGGAAGCAGGCTCCCGCAGAGCAGAGAGCCCGATGCGGGGCTCGATCCCAGGACCCTGGGATCATGACCTGAGCTGAAGGCAGAGGCTTTAACCCACTGAGCCACCCAGGCGCCCCTCCACAGATGTTTTCTTGGGGGTCATTTTCTCTTTGTATATTCTTGATGCCTCTTAGACTATTTGCTTTTCTTAAATAATGGTCATAACAATAAAAACTAACATTTATGGAGCAGTTACTATGTGTCTGGTACTGTTGCAGGTCGTTTTACATGCGTAAATTTATGAATTTCTGGCTTCATCAATATTGGTAGCCATTCTTTTTCCCTCAACAATTGTGAGGGTCATTATTTCATTACATGCTGCCCTCTGCTGTGAGTGACAGGGCATTCTGTAGGGTGGATTCCATCTGCAGGATGAGATAAGATGTGCTGTAGGATTCAAGAAATGTCTTCTTAGCTATGTAATGTTGTAAAGAAAAGAACTCTAGGGGTGCCTGGGTGGCTCAGTGGGTTAGGCCTCTGCCTTGGGCTCAGGTCATGATCTCAGGGTTCTGGATCGAGCCCCGAATCCGGCTCTCTGCTCAGCAGGGAGTCTGCTTCCCCACTCTCTTTGCCCGCCACTCTGCCTCCTTGTAATCTCTGTCAAATGAATAAATAAAATCTAAAAAAAAAAAAAACAAAAAAAACCCCAAAAAACAAAACTCTAATTAGTCTGACTATGCTAGAGTTGCCTTGTGGCTTTTAAAGTTGTGTGGTACCCCATCCAGTTTTTTAGGCCCTTTTTCTTCTTCTGCCTCATCCTGGTTGAGACCCTGTTGTCTCTATCAATAGATGCATCACTTGCCTTAAGAGAGGTTATTCTAGGGACACCTGGGCGGCTCGATTGGTTAAGCCACTGCCTTCAGTTCAGGTCATGATCCCAGGGTCCTGGGATAGAGTCCTTGCTCGGCAGGGAGCCTGCTTCTCTCTCTGCCTCTGCTTGCCACTCTGCCTGCTGGTGTTTGCGCTCTCTCTCTCTCTCTCTGACAAATAAATAAATAAATAAATAAATAAATAAATAAAATCTTTAAAAAGAGAGTGAGAGAGAGAGGGAGATGTGATAATAGGTACTGGTCACTTAGGAACTAAAATGTTTTACTTTTTACTGTGCAGAGAGTTTAGGCATTGACCTAGCTCCTGCAGTTTTAAATAAATCTGCCAAGCTTCTACTGTCCATTCCTATCTCAGCCTTTGCCACTGTCTCTGAGTTAGAGCTTTTCAGGGACTGTTAAGAGGGAAAACTGAGGGTGCCTGGGTGGCTCAGTGGGTTGAGCCTCTGCCTTCCACTCAGGTCATGATCTCAGGGTCCTGGGATCAAGCTCTGCATCGGGCTCTCTGCTTAGCGGGGAGCCTGCTTCCTCCTCTCTCTCTGCCTGCCTCTCTGCCTACTTGTGATCTCTCTCTCTCTATCAAATAAATAAATAAAATTTAAAAAAAAAGAGGGAAAACTGATGTATTGCCTTTACAACTGTGCTTTTCACTTATATTGGACTACAAGTTTTGTATTCTGATTTTTCCCTTCGTATAATTCCATTTCTTTAAGATTCCAGGGTTTCCTCAGATTTGTATGTGACTTTCCTCTGTGTTTCATGACTGCTGTGGACTTTTTCTAATATTTATATTCTGTTCTTTCAGTGGGATTTTGGTGAGGAGCCCATGTCAGTTGTTTGGATTCAGTTGGCTATCTTAAGCTGTAAATTGTAGTTTAATATTACAGAATATTTTAGAATTATTAAATGACAAATGTGATTAGTCAGTATAAGATTTTGGAATTAAATATATTGGATCTCTGCCACTTAATATTTGAGTTATCTTAAACAACTTTCTTAACTATTCAAACTGTTGATTCCTCATCTGTAAAAGGAAAATAATGGGACTAATTTTACCAATCTTATAGGTTTAATGCAAGTATTATTTGAGATGATACATGTAAAGCTCTTAGGATGGAACCATAGATTTTGAATATCTGAAATTCTATTTCAAAGCAAATCAAGTAGCTTTTCCTAAAAATCTTTTAAAAGAGAGATTAATAAATAGATGCTAAGCTACAGAAAAAAAACAACAGGCTGTAGAAAAGAAAACAACAAACAACTCTGAACACATACCTGCCACTAAATGTAGTTAGGGCTAAGAGATGTGGAACTAGTAAATCTGTTCTGTAATATTTTTCTCCTAGGATTGGTTTGATGGTTGTAATAAAATTATATTATTTATAAAGTTAATTCATTAATATATTGTTGAAGAAATGAACACAAGTTCTTTTTTAATAGCTTTCAAAATGTTCTTAAATTTTATCCTATGCTAATTCAGCACACATTGCTATTTTTATTCTGATACCATATTAATGTTTATGTCTGGAAGAGTAAAATATTTTATTTTTTATTACAGCAGAATGGCCAAAGACTATGACAGGTCTTCCCAGCACGTCAGGGACAACTGCCAGTGTGGTCATCATACGGGGCATGAAGATGTATGTAGCTCACGTGGGTGACTCAGGGGTGGTTCTTGGAATTCAGGATGACCCGAAGGATGATTTTGTCAGAGCTGTGGAGGTGACACAGGACCATAAGCCAGAACTTCCCAAGGAAAGAGAACGAATCGAAGGACTTGGTGGGAGGTAATCATTGTGCTCTTTTGTCTTTCCTCTCTTGGTTCTATTTTGTTCTTTTCTGCTTTACTAACTAGATTGACCTATTACTCCGTTTTAGTGAAGTTACTTTTTCAGTATTACAGGTTTTTAGCTTTCCTGATAAAGTACTGATCTGTATTCATATTTATGTCATTATTTTGAGCTTTTATTTCTGATAATGGCTCCAGAGGGAAGTAATATTTGAATGGGAGTCAAATAATACACACAAAGATTTATTGATCACCTTTTACATAAATACTGAAGCATGACTTTCAGGATCTAGACAGAGCAGCCTTTAGGATTGCAGAGTAGAACAATTTGAATCTGACTTTAGGAACAGAATTTTGTTACAATTAACCTTTAGGGGTTTTTTGTTTGATTCCTACCTCAGATGTGTCACAAACCTTTCTTCTTACTATTTTCTTTTGTCTGTTTCAAGTTACCGTCTCAGTGTATAATTTGTAAACTATGAACTGAAAGTGGCTTCAGCATAATGTTTTATGATGCAAACTAAAATGTAAGATTGTTCTAAAAATCAGGAATGAATAACATGAGAAAATATAAAACTTATCCCAATACTAAGTTTTAAAAATTGAAGGTATGAGGCAAGTTAAATAGAATCCAGTATTTTCTAAATCAGTATTCTCACTAAAGCCTTACCATGATATTATTTGCCTCCTTTTTCTTCCTTCTATTAAATCAAAATAGACTTTTTCAGAGTATTAATAAACTAACTGGGGGAAAGAATTTACATCTTAACTTAAACTTTAAGCAGTTCAAAAGAATCAGTAAGAAAACACTAAGCAACCACCCCCACCCAGTATGTGAATAGAGGACTTGGAACAACAGCAAAAATGCAAAAAAGTGGCAAATGTTTGAAAAAAAATTATTAAAATGAAACTGTTTCCTGTTACTGGGTTAGCAAATTAAAAAATAGAGATACTTCTCAGTATTTTTTTGAAATGGAATTCCTGTTGGTAGGATTATAAATTGATATGACATGTATAGACTATAGTTTATACCCAATAGCGTCAAATGTTTATAGACTCAGTAATTTCAGGAATGTACCTTAAAGAAATCTGAAATGTGGACCAGAATATCTGAACAGAGTTATTGACTGCAGCAGTGTTTAAAGACTGTTAAAGGCTAGAAATAACTTGAAGACCCAATAGCTGAGGAATGATTAAGTATATTATAATATATATGTACAATATTGAAAATGATATAGCCATTAAAAATAATGCTTACAGTTTTTTAAAAAAGATTATTTGACAGACAAAGATCACAAGTAGGCAGAGAGAGAGATGGGGAAGCAGGCTCCCCACTGAGCAGAGAGCCCGACATGGGGCTCAATCCCAGAACCCGGGATCATGACCTGAGCTGAAGATAGAGGCTTTAACCCACTGAGCCACCCAGGTGCCCCAGACTTTTTTTTTTAAGATTTTATTTATTTATTTATTTATTTATTTGAGATCACAAGTAGGCAGAGAGGCAGGCAGAGAGAGAGGGGAAGTAGGCTCTCTGCTGAATAGAGAGCCTGATGTAGGACTTGATCCCAGGACCCTGAGGTCATGACCTGAGCCAAAGGCAGAGGCTTAATCCACTGAGCCATCCAGGCACTCCTAATGCTTATAGATTTTTAAAAATCATGGTGTTAATGAAAATTTTCAAACACAGGTGAGGGTTGAAAGAGTAGTATAATGAACTCCCACATCTATGGGGAATTTTTAATAATATGGGTTAATGCTTATTGGTCACAAAATAAGCAGGATATAAAATTATATTTGTAGTGTGATTTCAACTATCCAGAATAATAGGAATAGTATAGAAATACACCAAATTTTAAAATCTTCTGTATGATGATATATACATACACACTTTTTTTTAATGGTAGCATTCATTTGGTTAAAATTTAGGTAACATTAAATGATATATTTTAGAAGGTCTCTCCACTGCTACTGTCCCACAGGCCACCCAGTTCCCCTCCCCCTCAAGAAACCAGTATTACTATGTATCCTTTGATAGAGATTCATACATAATCAGATATGAAGCTGTACCATGTATGGATGTACCATCATTTATTTAACTATTCTCCTGTTGAAGAGTATTTCAATGTTTTGTTGTTATTACAAACAGTACTGTAAAATGAAAAATCCTGCACATATATCTTTTTGTACATATATATTTGTGGGATCATTTCCTAGAAGGAATTGCTGGGCCAAAGAAGAGTATGTTTTGAATATTGATAACTGTTAGTCTCCGTGTAGGTTGTACCAGTTTATATTAATGTCAGCATTGTATGTGGATGCCTTTGACAATATACTTCTAGAACTTTTTGATCATATTGACGTTTAGGTTAAAAAGGAGGGGACACTTGGTGATATTTTAATTTTAATTCGTCTTACAAGAAAAGTTAAATATCTTTTTGTTTACCAGCTATGTATATTTCCTTTTCTTTGTATTTCTGTTTATACTCTGTTCATTTTAGGGGGAAAATTGTTAGCCTTTTTTGTATTAATGTGTAAGAGCTGCTTATACAATTAGAGAAATTAGTCTAAGGTATGTGATGTGCTTCAGTTGTTGTTTTCACAATCTGACTTTCACTTATGGCCCTGAAATCTTTTCACATGGAAGTTCGTTTTAATGTTATTCAGTCTCTTTTGTTATGACTTTTGTTTTTTTATGCTGTACATACAGTTCTCTCTGAGGTTATTAAAAAGTCTTCTATATTCTAGTACAGTAGTTAAGAGTCTCATGCTCTACCGACTGAGCTAGCCGAGCGTTTCTAGTACAGTAGTTAGAAATATTTTTACTAATATAGTAGTTTTGAATATATTACAAATATTTATGAACCTAATATAGTACTTACGAATATTTCCTACTTACAGGAGGAATGCTTTTTACTCTTAAAAATTGAGGACCTCAAGGAGCTTTTTGTTGATATGGGTTATATATAATGATTTTAGAAACTAAATATAGAGACCTTTCCAAATATTTGTTCATTGAAAAATAACTATTTTTTTAAGATTTATTTATCTGAGAAAGAAAGCATGAGTGTGCATGTGTGAGTGGGGGAGACGCAGAGGGAGAGGGAGACAAGCAGATCCCTGCTGAGTGGAAAGCCTGGTGGTAGGCTGAATCCCAGGACCTTAAGATTATGACCTGAGCTGAAATCAAGAGTCAGATGCTCAACTGACTAGGCCACTCAGACACTCTGAAAAATAACAATATTAAACCCACTGTGTTGGGCACAGTGTTGGGTGGCTCAGTTAAGTATCTGTCTTCAACTCAGGTCATGATCTTAGGGTCCTGGGATTGAGTTCCGACTGCTTCTCTCTCTCCCTCTCTCTCTCGGTCTCTCATGAATAAATAAATAAAAATCTTAAAAAAAAAAAAAAGGTAAACTCATTGTGTTAACATAAAGAACATTTTTTTAATAAAAAAATAGCTGTTTCCAAAACAGATATTTAGGGAGAGACTTGGAATTGTTTTACACAAAGTCTGCTTAATGTCTGCCGTAATAGGTGACATCTAGATTCTCATAGCTGCTTCTGCCTTCAATCTTATATGTTTTTTGGTTGCAGTATCAGAAGTAAAACTGGTCTTTCATAGGTATATAATTGCAAAAGGGGAAGTATTTTAATAGTTTTTCCACTTATGGAGATATTCTTCTTTAACCCACTGAGCCACCCAAGCACCCTGGAGATATTCTTCTTTGATATTATTCTAAAACAAAAAGAGGTAGTTTGTTAAAAGTTAATAATAGTGTGGTATCTGAAATTATTATTATTTTTAAAAGATTATTTATTTATGTATTTATTTGACAGACAGCAATCACAATTAGGCAGAGAGGCGGGCAGAGAGAATGGGGGAAGCAGGCTCCCTGCCGAGCAGAGAGCCCGATGCGGGGCTCAATTCCAGGACCCTGGGATCATGACCCGAGCCTAAATAGAGACTTTATCCACTGAGCCACCCAGGGCGCCCCTGAAATTATTTTTTTTAAAAGATTTTACTTATTTATGTAAGAGAGAGAATGAGAGAAAGAGAGAGAGAGAGAGCATGAGAGGAGAGAAGGTCAGAGGGAGACGCAGAGTCCCTACTGAGCAGGGAGCTGGATGCGGGACTTGATCCCGGGACTCCAGGATCATGACCTGAGCTTAAGGCAGTTGCTTAACCAACTGAGCCACCCAGGCGCCCTGGTAACTGAAATTACATCAATGACCTTTTTATATGCTTACATTCCAGATCCATAGGTGTTTCAATTAAGAGCCATTTGGTTAAATGACTTTTTTTATTAATAGACTTTATTTTTTGGAACAGTTTTAGTTCACAGCAAAAGTAAATGGAAAGTACAGAGAGTACCTATATACTCCCTGCCTCCTCTTAAATGCACAGCTCCCACTATCAACATCCTCTAGCAGAGTGGTATATTTATGATAATTGATGACCCTACTTTGACATACCATTATCACCTAAAGTCTGTAGTTTACATTGGGGATGTTTTAGGGTTTTGACAGATATATAATGACATGTATCTACCATTATAGTTTCACTGTCCTAAAAATTCTGTGTGCTCTGCCTGTTTATCCCTTCCTCCTCCTTTACTCATGGGAACCACTTGTCTCTGTATATCTCCATAGTTTTGCTTTTTCCAGAAGATCATATAGTTGGAAACATGTAGTATATACCGCTATGTGTGGTTTTGTAACATAGGCATTGGTCATTGGTGAAATAACTGCTGAGTTAACACAGATCCAAATATTGACACATTTTATTATATAATATCAAATCTTGTAGCCTCTCAGAAACTCCACTGTATACACATGGTCTTATGAAAGTAATTTTGACCTAGTAGACTCCCTGAAAAGGTCTGGGGGAGTCCCAGGAACCTCTGAACCATATTTTGAGAACCACTTTTCTAGTACTTGTTTGGTTGTATCTTATACATTTTAACCTTTAGACTCTCTGGAATTTTAAAATCTGAGCCATGTAGTGGGCTACAAGTTAATATTTTTTTCTCAGTGGCCATTAGTACCTACCAGCACAATTATGTATCTTTTTTTTTTACTGATTAGAAGGGTAACCAGGCATAAAACCCGTCTTTAATGGGAAAATGACCTTGAGTTTACCCTCTTCTAGCACCGTTTCTCTGGTTAAGATGGAATGTCAGTTCCGTTATAAGGTAACATTGCTTATAGTAGAATGATCCTTGAATTGGAACTGTATTTGGATAGAGAAGATTTTGAGTGGACTATACAGACCTTATTAGCTGCCCTGTGTACATGCAGTTTGACTTATGCAGGGACCGATAAGTCAAAGGCTATTATAGGACACTGATTCCTGGGGCATAGGAAGTTTATGTGGGTCATACGGAGCTCGTTTATGGGTGCTAGAAAATGGCTCTTAGATTTCTCTTAAGGATGATTGCTGAAGATAGCATAACTGAAGCTGCCGTGCTGGCATACTGTTTCCTCTTCCGTGTTCTACAAAGTTATCTATTTGATCCTATAGTGTGAAGGTCAGTCTGTATCTGAGATCACTGCTCATAGTCATGCAAAATGAGCTTTGCAATTATAAACCGGATTCCTGTATATATTTGGGTCTTTTTCTGGGCTATTTTTATACTGTATGTTCTTGTACGAGTAGCATACTTTTTAAAAAGAAATTGTGACTCATTATAATTTTTAATATTGGTAGTACTGATCCCTTTTCATTAATCTTTAAAAAAATATTTGCTGGACTATTCTTTATTTTTCTGTATGAATTGTTAAATTGTATATTCTTTGATTTTTAATAACTTATTTTTAGAGTATGTTTTTTGTCTTGTCACTTAAAATACCATCTGCATGGTTGGACAGATGCTCTTTGCCATTTGGGAGCAGGTGTCTTTTTGCACAAATTGAGCTGTTTTATTATAAGTTATTTCTTCCTTTCCCTCTCTCTCACCCTAGGCAACTGGCCAGTGCTCTGTTTTTCCAGCCTTCTGTTGCTGCTCAGTCAGCTCTCTGCATATCAGGCTGTGCCTTTGTGTATGCCTTTTAATCATACAGGACAGCACAGTAGGGAGTGCAATAAAAGCAGCATCTTTTTTTTTTTTTTTTAAGATTTTATTTATTTGACAGACAGAAATCACAAGTAGGCAGGGAGACAGTCAGAAAGAGAGGAGGAAGCAGGCCCTCCGCGGAGCAGAGAGCCTGATGCGGGGCTCGATCCCAGAACTCTGGGATCATGACCTGAGCCGAAAGCAGAGGCTTTAACCCACTGAGCCACCCAGGCGCCCCTAAAAGCAGCATCTTTTAAAAGATTGCTTTGGTTTTTTGATACTGGATTTAAAACTTTGTTTTAACCAGTACCATTAGTTTTTTGTTCTTCAGAAGCATAGAGACAATAATATCTTTGACTATTAAATACCAAGAGAGCTCCTACTTAAGATTTATAATGGAAACAATTTGGGTAGCTACCATATACTTAAGTATTAAGCCTTATATTTTAGGGAGCAGGTTTAGGAAAGAACAATAGGACTTAATTAGTTGGTATGAAGGTGAAATTACTGTGTCTCTTCTGGTGAATGGTAGTTTTAATCTTTACTCTCCTGTTTGTTTTTTGAGGGTAAGTATTCAAGAAAACATAAAATAACAAAATGACCACCTTTGGTTTTCTAACTTGCTATGACGTAGAACAATGTTGCTTTGAGGACTCTGAATTAAACTAAATGGGTTCTCAAAAGGGATAGTAAATAAATAACTCTTGAATTTCTCTTCTGTGTTATTAATGATTGACAATGTTTAGTGACCATTCTGTACTTGCTTTATTCCTCTCTCTGCTATCTAATATAGTTGCCACTAACCACATATGGCTGTTTAAATTTCAGTATAATTTAATTACAATGAAAATAAAAAATTCAGTTCCTCATTAGGAGTTAGAGTGCTCAGTAGCCACACAGGATAGAGTGAACATTTCGATCTTTGCAGAGTTTCATGAGACAGAGCTGCTTAAATCTCCTGGCTTCCCCTTGTGAGATAATTTTGTTTTCTATTTCAGAAAGAAGGTTGAGGCTGTTCTGCCATATTCATGTTTTTCCTGGCTCATAGAGTGGTTATTTCTCATTTATAAGGCTTATGACTTTATTTTGCTTCTATTAGGATTTTTATTCCATTTGTTATCTCTTTTCTCTCTAGTATTTTCATTCTTTTGAAGTTGGAATAGAGATAGAAAAGCTATAGTTGGGGATTAACTGGCTGGCAGCTGCTGAGGTGTATGGTATTTTATAGTGACATTCCTTTGAGAGTGGTCACCATTATTTGTCCTGTCTTCAGCTTTCAACGTCTTGAAGCCAGTGTCATTTCAGTGTTCATCAAGTTTAGAAGAATAGAGTCATGCTACTATGCTACTCAAGGTCAACATAATAAACTATTAAAGACTCATATATATATATACACATATCAGGATGTCTTAGTACTCATTAATCACAAGAAAAATAACCAACAAGGAAACCACATATTATTGTCAGCTGGCCTGCCGTAGATAAATGAAATTTCAGATTATAATCAAAGGGTTTCTGGATGTATAGGGGTGCTAAGTGAGAAGACTTATGGGTTATTTTAGTGTCCTCTATCTTTGAAAGTCTTGGGGATCAACCTCATCTTATGCATGTATCTTTTTTTTTCTTCTTATGCATGTATCTTGTCAGGTGGACTTAATATCAATTTAGGCTAATAGTGTTTCTTGAAAATTCTCTTTGCTGCTCTTCCCGCCAACTTTTCTAGCCTTCCGGAGGAACATCTTTCTTTCATTGTTTTCTTCTTTTTTTTTTTTTTTAAATTCAAGCAGATCATGGTTAGTTAAGAGTCAGTTTACTGTTTAGTTATGCCAGGTACCTGCTGAGAAACCATCTCTAGTATATGTGTGTTTTTTTTTTAATTTATGAGAGACCGAGAGCTAGCGAGTACACGTGCACACGAGCAGGGGGTAGGGCCAGAGGAAGAGAGAGAAGCAGACTCTCCATTCAACAGGGAGCCCGGTCCATGACTCGATCCCAGGACCCTAGGATCATGACCCGAACCAAAGGCAGACGCTTAACGGATTGAGCCGCCCAAGTGCCCCTCTGTTGTGGTTTCATTATTGCTTTTTTTGCTTAAAGATTTGACCATATTTCCATGTTTTAGGCAACCTAGCATGTACTATTCTGTGTAGTAATTATAGATTTCTGTTGCTCCTATGCCAGATTCCTTTCTAAGAGTTTTCTTTTTTAAGATTTTATTTATTTGTTTGACAGACAGAGATCTCAAGTAGGCAGAGAGGAGAGAGAGGAGGAAGCAAGCTCCCTGCCGAGCAGAGGCCCCGATATGGGGCTTGATCCCAGGACTCTGGGATCATGACCCGAGCCGAAGGCAGAGGCTTTAACCCACTGAGCCACCCAGTCCTCCCTCTATAAGAGTTTTCTTATTTTGTGATTCCCACTTCTATATCTCTACAGCTGATCCGTTTCCAAAGTCTACTCTCATACTTGTAATTACAGAAATATCTAAATACATGATATTTCTGTTGAGGTATAGCATCAAATTAAAAATACTAAAACTGAAGTTGTACTGTTTTCAGTACCCTCAAGTCCATCAAAAATTATATAACATCTTCTTTTCAGTTTTTTTAATCACCATTTATTTGTAACCTCTTCTTCCTCCCTTCAGTTTTCTTAGTTATCGCATTATCTTGCTTTTTTCTCTGACATGCTGTCTGCTTATTTTTCTTCTCATTACTTCTACTCTGTTCTTTCTAAACTACCTCAGCAATCTCAGTTCTCCTCATGTTAATCTTACCTATTCTGTGTTTCCTCTCTGAACAAGAATTTTGGTTTATGCATCTTTGTGTCTGAAACAGATAAGTCATTATTTCCTGGTCATATAATCTGATTAGATGAGTTATTTACCACATTAAGCTACCTTAGTTGTTATATTTTATTCATTTAGAATATTTTTTTGAACTCTTTTTCAGTGTGATGAACAAGTCTGGCGTGAATCGTGTAGTTTGGAAACGGCCTCGGCTCACTCACAATGGACCTGTTAGAAGGAGCACAGTTATTGACCAGATTCCTTTTCTGGCAGTAGCAAGAGCACTTGGTAAGTAGGACTTATATTTGGTAAATCATACTAGATTTTCTACAGTGTATGGTGGTAACATAAAAGAGGAGACTAAGAACTAAATCCTCATTTGACTGATAATGGGAGTAGAAATACGCTGTTGTTATAGTAAATGCTTTAAAACTTAATGGAGGGGAAGGTTAAAATGGATTTCAGTGCCGGTTGCTCTTTAACCATGAGTCATGTTCAACATTTTGGTGATTCACACCTGTACTTAGGGAAGTATATATATGTCTAGGCTTGGTGTTATCCTTAAAATTATTTTTAAATGTGCTTCCCTACTTCAGTCTTTTATATTTCTTTTTTTTTTTAAAAGATTTTATTTATTTGATAGAAAGAGATCACAAGTAGGCAGAGAGGCAGGCAGAGAGAGAGAGAGGGAAGCAGGCCCCCCGTTGGGCAGAGAGCCCGATGTGGGACTCGATCCCAGGACCCTGAGATCATGACCTGAGCCGAAGGCAGCGGCTTAACCCACTGAGCCACCCAGGCGCCCCAGTCTTTTATATTTCTCTTAGGAACCTTCAAAGGTCTCTTTCTTATTAGCTAGCAAAATAAATTGTTTATGACAAAATAAAAATACTTATTTTCTGGTCTACCTGGTTTTGGACGCAAAAAGGGAGGGCATTCAGGTTAAGTAAGATAAGGAGTTTGGTGCAGGCATTATGGTGGTAGGCAAGAAATAAACCTTACAAGGGTTTATAGCTAGACCACGATAAGGAATTTTATTTTATTTTATTTTATTTTTTCTAAAGATACACAGAGAAAGATCACAAATAGGTGAGAGGCAGGCAGAGAGAGAGGGGGAAGCAGGCTCCCTGCTGAGCAGAGAGCCTGACTCTATGTGGGGCTTAATCCCAGGACCCTGAGATCATGACCCGAGTGGAAGGCAGAGGCTTTAACCCGCTGAGCCACCGAGGTGCCCAGGAATTTTATTTTAAATACTTTCAGGAAGTGAGTGGAGGAGGTATACCACAGTGGTGAAGAGATAGACTTTGGAGCCAAAATTCCTAGGGTCCAATGCCAGTGTTGTTATTTACTGTATAAACAGGGTAAATCACTTACTATATGTACATTACTTAATATATGTGACAGTTTTTTCAGCTGTAAATGGGGCTAATAATGGTACCTGCCTTATTCGTTTGTGAGTATTGGGTGACTTAATATATGTAAAGTGGTTAAAATAGTGCCTGGCACATAATAAGTGCTCTCTAAATGTTAGTGTTGCTGTTTATTGAAATACGACAGTGACATGATCCATGTTTTTAAAAAAATTAATTTGTCAGGGAGAGTGTAAGCAGGGGGAACAGCAGGCAGAGGGAAAAGCAGGCTTCCCACTGAGCAAGGAGCCTGATGTGGGACTGGATCCCAGAACCCTGGGATCATGACCTGAGCTAAAGGCAAGATGCTTAACTGAGCCATCCAGGTGTCCCCAGTTCTTTTCTTTTCTTTCTTTTTTCTTTTTTAAGGGTCATTTTGGTGCTGTAGTGGTTAAAATTATATGGTGTAAAATTGGAGCCAAAGGTTCTATTGGGGGCCTGTAGCAGTATTCTAGGCACTTTACATATTTTGTAGATTTTTTTTTTTTTAGTTTTAATTTATTTATTTTTTTCAGTGTAACAGTATTCATTGTTTTTGCACAACACCCAGTGCTCCATGCAATACGTGCCCTCCCTATTACCCACCACCTGGTTCCCCCAACCTCCCACCCCCGCCCCTTCAAAACCCTCGGGTTGTTTTTCAGAGTCCATAGTCTCTTATGGTTCACCTCCCCTTCCAATTTTTTTTTTTTTTTTAATAAACATATAATGTGTAGATTTTTGCAGAACTCAAAGGCTATCTGTTTCCCAGGTTATTCATTATTAGTATAACCATGTGATATAATAGAATTGTTAGCAAGGATAAAGAGGGAGGAATGTGATAATTGGCAAGAAATTAATATTACTAAAGAACAGCATTTTTTGTTTGTTTTGTTTTGTTTTAAAAGATTATTTATTTTAGAGGGCAGGAGCAGGAAGGGCAGAGGGAGAGGGAAGGAAAATCAGTCTCAAGTTGAATCTGTGCTCAGTGTGGAGCCCAACAGGGGGCTTGATCCTAGGACTTTATCTATCATGGATCTGAGCTAAAACCAAGAGTCACTTTACCGACTGCACCTCCCAGGCACCTTAAGAACAGAGGGGTTTTTTATGGGGAGCCCAACTAATTAAACTGAGGGCAAGGTCTTACTTCAGATCCAAACAGTAAGTTGAGTGGTGCCTGGGTGGCTCAGTGGGTTAAAGCCTCTGCCTTTAGCTCAGGTCATGATCCCAGTGTCCTGAGACCAAAGCCTCACATCGGGTTCTTTGGGTTCTCTGTTCAGCAGGGAGCCTGCTTCCCCCTCCCCCTACTCTCTGCCTGCCTGCCTACTTGTGATCTCTGTCTGTCAAATAAATAAATAAAATCTTAAAAAAAAAAAAAAGTAAGCTGAACCTTCAATTTAGAAAAAGAGATGCCAAGTTATTTTGTATATATGAAGTGTGTGTGCCAAGCATTTTAAGCCTTGAAACTCATAAGAGATTGTATAGTGGAAAAGTAGGAACAGATGAAGGACTGGCAGAAAGAGCAGGAAAACCAACTGGTTTTTCTGTTTCAGACTTCCTACTTTCTACTTTTCTTTGACTTCTGTATCTCTAGAGTAATTCAGACAAGAAGTAATCCAGCTCCTACTTGAATATCTTCAGTAAATCTTAATATTTCAAAGTACAAACTCTTGCATAATTGTCAGTTAAAATCTGCCACCATGAATCTTTCAGATATTTGCTCTAGTTTTGTGTGCTGAAACAAAAACAGAGCAGTGTATTTATTTTTCCTTTTGCATAATGACCATCATTTACCTATTCACAATTAGCTAGCATGTTTTTCTGGTCTTTCCTCTAGGCTGACATAAGACCCTTCATTATTCTTGTCATATTGCTTTATTTCTTCATTAAATGGTCCAGAATTGAGGATACTCTGCAAGATGTGGTCTGACCAGTTCGAAGTATGATGGAGATATTTAGTTCCTGCATTGTACTGTACCTGAGCATTGTACTTCTGCTAGCAGAGTCTTGGAATCTGTCATTAGCTTTTAATAATCATATCACATTTGTTGGTTTATTGAAATAGCTCCAGTCGTTAGATATTTTTCTTATGAACTGCTACCAGTCAGATTTCTCTATTCCATACACTTTGGTTTTAATTGGGGTAGTGTGAGGGTGGGGAGACAGAGACGGAATTAATAGCAGCATTGAATGAGCTTCTTATAGAATATATAGTCAGTCCAAAAGGTATTGATTACTGTATTTGGAGAGAGATATTGATGTGATGTTTTTTTTTAAAGATTTTATTTATTTATTTGACAGAGAGAGATCACAAGTAGGCAGAGAGGCAGGCAGAGAGAGTGAGAGGGAAGCAGGCTCCCTGCCGAGCAGAGAGCCGGATGTGGGACTCGATCCCAGGACCCTGAGATCATGACCCGAGCCGAAGGCAGCGGCTTAAACCACTGAGCCACCCAGGCGCCCTGATGTGATTTTTTAAAAAAGATTTTATTTATTTATTAGAGCACAGGCACAAGCAGGGAGAGGGGTAAAGGGTGGGGGACAGGGAGATAATCCCAAGCAGACTCTGTGGTGACGTGGAGCCCCATTGGGGCTCAGTCTGATAACCCTGAGATCATGACCTGAGCCGAAACCAAGAATCCGGCACTTAACTGACTGAGCCTCCCAGGTGCCCCATCTGTGTTTTTTCCTTAGCTTGATTCAACATTTGTTAACTATGTAGAGAGAAAGAAATAGAGTACATAGTCCTCAATGTTTATTTATTTATTTTTTAAAAAATATTTTATTTATTTGATAGAGAGAAATCACAACTAGGCAGAGAGGCAGGCAGAGAGAGAGGAGGAAGCAGGCTCCCTGCGGAGCAGAGAGCCTGATGTGGGGCTCGATCCCAGGACCCTGGGATCATGACCTGAGCGGAAGGCAGAGGCTTTAACCCACTGAGCCACCCAGGCGCCTCCTCAATGTTTATTTTACTCAGATACTCAAAAGTACTTAAGTGGTGGTATATCAGCATTGTTTTAAAATATCTCCCCATAGACTGCTTTTAGTTGCAAAAGAGAAAAAGTAGTAATTAGGGGTGCCTAGCTGGTTCAGTTGGAAGAACATGCAACTCTTTTTTTTTTTTTTTTAAAGATTTTATTTATTTATTTGACAGAGAGAGATCACAAGTAGATAGAGAGGCAGGCAGAGAGGGGGCGGGGGGGGGGCGGGAAGCAGGCTCCCTGCTGAGCAGAGAGCCCGATGCGGGACTCGATCCCAGGACCCTGGGATCATGACCTGAGCCGAAGGCAGCGGCTTAACCCACTGAGCCACCCAGGCGCCCGAACATGCAACTCTTAATCTCCAGGTGGTGAGTTATAACTCATATTGGGTGTAGAGATACTAAAAATTAAAAAACTTAAAAAAAAAGAAAAAAACTAGTAATTAGAGAACAGAGAAATCAGGCAGTACCTTGACTAAATAATCAAAATTATCATCACTAATGAGGAATAGTGCTGAGACTGACACAATATTCCCTATGTAGTATTCTGGCCAAGATGTATAACCTAAAGAAATGTTACAAGTACATGCGATTCCTGATCCTAGGCCAAAGCCTATAAAAGACCAGGAGCCTGGGATCACGACCTGAGCCAAAGGCAGACCCTTAACTGACTGAGTTACCCAGGTGTCCACAAATAAATAAAATCTTTAAAAAAATTAAAAAAGAAAGTTGTTGCATGGTAATACTTACTGGATCATAGTAAATTATCTTATTTAGCACCATTCTTATGGTTTATGACCATTTTTCACCTAGCTTTTTGGGAAAGTGAAGTTTGCTTAACAGAAATTGGTACCATTTTAGACACTCATGAGAACTGGAATTACTGTGTACAGATGTAGCAAAGGTGCCTTCTAGTGGCTGCCTGATAGAATTGTATGAGAATCTTGCAAATCATTTATTCCTTGAACAGATACTTACTGAAAGTGCAATATGTGCTAAGCATGTGGTCTTTGTCCTCTTGGAAGCTTACAGTATAGAGAAGGGGAGAAGCATTCATCGGATCACAAAACGAGCTGAAAAATTACATCTCTAAATACTTGTTTATGTGCTAATGAGAACTTAAAATAAGGGTATTATACCTAGCTGGAGAGGCAAGAGATATTTGATACTGAGCTGAAGTCTGAAGAATTACTAGTTGTTAAGAGAGGAAGAACGTGTGTTCTAAGCATAGGAGCTGCATCTGCAAGCAGCTCTGATAAGAGGAAGGAAGGTGAATATAGTAAGGAACTCTGACAAAGGCCAATGTAGCTGGAACAGAGAGATGAGAATAAGAGGCATAGATAAAATGAATTTTTTTTAGATTGTGGTTAAGAGTTGTATCTTAAGAATAAAACTAAGCTATTGCAGAGTGGGAGTGGAAACAACTAAATTTGGGTGTAAGTGTTTTTAATTATGGCAAAGATACATAATTTTGCTATCTTAACCATTTTAAGTATACAAGTCATTGGTGGTATTGTTCATTTACACAGTGTTTTGCAACCATCACCATCCATCTTAAATATGTTTTATTTTTTATTTAAAGATTGTATTTATGTATTTGAGAGAGAGAGAGAGATAGCAAGAGAGAGCATGAGCAAGGAGGAGAGGGAGAAGCAGTTTCCCTGCAAGCAGGGAGCCCGATCTGGGGGTTGATCCAAGGACTCTGAGATCATGACCTGAGCCGAAGGCAGGTGCTTAACCAACTGAGCCACCCAGGCGCCCCTTAAATTTATGTTTTCAAGGATGATTTTGGTTGCAGTTTAAAGATTTTATTTATTTATTTGACAGAGAGACAGTGACAGAGGGGACACAAGCAAGGGGTGGGGCAGAGGGAAAGGGAGAAGCAGGCTTCCCACTGAGCAAGGAGCCTTCTGCAGGGCTCGATCCCAGGACCCTGGGATCATGACCTGAGCTGAAGGCCGACGTTTAATAACTGAGTCACCCAGGTGCCCATTGGTTGCAGTTTAAAGAGTAGATTAGGTGAGGTTCTGTGGAAGTGCTTTGTGGGAAGCCACCCACGGAGTGGGGGAAAATGTTAAAACTCACTAGAGGTAAAGACTACTGGATATCCTGTGCACTATGGGCTGCGATGTGCCACAGAAGACAGCAGAGAACATACTGAAACCAGAAGAAAGGCCTTTTTCTCCTCTGGTGTCCCTCCAGTGCCCTACTAAGGACAAAAGGGAAATGGTCATCAAGTAGACAACTAACAACATTTGCCGCAGTGTCCGAAGGCTCTCCCTTTACTACAGGAATGATATTCTTTGATCCTATTTTGGTGTACAAACAATAGGCCAATGATAGAAACACTTAATTCGAGGCCCAGTTCTGATCGTTGCTCATTTTATCTCAGGTAAAGCCAGGATTCTCTAAACTGATTAAATAAGGGAACTGTGTCTATGTCATAAGTTCTTAAATCTGACTATGAATACAACTCACCTAGTGAGTTTGTTGAAAATTCACATTCCAGGAAATTTCACTGGCAAATTTAAAGCAACTTGAGCATTAAAACAATAATAACTCTTGGTTTCAGCTTAGGTCATGATCTCAGAGTCATGAGAATCCATAAGCTTATAAAGATACTGAAAAGATTATAAATAAAACTTCAAAAAAAAAAGAAAAAGAAGTAAATGCATCTTTGTGAGCTTACTTGGTTTATAATTAGCTTTTAGTGGTTGCATGTTTTGTTTTTGTTTTTGTTTTTTAAGATACTATTTTTACGTAATCTGTATGCCCAACGTGGGGGCTTGAACCTGCAACACCAAGATCAAGAGTGGCACACTCCAGTAATTGAGCCAGCCAGGTGCCCCATAATGTGGCTTTTTTTGTTTGTTTGTTTTGTTTTGTTTTGCTACTCTGAAAGATGAATTGCCACTTTACCTTTCAAAGGGCTCATTTGGCAATGAATTTTGCTATTTTAAATTAGAGCATTTGATTTGAATTACTTTTCCCTTAGACTGTGAATGTGTTTTAATTGGACAATACTTTTGATAGGACCTAAGGAAGGGAAGTTTAAGTAAACAGAGAAAGGACAAAGAGATTTCCTCTTGGTTAACATTAAGTCAGACCTGCTGAAAGAGTGCTAAAACCACTCCCTTGTCTGAAAACCTTTTGCTTTTATTAGTTTTAAAAGATTTTTTTCTTTCTTTATTTGAGAGAGAGATGGCAGGAGCAGAGGGGAAAGGGAGAAGCATGCTCCACTGAGCGGGGAGCCTGATATTGAGCTCAATCTCAGGATCCTGGGATCATGACCTGAGGCAGACAGATCCTTAACTAACTGAGCCACTCAGGTGCCCCAAACCTTTTGCTTTTAATTTAGGTCTTTACCCAGAGTATTTCACAACAAACAAAAGAGACAGAGATTAATGTTTTCTTCTTTTTGTCTATTCTTTCCCCAGTTTGGGGGAGTAAAAGAAAAGTTAGATTGCTCCACTTAACTTTGTCTTATGTATCACAGAAAAGTAAGAGTTCCCTTCCTCACTTCCTCCCTCCCCCCCACTTTTAAAAAGGATTTTATTTATTTATTTGACAGAGAGAGAGATCACAGATAGGCAGAGAGGCATGCAGAGAAAAGGGGGAAGCATGCTCCCTGCCAAACAGAGCCCGATGTGGGGCTCGATCCCAGGACCCTGAGATCATGACCTGAGCTGAAGGCAGAGGCTTAACCTACTGAGCCATCCAAGCACCCCACCTTCCCCCCTTTTTAAAGATTTCTTTATTTGAGAGAGAGAGAGAAAGAGCACAAGCTAGGAGGTAGGTAGAGGGAGACGGAGAAGGGATAAAGAATCTCTAGCAGACTCCCCACAGAGTGGGAAGCCTGTTGCAGGGCTTGATCCCACCACCCTGAGATCATGACCTGAACTGAAAGCAAGAGTCAGACACTCAGCTGACTGTGCCACCAGGTGCCCCAGTAGTTTTTATTTTATTTTATTTTTAAGATTTTATTTATTTATTTGACAGAGAGAGAGATTACAAGTAGGCAGAGAGGCAGGCAGAGAGAGAGGGGGAAGCAGGCTCCCCGCCGACCAAAGAGCCCAATGCAGGGCTAGATCCCAGGACCCTGAGATCATGACCTGAGCCGAAGGCAGAGGCTCAACCCACTGAACCACCCAGGTGCCCCAGTATTTTTTTGTTTTGTTTTGTTTTCTTAAATCAGGTATGGATTTTGAATGTTATCAATTGCTTTTCTGCATCTATTTTTTTTTTTTTAAGATTTTTAAAATTTATTTATTTGACAGACAGAGATCACAAGTAGGCAGAGAGGCAGGCAGAGAGAGGGGGAAGCAGGCTCCCTGTGGAGCAGAGAGCCCGATGTGGGGCTCGATCCCAGGACCCTGGGAATCACGACCTGAGTGGAAGGCAGAGGCTTTAACCCACTGAGCTACCCAGGCGCCCCTTCTGCATCTATTTTGATGAATGTATCGATTCTCTCTAATCTGTTGACAAAATATTACTAGCCTGGAAATAACACTTCTTGCTTCTTATTTCTGCCCCCCCCCCAGGTGATTTGTGGAGCTATGATTTCTTCAGTGGTAAGTTTGTGGTGTCACCTGAACCAGACACAAGTGTCCACACTCTTGACCCTCAGAAGCACAAGTATATTATCTTGGGGAGTGATGGACTTTGGAATATGATTCCACCACAAGATGCCATCTCAATGTGCCAGGACCAAGAGGAGAAGAAATACTTGATGGTGAGAAGTAACTCAGTAATTTGATATTGTTGTCTATACATTGTTCTGCTACTTTGTCATAGGTCTAAGGATGTTCACTTTGAGTAGTATTCCATTTGCCTGGCTCTAGAATTACGTAAAACGAACTTTGCAGCTCATCAGAGGAATGAGACAGGATATAAATTAGATAACAAAACACACAACCACAGACTTTGTTATGAATAGCCCTTGACTTAATGGCCTATGAAACCTCGTTAATCCTTTTTAAAAAATTGAGATATAATTCATATACCATAGAATTTTACCTTTTTTATTTTAAGATTTTATTTATTCGACACAGAGAGAGACCACACAAGCAGTGGGGAGTGGCAGGCAGTGGGAGACAGAGAGAAGCAGGATCCATGGGATCCTGAGCCAAAGGCAGTCGCTTAACCAACTGAGCCATGCAAGCGTGCAAAATTTTACCTTTTTAAAATGTGTACCTCAGGGGCGCCTGGGTGGCTCAGTCGTTAAGCGTCTGCCTTTGGCTTGGGTTCTGATCCCAGAGTCCTGGGATCGAGCCCCGCATTGGGCTCCTTGCTCAGCGGGAAGCCTATTTCTCCCTCTCCCACTCCCCCTGCTTGTGTTCCCTCTCTCGCTGTATCTTCTATCAAATAAATAAATAAAATCTTTTTAAAAAATCCTCTTTAAAAAAAAATGTATAACTAACTCAGTGGTTCTTACTATATTCTCTAAGTTGTGCAACCATTACCACTATCTCATTCCATTAACATTGATAACATTTTTATCACTGCCTTCAAAACCCACAATTGCCAGTAGTCATTCATGATCTCCTGTTATCCCCACCCACTGGCAACCACTGATCTTTCTGTCTCTCTTTATATTGCCCTATTTTAGATATTTCATGTAAAGAGATCATATAATATGTGACCTCCATATTTGACTTCTTTCACTTAAGCATAATATTTTCAAGGTTCATCTGTGTTGCTTGTAAATAAAAGTACTTTATTCCTTGTTAGGGCTGGATAATTTTCCATCAACGGATATACAACATTTAATTATCCATCCATTTACCAGTTGATGGATATTTGGATTGTTTCCACTTTGGGGCTCTTATGAATGACTTTTGTGAACATTCACATACAAGTTTTGTGTGGATATATTTTCATTTCTCTTAGGTATATACAGCACCATACAGGTATTTTCTCTTCTTTATAATTTTTTTCCTTAGCTTTATTGTAAGAATATAGTATATAATACAGATAATATACAAAATATGTGCTAATCAACTTAGTTTTATTGGTAAGACTTGTGGTCAATAGTAGGCTATTAGTAGTTAAGTTTGAGGGGAATAAAAAGTTATACATGGATTTCCAGTTGTATGGGGGACTTGGTGCCTCCAACACTCCACAATTTTCAAGGGTCAATTGTATATATTTAACAGTTGTTTATATTTTCTTATCTCTGAATTTTGTTCATATTCTTTGACAAAATTTTATTGTCATTGATTTGTAGAGGCTCTTATTTTAGGAGGAGATTGGCCCTTTACAATGAGGGTTTTTTTTGTTGTGTTTGTTTTTTGTTTTTGCCATGCTTGATTATCTCGTTTGTGAATTGTTTATCTGTAATAACTTGATGTTTACTTTCCATTTTAGATAACTTCTGTATAACTTTTCCTATTACAGTGAAGACTGAGTTTCTTGCTACTAAAAAGATAAAAATATAGATAGAATTTAACCACAGGATAAGGCCTTGTCTTATTATCTAAAAAAAATTAGAGCAATACTCTTAACATAGTTATAGGGTCTATGGATGTTTGAAATTCGGGAAATTTAATTTATGTGAGCCATATTGAATACTTGGTTTTTAATTTGATACAGATGTAGTGGGAACTAAATCTGAGTTAACCTTCTCTCTCTTTGTTCTTTTTTTTTCCTCTTTGTTCTTTTAAATACAGGGTGAACATGGACAATCTTGTGCCAAAATGCTTGTGAATCGAGCACTAGGCCGCTGGAGGCAGCGTATGCTTCGAGCAGATAATACTAGTGCTATAGTGATCTGCATTTCTCCAGGAGTGGACAGCCAGGGAAATTTCACCAGTGAAGATGAGCTCTATCTGAACCTGACTGATAGTCCTTCGTATAATAGTCAAGAAACCTGTGTGATGACTCCTTCTCCATGTTCTACACCGCCAGTCAAGGTATACAGTTCTCTATAGTATTTGAAGTTTTTTAATAGAATTTCTTTGGTTAGTGTTGCCTGAAAAGTTTTTAAAATTCTTTGTATCATAGGATTTTGGATTCGAACTAGGTTCAAGAAAGTGATGGATCTTTGTCATATAACTTACTGTCATTGATTCATCTTCCCATCAGTACAGTTCTGCATGCCAGGGGTGTGCCAGGGGTGTGCTTAATAGAAAGGAGATGTACATTAACAATATTTTAACAATCCCCTTCTAATACTATGAACATTTGTAAACATTTAAGTTTGTGAAGTACTTTTGTATATATTTCATTTGAACCTCATAAATGGAATGGGTAACTAGTGCAGATATTCCATCTTATAGATAATAAGACTGAGAGATTAAGCAGTTTGGATAAGATCATACAGACTACAGATTGAAGTGGGCCTTAGGATATTAGATCTTAGAACTGGTTGTTTAATAACATGGACAAGAAACATTATTCCTCTTCTTAGATAATTTTGAATGAGTTTAAGATATGCTATGAAGTAAATTTAAATGGTACTATATTTCCCTTTTTATGATTTCATCCCAGTATTTTCCTACTAAAAATTAGTAGTATTGATAACTGCTTTGTTATATGTGGGACTTCTGAGAATGTGCTTTTATTTTTGTATTTTTGAGAGAGAGCATGTGTGAGTGAGGGGCAGAGGGGAATAGGGTGTGAGAGAATCTTCAGCAGGCTCCACACCCAATGCAGAGCCCAACACCAGGCTCAATCTCATGACCTGAGCTGAAACCAAGAGTCAATCACCCAATCCACTGAGCCACCCAAGGGCCCCTATATAAAATGTTTTTAAAATTATTTCTGAAAATCTGGAGACATAATGATCTAATAATAATAAAGATAAGGAGATTTATATATACACTAACTTATATTTAGGCATGGGTAGTTAACCAGTTGGCCCCACCAAAATATAGGAAAATATTTGGAGCCATTCAGAATAATTAGTGATGTTAGCTCTGACCTAACAAGTAAATAAAGACAAATATCTGCCCAAGAAATTGTGTTTTATTTTAATTGACAACCATGAATACACATGTAATCTCTTGCTTTCTTTTCTTGGTAAAATAATCCCATATTTAGTAACATCTAGGTAAATAGAATGACATTTTGGTCAACTTAGTTTTTAATACTTTACCACATTTAGAGTAGGCATTTGAGACTAGGTTTATCTATTATAGACATGTCAACTTCTGTATGGATTCTAAGGTATACAAGTAGTCAGATCTTTGCTTTGGTATGAATAGGGTAGAAATCCCTCTGTTTAAGTGATATATTATTCTGGCACACATTTTTCTCTCTCCTTTCTTTAGGGTGAAACTAAAGTTAGATTTTTGTTTGCTTTTGGTTATTTTAGACTTTATTTATTTATATGACAGAGAATGAGAGAGATTGCACAAGAAGGGGGAGCAGCAGGGAGAGGGAAAAGCAGGTTCCCTGCTGAGCAGAGAGCCCGATGAGGGGCTGGATCATGACCTGAGCCAAAGGCAGACACTTAACTGACTGAGCCACCCAGACACCCCAATATAGTTGTTTTTTTAATAAGCCAAGAGTTATTGGAAGGAGAAATGAGGAAGGGAGTTCTTTCAGAAAATTAACATTTAGTTTCAGTTGTGTTCTAGGCACAATTTTCAGTTAGTTTTAATGTTGGATTATAAGATTGGTAGAGCAAGGTAGTTGATCTCTGAAGTAGTGAAACTTTTAAAGTTAGTGTTTTTAGGAGGTAATCTTTCAATATTACATTTTATGAACATGTAAAAAAGATTTAGCAATACAGGTAATTAATCTGGGATGAGTCTGAGTAGTCTGAGCAATTGCCTGAGCTAACAGATGCAGTGTATTCCCACAGAATGCCAATAAAAAGAGCAGGAAAAGGGAAAGTTCAAGGAGGAAGTGGGGGAGGAGAAGCCAGCACACATGTAGTGTCAGAATAATAATCTTGTGAATTTAAAAAGACAGAACAGGGGCACCTGGGTGGTTTAGTTGGTTAAGTGGGTGCTTTTGGCTCAGATCATGATGTCTTGGTCCTGGGATCGAGCCTTGCGTTGAGCCCTGCCTTGGTCTTCCTGCTCAGTGGGGTGTTTGCTCCTCTCTCTCTTTCTCCCCTTCTGAGCCTCCGCACTTCTTTTTCTCTCTCTCTCTCAAATAAATAAAGTCTTTAAAAAAATAAAAAGAAGGGGCACCTGGGTGGCTCAGTGGGTTAAGCCGCTGCCTTCAGCTCAGGTCATGATCCCAGGGTCCTGGGATCGAGTCCCATATCGGGCTCTCCACTCAGCGGGGAGCCTGCTTCTACCCTGCTCCCTCTCTCTCTCTGCCTGCCTCTCTGCCTACTTGTGATCTCTGTCTGTCAAATAAATAAATAAAATCTTTAAAAAAAAAAAATAAAATAAAATAAAAAGAACACAACAGAAATTAAATTGTATTAACTCTGAAATTGTTCCATTGGTTTTCTTTTATAAAGGAATTCCATCTAATATCTAACCTTGTTTTACAAACTAGAGCAGCATGTTCTATTCCTACCAGTGGCTTGGTTATTACTTTCTTTCTTCTGCCTAATTTAGTGATGTGACTGGTAGTAGGGAGCCTTCTCTGTCTGCCTGGTCTTACGGTAAATCCTTTTTTCTTTATTAAAGCAGGACAAACTCTGGCTCAACAATTTCTTATGAGTAGGTATAGTTTTCTGTGATTATCCAGAACATGCTTGTGACCAGGGTAGGTATTGGAATCAACCTATTGCAAAAGGATGAACTCACATACATCTCTTGCTGATATTTTTGAAAGCCATATGTAAATATTCTGGATTGAAGACTATCCTGTTACCCTTTCTCAACACTGATACTTTGAAACAAGGTTGCTACCCAATACCTAGTCAGTGTTAAAATAGATAAGAAAAGGGGCTGGGTGGCTCAGTTGGTTAAGCGTCTGCCTTTGGCTCAGGTCATGATCCCAGGGTCCTGAGATCGAGCCCTGCATTTGGAAGGGGGGTGGGTTCCCTGCTCCGCAGGGAGCTTTCTTCTCTTTTTCCCTCTGCCATTCCCTCCCATTTGTGCTGTTTGGCTCTCTCTTACTTCTCTGTCAAATAAATAAATCCTTAAAATATAAAATAAAACAGATAAGAAGAAATGTGGTTTCAGTAAACTATGCAATGTAAAAGAAATAAATGAATCAATGACTGCAGAAAGAAAGAGTATTTTCCTAGTAAAAAAAAAGAAAAAATCCACAAAAAGCAGCAGCAGCAATCTTTTTGAGGCAGTCCCAAATTAGGAACTGGGGTTTCTCATCTCCAGTTTCCAGTTGACCTAAAGTCAATACGGTTTTTCCCATTAAAGCATGTTCATGTTTATGGTGAGATTGAAATGCTTTTGGGTGGCTTAAATTTCCCTTTTCTTCTCAATTCTAGAACCATTAAAGGAAACATTCTTTTTATAAGTATACTTTTCTATAGAATTTTTTTGAAAGGCATTTATTTCTAAGGGATTTTTATATCAGAGGAAGACCAGTAATATGCTTTTATTTATCCTCTACAAAAGAGTTTACTTCAGAATATATTAATATTTTAGGGGGTATAGCTCAGGGGTAGAGCATTTGACTGCAGAATATATTAATATTTTAATAAATGATTTGATTAAAAGAGAAAAAGATTTGAGGGAAATGTTATATACTTGAGGGAGACAGTATTTATGCTTAAATTCTGTTCTTGAGGAACTGTTAACAATGATTTTATAAAATATTAGTACTATGAGAGATTTGGGTTTGATAGGAAAAATATTCTGAGTATATGTAGATCTAGGGCACTGTATCTAAATGAGTGGTGCATATCTAAATCAAGCTTTTAAAAAAAGAATACCTGAAAGTTTCTACATAATTTTCATTTATTTATTTGAGAGTTGCCCCAGCCATGTTCTCTAGATTCTCAGACATCCTGCTGTTCTCAAGTTCTAGAACAGTCTCTAGTGTTTGGGTGATAGGTACAAAGCAACAATATGAGTTTGCGGTATGACATTATTGCTTTAATGTTGCACTTTACATTTTCTCTACTACTGAATATTCAGAAATGAGAATATAGAAAAAAATAAGTGGGAAATCAACTAACCAACCAAATTTTTCACTTATTCTAATGAAACTTCATCTCGTCTCCTAATGGTTAAGCTGAATTCTATGATAAATTATTTATTTGGCTTACCTTTCTTGTTTTTTAGTCACTGGAGGAGGACCCATGGCCACGGCTGAACTCTAAGGACCATGTACCTGCCCTTATTCGTAGTAATGCCTTCTCAGAGAATTATGTAGATGTCCCAGCAGAGATAGCTCGAGGGAATGTCCAGCCAGCAGTCATACCTTCAAAAGATCCAGAGCCACTTGAAGAAAATTGCACTAAAGCCCTGACATTAAGGATACATGATTCTTTGAATAATAGCCTGTCAGTTGGCCTTGTGCCTACCAATTCAACAAATACCATCATGGACCAAAAAAATGTAAAGATGTCAACTCCAGGTCAAATGAAAGCCCAAGAAGTTGAAAGAACCCCTCCAGCAAACTTTAAAAGGACATTAGAAGAATCCAATTCTGGCCCTCTCATGAAGAAGCACAGACGAAATGGTTTAAGTCGAAGTAGTGGTGCTCAGCCTGCAAGCCTCCCCACCAGCTCACAGCGAAAGAACTCTGTTAAACTTACCATGCGACGCAGACTTCGGGGCCAGAAGAAAATTGGAAATCCTTTACTTCATCAGCACAGAAAAACTGTTTGTGTCTGCTGAAATGTATCTCAAAAATGTTTTTCTTTCAAACTTAGGATTTAAGAGGGCTTTTTGAAGTTGGTGCGGAACTTGAACTTTTTTTAAGGGGACAAAATAAAAATAGTATACAGTTTGACTTTTTGGAATTCAGCAGTTTTATCTTGGCCTTGTTCTTGCTCGTATTATAAATGTGAATTTTGTAGATGTTAGAGTATAAGTTGCTGTAAAATGTGTGTAAATTTGTATACTTCACACAAACTCAGTCTCTTACTCTGATACACAGTAAATTTAACAACAGGGCTAAAGGTTTAAAAAAAAATCAAAAGAATCTATTAGATTTTAGAAATACATTTAAACTTTTAAAAATGCTTATTAAGAAATTTGTATAAGTCACTTGTGATGAAAACTACACAACTTTTTAAAGTAAATTATTAAGCAAACTGGAAAAGTGATGTATTTTCATAGTGACCTGTGTTCCACTTAATGTTTCTTAGAGACAGCTAGTGTCTTTTAAAAATTATTTTTTATTTCTAATTTCATAATTCAGAACTAAATTTTTCATAGCAAAAGTGTTGAGCCATGCTGAAAGTAGCTTGGTGTTCGTCTCCCTGTTCTAATTAAAATACTATGCAGTATCTCTTAATTCAGTAGCATTTTCTGAAACCTTAATCATCAGCTATACTCCCCAGATCTTTGGAGTAGAAGGAGGTGTGTTTGCCTAAAAAGGTGTCCCTCTCAATCATCCCAGACACTCAGTGGCATTATTAGGTCTTAAACTAGTTACTCTTTTCTCGTGTTTGCATAAAATATGTGAAGTTTTTCTTGCTATTTCAATAACGGATGGTGCTGCTAATTCCCAACATTTCCTAAATTATTTTATATATCATACAGTTTTCATTGATTATATGGATATATGTTTGTTCATCTAATAAATCAGTGAACTGTTCCTGATGTTGCTGGATTTTTGTTGGTTTGTTTTAATGATACAAACTTTGTGTTTTGCCTTGATCATGCTTTAGAGTAACAACTTAAAAATATATGTAATGTTTATTTTTGCACTCTTCACTTTTTAATTTTAATTTAGAATACATTGCAACAGGCTAATTATCCACAATAGAATATGGTTAAGTTAGTTATGGCTTAAAAACATTTTGATGAGATACTATGTTGCACTTAATACAGGAAAAAACCAAGACACTTAGAGTCATTTTGGTGTGATGAATTGTTCTACAATAAGAAAAAATTTGTTTATTAATTTAGAAGACCCCTTACTAAGAGATTGAAGAGTTAATTCATGCATTCAGTATCCACAGTATGCTGGGAGCTATGCAATTGGAAGCATACCAGTTTTCAGTAACAAGTTTGAGAACCAGGGGTTCAGGTAAAACAATTGTGGCTAGCTCCTTAAGAAGGATTTATAGTTACCTAAGAGGGATTTTTTTTTTAGGGTTTTATTTATTAGAGAGCATATGAATGTGGGGATAAGGAGAAGCAGACTCCCCACTGAGCAGGAAGCCTGGTGTGGGGCTCAATCCTAGGACCCCGAGATCATGACTTGAGTAGAAGGCAGATGCTTTACCGACTGAGCCACCCAGGCACACTGAAGAGTTTGTTTTTCAGATTTTTCCAAGACAGCGATACAGCCACTAATAGAAACTTTTTTTTTTTTAAGATTTTATTTATTTATTTGACAGAGACACAGCCAGGGAGGGAACACAAACAAGGGGAGTGGGAGAGGGAGAATCAGGCTTTCTGTGGATCATGCCCTGAGCTGAATGAAGGCAGATGCTTAACTACTGAGCCACCCAAACGCCCCCAGTAGACACTTTAGAAGTCAATTTATTGTGAAGGGTTTTTCCATCCTCTATTAATTATTTTTTTATTTTTTGTTTCTTTCCCATCTTTTAGACCTGTGATACCATTTTAGGTGCACCAACAAATCTGAATGTATATTAAAATTCATTTAGCCATTTTTACTTTTTCTGCCAGTGATTGTAAATCCTGTATCTACAAGAAATTAAAATTTCCACTTGATTAGAATAATGGATTATGTAATCTTTATTTTTCTGATACTTTTTAAAAAGATTTTATTTATCAGTACAAGCAAGGTGAGCAGCAGGCAGAAGAAGCAGGCTTCCTGCTGAGGAAGGAGCCTCATGCAGGACTCGATCCCAGGACTCTGGGATCATGACCTGAGCCCAGTGCAGACGCTTAACCAGCTGAGCCACCCAAGCGTGCCAATGTAATCTTTTTTTTCAAATCAGTTTTTTAATGTGAAAATGTTACTCTTTCCTAGATCACATTTTTAGTGCAATGGAGCCCCAATTCCATATAGTAGTAGCTATTAATACTAGAAACATTTTTGGTTGAAGACATAACTGCAAATGTTAATATTAGCACTTTTCTGTATCTGTTCCTAGGATTGTGTTTTGGCCTATTCTTTTTTTTTTTTAAACATTTTATTTATTTATTTGACAGACAGAGATCACAAGTAGGCAGAGAGGCAGGCAGAGAGAAGCGAAGCAGGCTCCCTGCTGAGCAGAGAGCCCAATGCGGGGCTCTATCCCAGGACTCTGGGATCATGACCTGAGCTGAAGGCAGAGGCTTTAACCCACGGAGCCACCCAGGCGCCCCATGGCCTATTCTTTAAGGAGCTGAAGATGTTATGCAATCAAAAGTAATGTTTTTTTTTTTTTTCTTTTATTTATTTATTTATTTATTTATTTTTTTTTTACCTCACAGAAGTGAATCACACAGTATTTATTTTTGACTGTCTCATTTCACTTAGCATAATATCTGCAGATTCATCAACTACATCTTCCCATTTTTTTTTCTTTTCTTTTTTTTTCTTTTTTTTTATTTTTATTTGTTTATTTACAGCATAACAGTGTTCATTGTTTTGGCATCACACCCAGTGCTCCATGCAGTACGTGCCCTCCTCATTACCCACCACCTGGTCCCTCAACCTCCCAACCCCCCCACTCCCCCGCCGCCCCTTCATAACCCTCTAGTTGTTTTTCAGAGTCCATAGTCTCTCATGGTTCATCTCCCCTTCCAGTTTCCCTCAACTATAAATTTTTTTTTCCATTTTATTTATTTTTTCAGCGTAACAGTATTCATTCTTTTTGCACAACACCCAGTGCTCCATGCAAAACGTGCCCTCCCCATTACCCACCACCTGTTCCCCCAACCTCCCACCCCTGACCCTTCAAAACCCTCAGGTTGTTTTTCAGAGGCGAACCATAAGAGACTATGGACTCTGAAAAGTAATGTTTTAATGTTTGTCTTTTATTTTCTAATTTTATTTGCCTATGTGATATAGATCAGTAGTATAATACATTATGGGAAATTTATGATTACGAAATGATAATGAAATACATTATGGGAAATTCCCTCCTCAGTTCCAGAGGCAGCCAGCATTTCCCTCATCTTGTGATAATCTGTGCACAGACAAGCAAGAGGTATTTATTTATTTAATTTATTTGACAGAGACCACAAGGGGGCAGAGAGGCAGGCAGAGAGAGAGAGGGAGAAGCAGGCTCCCTGCTGAGCAGAGAGCCCGATGCGGGGCTCGATCCCAGGACCCTGAGATCATGACCTGAGCCGAAGGCAGAGGCTTAACCCACTGAGCCACCCAGGCGCCCCGACGTGTTTACTTCTTAATTACGAAATTTTTCTCTGTCAGTATTTCACAGAGCCTCCTCAATCTTTAGTATTCCGATCTATGGATATAAGTTATTTAACTGTATTATTTAACCTTGTCCGCTGAAGGGAAAACATTTCTTCTTCATTCATATACACCAGATGTGTAAGATTTCCTACATCAAGCGATTCTCCAATTTTCTGTAGACATCAGCAGGGTATCCTACAATTCAATTCAGTTCTGACACTTACAGAGTTATCACCAGATCCCACAAGTTAAGGGCTCAGTGTCACAAGACTGCCCTCACTTCAGAAACTAATTCCAAGTCCTACGTTGTCACACATTTCTGACCGACTGGCTGTAAATCGGTTTGCACAACCCCCTCAAGTCTGGTAATTTTCTGCTAGAACAGCTCACGAGAATTCAGAGAAACATTTACTGGTTTATTATATACAAAAGTTACAAAAGATCTTTCTAAAAAAAAGATATACCAGGTAAGGTCCAGAACAGCGGTGTTCAGCATCACATTCTTTTTCTTCTTCCCCCACCCCCCCCCCCCGCTTTTTTAAAAAGATTTTATTTATTTATTTATTTGAGAGAGAGAAAGAGCACAGAGGGAGGTGGGGGGAGAAGCAGACTCACTGCTCAGCAGAGAGGCTTCATCCCAGGACCCTGGAATCATGACCTGAGCCTAAGACAGACACTTAACCAACTGAGCCACCCAGGTGCCCCCTTTTTTTCTTTGTAACTCTTTGTTTTTCCTTTTGTTAGAACATTTGATGTTATATTTCTGAGTTCTAAAATTTCCATTTGGTTCTTTATTTTTATTTTTTTCCCATTTGGTTCTTTATACCTTTGTTGAAATGTTCTGTGTTTTCATGCATGTCAAGAGAGTTCACAATTGTTTGCAGGAACATTTTTACAGTACTGCTTTAAAGTGTGTCGGATAATCTTAGTCATTTAGGTATTCCTTTCCCTTGATTGAAAACTAAAATATTAATGTTTATCACAGTTCTACGTGAAATCAGATTATTTCACCACTGCTTAAATCATGTGATGTTTGTGAGCATCTGTTGATTATTTTTTCTGGGAGTTAGATTCTCCTGGTTCTTTCAAAATTCTCTAAGTCTTTGATATGCGAATTAGGATCTGATCCTTGCTAGATATACTCTGTGAGGTCACTCTCCTGAGCTCCTCCTTCTCTATAGTCTCCATGGTATTCCCCCTTCTCTGGGGCTACACTTTTCAATACTCTGGGCAGAAAGCTCGGGCTTTAGGAACCATGCACTTCCACTACTGTGCCTACATTTGGTTCTCATCTATAAAATGTAGATAAGTAATACTACAGGCATATAGAGCTAAATAAATGTTACCCAATATTATTTTTATTAAATTTTTAGCTTCTCAAAACTGTTAATACAGACAAACAGTTAATTCAGGTTTCTCAGATTTTAAACTAGTTTTTATCTAGGGTTAGGCATGTTTGGGGGAGATAAACTATGCCCTGGGCATCATTAAAACAGCTGATGAAACTAATTTTTTGTCTTTGTCAAGAGTTTTACTTTTTGGTACCTTTAATTATAAGTACAAACTCTAGATTGCAGGGTAAATTGTTGGGGTTCTGACATGTAATTTTTCCTGTTAATAAAGAGAGTTTTATGGAGAATAGAAATGAAACAAACAATTCCTTCTGCTAAAGAGCTTACATGTTAGCTAAATAGACCATAGATTTATACATTAATCTACTAGAAAAGTTACAAAGTAGTACTAATATGTCAGAGATAAAGGGAAGCCATACTTCATGATTTGCCTGGGACAGTCCTACTTTACTTTTTCGCTCTGGGGCAGGGAGGGGGCAAGCAAGTATAACTGTTAATAGAGCCTCTGGTTAAGATGATAAATTACATGACTACTATATAGATACTAGTTAGTTTCAAGAGAATGAAAGGAAAGCAATCACCATAGTTTGCTGGGCCTGAGTATGAACTGGGTGGAGGTTGAAGGGCTCCAACATAATAAACAAACACTTAGAACTTCAAAGAAATGTGGGAAAATGCTGTTTTAGAAGCCAGTTATGTCATAACATGCAGGGCAGACAAATGGCAGGTACTACTGTAATTAGACAGAGATGAGGTGATATGATCTTTGTTGGTTTTGCTATTCTACAAAGTTTGGATTCTATTTCTTAGGAGATTACTACAAAAGGTAGTGTTCAAAAGTTGCAACCTAAAAATGCACCAAAGAAAGTCTATATAGTGAGTGATTAGTATAGTTTTACCTCACAATTGGAGGATTTTAGAGAAATGTGGTTTTTAAAAATAGATTATTTTTTTAGAGCAGTTATAGGTTCATGGCAAAATTGAGCAGAAGGTACAGATATTCCATATATGCCCTTTCCTAACTAGTTTCCTATCACTTTCTACTGCTATAACACATTTATAGTCTCCCTTGTCATAAAAATCCCCAATCAGAGGGATACAATTGATGAACCTATGCTTGATGATGGTTATTTTTTTTAACCTCTTTGGGGTTTTTTTTTTTTTTTCATTTCAATTGACTAGAAACTAAAATATTAATGTTTATCATGGTTCTGTGAAATCAGATTTTTTCACCACTGCTTGAATCATGTGATTATTGTTCATGTGTTTTTGGTGGCCAGGGTAAGTGAGGCAATGGCTTGCTTGAAGCTAGGAATCTTAATCCTACTGAAATGAAAATTCACAATAAAGTACAAACCGATCTTGAAACTGGTTTTCATATGAATAATTCCTTGACTTTGGGAGATTTTTCTGGAGATTTTTGGTTTTGGTTCGCAGGACCATAGGAGAGGCAATTTTAGTCCTTTGTGATTTATTATAATGGACCATTGTAGCAGCTGGAATAAGACAGAATTCTGGCTTGAAGTCACTCTTTTACACTGAAAATCGGTTTCCTCGCCGGTATTGCTCAGCCATAAGAACAGATGTTGAAAAGTTTCCCCACATCCTAATGCTTTGAAATGACTCATAAGCGGGTAATGTGTACTAAGTACCATCAAGTTATTTCCACTCAAAAAAATGATCCCCACAAATTTTGTTCGCTCTCTGTTTGAAGTCTCATGAGAGAATCTCACCCATTTTTGTGGAGAAAAAAATGGAGTAATTAGACATGGTTGGTTAATTCATAACTAGAACTAGTTAATTTGGAGAAGTGTCTAACTGGTTTTAAGAATTTGAAATTTATTCACTCCTCATAAAAATTCTAGGAGGCTCGGGGCGCCTGGGTGGCTCGGTGGATTAAGGCCTCTGCCATCGGCTTGGGTCATAATCTCAGGGTCCTGGATCGGCCCCGCCTCTGGCTCTCTGTTCAGCAGGGAGCCTGTTTCCCTACCTCTCTCTCTGCCTGCCTCTCTGCCTGCTTGTGATCTCTGTCTGTCTAGTGAATAAATGGAATCTTTAAAAAAAATTATAGGAGGCTCATAATAGTCTTTTTACAATTTATAAAGGAAGCAACAGAAGCACAGAAATTCACCCCCCTAAAAATGTACAACGTCACCGGTGTTTATCCTACCCATAAATGTCATCGCTTAGTTGTTCAAGCCCAAAACACAACATCATCCTTGATTCTTTTTTCCTTCTATCCTACAACCAACCCAATATCAATATCTTTCAATTCTCTCTTCCAAAATATTTTGAAGTTGGTTTCTCTTCACCTCTACTGCTTCACTTTGACACCTAGTTCTGGACTGCATCTTTGACCTTATCTACTCAAATAGCTTCTCTACTTGCCCCACTGCTTTCACTCTTGTTCCCTCCCTGACAACAGTTTATTCTATGTACAGTTGCTAGATTGATCTTTTAGAAATGTAAATATGGTTATGATACTTTCTGGTTGAAAGTCCTCCAACAAAAGATTCCCACACCCGAATAAAATTGAAACTCCTTATAATTCTGTACAAGACCATTCTCCATCTGGCCACTGCTTAATTCTCCTAACTAGTTGGCTATTGATTTCTACTTATTTCACTTTGCTTAAACCATACTGTTTTTCTCATTCCTCATCAGAATTCATTCCCTTCTTAGGGCCTTGGTACTTTTTCCTTTTATCTAAACTGCTTTTCTCTCAGAGTAGTTTTCTCACATACTTCAGTAAAGTCTTTGTTCAAATGTCATCTCCTGAGAGGCCTTTCCTGGATGATACTACCTAAATTAAGCTATCTATTTATCTGGCTTATTATGTTTTTTTTTCTATAGCATTTTACACTACTTGAATTTCTCTGTTTATTTCTGTCTTCCCATCATAATGTAAATTCTCTGGCTGAGGTAAGCACATTGATTTATTGCTGTACCTCTGGAGCTTAGACACCTCTGACACTTAACAGGTATTTAAATATTTGTTGAATGAATGAATGCATGAGCTTGTGTACAAGGATATTCTTTATGATTTTTTGTTTCTTTGTTTTTTCCATAGCTTTGTAGAGGAATAGTCAGCTATGAAGTTTAACAATGCATAAGAAACAGCTATGTAAACTGAATAAGCTTATATAAATGCTAGTTATCCTACTTGTGATTATTACCCTCTGGATTTCCTCTTTATTCCTGCTTTGGGTCTGGACAACATGAAAACAGTAATTATTTAATTCAAATAAGTCTGAATTTTGAAATACCTGCTGTATTCAGGGCGGTTAAGTGTTAAAAGAGATTCAGCAATGAAAACTTCAGTCTTCTAATGCCTAGGAAGAACTTAACTTTCTAGTTGGGGAAATTGAGATACGCACAAGGGAAACTCCAGGAGATTTCAAATACAACAAAGAGAGCAGTAAGAGCGAAAGGAATTTAGAGTGTTGGAAAGATTCTTCCATTAGTGGGTTTAATGTAGGAAGCAAATCTTAAAAGGCCAATGGTGCCCAGAATTTGTGTGTGTAGTGGAAAATAAATGTTCAGAATCATTTATTAGCCAATATGTTCAAACATTAGCCGGAGACATAGCACTTTGGGTGTGCTCTTTATTGGCACTGATAGAACGTCAAGAGCAAATGGATGGTTTCTCGGCTATATCTACAGCTACATCTGTATCTCTATCTATTCTCTCTCTCTAGTACCCGATTAACTGCATATATTCGTTGAGGTAGTTTCTCTACTCCATTCTCCATTGTGCTTAAAACTTCCTTAGAATTTTTAAAGCCGTTTCAGCCAATTTTTTACAAACCTCATGCCTATTAAAAAGTCATATCCTCATGGGACTGCCGTATTACTTTTGATAATACTTATGAAGTGCTTGAGACTTGCTGAGCGTTTGTTCAATAAATCAATAAATGTTATCATTATTATAAAAGAAATGCAGCCGACGCAGTGTCTCTAGCGAAATCGCGATCTCTTCCATAAGGGAGATGGAAACAAAGAAGGAGTCAGGCGGGCTCCACAAACCTCGTTTAAATTCACAGGATCGGGGCACCTGGGTGGCTCAGTGGATTTTTTTTTTTTTTAAAGATTTTATTTATTTATTTGACACACAGAGAGAGATAATAAGCAGGCAGAGAGGCAGGCAGAGAGAGAGAGGAGGAAGCAGGCTTCCCGCCAAGCAGAGAGCCCGACGCGGGGCTCGATCCCAGGACCCTGAGATCATGACCTGAGCCGAAGGCAGCGGCTTAACCCACTGAGCCACTCAGGCGCCCCGAGAAGAGACTCACTCTTTTTTTTTTTTTTTTTAAAGATTTTTTATTTATTTATTTGACAGAGAGAGAGATCACAAGTAGGCAGAGAGGCAGGCAGAGAGAGAGGAGGAAGCAGGCTCCCCGCGGAGCAGAGAGCCCGATGCGGGGCTCGATCCCAGGACCCTGAGATCATGACCCGAGCCGAAGGCAGCGGCTTAATCCACTGAGCCACCCAGGCGCCGGCTCAGTGGATTAAGCCGCTGTCTTCGGCTCGGGTCACGATCTCAGGGTCCTGGAATCGAGCCCCGCATCGGGCTCTCTGCTCTGTGGGGAGCCTGCTTCCTCCTCTCTCTCTCTGCCTGCCTCTCTGCCTGCTTGAAATCTCTATCTGTCAAATATATAAATAAAATCTTTAAAAAAAAATAAATTCACAGGATCACCCGCCGCGCCCCTCATTTATATCAATACCTCCTTGGCTCTAGGGCTGCCCACCTCGCAAGCCGGCCTAGGCTCCCGGAAGATAAACACATCGAAAAGGGCGGGGCAGGAGGCGGGTTCGGAATGGGTGAGTGGCCAGCAGAAAGTGATTGGCAGCTGCCATGTCCACGTGCTTTGAGCTTCGAACTAGCTGTCGCGAGAATTCGATGTAAACAGACCTGTCCCCCGACCTCAGGCTCCCAGCCCGAGACGCTCAGCTGAAGTGCACAGGAGCCTGCGGCATGATTCTTTTTGACAAAGCCACATAGCTGTGCTGTCTGCAAAGAAAAACAGACGTGTTTGTAACTCTCCCTACCTGCCTGCGTTCGCAACCGAACCTGGCCCCTCGGCATCACTCGAACTTACATACTGTTTTGTTGTCCCTTGGAGCCCCAGCGGATTGGATAAATTCAGGAGGCGGGTCCGCCTCTTTTCTTCTTGCTGGTTGGCGAAGCTGACCTCCAAGGGCGGCGCCCTGCCGTAGACAGTTTCCTTCTGGGATTGGCTAGAAAAGTAGTTCCGCTGAGGCGTGGTAGGAAGTGGTAGCCGTCAATCACAAGGGGAGACTCCAAACAGTGAGCCTTGAGCTGGAGAACAGCGTTTACCGGCGGGGCGGCCGGTGAGAGGGGTGGTGGGGCTGTGGCTTTGGGGAGGCTTGGAGAGGACGAGGGGCAAGCAGCGTGAGGGGAGAGGGCTTGGCTGGCAGGGATTCGACGAGGGAGAGCTAGCGAGAATAGAGGGGGAGGGGAGGAAGGGCAAGGGGCCAGAGGGCGGCCGGGGGCAGCGGTGGCTCCGCGTTGGAGGTTAAGTGGGTAGAGCTGTGTTAGTGTGTCTCAGGAGAGTGGGGCCTGAGGGGCTGGCGAGGGTCGTCCTTAGGACACAGGCCCATAAAGGACATTTCTTGGGAGGCTGTGCTTCGGGAAATAAAGGGTGGAATGGAAATGGGAGGGCTGAGGAGCTGGTGGTGAAGATACCTACTGAGGAAGAGGTACCTGGGCCAGGTGGGACAAAGGGTGTTTTTGTAGTGGCAGATGAGACTCCTCAGTTTGGGAATTTTCAAATATGGTGACAGAATCCTCCCTCCTTAGAAGTGATGGTTTTAGGGGCTTTCAGGATTAGTTCCAGGCTGTGGACTTTCCTGAGCCCTGAAAGAGGTGGTTAATATTTCTGTCAGTCCTCTTTTAACCTTAACCAAGTACACTCCATACTCTTAAAACCTCCCAACTGATTCAGGTGCTTATTGGACATTCAAGGATCAGGATTCAGTGATGTGACAGGAAAGGATAAGGGGCTTCTAATGTCATATAAGTTTTTATTACTTATTTAGGCTCTGGTGTTTAGGTTACAGTAGCAGGGGGTTGACAAATATGGTTTAAAAACTCTTGTTAGATTATGACCATGCAGTCCTTTTTTTTTTTTTTTGGTAGCTATAATTGGCATATAACATTATATTAGTTGTAGGTGTAAAACATAATGTTTTGATATTTGTACATATTGTGAAATGATCACCACAATAAGGCTAGTTAACATCTATCACTATACATAGTTACAGTATGCAGTCTTGCTCCTAGTTTTCCAGCTGTCTTAGTTGGAAGGTATCAATTATTTCACTGTTCCATTTGGTCTCGAAGTATTGTGCCATGTGTATTTTCACTATTTCAGGATTTTAGTACATTCTCTAATTTTGGCTCACAGAGATAGCACATTTGTTTTTTATTAACAGATCTTGTGCTAGACTCTCCATCCCTTACCTTTCTAGTTTATGTTAACAGATGATCAGAAGGTCCAGAAAGAAAGAGTCTTAACTTCTTCTGTGGTTCTAAGGCTTAGTCCAAATAAAAAAAAATCATGATAATTAGAAAACTTCTTTATCTACTTCCTCTCCTAATATCCCCCCTTTCTCGTGTAATGGGGCTTGCTGGGAAGGTTTCCTACATTTTAGGCATTTTCCATAAGGGATCTCTAGTGGGCAACCATAAACCCTCACTCCTACCCACAACAATAATAATCCATCTTTTTTTCTCTGTCTCTTTGTGCTGGAAACAGGTTTAGCGAATGAAGCTATGGCTACAGATTCTCCCCGAAGACCCAGTCGTTGTACTGGTGGAGTTGTGGTTCGCCCCCAGGCTGTCACGTAAGCAAATTTCAGATAAGCCTAAAAGCTAAAGAAACTTTGCTCAGAATAGTAACCAATATTCAGGTTTCCTTTTTGAACATGGACTACCTTTATAAAATCTATTTAATTTTACCTTTACAGGATGATAAATATTGCCAAGACCAAATAAAAAGAGTAATTGGAGGATCAAGTTAATGTTATTCACATTTATAGGGTGCATCAAAAGCACTATGCTAAATCCTAAGGAGTAATCAGGACCATTATTTAGAAAATGAAATGGCATATTATAGAAAATATAATTGAGAGTATTCTTTTGTGACACACACTATTCGTATGAACGTATGTTGACCAGATGCTGATGTAAAATGTATCTCTTATCGAGGTCTTAGTCAGAAGGTTTCAAAGTCAGTGTCATAAAGAACATTCTATATTTTAAGCATTTTTTGCCAAAGCCTGCTTATACTTTCTAGGAGCATATGATCTAATGTGGTTTTAAGAGATGTATACTTGAAATCTCTGTAATCGATAAAAAAGGTATCAGCAAACTGTGAGAATTGGGAGGAAATATGTTAGTGGGAGTATTTAGTGGGGATATTTTAGTATTTTAGATCCTAAAGGGTTTATTAAGAAGCTAACATAATGTGCTTTAAAGGCTGAGTAGAGTTTGGGTAATTAGAATATAAGGAACATTTTGGAAGTCCAATGCGCTGTCCATTGCACAACGGAGCCTATAAGGAACATTTAGACAAAGGGAATAAGGTGAGCAGATGTAGGTAGGGCAACTCTTTTCATAAATGAAATATAGGGAAGTTGACCTATATAAAGTGGGTTAGGGTGGATAGTGAAGATCCTTCAGTATCTACGTAAGGGGGTGAAACTTGTTTTCTACCTTTTAAAATGTTCATAAGGGAATTGTAGCATTTTATATTATTCCCTTGGGCAGTTTGGCATGTTACATAAAGATTGCCCTCTCAGACTAAGAAAGGTATATGTATAATATAGTATTTTACTATAATACTTCTGTTTTATTTTGCCTCGTGCATTTCCCTGGGCCATACTTCTTTGCTAACTGTGGACCATGGCAACAAGTTTAAACATTTTACTAGCTATGAGTTAGGTACTCTTTCAGTCTTTATTTTACAGGTGAAGAAACCAAAGCAGGGAGAAATTAAGTGAATTATCTTCAGGAAAAGCCAAGAAGGGGAACCTGGATCAAACCCAGGCAGTTTGTCCCCAGAGTCTATGCATTTAGGCAGTATTCTATGTTGCCTCACCATATGGTATCCAACTTATATTGCCTTTTGTTATTCAACACATAATTTTAGTGTTTTTTAAAAAATCTTTTATTTATTTGTATTCTTTTAACAAATAAAGCCCAAGCATCTACTCCATGCCTGAAGTACTGGAGGTAGAAGGTAAACATGAGAGTTGGAGTCCTTTCTGTAGGAGAGTTTACATTCTAGTGGGGGAAACAGTATATAAGAAAAGTGATTACAGACTCTGATCAGTGCCTGGTGTGCTATGATAGAGAATGACAGTGGGGAGTCTGACTTCAGGCTGTCAGGAAAGTCCTCTCTGAGGAGGTAACGCTTAAGCTGGAGAAATGAAAGGGATGGAAAAGCATGGAAAGGAATCTAGACAGAAGGAAAGCTGGCGTAAAGGTCTTGACTGAAAGAGCTTGGTGTATTCTAGGAATGGAAGTTGCAGATGACGGAAGCAGAGTGAGGAGAGTGGCAAAAAAATGAGCAGGGAGAGGCAGGCCTAATCAAATTGTTGTGTGCGTGTTTTTTGTTTTTATTCGGCCTAATCAGTTTTTGTAGCTATTTGAGGCATATTGCTTTTTTATCGGATTTAGGATAACTCATAGGAGTTTCTTCAAATGTAATTTTTCACATGAAATGAAATTAATTTGATTTGGTATTTTGAAGAATTTTTTTTCCACTTGCTGACATCCGTATACTTCCATTTAAAATCTCTCAGTGACCTTAACAGTATCATTTTTCTTCACTTTTATGCGTTTTAATATTTTCCCATGTCTTTTCTATGGCAAAAATTCTTTTTTTGGACTTCTTAGTATCTCCTAATACCTGTCCTGCACCTGCAGCAAAATGCAGATTGATTTTGCTATATACAGGTAAGAGACTAGGTGCATAACCAATTTAAAGAGAAGGTCACTAAGTACTGAGTCATCAGCCACAGTTCTTCTTGCTCTGACTGGGGAATTCTTTTGCTTTGACTCAAGAGGAAGATCCTGCCTTAGCCTTGTGTCATCACAAATACAAGTTAGAATCTGTATGTCAAATTAAGAGAGCATGACTTTTAAGAAGAGATGATGTTTAAAACGATTAATATCTCATTTGCATTTCATTTAATAACATTATACGAAGAAACTAGAAAGCAGGATAGCAGAATTATTGGTTGATGAGAGTCTTTTCTCTTTTTTAATATTGTGAGTAACTTTCTTAAGGCTTAGAGAAAGAGCTTTTCCATGTTTTGTTTTAAGATGTCAGGATCAATTTTATCCATTTCACCTTTTTTCAGGGAGCAGTCCTACATGGAAAGTGTTGTGACTTTTCTACAGGACGTTGTGCCACAGGTAAGTAAGTAAGAAATATAGTAGGTTTTACCATTGGCCTGGGAGATTCTGAAATGTTCTCTTTCCTAAGCCTGACACTGGTATCATGAACTTCAGAAAGATTTTTAACGTTTTAACATCCTGAGCATTGGTAGGGTAGAACTATATATGTTAGTTTTACAAGTGCCTTAGTTTTGCACTGTTTGTGGCACAATTATTATTCCTCAAGACTTGATCTCCTAAGAGGAATCGAGGTGAGATGTTAGTTGAGAGCTGGGACTTGGGATTCTCTAGTTGGATTCTATTTCCAGAATCTTCCTCTTGCCCTAGTTAAATGTTGCCTGTCTGAAATGATCAAAGCAAAGTCTATATTTTGCATTTCATTAACTAGATATTATATTGGCTAAATACTATACTGAGCACAAATCTACATGTCTTTCATGGTGAGCAGTATCTTTATGCCAAGTGGGGTATGCCTTGTTACTCTAACTTACAACAGAAGTTGTCTGTAAAGAATGAGAGCAGCCCTCCTGGGGTCATACCTAGTGCACTGTTGCCCAGATTTAACATGAGTATCACTTAGCACATGTGTTAAAAATAATCATTTCCAGACCCCGTCCCAGAGAGTTTGACTCAGTGGAATTGAGGTGGCATCCAGTAACTTGTGTGTGTGTGTAGTGAGAGCCTCTGGGGATTCTCGTGAAACAGTGGCTGTGGGAAGCTCTGTTCTGTGGGACTACTGAAGGAAAGGTGTTTTCTACTTATGGTGATGTCAGTGTTTCCTGACTGCCAGGCTATTTGTAACCATGCGGTTGAAAAAAGAATTCGTAGATCCAGTGTCCCAGCCTTATGACAGCAATCTAGAAAAGTCTAAAATCCAGATTTCAGTTATATTATATAAGTTGTATTTCTCAAATAAGGGAAAGTATCAGGGAATGTTGATACTCTTTTATGATGTTCAGATAACTTTAATGGAAATGGGTCACAATGACAAGGTCCTTGGGCATGTAAAGGATAATAAATGCTTTCCTATTTTGAGGAACTTGGTTACTAAACGAAGTCAAATTGCTGAAACAAGCAGAGCTTACAGCAGCATTTCAGTAAGTGTTATACATGATGGTATAGATCTAATATGTACTTGCTAAGAGAATGCATAGCAAAGAAAGAATGAAAGAGTCCAATTCTCTTTTTTTAAAAGTATTTATTTATTTATTTGACAGAGATCATAAGTGGGCAGAGAGGCAGGCAGACAGAGAGGAAAAAGCAGACTCCCCACTGAGCAGAGAGCCCAATGCGGGGCTCGATCCCAGGATCCTGAGACCGAGACCCAAGCTGAAGGCAGAGACTTAACCCACTGAGCCATCCAGGTGGCCTGAAAGAGTCAAATTCTAAAGGACATTGGAAATAGCGGTTGAAATGAATGGAAAGGTTAGGTATTGAATGTTGGAAGAAACTGGTTAGCTGGGTATGGCAGGCAACAGAGTTGCTGTCCAAGAGCGTCTTGGACTGTGCTCGGAATGGCAGTTCTCTCAGTGGTACTTTGTAGTCAGCTATTTGGAAAATTATATTTTTTGCTGATATTGTTTTCCAACACCTATTCTGGAAATCTTCAAATTCCTGGAGCCTAGAAATTGTTTCCTGTGTTCCCAAATACCCAGAAAAGGAAGAAAATGTGTTGTTAGACTGGTGTCCTCTTCTTCAGCTATTATAGAGAGAAATTCCCATTGTATTTAACAGGTGTTATTGATGGCTGTAGATGCTCTTAGCTGTGCTTTTTGATCTAATAATTTTACTTCTGAAAATCTATTAAATAATAATTCAGCAAGGAAGAAAGGTAAAGCTCTGAACTCTTCAGTGTATGTGTCAAAAGTCTGCATTTTCAGTATAAAAAATTGTAGCCAGCCCAGATGTCAATAGAAGTCAAGCAAATTATGGTATGTGATCCCTATAGAATGATTTGCTATAACTAGAAATTATGCTTCTTGACACAATGGGTGTGATTTTCTGTACAGTGAAAAAAAATGAAATATATAAACAGAACATGTAAATATAATGATCGTGTCTTTTAAAGTTCAACGTAAAAAAATAAAGTTCAGCAATAACTTTATGCTTATGAAAGTGTGTATGTGTTAGAAACCTGTTAAGGAATAAAAGGACAATTAAATAAATAAATCCTGTCAATAATGGGGTGGAAGTTTTGATTCTAAGAGGGCTAAAGTAGTTGGATGTTGGTTGAAGCAGGAAGGCTAATGATTGGGGCTGGAATGTGTGGGAAACCTTCAGGGTAATAGTACACTGACCTCGGTTAAGATACCAAATGAAAGCTGGATGGGCACTGGGTGAGTATGTGCCTCACTGAGAATAAAATACCCACATGTGTCTTCTCCATGGGAACCTTCAGGAAGGCACACACAAAGCAGTGCTCAGCTGCCTCAGTCAGCTTCACAGAATCTTCTCAAGAAGGGTTAGTAGAGAGCACTAAGGAAAGAAGAAAACTTGAAGACATGGCAAAAGCATAGAAGGCTTGTTTTGAAAGTCTTATTTTCCCCCGAAAGGGGAAAAAAAAAAGAAGTTCAAGAATCCCAGTGTAGTGAAAGACCTCATTCAACTTTGTTTTGTTCAGCATATCACTCAGAAATCAAAGGAGAGCATCCTGCAAATGTTGCAAAGGAATTGGGAGAATGTTGACTAATGGTGCAGGTGATAAGCAGCCTTATAATCTGCTATACTGAAGAAAATTTTGAAAAATGTTACTGCTTTACCAGATTAAAGGAGAGCATGTTGTGGGGGGAAAAAAGTTGTCTTAAATGCACTGTGCTATTCAAGATTGGATGCTGGAACAGAGAAAGGACATTAGTGGAAAAACTGATGAAATCCAAATAAAGTCTGAGGCTTAATTAACAGTAATACGTCAATATCAGTGACAGGGTTTTGACAAATGTACCATGGCAAGGTCGGGCTTGGTTAGATAGTTAACATTAGGGGAAACTGGCTGAGGGGTATCTGAGAACTCTGTACTATAATTAATAATCTAAAATTATTCCAAAATATAAAGCTTATTTCTTATTTATTTTTTTTTTAAGATTTTATTTGAGAGAGAGAGCGCGCTGGAGTGAGAGTGGTCACACAAGCAGGGGTGGGGGTTGGGGGCATGGGTGGAGGGAAGAGGCAGAAGGAGAGGGAGAAGCATATTTCTTGCTGAGCAGGGAGCCTGATGCAGGGCTCAATCCCAGGACCCTGGATTGAGATTATTACCTGAATCTAAGGCAGAAGCTTAACTGACTGAGCCACCTAAAGTTTATTTTTTTTTTTTTGATTATTTATTTATTTATTTATTTATTTGACAGAGAGAGAGAGAGAGAGAGATCACAAGTAGGCAGAGAGGCAGGCAGAGAGAGAGAGGAGGAAGCAGGCTCCCTGCGGAGCAGAGAGCCCGATGCGGGGCTCAATCCCAGGACCCTGAGATCATGACCCGAGCCTAAGGCAGCGGCTTAATCCACTGAGCCACCCAGGCGCCCCACCTAAAGTTTATTTTTAAGAAAGATTTTATTTATTTGAGAGAGAGCCAATGGGAGAGAGAGAGAGTGGGCACAAGCAGAGGGGAGGGATAGAGGAAGAGGGAGAAGCAGACTCCCCATCTAGCAGGGAGCCAGGACCCTGAGATCATGACCTGAGCCAAAGGCAGACCCTTAATGGACTGAGCTGCCCTGGCGCCCTCCTAAATTTTATTTTTAAAAGATTTTCAAGGTTGAAAAGACCAAGCCCAAAGAAGAGGAAGGAAATGAGGATGAGGTGGTCAAAGATAAAGTTGATGAATTAGTTGGTTCTAGGGTAGGCTTTCCTCTTCCCCAAAGGAATTGACTGCCCTATACACATCTCACTTTTATTTTTTAATTTTTTAATTATTTTTTATTCATTTTTTTTAGATTTTTTAAATTTATTTATTTGACAGAGAGAGAGATCACAAGTAGGCAGAGAGGCAGGCAGAGAGAGAGGAGGAAGCAGGCTCCCTGCGGAGCAGAGAGCCCGATGCGGGGCTCAATCCCAGGACCCTGAGATCATGACCTGAGCCGAAGGCAGTGGCTTAATCCACTGAGCCACCCAGGTGCCCCTCACTTTTTTTTTTTTTTTAAAAGACAATAAGGGCGCCTGGGTGGCTCAGTGGGTTAAAGCCTCTGCCTTCGACTCAGGTGATGGTCCCAGGGTCCTGGGATCGAGCCCCACATCGGGCTCTCTGCTCCGCAGGGAGCCTGCTTCCTCCTCTGTCTCTGCCTGCCTCTCTGCCTACTTGTGATCTCTGTCAAATAAATAAATAAAATCGTTAAAAAAATAAAATAAAAAAGACAATAAAATTGTAAGGATTTGTAAGATAATTTCTGTTATATGGTAAATCTATTAAAATAATTCTGTCTTTTAGTAGTATTTTCATTGTAGATGAGTTTCAGTTATCATACAAGTTAATAGCTAGTATGATACAGTACAGGGGCTATAAATTGGCATGGAAATTTATTTATTTATTTATTTATTTATTTTTCAAAGATTTATTTATTGGACAGATAGAGATCACAAGTAGGCAGAGAGGCAGGCGGAGAGAGAGAAGGAAGCAGGCTCCCAGCTAAGCAGAGAGCCCGATGTGGGGCTCGATCCCAGGACCCTGGGATCATGACCTGAGCTGAAGGCAGAGGCTTTAACCCACTGAGCCACCCAGGTGCCCCGGCATGGAAATTTAAAGCATGGAAATTTAAATTTAAATTTAAGGATAATACAAATTGTGTGTGGGATGGTAGTTTTTATATGCTTTCGGTATAGCTTATGTTAAACCATTGTTTTGTGAACTGAGTACAACTTTATAATTGAAAATATTGCAGGTCTATTTTGACATTCTATTTGTTTTTAAGATTTTATTTATTTATTTGAGAGACAGAGATCACAAGTAGGCAGAGAGGCAGGCAGAGAGAGAGGGGGAAGCAGGATCCCTGCTGAGCAGAGAGCCCAATGTGGGGCTGGATCCCAGGACACTGGGATCATGACCTGAGCTGAAGGCAGAGGCTTAACCCACTGAGCCACCCAGGTGCCCCTATTTTGACATTCTAAATGCTTAATAATATATACAATCTTTAAAACTTTTAAATAGAGACATTTGCTTTATGAAGAAATGACTCCCTTTGAATATGATGGATACCATTGACACTCTTCCTATGATTTCATGGCAGTTTACGCTCATCTTTGTGATCCCTGCAGGCCTGCAGAAACTGAGTAATAGGTTGAGTCTAGAAGCCAGACAAAAGACTGAAAAAGTAATACTGTACTTTTTTTTTTTCCACCCCCAACTCTGGCCTTTGTCTTCCACCTGGAACTGAAGGCAAACTGGAAGAAATACTTTTGAAAATTCTAGGTAGTGTGTAATTACCTGATCTTAAACAACTGGGGCTAAATAGCTACATGTGGTAGTTTTATTTCTTAAGCCTTCTTATTTGTTGGCTAATGTAGGGGATGATTTACTTTTTGAGTTCCTTTGCATTATAGTGATGCTTCCTAGTAGGCTATGATTATTGTATTTTAGGTTTCTGCAATTCCTTAGTAAGTTAGATTCCTTTAACCAAGATTATCAGATTCCTGGATAACTTTCTTTAGTAGTAAAAATGTTACAAAATGGGTTGGTTCCCAAGATGTTGGATTGGTGGGATTGGAGAGGGATAAGGTTGGCTTTTTAAGTTGCTTTTTGTCTTGAACATCAGTAATATTAGAGCCGTAAAAATTTTTTATTCAGACATTTCTGTTTACTCTGCAGGCTTACAGTGGAACACCTCTAACAGAAGAAAAGGAGAAAATAGTCTGGGTCAGATTTGAAAATGCAGATTTAAATGGTATGGTTTTACTTTTTTTGGGACATATAAATTAAATGTTTGTTTGAGGTTGACCTCATTCCTAAATGAGAACTCTTACTTTAGTCAGATTACTTTCTCTTACAGTAACTTTTTAGTTTTCAAAATAAATTCATTTTTAATTTAAAAAGTAACATAATCATGCTATAGAAAGTTCATTAGAACTGATATTGTGTAAGTCTGAAAGTAACAGTTACATATAGTGGCTAACCTTAAACTTTAGGACATAAAGATTTCTTAGAAAAGAAGTACTAGTTCAAATTTGATTAGACATTATAGGATATACCTACATAATTATCATTACTGTTGGTTGCCTTAGTCTTTAGAATTAATTTTTCCTGAACAGAATTTATGTCTGGATTTTTTCCCCCAAATACATTCCTACATTCCATTTCATGGCCTCTTCATGCTCCGTTTTGCAAGGTGGTTGCCCCTTGTCAGTTTCCCACAGTTCCTAGTCTGTTTTCTTCTGCTGAATTTGGGAGGCACTGGTGAGAAATTGAGTGAGAGGATGGAAGAAAGGGAAGAGTACTCATACCTCTCCTCTCTCTGTTAGTGGCTGCATTTCCTTTGTGGTTCTGGCTTCTTCTAGGTAGCTCCACTGGTGTTTTAGCTTCTGCCAGGTGACCCAGCACCCTGCACTCCTGTGTCTCCCTAGCCTAAGCGTGGTCATGGCTTCCTGCTGCTGCTAATGAAATAGGTAGCCTCATGGTTCCTTTTTTGGTCTCTCAGCTATTCCATCATCTTTGTAACCATTTGTCTTCATTAAATCCCAATTATGAACACACCGCGTTGTTTTCATTTGCTAGCTGGATTTTGGCTGATATCATACTCTTGAGTCTTCATCTCCTCTAACAGTTTAAAAATGTAATGCTGTAAATATATATAGATTTTAAAGTTACTGTCCAGGAGAGAGAGGTTAAGTTGCACTTCTGCAAACTGGCTTCTTTTGAATTTTGGATTCTTTATTAGTGGTTCACTCAAATAATGACAACTTGTTGGACCCTCTCTGTGGGAGATAAATATTCATTTGGTTATTTAATAAATATTTATTTAATAAATATTAAATAAATACAAATATTCATTTGTATGTGTGATCATTTATGATATATAAACTTTTCCTAATATGTTTCTCTTTGAAAACTATAAAGTTTTAATTTTTTTCTTTTTATGATCGTTAAACTGCCTTGTTTACGTGTGTATTTTTCCTCCTTTTTTCCTTTTCCCTCTTTTTTTATCAAGTTTTTTTTTTAAAGATCTTATTTATTTATTTGACACAGAGAGATCACAAGTAGGCAGAGAGAGAGGGGGAAGCAGGCTCCCCACTGAGCAGAGAGCCCGATGTGGGGCTTGATCCCATGAGGTCATGACCTGAGCCAAAGGCAGAGGCTTAACCCACTGAGCCACCCAGGCGCCCCTCAAGTTTTTATTTAAATTCTAGTTAGTTGACATATAGTGTAATAATGGTTTCAGGAGTAGAATTTAGTGATTCATCATTTATATATAATACCTTAGTGCTCATCACAAGTGCCCTCCTTAATATTCTTCACCAAGTTAACCCATTCCCGCCCACCTCCCTGCATCAACCCTCAGTTTGTTCTCGTAGTTAAGATTCCTTATGATTGGGCGCCTGGGTGGCTCAGTGGGTTAAGCCGCTGCCTTCGGCTCAGGTCATGATCTCAGGGTCCTGGGATCGAGTCCCGCATCGGGCTCTCTGCTCGGCAGGGAGCCTGCTTCCCTCTCTCTCTCTCTGCCTGCCTCTCTGCCTACTTGTGATCTCTCTCTCTCTCTCTCTGTCAAATAAATAAATAAAATCTTTAAAAAAAAAAAAAAAAAAAGATTCCTTATGATTTGCCTCCCTCTCTTTTTTTTCCCCCTTCCCCTTTGTTCAGGTTTTGCTTCTTAAATTCCACATATGAGTGCAATCATATTTGTCTTTCTCTGACTGATTTATTTCACTTGGTGTAATACACTCTATCTCCATCCACATTGTTGCAAATGGCAAGATTTTATTTTTGATGCTTGAGTAATATTCCTGTGTGTGTGTGTGTGTGTGTGTGTGTGTGTATGTACACACCACATCATCTTTATCCATTCATCAGTTGATGGACACTTGAGCTCTTTCCATAATTTGGCTATTGTTGATACTGCTGCTATAAACATCATGGTGCAAATGTCCTTTCAAATCAGTATTTTTGTATTTTTTGGTAAATACCTAGTGCAGTTGCTGGGTTGTAGAGTAGTTCTATTTTTAACTTTTTGAGGAAACTTCATACTGTTTTCCTGAGTTGCTGCACCAGCTTTCATTCCTACCAACAGTGTAGGAGGGTTCCCCTTTCTCCACATCCTCACCAACATCTGTTGTTTCCTGTGTTAATTTTAGCCATTCTGACAGGTGTGAGGTGGTATCTCATTGTAGTTTTTATTTGTATTTCCCTGATACCAAGTGATGTTGAGCATTTTTCAAGATTGCTTTGGCTATTTGGGGTCTTTTCTGGTTCCATACCAATTTTAGGATTGTCCTAGCTCTCTGAAAAATTCTTTTGGTTTTATGACAGAGATTGCCATAATTGTGTAGATTGCTATGGGTAGTATAGACTTTTAACAATATTTGTCCTTCTTATCTGTGAGCATGAATGTCTTTTCATTTCCTTGTGTCATCTTTAGTTTCTTTCATAATTGTTTTATAGTTTTCAGAGTACAGATCTTTTACCTCTTTGGTTAGGTTTATTCCTAGGTGCAATTGTAAATAGGATTGATTCCATAATTTATCTTTCTGCTGCTTCATTATTGGTGTATAGAAATGCAACAGGGGCACCTGGGTGACTCAGTTGGTTAAGCTTCTGCTTTCGGCTCAGGTCATGATCCCAGGGTCCTTGGACTGAGTTCCAAGTTGGGCTTCCTGCTTAACAGGGAGTCTGCTTCTTCCTTTTTTCTCTCCCTTTGCCCCTCCACACTGCTCATTCTCTCTCTCTCTCTCTCTCAAATAAATGAATAAAATTCTTAAAAAAAAAAAAAAGAAATGCAACAGATTTCTGTATATTGATTTTGTAGCCTGTGACTTTGCTGAATTTGTGTATTAGTTCCAGCAATTTTTTGGTGGAGTCTTTTGGGTTTTCTATGTAGGGTATCATGTCATCTGTGAATAGTGAGTTTGACTTTTTCCTTGCTGCTTTGGATGTCTTTTAATTCTTTTTGTTGTCTGATTGCTGAGGCTAGGAGTTCCAGTATTATGATAAATAACAGCAGTGGGAATGAACATCCCTGTCTTATTCCTGACTAGAGAGGAAAAGCTCTCAGTGTTTCCCCATTGAGGATGATATTAACTCTGGGTCTCTTGTATATAACCTTTGTGATGTTGAAGTATGTTCTATCTATCCCTACTTTGTTGCGAACGGATTTTATCAAGAATGGATGCTTCATTTTGTTAGATGCTTTTTCTGCATCTGTTGAGAGGATCATATGGTTCTTATCCTTTCTTTTATGAATGTGGTGAATCACATTGGTTGATTTGCAAATATTGAACTGCCTTGCAGCCCAGGAATAAATCCCACTTGACTGTGGTAGATAATTCTTTTGATGTACTGTTGGATCCTATTGGCTAGTACTTTGGTGAGAATTTTGGCATCCATGTCCATCAGGGATATTGGTAATTTTCCTTTTTGGTGGGGTCTTTGTCTGGTTTTGGGATCAAGGTTAATGCTGGCCTTGTAGAAAGAGTTTGGAAGTTTTCCTTCCATTTCTATTTTTTGGAGTAGTTTGAAAAGAATAGGTAGTAACGCTTTAAATGTTTGGTAGAATTCCCCTGGGAAGCCATCTGGCCCTGGACTTTTGTTTATTGGGAAAATTTTAGTTATTATTTCAATTTCTTTGCTGGTTATGGCTGTATTCAAATTTTCTATTTCATCCTATTTCAGTTTGGGTAGTTTATACGTTTCTAGGGATTTATCAATTTCTTCCACATTGCCCAGTTTTTGTCATATAATTTTTCATAATATCCTCTTATAATTGTTTATATTTCTATGGTGCTGGCTGTGATCGCTCCTCTTTCATTCATTATTTTATTTAATTGGGTCCTTTCTCTTTTCTTTTTGGTAAGTCTGGGTAGGGGTTTATGTTTTATTAATTCTTTGAAAGAATCAGCTCCTAGTTTTATTGATCTGTTGTACTGTTTTTTTATTTGTTTGTTTGTTTCTGTATCATTTTTTTCTGTTCTAACTGTATTATTTACCTTCTTTTAATGGCTTTAGGCTTTATTTGCTGTTCCTTTTCTAGCTCCTTTAGGCATAAGGTTAGGTTGTGTATTTGAGACTTTTCCTCTTTCTTGAGTCAGGCCTGTATTGCTATGTACTTCCCTTTTATGACTGCTTTTGCTGCATCCTAAAGGTTTTAGACTGTCATGTTTTCATTTTCATTTGCTCCCACATTTTTTTTTTATTTCTTCTTTGATTTCCTGGTTAACCTGTTCATTCTTTACTAGGATGTTCTTTAATCTCCATATATTTATGGTCTTTCTGCATTTTTACTTGTGGTTGACTTCAAGTTTCATAGTATTGTCTGAAAATATGCGTGGTATGATCTCAGTCTTTTTGTACTTGTTGAGGCCTGATTTGTGACCCATTATGTGTTCTATTCTGGAGAATGTTTCAAATGCACTTGAAAAGAATGTGTATTCTGTTGTTTTAGGATGAAATGTTCTGAATATATTTGTTAAGTCCATCTGGTCCAGTGTGTCATTCAAAGCCATTGTTGCCTTGCTGATTTTCTGCTTAGATGATTTGTCCATTGTTGTAATTTGTGTGTTAAATTCCCTTAGTATTATTGTATTATTATCAAGGAGTTTCTTTATGTTTGTTATTAATTGATTTATATACTTGGGTGCTCCCAAGTTGGGGGGCACAAATATTTACAATTGTTAGTTCTTCTTATTGGATAGACCCCTTTATTATGGTATAGTGCCCTTCTTCATCTCTCGTTACAGTCTGGTTTAAAGTTTGTTTGATATAAATATCGCTAATCTGGCTTTCTTTTGATGTCCATTAGCATGATAACCGGTTCTCCATCCCCTCACTTTGTTTTTTTAAGTAAGCTTCTCACCCAACATGGGGCTTGAAATCACAGCCCCCAGATCAGGAGTTGCATGTTTCACCAACCAAGCCTGCCAGTCGCATCCTCCTCCTCCCTGACCTTGCTTTCAGTCTGCAGGTGTCTTTAAATCTAAAATGAATCCCTTGGAGGCAGCATATAGATGGGTCTTATTTTTTTATCCATTCTGATAGCCTGTGTCTTTTGATTGGAGCAGGTAGTCCAGTTATGTTCAGTGATTTTTTTTTTCAGTGATTATTGATAGATATGAATTTTGGTGCCATTGTATTACGTGTAAAGTCAGTGTTTCTGGAGATTTTCTTTGTTCCTTTCTAGTCTTTGTTGCTTTTGGTCTTCCTTTCCCACTAAAGAGTCTCCTTTAATATTTCTTGTAGGGCTGGCTTAGTAGTCATGAACTCCTTTAGTTTTTGTTTATCTGGAAAACTCTTTATCTCTCCTTCTGTTCTGAATGACAGCCTTGCCAGATTAAGTGTTCTTGGCTGCATATTTTTCCCATTCAGCATTTGACTATATCATGCTACTCTCTTCTGGCCTGCCAAGCTTCCGTGGAGAGATCTGCTAACCTTGTTTTCTCTTGTAGGTTAGGGATTTATTTTCCCTTGCTGCTTTCAGGATTCTTTCCTTATCTCTTTATTTTGCAGATTTTACTGTGAGATGTCTTGGTGTTGACCTGCTTTTGTTGATTTGGATGGGAGTTCTCTGTGCCTCCTGGATTTGGATGTCTGTTTCCGATAATTTTCACAAATAAACCTTCTACCCCCTTTTCCCTCTCTTCTTCTGGAACTTCTATGATATGAATGTTATTGTGCTTTAGGGAGTTGCTGAGTTCCCCAAGTCTGAATGTGATCCACTATTTTTCCTTTCTCTCTTCTTTTCAGCTTAATTGTTTTCTATAATTATATCATCTGTATCACTTATTAGTTCCTTTGCTTCTTCCATCCTTGTGGTCATTACATCCAGTCAGTTTTGTATCTTGGTTATAGCATTTTTTATTTTGGCCTGTCTAATTTTTAGGTCTTTTATCTCTGTGGTGAAGGACTCCCTTGTGTCTTCTGTGCTTTCCTCAAGTCCAGCTAGTATCCTTATGATTGCTGTTTTAAATTCTGGTTCAGACATATTACTTGTATCTGTTTTGATTAAATCCCTGGCTGTGATCTCTTATTCTTTCTTTCGGAATGAATTTCTTTGTCTTGGCATTTTGTCTAGGGCTCTCTCTTCTTTGTGTTAGGAAGGCCTGTTATGTTTCCGACTCATATTAAGAGGTCTGATACTCTCCAGGGCTTGGTGCTTCAGGAAGTGTTTCTGGTTACTCTGCTGTTGTGTTTGGCTGCTCTTTCCCCCGTGTCAGTCCAATGTAGAATTTCTCCTTGCCTGCAGTTGGGAATGTTTGGATCTTGTCCAATGTATGGTGAGTTTTAACTAAGTGCGTTTCAGTCTGCTTGTTAAAAGAGGCTAGATACTATTTCTTCTAGAGCTGAAGCTTTGTAGTACTCTATCATTGGTAGACTTGGTGCATTATGGGGGTTTGTGCTGGTCTTCTGGGGGAGGGTCCTGCTGGTGCTCTGATTCTCAGGCACACTTGTCTTAGTAAAGAAGCCCTTGCAGAGCGCAGGGGTCGGGGCTTGGTGTAAGTGACTCAGGCCTCTGGTGTGGGCACTGCGCTACTCACTGAAGTCCATCCCTGCTAAGGGACAGGGATAAAAATGGCATCAGCTGACTTTCTTGTCCTTGGAGAGGAGAGTTCGCACATGCTACTGTTCAGGAAGCCCTCACAGACGTGTGAACAATCTCCCCCCTTGTGTCCCCAGCTTCTGTCAGATCCCTGTCTTCATCCTGTCTGTGTCCCAGCCATCTGCTCATTTGGTGCCTCAGTGCTCCTGTGTTTTAGCTCAGGCCCATTGGTTGAGTTTCAAATTTTAGGGATCTGGTGCTACACAGACCCATGCTGTTTCTCTGGGTGAGGGTCTTGCCACACTGTGGGTAGTGCTGGTTTGTTCCAGAAAGACAGTAGCACGAATGTGCTGAGGCTTGGAGTTTATGGCAAAATGTAACTGAGAGCTGGCATCCAGGTGAGCTGCCCTTAGCAGCTGTTTCTGCTCCTCCTATGCTAATGAACTGGCAGCTCAGTGGCACTCAGTGGCTCTTTTGTCCCCACAAGGAGGTGCCACCTCTCCCAGATACACTCCAAGAAGGGGAACTGTTTCTCCCAGTGTGACCCAGGGAATCCTCAGACCATGCTGTCTGCTCCTGGGCTTCGGCCTTCCTTCTCCACAGGTGCACCTTTGTGCCCTCCAGGCTCCACCTGGAGATGGTGCAGTCTTCTAAAACTTAAGACTTTGAGCTTCACTGCTTGTAAAAACTCAAAATAATCAGCCCCTCCTGTTTCGCCTCAGTGGGGAAGTGTATACTTGTGCAATGTCCTGAGCTCTGTTCTCTTTCTCTCTCCCTGTTTCTATCTCTCCCTCTCTCTCTCTCTCTCTCTCCCTTGCCTCTCTCCCTCTTCTCTGCAGCACCAGGATTCTTTTTGCCCCCAAATGACATCTCTGCACCTCCCACCTTCCACGATGTGGCCTTTTTTCTCCCTCTAGTTGTGCAGTTTGTTCTCTCAGCCCTCAGATCGATTTCCTGGGTGTTCAGAATGATTTGATATTTATCTAGCTGTGTTCAAGGGATGAGGCAAGTGTAGAGTCCTCCTCCCCTATTTCCTCCTTATTAATAACTAGGTAACTATTCATCTTTTGTTTTCTATCATCTTTTCCTCTTGAATTCAGACTCTTCTTTCTTTTCGGGAAGTATATTTTTTGCTTTGTGCAGTCAGAAAGTATTAGAGAACTTTTTTTTTTTTTAAATATTTTATTTATTTGACAGAGAGAAATCACAACTAGGCAGAGAGGCAGGCAGAGAGAGAGGAGGAAGCAGGCTCTCCGCAGAGCAGAGAGCCCGATGTGGGGCTCGATCCCAGGACCCCGGGATCATGACCTGAGCCGAAGGCAGAGGCTTTAACCCACTGAGCCACCCAGGCGCCCCGAGAACTTTTTTTTTTTTTAAGATTTTATTGTAAAGTAATCTCTACAACCAATTTGGGACTTAAATCCACAAGAGTTGAGATCAAGAGTTGTATGGTCCACTGACTGAGGCAGCCAAGTGCCCTCTTAAAGAACTTTCTTGATTTAATAACAAAGTAAAATGTGATCATGGTCTTGGAAATACTAGTGCAGACAGTAACAAAAGCTTGTTTTACAACATATGCAAAATGTTAAAAACAATTTTTAAGGGTTCATATCAACAGCAAAATAGAAAATTATTTTAATATTACAAAACTAACATTTAGAAAATTTCATCAAAATAATCTTAAGCATGATTTTCTGTTTGTTGTTGTTTTTTTTTTGAACAGTAAGACTTGCTGGCATAATATTCCATAAAGCCTTTGCTTTATTGGAGTAAAATGCATCTGGAAATCTAGATTGATCCTGCTTGAAAATTATTTTAGTCTGTGTGGGCTATTGAACTTATATTGGTTGTTTAATTTTATTTCCTCAAAGATTTTATTTATGTAATTGACAAGAGAGAGGCCGCCAGAGAAGGAACACAAGCATGGGGAGTGGGAGAGGGAGAAGCAGGCTTCCTGCCGAGCAGGGAGCCCGATGTGGGCCTCAACCCCAGGACCCTGGAATCATGATCTGAGCTGAAAGCAGACGCTTAATGACTGAGCCACCCAGGTGCCCTATAGTGTTTTAAATGTAATATCCCATATCCCAGTTGATTTATTAAGCTTTTAAATGTATAAATTTTCCTCAAATACTTTAACACACTCACATGTCCTTTGGTCTCTCCTTTCTGTATCATATTGATATGGTCTAAAATTTTGGCCCAGGTTTTTAATGGATGTACTTTTTATTATCTCTGACCCTAGGAGTATGTGTGTACACTTGTTAGGTTTTAAGACAATAGTGGAGATTACAAGATACTTGATTCCCCTTACTTCCCCAGTCTCTTACAGCATTTCTTGAATTTGTCTATATGTGTCCTTTCCTTTCCTTCCCTTCTCCTTCTCCTCCCTACTCCCCTCCCTTCTTTCCTTTCTTCTTTTCTTTCCTCTTCCTTTTCTCTTTTCTTTTCCTTCTTTCTTTCTTTCATCTGAGCGTGAGAGAGATATTGATTGAGCATGAGCAGGAGTGAGGAAAGGGGAGGGAGAGAGAGAACCTCAAGCAGATTCTGTGCTTAGTTCAGAGACTGACGCAGGGCTTGATCTCATGACCCCGAGATCATGATCTGAGCTGAAACCAATAGTCAGATGCTTAACCAACTGCACCACCCAGACATCCCTATTTGTGTTCTTTCTTAAGGTTCTTTTTGCAGCAAACCTGAGGTGTTTACAATTGAAAGAAAATTTGGCTATGGAAAAGAAGAAAAGTAGGGTTGATTGGCTCCAATTCCAGAATCTCATTGAAGAAGGCCAACAAGGGCTAAGTTTTCCCTTGCATTGGACTTTCTTGATCAGCCAGTCTGCCCTTCCCTGGTGCCTGGTACACTTGGGGTGCAATTCCTTCTTCACTGCCTTTTGTCTTTCATGATACCCTAGGGGAGCTAGTGGAGGGGATTCTTCTGGTCCCAGCCAGGCTAATTTAGCAGCTTGCAGAATTCTTCAGAGAGCAGCTGTGGGTACCTGGAGATGGTATTAGGTATTTAGGCTTCTCTTTGCCGGACCTGGACTTTTTCTGGCAGAACAGTCTTAGAAGTTTATTAGCTGTCTGTAGATTTAAGTTATTTTATATTTTTAATGAAACTCTATTAGCTATTAATTAATTTAAAAGTTGCAGTGTTTGAATTGAAAACTCTGCTCTGGTGATTGCTTTCTATTCTTTCCAACAGACCTGGGAGCTCTGCTTTTTTTGCTTGGAATGATAGAGTGATACCAGTTGGCCCCTTGCCTCCAGGCTGCAACCCATTTGATTATGGCTTATCGTAGTTGGGGGTTGACTAGGCAATGACTAACAGGAGATAATTCTAAGGGAACTGTCTTATTGGGCTTCTCCAATCCTGGGCTCTCTTAGGTATCTCCATTCTTAATCTTTGTACTGACTTTGGCTTGGTGTTAGGTGGAGAGTCCTGTTTTTGGAACTCATTCGTGAGTGGGATGAAGTTCCTTCATGTCATTGTCACTGTTCTCTTTCTGCTTCCAGGCAGTCTGACTTATACCTAAACTTGTTTCTCTTGAGGCTCCATACTGAAAAAGGTGTAAGGAGTAGCCAAAGCAGTTTAATACCCTGATGTTTCTGTCAGATTCCTTAAAGGTGAACATATAATTTGAGTCCCAGAACACATCACGTTAACTAGCTGGTTTGCTACCTTATAACGAGAACTGCCAACCTTCTAGACTGTGAGGGGAAAATTCCTACCAACCCCCACCCCCCCTCGCCCCGGCCCATCCTGACTCAGTCAATTCTAATATAAAAGTACTAGTATAGGGGCGCCTGGGTGGCTCAGTGGGTTAAAGCCTCTGCCTTCAGCTCGGGTCATGATCCCAGAGTCCTGGGATCGAGCCCCGCATCGGGCTCTCTGCTCCGCGGGGAGCCTGCTTCCTCCTCTCTCTCTCTGCCTGCCTCTCTGCCTACTTGTGATCTCTGTCTGTCAAATAAATAAATAAAATCTTAAAAAAAGGGGCACCTGGGTGGCTCAGTGGGTTAAAGCCTCTGCCTTTGACTCAAGTCATGATCCCAGGGTCCTGGGATCGAGCCCCGCATGGGGCTCTCTGCTCAGCAGGGAGCCTGCTTCTCCCTCTCTCTGTCTGCCTCTCTGCCTACTTGTGATCTCTGTCTCTCAAATAAATAAATAAAAATCTTTAAAAAAAAATCTTAAAAAAAAAGTACTAGTATAGTACTATGTTACATATGTTATATTGTATATTATATATACTTTGCTATAGTGTAGTACTCACTATACTTAGGTATCTATTTTTATATTCAACAGGCTTTTTTTTTTTAGTTGCAAGTAGTTGGTTTAAGAAAATAAAAAATTTTTTATTGTGGTAAAATACATATAACATAAAATTCGCCTTTTCCGCCATTTTTAAGTGTATAGTTAGGTAGTGTTAAGTACATTCACATTGCTATGCAAATAATGTCTGGAACTTTTCATCTTGTAAAACTGAAACTCGTGAAACTCTGTAACCATTATACAGTAGTTCCACATTCTCTCCTTCCCACTGGCCCTTGGTACCCACCATTCTACTTTCTGGCTTTATGAATTTGATTACTCAGTGTACTTCATAAATGGTATCGTATAGCAATTGTCTTTACGTGACTGGCTTATTTCACTTAGCATGTCAAGGTTCATCCATGTGTAGCATGTGTTGGAATTTTCCTTTCAAGGCTTTCCATTGTATGTGTATATCACATTTTATTTATTTGTTCGTTGATTGTCATTTGGGTTGCTTCCACCTTTTGGCTTTGTGAATAATGCTGCTATTAATATTATTGTATAAATATCTCTTTGAGTTTCTGTTTTTGATTTTTTCCGAGAATATATCCATAAGTGGAGTTGTTGTCTCATGTGTTATTTTTTTTTTTGAAGATTTTATTTATTTATTTGACAGACAGAGATCATAAATAGGCAGAGAGGCAGGCAGAGAGAGAGGGGGAAGCAGGCTCCCTGCTGAGCAGAGAGCCTGATGCGGGGCTCGATCCCAGGATCCTGAGATCATGACCTGAGCCAAAAGCAGAGGCTTTAACCCACTGAGCCACCCAGGCACCCCTCATGTGTTAATTCTGTCTTTACTTTATTTTTGAGGAAATTCCATACTGTTTTCCATATGGGAATTTTTTTTTTTAAAGATTTTAATTATTTATTTGATAGAGATCACAAGTCGGCAGAGAGACAGGCAGAGAGAGACAGGGAGCAGGCTCCCCACTGAGCAGAGAGCCTGATGCGGGGCTCAATCCAAGGACTCTGAGATCATGACCTGAGCTGAAGGCAGCTTTAACCCACTGAGCCATCCAGGTGCCCCAAGGAATTGTTTTTTTTTTTTTTTTTTTTTTTTTTTAACCTGCTCACATCATATAGCTAGAGAGGACAGTGACCTGAAACTTCTAGTCATTCACTTCTTGTTACTACTTCTTTCTGAATGCTTGCTTCTCTTCTTTGACTTCTCTAATGAGGTTGGAGCCATGATTGGTTAAAGCTCCCTGATTATACCTTTATGATTATACTATATGATCAAAAAGGAAAACGTACTCATTGAGTGTCCAGAAAGATTACCTTCCAGTTACTGGAATAGTTCAGTGGCCGAGGATGTAATACTAGAATTGGCTAGCTGGTTATGTGCTTGGTTCCTGTGCTCAGTGGGGAGTAATACCAGTTACCAGAAAAGGGGGTGGCATAGAGTAAGAAGTGTGTGGGGCATACAAAGACAATAGCTGCTGCAAGCAGCTCTGAAGTGCTCCACATGTCAGCTACCCCCTAGACATTGCACTTGTATGTCTCACAAATGGTTCAGTTTCTTGCTCCTTTTCCCATCTAACTATGTTCCCTCAAAAGCTATGCTTCAGCCCTGCTTGGCTTTCAGGTTATTAATGGCACAGAACTTTTCATGCCTCAGGATCTTTGTACAGGGGGCCTTCTGGTTGAACGTTCTTTCCTGCCTTAATCCTCATTCACCTATTAGCATCTACTAAAAATGACTTCCCAGTTTTTAGACTGAGTATTGGCAGTACACTGCTGCTATTAATACACACATGGAATACAGAAGCAGCTGGTTTGGGAGAAAGATATAATTTCACTTTATACCTTGATTTTTTAGATGATCAGAACACCCAGTGGGCCTGCATTCCCCAGTTGCAAACATTTTTCTAAGGAGGGAGAGTATACTGAGTGGTCAAGGTTTTGGAGGATGGGTGAATGAAAGGAGAATGTTGTAGTTGACTAAAACCACAGAAGAATGCTACATGTCTTTATAGGAAAGACTGTACAGTCCATATTTTGGGAGCAAATAAGGATAAAGAAACCAGTAAAAAAGATAAAGAACAGTTATGATTAGAATAACCAGTGATGGTATAAAAGAGGATATAAAGAAAAGTCAAAGAATAAGGATTACTTAAAGCTGTAACAGTTTTGGAGAATAACCTCAATTTTTACAAAATTAGGAGTTCCATTACAGAGTGATAAAGTCTGCTGTACCACCATCTAGAGAATGAAAAATAGTAGAAGTTAATGGGCAGAATCTAAAATAAGGGAAAGGAGATTTTGTTCATGTAATGACCTCAGGGTTTTGTATGTGGCATTTGAGCCCTTCAAAAAGTAACAACCTGTGATCAAGATGGTAGCTGTAGTAGAAAGATGACTGGACTGAGTGTCAAGAATCCTGAGATTTCTTTTTCAGCTTTGAGTACATTATACCTAATTTGTTCTCGTCAATGATAAAATGAAATTGGCTCGTGCTCTGCACATAAAACAGGATTGTTGTCAGATTAGCTGATCTATATATCACAGCACATTGAAAACTATAAAAGACCATGTAAATGTTAGGTATAAAGAGAATTACGCCTTTGGAGAATAAGTTTATAATTCTGAATTTTCCTGGAGATAGAATCATGTGCTGTTAACTTTGTAACAGTGAATTCCTGTCAAATGAAAATCAGTATTAAAAATTACTGATTATAAGCTATGTTGAGCATTTTGATCTTTATATTTGGGTAACAGGAAGTCACTAATATAGAGGATGGAGGTGAGGAGATATGTCATTATTTATATTTTGTAAAAAAGTACTCTTTTGTATGGAGTTGGTGGGTAACAATGGATGTAGGAAGCCATTTTATACTTTTGGAGTTTACGTTTGAACGGACAGAGTAGTGGTGGTGTAAGCAGAGAGCTGTTTAGGAAGACAGAGGTGATAGATTGCTGATAGATTTATTGTTAGGGGAAAGGAAGAAGGTGATTCCTGACTTTGCCAACTGGCTGGATAGTCATGCTATTTACCAAAATAGAGAACCCCGGAGGAAGATCAGGTTTGTGGAGGAAATCATGATTTTTTTTTTTTTAAAGATTTTATTTATTTATTTGACAGAGATCACAAGTAGGCAGAGAGGCAGGCAGAGAGAGAGAGAGGAGGAAGCAGGCTCCCTGTGGAGCAGAGAGTCTGATGCGGAACTTGATTTCAGGACCCTGAGATCATGACCTGAGCTGAAGACAGAGGCCCAACCCACTGAGCCACCCAGGCGCCCTGGAAATCATGATCTTCTACTGAGACATCCAAAAACCTATGTTGAGGAAGTCACTAGCAGATACTAAGAGAAGCAGTGGATGGAATGAGACGTCTCCACTTTGGAGGTTATACTGCGTGAACAGTGTTTAGGAGTTAGTTAGCTTTGAACAACTCCAATATTTAAAGAGTAGGTGGAAAGGAATGAGTCAGGGGAAGGAGTGGTCATAGAATGATTAGAGTGACAAGGTTATACCTGGAAAACCAAAGGAAAATATTTTAAGGATAAGATGGTGAGTGTTGGTTATAGCTGCTAAATAGTCTAACAAGATGGGCTTAAGAAATGTACATTGCATTCAGCAACTTGGAGATAACTGGTGACCACAGCAGAAGTCACTTGGGAGGAGTGTTGGGGGCAGAAACCATTTTGAAATGGATTTGGGGTGAATGAGAGATGAAGTATAGATGATAATTACAACTTAATCGAGTTCATCTTCTAGAAGGAGAGGACAGTAATGAAGTCAAATAAAGGGAGAGGGTTTTATTGTTTCAATTTATGATTTAAAAAAATACTTTATTTATTTGACAGACAGAGATCCCAATAGGTAGAGAGGCAGGCAGAGAACAGAGAGCCCGATGTGGGGCTCGATCTCAGAACCCTGGGATCATGACCTGAGCCGAAGGCAGAGGCCTTAACCCACTGAGCTACCCAGGCGCCCCTCAATTTATGATTTTTTTAAAGCCTTATTTATTGTGCAAATATGTCATGGTAAGTAATACAAAAGGGTAGATCAGTGAATGAAGTTTTACAAATCCAGCACCTGTGTAACCATCACCTAGGGTAAGAGATAGAGTATTGTTACCTAATTGCTTCATGGTTTTGCATTTCATACCAATAGAATTATTTGCTATCTAGTTTTCTTGTGTCTGGCTTCTCTTGCTCATTTTGTCTGTGAGGTTCATGCCTTTTGTATGACAGTGGTTCATTCTTTTTCTGTGGTGAGTAGTGTTCCATTGTTTCAGTGTACTGCTGTGCTTGTCCACTTTCCTTTTGATGGACATTTGGATTGATTCCAACTTTTGGCTCTTATCAAGTAACGCTGCTAACTGAGCCTGGCTGGTGACTCTTTTTTTTAATTTATTTTTTATTTTTTTATTTTTTTTTAGCGTTTTTTATTTTTAAGATTTCATTTATTTATTTGACAGAGAGAGAGAGAGCACAAGCAGGCAGAGAGGCAGGCAGAGTGGGGAGGGGGGAAGCAGGCTCCCTGCTGAGCAGAGAGCCTGATGCGGGACTCGATCCCAGGACCCTGAGATCATGACCTGAGCCAAAGGCAGAGGCTTAACCCACTGCGCCACCCAAGTGCCCCTGGCTGGTGACTCTTGATCTTGGGGTTGTGAGTTTGAGCCCCATGTTGGGTATAGGGAATACTTGAGAAAATAAAATCTTAAAAAAAACCCACAAATAGTGCTGCTGTGAATATTCTTGTGCTTGTCTCTTGGCGTATATACGCTCTTTTTTCTAATGAGTAAATACCTAGATTAGAGCTACTTGGTCAAAGGGCATTGTATCTTCAATGTGGGCATATGTTGTCAAACTGTTTTCCCAACTGGTTGTACTGATTTACATTCCTTAGCAGTAAATAAGCAGTACTTTATTCCATATCCTGCCAACACTTGGTTTTGTCATTGTGGTTTTAATCAGCACTTCTTTAATTACAAATGAGATTGAGCCACTTCTCATGCTTATTGATGGTGGATTTATTTGAATGTCTCCTTTTTGAAGTGTTTTTTCATGTCTCCTGCCTGTTTTTCTAGTGACTTACCTTTTTCATACTGATTTTTAACTGTTATATGTACAAGATCAGTCCTTGTGGGGTTATACTTGTTCTAAGTTTCTTCTCCCCTGCTGTGGCTTGCCTTTTCACTTTTCTGGTAAGGGTGGCTGATGATTAGCAGGACTTCTCCGTTTTTTTTTTTAAGATTTATTTATTTATTTATTTATTTGACAGAGAGATATCACAAGTAGACAGAGAGGCAGGCAGAGAGAGAGAGAGAGGGCAGCAGGCTCTCTGCTGAGCAGAGAGCCCGATGCGGGACTCGATCCCAGGACCCTGAGATCATGACCTGAGCCGAAGGCAGCGGCTTAACCCACTGAGCCACCCAGGCGCCCAGGACTTCTCCGTTTTAATGTAAGAATAATGTAGTAGACCTTGCCAATCTTTTATGCAAAGAGTTTTTTGGTGTCCTATTAAGAAGTCTTTCCCTGTACCATGATGACGAAAGTGTCCTTCTACATTATCCACTCATGTAATTTCACCTTTGTTTTTTACATCTAAATTTCCCTGGCACTGATTTACTTGAAATTTTTTAAAAGGTAGGAGACACTTCAGCATATTCAAGTGCTCATTGAAAATATCTAGTAGCATGGAAAGTATTGAAGATACAGGACAGAAATGATTAGAAAAAGGCTCCTGAGAAGGTTGGGGAGGATGGGATCCAAAGCACAGATGCAGAAATTTACTCTAGAGAGAAGGAAAGACAACTATTTGTAATGGGATGGAATGAGAACAGAGTGGTACCAATGCACTCGGGTCTTCAGCAACAGATTTCTGGTTTCTCTGTGCCGTCTGTGACAGACTGTCTGCTCAGTAAGGAGAGACTGGGTGGAGTCAGGGCTTGGAGAAAGCTTAAGAAAGTCATTGAAGAAATTATAGGTGACGTTCCAGAAAAAAGAATAAATGTGCTGTGCTGTTTTGAGGGTCCAGTGAGGTTTGTAGAGATAAATTTATTTTAGTGGTACCAAATTCTGTCTAATTGTGTGATATTCCTGTAGCATACTTGATTGCCGTAGTGTGTACGAAGATAGCGGGTACTTGGGTTCATCTGGGATTGGTATTTTGCGAGATGGGTGTCATGCAGAGATCCCATAAAGAGAGATTAGACTGTAGATTATTGGCAGAAGTTACTGAGATGATTGATCAAAGACCATAAGATGGAAGGAGAGTCAACATAAGGTGTCCGAAAAACAGGGAGAGGGCAGGGTTGTTGGTGGACCAGAAGTTAGATCATAATGGAAGTGGTTGAGAAAACTCGCTAGAGGATAAGGTCATGATTTGAGACTAGAATGCTTGAATTCGTGTTTTGTGAGGTGCAATAATTTTGTTCAGGAAGGATATCTTTCATAATACTATATAACAGATGCTTAATATTCATTGATGTGAATTGGAAGTGATTAAAGTATAATTCTCTTGTAGTGGATCATATGCCCAATGTTCAGGTATATCAGAATTAAATTCTTAAATATGAAGGAACATAACTTGTCTTCCACTGTTAAGCATATAAATAATAGAAAGTCTAGTAGGTTCATATTTATATTTAATTAATTTTTGTAAAATTTTTTTTTCATGTATCATTTATAGATTCTGGTTTTGTTCCTGGTATTAATATTCCCAAGTTCTCTAGTGAGAATTTTTTTTTTTTAAAAGGAGTCACTTTTTTTTTTCTTTTAAAAAGATTTTATTTATTGGGGCGCCTGGGTGGCTCAGTGGGTTAAAGCCTCTCCCTTTGGCTCGGGTCATGATCTCAGGGTCCTGGGATTGAGCCCCACATGGGGCCCTCTGCTCAGCAGGGAGCCTGCTTCCTCCTGTCTCTCTCCCTACTTGTGATCTCTCTCTCTGTCAGATAAATAAATAAAATCTTAAAAAAAAATAAAAAGATTTTATTTATTCATTTGAGGGAGAGAGAGAAAGACAGAGAGAGCACAAGCGGGGAGAGGGAGAGGGAGAGAGAGAAGCAGACTCCCCCTGAGCTGGGAGCCCGACATAGGGCTGGATTCCAGGATCTAGAGATCATAACCTGAACCAAAGGCAGATGTCCAACCAACTGAGCCACCCTGGTGCCCCTCTAGTGAGAATTAAAAAAAAAAAAAATCTTACTTGTGCAGATAATTATAGGTACTGTTAAAAAAAAATAAACCCAACTACTGGTTTTATCATTTCAGCTTCCTGTTCACTTTCTTACAAATGATGTCTTCCAAACACTTAATTTTTACTGAAAAACAATATAAACAGTTGTTAGACTAATAATATTAAAGAAGTGTAGCTGTTTTCTTTTTGATTTGCTTCTTTGTGGTTTAATTCTCATGCAGATACGTCAAGAAATATGGAATTTCATGAAATACACAGCACTGGGAATGAGCCACCTCTGCTGATTATGATCGGCTACAGTGATGGAATGCAGGTCTGGAGCATTCCGGTAAGTCTGGAGAAGGTTGAATCCCTAAGATATAATACTGGGCAGCATGCTCGCTGATGTGAACCTTGGCCATACTTTCTGTAAGGTCTCATCCATTTACTTCATTAGCATTTGCTGATAGGCTGCTGTGTGTGTAATAGGCCACAAAGAACAAGGGGCAAGTGAGGGGACAGAGGGGCTGTAAATGATTTGTGACCTCAGGCCAGGAATTGTGGGAATCACCTTACATGTAAGATCTCATTTTTTCATCCTAGTAACTCTATTGAGTAGGTATTATTATTATTTCTCTCCCTTTTTCCAAAGGAGTAAACAAGCTTATAGAAGGCTTTTTCTTTTGTTTTTTTAAAATTAGCAGTCATTAAAAATCAGTGTTTTGAATCAGTTAAAACAGTCATGTGGTACAAAATTCTTGAGGTTATGAAAGGTTAAAAAACTCCCTCTTGGGCGCCTGGATGGCTCAGTGGGTTAAGCTTCTGCCTTTGGCTCAGGTCATGATCCCAGGGTCCTGGAATCAGGTCCTGCATTGGGCTCTCTGCTCAGCAGGGAGCTTGCTTCCCCCATCTCTCTGCCTGCCTCTCTGCCTACTTGTGATCTCTCTGTCAAATAAATAAATAAAATCTTAAACAAACAAACAAAAACTCCCTCTCATCCTTGTCTCCCATTTCCTTTTGAGGCACCCTGGGTTTCTTGTTTGCTATGTATCCTTATAGCTATGTTTTATGTAAATAAAAACATAAATAAGTTTGTTTCTGCCTCCCTGCCCTCCCTAACAGATGGGAGCACAACATTATACAACTTAGTCTGTACCTTGCTGTATTGTACTTATAATGTCAGTATTCAGAGAGTTTTTTTTTTAATTTTAAATTTTAAATTTTTAAAATTTAAATTTATTTTATTTTATTTAAAATTTATTTAAAATTTATTTTATTTTAAATAAATTTTAAAAAATTTTAAAAATTTTTTTAAAATTAAAAAAAATTTTTTTAAAAACATTTTATTTATTTATTTGACACAGAGAGAGAGATCACAAGTAGGCAGAGAGGCAGGCAGAGAGAGATGGGGAAGCAGGCTCCTTGCCGAGCAGAGAGCCCAATGTGGGGCTCGCTCCCAGGACCCTGAGACCATGACCTGAGCTGAAGGCAGCGGCTTAACCCACTGAGTCACCCAGGCGCCCCTTCTTCACGGAATTTTAAAAGCTGCATATAATTCCATTATTTGGATTTTCCTTGATTTATATAATTTGTTCCCTATATTGAAAAAGCTTGGGTGTCTCTCTTTTTTTTTTATCTTTTTTTTTCCATTTTATTTATTTTTTTCAGCGTAACAGTATTCATTGTTTTTGCACAACATTGGGTGTCTCTTTTTTCCTGCGATCAGACATAATGATGTAGTACAGGAATTTGAACAAAGGTTATTTTATGTCTGTGTATCTATGAAAGATAAATTTCAATTATGATAAGTGTTTAAAATAGCCTAATGTTGGTCCTAGTTTGCCTCTTAAATCCTACATGTTCCTCTTTGGGATGACCAAAAATAAAATGTCCTAAAAGAGACGGAGGCTTGGTAGGATCACAGCTGAGTGAACTGTAGTACGGATTGCATACTTTGGCTTGTACTTACATTCTGGCCTGGCCGAAATATCAAATCTCTCCAGTGGATGGGGGCGGGACGGGGGTGGTGGTGGACTTCTGTTCCGTGGTTCTTTTGCAGTTGGAGGCTCAGGGCTTTTTGTACCTTTAATAAATTCACTCACCAAATTGTTCGAACCCCTTGTGTATGTGTGTGTTTCAGCTAGGGTTCTTCCCACCTCTTCTGTTGGGTAATATCATTCTTTCTTAAAAGGTATATAGGAAAACATAGTATATTATGTTAAATTTAAAGGAATTCAGGATGTTCTTGAGTGCAGAATTTGGCCTCAGTGGCATAAAGATTATTAAGTAATGATCACATTGGACTTCATAATTCTTTAATAATTTAAGTAAAAAGTTATTTAGTCTTCGATAAGTCACTGCTGATGAACTTTGGTCTTCCATCTAATCATGTAATTATGTATGATACTATTAGTTATTTAGGATTAGGGATTTTATATTTCTTCTTTTTAAAGATTGGCTTTATTTTGCAGTGATAGTATGCTGGTGTGTTGTGAAATGAGTGTCCTCTTTCTTCTGCCTTTTGGGATGTGTAGGTTGACATTTTTCATGGCCCTGCATGCTGTTTGTAATTTAAGTATCACACTGAAGGCATAGACAGAGGACTTAAAATTAGGCAGTGTTTTTTGTATTTTTTTCTTTTTTTTCCCTACCAAGAGAAAAACAACTAGATTGTGATCAGGGGAAGAGATTTTGTAAATGTAACTTTTTCTTATTAATAGATACAATATTGTGATCCATTACACTGTTGACAGACTTGAAGGCGGAGGGGAAGCTGGAGCTTTAACAAGAAGGTTGAGCCTGTGTGATTAGGGGTGTTGACTGGACCGAGTACATTCCTTTGGTGGTACTCAGGCTACCCACTTGTTCCGGTTATAATTAGAGGTATCACTTTTAATAGTTTTAAAGTTAACTTGTGTCTATCTCTGAGTGACTTAAAGGTCTTCTGAGTAATTTAAATTACCTCCTTAACATAATTCTTATGCCCAGATTGCATTTTGAGAGACTCAAATAATCTTTTCTTCATTCAATATTCAGTAGCTGGTTGTTTATTATTGTAGTATTATAGTCCTGTGAGGACTGTTTCAAGAATTAGGAGGTTGGGAAAATGAACTCCTTCTGTTACATTGATTGTGCTCTTACTATGTTCAAAGCATTTTACAGACACATAATCTCATCTGTCATAGACTGTGAGGTAGAAGTTACCCTGTTTCACAGGTGATAACGTCATACCACTTGTAAGAGTTGAAATTGGAATTCAAACCCAGTTCTATCTGACTTCAGGTTCAGAGCCTCTGATCTTAGAGCTGTACTTCATTATTCCCCAAATGTGATACCAAAAAAATCCCTGCAAGTACTTTGGCAGTTCAGTTTTAGTTTTCATAATATAAGCTTACAATGTGCCTTCAACTCTTCATCTTTTATAGATTACTGTGACTGTAACCCATTACTAACTAAACCCTTCCAAAACTTGTTTATCACTCGTCAGTTATTCAGTAATCATTTAAGTGTTACCATGTGCTAGACAGTGGGGAGCTTATGTTGGTCAACCCAGAAATAATCCTGGCTCTTAGGGAATCTTTGCAGACCATAAATCATATTTGCTTTTGAGTATGTGTGAGTGGGCGGGAAGTCAATCCCTGTCCAAGCCATAGCTCGATTTTTTTGCTTCAAGATTGTGAAACAGGGTTCCCTCCTCTTGATTTTATATAACCTGTGAGTCTCAGATTAAGAAAGTAAACAGATCCTGGTTATACCTTTAAAAAATTGTTCGTTTATGAATTGCACAAACTTGAACAAGGCTAAATGGTGTCTCAACATATGGTTAAGCGGAGTTTGCTTAGGATCAGAACTGCCCAGAAGTAGTTGCTGTACTGCCCAATTCCTACCACTCTGTATATGGGGTGGCTGGAGGGAAACACCAGCCTTCTCCACTTTCCCAAGCTATCAGGTCCCTTCTCTCAACACATCTGATGTCACATAAGAAAGTGTGATTATTTGTTGATGTTCTGGATAAACAGGCCCTTTTCCCGCTCATGCCTAACAATCTCATTGCCTCTTTTTGGTCATATAAATATAGGTTCTCTCTCTCTTTTTTTTTTTAAAGATTTTATTTATTTATTTGACAGAGATCACAAGCTGCTATGAACATTGGGGTACATGTGGCCCTTCTTTTCACCACATCTGTATTATGTCCATTTCTTAAGCGTTGACAGGTATATACACCTAAGTAACCCAAATCTTTGTCAAGATGTAGAACGTGCTTATCACTGAAGAAATTTCCCTCATTGCCTATTCCCATTTAAATTTTTTTCTATCCGGTGCAGAGGAAACCACTTTCTCATGTCTTCCCCCCACTTTTTTTTTTTTTTTAAGATTTTATTTATTCATTTGACAGAGATCGGAGTAGGCAGAGAGGCAGGCAGAGAGAGGAGGAAGCAGGCTCCCCGCCGAGCAGAGAGCCCAATGCAGGGTTCGATCCCAGGACCCTGAGATCATGACCTGAGCCGAAGGCAGAGGCTTATTAACCCACCGAGCCACCCAGGTGCCCCTAAATATAGGTTCTCTTGCTTGAAATCCTTAACTTTAAAAAAAAAATCAAGATTGTATGTGGATTAAAAATCGAATAGTTTTGTGTGATTCATATGAAAAAATAAGCTGTTCTGTACTCTTCCTTCACAATTCCTTGAATTCTATGAGCTGTTATCTCAGTTTTTATTGTAGTCATCTTAATATGTCCTACTTACATTCTTGATTTTATTTTTATCCTCCCAGTGTTATACATAGACCAACTTGGTGCCATGAACTATGAGGACTTAAAAGGTGATCATTACTGGGGCTCTTGGGTGGCCAGTTGGTTAAGCATCAAACTCTTGATCTCAGGTCTTGATCTCAGGGTTGTGAGTTCAAGCCCTATGCTGGGCTCCACGCTGGTCATGGAGCCTGCTTAAAAAAAAAAAGGAGGGGGGCGCCTGGGTGGCTCAGTGGGTTAAAGCCTCTGCCTTCGGCTCAGGTCATGATCCCGGGGTCCTGGGATCGAGCCCCACATCGGGCTCTCTGCTCAGCGGGGAGCCTGCTTCCTCCTCTCTCTGCCTGCCTCTCTGCCTAGTTGTGATTTCTCTCTGTCAAATAAATAAAATATTAAAAAAAAAAAAAGGAGACGGTGCCTGGGTGGCTCAGTGGGTTAAGGCCACTGCCTTCAGCTCAGGTCATGATCCCAGGGTCCTGGGATCAAGCCCCGCATCGGGCTCTCTGCTCAGCGGGGAGCCTGCTTCCTCCTCTCTCTCTGCCTGCCTCTCTGCCTACTTGTGATCTCTGTCAAATAAATAAATAGTTAATTAAATAATTTAAAAAAAAGGAGAAAAAAGGGCATTCATTTATTCAGCACAGATCTGGGATAAAATATGTATTTTGAGCAAAACAGACATGGTATTTGGTCTAATGGAGCTAGTAGGAAAGATGGATTTAAATAAAAATAATATGCAATTTATGTTGTAATATGAAGAAAAGAAAAAGATCACAATAATAAGGAAGTGGCCTAGAAATTAAGATTTAGCGAGGGTAAGCTTAGAACAGCATACAGTAAAGTCAGTGGCTCTGAGGTGGAAACGTTCTTTACTCTATGGTTGGACATTGATTTAGATTTCTTAAGTTTTTTTTTCTTCTTTAAGAATATTGAGATACATATTTTTATGATCATGTCATTTGGAGAGATCGATAAAAGTAGATACACCAAGGCTCTTGATAGATTTGCCAGATTGCATTCTTGTAAAGCCACGCCACTTACATTTACCCCATTTATTTATTAATTCATTCGCTCAGTGAAGATTTATTGATTGCCTTTTACAAACCAGACCCAGTTCAAGGTGCTGGGCAAACAACAATGAGCAGAACAAAATCATTTTTCTTGCAGACTTTCCATTCTAGGTAGGTGGGGAAGATGATAATGAGCAAGCATGTAGCATGCTAGCCGGTAATGAGCGTTAGGGTGGGGTGGTGGATGTTGCGGTGGGTTGTTGTATCATACAGGGTGGTCTGGGAAGGTCTCTCTCAAAGATCTTTTGAGCAAAAGTGTGGAGGAGTGATCCTTCTGGGTATTTGATAGAGGAGCATTCAAAGTCAATACTCCATGCGAGGATTATGTTTCCTCTATATTCAAGAACAGCAAGGAGGCCATTCAGCTGGAGGTGTGCGGGCAAGGTGACGAATGCTGGGGGAGGATGTCTGAGAGGTGGTGGTGGGCTAGAGCTTGGTCAAACATGGATTTCAAAAATTGTAAATACAGAGCAAAGTTGAAACAATTTTACAGTGAAAACAAGTATATTCCCCACCTAGATCGAAGCGTTAAATTTTACGGTACTTCCTTTATTTCACATCCATCTCATTCAACACATTTTAACATTTATTTAACATGTTTTTTTTTTAAAAGGTTTCATTTATTTATTTGAGAGAGAGAGAGAGAGAGCGGGGAGTGGGTAGCGGGAGAAGCAGACTCCCCACTGAGCAGGGAGCCCGATGCAGGACTTGATCCCGGGACTCCAGGATCATGACCTGAGCTGAAGCCAGTTGCTTAACCAACTGAGCCACCCAGACGCCCCTCATTCAACACATTTTGAAGTAAATTGCAAACATCAGTAGACTTTCCCCCAGCCACTTTTGCATGCATTAACTAGAATTCAGTATTTGATTATTTTTTGTTAAAGTATATACACAGTTAGATACCGAAATCTTAATATGTCCACTTCCTTTTTAAAAAAAAATTTTTTTTATTGTGTTATGTTAGTCACCATAAAATACATCATTAGTTTTGGATGCAGTGTTCCAAGATTCACTGTTTATGTACAGGACCCAGTGCTCCATGCAATACATCCCCTCCTTAATACCCACCACCAGACTCACCAATACCCCCACCCTCTTCCCCTCTAAAACCCTCAGATTGATTCTCAGAGTCCACAGTCTCTCATGGTTCATCTCCCCCTCCGGTTTGCCCCAGTTCACTTTTTCTTTCCTCCTCCTAATGTCTGCTCTATTCCTTATGCCCACAAGTAAGTGAAACCATATGGTAATTGACTTTCTCTACTTGACTTATTTCACTCAGCATAATCTCCTCCAGTCCCATCCATGTTGATACAAAAGTTGGGTATTCATCCTTTCTGATGGCAGAGTAATATTCCATTGTATATATGTACCACATCTTCTTTATCCATTCATCTGTTGAAGGGCATCTTGGCTCCTTCCACAGTTTGGCTATTGTGGACATTGCTGGTATGAACATTGGGGTACATGTGGCCCTTCTTTTCACCACATCTGTATTATGTCCATTTCCTAAGCATTGACAAGTATATACACCTAAGTAACCCAAATCTTTGTCAAGATGTAGAATGTGCTTATCACTGAAGAAATTTCCCTCATTGCCTATTCCCAATTAAATTTTTTTCTATCCGGTGCAGAGGCAACCACTGTTCTCATGTCTTCCCCCCACTGTTTTTTTTTTTTTTTAAGATTTTATTTACTCATTTGACAGAGATTGGAGTAGGCAGAGAGGCAGGCAGAGAGAGAGAGGAAGGGAAGCAGGCTCCCTGCTGAGCAGAGAGCTGGATGCAGGGCTTGATCCCAGGACCCTGAGATCGTGACCTGAGCTGAAGGTAGAGGCTTTAACCCACTGAGCCACCCAGGTGCCCCTCTTCCCCCCCATGGTTGATTCGTGTTGCCTGTTTTAGAACTTCCTGTGCTATTACTATACTGTATGCATTTTTGTGTGTGTAAGGCTTTCTTCACTCAGTGTGTTTGTGAGATTCACCCTTATTATTCCTTTTTATTGCTGAATAATACTCTGGTGTATGAACATACCATAGTTTATCCCTTCTCTTAATGATGGATAGCTGGACTCTTTACAGCTTTTGCCTTTTCTGACTAAAGCTGCTGTGAAGATCTTCCGTAAGTATTTTTGTAAAGTGGTCTGTTCATTTTTCTTAGGTAAGGACCTACAAGTGGAATTGCAGCTTCATAGGGTAGGAATGTGGTCGGTTTTATAACAGACATCCAAACCTTTTTCCAAAGTAGTTGTACCATCTTACATTTCCCCTAGCAGTGTACACGTTGTTCCATAACCTCATAAACCTCATCAACATTCGGTGTTGTCTATCTATTTAATTTTAGCCATTCTGATGGGAGGTACCTTGTGATGGCTAATAATGTTAGAATACTTTTAATGTATTTTTGGCCATTTGAATATCTTTTAGGAATTATCTGTACACTTTTAAAATAAAGATTTTATTTATTTATTTGACAGATCACAAGTAGGCAGAGAGGCAGGCTGAGAGAGAGGGGGAGGCAGGCTCCCTGCTGAGCAGAGAGCCCGATTCGGGGCTTGATCCTAGGACCCTGAGATCATGACCTGAGCCGAAGGCAAAGGCTTAACCCACTGAGCCATCCAGGCGCTCCTATCTGTATACTTTTTCCTCACTAAAAATAGTGAGTTGGAGAAGCCGTTTGAGGACTTTCAGTGATTAGACAGTGATGTGTCTTACAAAAGTAGTGATGGTATGAAGCACAAATGGGAGTGGAAGGATAGTGAGTTTGGTTTTAAGTTTCTGGACCGTGGACTGGTGGTGCTGGTCGTAGTGAAATGTTTGTTGCTGTATGCAACAAAATAAGTACAGGAAATGAGAGCAAGCTTTTAGACATTGATAGTTATCTGCCAGCTGAACATGATCCAAATATGTGTCTGTGGCTTATGGAAGAGTCTGTGCCAGAATGGAAATGAAAAACTAAATAATCGGGCATTCATGACATGGTTAGACAAACACTGTCAACAGGGCATCCAGGTGGAGGAGGAGTTGTTTATGAGAGTGGGTATGTTTTAGATGTTGTGTAGTCATGTGTTATTTCATTTAACACAGACAATCATTTCTATGATTATTAATATTCATTTTAGTGGTTATATGCTCTCTGGACATAGAATGAGATATAGAAGTTTCACAGAAGAAATTTGAATTGCAGGATGAGGACTTGGATTTATTGATCTTTCAGCCACTATGAACTCATTAAAAATCTTGAGTAACAAGAAATACATTCCAAAGTCCATATTTAATAAAGATTTATCTTGCAGTGATGGTCGGATGGATAGAGACTAAGGAGAAAAGAAAAGGTTATCAGGCCAGTTAGGAGTCAATTTCAGCATTGTCCTAATGTGGGATGTTGTGAGCCTGAACTAAATTTGTTGTGGTGGTATCTGGTAAGTCATTAAAGAGGAGAGAAGAGTAAAGATGTTCCCAGGGTTTTGACTTGGGGCTGGTGCGACCTGGTATGTAAGATGGCATAGTTTTAGAAGAAATGTAATTTTATTATTAGACTTTGACTTGCATTATGTTAAACATTATATAAGACAAAAATTGCATTGCATAGTATAAGTAATAAAGAATTCTCATTTAAAATATCCAGCAGATAAGAAACCTAAGATACACCTTTATAAAAGTCTTGAGAATTTTCCCTACTTTTTGGCTATATGTTTAAATGGCTACTTAGTTTTTTCATCCTCTTTTGAAACTCTTAACATCTTAGAAAATCTTTAAAATGTATTCATTACAACAAATAAAAGATGACAGTTGTGTTGCATGAAGTAGTATATATATTTAGTTTCAAAGAGTTTTTTTGTTTCAAGTTTTTATTTAAATTCTAGTTAATGTACAGTGTAATAATAGTTTCAAGAGTAGAATTCAGTGATTCATCATTTACATATAGCACTCAGTGCTCGTCACAAGTGCCCTTTGGCAAACTACCTTTGGCTCAGGTGATGATCTTGGAGTCTGAGGATCGAGTCCCGCATCGGGCTCCCTGCTCTGCAGGGAGTATACTTCTTCCTCCCACCCTCCCCTTCTCTCATGCTCTCTCTCTCTCGCTCTCTCAAATAATAAGTAAGTAAAATCTTAAAAACAAAAAACAAAAACAAGTGCCTTCCTTAATCCCCATCACCCATTTGGTCTATCCCCCTTACTACTTCCCCTCCAGCACCGAAATGTTAACTCATGTATATTTTAGCTTCAGTAAGTCAGCTATTGGAGTGCTTAATCTTGGAGCTTTGACTGTACTTCAAAAGTAATGACACTAGGTGTCGCTAACACATTGGGTTAAGAAAAGTGAAAGGAAGTATTTGCCCTAAAGCTTTCAGTGTCTGTAGCTTTACACTTAAGCTTTTGGGAAACATGGCTCTAAAGCCATGTTTGAAGGCATAGTTGAGGTAAATACCAATTAGTCTATTATTTATTAGATATTGGGTGCCAATAGACCTTGCCATGTCAAGATTGCTAGCCAGGAAACAATTTTTATGAGTTTCATTTGGGAGCAATATAAAGTCCATGATTTGGGATAACTGGCAAGCAGAGAAGGTTTGAATATGGACCTGAATCAAAAAATTGTGTTCATTGAGAATGAGGCCTTATTTTGTTGGGTCCAGTCTCTTGTTACTGGGAAGAGAAATAAAGGACAGTTCTTTAGTCATCTGCAGTGGAAGACCTTTGGGAGTCATGCAGTGAATAAAAGCAAAAATGAAGAATAATGTTGAAATAACTTATAGAATCCACCTGTATTAATGGAGAAAAATGCTTTTGCTTCGAATGTGTTTCTTACCGTGTCACTTTAAAGAAATCTTGCATCTGAAGTTTAATTTTTCCTTATGTTTTAATAGTGGCTTTATGGGCTTTTGTTGATTTCATACCCACTCTGAGTTTGAAATTTATTATCATAAATTGGAATCTTTCTTGTTTGAAATATTTTTGATGTTTTTCTATGCTAAAGCAGAAGATAGTCTTCAGACACAAAGGACATAAGCAGAGTTATGAGTTTGGGAAGGCAGTGTTTTTCTCTTGTTATACATTTTATTGAATGTAGTAAATACCATAAAGTGCACAGATCTTAAGTGTACAGATTGAATTTTTATATATGTATACAACCTATACATCACTCAGAATAAGATATAGAATATTCCCAGCAACTCTGAAGAGTCCCTCTTCCGTTTTAATACTGTCCTTGTAACTCCAAGTAACCAGTATTCTGACTTCTGTGACAGAAATTAGTTTTTCTGTTCTTGAACTTCATAAAAAAAATATGGTCATAGATAATACAGTCTGCATTCTTTTATGTCTGGCTTCTTTCTATTAGCAGAATGGCTATGGGATTCTTTTTTTTTTAAATTTTATTTATTTATTTGACAGAGAGATCACAAGTAGGCAGAGAAGCAGGTGGTGGGTGGGGGTGGGGGAAGCAGGCTCCCCGCTGAGCAGTGAGCCCCATGCGGGGCTCGATCCCAGGACCCTGGGATCACAACCTGAGCTGAAGGCAGAGGCTCAACCCACTGAGCCACCCAGGCGCCCCTGGTTATGGGATTCTTTCATGTTCTTGTGTGTAGCAGTAATTTGTTATTTTTTTCTGTGTAAGTATTTTATGACGAATACAACACATTCTAAAAAGTCCCTTATATATCCAGTAGTCATTTTTGTTGTTTCTAGTTTTTGAGTATTATGAATGAAGTGGCTCTGGAAGTTGATATATATGTTTCTTGGTGGACATATACTACACCCATTTCTCTTGGATATATAGACCTAGAGTAAATTTGCTATGTCGTAGTGGCTATGACACTACGTAGTGTCGTAGTGTAGATGTATGTTTAACTTCAGTACAGAGAGCCAGTTTTCCAAAGTACTTTTACTGGGGTACCTGGATGGCTCAGTCATTAAGTTGCTGCCTTCAGCTCCATATTGGGCTCCCTGCTCGACGGGAAGCCTGTTTCTCCTTCTCCTACTCCCCCTGCTTGTGTTCCCTCTCTCACTGTCTCTCTCTGTTGAATAAATAAATAAAATCTTAAAAAAGGTACTTTTACCAATATGTATGCCCACTAGCAATGTATGAAAATTTCATCTGCTCTCTATTTCTCATTGGCCCTTGGTATTTTCAACTTTTAAAATTTTAACCATTCTGGTAGGTATGTACCAGGATCTCATTATGAAGTTTTAAAGATACTTTTCATTTTGCAGTAATTTTAAACTTCTAGGAAATTTTACAAGGGACTCCTTGATTTACCAGTTATAGACATTTTGCCCCATTTGCTGTATTATTTTCTCAGTTTTTTTATTTGTGAAGATTTTTTCTGAACCGTTTATCAGTAGGAGAAACCATGTACCCCCTTTCCATAAATAACTCATTATATATTTCCTAAGAATAAGCACATTATCTTATACAAACATAGCACTGTCAAAACCAGGACATTTATATTTGATAAAATACTGTTACGTTATGTACAATCCATCTTCAGATTTCATCATTTGTCTTAATAGTCTCCTTTATGGGTATTTTTAGATTTTCACTTTCTTAATGTTGTTCTTTTTATTGTTTTTTAAAAGATTTTATTTATTTACTTGACAGAGAGAGATCACAAGCAGGCAGAGCAGCAGGTAGAGGGAGAGGGAGAAGCAGGCTCCCGCCAAGCAGAGAGCCTGATGTGGGGCTCGATCCCAGGACCCTGAGATCATGACCTGAGCTGAAGGCAGACACTTAACCGGCTGAGCCACCCAGGCGCCCTAATGTTGTTCTTTGATAACAGAAATCTGGATCAGATTTTAAGTGGTTTACTCTGTTAATGCTTTTTGTATTCTTGTTTGTTCTAAGACCATGAAGATATTCTCCTATATTTTCTTTGTACCTTTTTAAAGATTTATTTATTTATTTGAGAGAGAGAGAGAGAGACTCTCAAGCAGACTCTGTACTGAGCACAGAGTCCTACATGGGGCTCAATCCCATGACCCTGAGATCACCACCTGAGCTGAAACCAAGAGTCCAGTGTTTAACCAACTGAGCCATCAGGCACCCCTCCTATATTTTTTGTCAGAGGTTGTTTTTATCTTTGGGTTTATGCTTCATTTGAAATTTTTTGTGTATAGTGTGAGACAGGGGTCAAGGCTCCTTTTACTTAAAAGTAAGAAAAAAAACAACAAAAAAAAAACCAACCTAATTGATTCAGCACCATTTCCTGAAAAGACCACTCTTTCCCCTCTTAAGTGCAGTAATACCATATATATGTAGGTAATTTTTGCCCTCTCGGTTGTCTATTTTTACCAATTTTTGAATTGATTTTTAAGATCCTTTTGTTTTGAAATAATTGTAGACTCGGGGCGCCTGGGTGGCTCAGTGGGTTTAGCCGCTGCCTTCGGCTCAGGTCGTGATCTCAGGGTTCTGGGATCGAGCCCCGCGTCGGGCTCTCTGCTCAGCGGGGAGCCTGCTTCCCTTCCTCTCTCTCTCTGCCTGCCTCTTTGCCTAGTTGTGATCTCTGTCTGTCAAATAAATAAATAAAATCTTTAAAAAAAATAATTATAGACTCATGCTCATGGGAAGTTTCACAATCTTATTTAGAATCCTGTGTACCCTTCACCCAGCTTCCCCCAAAGATGACATCTTTTTTTTTTTTTTTTTTTTTTTTTTAAAGATCCTATTTATTGGGCGCGTGGGTGGCTCAGTGGGTTAAGCCGCTGCCTTCGGCTCAGGTCATGATCTCAGGGTCCTGGGATCGAGTCCCGCATCGGGCTCTCTGCTCAGCAGGGAGCCTGCTTCCCCCGCCCCCCGCCTGCCTCTCTATCTACTTGTGATCTCTCTCTCTGTCAAATAAATAAATAAATAAATCTTAAAAAAAAATCCTATTTATTTATTTGACAGACAGAAATCACAAGCAGGCAGAGAGGCAGGCAGAGAGAGAGGAGGAAACAGGCTCCCTGCCAAGCAGAGAGCCTGATGCGGGGCTTGATCCCAGGATTCTGGGATCATGACCTGAGTTGAAGGCAGAGGCTTTAACCCACTGAGCCACCCAGGTGCCCCAAAGATGACATCTTATATAAACTATAGTACAGTATCAAAACCAGGAAATAGACAATTACATTGATTTTTTAAAAATTTTGTAGTTTGTTTTTTCCAATTTTTATGTAGGTATAATTGACCTACTACATAGACTTTTAACACCATAAATTATGATCATTTTGCCTGTTTTGACCTATATTTAAGTGTACTGATAGGATATGAACCCTATCAGATTTTCATCCGTAGACACGATGAGTAATCTTGAAACAGAGTCCTAATATTTTTAAGTGGCCATATGTTAGTATTCTTTAAGTCTGGTCTGGGGATTATTTACAGCTAGAGAAAGAGTGTGCATTGATCACATAGTTCTCATATTCTGTGCCTTTGCTTTCTGTTCTTTTTCTTTATGTATATTTTCCTAGTTTAAAAAGTATTGGTTAGCTTGATGGGAACTAATAAGAAGTGATAACAAAACTTAAAAAAATGATTGTTTTAGAGGGTTAACACTATTTTAAATAGGAAATTATCTAAAAATATAAGACATGAAAATATGCAAATATAAATTTTATATGTTTGTGACTCAATCTTGCCATTATTGACATTTTAGGTCAGAGGATTCTTTGTTATGGGGGGCTGGCCTTGTACATTGCAGGATATGTAGCTACATCTGTTGCTTCTGTCTGCTAGATGCCCAAGCAACTCCCTTAACTGTGACAATTAAGGATGTCCTCCCCTGGTTTAGAACCTCTTCAGGTTTGGGAACCTTCAATTGTGAACCACAACTCTAGAGAAAATTCTGGTTTAAACCACTGGCTTATATGTTTATAATTTAAGGGGGAAAGGTTGTGTGTAGTTAAGAGTATCAGGGATTTACTCTCTCTCTGTGTGTGTGTGTGTGTGTGTGTGTGTGTGTGTGTGTGTGTGTATGTGTGTGTTTAGCCTATGCATTCTAATATTTTCTGGGAGTCTTGATTTTGCATTAGCAGTTGGGAGAATTCTTTCTTCCTTTTTAATTGCTATTTTATTTAAAAAATTTTATTTATTGGGGCACCTGGGTGGCTCAGTGGGTTAAGCCTCTGCTTTCAGCTCAGGTCATGATCTCAGGTTCCTGGGATTGAGCCCCACATTGGGCTCTCTGCTCAGCGGGGAGCTTGCTTCTCCCTCTCTCTCTCTGCCTGCCTCTCTGCCTACCTGTGATCTCTGTCTGTCAAATAAATGGATAAAATCTTTTAAAAAATTTATTTATTTGTCAGAGAGAGTATGCACAAGCAGGGGGAGCATTAGGCAGAGGGAGAAGCAAGAACCCTGATGTTGGACTTGATCCCAGGACTCTGGGATCATGACCTGAGCTGAAGCAGATGCTTAATTGACTGAGCCACCAGGCATCCCACAGTTGGGAGAATTCTCTGTAAGCCTCTCTATAACTGTGGTCATATCTTTTTTTTTTTTTTTTAAGATTTATTTATTTTTAGAGAGAGAGAACACGTGTGGGCATGTGTGCATCAGAGGGGGGAGGGGAAAAGGGAGAGGGAAAGAGAGGATTTCAAGCCGATTCTGCACTGAGCACAGAACCCAATGTGGGGTTCATCTCATGACCCTGAGATCATGACCTGAGATAAAACCAAGAGTCAGTCGCTTAACTGACTGAACCGCCCAGGCTCCTGGGGCTCTGGTCATGTCTTAATGGTTTTTATATATCTGGTGCCAAGTAAATTGTCTGGCAGTTAGTTGTTATATCTGTGTGTTCATTTATATATGTATGTGTATATGTACACATATATGTATGTGTGTATATGTTTACTAGATGTGTTTCAAGATTTCAGTCTTTTGCTGAATATTTTCATCTAAGAGAGTCAATTCAGAAAGACCCAAATTAAATTTCATAATCATTTGCTGTTTGCTCATGTCCCATTCCATTCCTAATCTACCCCTTCTTCCTAAAATCTCTATTTTTATTAATTAATAGCACCATAATTTTTCTGTTCAGCCACACTGAAACTTTAGGGTCTATGCCAAATATTAGTGGATACAAATATAACTAAGTCCTAAGCCTTGAAGAGATCATATTCTACTTGTGTGAGATGTCACTACTTAATTGCAGTCTGTGTCAGTGCTTCCCAAATGGGATTGCTTTTGCCCCCAAGGAGACATTTGGCCATGTTTGTGGACATGTTTTATTGTCATGATTGGAAGTTGCTACTGGCTTCTAGTGGGTAAAAGCCAGAGATGCTGCTGAGCATTCTACAATGTCTAGGACAACTTCTACAACACAGAATTGTCCCTTCCAAAATATCAGTATGGCTGAGTTTGAGAAAACCTGGCCTATGAGATCAGTTACAATGGAGGCATTGATAAAGTGCTATAGAGCACAGAGTAGTGATGAGATGCCTGGGGGAGTTTTGACACTTGTGCTGCCTGGTGAAGTTTCATAATGTTAATATAAATACTAGCATCTATAATTAGAATGATCAGAATATACCATACACATTTTAGGCACATAGCCTATTATTCTCTATTATCTTGTCAATTTTACTATTTTTTAAAAAGATTTTCTTTTACTTTTAAGTAATCTCTACACCCATCATGGGCTTGAACTCAAAATGTTGAGATCAAGAGTTGCATGCTCCACTGACTGAGCCAGCCAGGAGCTCCTCAACTTACTATTCAGTGTTATTCTCATTTTATAGATAAAAAATTAAAGCTCACGTTTAATTCCTACAAATGCACAACCTCTCCACTATCAACATTCCACATCAGTAATCCCCTTTATCTGTGGTTTAACTTTCCTTGATTTCAGCTACCCACAGTCAGCTGTCGTCTAAAACCAGATGATCATCCTTCTGACATATTGTCAAGAAGTCAGTAGTAGGGCACCTGGGTGGCTCAGTCAGTTACGCATCTGCCTTTGGCATAGGTCATGGTCCCAGGATCCTGGGATCCAGGTCTCCACTGGACTTCCTGCTCAGTGGGGAGCCTGTTTCTCCCTCTCCCTCTGCCGCTCCCCCTGCTTGTGTTCTCTCTCTAATAAAGTAATAAAATCTTAAAAAAAAGAGTTCAGTAATCTAACACTTGAGGACAATGCCTCCATTATTCACCTTACCTCACCTCATCATGTAGGCATTTTATCATCTCATGTCATCTCAAGTAGAGTAAGTATGGTACAATGGGGTATTTTGAGAGAGAGAGATACTCCCATAACTTCTGTTACAGTATGTTGTGATAGTTGTTGTATTTTATTATTATTGTTAATCTCTTACTGTGTCTAATTTATAAATTAAACTTCATCATGGCTCATATGTATTGGAGAAAACATAGTATAGGTAGCATTTCTTACTATTCACAGTTTTAGGCATCCACTGGAGGTCTTGGAATATATTGCACATAGAAAGGGTGGAGGGCTATTGTATAGTTTCACCTTTCCAGAATGTCATATGGTTGTAATCATATAGCATGTGGCTTCCTTCACTCAGATTGGCTTCTTTCAATTAGTAATATGCATTTAAGCCCAAATCTTTTTATGGCTTGATGGCTCATTTCTTTTTAGTGCTGAATAATATTCCATTGTCTGGATGGACTATAATTTATGATGGATTCCTTTAAAAAATTAAGATATACTATAAAATGTACAGATCTCAAGTCTGTGGTTTGACGACTGTGTCGTCAAATAAATGTAATTATATATATTATGTGTACTCATACATAAATAAATGAAAGTACTATTGAGAACAAAATGTAGAACATTTTTCTTACTCAGAAAGCTCCCCAGTCAGTATTTCCCTTCCCTCCAGACAGGATAAAAAATATTTTGACCATAGGTTAGTTTTGCCTAATTTTCATAATCATTTGCTGAACTTCATATTAATAGAGTTAATTGAACTTCATATTAATAGAGGCACATGGTATGTATTCCTTTGTATCTGTCTTTTTTTACTCAGTGTATGTTTTAGATCCATCCATGTTCCTGCATGTTGCAATAGTTTGTATTTTTTAATTTATTACTGTGTTATATTCCACTGATTAACTATCCCAATTCATTTAGCTATTCCCTTTTTAAAAAAATATTTTATTTCATTTGTCAGAGAGAGAGAGGGAGGAAGCGTGCACAAGCAAAGGGAGATGCAGGCATAGGGAGAAACAGGCTCCCTACTCACATAGGGCTCCATCACAGGACCCTGGGATCATGACCTGAGCTGAAGGCAGACACTGAACTAACTGAGCCACCTCGGCACCCCATGTTTAGCTATTCTCCTTTTGGTGGGCATTTGTGTTTCTGTGATGAATACAGCTTCTTTGAACATAATTGTAAATATATGTGCTCCATTTTTCCTTTTTGGGGAGGCAAAAGGAGAGGGAGAGAGAAAGAATCTTAAGTAGGCTCCATGCCCAGTGTGGAGCCTGTCATGGGGCTCAGTCTTATTACCATGAGATTATGACCTGAGCCAAAATCAAGAGTCAGAAGCTTAACCGACTGAGCCACCCAGGCACCCCATGTGTGATCTGTTTTTGAGTATGTACCCAAGAGTATAATTGCTGGGTCACAGGTTAGGCACATATTTAACTTGATTAGAAATTGCTTACAGGGGTGGTATAATTCCAGGGTCCTGGGATCGAGCCCCACATCAGGCTCCCTACTCAGTGGGAAGTCTGCTTCTCCCTCTTCCACTCTCCTGCTTGTGTTCCCGCTCTCACTGTCTCTCTCTGTGTCTTATAAATAGATACACTCTTTTAAAAAAATTGCTTACAGTTTTTCAGAGAGGTTGTATTGTTATACGCTTCTATCTGCAATATCTGAGAGTTCTGGTTGCTCTACTTCCTGCTGCCATTGGTGTTGTCAGTCATTTTTTATCATCTTCTCAATCTTACAAGTTCGTCTGATATCTATTTTATAGAAGAAAAACCTTAGGCTTCTATTTAATATACTGTTTCTCTTTGGTTAGATATCCATTGCAAAACTATCTTCAATCAACAGATTATATCAGGATAGGTTTACAATACCAGTGAAATATGAGAAACTCAGTCTTTTAGAAGTGGAAAAAGGCGGTAAGCCAAAATTGGCTTATCTGTAGCACTGTTTTCTCTCTCTTTCCAATTGGACATGTATTCCACACAAAATAAAATAACAAGTTAAAGGGAATCCAGTTTGTGTGTGTGAGTGATGATGAAGTGTTTATGACAGCTGCTGGGCTGACACTCTGTGTAATGGTGTTACATTGACTTCTGAACACCTTCCAGTCTGCCTCCAGGCGTGTGTGTCTGTGTAGTCTGAGTGGTTTTACATTAACATCTACCCCGAGTAAGATCTTTTGACTACAGAAGTGTTACTTGCAAATGGAAGATACCATTAGGGCTGCTTCAAAGCTTGGAATGGTATTTGGACTGATGGTGCCGAAGCAGTGGCTGGGGTTTTGAAGTGTAATGTCTGAATCTGTGTTGCATAACCAAAGGAACGTGTGAGTTTAAACGGCCTTTCTTTGATCTTCCTTTCAAAAATCAGGCTGAAGGGGAAAGGTGAAAGTCGCCTTAAAATACTCCTCTGTATGTGTGAAAATTTGGAAGTATGAAAATATGATTACAAGTTCCATTTATTATTTTTGTTCTGTGGTTTTCATATTGTTCTTGAAACTCACTTCCTTCTTGCCTCCAGTTTTGTATTTTGAATTTAGTGTCAAGACCAAAATATAGACTCAGTTGCTGTCTGCTTTATGTGGTTAGCAAATATCTGCTCTATAAGTTGTTAGTCCTCAAAAATATGTGTTTTAGGTGGGTTTTGTGGTTTGCATTTTTTTTTTCTTGATGGCATACAGAGTAGGTTACAGAGATACTGACACTCTGACATTAACTGAATCAGTTGTGGTTAGTTAGGCAAAAATAAAACAAAAACGTTGTCCCTGTCTTCCTCCTAATGTTAGGAGCTTTCAAAAGAATGACTTTTTTTTTTTTTTTTTAAACTGTTAGGAGTATATTCTTCAAACTGTGCTATCTTAAGTTTTTGAAATTGCTAGAACAAGTGTGACACATAAAATAACACCCTGGCAATGACTTGTTAGTGAAAAAAAGGCCCGAGTTTAAAAAATGGTTTTGAGGGGCGCCTGGGTGACTCAGTGGGTTACAGCCTCTGCCTTCAGCTCAGGTCATGATCTTGGGGTTCTGGGATCAAGCCTGCATCGGGCTCTCTGCTCAGCAGGGAGCCAGCTTCCCTCTCCCTGTCTGCCTGCCTCTCTGCCTACTTGTGATCTCTCTCTCTGTCAAATAAATAAATAAAATCTTGAAAAAAAAAAGATTTTGAATACAGTATAGTCATAGGCGATTCTAATGCCTCTGGTCTGGTCATTTTGGGGGAATATTGTTCTTTGTATCCTCAGATCTAAAATGAAAATGTATCATCAAACTGGCTCACAGGGTGATTCTAGAGAGAGACTATCAGCTCTTTTTTTTTTTTTTTGAGACTATCAGTTCTTAATAGAAATTGCTTTGAAGTTATGATAGTCACTCATATAGCTAGTACAGTCCTTTTGTTACTTATTAGTTGAATACCTCAGTATTAGATGACGCTTCTCACTTCTTTCCATATCTCCCTTTATATTTTTTACCTTTCCTCTCTAATTAAAATGTATTGCCGTGATTTTTTAAGGTAAAAAAACAGTCATGAAGCAGCCTTCTTTTTTTTTTTTCCTAAAGATTTTATTTATTTATTTATTTGACAGACGGAGATCACAAGTAGGCAGAGAGGCAGGCAGAGAGAGAGGGGGAGGCAGGCTCCCTGCTGAGCAGAGAGCCTGATGCCAGGCTCGATTCCAGGACCCTGGGATCATGACCTGAGCTGAAGGCAGAGGCTTTAACCCACTGAGCCACCCAGGCACCCCAAGCAGCCTTCTTTTTACAGAATTTCTTCATCAGTTCAGTTGTGTGGTCTGTTTGATTAGCACATATGTAGCAATTAGCAAAGTGATAACTATACACTTGCACATTTAAATCAGCTAAGTGAGTTCCTTTTGTTGCTTTAAAAACTGAACTCCTTAGTATAAGACCTCATCACCTCTTCATTCTCACTCTGTATTTTTACCTCTTATCCTTATTTTTTGGGGGGTTATTAGGGAAGTTAATTTATTTATGGAATTTCCATATTTCCCCATATCTATATCAATATCTATATAAATAAAAATTAATAGACTTTATTTTTTATACATTTACATAAAAATTAAGTAGAAAGTACAGAGAATTCCTGTGTCCCCTCACCACTTCCATTTGCCCCTTAGTAAGGTACATTTGTTAAAATTAATGAACCAATATTGATAAATTATTAATACAGTAAGTCTATAGTTTACATTTTCTCCTTAATTAAAAATTTTTTATTTGGTGTTACCTTTTAAGTTTAAAACTAGTGAAACAATACTCTTTTTTCAGGAACTTCATTTCAGTTGTGTCTGTCTGGTTAGTGCATGTGGAACAGTTAGAAAGATTGCTAGCTCTATATTTGAATATTTAAATTATCTGTTCTTATATCACAGTTGGTTAGGAAACCTGTCACAGGTAAAAACATCATATAAACTCCTAAAGGTTGGAATGAGTGTGGGATATTTGCCAGAAAGGCTGAAGACTGCCTTGATCTTGAGTGGAAGTGTGAAGAATAGTGTGATAAAAACTGCAGTACAGATAATATGCTCCTTCCCACCTTGGTGAGAGTCCTTTTATTGAGAGCTGTAAAACATAGGAAGTAATATACCAGGGGGCTCAAGAATGAGTTGTAGCAAATGTGTTTTATGATATGGTATTATGATAATTTCCAGACATGAAGTGTTAATAACATGCTTTGAGAATAGTGGGGGCAAGTCTAATTTATGCTCAATACCATTAATGTTGAATAATGAGGCCGATACAGGCCCAGTCATTTTATTCATCCATTCATTCAGCAATATCTTGATTTAACTATGTTTAATGTTACATCTTTTAAACACACAATTTAGTCATCACTGTTGCCTCTTGTTTTTTGTTTTTTTTTTTACTTTTTTTTTTTCAAGATTTTATTTATTTATTTGATAGACAGAGATCAGGGAGGCAGGCAGAGACAGAGGGAGAAGCAGGCTTCCCGCTGAGCAGAGAGCCCGACGCGGGACTCATCCCAGGATCCTGAGATCATGACCTAAGCTGAAGGCAGAGGTTTTAACCCACTGAGCCACCCAGGCGCCCCTGTTGCCCCTTATTTTTTTTTAATTTTTTAAAAAAGATTTTATTTATTTATTTGACAGAGAGAGAGATCACAAGTAGGCAAAGAAACAGGTAGAGAGAGAGAGGAAGAAGCAGGCTCCCCGCTAAGTAGAGATGCTCTGAGTAGTGGGGCTTGATCCCAGGACGCTGGGATCATGACCCCAGCCAAAGGCAGAGGCTTTAGCCCATTGAGCCACCCAGGCGCCCCGCCCCTTTTTTAAAGGCAACTCAGATTTAGCAAACTTGTATAGTTAGTAAATTATTTTCTACTAAAATAAACTGCCAGAATATTTGATGTTGATGTGTGGTATTTGTCACTGATGATCCTGGCATACCCATATTGTTATGTACTTGGCATTGTTGCCATAGGCCATGATTTTGGGAAAAGAATAAAACTTCCAGGGTCACCCTTGTTGGCTTGCTCAGACTTCCCAGGGGGAACAAAAGCCATTACTAGTTTGGAGCACTCTGATATGAAAGATATTTTTGATTGGAAGTCAGGATGTGTGTGAGATAAACACAGGGAATACTTTTTCTTCTGTTGTCTTTCTTGTCTGGTGTCTTGGTTTTCAGTTTGTATTTCTAGCCTGGAAATCATCTGTTATGTATGCTATAGCCATTTTGAAAAAAAAAATAGGCAAATTAATACCTCTTTAAAATTTTTTTTATTTTAAAGGTGAAAACTTGTGAAAGTATTTATCAAGAAAAAAACTAATCATTATCCTTTGTTTGAACTGTTTTAGTTATAAGGAAATACATAGTAATTTTTATATGTTTCCTGTCTTAAACAGGGACTGAATTTGCTTTGAATATTTGTATGAATTTTTACAAATCAGTATTTTCCACTTCAAGAGATGGATATCATGTTGGTATAACTCAACTATCATATCGTAGTTTGGGGGGAAGTTTACTCATTACTGGATTTGGAATTAAGATATGAATTAGATTGGTATGAAAAGTTCTACCTTTTTCTTGAAATGAGTTCTTGAACCTCATTCATATTCTGAACTGTTTGTCATAAATACATCTGTAAGTTGAGGGTCATTCAGGACAAAATTCTTACGTCATTTGCCTTGATGGAGGGTCACTATAATAAAGACTGTTTATATAGTTAGTTTATATAGTTAGCTTTTCAGAAGAGACTGATCTGCATTTCATTCACTGTGCAAAATAGATTTAAATCCATAATCCCTTAGAATCAGGCAACTATAGTGGGCAGGATACTTTAACAGTCATTCATGGAATAGTATAACTACTGAATTCCAGTAAGCAAATGAAAAGACATTTGATCAACCTCTTCAGTCTTGAAGAAAATGCAAATTAAAACCACAGTGATGTGGCACCAGTGTGGCTCAGTGGGTTAAGCTTCTGCCTTTGGCTCGGGTCGTGATCCCGGGGTCATGGGATCGAGCCCCGCATCGGGCTCTCTGCTCGGTGGGGAGCCTGCTTCCCCGTCTCTCTCTGCCTGCCTCCCCTTCTCTCTCTGCCTGCTTGTGATCTCTGTCTGTCAAATAAATAAATTAAAAAAACAAAAACAAAAACAAAAAAACCACAGTGATGGTCCCATTGAACACCCACCAGAATGGCTGATACAAAATGTTGGTAAGAATATGGAGCAAGGGGGCGCCTGGGTGGCTCAGTGGGTTAAAGCCTCTGCCTTTGGCTCGGGTCATGATCCCAGGGTCCTGGGATCGAGCCCCACGTCGGGCTCTCTGCTCCGCAGGGAGCCTGCTTCCTCCTCTCTCTCTGCCTGCCTCTCTGCCTAGTTGTGATTTCTCTCTGTCAAATAAATAAAATATTAAAAAAAAAAAAGAATATGGAGCAGGTAGCACTCTTTCACATTGCTGGTGGAAGTGTAAATTTGTACAGTCACTGTAGAAAACTATTTTATTGAAATCTACAAAATATGCACATATGCCTAATATGGGAGCAATTCTCCTAGTAGACATATACCCAGAAGAAATATATATGTGTGTTAGCTGAACAAAGTGTACATATTCATATTCATATTCATAGCAGTGTTCTTTATAGCATTATTATAAAAATGGTAAAATCATGGCTCTCATACAACTGTAAAATGGACACGTCATAGATTTTATTTAACTCATTAATAAATGAGGTATTATTTGGCAAGTTGTTACAGCTGGATCAAAGGAGAATCTTAAGAACTGATTCAGGCAATTAGGAGAATATTGAAATGAACTTGCTATGAGATGCAAACTTGGTTAATATACTATTGAAACTAAAATGTACTGCCTGGAATCATCTTTTTAATAGAGGCAATTCAATTGTATCTCTTCCAGACAAAATTCATTTGCATTTCTGTGGACAAGAGTCAGTAACATTACTGTAACTTACAGTATTGCAAAATAACTCATTCAAAAGAAAGGTGCAGATGTCTATAGAACCAAATAACCCCAAAGGGCCTATTAGATACTCATTGAAAGGACATACAGTAATTTTTTTTCTTACTTGAAAGTTTTTTGCAATTTCTTCTGCCACCTTATGAGCCCCAAACTAGAAACAACCCAGAAGTCCACCAAGGATAAAATGGATAAATTGTAGTATTTTTTATGCAGTGGAAATCTGTATAGCAACAGGGATTTAAAAAAAAAAGTACAATTAAAAAAAGAAGGATGCCTGGGTGGCTTGGTTGGCTGAGCAGCTGCCTTTGGCCCAGGTCATGATCCCGGGGTCCTGGGATCGAGTCTTAGATTGGGCTCCCTGCTCCATGGAGAGCCTGCTTCTCCCTCTCCCTCTGCCTGCCGCTCTGCCTTGTTGTACTATCTCTCTATCAAATAAATAAATAAAAATCTTAAAAAAGAAAAAAGTACAATCATATGCAACAATATGAATGAATTTCATATACATGTAATGTGCACAAGAAGCCATTCGAAGAAGAGTACGTACTGTGTGATTCTGCATAAAATTGAATGAGTAAAACTTGTGTGTAATGCATTAGTGGTTATGATTATTCTGGAGTTGGGTTTGTGACTGGGAAGGTATGTGCAGGAACCTTCTGAGTATCATGTTCTGTTTCTTGATGATTATGCTGGTAACAGAGGTATATTAACATGGAAAATTCACTAAGCTGTACATAGATGTATGATTTATGTGTTATTTCTGTGTCGGTTATCTTTCAACAAAGTTTGCTAAAAAGAATCATCTTGTAGACACAGTTCTCCAATTTGGCCAGTATCTAAAAGGGGAGTTGGGGGTATAAATATGTACTCTTGTCTTGATTCTTAGTCATTACAGAGCATTATTATTATTATTATTATTTTTAAATATTTTATTTATTATTTATTTGACAGACAGAGATCACAAGTAGGCAGAGAGGCAGACAGAGAGAGAGGAAGGGAAGCAGGCTCCCTGCCGAGCAGAGAGCCCAGTCTGGGGCTCGATCCCAGGACCCTGGGATCATGACCTGAGCCCAAGCCAGAGGCCTTAACCCACGGAGTCACTCAGGAGCCCCGAGCATTATTATTATTGTTGTTGGTATTTGATTGACTTTTCTATTCTGTAGTCAGATACCTTTGAAAAGTCATCACGATTTCAGAAACAAGTTTAGTTCTGAGGGCTAGATGACCTTCGTTTGCTTTTAGAATTCTCTAACAGTAGTTATAAAGCTCTCCCACAACTTTTATAGCCCTTTCTCTGTGTGTATTATTGTCTCGGCTGTTATAATTTCCTTTTGCCTTAGATTGAGCTGTGAGATTCTAAACTTGTACTCCCCCCAACTTTTTTGGTTTGGTATGTAATTTGCATATTTTCACCATGCGAAAGCTATTTTCTATGGTTGGAAAAGATTTTTTTCCTACAGTGTGAACAAATCATTCTTTGTTCTCCTTATTGTGCCTCCAAACTGGTACGTCCGGTTTATGCTCCAAACAACAAAAGTCTGTCATCAGAAATTAAAATGCCAGTAAGAACAAAGGCAGAGACCCATGAGGAACTCTTGGAGAGGTTTCCTCCCTGTTTGCTCCTCTCCCCAAGTTACCACCGTTGCCAGGAAGTTGGAACATTGCTTGGTACACTCCTTCTTGTAGTTCTGCCCTTGTATTTATTATTGTTGGATTAAAAATGAACTTACAGCTCCTGGTGATTCTTGTCAGGATATATAAAACCCTCATCTCTGAGATTTTTTTTGCCATTTTCAATTAGCTCTTTTTAAGAGATGTAAAAATCACTGTGAAAACCATTAAAAAAGTTAATCAGTTTTGACACTCATTTATTTGAGAGCAGAATTACCAGTGAACATACTGTATGAAATTATTAGAGGCAATTGAAAGCGGCAGCTAAAGCCGAGCCTGTAAGGACTTATCCATCTTGTGTTCTTTATAAAATGTGCACGCGTCACGTCTTTATCTGTATATATTTTGTTGGCAATTCTGTTCTGAAATAGCATTCCAGTGTAGCAGTTGTGCACACAGTTGGGAGAGTTCTCCCCAAGTTTGACATTTGCGACTCCCTTAGGATACTGTAGAATTAGGTTTCTAACATCTTGATTTTAACATATTCACAAATATCTATAATAAATAGTGATAGGATGTTTCTTCGTCCTTATGTTACAATTAAAGATTTTAGAATTTAACTTAGAGGTAATAAAGGATGGGTAATAAACGCAGGATGCATTTGGTAATCATTCCTAATGTTCTTTCTTACCTGTTGCTGTACATTTAAAGAGGGATTTAGAGTAGAAGCTAGGAATAGAATAGAGCATTTAGAGGTCTGTTTTGAAAGCTGTTATGCTGAGGAGCATGGTGTGCTCTAATTTCAAAATGTTTTTCAATGTCTGAGTAAGCTCTTGTGTATTAAATCCAGTGTTAAACGTTTATCGTATCGTGAGAATGCCGAGACAGCTTGCCTTATTCTTCATTATTTAGTGTAATTTAGTACATAGCTCAGTTAAATATCATTAGACTTTTTTTTTCAACTTTAAGGTTTATTTCATAAAACCAAAAGCTACATGCTAGACCTGTGGCATATGGCAATGAAGTACAGAGCAGATTTTGTGTCAGAATACCATGACTTGTATTTGTTATAGTGGAAAGTGTTTTTCATTGCTCTGAATTATAATTTCAGTGCAAGTTCAAAGAGATCATGATTTTTAGATTTCAGAGAATATATGGTTACTGCCCTGGGTGGGAGTTTGAACAAAGTGACCTTTTAAGACTTCTAGATTTTAAATTCTGTTCTCTAATAGTAAACTGTAGACCCAAGAGCTACAGTATCTGATGACCCTATTTTTCATGTAGAAAATTAATATCTACACAGGAATTTGTAGAGCGCTCCATTCTTACCTTTGGCTATCCTGAGTTTATGGCTTTGGTATGTTTAATTGGTGATAGGTGGTGCTGTTGTTGCACAGTTAGTGTGAAGAGCCTAGCATTCCTCAAATCTTCTGCATCCCACGTGTTCCACAGGGATTTGCCACTGTGGCCCATGAATGAGTTGAAATAATTTTTGTAAGTGAAATGAATATGATGTATCTTTAGGTATCCTGATAATTCAACATTTATAAGAAACAAAATATTTATAGTTTGCAGCTCTTAAATTCAGATAGAAGACAAGCAGAAGAGCTGAAAAAGCGGTTAATCTTAAAGACAGCGCTGCAGATATACAGTTTAATATCGAAAGCTTTAGAAGCCATTTATCTTGTATGCATTGTGGATATTCTAAACTGCTTGTTTGGCAGGCCTGTTAAAAAACTACCATCAGCATGTTTCCTCTGTTGACTGTTTATCATTATTACATTTGTCTTCAGTTCTTGGGTATTTAGAACTGGTTTTATCTTTTTTGCCATTTTCCCTGTCTAATATCACATAGGCCATCAAACACTTAAGAATTATGGAAATGTGGGACAACCTGGGTGGTTCAGCTGGTTAGGTGTCTGCTTTTGGCTCCTGTCATGATCCCAGGGTCGTAGGATCCAACTCTCTGCTCTCTGAGCTCTCTGCTCAGTGGGGTGCCTGGTTCTACCTTTGCCTGCTGCTCCCCCTGCTTGTATACTCTCTGTCTCTGGCAAAGAAATTGAATCTTAAAAAGAAAAAAAATATGGAAACGTATTGGGAACTACATTACCACTTAAAGCAGTCTGGAAAGCCTTTCCTAACTAATTCTAATTTAATTTGCTCAATACTTCAATTAGCCACAGAGTGTTTCCTTGAGCTGCTAGTTTTGAAAAGCGATTGTTTTCACACTCAACACATACATTGTCATATCTCTTTTTCCTTTGGGCTAATAGACTATACTGTACTTTCTGTGTCTGAGGAATAACTTCGGTACAGCTCAAAACAATCTGACATTCATGCAGTGTTTGATCTAGGTGTATAATAAAAATGATGACATTTAAAGGTGCTTACATATTACTTTTGTAATTCATAGAATATTGAAATTACAAGTATCTTTGAGGTCCTTTAGCCCCTTTACCTTTTCAGTTTGTACATGCAAACGAATACGGGCTTAGGAGAGGTGGGGGGAGTTGGGAGATGTTGATCACAGGGTAAGAGTTACAGTTATGTAGCGTGAGTAAGTCTAGGGATCTAATGTTCATGCACGATGACTGTAGTTAGTAACACGGTACTGAATACTGGAAAACTGTTGCTCTCATCATACAAACAAGGTAACTGAGGAGATGGCTGTAGTGATCATTTTATCATGTATGTATATTAAATCATCATGTTGTACACCTTAAATACATAAAATTTTCATCCAAAATATATTTTAAAAAATATAGGTATATATAAGTTAAATGATTTATTCAAGGTGCTTAACAGGTAGGTAGTTGCAGGACCCTAACTGGGTATGTAGGTCATTCACATTTACTACAGTGTTCTTTGCAATTTGTTTTGCTTTTTCTCATTTACAACATAATTACAAAAGTTACTACCATATTTAAGTTCTGCTTTTCAGAATACTAAGAATATTTACCTTTTTATTACATGGAAAACTTCATACCGATTTAAAAAATCGTTAACTGCTTTGCTGTAAAATGAAAGGCAATCGTGCAGGAACTGAATAGACTTATAGTAGTTTATTAAAGATAAGAATTACAGACTTCAAGAACAGATCATTCATTTTCCTGTTTATGTCAAGTGTGAGGAAATGAAGATCTCTTCATTTTCTCAAAATATTTGTGGTAATTTAAACATGAATATACCTAATGTGTGTGAACAACCATAAATGTGCATATTTGTGTGCATGTGTGCATATATTACATTTCAGACAAAAAATTGTGATAAAATTTAGGAGATCTTGTTTTCTTATGATCATGTTCTGACCTGCATTTTCATTTACTGAAATTTTTTTGTCTTCTCGTGCAGATCAGTGGGGAAGCACAGGAGCTCTTTTCTGTTCGACATGGCCCCATTCGAGCGGCTAGAATCTTGCCTGCTCCACAGTTTGGTGAGTGTAGCCCTTAAGAAAAAACAAATCATTCAGGAGTTTCTCTTTTATTGGTCTTGGACTACAGACAGCAAGAATGATAACTAAAGTCTATTTTCCTCCAAGTGCCCATACCCTTCCCTTCCTCCTCACAAGATAAACTCCTGTTGGTCAGTTGAGATGGAAATAGGTAATCTTAACCAAGTCAATATGGCCATTCACATTCTACTGTGGTTTTGATTTATCTTCAGCCACTTTGATCTCGATTTAGCCTCTGACTTTGCTGGCTCTGTCTTGGAGCCCTCTTCTCTCTTGGTTTGCATGGCATTACTCTTCCCAGATCCCTTCCTTGCTGACTGTGCTGCTTTTGTTCCGTTTCTGGCTTAGCTTTCTTCTGTGGGTATTCCCCAAGTCTCTGTTGTTCTCATGTCTTTGCTCTTCTTAGTTATTCTTACGGCCTTGGAGAGGTTGGTTTTCACCATTATCTCGCTTGTAGATGAGTCTGCTGTCTGCATTTCCAGCTATGTCAGAAGTACAGTTTCGGGCTTCTGACCTTCCGTCTCTGCTTTAAAGAGTAATACTTCTTAATGCTTAAATGTTGTATTTAGATATTATGTATGTTTTGTTTTTATTATTTTTTTTAATCAAATACATGTTTAAATGACACCTGGTAGTTGGGTGCCTGAATAACTCCTGGCACTTTAATGATCTGAGCTTTCTGTTGTGTTTTCTCATGAACTTGCCTCTGTTCACTCAGTCATATTTTTGCACGAGCAATAAAAACACAGTCAATTAAATCTTATTTGCATACTTTAAAATCTTTTAAAAAAGAGGATGTTAAAATATTTTAATTCTATTATACTTGAAAGTTTTTCCAGAAGTTGAGTAATCTTCCTTAAAATACTTCATTGAGCAGTTAATTCTCTAAGCTGGTAAGGATGCTGTGTGTTAAAACTTACTACCATGTGCATTGTGCATTAAGCATATGCATAAGCGATGTCAGGGATTATTTTAGTGGCTGAGTCTGCTTAATTGAAATGAAAGGGTGAAGGTAACAAGGCAGTAACATCCTGCAGTCATGTAGACATTTTTGTCCTTGTTATTGGACGATATGGTATACCCAGAGTTCAGCGGTCTCTCCTTTGCTCTCTCTCTCTCTTGCTCTGTTTTTTTGTTGCATTTGAGTTTTGGTGAAATCCTTTGATGAGGAAGATTGTGGAACATCTTTTCCCAGAAGGTTTATGGAATAGCCAGCTTTCTCTTTGGATGGTTGGACTCAAGAACAATGTTATTATTAAAAGACTTTGCTATGTCTTTGTTTCTTTTGTATGTAATTCACAGACGCAGATTTTTCTCTCTTCAGTTCATTTACGAAGCTCTTTTGTTTATGCCAGTTATTAATGTTCAACTTTTCTCAGCTTTTATTTTGGGCAGAAATACTTCATTAGAGAGTATAGCTGTAAAAGTTAATATTGCTAGTAGGATTTGAGTATATATAATTCATTTTGTCTAATTAAAAGAAGATTTATCTCTACTATATTTCTAAAAATATAATACTAGATTTGAAATACAGTTGCACATAGCTAAGTGTTCTCTTATCCACAGGTTACATATATGTGTCACTTTTGTTGTATTTGATTAATTTTTTGGATTTGTTTTTACTGAAGTCCGACATGTGACTGATCACATAAAATTTGTAATGGAAAATAGAACACCTCATCCCTCTCTTGTCCATTTTCCTTTGTGTGATCATTTTGGTGGAGTAAGTCTTTTAGTAGCTTCCTGAAAAAGAATGTGTGGTAAATTTTGTCTGAAGATGTCTTTAGTCTTTCTTAATTCTTGTTTGGTAATTTTGGCTGGGTCCTTGTTTGTAAATGATGTTATATGAGAATTTTGAAGGCATTGATCTAGTGCTATGAATGAAGAGTCTGAAGCCATTTTGATACTTTTTTCTTTGTCTATGGCTTGTTTTTCCTGTCTGGGAGTTAGTAGAATGTTGGTCTTTGTTCCTAGTGTTCTGAAACTTTACGGTGTTGTTTCTTAGTTCATACATTGTCCTGGGCCTCTTCAATGTGGGAATGCAAGTAGTATAGTTTTGAGAAAATTTCTTAAATTAATTTTTTGATGATTTCTTCTAAGTTTTCTTTGTTCTCTCTTTCTGGTACTTTTAGTATTTGGTTCTTAGACCCCATAGAATGATTAATGATTAATTTGGAAAAATAATTTCTTTCATGTTCTTTTTGGGAGATTGTCTCAATGTGGATTACTAATTCTTTTATTGAATAATTCTTTCTACTCTCATGTTTTTGTTAATCTTACCTTCTCATACCTAACACCTCGCTTTCTCTCAGCCTGCACCCGCTCTTCCTCTCTCTCTGGTTTTCTTTCTTTCTCGGTGTAATTTACATATAAATATTACCAATAGAATCCAGTGACACATAAAAAGAATTATATATGACCACCAATAAAGGATATTTCAGAAATACAAGGCTGGTTAATGTTTGAAATTCAGTCAGTATAATTCACATTAATATAACGAAGAAAATCTATATGACCATCTTACTGTAAGTGGAGAACACCTTTCATTAAATTCAGTAGCCATATATGACTAAAAAAACCTTTCAGCAGGATGCCTGGGTGGCTCAGTTGGTTAAGTGACTGACTCTTGATTTCAGCTCAGGTCATGATCTTGGGGTTGTGAGACTGAGCCCTACATTGGGCTCCTTGCTCATCACGGAGTCTGTTTGAGATTCTCTCTCTCCCTCTACCCTTCTCCCCTGTTCACTGTTCACTTGTCCTCTTTAAAGAAATAAAATCTTAAAAAAAACTTTCAGAAAATTAGGATAGAAAGAGATATTCTCAGTATAATAAAGATTATAAAAAATCTGCTAATATCATACTCAGTAGTGATATATTAAATACTTTCACAGGAAAGTTTGGGATGACTTCTACCATAACTTCTATTTATCTTTGAATGCAGGTCTCAGTCATTACAATAAGGCAAGAAAAAGAAATAAAAGGTGTAAATATTAGAATGAAAGATGTAACATTGTCTTTATTCACTGGTAATTTGATTGTGTATATGGAAAATACAAAAGAATCTATAAACTGTTAAAATTAGTAAGTAAATTTAGTATAACTTTTGCATGCCAGGTTCATTAGATCTTTTGTGAACTGATCCCCTCACTGTGTGTTTTTCCAGCATCATTTTCAGTCAGCCTTAATCTGTGTTCCCCATCTTCCCCTTCCTTGCCCTAATAGTACTCTCTGATAATTTAACTGTACTTCTTTCATTTCCTTAAATGATCCATCCTCTTAAAGGTCATTTCATTGCTATTTCCTTTTCTAGAACGCTCATGTCCATCTAACCCTTTTTGCTCCATAGTCAATATTAATAGTATGTGCTCTCATAGGACTTAATTTTTTTTTCTTTTTAAAGATTTATTTATTTCAGAGGGAGAGAGAGATAGAATGCATACGTGCAGGGAGAAGGGGAAGAAGGAGAGGGAGAGAGAATCCCAAGCAAACTCTATGTAGACCATGGAGCTGATGTGGGGCTCAATGCAGAGCTTGATCTCATGACCCTGAGATCACAACCCAAGTGAGCTGAAACCAAGAGTTGGATGCTCAATCCACTCTACCACTCAGCACCCCCCAGGACTTACTGTTTTTTGTTTGTTTGTTTTTGTTTTAATTTTAGTTCCTCATTTAACTCTTGCTAGATTTTTTTAAAAGATTTTATTATTTTTAATTTATCGCTACACCCAATGTGGGACTCAAACTAACAACCCTGAGACCAAGAGTCGCATGCTCCACCAACAGCCAGCTGAGGGCCCCATACCTCTTGCTAGGTTTGTAGTCTGTCTTCATATCTTTAGTGCCCCACCAAGTACTTGATATAAAGTGTTAAAAAATATTTGTTGAAAGTTGCTGAATGGTGTAATCTCTTGAAAATTATGACCAGGAGAAAAGCAAGTTTCCTTTCTGTAGGTATTTCTTTTTTCTTTTCTTTTCCTTTCTTTCTTTCTAAGATTTTATTTATTTATTTGAGAGAGAGAGAGAGCACAAGCAAGGGGAGTTGGCAGAAGGAGAGGGAGAAGCAGACTCCCCACTGAGCAGTGAGGCTGACATGGGGCTCAATCCCAGGACCCTCGTATCATGAACTGAACTGAAGGCAGATGCTTAACCGACTGAGCCACTCAGGTGCTCCTCTATAGGTATTTCTGTGGAAAGTTTGTCCTTTAATTAAAAGGGAAGATATGAAGGATTTGATGGCATCTTATTCCACAGAAGATCATCATTAAATATAGTATAAAAGGGCATTTGCTTGTATTAGCATAGTTTAGCTTTCCTACTTCTTCATGGTCACTATCAATAATTGGTTACTTTCTTAATGAACCTGTACCTTTTTTAGAATTTTTTAGGACAGTGCTTCAGAAAACTATGTCCAATCAATTGATTCTTATATCAGATAAAAACTTATTTATTGGGGTGCCTGGGTGGCTCAGTGGGTTAAAGCCTCTGCCTTCGGCTCAGGTCATGGTCCCAGGGTCCTGGGATCAGGCCCCGCATCAGGCTCTCTGCTCCGCAGGGAACCTGCTTCCCCTTCACTCTCTGACTGCCTCTCTGCCTAGTTGTGATTTCTCTCTGTCAAATAAATAAAATAAAATAAAATAAAATAAAAAAAACCCCAAAAAACTTATTTATTATCCTTCAAATCTTTCTAGAACTTATTTCAAGTAAAGCGAATTCTTCATATTCATTACTCTCAGTAGACATTGTGGTTTTTAGTATCTCAGTACCTCACATGTGAAATAAAACATATTAATATGTATGTGTTAATGTACAAGTTAAAAATTTTATATGATTATAAACTTTGTGCTTGTAATGGTTATTTCCAAGGAGTGGGATCAGAAAACACTTTCACTTTAATATGTTTTTAATTTCTTAAAGATCATATAAAATAAAGATCCTATAATTCTGACCAGTTAAAATATGTATTATAAAAATTTAAGGAATACTAAAAGTAGAAAGTGAAAATTCAGTTGATTCTGTGTTATCAGAGATAAACCTAGGTTATCTCTTTCTTTCCCTTTCTTGCATTCTCCGGACACTGAGCATGTATTCACAGCTTAGAGTATACATTTCCTGCCTTTTCCCCTTAACATGCATGAAATTAACTTGTAGTATTATGGCCAGGGTCTGATTCAAGTTCTTTACATGTGTTGCATGTATTGGCTTTGGGTATGTGTGTCATTCCTTTATATAAACATTTATATTAAACTTTCCCCTGTAACAAGTTATGTTGTTATGTACTTCTACATGTGTATATTTTAAAAAATAGAAGGAATTATTTTCTTAGGACAACTCTTAGGGAATTTTCTTTTTTTTTAGGACAACTCTGGGTCAAAGAATATATACATGTAAAATTTTGATACATGTAAAGTTGCTTCTCAGAGAGAGTGTACTGACATCTGTACAAGAAAATTCCTTTTTTCTCAAAGTCTGTCCTCTACTGGCTATTATGAATCTTTTTAGTCTTTGCATATCTGATGGAGGAAAATCATCTTCATTTGTAATTTTTTGATCTTTGAATGCTAAGGAGAATGGAAATTTTTCATGTTTTTGCTGTTCGTTCTAATTAATACCATGCTTGTTTGTACTCTTTGCTTTTATTGATTGAACTTTTTATTATTAATGGTATATTATTATGGATATGTATCCTATATACTTCTTTTATAGTTTGTGATTTGTCAAGTTATTTGGTGAAATCTATCAGATTTTATGTTATATGTCTTTAGTTTCAAAAAAAATCTTTGCATATTTTTGCGTTTTATAACCATGTCTAATTTTAAATCATGACTGTCCTCGAATTTAATTTTTTTGTTATTTGTTTTCTTTTTATATTTTCTTGATTTTTCCTTGCCAACCTCTGAGTTTCATGATTTTTTTTGGAAATTTCTCCTTTATTATGGTCTTTCCCATACTGTAATGTGTTTCTTTGGAATCACGGGAACAGTAATTTACTAATCATCTCATCCTATGCAATGCCTTGCTTGATTATATGGAATATGAGTAGTGACCCAAAATGAATTTATTCTGTATTTGACAAAAGAGAAACCAGAACTCTGCTTTTGTATAAAGTATTTTTGTCATTTATCAGTGACCAAATGAATAACGCTATTTTTTAACTCTAATAGAGCTTGTAACTCAGGAGTTACACTAGCCTTGTATGTGTTGTTTCCTTATTTTATGGAGAAAGACGATTATTTTGGTCTCAGACTTGAATCAGATTTCTTAGAAATGCTTTTTCGATCTTATTCATTATCCTTAGGAGTCCAGTGTACTGAGTACCTGAATTTTCTTCATATGAGAATGTCTTAGAACTAATTCTTATAAGCTAGGATCTTTTTCTGAGAATAGGACTCTGGATATAAAGTTTCCTAAATGTCTCTGAGCCTAATTTCTGCTACTCATCCACAATACCAAGTAGCCAACATGGCTTATTTCTTCTAGATTATTTCATTATTACTTATTGTCGGAAAGGTACTGTTATTTATCATCCTGCTAAATAAGGAATTTACAATTTCATGTCTCTAAATATTTAAAGGTTTAAGAAAGCCCCTAAGATACAACCTATTTTTTCCTGCTGGAGTGAAAATGCAAAGTTTTCTGAAACTTGTAATATTATAAACAGCCCACCCATGCAGTCAGAAATACTAGTTGTTGCTGTTTTTTATACTGTGAATGGCTGAAGTTATTTTTCTAGAAACAAACATGAGCAGAATAATCCTAGCGTTGTTAAACTTTTTTCCATTTGCTTATTTTTGTAAACTTTCATACACTTCTAGGTGTCCAGTTTTCATTATTTTTCATAATACCAGTTTCATCCTTTTCAAATGATGTACATGTGGTTTTTATCACATTCAAAGAAGAGCTGTTTGATTTTTCTGCTGTGTGAATTCAGAGATTTTGATTAATTTGTCCAGAAGGGTTTGCTATAATTTTTTCCCTATAAAGTTCTAATTTTAAACAAGTAAATCCTGTAAACACACACACACGCACACACAGTCTGTTCAACCAAGACACCAGCAACCTTCCAAAAGTAGGCCAACTGACATTTGCTTACAGTCATCACCAGTATTTTGCAAAGAGGAAACAGGCTTATTGACATTTTAAATGGCCAAACTATGAGATTTAGGGCCTCCCAAATGTTTTCTGCTCTAATTACTCTCAGTTTGCCTTCTGTATTTTTTTTTTTTAAATAACACCTCATCTTTATCATTGGGGCTTTTACTACTTGAAATTGTTTAGGTTTTTATAAAATTTTACTAAGCCTGTGATTTAGGTAAATTATGGAAACATATGTTCTGTTCCTCTTAAATTTCTTTAATGTCTTTGGTTGGAGAAACAGTGTTTCCAGGAAAGAATACCTGTTTTATAAGTGCTACTTTTTTAGTTTTTTAGTTTTGTGATGTCATGCTGTTGAACTTGAGACCCTGATCTGAGAGTATTCTCAGTTTATACCCAAGTTTTTACCCATTTGAACCTTGTAATTAAGGGCTTTTCTATGAGGGCTGTAATGAGAGGAAAGTGTACTGAACAGAAAAGAAAGGAACTAAATTTATAAATTAAGTGAATAATAATGCTTGATATTTTTCAGATGAAATTCTAGGTTGATTATATACATTATCATCTCTTTACTGCTAGTCTGCAAAGGTGAGTACCATTACCTGGTTTGATAGGTAAGGAGACTTAAAGCTGAAAGAGAGTAATTGGCTGGTATAAAGACATTCAGTTGTGGTAGGTGGTAGAACTGAAACTTAAAGATTGGCCTCTTAATCATTAGGCCTCACTGTCTCCATGATTACAGAGAAACACATTTACCAAATCCAGGTGTTTCTAGGCTATGTCTCTGACTGAAGAAATCAAACTGTTGCATATCCATTGAAATATGTAAAAAGTAGCTCTGTTTCTCTGTATTTTCTTACATTTTGAAAGTCTAAAGTATCTTCAGTTGTCTTAGTGTCTTCATTATATTTGCAGTCCTTGGTTGTTTAGTCTAAGGGTGAAGAGTGATTAAAATAGTCAACATGGACACCAATATATAGAAAAGCCATTATCCAACATAACTACGTTTAAAATTTTAAGCTGTCAGGACAGAGTATGTCGCAAAAACAGCTGTAGTCTTTTCAAGTTACATTCACCTTAAATTAAATCAACCGCTGAAAAGAAATGTTGGTTCCCTCTTACAGGACTTGGTATAAACTACTAAAAGTACATCAAAAGGGTTAGTGACGGATATCTCGAATCAGATAAAAGCAAAGGTGTAACACGAAGCAACTAAATTACATGTGAGCTTAATGATTCTGACCCAAATAAACAGACTTGTAATGGAGATGCTGATGATTATCAGTACAACTTAAATGCTTTCTACTGTAGAATTGTAAAGAAGAAGTGGGTGTCTTAGTGAATTGGACAAGCTGTGGTCTTAGAAATCTGTGTTCATTTATCATAACACATTCCTAGGTGTGAAAACTCATAATTTTCTAAGTACAGTTATTATAGAGCAAGCCTTTAAAAATTTGTTTCTTTAAAATATTTATTTGTTTATTTTTAAGAGCTTTTATTTATTTATTAGAAAGTGCATGTGAGAGAGAGCATGAGCCGGGAGGGCAGAGGGAGAGGTAGGTAGAAGCAGACTCCTCACTGAGCAGGGAGAGCCTGAGAACGGGGCTCCATCCCAGGACCCTGGGGATCATGACCTGAGCTGAAGGCAGATGCTTAATCGACTGAATCACCCAGGTGCCCCTACTTATTTATTTATTTAGAGGGAGTGAGCCAGAGAAAGGGCAGAGGGAAAGGGAAAAAGAGAATCTTTTTTTTTTTTTTTAAAGATTTTATTTATTTATTTGTCAGAGAGATAGAGAGAGTACAGGCAGGCAGAATGGCAGTAGAGGCAGAGGGAGAAGCAGGCTCCCTGTGGAGCAAGGAGCCCGATGTGGGACTTGATCCCAGGACCCTGAGATCATGACCTGAGCCGAAGGCAGCCACTTAACCGACTCAGCCACTCTCTCTCCCAGAGAGAGAGAATCTTGAGCAGACTGTGTGCTGAGTGCAGAGCCTGACAGGGGACTGGATCTCACGACTCTGAGATCATGACTTGAGCTGAAACCAAGAGTCAGACACTTAACCAACTGAGCCACCAAGGCACCCCAGAAAGTTTTTTTTTCTCAAAAATTTTTTTGAGAAATAATTTACATATAACAAAACTCATGAATTTTAGGTATATAATTTGAGTTTTGTCAGATGGGTGCAATTATGTAACTACCACTACAATCAAAATACTGAGTATTTCTATCCCTATAAAAGTCCCTTTTTCTGACTCATACCCACTAAAATGGCTATGTACAAAGAGAGAATAACAAATGTTGGTGAGGATGTGGACTAATTGGAGCTCTCATATGTTATTTATGACAATGTTAAGATAGTACATTCACTGGAAAACAGCTTAGCAATTCCTTAAAATATTAAATATGGAGTTACCATTGACCCAGCCATTCTACTCCTAGGCATGTAACCAATAAAAATGAAAACATATGTCTACGTAGAAACTCTTATGTAGATATTTATAACAGTGCTATTCATAGTAGCCAAAAAGTGGAAACAACCCAAATGTCTATCAACTGATAAAGAAAATGTGGTATAACCATACAATGGAATATTACTTGGCCATGAATAAATGAAGTTGTGATAAATGCTACAAGAGGAACCATGGAAACATCTCACTAAATAAAAGAAAACAGCTGCAAAAGGCCGTAAGTTGTTGATTCCATTCATACAAAATACCCAGAATAGGCAAATCCATAAAGACAGAAAGCAATGGTTGAGAGTTAGTGGTTGCCAATGGTTGAGAGACTATGAAAGTTTTGGGAATGACTGCTAATGTACAGGATTTCTTTTTTGGGGTGACGAAAATGTTCTACAGTTAATTGTGGTGATGGTTGCACAACTCTGTAAATATACTAGAAACCATTGAATTGTATACATTAAATGGTGAAAACTATTTATGTGAATTATATTTTAATGAAGTTGTTTAAAACAAAATCCCCCTTGTGCCTTACCTCCCCACACCTGGAACACCAGCAATGACTGATATAATTCACGTCACTGTTGTTTCTGCCTTTCTAGAATTTGAAGAAATGGAATATGTAACATTTATAGTGCTTGGCTTCTTTCATTTCACATAATGCTTTTGAGAAGCATCTATCTTTCACTTGTGTGTTTCACTTGTTCGTTTCTTTCTTTTTTTTTTTTTTTTTTTTAAAATCTGAGTAGTATTCCATTGTCCAGATATACTGTAGTTTGTTTTTCCTTTCACTAGTGAATGGACATTTGGGTTGTTTTCAGTTTTCCCTCATGCATAAAGCGTCTGTGAATAGTTTCTTGGAGATGCATGTTTTAATTTCTCTTAGGTGAGGATTTGGGAGTGATATTTCTAGGTCATATAATACGTGTAGGTTTGCCTTTGCAAGAAACTGCCCAGCTGTTTTCCAAGGTGGCTATACTGTTTTGCATTCCCACCAACAATGTTCCAGTTACCCTAATGATTAATGATACTGATCTTTCTTGTGCATATTTGCCATTTCATTGTTTTTGTGTAACTGTTGAAATTCATTGCCATAAGAGCATTGTTTTATTATTTAGTTGTAAGAATACTGTATATAGTTTAGATGACAAGTGCTTTTTTAGGTATATGTAAAATATATACAAAAATTTTGTCCCTTTATGTGAGTTGGTTTAATGGATTTTTAGAAATAGGCTACTTTTTAGAGTATATTTAGGTTCACAGTAAAATTGAACAGAAGGTAGATATTTCTCTTATACCCCACCCATGCATATCCTTCCCCAATAGCAACATTTTCCTATAGAGGGTACATTCAGGCTTTTCAGGAACAAATATTTTTAATATTCAAAAGTTTTTACATTTTAATTTTAAAATTCATTTTTAATTTCCCATTTGCTCAGTTTAAAAAAAAATAGTTTGTGATTGTTGTGTTTCCTCTTTCTTCCAGTTCAACACATTTTCTAGGTTACCCTGTGATTTTTGTCCCTGACATATGGATTATTTAAAAGGATGTTGTTTTGTTTTTAAATTTGAGAGATTTCCTAATATCTTTCTGTTACTAATTTCTAATTTAATCCCATTGTCTTGAGAAGACATAGTTTATATGATTCCAAATCTGTTAAGTGTTTCGAGAGTTGTGTTATAGCCCAAAATATGGCCTATCTTGTTTCATTCATCTCTATTCTTATGAGTTGTCTTTCTGCATATTCTGTCAGTTATGGAGAAAGGGTTGTTGAAATCTTCCATAATAATTGTTATTCTTCTGATTTTATTGTGTATTTTGCCATTCTGTTATTGAGAGCAAAGATATTTAGGATAATAAAGTCCTCTTTGTGAATTGATCAGTTTGTTGTTACTGAAATCCCTGGTAATGTTCCTTGCCCAGAAACCTTCTTTCTCTGTTACTATTTTAGACATTGTTGCTTTCTTTAGACTTGTGTTGGCATGATAAATTTTTTTGTGATTTTTTTACTTTTTTTTTTTAAAAGATTTTATTTATTTGATATATATAGAGAGATCACAAGTAGATAGAGAGGCAAGTAGAGAGAGGGGGAAGCAGGCTCCCTGCTGAGCAGAGAGACTGATGTGGGGCTTGATCCCAGGACCCTGAGATCATGACCTGAGCCGAAGGCAGAGGCTTAACCCACTGAGCCACCCAGGTGCCCCAATGATTTTTTTACTTTTTAATGTTAGGTTTTCTTTTTTTTTTTTTTTAAAGATTTTATTTATTTATTTGAAAGACAGAAATTACAAGTAGGCAGAGAGGCAGGCAGAGAGAGAGAGGAGGAAGCAGGCTCCCCGCTGAGCAGAGAGCCTGATGCGGGGCTCGATCCCAGGACCCTGGGATCATGACCTGAGCCGAAGGCAGAGGCTCTAACCCACTGAGCCACCCAGGCGCCCCAGGTTTTCTTTATATGTAAAATGCACTTATGTGGGCAACATATAATTGGGTCTTGCTTTTTTATCTAATATTTCATTATCTTTTAATTATGTCTTTAAGCCATTTACATTTAATGTGTGTGTTAATGGGAATTGATTTGTCTGTCATTTCACTGTTTTCTTTTTTTCCTATGTGCTCACTATTACCTTTTTCTACTTCTCTGTCTTCTTTTGGGCTTCTTTTTATAACTCCACGTTACCTCCTTCCATTTTTGTGTCTGTTATGAACCTTTGTTTTGTTTTATTGGACTTTTAGGTTTTATAGTATGTATCTTTAACTCATCACAGCCTACCTTCAAGTAATATACCATTTCACATATAACAATCTTAAAACAACAATTTTATTTAAAAATGGTTAAATAAAAACAAAAATGGTCACTTGAATAGATACTTCTCCAAAGAAGATGTAAAAATGGTTCATGAGCAGATGAAAGGAGATGCTTGACATCATCATTAGGGAAATGCACATCAAAACCTTGATGAGGGATGGCTGGGTGGCTTAGTTAGTCAAGTGTCTGCCTTTGGCTCAGGTCATGATCTCCGGGTCCTGGTATTGAGCCCCATGTCAGGCTCCCAGCTCAGCAGGGAGTCTGCTTCTCCCCTTTCCTCTCCTTCCAACCCTCTGCTCATTTTCTGTCTGTGTCTCTCTCCTTGAAGTAAATAAATAAAATCTTAAAAAAAGCAACACATGATAAGATACCACTTCATATCTCGCTCTTATTAAAAAAAATAAAACATAACAAGTGTTGATGAGGATATGGAAAAATTGAAACCCATATATTTAAGCATAGCCACTAAATAGTGAAGCCACTGTGAAAAGTGGTATGGTGGTTTCTCAAAAACAGTGGATTTATGAAAAATTGTGGTTATTTATTTAAATGTTAAAAATAGAATATATATATATATGTTTATGATTTATTTACTTATTTTAGAGAGAGAGTGAGTGTGTATGTGTGTGTGTGTGAGTAGGGAGAGGGACAGAGGTAGAGAATCTTTAAGCAGACTTCCTGCTGAGCATGGTACCTGACACAGGGCTCAGTCCCACAACCTACAACATCATGACCTGAGCCAAAACCAAGAGTTGGATGCTCAACTGACTAAGCCACCCACATGCCCGATATATTTTATTTTTAAATTAAATAAAATTAAAATTTTATTTTATTTTTTCTTAAGTAGGCTCCACACTCAACATGGGGCTCAAACTCATGACCCCCAGTTCAAGGATTGCATGCTCTACTGACTGAGCCAGCCAGGTGCCCTTAGACTTTGTCTATCTATGTCTGTCTATCCCTAGATTTTATTTTTTAAGAGCAATTTTAGATTTACAGAAAGATTGAATGGAAAGTATGGAGAGTTCCCATATGTTTCCTGAATATATGTGGCTTGCTCTACATCTTTGTTAGTGTTTGATGATGTCAGTGTTTTGGGTTTTAGCCATTCTGCTAGCTGTGTAATGATATCTCTTTTTACTTTGTTTTTCCCTAATAACATATGATGTGGAGCAACATCTTTTCGTATGCTTATTGGCCATCTGTGTTCTTCTTTGGTAAGATATTTGTCAGGTCTTTAGCCCAAGTTGTTTATTTCCTTATTGTTAAGTTCTAAGTGTTCTTTGTGTATTTTAGATAATAGCCCTTTATCATATATATAAATCATATGTGAGATACATATATCTCTCATAAGTTTTTTCAAATATTTTTTTTGCCAGCCAATGACTTGTCTTATTCTCTAGACAGCATCTTTCTCAGAGCATGTGCAAATATGTTTTCTTTGTCTTCTCTGTTTTAGCCCACTTCATGCTGTTTCATAGCTCACCGAGGCTCTGTTCATTTTTTTCAGTTTTTTCTCTCCTTTTTTGTTTCTAGTAGTTTCTACTGCTGTTTCTTCTTTTCCTCATCTTTTGCCCTCAAGTATCTAATATATTGTTAGCTTATCCAGTGTATTTTTCACCTCAGATGCTGCATTTTTCATTTTTAGAAGTGTGTGTTTATTTGTATAGAGAGATCCCCCATGAGTTTTTAACATGCTCACACTTTCGTATACTTTCTTGAATAGAGTATGTTTCTCATAGCAGTTTAAATGTCAGTTTATTCTGCTTATCTCCTTACTATGGGTCATACTTTTTTGCTTATTTGCATGTCTTGAAATATTTGTTTGGATGCCACACATTATGAATTTTATGTTGTTCAGGGCTGGTATTTTATATTCCTGTAAATATGTTGGGGCTTTGTTCTGGGACTTTAAACTTCCTAGTTATTTTTGTTAACATATAATGTATTATTTGCCTCAGGGGTACAGGTCTGTGAATCATCCGGCTTATACATTTCACAGCACTTACCATAGCACATACCCTCTCCAGTGTCTATAATCCAGCCACCCTATCCCTCCCCCCTCCACCCCCCTACCACACCCTAGCAACCCTCAGTTTGTTTCATGTGATTAAGAGTCTCTTATAGTTTGTCTTCCTCCCTGGTCCCATCTTGTTTCATTCCCACCCACCCCCCCCACGAGCCCCGCCCTGCCTCTCAAATTCCTCATATCAGAGAGATCATATGATAATTGCTTTCTCTGATTGACTTATTTCGCTTAGCATAATACCCTCTAGTTCCCATCCAAGTCCTTGCAAATGGCAAGATTTTGTTTTGTTCTGGGACTTAAATTACTTGACTTTTTGTTTGGTATGTTTGGAGCAGCATTTACTATGAGGCAGGGGTGTATAAATCTTTTCCTAAAGGGCTAGATAGGAAATATTTTAGACATGTGGACCATACAGTATCTGTCATGACTATTCATCTCTGCCATCATAGTGCAAAAGCAGCTATTGGGAGTTTCTAAATAAAGGAGAAATACGTTGGGGCATTCATAGGACTCTCTTGTCTCAAGGATTACTGGACTGTGCTTCCTATTGTTCAATGTCTGGAAAATGTCTTTTCATACATTTTATCTGTAGGAGGAGGATAAATTTACTCCCTGTTACTTCATTATGGCTAGATGTGGAAGTTCAGCATTTTGCGTCTTTAATTCCTCCCTCCCTCCCTCCCTTCCTTCCTTCCTTCCTTCCTTCCTTCCTTCCTTCCTAATTTTTTTAGAGAGGGAAGGGGGAGGGGCACAGGGAGAGAGACTCCTAAGCAGGATTCATGCCTAGTGTGGAGCCTGACTTGCGGCTGGACCTCAGGACCCTGAGATCATAACCTGAGCCAAAATCAAGAGTCTGATGCTTAACTAAGCCACCCAGGTGCCTCTTTTTAATTTTTTTTTAAAATTTATTTACTTATTTATTTTTATTTTTAAGCTTTTTTGAGAGGGAGAGAGAGGGAGGGGCAGAGGGAGAGGGAGGAATTCTAAATTTTGGATAATTTTTCTTAAGATTGTTTAGAATAGCACCTAGTATGTGCTAAAAGCTCCATATGAATTTTTGTGAATGAAGCAAAGAAATAAATTGGATTTGGATTTTATTTGTAGGATATAATTTAGTGTATCTTTAGAGACCTTGAATTTCAGATCCTTTAAAAGTTGAAGGTATTATACAGGAATTTTTAGAGGTATTATGGTCTTAATTGTACTTTCTTCTCTCTGGTGCTAGATGTAGTACCAAAAGAAAATGATAAAAACGCCAAGGGATTCCTTTATTTCTTTTGATCTCATGAATAGGTAAAGGAAGCTTAAACTTTCCTTTCCCCTTTTACTGTCACCAAGGGACTACTGTGATTCTTGGCTTTCAGAGAATGACATCTTTTTTTTTTTTTCCCTTTGCTTGTGATGCTGTTAGTCTGAAGACAAGAGAATTGAACCTCATTTGTTATCACTTGAAATATCTTCTTGGCACCTACTATTTAACCCAAGTTTCACTGAAAATTTCTCTCTTGTTGCTGTAATTGTGCCTCGTGTAGTTTTTATATACATGTGAGTTTATTTTGGAAATATTTTAGAATTTCCATTATTTTTACTTGTGTTACATGAAAAGAATCTAATTTGAGGTCAAGTGAATTTATATAACTTTATATTTAATAGCAACAGCCTGTCAATGAACTAATCAAAACTCTAGTTTTAAAATGTGAAAAGCAAAAATAAAACTGTGTGTATATGTCTGCAAGAGTGAGGAACACAAAATTTAGGAGAATGGCTACCTGGTAGTGGGTAAGTGACAGGGTTTAGGATGTATGAATCTATAAAAATAAATGGAATAATGTTTTACTTCTCATCTTGGATGGTGGGTTCATAGGTGTTTATTGTATATTATTAAAACATAATGGAGAGGTTTAAGCATTTATGATGAGAAATAAGCCAGGGATTATTAATGGCCTAATTCTTTGTACTCAGTCCCTTGGGTACAGTGGAGAAAGACGTAAGGAAGAGAAACTGATTATAGTAGTCTTTACTAGGGCAGAAATGGAAATCAGAAACGGGAATTGCAAGTTTAGAGTAAAGAAATAAAAGGGAGGGCTATTTCTCTCCGTGTGTATTTTTCATTGAGAGATTTATTATTTTTTTACATAAGGATATATTCCTTAATTTGTTAATATTTAAAATTTAGTAGTATTTTTAAAAAATCTTTATTTATTTATTTGAGAGACAGAGATCACAAGTAGGCAGAGAGAGGTGGGGGCTGGTGGGGGAAGCAGACTTCCTGCTGAGCAGAGAGCCAGATGCTGGGCTGATCCCAGGACGCTGGAATCATGACCTGAGCTGAAGGCAGAGGCTTAACCCACTGAGCCACCCAGGCGCCCCTAAAATTTAGCAGTATTAAATCAGTTCTTTTTTTTTAAAGTATGTGTGTCTTTGTAAAAAAAAGTATATATGTGTTTTCAGGTATGTATATACGTGTGTATATATGTGTATGTGTGTATATGTATATATTTCTCTAACCAGAACAATGGCTGCATGTATTGAGCTAACACCTGTTCTTGGTATTTTTATTTATATTATTGCAAGAGCCACTGAAGTATCATCTCAAATTGATCTTCTAACGTATATACCAAAGTTTTAAATGTAAATATTATCCTTTTTTTAACCTACCTCACAGAACTCTCATGAGGATAAACAAAGTAAAGTATAATTGTTTTTTAAAGATTTTTTTTTTCAAGTGATCTCTATACCCAACATGGGGCTTGAACTCACAATCCCGAGATCAAGAGTTGCAGGATCTTCTGACAGAGCCAATCGGTTGCTCCAGAATCAAAGTATAATTAAAAATTTTTTTTCATTGATAAAGTGGCTAAACTGACCAGATATCCAAAGGGAGTCCCGTGACCCCTACTCCACTATTGACAGGAGAAAAGAAATGAGTGAGTCCAGAATTCTTAGTGTCTCCCCCATTACCCTTTCCCCCTTCCCCTCTTATACTAAAAAGTGTTGCCATCACTATCTTGAAACCATGGGAACTAAATTCCTTATGTCCTTTATCTTTGTGTAACTCAATCAACATGAAAAGCCTAAAGGTCTTCTCTCTGTCTTATACTCTCAGCGTATAGCATTCACTTGTCAGACTTTTCAGATCTCTCTATTAATTCCCCTTCTCCTTCCACTACTCACCCCAACTTCTGAAACTTTTTGACTTGGTGCTCTAGAAGTCACTGTCTGTCATCTGCAAAATCCACTATATCCTAACCAACCTCTTTTAGAATGTTCTTTTCTTTTCTCCATGTTGCAGTCTTCCTTATTATTACCTTTAGGTTTTCGAAGATCAAGGGGTTTTTTTTGTTATTGTTGTTTGTTTTTATGTAGTACCACTCTTCAATTCCTAATAGAATAGATGTTGAACATCTCTCATATTCTTCCTTGAAATCTCTATATCTCTTTGGCAATATGTCTGTTCATGTCTTTTGCCAATTTCTGTTGTATTTAGGGAGTTCTTTACATATTCTGGATGCACATCTGTTATTGGATGTGTGATTTACAAATACTTTTTTTCTATCCATGGCTTATCTTTTTCATCATCTCAGTTTAAATAAACTCTAGTTAATCATTTGTTTTCAAATGAAAGGATTATTTCCTCAGGAATATTTTGGCACAAAGTAGTAGAGATCCCTCTACACATTATTAACTTTGATACTCTGTAGTTTGGGTCTTGTTTCTCTGATATTGTTATGCTTGGGGAAGTTGGTCTTACTCAGCAAGAACTCTGTGTTGTTCAGCAAGATTTATTTCCCTGCAGTCTGCAAATCCTTAAGAGAACTGGATAAATCTCAAAGTCTCCTAGTTGATGTAGTTGATCCTTGAGTGTTATAAGAGGTTTTATGTCTATTTATGAGTATATAATTTACCTATCGTGTAAAAAGACCAACCCTAGCATTTGACCAGGCATTCTTTTGGCTAGAATTGAGTGGTTCACGCTTGTGTGTTGGGTGTGTGCTATGAGTGGCATATCGTTGGGTGGGCAGATAAATTCTGGGTTATGTACATGTTAACACTTACTTATTTAAAATTTCTTTATATCCAAAGTAATTTTTTTCTAGGCAGATATTGAATGAACACCTAAATATATTTTTTTACAGCATACTTTTTGGTTAATACAGTATTAGTGTTTTTAATTTGTCTTAACAGTGCCTTGATTCTAACCACATTGTTCTGTCACTACTAATAGAATTTTTCTAAATCATGCAAAGATGGATCAATGCTCTTTAAAAAGTATTCTTGGTGGTATAATTTGAAGTCTGGAATTAGAATGCCTATATCTTCTTGTTCTTCCCTGTGTGTGTGTGTGTGTGTGTGTGTGTGTGTTGTTGTTGTTCTTGATTTCAGGATTGCTTTGGCTATTTGGTTCCATACAAATTTTAGGATTGTTTGTTCTAGTTCTGTGAAAAGTGCTATTGGTATTTTGATAAGGATTGCCTTAAATCTTTAGATCGCTTTGGGTAGTACAAGCATTTTAACAATATTTGTTCTTCCAATCCATGAGGATGGAATGTCTTTTTTTTTTTCTTTCTTTCTCTCTCTCTCTTTTTAAAAGATAATTTATTTATTTATTGAATTTTTTTTTTTTTTTGAGAGACAGAGAGAAAGAGAGACAGAGCAAACACAAGTAGGGAGAGTGGCAGGCAGAGGCACAGGGAGAGGCAAACTCCCCGCTGAGCAGGAAGCTGGACGCAGGGCTGGATCCCAGGATCCCAGGATCATGAGCTGAGCTGAGCTGAAGGCAGATGCTTAACTGATTGAGCCACCCAGGTGCCCCATATTTTTCTATTTCTTTGTGTTCACTTCGATTTCTTTCATCAGTGCTCTATAGTTTTTGGAGTACAGGTCTTTCACATTTTTGGTTAGGTTTATTCCTAGGTATCTTATGGTTTTTGGTGCAATTATAAATGGGATTGATTGCTTAATTTCTCTTTCTGCTGCTTCATCATTGGTATATAGAAATGCAACCAACTTATGTGTTTTGGTTTTGTATCTAGGTTAGGGTCCTTTGTATCTTTCATAGAATTTTGGCTCAATGTGGCATTTTTTGAGATACACCCCTAAGCTAATTATATGATATCTGTAAATATTTTGTTAGGCATACATGGAAATAATTTAAATATTGGCCCTTTAAAATAATTTTACCACCATGTTTAAATTTTTCTTTTTTAATTTTGGAATTTTAACTCATCTCTCTCAAAGAATTTTCCTTCTTGTTTTTCTTCTTCTATTTATTCTATCTTATATTTACTTGGAACGTATTTTCTCATATTGTCTGTGTCTTATTCTCATCTTTCTTTTATCTTAGTCTTTAAAAATGAAAAAATGGGGGCGCCTGTGTGGCTCAGTGGGCTTTAACCCACGCGAGCCTTCATCTTGGGTCATGAACCTGGGTCCTGGGATCGAGCCCTGCATTGGGCTCTCTGCTCGGCCAGGAGCCTACTTCCCTTCCTCTCTCTCTGCCTGCCTCTCTGCCTATTTGTGATCTCTGTCTGTCAAATAAATAAAATCTTAAAAAAAAAAAGGAAAAATGTTATAAAAATGAATTATATCTAGTCATACATGTATATTTTTTGCATATGTATTCCTTAATTCCGTTTCTTTCTTCATTAGGTAATATAGTAACAATCGATGTTGATGTTTCAAGGCTTTTTTTAGGTGCGAATTTCTTTCTATTTTACTACAGTTTCATCAAGCTTACTGGATCACAGGATTGTTGCCTTTATATAATTCTGGAAAATTGTCTGCTTATTTCTCTGAATATTGTATTTTTAATTCTTTCTGTCCTCCTTCTGTCATTGCCTTTACCATGTTCCATATAGAAATTTTTGTCAAGAATTCAACACCAGGTGAATAACCTAGCTAGGAAACAGGCAAAACCTTCACAAAAGGAAAAGAAACCCACACCAGCTACGTTTCGTTTTTGTTTTTGCCTTATATAAGAACTGATAAGCAGCATATGAGGACAACTGGTGTTTAAAAAACAAATAGACTGGGGGCGCCTGGGTGGCTCAGTGGTTAAAGCCTTTGCCTGTGGCTCAGGTCATGATCTCAGGGTCCTGGGATCAAGCCCCGCATCAGGCTCTCTGCTCAGTAGGGAGCCTGCTTCCCCCTCTCTCTCTGCCTGCCTCTCTGCCTAATTGTGATCTCTCTCTGTCAAATAAAAAAATAAAAAACAAAAAACAAATAGACTGTTAAGAGAGTCTTGCACTATTTGTGAAATACTATATTATTTGAAGATAGATGTGTGTTTCCCTGATGAATGAAATAACTTACACACATACTGCAAACTCTAGAGCAGTGAAAGGAGAAAAAAAGGGGAACAAACAACAACAAAAACCAATCAAGTGGAGTTCATCAGACAATAGAAGGGATAAAATAGAATATTAAACAAGACTTAGTTAATCCAAAAAAAGACAAGACCTAACTATATGCTGTCTATAACAAATAAATGTTAAATATAAAGATACCAATATATTTAAAGTAATCCAGAATAGAAATTAACCATAAGAAAGTTTAAATTCTGTATTAATATTGGGTAAAGACTTTAGAGCAAGTATTCTCAGGGGTGAGGAGGGACATTTCATAATGGAAAAAAACCCCAAAAAACAAAAAAAACCCCACCACATCAGTTCTTTGGAGACAGGGCAATCCTAAATGGGTATTATTTAACAACAGAGGCATTATATTTATATATATATTTTTATTAAAGTTTAATTTTTTTTAATGTATCACCCACATACTAGTTTTAAATGTCAGATAACCAGGGCTTGACAAAAATTAGTCATCCTCTACTTCAGAGGCAGAGTGTGAAGACCCAAGGGAGGGAAGATAGTTGGCATATCTGGATAACCTCAAGGAGGCTGCTAGTGAGGCTGAGGCAGAATGGGCGAGGGGTATTAAGAGACGAGAGATAAGTAAATGAGGTACCAAACGATGTATTTATAAGTATTTTTGGCTTTTACTTTCCATCTCTGAGTGAGATAGGAAGCCAGGAGAGGATTTTGAGAATTAAATCATTCAGACTTTTATTTTTGTAGAATCATGATATCTGCTGTGTGAATAGAGGGTAGGGTATAGGGCTTTATGTTCTTTGGTTTTGGAAAATTCTTATATTACTTATAATTTCCTTCTGTTTTCCCTAGTCTCTCTTTTTGGAACTTTTACAAGTTAGATATTGGGCATCTATAACTTTCTCATTTAATTTTTTTTAAAAGATTTTTATTTATTTATTTGACAGACAAGTAGGCAGAGAGGCAGGCTGGGAGGCGGGGGGGAAGCAGGCTCCCTCCTGAGCAGAGAGCCTGATGCGGGGCTTGATCCCAGGACCCTGAGATCATGACCTGAGCTGAAGGCAGAGGCTTTAACCTACTGAGCCACCCAGGCGCCCCTCTCATTTAATTTTTTTAAAAAAATTTCCATTTATTCTGTATTTTGGGAAGGATTTGTTAAAATTATCTTTCCATTCTACTGAATTTAACTTAAATAATCTTAAAACTATAAACATTATTTGACTTTGATATGGAACTGTACATGATTACTTCGTATTTGTGGTTCAGCAATTCAAATAAAAGGTTAGTGATCCCTTGTGCTTATTCTGAGGCTATTTTGCTTTTTAGGCAACCTTTCTCTAAAGAGGTTGAGGCAAAATTTCTTAAATCCTTATTTGTAATATTGGCAATCCCTGCTAAAGTGTAAGTAATTAACATTTTGAATGAAGTGGATTATTTTTTATTCTAATGCATATATATTCCAATATCTTATTTTTAAAAACATCAAGCCCCCGGAAAGGTAGAACGAGTAGAATGATAAATTCTTATTTATTAATATTTATTTTGGTCACATTTTAGATAAAAAGGAGGAAAAAGCCCACTTCTAGTCTTACCACTCTAATCAGCCACTATCAATGTTATGCACACAGTTTATTTCCTTTGCCACTGAACAAATTTCTCATTTGCTTCAATTTTTTTTTAAGATTAAAAAAAATTTTTTTTATTTATTTGACAGACAGAGATCACAAGTAGGCAGAGAGGCAGCCAGAGAGAGAGGGGGAAGCAGGCTCCCTGCTGAGCAGAGAGCCCGATGCGGGGCTCAAGGACCCCAAGACCATGACCTGAGCTGAAGGCAGAGGCTTAACTCCTTGAGCCACCCAGGCACCCCAATCATTTGCTTCAATTTTTTAATGCAGGTATAATTTACAATAGAGAAATGCAGAGATTTTTGTAATAGTTTGTTTTGACAGATGCATACACTCCTGTAACACATATTTCCGTAAAGATGGAGATCATATCCATCACCTCAGACAGTTCTCACACACCCTTCCCAGTCACGCTCATCTCCTCCAGAGGCCATCTATTCTGATTTCTTTCACTTTGGAGGGAGTAGCTTTGCCTGTTCTTTTTTTTTTCTTTTTTTAAAGATTTTATTTATTTATTTGACAGAGAGATCACAAGTAGAGAGGCAGGCAGAGAGAGAGAGAGGGGAGCAGGCTCCCCGCTGAGCAGAGAGCCCAATGTGGGACTCGATCCCAGGACCCCGAGATCATGACCTGAGCTGAAGGCAGCGGCTTAACCCACTGAGCCACCCAGGCGCCCGCTTTGCCTGTTCTTGATGATGTTGTGTATATCAGTATATCTTTCCTTTTTATTATTGTAATATTCCATCGTATGAATATACTAAACTATCCGTTGTTCTGTTGATGGAATTTAGGTTGAATATAGTTTTGAGCTGTTATGAATAAAGCTGTTGTGAACATTCTTTTTTTTTTTTTTAAAGAGTTTATTTATTTATTTAACAGAGAGAGAGAGCGATCACAAGTAGGTAGAGAGGCAGGCAGAGAGAGAGGGGGAAGCAGGCTCCCCACGGAGCAGAGAGCCCGATGCGGGGCTCGATCCTAGGACCCTGAGATCATGACCTGAGCCGAAGGCAGAGACTTAACCCACTGAGCCACCCAGGCGCCCCAGAGGATTACCCAGTTTATATTGGGGATTATTTTGTAACATAAGGGGAGAATTTTTAAAGAAAATTTTGTAAGAAAATAGAACTTTTTAGTGGGAAAAGATCCCTACAGAATTAAAGAATTAAAATTATCATATAATAAAATTTGCCTATGACAATGGAATCATAGTTTCTAGCTAAATTTTAGATCTGTAAAATGTTACTACAACTTGAAGCTCACATTGAGAGAATTTATAAGGAAAACTGGACAAGACAAAGTGGTTGAACTAAATCCTTTCTTTTTCTTTTCTTTTTTTTTTTTTTTAAGATTTTATTTATTCATTTGACAGAGAGAGAGAGAGATAGCACAAGCAAGGGGAGCAGCATAGGGAGAGGGAGAAGCACGCTCCCTGCTCAGGTACTCAGTCCCAGGACCCTGTGACCATGACCTGAGCTGAAGGAAGACACTTAATGAACTGAGGCACCCAGGCACCCCAAATTAAATCTTTTCTAAAAGAAAATTATTTCAGCAAAATAAAAAATGGGGTGGAAGGATTGTAAATGGTTTAATTAACTGATAAGATGAATTAAATTGTTTAGTGAGATCTTTCTACAAAATACTTTCTCAGTTAAATGTTGTTAGTATTAGCATACTTTAAATCTTTATATTTAAGAGATCATTCTCCACATCAAAAGAGTAGAGTTGGAATATTTCACTGTGAGTTGGATTTATATTTGCCTCTGGATCTGTTTCTGGATCTTCACAGAAGTAGTTTCTATTTGATGTCTTGAAATCTTTAAGGCTGATTTATGAGCTTAAACTCTTTGGTTTGAATGAGTTTAATACTGGTCTGTATGGTGGGGGATATTATTTAACATTTTCTGACATGTAAACTGTCTTAAATTTTGTTGAGGAAAAGAGGAGTTATAACTTGGGGGGCAAGCCCATTTTCATTACTTTAATTGTGCGATTTATTAGGATTTTAAGCTTTTTATAAATGTTTTAGTGTTATAGGACAGAATTAAAAGGATTTAGAATAAAAGGAGTTTAACAAAAGGACTTTGCAACAGGATTGCAATAGTTTTTATATTTGATGGATTTGGCTAGCCGCTTTTCATTTCAATCATCATGCTATATTCTGTTAAATGCTGTAGAACAGGTGTATGTAACGTCATTCTCTCTATTGTACATGCAAATAAACACAATTTTATATATAAAAAGTTAATCCTCTACAATTTGGAGGATTACATTATGGGAGGGTGGTGACTCCATTAGGCATCATGGAGAGTACATGCTCCTATTTCTACTGCATGAAAAATCAGGTTAATAGCTACAGTGTTCATGAGATTGTAGAATTTTTATACTAACACTTTAAAAATTGTGTTTATTCAAACCATCTACAATACATTATTTAAAGCAGAGTTAAGGTTTTGTTACCTAGTTTTCTGACTCTGAAATTAGAATTTTTTTTTTAAACTGAAGAGCATGACTCAAATGAATTTGGAGGTTCCATTATTATTTGTTTGCTTATTGTTGACTCTGGTCTTTTCTGCCTGCCTGGTTTTGGTAGTAGTTATGTTAGAGGTTAAGCCATTTGCAAGTTAAGGTTTTATTTTGTGTTTAAAATTTTTGCTTGGCTCTCTTCGAATATCTGTGAAGAATCCAAGTCTTCAATCCAAGAATCCAAGTCTTCATAATTGTTGGATGGCTGACATTCTAGTGCAAAGTCAGGAGTACTGATATAACCTGTTAGGTAGCTGAAACCAATGGGAGTTCTTCCATTCAGGTTTGAGAAACACAAAACCATCAAACTATTCTCACCAGTATTATCTGCATTTTAAAGACATGATGTTTCATTCATCAAAATATCAAGTTGTTATGTATAATACAGGTACAAATTGTAAAGACGTTCTAGACACCAGGAAGCAGAAGTAGAATGGTTATTGTTGAAGGTGAAGGTGAAATATGTTAGGAGTGAAGAATTGGGCTTCCATAGATGAAGTTCACCTATAATTAATTTGGAACATAAATACTGTGGGCTTTGGATGAGTTAATTGTTAACTTGTACTTGATTGAAGTTGTATTGTTAATTGTGAAATTTGATTTATTTGTTGAGCAGGAGTAACAGTACAAATCTATAGTAAATGAGTAATTTGTAAAGACTTACACATTGATTGTTATAAGCTCCTAGAAAATTAAATAGTGAGAACTTTATTCATAAATACTAATTGTGTTTTTATCTTTTATCTTTATCATATTCACATGTTAGTATAGTCTGTCAAGGGATGATAGAGTTAGTCTTAACCTATTTTGTATAATTATATTGACAATTTATAAATGTCATATTAGGTACATCATGTCACGATCGAAATGTATAACCATTAACTGTCTCTTCTGGATCAGTTCCCATTATTTTTGGAGTGTTCTGTTAACATGGATTCTAAACATTAGAGCTACTTTTTATCAACAGTGAAAAAATGAGACATTGTTAATAGCATGCTGAAGTCCCTGGCTACCTCTTCTAAATATCTTTATCCTAATCCCCTAAGAGGTATATCCCAATTTTTGAAATTGATGTTTATGAGGTTAGCATGTAATGTAACTGAATATCTGTATGTGTATGTATGCATATTAATGTGCATGCTTGCCACTGGTGTACCCATATATGTGAACAACTTATTTCTACCCTTTTCAAAATTTTTAGTTGTAGTAAAAGTCACATGAAGTTTACCATCTTTAGATAGTGTTAAGGACATACATAGATCTCTAGAACTTTTTCTGTATCATTGTGTAACAGCTCTCCATCTCTCCCTGGCCCAGGCCCAGCCCATGGTAACCACATTCAACTTTCTGTTTCTGAGTTTAACTACTTTAGATGCTTCGTGTAAGTAGAGTAATGGAGTTGTCTTTTTGTGACCGGCATATTTCACTTAGCATAATGTCCTCAAGATTTATCCATATGTAGCATGTAACAGGATTTCCTTCTTTTTAAAAGCTGAATAATATTTCATTGTGTGTATATAGCACATTTTCATTATCCATTCAATCCATTGATGGACCTTTGGGTTGCTTTCACCTTTTGGTTATTGTGAATAATGCTGCAATGAACATGAGTATTTAAGAGCTTGGTACCTCTTTTTTTAAAAATTAATATATTTTTTTTTTATCTGAAAAATGACAACTTTAATAAGATCCTCCAATGATTTTTGCAATGAAAACAAATCTATTATACTTCCAAAACAATAATTTTACCCAAATAGCTTTTGGGACCTTGTCCATGCAGTTACAAATATGAAGTCTAAATATAAGAATCAAAAAATTAATATTTTAAGAGCAGTTTTATTTGTATAACAGAATTGGGTGGAAAGCACGGAGGGTTCCTGTGTACCCCCGCCTACCCTCCAATTCTCCCACTATCCACATCTTTCCATGTTGACACCTAAATTGATATATCATTACCACCCAAAGTCTATAGATTATATTACAATTCCCTATTGGTATTATATGTTTTATGGGTATTGACAAATGAGTAATGCATATACCCATCATTGTAATATCATACAGAATAGTGTCCCTGCCTTAAACATCACTTGTGCTCTATGAATTAATCTCTCCTTCCTCTAAACCCCTGGTAACAACTGATCTTTTTATTGTTTCCATAGTTTTAGGTGCCTCGTTAGTGCAGTAGGTAGCGCGTCAGTCTCATATTGTCTCCATAGTTTTGCCTTTTCCAGAATGTCATATGATGGTCACACAGTAGGTAACTTTTTGAGGTTGACTTCTTTCACTAAGTGGCAAATTTAATTTTCCCCCATGCTTTTTTCATGGATTGATAGTTCATTTCATTTTAGTCCTGAATAATATTCCATTGTCTGGATATATCACAGTTTTTCCATTCACCTACTGAAGGATGTCCTAATTGCTTCTGAGTTTTGGCAACTAGAATAAAAATGGTACGAACAGGGGTGCCTGGGTGGCTCAGTTGGTTAAGCAGCTGCCTTCAGCTCAGGTCATGATCCTGGGGTCCTGGGATTGAGCCCTGCATCAGGCTCTCTGCTCAGCAGAGAGCCTGCTTCTCTCTCCACTCTGCCTGCTGCTCTGCTTGCTTGTATTCTCTATCTCCCTGTCAAATAAATAAATAAAATCTTAAAAAAAAAAACTACAAACATGTGTGCAAGTTTTTGTGTGGACAAAACTTTCAACAACTTTGGGTAAATACTAAGGAGTGTGATTACTGGATTGGGTGGTAAGAGTATCTTTAGTTTTGTAAGAAACTGCCAAACTGTTTTCCAATGTGGCTGTACTATTTTGCATTCCTACTAGCAAGGAATAAAATAAGAGTTCCTGTTCTCCAAATCCTTGCCAACATTTGTTATGGTCATTGTTATGATTCTTGGCCATTCTAATAGGTGTGTAGTGATATTTCGTTGTTTTAATTTTAATTTCCTTGATGACAATGCTGTGGAGCATTTTTTCATATGCCTGTTTGCCATCTGTATATTATCTTTGGTTAGGTGTCTGTTCAGATCTTTTTTCCATTTTTTTTTTTAAAGATTTTATTTATTTATTTGACAGACAGAGATCACAAGCAGGCAGAGAGGCAGGCAGAGAGAGAGGAAGGGAAGCAGGCTCCCCGCCGAGCAGAGAGCCTGACTCGGGGCTCAATCCCAGGACCCTGGGATCATGACCCGAGCCGAAGGCAGAGGCTTTAACCCACTGAGCCACCCAGGCGCCCCTTTTTTCCATTTTTTGATTTGGGTTCTTCACTTTCTTATTGTTCAGTGTTGAGTTCTTTGTATGTTTTTAATAACTGTCCTTTAGCAGATGTGTCTTTTGCAAAGATGTCTCCTGACTGTGGCTTGTTTTCTCATTCTTTTGATATACATACCTTTTTTTAAAAAAAAGATTTTATTTATTTATTTGGCAGAGAGAGAGAGAGAGAGATCACAGGTGGGCAGAGAGGCAGGCAGGGGGCAGGGAAGCAGACTCCCTGCTGAGCGGAGAGCCTGATGCAGGGCTGGATCCCAGGACCCTGGCATCATGACCTGAACTGAAGACAGCCGCTTAACCGACTGAACCACCCAGGCGCCCTGATATACATACCTTTTTAAAGAGTAAAACCCACATTTTTAGTATTTGTAGAAAAACATTTATAAACCAATCCTAGCAAGTTTTCTGAAATACTAAATATTTTAGGAAGTTGCAAAAATACCAGAGAGGGGTATTGCATACCCTTTACTTAGTTTTTCTTCATGGTTACCTCATATATAAGTACAGAATAATATATAAATCAAGAAACGACATTGGTGGACAATAACTAGAATTACATAACTGGAATTACATAGTAGGTAAAGTTTTGAGATTGGCTTTTCCATTTAGCACGATGTTCTTGAGGTATATCCAAGTTGTTTAACATATGAACAGTTCTACTTGTGTATTGATTAGTATTACATGGTATAGAGATACTCATCTGTTGTATGACATTTAGGATGATTTCCCTTTTGGGCTGTTTTGAATAAAACTACTGTAAAACTTTGTGTATTGGTTTGTGTGGACATAATTTTTTAGTTCTTTGGGATAAATGCCCAGTACAGTGATTGCTGGGATGTATGGTAGGTATATGTTGTTGTTACTCTTTTTTTTTTTTTTTAAAGATTATTTATTTGAGTGAGAGAGAAAGAATAAGTGGGGAGGAGGGGCAAAGGGAGAGGAAGAAGCCAACTCCCTGCTGAGCAGGGAGCCCAATGCAGGGCTCCATCCCAGGACCCAGGATCATGACCTGAGCCAAAGGCAGACACTTAACCAACTGAGTTACCCAGGTGCCTCTTTTGCTGATTTCAGAGAAAACATCAAACTTTTTTCAAGAGGGGTTGTATTATTTTTCATTTCCAAGAATGCACGAAAGATTTAGTTTCTTTGCGTCTTCACCAATGCTTGTTATTATTATGACTTTCTGTTTTAGTTATTCTAACCGCTATGTAATTATATGTTATTTTGGTCTTAATTTCAATTTTCTTGATGGCTGATAATGTTGAGAATCTTTTCTTTGTTGTATTTGCCATCCATATCTTCTTTCCAGTGTAATATCTTTTTATTTCTTTTGCCCAGTTTCTAATTGGATTGTATTTTTTTTTCAGTGTTCAGTTTGAGTTTGTATTTGTGGGTATGAGTTTTTTTGTCAGACATGGGTTTTCTAAGTATTTTTTCCCCAACGTGTAGCTTGTTTTTTTGTTTTCATATTAATTTTTTTGCTTGTTTTAAAAAATTTTAATTCCAGTTTATTGATTTTTTTTTGGTCCTATGCATCATACTTTTTGATGCTGTGTATGTCTGAGACCTCTTCACCAAACCCTAAGTCCTGCAGGTTTTCTTCTGAAAGTTACATAGTTTTACATATAAATCTGTGATCTGTTTTGAGTTAATTTTGGATAAATTAAATAAATTAAATAAATTCCAGTTTGAGGTCCAGTTTTATTTTTTTCCTGTGGATGTCTAGTTGCTCCAGGATTACTTGTTGAAAAGACTGTTCTTCTCTGTTTAATGCTATTACACCTTTATAAAAATTAGTTGGCCATATTTGTGTGGGTCTGTTCGTACTTTTCTGTGTATCATATCAATTATATATTTCCATGTATTTGGGTTATCTTTCATTTCTTTTATCAGCATTTTGCAGTTTTCAGTATATAAATCCTACATGTATTTTGTTAAATTTATTCATTCAATTTTCTTTTGAGTAATTATGTTATTTTTATTATTTTTTTTAAAAGATTTTATTTATTTATTTGACAGAGATCACAAGTAGGCAGAGAGGCAGGCAGAGAGAGAGAGGGGAAGCGGGCTCCCCGCTGAGCAGAGAGCCCGATTTGGGGCTCGATCCCAGGACCCTGAGACCATGACCTGAGCCGAAGGCAGAGGCTTAACCCACTGAGCCACCCAGGTGCCCCTAAATGTTATTTTTTAAAAAAGTTTAATTCCAGTTGGTGTAATAACAGTGTAATGTTAATTTCAAGTGTACAAATTGTTATTGTACTGTTAATCTCATTACTAGTTAATACATTACTAGTATATAGAAATAATTTGATTTGGGGGGAATCTGGGTGACTCAGTCAGTTAGGCATCTGCCTTCAGCTCAAGTTATGATCTCAGGGTTCTGGGATCAGGCCTCATGTCTTTGGCTCCCCTGCTCAGTGGGGAGTCTACTTCTCCCTCTCCCTCTCCCTCTCCCCACCCCCCCTCCTATTCTCTCTCTCTCTCAAATAAATAAATAAAATCTTAAAAAAAAAAAAAGGAAACACATTTGATTTTTGTATGTTGATCTTGTTTCCTGTGACCTTGCTGGACTAACTCACTTATTAGCTTTAGGTTTTATTGTTGTTGTTGTTTGTTTGTTTTTGTGGTTGTTGATTCTGTGTATTAGTCATGTTATCAGCACCCAAGGATTTTATTTCTACCTTTCTTATCTGTATGCCTTTTTTCTTTCTTTCTTGTCTTATTGCTTTAGCTAGAACTTCCAATTGTATGTTAAATAGCAGTGATGAGAGTGGATATTCTTGCCTTGTTCTTGACCTAAGGGGGAGGGCATTTAGTCTGTATGGTGTTAGCTATAGGGTTTTGTGATATTATGTAATACCTAAAGCAGCCATTGGAGTTCCTGATTCTGTAATTAGCCTGTTTTTTTTTCTCGGTGAAGGCTTGTAGAAACTTCTTGTTACCACTATCATGAAATGATGCACATTGGTGTTGTTTGTTGAATCTGTTGTTCCAGACCTTCAGAGAGCTTATAAAGTCATATTCTTTTGTTCTGGGAATAGGTTTTGGAATATTTCAAAGATGATTTCTTCATCTCTGTTTTTTCTCTCTCTTCCTTTTTTTTTTTTTTTCCTTTTCTCTTCTCCTGTCTATAAATTGGACTTTTGACTAGAATTTAACTTTGGAGTGTTCCATTAACATTTTTTGTGTATGTGTGTGTATATTGATGCTGTTTTCCTCTAGTTTTTACATTTTTGCTGAGAAATTTTTCTCAATTTTACCTTTGTCCCTTGTGTTGAGTTTATTAAATAATCTATCTTGCTTTATTTAATTTCTAGGAGCTCCTTTTATTCTCCAAGAGTCCATTTTTCATTGTATTCTTATATTATTCCATGACTACAATATCTTCTCTTGTATCTTATAAATTATTAGTGAAGTGATTATATATGTAGATATATATATGTAATTTTTGATGTTTTTCTTCCTGTCTAGAATTAGACACTTGCAGATGATTGTTTTCATTGTCTGCACATATTTTTGAGTGGCAAACTAAAAACCTGATCAAAAGTTCTGTGTTGTGTTTGTCAATTTTTAATTTACTGTTTGGTGCTTTGATTGTGCTCTTTGTTGGAGCTTTCTGATCAACAGTGTCTTTTGGTCTTTCTTCATGGACTGACTTGTTAAATTCTCCAGAGAAAGCTCACAAGCTCTTTTACAATCTCCTAACTGTATAAGGATAAATCTCAGGTATACCCAACATAATCAGGTATCAAATTATTATTATTTAAAAATTTTTTTTTAAGATTATTTATTTATTTGATAGAGACCACAAGCAGGCAGAGAGGCAGGCAGAGAGAGGAAGGGAAGCAGGATTCCTGACTGAGCAGAGACGCGGGGCTCGATCCCAGGACCCTGGGATCATGACCCGAGCCGAAGGCCGAGGCCCCAACCCACTGAGCCACCCAGGTGCCCCTGTGGGCATTATTATATAGTTTTCAACCCTGTTTGATTTAATGTACTCTAACTGGAATTTTCAGAAAGGATAAAATGAAATGCGTGTCTTCAGTCTACCAGCTCGTCTTAGAAGATAAAACCATTTACTTGTCTCTTCTGGAATTTGTCTCCTTATTTAAAAACAAAGCAAAATTTCAGGAGGAATTAATATATTTGTATGGTTTGAAAACTAGAACATACAAAGTATATGGACAGTGAAAGCTTTTTTCCTTATTTTTGTTCCCTGTCTTTTGCATTTTCCATTTTTCCCTCCCATAGATCATCATTAGTTAGGATTTTTTATGTATCCTTAGAGAGTCTGTGTAGGTGTGTGTATGTGCAAATAAGTCTTTCTTTCTCCATGCTATACAAAAGATGGGATAGTATTCTGTATTTTTCTATTTTTGCATGTGTGTGTGTATATATATATGTTTCCACTTTATATTTTAGCTTTCATTTAATATTTCCATTGAGTATACATTTATTTTTTTTACAGCTATGGGAAATACTTCATTATCTATTTGGAACTTAGTAGTCTTCTGCTGTTACAAACAATGCTATAGTGAATAATTTTGTATTCAAGTTATTTTCCTCATGGCTAATTATATATGTAGGGTGAAGTCTTAGCAGTGATATTTCTCTGTTAAAGGCTATTTGCATATAGAATTTTGATTGATATGGTCAGAGAATTTTACAGAACTTTTGGATTTTTTTTTTAAAGATTTTATTTATTTATTTGACAGACAGAGATCACAAGTAGGCAGAGAGGCAGGCAGAGAGAGAGGAAAGGAAGCAGGCTCCCCGTGGAGCAGAGAGCCCGATGTGGGGCTCGATCCCAGGATCCTGGGATCATGACCTGAGGTGAAGGCAGAGGCTTTAACCCACTGAGCCACCCAGGCCCCCACTTTTGGATTTTTTTGAGAAGGTTTTATGTGAAGGTCAATGTATATTAGTAGAATTAAAAGTTTTTTAATGGGGGCGCCTAGGTGGCTCAGTGGGTTAAAGCCTCTGCTTTTGGCTCAGGTCATGATCCCAGGGTTCTGGGATCGAGCCCCACATCGGGCTCTCTGCTTAGCAGGGAGCCTGCTTCCTCCTCTCTCTGCTGCCTCCCTCTCTACCTACTTGTGTTCTCTCTGTCAAATAAAGAAATAAAATCTTAAAAAAAAAAAAAGTTTTTTAATGGAGGGGCGTCTGGGTGGCTCAGTGGGTTGAAGCCTCTGCCTTTGGCTCAGGTCATGATCCCAGGGTCGTGGAATGGAGGCCCGTGTTGGGCTCTCTGCTGAGCAGGAGCCTGCTTCCCTTCCTCTCTCTCTGCCTGCCTCTGCCTACTTGTGATCTCTGTCTGTCAAATAAATAAATAAATTAAAAAAAAAGTTTTTTAATGGAAAGTTTCTAACTTACTCAGAAGTAGTAAAAATAGCATAACAATCTTTAAGAACCTATTACCCATCATTTTATGGCTATTTTTAAATCATTAGCATCTATTCTCCTTCATCCAAAATCTTGTGAACTATCCGCTTCCAGATACTGTAACAGCCAGCCTCTTGGTTAATATTTTATTATTTATTTCCAAAAGATAAAGAATCTTTTTTTTTTTAAAGATTTTATTTATTTATTTGACAGAGAGAGAGATCACAAGTAGGCAGAGAGGCAGACAGAGGGAGAGGAGGAAGCAGGCTCCCTGCGGAGCAGAGAGCCTGATGCGAGGCTCGATCCCAGGAACCTGGGATCATGACCTGAGCTGAAGGCAGCGGCTTAATCCACTGAGCCACCCAGGTGCCCCAAAGATAAGGAATCTTAAAATTATAACCATAGTACCATTTTCACTTCTTCAAAATTAGCAAATTTCAATATAATTTTTCAATATAGTTTTACATGCAATTTCTGTCCTATGTGAGGTTGAGCACCTTTTTATGTGGTTCTGAGCCTTTTTGTATTTCCTGACTATTTTTCTGCTTGTTGCTGCTATTTTACATTGGTTTTATATCCAGTAATATTGTTGAGTTCAATTATTGTCATTATCCTGTCTAGGGCTTTCAGTATAGGGTTGAATAGGAACAGTTAATTGGGTATCCTTGTGTTATTACTCATTTTCATGGGAATGGTCTAAAGCATTATCTATGATTTTGTTATACAATATTTTGTAAATAATCATTGGGAAAAGAAAACTTATTTTTGTTGTTTCTTTTGTTCTTATCATGACTAGGTATAGAATCAAGTGCTTTTTTGGCATTTGTTGAAATGCTAATATAATGAATTACATTAATAGGTTTTGTAATGTGAAATTATTACTTGGGTAATCCAACTTGGTTATGAGATTTTATTTTTTTTCTAATATATTGCTATCCAGGTAACCAATTTTAAAAGGATTTTTACATTTATGTATATTGATAATGGCTTATAATTTTATAATTTTTCTGTCCATACCTCCCTTTAATTACTTTTAACATGAAAATTATACTAGTCTTAGGTAATTAGTTGGTGGAGTTCGGGGTGGTTTTTGATCTCATGGAGCGTGTGTATAAGATTGAAGTTGGTGCCAACTTTTTAAAAAAGTACTTTAAATGCTGGTTCAATTTTAAAAATAGTTATGGGTTTATTTATAGCTGTTCTATTTTTGTTCAATCAAGTATATTAATTATGTCAATTTGTCATAAATGTTTTGCTATCTTTTTAGCTGCCTATGTTTTGAGAGCATGAAAATAATGGAAAGTGTAAAAGAATCCTTCTCAAAGTTTTATTTTACCTTTTATTTTATGTTGCTTTCCAGGTACTCAAAAGTGTGACAACTTTGCTGAAAAAAGGCCCCTCCTCGGTGTTTGTAAGAGCACTGGATCTTCTGGGTAAGGAAATTAAAAAATTCTTTGAACCACAATTAAAAATTTGTATTACAAAAACTGAAAAAAAAAATTTGTATTACTATTTCAGAGGGTGAATTTTGGTATCTTAAAATCCTTGTTACCGTAAGACAATGCTCTTATAAGAAAGAAGAGAAAAGAATTAAAAGCATATTTAGGGTGTCCTGTGGCTCTCGTCTTGTGATTTCTGTTTACTGTTTTCTTATATGCAGGGTGATAGCAGGAGACAAAAGAAAACAAGCAATAGATCAGAATTCAGTCTTGAAATAAAAGATTAGCATCATTAAGGTTTTTTTTTTTTTAAGTTTATTTGTTTTCTATCATAGTAACTTTTATGGAGTCCAAACTAAAATCTGGGGAGCCTTGAAACTGTTCTGAATGTTGAATGTGCTGCAGTACCCACACACAGATCCTTTTGGAAAGGATCACAGCTTTTATTGAGTATTTGAGTAAATTCTCTGTTGAATCATTGACTAACCACTGAGCTACATAGACTTGGGGCAACCCAAGGAAACCAGGCTTTAAAATAATAAGAATTAAAGAAAAGTAAAACTGAGCAGAGATATTAGTAACTACACAATGTAGAGGGAGACAGATTTACAGAGTTGTTACACTGTATTATATTTATATAATTTTAATGTTGAGTTTTCAGCATGAAGTTAGGACACATTCCAAGAAACAAGAAAGTGTGTCCCGTTGAGGAAAAAAAGGGAGGCAGTAGAAACTGCCTTCTGCTAGTCTCTGGATGTTAAATTTTACAGATAAGGATTTACAGATAAGGATTTAAAATATGTTCTAAGAAGTAAATGAGGCGTGTTTCTTTTTTTTTTTTTTTAAGACTTTATTTATTTAATTGACAGACGGAAATCACAAGTAGGCAGAGAGGCAGGCAGAGAGAGAGAGGAGGAAGCAGGCTCCCTGCCGAGCAGAGAGCCCGATGCGGGGCTCGATCCCAGGACCCTGGGATCACGACCTGAGTCGAAGGCAAAGGCTTTAACCCACCGATCACGACCTGAGTTGAAGGCAGAGGCTTTAACCCACCGAGCCACCCTGGCACCCCATGAGTCGTGTTTCTAAAAATAAAGAAAGTGTGGTAACAGTGACTCAACAAATAGAGCACCTCAATAAGGAGTTAGAAATTATAGAAAACCTAACGGAAATTCTGGAGTTGAAAAGAGTGAAAAGTGAAGCGATAATCTCATTAGAGGGACTCAGTACATGAGAGCATGAGAATTAGGGAACTGATGTGTTTACAGAGGTGCTGAACAAGAGTGGGAGCTACAAAGAGGGTCGGCCACTGTGGTAAAGCCACTTTGTTGACTTTTGTTTTCCTGATGTTTAGCCCTCTGTAGTTCAGGGGCAGGTAGACCTGTGGAAACCCCACGAAAAGATGTGTTTGTGGAAGGCATTCACCTATCTGCTGAGTTGGGTTTGCAGTTTTTGAAAGGTTTTCTACTCATCAACCCTGCTAACGTTAGTATGATGAAGGAGATTGCTTTTGTTTTTACAAGATTCATTTATTGAGGTATCGCTTTATAAAAAAATAAAGCAAAAAGGAAGGGTAAAGTGATTATATGCAGTTGGTGATGGGATCATTTGTTGAGGGATGCATTTAGTGGTATGGGGGTCATATTAGTTAGGGTTCTCCAAAGAAACAAAGCCAGTATGATGTGGGGTATATATGTGTGTAGTTGTGTGGAGAGAGAGAGGGAAAGAGAGAGGGGGGCAGAGGGAGATTGAGATTGAGATTTTAAGAAATTGGCTCACATGACTGTGAAGACTGGCGAGTCCAAATCTAGACACTGAGGAAAGTATTGCAGTCCCAGTCCAAAGATGGAATTGTCTCTTCCTCCAAGGATGTCAGTAGTTTTTCCTGTTAAGGCTTTCAACTGTTTGGATGAGGCACACTCAGATTATATCTGCTTAACTCAAACTTTACTGATTTAAAATTAATCTTACGTAAAAACTAATTTCTCAGAAACATCTAGAATAATATTTGACCAAATCTGGTTATTGTGGCCTAGCCCTATTGACATATAAAATTAACCACCATAGGGACAGTGAATTTAGTCCCAATTACAGTAGCATTTTCCTATTACAAAAAGTCTATTGTAAGATATTTATTTTCCTCCTTTCGTTTCTTCTCCTGAAATTATTTCGTAGTAGAGGACTCATTCTAGTAAGAGACTTTTATATGTTTGTATCATTTGTTGTGTTGTTTTAAGAGTGATTATTGATAAATAAATGTAAAGATACTTTTGAGTATCTTAAGTTCATAAGTCATTTCATGGACCGTAACTTCGAGCATGATATATCCTGTTGTTACTGGATATAAGCTCTCTCTTGCCTGTACGCTGTCTTTTTTCTCTCTTGTTTTATACCTTTCTTTCCAATGGAAGACAATGGCACGAAATACCCATTTTGTTTTCATTCATTTATTTGCTGATCTGATTACAATAAACAACTGTTGTGTGTAGTATCTTTGTCAGAATATAGTCTCAAGAAGGACATTTTCATGTAGGATTGTGTTTCTTGCAAGTGTTATGATTGTTGGTGAATACAGTTTTCTCTAATCTGAGCTAGTGCTTTGTGTGTGTGTGTGTGTGTGTCTGTATTTATATATTAAAGATTTTATTTATTTATTTGACAGAGAGAGATACAGTGTGAGAGGGAACACAAGCAGGGGAGTGGGAGAGGGAAAAGCAGGCTTCACGCAGAGCAGGGAGCCTGATGCAGGGCTCCATCCCAGGACCCTGGGATCATGACCTGAGCTGAGGGCAGACACTTAATGACTGAGCCATCCAGGCGCCAGAGTATGTGTATATTTTAAGAGTTATTCTAAGTGGGCAGTAGGTTAGCAGATGGTGATATTGAATAGACTAGACACTTTTTAATAACTCCAAAGCTGAATATAATAACAGAGAAATCTAGTTATAGGTCAGTTCTTTTAGGATCTGTTTCCCACATTCTGGGATTTAAAAAAGTTATAACCCCAAATTTTTATGAGGCATATGCTTATTGACTGTGCTAATATAGCACTGGGGAATGGAAAGCAAATGTTGAATGCCTACTATGTATCAGGCCTATTAAATATTTTCCACTATGTAACATCATTTAATCTTAAAACAAGCCTCTGAAGGAGATTGTATTATCCTCATTTTATACATGAGGAAACTAAAATTAAGTGAGGTTCCGTCACAGTTAGTTGTGGACCCAGGCCTTTGCCCATTTTCCAAGTCCGTAGATGGAACATGCCTTTGCATTTAGGGTACTTTAACTTCTTGTTCATGTATTAAACTTACTTTCCTGTTTTCTGGGCAGTTATTTTTAGAGTTAATAAAGAATTATTTTAAAATGTAGCAAGTAAGTTGTATTTACACACTTATTTAAACAGTAACTTCTTAGGAGACTTTTTGTTTTGTGTATATTTTGTCTCAGTATTTCTGTAGAAGTGGAATATACTTTTGTTGTTGATTTTACTTTTATTATTTTAAGCAGTGTGATGCATACTGTTATGCAGCTACTTAGCTGGAATTTTTCAGAGTGTGAAGGGACCTCCCTGATTGTTTCTTCTTCATGTGAACACATTGTTTAGTAAATGCAAAGGGAATCTCCTTTGCGTGATAGCAGTAATATACAAAAGACACAGGCATTGGGAAATAGAACTAGTTAATTTAAGAAACACTTAAAAATTGTTTTTTTTAAAATTTTTTATTATGCACTGCAGTGTTGTATAACCTTCTAGAAGGGGTAGATGGGCATAAAGGCCTTATTTTTCATTAATCAGCGAAATGCTTCCTTCATTGATGTTCTCTAAGTCCTTTGACACATAGTAAGATGAACTCCAGAGAGGTCCTGTGTCTTTCTGTTAGGCTCCAGTAATATGAATAATGGACAGCCCTTTCTTCCTTGCCCCCATCAGTGGACCTGTGGATGTGCATAATGGCTGTGCCCAGAATGAACAAGCACACAGCCATGATACCCATCTTGGGCAGAATCTTGAACCACATTGTATCACAGTTGCCAAGGCCAAGGAACGCTCTTATTTAATGAAGTTCAGTGCCAATCTTTGCCAAAAATGAAGTAATTTCAAGACAGGGCAGGTACCCTACTAATATTCAAATAAATATCTCTTTTCATCTTAAATTTATCTTGAAAAAGAAAGTAAGTTTAATAGCTAAATAAGAATAAAGTCTTAATTTAAAAATTAAGGACTATTAATTAAATATAATACAGTTAGTTCACAGTATTTATTTTTTGCAGTTTGGTCGCAGAACTTGGATTGGCAGAATTCCATGGGACTGGTATTTGGTAGCCACTGCCTGAAAGCAGTAGTTATTTAGGTAGAGGTTAAGCACTGTTTCAGTGTCCTGAAGTGTTACTGAATAGACTTTATTTCAAGTTGTGTATGAAGTAAATAAAAGCTCTTTAATTAAAACTAGAAAGATGATTGCTTGGGATAATAGGTATGCAGTGTTTCTTTTTGTGGTGAAATGTCACAGATGATGTTACATATGATAGCATGTATTTTGAGTTTTGACTAATTTTCATCCTCTTGTGTTCATGTGGTCTGATGAGATCACATTTTGGGCTGGTGTGACTTCTGTGGACATGAGAGATTTAAGATGTTCTTCCAGTTAGGGGTGCTTTAATATATGAGCATTCCAAACAGTTCCTTGGCCTTCTTTCAAGGACCAAGTCTTTCACTTGCCCATCCCTGGTATTTTTCACTCCTATGAGTGTTCTGCATTTTCTTCTGGCTCTCTGCTTGGCTCTGTGGCTCTCTTTCTTGTTTTCAAAGAATGGTCTTTTACATCTTTGGCATACCATTTATCAGAGCTGCCACAGTGGCATAAAGGTTTTTAATGCAATCGATCAGCATAGTAGGGTATCCAGTATCATGGATTGCACACGGGGCTCTGGACTTTATATCTAGAGCATGCCCTGTTCATCTGATTGTGGATGTAATGAAATCTTAAGGAAACACGATGACATTACTATTACTACTTAAGTACTTTGTCTCATGTGGCTTAGAGATACACTTTATATATCTTGAAATGTTGCACTGCCTTTAGTAAATGAATGTCACTAGCATGAATGTTAATCATGCAGTATTTACTGTATTCACTTTCTTGCTTAAAGCAAATTTTTAATTTTCCTATGGGGGAAAGCAGAGAGCCAGAATATTACACACTTGACTCACGCTTACAAAGTTTTAAAACACATGCTGGACAAATATGTAAACTGAGACACACATTATTATGTAATATTTTAACCACAGAAAGCTTGGAAAAATGTGTTTATTTTAAAAAATAGTATCTGAACTATGGACACTCCTAAGTGGTGTGTTGTAAGGTCATATTTACAGACATTACTGTATATTTCCTTGTGATCCTGAAATTGGTACAAATCTCAAAAGGCCCACCAAAATGATTGCATATAAGTGACCAAACCAAAGGAATGTTGGCTTAGTTTTTTAAAGAACTTCCTTACTTGCTATTATATGCTACATGTATCCCTGAAAACCTGGAAACAGATGAATACCCAAACTGAGTAATTTGAGGAAAGTTCAAGTCAAACATGTGGGAGCTGAGACTTTTTACCATTTCCAAGCAAGGGAAGAGAGCCATTAGCAGAAACTGTGAAGGGAGCCCTATCAAAAGGTTCACATACAGAAACTCTGGTGTAAGGATTTGGTTTACCTGTAATAACCTGACAGCAGAGCACTCAGGGGTATGGCAACTATATGCTTTCATTTCTCTAGATGGCTCCCTCAGTCTGAACGCAGCCAGAAGCCAGAGGCTGAGTTCTGAAGGTTCCGAGAGCCCACTGAAGCAATCCATACTGTATGGGTCAGTCTCCCGTGGCAGGGAGCAGGGTGCAGACAATACGGAGTGTATTGGGAGGAGCAGCACACTTCTATTCAGTAAAATTCCACACTAAAACAGAGTTTATGGGAAAAACAAGTATGGAGGAAATTTCTGCTGTGTTGTAATCAGAGCAATAATGCTAATTAAAAGTTAGAAATTTTAAATAGAATTGTTAATACTAATTAAAAAAGTCACTAGTAATAAGGAATTTTACCGAAAAAGGAAGTGAAGATACTTTTTGTAACGGGTGTGTAAAGAAGTGTTGAGACAGTTAAATTAGGGAGAAAAGAGCAAAATGGACAAAGACCGTATAGAAACAAGTCCTAAGTACATTGTATGCCTAATCATGCCTTAACACACGGTCAGACTGAGACATAAAGAACCTGGTTCCTCCTGGTTTTCTCCATTCAGTTGAGCTAGAGTACTTTGTATTCAATTGCTGTTGGGTTGTAGCACAAAAAATTAAAATGCTGTCAATTTCATTTATTAACACAGCTTCCTGATATACTGACATAATCCCCATTTAGAATCATAAATAATACCAAAAAACCTGTATGAACATGCTTTTAATGGCTTTATTGAAGTACAATTGGCATAAAATAAGTTATATATAAAGTGTACAGTTTTGTGTTTGACATATGTATACACCTATGGAAACCATCACCTCCAAAATATTTCTTGTGTTCCTTTATAACTCTTCCCTCTCAGCTCCGTTTCTTTAGATGACTAGTGGTCACAATAAGTTAGTTTGCATTTTCTATGATATTCATGTAAATGGAATCATATAGCATCTTTGACTAGGCTTCTGTTATGTAGCATATTTATTTTGAGATTCATCCATGTTGTTGCATTTATCAATAATTTATTTTTATTGCTGACTAGTATCATATCATGAATATTGATTACCCATTCACCTGTTGATGGATATTTCAGTTGTTTTGTAGACTTTGGCTTTTTACAAATAGTGCTGCTATGAACATAATTTTCAAGTATTTGTATAAACATATGCTTTTTTTCCCCTTCGGGACCAATACCTGTGAGTAGAGTGGCTGAATCACATGTTAGGCGTATGTTTTTCAAAGTGGTTATTTTATTTTTACAGTTCTACTAACAGTGTATGAGATTTCTAGTTCTACTTCCTCACCAACAGTTGGCTTTTTATCAGTCTTTTACATTTTAGCCATTCTAAGAAATATGTAGTGGTCTTTCATTATGATTTCACTTTGTACATTACCAATTTTTAAAAAAATATTTATTATTTATTTTAGAGAGAGAGAGAGTGGGGAAAGAGACAGAGAGAGAGGGGGAGAGAGAGAGTCGTAAGCATACTCCCCACTGAGCATGAAGCCTGATGTAGGGCTCGGTCGCAGGACCCTGAGATCGTGACCTAACCTGAAACTGAGAGTCGGATGCTTAACCCACTGAGCCACCCAGGTGCACATTGTACATTACCAATTTTTGAAAAAAAATTCTCAATCTTCTAAACTCAAAATGGATGAAAGACCTCAGTGTGAGACAGGAATCCATCAAAATCCTAGAGGAAAACATAGACAGTAACCTCTTTGACATTGGCTATAGTAACTTCTTTCAAGATATGTCTCCAAAGGCAAGGGAAACAAAAGCAAAAATGAACTTTTGGGATTTCATCAAGATAATAAGCTTCTGCACAGCAAAGGAAATAGTCAACAAAACTAAGAGGCAGTGCACGGAATGGGAGAAGATATTTCAAATGACATTACAGAGAAAAGGCTGATATCCAAGATCTATAAAGAACTTCTTTAACTCAACACTCAAAAAACTAATAATAACCCAGTCAAAAAATAGGCAGAAGACATGGACAGACACTTCTCCAAAAAAGACATGCAAATGGCTAACAGACACATGAGAAAATGCTCAGCTTCACTAGCCATCAGGGAAATGCAAATCAAAACCACTATGAAATATCACCTTACATCAGTTAGAGTGGCAAAAATTAACAAATCAGGAAACAACAAATGTTGGTGAGGGTATGAAGAAAGGGTAACCCTCTTACACTGTTGGTGGGAATGCAACCTGGTACAGCCACTGTGGAAAACAGTATTGAGGTTCCTTGATATTAAGAATAGAGCTATCCTACGACCCAGCAATTGTACTACTAGTTATTTATCCAAAGATATAGACTTAGTGAAAAGAAGGGGCACGTGCACCCCAATGTTCATAGCAGCAACGTCCACAATAGCCAAACTGAAAGGGTGGAGATACCCTTCAACAGATGAATGGATAAAAATGTGGTTCATATACCCAATGGAATGATATTCAGCCATCAGAAACAATGAGTACCCACCATTTGCATCTACATGGATGGACTGGAGGGGATTATGTTAATTGAAGTAAGCCAAGCAGAGAAATACAATTATCATATGGTCTTACTTATGAGTGAGACCGTAACTTCACTTATGAGTGAAACCACTTTTCAGTTTCACTTAAAAGTTTCATTTGTGGGGGCACCTGGGTGGCTCAGTGGGTTAAAGCCTCTGCCTTCGGCTCAGGTCATGATCCCAGGGTTCTGGGATCGAGCCCCGCATCGGGCTCTCTGCTTGGCAGGGAGCCTGCTTCCTCCTCTCTCTCTCTGTCTGCCTCTCTGCCTACTTGTGATCTCTGTCAAATAAATAAATAAAAAATCTTAAAAAAAAAAAAAGTTTCATTTGTGGAACATAAGCACTAGCATGGAGGACCACAGGGCAAGGGAGGGAAACTCAAAGGGAGAAAAGTCAGAGAAGGAGATGAACCATGAGAGACTGTGGACCTGGAGAAACAATCTGGGGATTTCAGAGGGGAGAGGGGGATAACAGGGATGGGTATTAAGGAGGGCACGTGCTGTGATGAGCACTGGGTATTATACTTAACTAATTAGTCACTGAATATGGCATCAAAACTAATTATGTACTATACAGTGACTAACTGAACATAATAAAAAAATTATTATTCTTTAAAAAATTTTTCACTCTTCAATTTAGTTCACTCTTCTTTCATATCTATTATTTGAGCATTCTGAGTTTGTGACTTTCTGATTCATTGTGTTGTTTCAAATCTGTAATTGCTTATTATACAAATACAAATTTGTATTGCAAATCTGTAATTGCTAAATAAACATTATTGTATTGTAAGCAATAAGCAGTATTGATTTACTATATGTTATGGTTCTTGAAAAGCCACAACTTTATACCTTTTTCTTCTTGGTATAATGGAGCTTTTGCACAACACACAGAAATTGAATGTGAATTAAGAGTAGTATTTCTACATATGGTTTCAGGTGAAGCTACCACTTCAGCTTAATCAAAACAATAGTTTCTACTCAGAATATTGTATCAAGTAACTTTGAAACATACGCTACTGCCAATTATTACAGTAACATTTTTCAGTGAGTGGAACTTCCAGTCACATCTTTCAATGTTCTTGTATAGGGCCTTCCCTCTTGAATCTTTCTTTTTTTTTTTTTTTCCATTCAAGATTTTATTTAAACTCAAGTTAGTTCACATGTAGTGTAATATTAATTTTGGGGTAGAATTTAGTGATTCACTGGTTGCTTATTACATCACCCAGTGCTTATTACATCAAATGTCCTCCTCAGTGTCCATCACTCGATTAGCTCACCCCCCAACCCCTCCCCTCTAGCAACCCTCATTTGTTCCCTATATTTAAGAGTCTCTTATGGTTTTCCTCCAGAAAGGAGGAATTATTATAATTGTTTCAATTGTATTATAATTATAATTATTATAATTGTTTCTTAAATTCCACATATAAGTGAAATCATATAGTATTTGCCTTTCTCTGACTGGCTGACTTTACTTAGCATAATACAATCTAGTTCCATCCACCTTGTTGCAAATGGCAAGATTTCATTCTTTTCACTTGAATCTAAGCTACTTTCTGGGACTTTGCTTAACTCATCTATCAGGAAATATACCACAGTCACATGCTTGATAGATATTTGCCTGCCGGGTCCCCTGTATTAAGTCACAATCACCAACATTATATGAGGGTAAAAGTCCACATGGGAAGAAACACTTAACCATTCTCACTTTCCCAACGGAGCCCAACACTGGGCCAACTGAGAAGGTGGAATATGAGCGCAGGAGAGAATGGCAGAACCACCACCTGTCCAATCCCCAGAATCCTGAGGAATAAAGTGGTTATTAGTCTAAAGCATTGTGATTTCTAGTCGTTTGTCATACAGCAATAGATACATGAACCATATTAACCATTTATGTATATACCTAGTGAGAAGGATGACTCCTGTCTGTTTGCAGTCACTGCTTTTATATGTTTAGGAATAGTCTTTATTATTGTTATTATTATTATTTTGTGAAATAGAATTTACTGTGGCTCTTGTTATGTGCATGTGAGATACACCGCCTGGGCCAGCCAGGCTCTCAGGGTTCGCATGAAAAAAGTCGAAGTACACTTGGCGGGGCCAGCTCTCCGCACCGGAAGCGGCCACGTGGGCAGTTCAGCCCAGCTTCCGGGTTCCCAGCTTCAAGGCACCCATCACCGCCGACTTTTCAGCGCGTTTGGCTTCGATTTCCCGCCAGTTCTCCTCACGTTTCATCCAGGACAGCTCAGCCTTCGCTTGCCAGTTCTCTGACTCCAGAGCACGCCCCCCGCGCCCCCCCCCCCCCCCCCGGTTGTCATTGCCCTACAGATCCGGCCTTGGTCTGTGCTGGGCTCCATGCCACCTCAGGTATCCTCGCTGTCCAGCCGTGTGTTCTCAGGGGGAGGCTCCGGGGGACTTGGCTCCCGTCCCGCCATGCGGGGCTGGAAACACTCTTGATTTTAGCTTTTATTTTGTCCTTATCAGTTTTTCTCTGCTGTAATTTTATTTTAATGTGGATTTTGGAGCAAGGGATTCGTGAATCCCCCCAAAGGTTGAAAAAATGGTGAAGAGAATGGTGTAGATAGAAGAGAAGCAAAGGAAACAAACAAACAAAACCTCCCCAAAACCCCACCGAAATTATTTAGCAAAAGATGGTCTTTCTTATAAAGAGGATTGAAAATGGAAATAGAATTTTATTTTATTTTTTTAAATTACGTTATGTTAGTCACCATAAAAATACATCATTAGTTTTTGATATAGTGGGGTATTTTCTTTAGAATATATAGCCAACGATTGGCTATATATTCTAAGAAATTACATCATGTCATGAGAAGTAGTCATGATACTTTAGAAACTTAAAATGTATGTGATATATTAAATGGGAGACAAACTGTGGGAAGTCAGTCAAGTTTCCAGCTTGTATTTTTTTTTTTCCCCACACATATTTCTCTTTTATGGCTATGTCAGGCTTTTAAAAATTTTTTAGTATCATAGTATGAAGGAAAAGATAATTCTCATCAAACATGCCAGATTTTAATATTGAAGGTCCACGTGGAAGTAGATCACCAGAAAGGAGATTCACCTTCAAAGAAATGACTCCCTGATACCCTTCTTTATCAACAACCACTTATACACAAGTCTTTCTACTTTGACTAGTATGATAACTTTTCATTATTTTAAATTAAAGTACAATCTATATTTATTTTCAGAGTAATGTTTATCATGTGAACTCACTTTTAGTATTTAATATCGTTTTCTGTGAAAATATGGACTGGAATAGAACGCATTACAATTTTTCTCATTAAAAGTAAGGGAAATGATTTTCCATTTAATGCCCTTTCATTTAGTCGTAGAGTTTTCAGGAACAAATTAAAGTCACTAAGTGAAACATGTGTGTTTGCATAGTAATCTTGTACTTGTTATAGTTTTCTATTTTGTGGGATTTAGGGGGAATATGTTCATTAAGATAAAATTCCGTTTTTTCTTCTAGTAGTTGAGTGTGAATGTTATTCCTTTTTTTGTTCAATATATTTTTGGCGCAGTTTTAACAATTAGTTTTATAGAGGTTAGGGGTTGTGGTTTGGAGGGGTTCAAGTGCTTTATCTGGTTTCCTAGTAGGAATTGTCTTTTTCTGTAGATTTGGTGTAGTATAGGTACTCTTTAATAAATGGCACCTTAGGACAGTGCCTTCAGTCCTTCCTCTGGTTTTCTGATAAGCCTTTTATCTTCAGCTGCTTTTTTCCATCTTTCCTTTCTCATTAAGTTCCTGAGCACACATACCATGTGTGTTAGGATTCCTCTCTGATGCTTTCCCTCTGACTGGCATCTCTGGTCCTACACGTGTTCTCAGCCCCTTTCTTTGATTCTTTAGCTGCCAACACTTTGATCCAACTGATCTGAGACCTGTTTTTAGTAATTCCCTGCTTACGTGAGACTCCTTGCCTCTGGGAGTAAATCCTAGGTGATTTTATCTACATTCTGCCACTAGTAGTACTATCGCACTCTACTTGTTTTCCAAGTAATACCTGCTCAGTTCTGGGCCAGTTCAGAAGAAGACTCTGCCAATTTTGAATATTTCCGATCCCACGGTGTAAATGTTATTTAGATTTGTTGGTTTTTCTTTTTCTTAGTTATGCTATGGTGCAATTCAGGAGCAATTTCATTCGCCCTCCTTGTTGATATACATTATTTTTTAAAGGTATTTGGAGACAGAGTTATATGGCCATGTATGCACACACAAACACATTTGTACAAATATTTGGGTTGTATCATTTTTATCTGCACCTTGCTTGTTTTGCCATTTGTTAATATTTTATCCTGTGTTTTCATTTAACAATGATTATTAGTGCTACCTCATGCACACCTCATGCATACTGAAATATCATTTTGGCTACTCTTACAGTATCTCATTGAATATGTATTCCATTATTATACATATTTTAAATTATTGATCATAAATAGAAAGCTTGAAGCTTAAAATAGACCATGATGTGCTGTCACCAAATCTAAGGATCTCATATTTAGCTTTATAAGATTTTCTGTCAGAGAATGATGGTAAGGCAAAGAAGAAAGCATTTATGAAAGGTTTGTTTCCTATATTACCTGTTTCTAAACTTCTTGAAAGCAAAAATTAGCCACAGATTTTATTAAAACAGGACCATCTCTCCTGCCATTTTTACTTCAGTGTATTTTTCATGCAGCAGTGTTGCAGATAGGCATATTTTCCAAGAGCTACATTTAATTCTTGTCATGTGGTTCTGCCTGATTTTAATAGAAGTCCTTGGGGGAACAAACCCAAAACATGTTTTGAGCCTTTATTCAGAAATTGAATATTGAAATCCCATCATTACAAGCGAGTTGAGAGAATGTTACCTCTTTTTGGATGTGTTTCATGTGTTACCACTTTTCTTTAGGATATGTATACTTAAGTATTGACTGACTAGAAATTCTCTTCTTGAGCTGTTCAAGCAGATTTGGCTCTGAGCAATTCAAATATGGTTGGTGCTGATTGAAATGCTAATATTGTGGATATATTATGTTAAAGTATATTAAAATTAATTTCACCTGTTTATCTCTACTTTTGTTTAATGTACCTACTAGAAAATTTAACATTATATATGTAGCTCACTTTATGTTTTTATTGAATTGTGTTGCTGTAACCTTATTTTGGGCTACAGATAGATATTTGGATTCTTTCTGATGACCTCTTTGTGGAAAATCATCACAGTTTCTTGTTACATGTACAGATTGATAGATTTATTTCTTCTGAGCTGTTAGCCAGGAATATTTCTCCAATTCCTGGAAATGTAGTGTTAGGAAAGATTGCCAGAGGGTAGTGGTCTGTAGTATATAGTTGAAGAAAGAAGCCTTCAAAGCCATCCTTGACTTTCTAATATTCTGGATGACACTGAGCCTTCAGTGGCAGCATTTTTAGTGTTAATCTAACAAGAACTCTACCTATTGTGATACTTGTGTTTAATGGATCTGGTTTTCATTTTCAGTTCTATAATTTTATTTCTGTAAGCATTTATGCTGAGGTTGGTGCTCTATAATATTCACTGATCCACCAAGAATTCATGGAAAGAAGTGTAGGATATTGGAAACAACAAAGGTTTTGGACGCACACAGACCTAGATTTGAATTATTAGCTACATAAACTAGTAAATTATGCAGCAGTTCTCAGGCTCAACTTCTTATTTGTTAAGTGGTGCTGATATACAACTACTGTACTTAAATAAGGTAATGTTTTCAAGTATTTAGTATAGTATCAGATCCATATTAGGTGCACTTCATAGTTTTTGGGTTAGAAAGTTATGAAGGGCAGCCAAGGAATACTCTACCAGGAATTTCTTCTCCTATATACATACATATGAAGAACAAGTGGGTGTATGCATATACATAGGTAATGCTTTGGGGAAACTTTGCCTGTATGACTATTGGAGAAATGTGGCTCTGCCCAGTCTGTCTAGTACTCATGCTACAGGTTTGTCAGGCTTCATGTCAGCCCTGTACTCTATATTTCTGATGAATAGGAGACCTTTCCTTTCATTGGAAAATGGTTTTTTGTTTATATTCCCCAAAGAAGCTCATGCTATATTTATATATTTATGTCTTTACTGAGGTGAAACTGAAGTACAACAAATCACATATTTGAAGTGTATTGTATGCTAAACTTTGACATATGTATACACCCATGAAAGCAGCACTCCAAAGTAATGAGCAGATCCATCACCCATGATGATTTTCTCATGGCCCTTCATATAAAATGCATCTATCGCCCTTCCCAGTAGGAAGGGAGTAGAAGCAACACATTTTTATGCAGTAAGTCTCTGAGTAACATTGGGGTCTTTTTGGGGGAGAAACTTTGCTGCCATGTAGTTTAGGTTGACTTTAGTATATAGTTAAAAACATAAAGGTAGGAGTTTTTAATTCAAAGTTGTTTTTTCTTCTGCTCTACATTTGAAACTAAAGACCTTTCAAAAGAAAAGCTTTCCATCTAGGACAAGTTCATAAAACTACTAAAGGACTTGCAGTTTCTCTGTGTAATCATTTCAAAACAAAATTTTTTCAGCCACCAAAAGGATGCAGTCTTGACATATAAATAGAAAACAGATTGAGTTTTTGGCTGATATTACTGTACTGGTTTAAATGTTGGTTCGGTCAACTTCAGGCTTAGATTACAAGATTTGCAAATTAAAGGAAAACCAAAAGGGAAAGAACATCTGCATAGATTCTGACTTTGTGGAATTTTATACAGGCACGCTTACTCTACTTCTGGTGGAACAGGGCATGTGCACAGTGCATAAGCACTAGAAAGAGATCACTGTTCTGTTGTGCTTGTCCTAAAGATAAAATTGATGATGAAAATTAAGTAATTCATTATGAAGAACCATGACAGTTTCCAAATCAAATATTCCATAATTTTGGGGAAAATATTTTGTTGATATAGCTATATGATATTTAACCAGAATAAAATCCTGTTAAATGTCATTAGTTGTGTTACTTGATGATTTTCTTGAATCCAAGTATTGGGGTTTGAGAAAGGTATTGGTTTAACTAAGACTTAAATCTGTTTTAATCAAAGGCTATATTGATATAATTGACCGTAAATTACTACAAACTGCAGGGAGATGTAAGGAACCCTTACTTGCTTCTGGGTGAATCATCCCTTGTATGTATATGATTTAAAAATGTTTGCTTTAAAAAATGTTTGGTATAGATTACTTGTGCTGCTACTTCAAAGAAAGCTTTATTTTAATGTTTTTTCTCTTTTATTCTAACAAGGAACATGATAGTCTTTTTAAAATATATATATTTTTAAATTTTTATTTTATATATTTTTTAAAGATTTTATTTATTTATTTGACACACAGAGAGAGAGATCACAAGTAGGCAGAGAGGCAGGCAGAGAGAGAAACAGAGAGGAAGGGAAGCAGGCTCCCCGCTGAGTGGAGAGCCCGATGAGGGGCTCGATCCCAGGACCCTGGGATCATGACCCGAGCCGAAGGCAGAGGCTTTAACCCACTGAGCCACCCAGGCACCCCCATGATAGTCTTTTAAAAAAAGATTATTTATTTTAGTGCTAGAGAGGATGGTGGGGGACAGAGGGAGCGGGAGAGAATCCTACAGCAGACCCCCATTGAATGTGGAATTGGACAAGAGGGGCTTAGTCTCAAAACCCATGAGATCATGACCGGAGCTGAAACCAAGAGTCGGACACTTAACCAACTGAGCCTGCCAGGCACCCCTGTATTCTTTTAATATCATTTTTCGGATACTCTTACAGTATCTGGGCATACCCATTACTTGGGTAATCCAAGACAATGGTTTTGAACTGAAGGGAGGAAGAGGGGGTGATATTGATCCCCAGAGACACATGGCAGTGCCTGGAGACATTTTTGGTTATTACACTTTGAAGTGGGGAGGAGCTGGTGATATCTAGTGAGTAGAGTCAAAGATGCTGCCAAACATCATATTAGGTAGATCAGCTCCTGACAATAAAGAATTATCCAGCCTATGTCAATAAATAGGGTCAAGGTTGAAAAGTTCGCATCTTACGAAACAAAAATCTACATACCAATTGAGGTGGCATTCTAGCACAGAGAAAAAAAAATTCGTAAAGTAGTATAGTGACAAGAGATGTGTAAAAAATACTAGATCATGTGGTTAGATAATGTTGGACAGGGCAGTGTCATGTGTTCTTGATGGACATTTAGATAAATTTGATGTTTGGGCTATAGTGAATAGAGCTATGTGAACATTTGTGTCCACATGTATACATTTTTTGGTGTACATTTCTGTTTGGCATATATACCTGGGAGTGGGATTGCTAGATCATAAGTTGTGTTTTGTTAGATAGTACCATGCAGTTTTCTGAAGTGTTTTACTTTCCTACTGGTAGCCCATAAGGGTTCCAGCTGCAGTACTTCTTGTGAAAACTTGGCATTTGTAGTCTTCATTTTAGGCATTCTGATGGGTATACATTGGTATCACATGTGGTTTTGTTTGCATTTTGCTGATAGCTAATGAATTTGAATACTTTAACATGTATTTGTAAGCTATTTCAGTGTCCTCTGAAGTGCCTGTCCAAATCTTGTTCATTTTTCTTTTGCAGTACATGTCTCTTTCTTATTCTCTTTTTGGAGCCCTTTTAGCATGTATTCCCTGTCAGTGCTTTTATGATTGAATCATGTTTACCCCAAGGTAATGAAACTGATTCCAAAATGTACATGGGCATCAATACAGAGGTCCAAGATTAGTCAAGACAGTTTTGAAGAACAAAGTGGGTGGGGTTACACTACTTGCTATCAGCTTATGAAGCGGCAGTAAATAAGTTACATTGGCATAAGGAGAAGATTTAGTTTGGTTGAATACGTAGAGAATCCACAAACAGATTCACATACTTTTATGAAAAAGTTGGCAGTGCAGTACAGAGAGTATTCATGTATGGTTCATTTGGATATTCATATGGAAAATGAAGAATCATATTCTCTACCTTAATCCATGCAAAAATCAATTTATGAGGTATTATGGACCTTAATATCAGAGAAAAAACAATAGTATTTGAAGATAAAGGAATTATCTTCATGAGTTTAAAGTAGGCAGATATTCCCTAAACAGGGACTAAAATGCAAAAGATTTTTATCCTTTGTATTTTTTTGGTTTCAATATTATACAGAAAATTGCTTTATTTGGTGGCATACCACTTATATATGATAGCCTGTTGTGTAATGCACTGAAAAGCTAGGATTTCATTATCCCACAAACCTTTATTTAATGTCAGTATATGGAATTATTATCTAATGAGGACAATATAGTAGAATGTGCATCATTTCCTATGTTGATATACTGTGGATCATATAAGATTGTCTTAAAAATGGGGATTGGAAATCTTGGATTTGCTTTTTCTCCATTTGTAGTCCTTTAAAAGATTTCCTTTGTTTCTTAATTTCTCTTCCAGTATCCCAAGTATTGAACACCTTTGAATAGTATTTCTTTATGTTTGAGAAGTAGATCCAAATGTAATGGCACAAAGCAGGATACCGTTGTACAAGTCTGGTTGAAAAACTTACCTGAAAGATGGCAGAAATCCTTCCAGCTGTTCAGATCGTGAGAGGGAAAAAGGAGAAATAGGAAGTCCTGGCTAGCTAGTTACTCTGGGAGGCTTGCTAAGTGAAATGGTAGAGGAAAAAAAAAAATTTTTTTTTAATGCTTTAAAATCCTGGGCTTTGTTTTCTGTGCAGGATCATACAGAGGGCCACAGTTTTCTTGTTTATTTCTGAGTGTAAAGCTGTTAGTCATAACTTAGGATACTCTGAAGGGGATTTAGAAAGAGGGAAAAACTCCTTTTGGACTACTACTTTGCTGAAAAAACTTGAAAAAAAATTACAAACAACTTGAAGTATTGTTTTATGTTTATAAACAGATTATTGTTTAAAAATAAACTTTCTGGCCTCAAAAAGGAGTTGTCACAATCAATATAATATCTCAGAGGCAGGATTTTTTTTGTTTTTTTGAAGACTTCTGAGTGTGTTGTATCTTAATGTTAACTGATTTTTTTCCCTCGTTAGGCACAATTGTTTTAACAAGTGGTTTTTCTTGGCATTCAGTAATTTTATTAACATCTTGTTTTTCAAACCTGGTGTCTAAAGAAGGCCCCAGCAGTTACTGTGAGATAACTGGTATATTAATTAGTGCCTCGTGCTTGGGTGTGGGTGAATGTGCTAGTGGAGGGGAGTGCAGAGGGAGATGCACAGGAGCCAATACTTTGAGTGCCCCTTTGGAGTTACTATTAGTATTTCTAAACCTGTAAGTGCTGTAAGTGGTTTAAACATGTGGTAAACAAGTTCTATCACTTATTCAAATGTAACAGATACTGTTTCTCTCTGTGGAAACAATGAGATATAATGACTTTGTATGTTGTAAAGTAACATTTCCTCTTTCCTTTTAAACCTTGTTTCCTTAGAATCTTCTCATTTCGTTGAAAAAGTTCAAGAACACATTCTGAATGCATCTGTTTGTCAGTTTTGTCCATGCACCTTTCTCAAACACGGAAATAAAAGTTGTTTATGATGACCAGATAGCTGAGAACAGCTGCAGTGCATACTTCTGTGAGTCACTTGTCAAATGAAGCAGCAATATAGGAAAAATGGTAATGCACCTCTCCACTCTTACAGACAGAACCGCGGCGTTTGGGGCCGCTTTAAATTATTAAACATTAAATGCCGTGATGTTAATTAGAAGAGGAACAAACTCTACAAAGATAAATATGTTTTCAATATGATTCTTAGGGAGGGTACAGTAGAAACCAGTGAATAGAGAGGAAATTTATTTCTGGCAGGACTCTAGACATGGAACTGTGGCTGAACTTTTTACCCTAATTACCTCCTGCTAATGCCTGCAGCGGTCTGGAATCAAAGTGGTGCTTCGGGCCCTGGAAATTCTCTGATGTGGCAAACGTTTGTTGTGTGAGGAGGGTTTCTTAAGAAAAAGGAGAATATTGTGACAGGATTTTAAAAAAATTTCTCAGTTACCACCCACCTCACTTGTTGCCTACAAAAATAGAGTAATTGTTTGCATCTGTGTGTGCTTTTTTTCCCCTGTAAGAAATAACTGTTATAAATCAATGTGACATAGATCCAGTGAACTGAGGCTTGCCTGAGGTAGGGTTTTTTTTTTTTTTCTTTTTCTTTTTTAAAGTTTCTCCTTTATTTTAAAATCTAGGTTCAAATGTAAAGAAGTTATTTTTTTAGAAGTTATTTTTGATAAGAGAAAAAAACATTCTGCCCATTTTTTAAAGAGAATTTGGGTCTTTAAAGTATTTTTTCAAAGTGAAGTCTAACCACTTTCTTAGCATCGAACTGATAACTATTAAATTGCTTAATCCTGGAAGTTGAAATGGGAATTTCCAGTTTCTCTTTTTAACTCTCCATCTGACTGGGACCAGAATGTTTGAAATTTTTCTTTTCTTTTTTTTTTTTTTTTCCTAAAACTACATCATTCCATTAATCTGTCATACAATTTCTGGCTCCTTGTATATATTTTTGAAGTGAAAAGAGTAAGTTTTATGAAAACTACCTGCTTTTCATCCTTTGCTTTTAAAATCAGTGTTTCTCTACTATATGTAGGATAAATACATTGACCTTGCATTTTATGTGTTCTGAGACAATCCAAATTTCAATTATGAACATCTGTGTTAACTTGTAGCTCCAGCTCCAGCCCTTTACTAATCTAAAATACCTTGTAGATAATCCTTGAAAAACACTAGTTACACTGTTATTTTGTAATGCAAATAAATTCATGGTTTCACATGAGTAGAAATGTATTTTGGCAGTCTTTTAGTTAGGTATTGTATAGAAATAGCTTTAATTTATAAAGGTGGTATGTTATTGGTTTTCTTGATCCTGGGCAGTAAAGGTAATTTTTATTCCTCATAATGAAATCTAAAATTTCTTATAAGGCTGTGTCACAAATTCACATCTTGCTGTGGTTAAGCTGTGGTTACAGTTGCTCTAATACAACCTTAGTATTTTGTATATTGTATAGTTTTGCTCTGCATCTGTGACCATTCAGATAGTTTTATTTGTGAATTGTGAATGAGGGTTAGTTTTTTTGAATTACCAGTTTCAAAATTATGTTGTAAGTAATTTATTTTATTTTGTTTAGTACATATGTTTGTAAAAAATTTTTAATTAGTGGAAGGCAGTTATACATTTTCACTTTAATATATTGTTTTGAAATTATGATTATCCTCAGTATATGTATTTCACAAGTTTTGTTGTTTGTTTCCCTTTGATTTCCCTTCCCTCCCATTCCACCTATCTTTATAAGGATAGCCAAATAAGAAAAACATTTTTCTTCTAACTATACTATAAAAGTAATCTTTTACTGTAATAATACTATTAAAACTGGAGACCACTTATGTCTTAACCACATCTATATTTTTAGGCATTTAGTGCTGTTCAAATTTAATTTATACTTCATTATAAGGTAACTTTGCATATTATTATGAGAAGTATTTAAAATCTCATCTGCTTTTTGTCTCTCTCAGGGAAAAGAAATGACAACAATGTGGCTTTGTTACATATTATGGAATATAAAAACATTTAGCAAAACTGAGTGTAAATATTCCTTTCAACTTTCAAACGCACTCTGTGGTGTACAAGTAATGATTTTCTTGAACTTTGGAAGATTTAATTTAGAAGAATATGTTTAATTTTCCCCTAAAAAGTAAAAGAAATGCTCAGATTTTTGTTATAATTTCAAGTATTTAGAAGGCAAAACATAGAATAGATTTTACACATATCTTTTTCTAAAACATCTCGGGACATTTAGTTATTCTTTGATTTTGAGATAGATTTCATATAATCTATGAATTTTAGTTTTCCTACATTTCTCAAGGTGTCTCAAATGATGTGATGATTTATTGGCTTCCTTGACGTGTTTATATTGATTTCATGCACATTGATAAAGTCTGAGGGTAACCCTAGCATAGTAAAAGCAGATATACTGGGTGCCTGGGTGACTCAGTCATTAAGCGTCTGCCTTGCTCCTAGGGTCCTGGGATCAAGTCCCTTATTGGGCTCCTTGCTTGGCAGGAAGCCTGTTTCTCCCTCTCCCCCTCCCTCTGCTTGTGTTCCCTCTCTTGCTATGTCTCTCTCTGTCAAATAAATACATAAAAACCTTAAAAAAAAAAAAAGCAGCTATGCTTTTACACAGTATAGTGTATTTGGCCTCTGTGCTGGCTTCGCAGAAGTTAGTGTAATTAACATCTTTTTGTGAATTGAGCCACGCTTTAGGGTTCTCATTTCAGGTATCTCATATTTCTCAGTTAAGCTATGGTTATACATTAATGGTTGATATGCAACATGATTCTGTATATGCTTTGTTTATCATAACAGATAAGCAGTTATACTTTAGCTTGCTTATTAGGGAGGTAGATTCAAGCAGGATTTTGCTTTGTTTTGTTGGAGCATTATTGCTTCTACCATAAACAACACATACATTTTCCTTGATACAGTGTTTAGTTACCACTCAAAGTTTCATTATAATATTATGACTCAGAATTAACTATGTTTTTTTAGGGAACTTACTTATGATGTATTTCTTAATCATTAAATAAAATTTTAATTTTTAACTTCTTTTTTTGCCTCTGTTCTGTATCCCTCTGTCACTGGTTTCCCTTATTTTAGAGGAAAATGTCCATGGGAAGGAGAAAAATAGGAAGTTACAATTAAAGTTTCTTTCTTTTTTTTTTTTTTATTTGTTTATTTACAGCATAACAGTGTTCATTGTTTTGGCATCATACCCAGTGCTCCATGCAGTACGTGCCCTCCTCATTACCCACCACCTGGTCCCTCAACCTCCCAACCCCCCCACTCCCCCGCCGCCCCTTCATAACCCTCTAGTTGTTTTTCAGAGTCCATAGTCTCTCATGGTTCATCTCCCCTTCCAGTTTCCCTCAACTCCCTCTCCTCTCCATCTCCCCATGTCCTCCATGTTATTTGTTATGCTCCACAAATAAGTGAGACCATATGATACTTGACTCTCTCTGCTTGACTTATTTCGCTCAGCATAATTTCTTCCAGTCCCGTCCATGTTGCTACAAAAGTTGGGTATTCGTCCTTTCTGATGGAGGCATAATACTCCATTGTGTATATGGACCACATCTTCCTTATCCATTCATCCGTTGAAGGGCATCTTGGTTCTTTCCACAGTTTGGCGACCGTAGCCATTGCTGCAATAAACATTGGGGTACAAATGGCCCTTCTTTTCACTACATCTGTATCTTTGGGGTAAATACCCAGCAGTGCAATTGCAGGGTCATAGGGAAGCTCTATTCCTAATTTCTTCAGGAATCTCCACACTGTTCTCCAAAGTGGCTGCACTAACTTGCATTCCCACCAACAGTGTAAGAGGGTTCCTCTTTCTCCACATCCTCTCCAACACACGTTGTTTCCTGTCTTGCTAATTTTGGCCATTCTAACTGGTGTCAGGTGGTATCTCAATGTGGTTTTAATTTGAATCTCCCTGATGGCTAGTGATGATGAACATTTTTTCATGTGTCTGATAGCCATTTGTATGTCTTCGTTGGAGAAGTGTCTGTTCATATCTTCTGCCCATTTTTTGATATGATTATCTGTTTTGTGTGTGTTGAGTTTGAGAAGTTCTTTATAGATCCTGGATATCAACCTTTTGTCTGTACTGTCATTTGCAAATATCTTCTCCCATTCCGTGGGTTGCCTCTTTGTTTTGTTGACTGTTTCCTTTGCTGTGCAGAAGCTTTTGATCTTGAGGAAGTCCCAAAAGTTCATTTTTGCTTTTGTTTCCTTGGCCTTTGGAGACATATCTTGAAAAAAGTTGCTGTGGCTGATATCGAAGAGGTTACTGCCTACGTTCTCCTCTAGGATTCTGATAGATTCCTGTCTCACGTTGAGGTCTTTTATCCATTTCGAGTTTATCTTTGTGTACGGTGTAAGAGAATGGTCGAGTTTCATTCTTCTACATATCGCTGTCCAGTTTTCCCAGCACCATTTATTGAAGAGATTGTCTTTTTTCCATTGAATATTTTTTCCTGTTTTGTCGAAGATTATTTGACCATAGAGTTGAGGGTCCATATCTGGGCTCTCCACTCTGTTCCACTGGTCTATGTGTCTGTTTTTATGCCAGTACCACGCTGTCTTGGTGATCACAGCTTTGTAGTAAAGCTTGAAATCGGGTAACGTGATGCCGCCAGTTTTGTTTTTGTTTTTCAACATTTCCTTAGCAATTCGGGGTCTCTTCTGGCTCCATACAAATTTTAGGATTATTTGCTCCAGCTCTTTGAAAAATATCGGTGGAATTTTGATCGGAATGGCATTAAAAGTATAGATTGCTCTAGGCAGTATAGACATTTTAACAATGTTTATTCTTCCAATCCAAGAGCATGGAACAGTCTTCCATCTTTTTGTGTCTTCTTCAATTTCTTTCATGAGTGTTCTGTAGTTCCTCGAGTATAGGTCCTTTACTTCTTTGGTTAGGTTTATGCCCAGGTATCTTATGGTTCTTGGTGCTATAGTAAATGGAATCGATTCTCTAATTTCCCTTTCTGTATTTTCATTGTTGGTGTATAAAAAAGCCACTGATTTCTGTACATTGACTTTGTATCCTGCCACGTTACTGAATTGCTGTATGAGTTCTAGTAGTTTGGGGGTGGAGTCTTTGGGGTTTTCCATATAAAGAATCATGTCATCTGCGAAGAGAGAGAGTTTGACTTCTTCCTTGCCAATTTGGATACCTTTTATTTTTCTTTGTTGTCTGATTGCTGTTGCTAGGACTTCTAATACTATGTTGAACAAGAGTGGTGAGAGTGGGCATCCTTGTCGTGTTCCTGATCTCAACGGGAAGGCTGCAAGCTTTTTCCCATTGAGGATGATATTTGCTGTGGGTCTTTCATAGATAGATTTTATGAAGTTCAGGAATGTTCCCTCTATCCCTATACTTTGAAGCGTTTTCATCAGGAACGGATGCTGGATTTTGTCAAATGCTTTTTCTGCATCAATTGAGAGGACCATGTGGTTCTTCTCTCTTCTCTTATTGATGTGTTCTATCACACTGATTGATTTGCGAATGTTGAACCAACCTTGCAACCCAGGGATGAATCCCACCTGGTCATGGTGGATAATCTTTTTAATGTGCTGCTGGATCCTGTTTGCTAGGATCTTGTTGAGAATCTTTGCATCCATATTCATCAGTGATATTGGTCTGAAATTCTCTTTTTTGGTAGGGTCTTTGCCTGGTTTGGGGATCAGGGTAATGCTGGCTTCATAAAAAGAGTCTGGAAGTTTTCCTTCTGCTTCAATTTTTTGGAACAGCTTCAGGAGAATTGGTGTTATTTCTTCTTTGAAAGTTTGGTAGAATTCCCCAGGGAATCCGTCAGGTCCTGGGCTCTTGTTTTTTGGGAGGTTTTTGATCACTGCTTCAATCTCATTGCTAGATATCGGTCTATTCAGGTTGTCAATTTCTTCCTGGTTCAATTTTGGGAGTTTGTAGCTTTCCAGGAATGCATCCATTTCATCTAGGTTGCTTAGCTTATTGGCATATAACTGTTGGTAATAATTTCTGATGATTGTTTCTATTTCCTTGGTGTTAGTTGTGATCTCTCCCTTTTCATTCATAATTTTATTAATTTGGGCTTTCTCTCTTTTCTTTTGGATTAGTGTGGCCAATGGTTTATCGATCTTATTGATTCTTTCAAAAAACCAGCTTCTAGTTTCATTGATACGTTCTACTGTATCTCTCGTTTCTACCTCATTGATCTCTGCTCTAATCTTGATTATTTCCCTTCTTGCATGTGGAGTTGGTTTGATTTGTTGTTCATTCTCCAGTTCTTTAAGGTGTAGAGACAGCTGGTGTATTCTGGATTTTTCAATGTTTTTGAGGGAGGCTTGGATGGCTATGTATTTCCCCCTTAGAACCGCCTTTGCTGTATCCCATAGGTTTTGGACCGAGGTGTCTTCATTCTCATTGGTTTCCATGAATTGTTTAAGTTCGTCTTTGATCTCCTGGTTGATCCAAGCATTCTTAAGCAAGGTGGTCTTTAGCTTCCAGGTGTTTGAGTTCCTTCTGAACTTTTCCTTGTGATTGAGCTCCAGTTTCAAAGCATTGTGATCGGAGAATATGCAGGGAATAATGTCAGTCTTTTGGTATCGGTTGAGTCCTGCTTTGTGACCCAGTATGTGGTCTATTCTGGAGAAGGTTCCATGTGCACTTGAGAAGAATGAGTATTCTGTTGTTTTAGGGTGGAATGTTCTATATACGTCGATGAGGTCCATCTGGTCCAATGTTTCATTCAATGCTCTTATTTCTTTATTAACAATTAAAGTTTCTAATAGACTCACTGAGTTAATATGTCTTCCAAATTTATAAAATTGTGAGCAATTTATTAATTTTTCTTATCAATAAAAACTCATTTTTTTCATAAGTAATTACAAAGTGAGATTTTAATATCCTGAACTATTAATTTCAAGATGACTGTATAATACTTAGACTATAAGTGTGGCTAATTATGATATTTATGGTGTGAATACTGGAGACAGATTTGTTTCCTTTTGGGTTTTGGAAGCATACTGATAAAAGCAAGGTTGCAGCTTTCAGTCTTTGTTATCTTTGTTCTCTTCTGTGTCTATAAGTCACTTTTCTAATCAACCAGTAAATGAATATCAGCACCTTAAAATGTTAGCTATTTAGTATTTGAAATCTTTGCTGTTGATAGAAACATTTCCATGGTATTTTTATTGCTGAATATTAAGAACTTTTTGAGGAACAAAATAAATGCTTAAAAGCTTTCCTTTATAAAATTTTAACCTGCATCACAGGATCACTATAATGGTTAAAATTAAATAATACATGTCATGTCTTTATAACAATAGCTAGTATTTGTCAAATGCACAGTAATCAGAATTACAGAGCTGCCACTGATATGGAAGTTATTATCAGAAAAGTAAATTCACAAAAGGTAGAATGTCAAACATTTTCGTATCTTTATTTTAGAAATGGAATTTTACCAAATATCTCTCTCTTGAATTTCTTTAGTTTTTACTTTTTCTTAAATAGATTTTATTTTTTAGAGCAGTTTTAGACTTAGAGCAAATTTTAACTGAGGGTAGGTACAGAGATTTCTCCTATACACACTTTCTACACATGCATAACTTCCCCAATTATCAACACCCTTCACCAGAGTGGAACATTTGTTACACTTGATGAACCTACATTGACATATAATTACCTGAAGTTCATAGTTTACATTAGGTTTTAGTTCAGGTATTGTATGTTCTGTGGTTTTGGACAAATGTATGATGATATGTATCATCATTATAGTATTGTATAGAATAATTAATTGATAATAAGTTAATATTAATTAGTTTTCTTAATTCCTTTTTTAAAGTAAGCTAGTTTCTTTTTGTCTTTTTGAAAGATTTTATTTGACAGAAAGCACAAGCAGAGGGAACAGCAGGCAGAGGGAGAGGCAGAATCAGGTGCCTGCTGAGCAGAGAGCCCAATGTAAGGCTCGATCCCAGGACCCCTGGGATTGTGACCTGAGCTGAAGGCAGCTGCTTAACCGACTGAGCTGCCCAGGTGTCCCAGTTTTTTTTAATTCTTAATTGATTCTTTTAGAAATAGTACTGTGTTCAACATATAACAATAAGCAAGATGTAGTTTCTGCAAAACTTATAGTTCTTTTGCATGAAAGGGCTGATATGTCTATGAAATCTACAGACGACATTAACTTTGTTTAGTCCCTTTGCATTCCTTCATTAAGAATGTTTTAATACCTCTTAAGTGATTTAAAAACATGGAAAATATTCTGGGAGAATTAGTGGGCAGTTATTTTCCTCATTTGTTAGAATAAACTAATTATATGTTTAAAATTCTATAATTGGGGTGCCTGGGTGGCTCAGTCGGTTAAATGTCTGTCTTTGGCTCAGGTAATGATTCCAGGGTTGTAGGATCGAGCCTCACATCAGGCTCCCTGCTCAGCAGAGAGCTTGCTTCTCCCTTGGCCTTCTGCTCTGTTTGTATTCTCTCTCTTTGTCAGATAGACAAATAAATAAAATCTTAAAATACTGTTGCTGTCCTTGGAAATGTTGCAGATAATAATATGAATCATTAATGTTATTTATAAATATCTTACATGTGTATTATGAATTATCATACATCATTTTAAGCATTATATAATGGTATATGATAGCTTTGAAATAAAATGCTTCCTGTGTGTTAGGGTTTTAGTTTATAATCTCTACAGAATTATATACTACTTCATATTAGGTCAGGTTATGTAGTAAAGTCATAAAATATGTTTTGCTTGAAAAATGTTTTGCTTGTACCTAATTAGTCTAATTAAAACCTGTTAAGTTTTAAAATGTCCTGTTTTGTATTAATATTGTTGAGTTATGTATGGGGGGCAGGTCCCTAGATTTGAAACTTAGGAGAGGTATTTGACAGGCTTATAAACTTGTATTTTGTGTTTTTGGGAAATGAGACTAGATAACTTCCTGGAAACTTGGAGGATTTTGTTCTTTTCTCAAGTGATTACACTTTAACCCTGTTTTCATTTTATGTAATGGAAATCTTACCTTTTCTTTTTTAGCAAATGCCAGAAAAGTTGAACTATTTAGATTTGAATGGTAAAACTCGTATTAGTGTATGTATTTAATAAATAGATATAACAAAAGATGGCGAACTAGCTGTTATAAAAACTCATAACTTAAGCCCCTTTCATATTTAGCAGATTACCAAACCTGTTCTCTTTAAATTCCAGTTAACATACAGTGTAGTATTAGTTTCAGGTGTACAATATAGTGATCTCAGGTGTACAGTATAGTGATTCAACATTTCCATACAGAACCCAGTGCTCATCACAATTGCACTCTTTAATCCCCATCACCTATTTATTTTCCTAGAACTTTAATCCAGTCTATTTGGAATTGTCTTAGACTCTTTCTCCTCTGCCTCTAAACTTACTTACCTATGTCTATATTGCAAAGGAATCCCTGCTTATTACATCTCTGTAAGGTGTCTGATCACCTAACATTTATTACTCCAGGATAATAAACAATACTATGAACAACTTTATCTTTGAAAACTTACGTGAAATGGGGTGCCTGGGTGGCTCAGTGGGTTAAGCCTCTGCCTTCCGCTCAGATCGTGTTCTCAGGGTCCTGGGATCAAGCCCACGTCAGGCTTCCCCTTCTCTCTCTGCCTGCCTCTCTGCCTGCTTGTGATCTCTCTCTGTGTGTCAAATAAATAAATAAAATCTTTAAAAAAAAAAAAAGTTATAGGGGGCGCCTGGGTGGCTCAGTGGGCTAAAGCCTCTGCCTTCGGCTCAGGTCATGATCCCAGGGTTCTGGGATCGAGCCCCCACATCGGGCTGTCTGCTCTGCGGACAGCCTGCTTCCTCCTCTCTCTCTCTGCCTGCCTCTCTGCCTACTTGTGATTTCTCTCTGTCAAATAAATAAATAAAATCTTAAAAAAAAAAAGTTACAGTAAGTTGGGGCACCTGGGTGGCTCAATGGTTTAAAGCCTCTACCTTCAGCTCAGGTCATGATCTCAGGGTCCTGGGATCGAGCCCCACATCAGGCTCTCTGCTCAGCAGGGAGCCTGCTTCCTCCTCTCTCCCTCTTTGCCTACCTCTCTTCCTACTTGTGATCTTTGGCTGTCAAATAAATAAATAAAATCTTTAAAAAAAGAAGTTATGTAAGTGAAGAACAATCAGTAGATTATGTTGCTATGAAGCAGTTGATAACTGTAAGCAAACATTTTACAATTATTTTTTATAATTTAATAAACTAACTTTCTCTCTGAAGGGAGAGCACAAACCAGAAATATAAGAATCCAGGGAAGACAGGGTGAGATAATAGAAGGGAAAGAAAGAGAAAGAAAAAACCTCCACAAATTTATCACAGGATTGATGGAGAAATTGGAAGGTACAGAAGGGACAATAGATAGAAAACTGAATAAAATGGGAGCTAGAGGAAAATGGAAGGAAAATTAGAATATAGCATGGTTCCCAAATAAGAAAAGCAAAATAATACAGTGAATGAAATGTCAACTATCAGAATGGTGAGTCCCACAATATATCATTGTACAATTCTTATATTTCAGGAACTCAGGCTCACCTCATATTCCCCTACAGTGACGGAAGCAAATAATATAAGACCTTGAGAAAGACTGTAAAGCAGCTCAGTTACATTAGAATAAAAAACTGTAAATCAGTTGTCAGTAAAGTTTTTCTTTTTTGCCATATACAAAATGTTTTCAACTTGGTGGAGTATAGTCACTGTGACAACTACTGAACTCAGCCTTAGAAGATAAATAAGTAAATAAATGGGTGTAGCTGTGTTCCAGTGAAACTAGCAGTAGGGGTTGGATTTGGGACATAGCTTGTTGACCTCTACTCCACACTAAAATTTTTGAAAAATTTTTCTAAATAAAATTTTAACTGCTATGTTTATGGTTTTATTTTTTTATTAAAAAATTTTTTAAGGCTTTTATTTATTTATTTGACAGAGAGAGACCAGCAAGAGAGGGAATACAAGCAGGAGGAGGGCGAGAGGGAGAAGCAGGCCTCCTGCTGAGCAGGAGCTCGATCCCAGGACCTTGGGATCATGACCTGAGCCGAAGGCAGATGCTTAACCGACCCAGCCACCCAGGCACCCTATTTTATTTTATTTTTTTAAAGGTTTTATTTATTTGTCAGAGAAAGAGAATGAGCAGTGGGAGGGGTAGAGGGAGAGGGAGATGCAGACTACCTGCTGAGCGGGGAGTCTGCAGAGGGGCTCCATCCCAGGACCCTCGGATCATGACCTGGCTGAATGCACATGCTTAACTGACTGAGCCACCCGGCACCCGGATAGAAACTTATTTTAAAAAATACAGTGTATTATGCCTTAGGCTGCCTCCTAATGGCATGTGAGATGAAGATTGAAGAACATCAGATTCTAACCCTAATTCTAACATTACCTCGTGTTTTCATGTGGAGATACTACTCTTTTCTGCATGATTATCTCCCCATGTAAAAGCATTGTTAATATAACTCTCTTAACTTACAGGAGTATTAGAAGTTTTAATTAGCCAGTGTTTCTTTAGCACTTTACAGAAGAAAAATTGTATTATTAACTACGCTAATCACAAATTTAGCTTTTAATATAGTAAGTTTCCATTTCTTTGCTTTTCTTTTTAATTACTTAATAAAAAACGTGACCCAACTGGCTTTTGTTCTTTAGGAGCTGAATAAGAATACAAATAATGTAATACTATCAAAAATTTTCCTCTTATATTTAAAGGATTAGATTCAGTAACACATGTTGAAGGTTGTGCAGCTTTTTCCCATTTAAAAATAAGTGTTTCCATGCTTCTTGCAATTTGTGGTAGATTTAAAATGTCTTTGCTATTTTGTGTTTCACTTTATACATGCACATTTTTGGAAAATGTCACTTTCTCAAATACTTTGCTCCGCTTTTCCTAATTTTGGTTCAATCTGTTAAATATCATGAATAGAAATAATAAAAGTCTTTGTAAAAGAAAAATGGTATTAGTGTTTAGAATTTTCAAATCATAAAAGCCATATTTCACATTGCTTAAACATGATGCTCATGGTATTATATTACAAAAAAAGATTTTGAAAACATTGTCCATGGTAAGAAATGGCTATGATTCTAATAAAATACATGAAAACAAACAAAAAACATATTGTTATAAAAATTGAAAGTAGATTCTGAGACTCAAAATTTAAGAGGCTAACTATAGGAAACAAACTGAACGTTGTTGGAGGGGAGGTGGGTGAATGATGGGGTAATTGAGTGGTGGGCATTAAGGAAGGCACTTGATATAATGAGCACTGGGTGTTATATGCAACTGAGGAATCACTAAATTCTACACCTGAAACTAATAATACACTATATGTTAACTAAATTGAATTTAAATAAATTTAAAGCTAAAAATATTTTTGATAGAAATTTATAAATTTGAGCTTAGGAGCTTAATACTGTATTGTTTGTTTAGGTAGTCTTTAAGTTTCAGAGATAAAGTGTAAGGTCATGATGTCATAATTTGTTCCCACATTATTACAAAAATGCTAAAGTAGTCAACATCCTACTAAATCGTCACAAAAAAAGCCCGAGATACCTAGGTCATTCCTCATTTTCTAGATGGTAATAACCTCATTTTGACATGGGAAGGTATTATTGATTCTTCCATGGAAAGATGTACTTCAATAGGAGGACTTAACTGTACAGACCTAAAAATCTTATTTAATTTCTGTTCTTTGACCAATTCATGCTCCTTTAATGGTTCATTTGGCCAACTTCACTGTTGGCTTTTTTTCCTTATGTAGTAATTTTTGAATCTGAAACAAATGTCAGAATGTTTCCCCATGTTTATAACATGTATAGTATTATTTGTATATAAAAATTCCGAGGTGTAAAGGGATGAGAGTTCTGATGATCATTCAACCAAAGGATATGGTTATATACATTTGGCCAAATGTTCTAACTGTACAACCTCAATTTATTAAGAACAATTTATTGATATAACCTCAGAAAATTAAAATAGCTTTTCAATTAAAAGTGCTTAATGTGGGGCATCTTTGGCTTAGGTCATGGTCTCAAGGTCCTGGGATCGAGCCCCGCATCGGGCTTTCTGCTCAGTGGGGAGCCTGCTTCCCCCTTTCTCTCTGCCAGCTTCTCTGCCTACTTGTGATCTCTCTCTCTCTCAAATAAATAAATAAAATCTTTTAAAACAAAGTGCTTAATGCTCAGTAGTTTTCCAGTTTTGTTATTTTGGAAACTGTCTCTGTTGTCTTAATAAAAAATAAATTAGGATACCAACAATGATAGTGTAACAGAAGAACCTGAGAAATGGAAGTCCACTCAGATTTGTTTCAGAATAGTTTATATTGGAAAATTTTTAAAAATATTGAAATATATATTGGTTTAGCATAATTATTCATTATACTTTAAGAAACTAATAAGCTAGTAGTCAGTAAATCATAACTCTAGATACATTGCTGAAATTTAATTTTCAAATACAGTAAGTGAAAAGACAACCTGATGTTATTTTGAAGTACAATGAATGGCAGAAGGATTTAAACTTTTATATTTCCATTAAAATTCCTACCGGTGGTTTTTTTTTTTAAAGTTTTTATTTAAATTCCAGTTAGGAAAAAAAAAATCCTACTGCTTTTTGATTGGGATTGTACTATATCTAAAGGTTATTGTGTGCAAAAGAGGGAGAATGCCTGTATTGGTTATCTGTTGCTGTGTAAGAAATTATGACAGACTTAATGTCTTAAGGCAGCAGACATTTAGATACAACACCCAGTGCTCATCAGAAGTGCACTCTTTAATCCTCATCACCTATTTAATCCATCCCTCCAACCCACCTCCCTTTTTGATTGCAGTGGAATTTCAGTTTATTGGTAGTGGTCAGCCATACTGTCCATGCTACTTTATAACATATCGTATGTAGTGGTATTGGCCCCTATTACTCTGGTGCTAACTTCTGGGGCCAAGATGCCCCTTGCCTGTACGGTGATAGAAAATAGAAAGTGTGCTAATGCAATTTTTCAACTTTCTATTTAGGAATCTGACTGTAGCTAGTTCTAAGCCCCTTTCCCTCTACTTCCCAATATTCCATATACTCTTGGAATAGGGTTTCTCTGTGACTTCTCATGGTGGGACATAGTTCCTTCCTCCACTTCTCTGTTTTTTTATTGAGATGTAGTATCCTCTCCATCTTTTTTATTCCTACTCTGGTGTTCATTTCCTAAGCTCTTTTCTTTTATATCCTCGCATTCTGCCATTGTATTGAAAATAAATTCCTCTATATCTACAGCCTGGCTTTCTTTCAGAAGACAAAATTTCTCAATAATACTCCCTTAATTAGATTTTTGTATTCTCATAGTTTTGTTAATTTTTATGTGTTTTTTTGATTACTTTGTTTTATGTAACATTCATTTTTTAAAAAGACTTTATTTATTTATTTGACCGACAGAGATCATAAGTTGGCGGGATGGGGGTGGGGGGAAGCGGGCTCCGCGCTGAGCAGAGAGCCCAACTCGGGGCTCTATCCCAGCACCCTGGAACCATGACCCGAGCCGAAAGCAGAGGCTCCAACCCACTGAGCCACACAGGCACCCTATGTAGTATTCATTTTTTAAAAATTGGCTTAAAACATATAATTCCTCTTTCTGTGGTGTTTGATCATTGTTCAGTGAAGTTAAGAGGAGAACCCATCTCCATACTCCAGACGAGATGTACTCTTTTGCTCTTCTCTCTACACTCTTAGTCACACTGCTGTTATATACCTTGTGACCATCATGACAGATTGTGCCCTTTGTATAGATTCACATTAGTCATCAGAAGAAACCAGTACTCCCAGATCATTTCTAATTTTTCCTCTCTAATCCTCATAAGACTTTCCTCCCCTGCACTTCCTCTTCTAACCTCCTGTGTTTTTCTTTATTCATACTATTCATCTATATTTATCATTTGGTTTATTTCACTTATTTATGTGTTTATATTTGTCTTCATCTACTAGAATATGCTCAATAAAGGAAAGAACTTTGGCCCGTTTTGTTCAGATTGGCTAGCACAGAGATAACGAATTAAATTTGTCAAGTGAATTCATTATTACAAATAAAAGGCAATGATTCTCTTTCATCATTCTGAGAATGAAACCCAATTTTGACACTTTTTTTGTTCATTGTTTACTTCCATCTTGCTCTAAAAATTTAATGATCTTTAACCATTTTAAATGGGTGATATATGTAGTGTTAGGATATACTACTATCACCTATAATCCTCTATTCTCTGGATATAGTTCATTTTTTCCTTTTTTTGTTTTCCTTTTCAAGGTGCTGTAGTATATCTCTATATGGATACAGTTTAATACTTTATACCTATCCATAAGTTGCTTGACCTTATGTTAGATACCTTCTCTGATCATAAAAGGGGAGGGCCTTTGTAGTAAAGAGCATGGCCTTTTAAGACCGCTGACTACTCATGGAATGATTAGTAGGTCATTTCTTATTAAGTTGATTATAGCTGGCAGATCCTTTAATTGACCTGATGGGTAAAGTATTATGGTATTTCAAAGAAAGAAGCAAGCATTGTAGTCAGTCTGAAGAATTTTGGAGATACAGGTGTGTAGAGATGGGAATGAAAGAGAGCCAAGTAGATAGAGACCATGAGTAAAAAAGGCACTAATGGTACATGAGCTGGAGTACAAGTTGAAAGAAGAAGACTGTCGAGTAAATATTAAAAAAAAAAAAATTGAATCAGTATCATAGAGGGTGTTACTTGCTTAGATGAAAGGTTGAACTTTATGACAGTGGGGTGTCTTTGATAGTGTCTGAAAAAGGAATAAATGATTAGAGATATTGTTTAGGAAGATTACTATGGCAAAGTAGATAGATTTTTAGGTTGGTAACCTTTGAGTGTGATACAATGAAATAGATCACAAACCCCATGCTATAGTCCCTAACTTTGGGCACTGCTCATTACACTCTATTTCTGAACATCTTGTTTTTCCTTCATCCACTCTGATTACTCCTCCAAAAAAATTTTTGATGGTATTGATGGATACTATGTTCTAGGCACATGGCGAAGGCACGAAAAATGAATGGTATGTTGTTGTTAGTGGCTTGAACAAGATTACAGTCTATTGGAGATCTGAAAATAATGTTAATAAGCATAAAAATATTGTAATATTTTTGAACTGTCATTGTTTCCCAAGGTTCTGTCCTCTGTTCTATTCTCTAGGTTAAGTTTTCCCTTTCTACTTATTTATCAGCTTTTTCTGTCAATATGGTTGAATAGATAACACACAGATGCCCCCACCCACTGTCTTGTTCAATAATATTACTGTGTTTCCTAGACCAGGTAATGGTGTGTTATCTATCATTATTGTATCAAGCAGAGTATTTTCACTGCCCTAAAAATCCTCTATGTTCTGCCTATTCATCCCTTCCTAAATTCTGGCAAGCACTGATCTTTTTACTGTCTCCATATAAATTTGCCTTTTCCAGAATGTCATATAATTGGAACTTCATTCTTTTTTAAGGCCAAAAGTATTGTATGTGTAGACCACAATTTGTTTATGCTTTCATCAGTTAAAGAATGTGTACACAACCAATGCATTTCCTGGAGAATACATCCCCACTGTCTTTGACAACTACGCTGCGAATGTTATGGTGGATGGAAAACCGGTGAACTTGGGCTTATGGGATAGAGCTGGACAAGAAGATTATGACCGATTACGTCCCTTATCCTATCCGCAAACAGATGTATCCTTAATTTGCTTTTCTCTTGTGAGTCCTGCATCATTTGAAAATGTTCGAGCAAAGTGGTACCCTGAAGTGCGACACCACTGTCCCAACACCCCCATCATCTTGGTGGGGACTAAACTTGATCTCAGGGACGACAAAGACACGATCGAGAAGCTGAAGGAAAAGAAGCTGACTCCCATCACCTACCCGCAGGGTCTGGCCATGGCTAAGGAGATCGGTGCCGTAAAATACCTGGAGTGCTCAGCGCTCACGCAGCGAGGCCTCAAGACAGTGTTTGACGAAGCCATCCGAGCGGTTCTCTGCCCCCCTCCCGTCAAGAAGAGGAAGAGAAAATGCCTGCTGTTGTTGTAAATGTCTGCCTGCTCCCCCACCCCCGCCTGGTCCCCCTCGGAACCTTTGTACGCTTTGCTCAAAAATGGTGGAGCCTTCGCACTCAATGCCAAGTTTTTGTTACAGATTAGTTTTTCCATAAAACCATTTTGAACCAAAAAAAAAACAAACCCAAACTTTGTTGTGGTTATGAATAATGCTAATATGAATGTTCACGTATATGTTTTTTTGTGGACATATGCTTTCATGTCTCATGGATATACACCTAGGAATGGAATTACTGGGTCAGATGGTAGTTCTGTGTCTAGCATTTTGAAGAGCCATCAAACTATTTTCCACAGGGGCTGCACCATTTGACATTCCCACCAGCATTGGACCAGGGTTCCACCCTACATCCTTGCCAATGCTTGTTTTTTTTCAGTTGTTTTTTTACGATCAAACTAGTGGGTGGGAAGTGGTATCTCGTTGTGGTTTTGATTTGCATTTCCCTAATAACTAATGATGTTAAGCATCTTTTCATATGTTTGCCGGCCATATCTCTGTCTTCTTTGGAGAAATGTCTAATTTTATCCTTGTCCTTTTGTAAGTATGGGTTGTTTGTCTTTTTATTGAATAGTAAGAGTTCAGTATATTCTGGGTACTTGGCTCTTATCTGATCTCTGATTTGCAAATATTGTCTCATATTTTTTAGGTTGTCTTTTCACATTCTTTTTAACTGATTCATCAGTTGCATATAGCACCCCGTTTTCATTATATCACGTGCCCTCCTTAATGCCCATCACCCAAATATTCCAATCTCCCACTCACCTCAGCCCCAGCAGCCCTCAGTTTGTTCCTTAAAGAGTCCTTTTGGTTTACCTCTCTCTCTGTGTTTATCTTATTTTTCCTTTCCTGGCCCTGTGTTCTCTGTTTTGTTTCTTAAATTCCACAGACGAGTGAAATCATATAGTATTTGTCTTTCTCTGACTGACTTATTTCACTTAGCATAACACACTCTAGTTCCATCTTGTCATTGCAAATGGCAAGATTTCATTCTTTTTGATGGCTGAGTAATATTCCATTGTATGTATATAGCTATATCTATATATATCTAGCAAATCTTCTTTATTCGTTCATTCATCAGTGGATATCTGGGCTCTTTCCATATTTTGGCAATTGTGTGGACATTGCTACTATAAACATTGAGGTGCATGTGCCCCTTCAAATCACCGTTTTTGTGTCCTTTGGATAAATACCTAGTAGTGCAGTTGTTGGGTTGTAGGGTAGTTCTATTTTTAACTTTTTGAGGAACCTCCTTACTGTTTTCCAGAGTGGCTGTACCAGTTTGCCTTGCCACCAACAGCGAAAGAGGGCTGCCTTTTCTCTGCATCCTCACTAACATTTGTTTCCTGACTTGTTAATTTTCGGCATTCTTACCAGTGTGAGGTGCTATCTCGTTGTGGTTTTGATTGGCATTTCCCTTGATACCAAGTGATGTTGAGCAATTTTTTCATGTGTCTTTTAGTCATTTGTAAATCTATGGAGAAGTGTCTCTTCATGTGTTCTGCCCATTTCTTGACTGGATTCTTTGCTTTTTGGGTGTTGAGTTTAATAACTTCTTTATAGATTTTAGATACTACCCCTTTATCTGATAAATCATTTACAAATATCTTCTCTCAGTGTTTTCACTTTCTTGATAATGTCCTTTTTAAAAAAAATATTTATTTGAGAAAGAAAGAGAGAGTGAATGGGAGAGGGGGCAGCGGGAGAGGGAGAAGCAGACACAGACACCGCCCTCCCCCCACCCCTCCCTCCTCCCTTCTACCCGCTGATCAGAGAGGCAGGGCTTGATCCTAAGATCCTGAGTTCATGACTGAGCTGAAGGCAGATGCTTTAACCAGCTGAGCCACCCAGGTGCCCCTGATAATGTCCTTGGATGCACAGATTTTTCAGTGTTGATGTAAACCAATTTATGTATTTTTTTCTTTTGTTGCTTCTGCTTTTGGTATCATATTTAAGAATATTGCCAAATCCAAGGTCCTGCAGATTTATCTCTATATTTCCTTAAAAGTTTTATAGTTTTAGATCTTATATTTAGGTCTTTAATCCATTTTGAGTTAATTTTTATTTATGATATAAGATAGGGGTCCAACCTAATTCTTTTGCATGTAGACTTTCAGTTTACCGAGAACCACTTCTTTTTTTTTTTTCCATTTTATTTATTTTTTCAGCGTAACAGTATTCATTCTTTTTGCACAACACCCAGTGCTCCATGCAAAACGTGCCCTCCCCATTACCCACCACCTGTTCCCCCAACCTCCTACCCCTGACCCTTCAAAACCCTCAGGTTGTTTTTCAGAGTCCATAGTCTCTTATGGTTCGCCTCCCCTCCCCAATGTCCATAGCCCGCTCCCCTTCTTAAAGATACTATCTTTTTCCTCCATTGAATAGATTTGGCACTTTTTTTGAAAACTAACTGATACTAGAATCGGAATTCTGTTCTATTGGTTTATATATCTGATGTTATGTCAGTATCACAGTGTTTTGATTAAAATCTCTTTATTGTAAGTTTTGCATTTGGGAAATGTGAGTTTTCCAGGTTTGTTCTTTTTCAGTACTGTGTGGCTGTTTGGGGCCACTTGCAATTCAATTTGCTTTTAGGTTTGCTTTTCATTTCTGCAAAAAGGGGCAGAAATTGGAATTTTGATAGATATTGCATTGCTCTTGTTAATGAAACTGCTTTCTTAATTTCTCTTTTGGATTGATAATTGCTGTTTTATATGTGTTGATCTTGGATCTTGCAACATTCTGGAATTTATCATTTCTAGTATTGTGGATTCTTTGAGATTTTTTATATATTGAATCATGTTGTCTGTGAATAGAGTGAGTTAGTAAATCTTTTTATCCAACTTATAAGATTTTTAATATCTTTTTCTTGCCTAATTGCTTTTGCTAGATTTTTCAACACAATGTTGAATAGCAGTATTAAAAGTGGGCATCCTTTTCTTCTTCCTGACCTTAGGGGGAAAGCATTCAGTCTTTTACCATTGAGTATAATATTAGCCATGAGTGTTTTATAAATGCCCTTTATCATATTTGGAAATTTTCTTTAATTCCTAATTTCTTACATTTTTTTTTTTTTATCATGAAAGGATGTTGAATTTTGGGAAACGCTTTTTCTCTATCAGTTCAGATAATCATGCGTCTCCGCCCCCCCCCCCCCCACCGCATTCCATTAATGTGGTGCTGATTGTTAAGGAGTTTATTATTTAATTCCACATATTTGTGGCCTAGTGGTTATTTAAGAGGTTATTGTTTAATTCAACATATTTGTGAATTTCCAGTTTTCCTTCTGGTTTTGATTAGCAATTTCATTCTATTTTGGTTAGAAAGCTTGTTTTCATTGTTTTTAAATTTATTGAGACTTGTTATGTGGCTAACATATGGTGTAACCTATAGAACATTCCATGTGTACTTCATAAGAATGTGTATTCTGTTGCTGGGTGGAGTCTTCTATAAGTTGGTTACGTTTAGTTGACTTATAATGTTGCTCGTAAACTGTGTTAATTTTTCTTCATTCTTTTTTAAGTTTCCTCTGATGTGTTATTTCAGTTTTCTTATTTTCAAATTTGCACATTCTATCTTCTGCCTATTCTGATACTCAGATACAGTTCTGAAACTTTCAGTGTGTTTTCCATTTTAATTATTGTACTTTTCAGTTCCATTATTTCTATGTGGTTCCTGTTTCATAATTCCTAGATTTTTATTGATTTTCTCAATTCGTTAGTTTATCCTCCTATTTTCTTTTAGCTTTTTGAGCATGATATTTAAGTCAATTGATATAAATTCTTTGTATACTAAGTGTAATATCTGGGCTCCCTCAATGTTTCCCTCCATTTATTTCTATGAATAGGCCATCCTTTCCTGGTTTTTCGTGTGCCTTGAAATTTTTTGTTAAACAGTGGGCATTTGAATATTGTAATCTGCAGCTCTGAACATCAGATTGTCCTCTTCCCTAGAGTATGCTGTTTTTGCCTGTATCCACCCATTGTTTTTTTTTTTTTTAATTTTTTAAAATTTTTATTTCTTTGACAGAGAGAAATCACAACTAGGCAGAGAGGCAGGCAGAGAGAGAGGAGGAAGCAGGCTCCCTGCCAAGCAGAGAGCCCCATGCGGGGCTCGATCCCAGGACCCTGGGACCATGACCTGAGCTGAAGGCAGAGGCTTTAACCCACTGAGCCACCCAGGCGCCCCTATCCACCCATTGTTTAGTGGCTTTTCCAAACTCTTTGTAAAGCCTATGTTTATTGTCTTATATGAGTACTGAAATCTCTGTTATCATGGTGGTCAGGCAGTGACCTGAGAGAGATGTTCTTACAAGACAGACACCAATAAGAAAAAATAAATACTCTAACATTTGCAAATTGGTACTGAGCTGGGATGGTCCTTGAGTCCACAGTGATGGCATCTGTAACACTGCCTTAGCCTTCATCTCCAGCTTGTTGCAGACTTAAAGGCCCAGCCAGAGATGCAAGTTGTGTCCTTGCAGTTCTTTTTTGAGCAAACATCCAGCTTTGGGCATGTATATTATATTCTTGATTACCCAGTTCAGTGTACACACCCACACCCACACACATGGTTTTTCTTTCTTTTTCATTTTATTTTAATTTTAATTGAATTTTATTTTGTTATTTTTAATTTAAAATTTTTTTTAGTTAACATACAGTACAATATTGGTTTCTGGAGTTTTCTTTGTTTAAAAAGTTATTTTAATTCTGGTATAGTTAACATACAATGTTATATTAGTTTCAGGTGTAAAATGCAGTGATTCAACATGATTTTCATTTAAAGGAATTGGCTTACGTGATTGTGGAGGCCCAAAGGTAAGAAATAGCATAGGGTGGCAGGCTGGAAACGGTCTGGTGGGGAATAGATGCTATAGTCTTAAGGCAGAATTTCTTCAATAATACGTATTTCCATAAATTGAATCTCTATGTTTAGTTCTTTTTATCTGCTGTTTTCCATTTCATCCCTTTTATTCATTTCCTTTCATTCTAGAAATGTTTTGGAGGTTTATCCTATACTTCACAGATTCAATTTTCTGAACAAAAGTTGGATATCATTAAAATTAAGTACTTCTGCTCTTCGAAAACACTGTCAATAGAATGGGAATATGAAACACAGATTGGGAGAAAACACTTGGAAAATACACATCTAACAAAGGGCGGGTATCTAAATATATAGAGATCTCTCAAAATCCAACAATAAGTAAATGAAAAACCTGATTAAAAATTGGGCAAAAGACCTCACCTCCAATGTATAGATGTCAAATGAGCATATGAAAATATGTTCCATGTCTTATAAATCATCAGGGACATTCACATTGAAACAGTTATGAGATACCACTACACACCTGTTAAAATGGCCAAAATCCAGAAAACTGATAACATCAAATGCTGGTAAGGCTGTAGAGCAACAGGAACTCTCATTCATTTCTGGTAGGAATGCAAAATAGTAAAACCACTTTGATAGACAGTTTGGCAATTTCATACAAAGCTAAACTCTTATCATATGATTAATGAAATTACCTTGCTTGGTATTTACCCAGAGGTGTAGAAAATTTATATTTGCACAAAAAAGTGCACACAAGTGTTCATATTAGTTTTATTTATAATTGCAAGAACATGGAACCATCAAGATATCCTTCAGTAGATGAATGGGTAAAGAAACTGTGGTACATCTGAGTAATGGAATGTTGATCAGGACTAAAATGAGCTATTAAGCCATAAAAAGAAATGGAGGAAAGTTAAATGCATATTGCTAAGTGAAAGAAGTCAGTCTGAAAAGACTACATCCTCTGTGATTTCAATTCTACTCTGGTAAAGGCAAAACTGTGGAGATAGTAAAAAGATCAGTGTTTGCTAGGGTAATTGAAGGAGGGGTGAATAGTAAAAAGATCAGTGTTTGCTAGGGTAATTGAAGGAGGGGTGAATAGTAAAAAGATCAGTGTTTGCTAGGGTAATTGAAGGAGGGGTGAATAGGCAAAGCATACAGGAATTTTAGGGTAATGAGTTTATTCTTTATGATACTATAATGTTGGATATATGTCACTATAAATTTGTCCAAATCTATAGAATGTATAATACCAAGAGTGAACACTTATGTAAGCTGTGGACTTGGGTGATTGTATGTCATTGTAGGTTTATCAGTTATAGCAAACATTCCATTCTGATGGGGGATGTTGATAAAGGGTATTCTATGCATGAATGGTAGGAGGAGTGTGTGGAAAATCTCTGTATCTTCTACTCAATTTTGCTGTGAAGCAAAAACTCTAAAAATAAAAAAAATTATAAATATATTTATATTAATATTTTTTAATATGAGAAGTATTACAGAGAAAGTATACTGAAGTAGGCAAGGTATTTAGATGGAAATATTTAGTATTTTCTTGTTTATCTTCTATATTTATAATATTGAAATATTTTTTCTTTTAAGAAATCTATTTTGTTTTATAGTTCCTTTTTTTAAAAAAAGATTTTATTTATTTATATGAGAGAGAGAAAGTGAGAGAGAGTGTGAGAGGGGGGAAAAGGTCAGAGGGAGAAGCAGACTCCTTATGGAGCTGGGAGCCCAATGATGGACTCGGTCCCGGGACTCTGGGATCATGACCCGAGTTGAAGGCAGTTGCTTAACCAACTGAGTCACCCAAGTGCCCAGTTCCTTACTTCTTTTTTTCTTTTTTTTTTTTTTTTTAGTTCCTTACTTCTTAATTTAACCATTGTATTTTCAATAATGGAAACCTTTTATTTATTTATTTTTATTTATTTTTATTTTTTATTTATTTATTTTTTTAAGATTTTATTTATTTGACAGAGAGAGAGATCACAAGTAGGCAGAGAGGCAGGCAGAGAGAGAGGAGGAAGCAGGCTCCCTGCAGAGCAGAGAGCCCGATGTGGGGCTCGATCCTAGGACCCTGAGATCATGACCTGAGCCGAAGGCAGCGGCTTAATCCACTGAGCCACCCAGGCGCCCCTATAATGGAAACTTTTAAAAAAATTTGCCCTTCAAATAGTTCTCATCAGCACTCCTCACTGAAATGAATGAACTGTGTAAATACTGTACCATTGGCTGTGGGAGGAGTTTTCCCTCTGTAAGAAAAACTTAATACTATCCCTTATGGGTATAGGCCATGGGTACAATAGGTAACAGATTATTCTGATACAGAATTTTTCAGCTTACATTCTTGGTTACTCACCATAAAACAAGCTAGTTGGAGAACAAGCTAGTAAAGAGAAGGTCAGTTAAGGATGATTTGTGTTCAGTTCTATTTTGTATTTGTCATGAAAAGTACAACATAACTTTATACTGTGCATGTTGATATCTATGTATTGGAAAGACAGAGAGATGTTGGGGCCACAGGTTAGACTTCCTGAGCCAACCATTTAGTAATAAAAATTGTATCATTCCTGATTTCTTCCCAGTCTCCGCTGTTTGCTTCCAATATATTCAGTTACATTTTAAATTTGGTTCTCAACAATTCTATATGGAACTTTTCCCCTTAAATAATTAATTAGGCTTATTGTAAAGTTAAGTGATAGCTTCATGTTTAAAATGTCAAACACAAACCTGTAAAAATGTTAATCCATTTGAGTTCTCAAGATCTAATGAAGACTCATTCTCTATACAACTTTCTTGTGGCACTTCTTGGTGTGTATTAGAGTGCAAAGTAAAAGCTTTTTTCACAGGTTTTAGTTTTAGTTTAACATGCATTCTTTCTGTTATGGGGCATGCATACTGGTGATGTTATGGAAAGCTTTCTCATCAGCCTATCCATGAGGAAAATTAAGATTGCCTTGCTGTGTTCCAGGGAAATAGTCAAGGCTTTTAAAAAGAGAGAAAAATAGAGAACAAAAGGATATGTCAGGCGTATACACAACTGTGCTATTGGCAGATAACATGACTCCTTTATGAATGTGTGACTTTCTGAAAACTCTTGTTTTAAAAGAATTTTTTCTGTTAGTCATTGAATAAGAGTTTTTTTTTTTTCCATATATAAATAGATTTTTTCAATTCTTCCAAGCCTTGTTTGGTCAACTCTAAACTGAGCCTTCATAGCATTTGTTTTGTCCACTTCTGTTGAAGGTTTTCTGCAGAAAGAATCTCAGTTGTGACATTGTATGGATGCCAGTGAAATGATCAGAATTCAAGTTTCTAGTGTACTGTGCTATAATGAGCTGCTAATTGAAGGTGACAAGCTGTTTTTTTCTTCCCGGTTGGTCTGGCAAAATGTTAGATTTCATTCATTATTAACTCATTGCTTCTCAGCAGAGGACTGGATTAATTAGTTGGGAACATTAGGAAAAAATTTTTGCCTTGTGTCAGTTTTAGAGATTGAAGTTCAGGTTTTATTCGGTTCTTCCCCTCCTCCAGTTTGGCCAGTTGTATACAGTTGTGTAAGGACCCTCCAAAATCAAGACACAGCAGTGTTTCCAGCATCCTGTAGATTTTTCATGGCATTTCTCTCTTTCCCTGCCCCTTGGCAACCACTGATTACTTCCTATGATTATAGTTTTACTTTTCTGCCTTTTCATGGAAAGGGACTCATGCAATGCATAGACTCTGTTTCTGGCTTTTTTCTGCTTCATAATGGTTTTGAGATTCATTTATATTGTTGTATGGGTAACTCGTTCTTTAAAATTGCTGAATAATATTCCATTGCCTCAGTATATCACCATATGTTTATCCATTCACCTATTGATCTACATTATTGTTTTGTTATTATGAATAACAAATTACCTAGATGTGACATATGGTAAGGGTATGTTTAATGTATAAAAGCTGCTAAAACTATTTCTCAGAGTGACTGTGCAATTTTGCATTCCCAACAGCAATATATGACATTTTAATTACTTTGCATTCTTGTATTACCAGCCTTTTAAATTTTAGCCATTCTAGTGAGTGTAATGGTATCCCTTAGTGGTTTAGTGGTTTTAATTTGCATTTCACTGTTCAGCACCTTTTCAAGCACTTAGTTGATGTCTCTATATCTTCCTTGGTAAAGTGTCTTTTAAAATATTATGGCCATAAAAATGTGTTTTATGTATCATTGTTATTGAATGATAAGAGTTCTTTTTATGTTCTGGATACAAACCCTTTGTCAGATATATCTTTTGAAAATATTTTCTCACAATATGGGACTTGCTTGTTCATTTTTAAATATAAAAGTTGATAATTTTGATAATTTTGGGTTATCAGTTGTGTCTGTAACTCATGCTTTTTCTTGTTTAAGAAATAGATTTTATCTAAATTTTGTTCTAGAAGCTATTTGGTTCTTATGTTTGGTCCTTATGTTCTTAGACTGTGATCCATTTTTGAGTTAATTTTTGTATGTAAGTTAGGGGAAAATTTAATTTCTTCAATGCAAATATCTAATTTTTAAAGGCTACATTTGTTCAAAAACTATTCTTTTCATCACTTAATTATATGGTATCTTTGGTGAAAATCATTTGGCCATATGTGTGAGTTTATTTATGGCTCTCTATTCTGTTCCCTTGACCTGTATTTCTTTGCTCAGACCAGTATTATAATACCTATTTTCCCTTAAATTGAGATATAATTGCCCTGTGACATTGTATTAGCTTCAGGCATATGATACAATGATTTGATATTTGTATATATTGCAAAATGGTCATCACAGTAAGTCTAGTTAACATTCATCACCACACAGTAACCATTTTTTTTCTTTTGGTGAGAACTTTTAAGATCTACTCTCTTAACAACTTTTAGATATATAATAAATAATTGTTAACTCTAGTTACCATGCTGTACATCTGCAGGACTTGTTAATCTTATAATTGGATGTTTGTTCCTTTTGACTATCTTCTCCCATTTTGCATACCCTTACCTCTGGCAACTCCTAGTCTGTTCTCTATATTGATGAGTTCAGGTTTTTTGTTTTTTAGAATTCCACATATTAGGGAGTTCATACAGTATTTGTCTTTGTCTGACTTGTTTCATTCAGCATAATGACCTGAAGGTCTATCCATGTTACAAATGGCAAGATTTCCTTTTTTTTTTTTTTAAATAAAATGCCTGAATAATACTCCATTGCATATCTATATCTGCATCTAATACATTTTCTCGATCCATTTATCCATTGATGGACACAGGTTGCTTCCATGTCTTGGCTGTTGTAAATAGTGCTACTATGAACACGGCAGTGCATAGTGTATCTTTCTGAGTGAGTGTTTTTTTTTTTTTTTTCCCCCATCAAATACCCAGTGGTGGAATTGCTGGGTCATATGATAGTTATGATAGTTCTATTTTTCCTTTTTTTTTTCAAGTTTTTATTTAGTAGGATATCTAAACATTTTTATTTAAATGATTGATAGAATTTACAAATGAAGCCATTTTTGAAGATTTCACTGTAAGAAGTTTTAAATTATGAGTTCAGTTTCTTTTATAGATATTGGGATATTTATTTATTTATTTATTTATTTATTTATTTTTTAAAGATTTTATTTATTTATTTGACAGACAGAGATCACAAGTAGGCAGAGAGGCAGGCAGAGAGAGAGGAGGAAGCAGGCTCCCCGCTGAGCAGAAAGCCCGATGCGGGACTCGATCCCAGGACCCCGAGATCATGACCTGAGCCGAAGGCAGCGGCTTAACCCACTGAGCCACCCAGGCGCCCCATACATTGGGATATTTAAATTATTTGTTTCTTTATAGATTGGTTTAGATTCGTTACAGAAAATGAGGTTTTAGTTCCATAGATTCTTTTTCTTTTACTTACTCCAGTTTCATTTCATTTCATATTGTACGACTAGTTCCCTCACTGAACTTTTATTGGATTTAACTTGCTCTTCTTTTCCTACTTTGTTAAGATGGAAACATCAATCTCTTCATCTGTTCTAGTCAGGAACTTAGTGTCTTAATTACTATACCTTTCCAGTTAAGTCTGATCCTGTGGAATGCATATTTTATTACTATTATTTTTTAAAAATATATTTATTTATTTATTTATTTGACACAGAGAGAGAGATCACAAATAGGCAGAGAGGCAGGTAGAGACAGAGGGGGAAGCAGGCTCCCTGCCAAGCACAGACCCAATGCGGGGCTCGATCCCAGGACCCCGAGATTATGACCTGAGCCGAAGGCAGAGGCTTAATCCACTGAACCACCCAAGCGCCCCTGGATTGCATATTTATATACATTTTACTTTTTTTTTTTTTTTAAAGATTTTATTTATTTATTTGACAGAGAGATCACAAGCAGACAGAGAGGCAGGCAGAGAGAGAGAGAGGGAAGCAGGCTCGCTGCCGAGCAGAGAGCCCGATGCGGGACTCGATCCCAGGACCCTGAGATCATGACCTGAGCCGAAGGCAGCGGCTTAACCCACTGAGCCACCCAGGCGCCCTACATTTTACTTTTTAAGATTTTATTTATTTATTTGACAGAAAGAGATCACAAGTAGGTGTAGAGGCAGGCAGAGAGAGAGAGGGGGAAGCAGGCTCCCCACTGAGCAGAGAGCCCGATGCGGGGCTTGATCCCAAGACCCTGGGATCATGACCTGAGCCAAAAGCAGAGGCTTTAACCCACTGAGCCACCCAGGTGCCCCTATATACATTTTAGAATGAAGTTTCATTCTGGTCAATTTTTTATTAGGGTAGAACTGTATCAGTTTAGAAAGTCTGTTAGCCTGTGTTATGTACTTCAGTTTATTTTGCTTTGTTTTGTTTTGTTTCTTTTTGTGTAAATATGTCAGAATCTTAAGATTTATTCCAAGGTATTCAGCATAGTCATATATTCAACATATATATTTTTAAATTTCATTTTATAACGGTTTGTGCTTAATTTCTAAAAATACAAGTGCTGTTGTGTTAGTGACTTGGGTAAATTGCTACATCAGTTAACAATCCATATTAATGACACATAGATTAATGGTTCATCTTTATTGTGAGGTTGTCTTTTTTTTTTTTTAAGATTTTATTTATTTCAGAGAGAAAGAGAGAGAAGTGCAGTGGGGGTGTGGGGCAGAGTTTAGAAGCAGACTCCCTGCTGAGCAGTGAGCTGGATTCAGGGCTCAATCCCAGGATCCTGGGATCATGAACCTCAGCCCAAGGCAAACGCTTAATGCACTGAGCCACCCATGCACCCCTATTGTGGGGTTGTCTTTATGTATATTTTGACGTACAGATTTGTATTACGGGTTTTATACTTACACAGTCAAGTTCTTGGCAAATAATGACAGCTTTATTTCTTCTGAATAGTAATTTATTTTCTTGCCTTATGCACAGGACTTTACATACTATGTTGAGTAGATGTGGTTTGATAATGAATATTCTTTTCTAGTTTCTGATTTTAGGGTAAAGATTTTCAGTGTTTTACCATTATATATGGTTGATAGTTTTTATTAGTTTTAAGGTTGCTATAATTATATAGCATATATATTATATATGCTTTATAATTATAATCAGATTAATGAAATATTTCTTATCATGAACAAGTTTTTAAGTTTATAAGTTTTAAGTTTTTAAGTTTATCAAATACATCTTTACATTTATTAAGATAACCTTATGATTTTTTCTTTTCTATAGTAATAATTTGGTGAGTGAGTTTCATTTTCTTTTCCCCAAATTTTATATTTCTGAAATGAGTTAATTGGGATATATTATGATTTTTTTAGTAGTTCAAATCAATTTCCTTATATTATGTTAACTGGGGTTTAACAATCATATTAATAAGAAAATGTAGAGTTTTTAAATTGATCATCCATGTATTTTATTTCAGATTTATCCATTCATGTTTTTTTAAAATTGTTTTTAATAGATTTTTTTTTTTTGCTACGTTCAGTTGGCCACTGTGTTAGTACACAATGAATCATTGAAAATATAGAGTTTACTGGCCCTGCCACATTTTTAAAAAATAATGGCTTTTTTTTTTTTTTTAAAGCACAAGTCCACCTTACTGTTGTGTAGATCTGTATTCACTTCGTACTGGGGAGATGGCCAAGTCTATTCAGTTTAAAACACCTATCTATGATCTCCATTGCAACAAGCGGTAAGCATTTCTTTATGTGCTTCTTGTTCAAAGTGAGGTACCTCCAGGCTCTACCTGCCTGCCATTTGCCATCTGTGATTTTGAAGTCACAAAATACCTTCTGAATTCTGGCAAATGGAGTAGCTGTTAAGATTTCTGAATTAATGTTATCAACCTTCCAGTCTTGACCCATTAGTGAATTAAGTTTAGTGAGTCATAACTCGCATTTAAAAACTGAAATGGAAAAGAATAAAAAGTATCTGAGCAAATGTACAAAGATTAAGTATTGCTTTGAGGAACTTTTTTACATGCATAACATAACATTAATGGATAGAATATATGTGGCTCTGTGGTTTATGATATGCAGTATAACTTTCCTGTTAACATTCATCAAAACAAAGCATATTCTGAACAATAAAATGGCTTTTAAATATTGTTATTTCTTTATGTTTCTCAGTAGAGCTAAAACATGAACTGGGCAGATTTTCCTTCTTTCATCTCTAGGAAAATAGTCAGATCTGGGTTGAACCTGTCCTAATGATAATGAAGAATTAATTTCTAGCCACTGAACATTAGGGAAGGTAGGGGCTTTAAGAATCTCTGTTACTCAGTACTTCCTTTTACATTTGAGAAAACTGCAGCCCTGCAATGGTAAATATCTTGATCGAGGTCACAGATGGAAACTGTAAATCTTATATCTCATAAAAAAGCAAATACATGGAATGTGGAAAACAATAATTTATGCTGTGTCAATATAAAATAAATTTCGTAATAAAAGACTCTCAGGTTAGATTTTAAAGGGATTCGAAGAATGACTCAGAAAGGTTGGCTGTAAAAAGAAGGTAAAGACATACCTGACAAATATAAACTAAAAGAACATGTGGGTTTGATATTAATGATAAAAGTATTTGAATTCAAGCAGAAAAATGAAATAGGACAAAGAAAAGCTGTTCAGTAATAGGGTGCCATTTGTAGTGGAGATCTAATTATTATGCATATTTATACTTCAAACTCAAAATTATAGGAAACAGAAATATTATTGCTGCGATAATGTAATTATCCAGTGACACAGCAAATTATTCAAAATCAGCATTATTGAGTAGGTGGATCCAGTGGGTAATATATTTAACCTGGGGAAAATATAATGAAAGCTCTTCTTCAAGTGTCCTTTGTGTTATCACAAAATAGATTATGTACATATTTAGTCAAACAGAAACGTAAACACACTTTGGAAAAGGAGATTAAGTACAAATAAGATTTTTAGGTCACAATTTACTTGTATTACAAATACACAAATATACTAGAAAACAGAAAAATGCAGTGCAGTCGAATTTTTAAAAAAGTATTTCTTGCATTATTTTTTTGAACTGTTACAGTAAATCTGTACTTATTCCAAATACTTTGTTTCTGGATGATGCAGTTAGGTCAACTTTTCTTAAAACAGGTATTTTTGTGTTTATTACTTTTTTTAAAAAATTTACATTTATTTATTTTTTTCAGCGTAACAGTATTCATTGTTTTTGCACAACACCCAGTGCTCCATGCAATACGTGCCCTCCCTATTACCCACCACCTGGTTCCCCCAACCTCCCACCCCCGCCCCTTCAAAACCCTCGGGTTGTTTTTCAGAGTCCATAGTCTCTTATGGCTCGCCTCCCCTTCCAATTTTTTTTTTTTTTAATAAACATATAATGTATTTTTATCCTCAGGGTTACAGGTCTGTGAATCACCAGGTTTACACACTTCACAGCACTCACCATAGCACATACCCTCCCCAATGTCCATAACCCCCTCCCCCTCTCCCAACCCCACCTCCCCCCAACTACTCCCAGTTTGTTTTGTGAGATTAAGAGTCATTTATGGTTTGTCTCCCTCCCAATCCCATCTTGTTCCATTTATTCTTTTCCTATCCCCCTAACCCCCCATGTTGCATCTCCCTGTCCTCATATCAGGGAGATCATATGATAGTTGTCTTTCTCCGATTGACTTATTTCGCTAAGCATAATACCCTCTAGTTCCATCCATGTCATCGCAAATGGCAAGATTTCATTTCTTTTGATGGCTGCATGGTATTCCATTGTGTATATATACCACTTCTTCTTTATCCATTCATCTGTTGATGGACATCTAGGTTGTTTCCATAGTTTGGCTATTGTAGACATTGCTGCTATAAACATTCGGGTACACGTGCCCTTTCAGATCACTACGTTTGTATCTTTAGGGTAAATACCCAGTAGTGCAATTACTTTTAATTTTAACTGTGAAATAATGAGCACATTTAATATTTTAACATATATAAATTACCATACAAAATTGATGCAGTTAATCTTTTCATAGTCATCTGTGTGCTCATCATAGGTGATTAATGATTGTGAAACTTCTGAGTAGGAGTAAAAGCAGATAAAAGTGACTTATGAATATGAGATGTCATTAATGAAAAGTGATTACAAAATTCTCTGGAAATTTTTTTGAGAAAAAATAGCAAAGGTTCATATTCTCCTTTTTTTAAAATGAAAAACCGTTGAAGATACATGTTCCAACAAAAAACCTGTTGATTTGGATACATTCTGTAATTTTAAAAAATTGATTTTCCATTTAGAAGTTACATGAATTCAAATGTGGTAAAGGTTAGAGGAAAAGTTATCATGTAGATGTCAGGATACTGCTTAGATTTTGCTCTATAAAATGTCAAATCTGATTCTCCCTGGTTAATTCTGCATTTGGTTTTGCAAATCAGCAGTATAACCCAGTCTTTTAGACTTAGGAATATTCATAATAAATTAATCTGTCCTTATGGAAATGATTTTGTATGTTACTATATTATGGGGAGGGGCTGCTTGATTATAAGAATACCTTTTTATCTCTGTCTCTCTGCATTTTCTTTCTTTTGAGTTTGTCACCTTTTTATTATGGATTCTCTAAGCCTTTTAACCTGGGTCTGATGATTGGTTGGTTTCTTATGTTAAGTGCCATGACAGAATCATTTATTATGTGTTGTCAGCTGTGTTAAGGATTTTGTTCTGCATTAGCAAATGAACAAGATTAATAAAGCATGCATGTTAAAGACAACATTTTCTTTTTTTCCCCACTCATCATTAATATGTTACTCAGATTTACTTCCCCCAAATTTGGAAAAATACCCTGAGCATGTTAAATATTTAACAATTATCATCTTTTATTTGATTATTAAAATAACTTTGCAGTTTGGATCTTTATATTAATGTTATGCAAAGAAAAGTATTCAAAAACATAATTTATAAAGTAACCTCATCTGGGATGTATTTTAGGAATTTTGGTTATAAAATACTTTCTAACTCTTATTTTTCTAATTTTTTTTTTTTAACAAATCTTGGGTTCTGGGAGAAATATGGTTCATAGAGATTCTGATTAAATTTTAATATATTGAGTCAATCAGAAATGACTCATTTATACTGAATAACAGTTGTCTGAGCTTAGTTTCTTTCTTTTGCTCTTGCGTTGGAAATTCAGCAATCATTTTAAGTGACAGGTTACATAAATCCATTTTATGTTTAATTCCATGACTTTGAGCCCGCACTGGAAAATCACTTTTAGTAAATAGCCAGCAGTTTATTGATTTCATACATTCCTAATGAAGATAGATTTATTTGATTTATCATGAATGAAAATAAAGTTTTATTTAGAGGAATATAATGTTTTGAGCTGTAGTTTCTTCTCTCACTTTTCTTCTAATCCTGTCTTTCTTGATTACAGTAAGGATTTTGTGGTTCTGTTTTTACATTTTAAGAGACTGATGTTTCTTGACTAAATTGCATTGGTAGACACTTCTTTAAATCTAATGATTTAACTTATTTATGATTTAATTTACCGAATTTCACATTCTCATTTTTTTGTTGTTTTTTTCCTCCCCCTCTAATTTTAGGATCCTCGTTGTAGTCTTGCAGGAGAAAATTGCTGCCTTTGATAGCTGTACTTTCACAAAAAAATTTTTTGTCACAAGTATGTATCAATTTTGTTTATTTCTTATAATATGCTTTTGAGTTTATGCTATTTGATAGACTCAACAAACTTATTGTAAACATTACATTAGTATTTCATGGTTAGTTTTAGTTGTTTTGATATTCCTGTGTTTCTGTGAATCTCTTACTACTCTCATTTTATGGTATGTATTTATAACCCACAACACATTTTTTTCCTCTTAGTGAGCAAGCCTTGTACTACGTTGCCTCAGTTTCTCTTTACATATTCTCCTTGAGTAATTGTGATTGATGTAGGTTCATGTAGCCATGCCATACTTTCGAAGCTGTTGTTAAATTATTGTTGTTGGTAAATTATTGTTGTTGTTAAATTATTTCATTAACATAACATTCTTTTTTTTAATTAATTTTTTAAAAGATTTTTTATTTATTCATTTGACAGAGAGAGCTCACAAGTAGGCAGAGCAGTAGGCAGAGAGGGGGGGGGAAGCAGGCTCCCCGCTGAGCAGAGAGCCCGATGTGGGGCTCGATCCCAGGAGCCTGAGATCATGACCCGAGCTGAAGGCAGAGGCTTAACCCACTGAGCCACCCAGGCACCCTAACATAACATTCTTTTTTTTTTTTTTTTTTAAGATTTTTTTTTTTTTTTTTTTTTTTATTTATTTGACAGCGAGATCACAAGCAGAGAGAGAGGCAGGCAGAGAGAGAGAGAGAGGGAAGCAGGCTCGCCGCTGAGCAGAGAGCCCGATGCGGGACTCGATCCCAGGACCCTGAGATCATGACCTGAGCCGAAGGCAGCGGCTTAACCCACTGAGCCACCCAGGCGCCCCCTAACATAACATTCTTGAAGAGATAACTGGATTATCAAATATGAGGGATCTGAAACAGAGAAATGTGCCAGTCTCTTTCTTTTTCTCCCTCCTTTTTTCTTCATCTCCCACGACTTCCAGTACTGTTTGAAAGTGCAGGAATCTGGAGCCACATACATACTCACTGACTGGTTGATTGATGTTTTTTCTGAAAGGCATTGTTTCATGCAGTTGTAGGGAGGGGCTGGGAAGTCCCAGGTCTCTGGGGCAGGCCAAGAGGTGAAGGAGATTCCAGCAGGAACGGAGTTCAAATAAAGTCTGGAGTTAGAATTTTCTTTTTTGTGCTTGCTTCGGGAGCACATATACTAGAATTTTTTTTTTCCCTAGTAAAACGGTAGTTTTCATTCTTGTATTTTAACTTCTTGAACTCTCTATCAAAGCTGCAAGCTGTTTTTTCCAGAGTCTGATTACGCACGTGATGTAGAGATAGTTTTGTTGGAACAGATTTCAGTTTTTTATAACTAGGGAATCCAACTCATATTGCTGTTGCTCTCGAAATACCACAACTATTTACATACTTATTCATTAGGTGTTTACCTGATACCTACTATATATTAAGACCTGGGTAGTAGACATATTTTTTCTGATTAGAGGTCATGTTCCTGAGATAACTGATACATTATCATTTATAGGTAATTGCATACATTATATAAGATATATAACACATAATACAATAATTCATTATAATGCATAGTTTATAATTTGGTAGATTAGGAAGAAGAATTATGACAGTTTGTCTTCCTTAGCTTGCAATAGTCTCTCACAGATCTACAAAGATAGTAAGGGAGATTATATTCATTGAGATAATTTTTGTTTTCTCACAAACTCTAATGTATACCGTTCATATATTTAGCCCCTGGGACACTGAACTAGCACAGCATAGGCTCTCATTAAATATTTCTTGAACGAATGAGTGAGTACATTAATCCAGCTATCATTGATTTTATGGTAATCAGAAATTTATTTGTGGTTCATAATTATTAAATGTAGATCATTAGGCAGGATCTTATGTTTTCACATCTATATGTAAAACAATTAAAAAGTTTTTGAGGAGCATATATTTGTTAATAACATCTTCATTCACAAATGTATTTTATATATAATATGGACAGCTTTGGATATTACATGGCCTGTTTTAGTATATTCTTTTTATACAGTTATTATGCATTAATGTATTACACTGTATTTGTGTTACTCGTTATTCTAATTAAAATAATTAGAGAAATAGAATGTACGTAAGTAACCACGTATGAATCTATCCATTACCTCCATATTTGTGAGCTACAGAGCAGTGAATCAGGACAGAGTATGAACATTTCAGCCAGATTCGGATACCAGGTTTTCCTGAGCATTTATCTTAAATTTTATCAGTGGTTTTCTGTCCTTTATCATTAATCAATGATATGTGTGTCTTGGCTTCTGCAAAGTCAGATATCTCTGTTGTGACTCCATATTATTTACACTTAGAGTCTGTATTCCTTAGTAGCTGCTTTTCCCTTTTAAAATAAGGTCAGGAACCTAGACCTACTTTCTTTTTTATTTTTAAAATGTAATGATAGCTTTTGCTCCCTCAGCTGAGTGTAAAATTGAAGGAAAACATTCCAAATCATTATTTGTTAAGATAGTTTATTTAAGTGGCAGTGTATGTTTTGAGATTTAAACCTTATTTAAACATTAGGCTGAAAGTAATATCGTATTTGTCAATAGATTTGTTTCTTTCTTTGTAATAAGTGTTGGGTATAAAATCAGTTATTATAGTGACTAAAGAGAAGTTAATAAATATAAATAAGCTAATAATAGAAATCTTTATTTTATAGAGCATATTTATGATGTTATTTTTTTTTAGTAAATAAGTAAAAAATACAGATTTTCAGTAATTAAATACCCAGGATAAAATTTTAAAAGAAAAAATAAGCTTTATTATAAAGGAACAATTTAAAATCAGTAGATTTAAAAAAAATGAAAATTCACATATAATTAATACAGTGTTATATTAGTCTCAGATACACAATGTAATAATACAACATTCCTAAATATCACAATACTCATCACGATAAGTGCATTCTTAATCTCCTTCACCTATTTTGCCCACCCTCCCCTCCCTCCCAGTTTGTTCTCTGTATTTAAAGTCTTTTTTTGGACTCTTTGATCATTTGTTTTGTTTCTTAAATTTCACATATGAGTGAAATCATATGATACTTGTTCTTCTCTGACTGACTTGTTTCACTTAGCATAAAATCACTAGATTTATGTATTGAATTTATAATTAGATTTGAAGGACACTGGCTTTTTAATATTTTTGATACACTAGAATGAGAATAGGCCTTTCAGAGTACTCTGTTTAATTGAGAAAATGGGCAAAATTATATGTGATAATAGTAACTTTTACGCTTAGATGGTCTAATAAAATTTTCTATAAAATGATGTAGATCTACCTTATATCCTTAATTGTATACCTCTTACAAATAGGTGAAATATGTTTCTACTAACATGAGTGTCTGTTATTTAATAGGTAATGGGAAATATATTTGTTTCATCTTTTCCTTAAAGTTTTTATTTAAATCCAGTTAGTTAACACAGTGTAGTGTTAGTTTCAGATGTAGTATCTAATGATTCATCACTTATATACAACACCCAGTGCTCATCACAAGTGCCCTTCTTCTTTTTTTTTTTAAGATTTTATTTATTTATTTGATAGACGGAGATTGCAACTAGTTAGAGAGGCAGGCAGGGAGAGAGAGAGGAGGAAGCAGGCTCCCTGCTGAGCAGAGAGCCCGATGTGAGGCTTGATTCCAGGACCCTGGGATCATGACCTGAGCTGAAGGCAGAGGCTTTAACCCACTGAGCCACCCAGGCGCCCCACAAGTGCCCTTCTTAATACTCACTACCCATTTAACCCATCCCCCGATCACCTCCCTTCCAGTAACCATCCATTGTTTTCTGGAGTTAAGAGTCTTTTTTCTGGTTTGCCCCCCCCCATAGTCGTCTGTTTTGTCTTTTAAATTCCATATATGAGTGAAATCATATGGTATTTGTCTTTCTCTGGCTGATTTATTTCACTTAGCATAATACTCTCTAGCTCCATCCATGCTATGCAAATGGCAAGATTTCATTCTTTTTGATGGCTGAGTAATATTCCTGTGTGTGTGTGTGTTTCCAGACACACACACACACGCACACGCGTGCATGCACACATCTCCTCTTTATCCATTCATCAGTCAATGGACATTTGGTCTCTTTTTATAATTTGGCTGTTGTTGATAATACTACTATAAACATTGGGGTGAATGTATCCCTTTGAATAAGGACCTACATGTAAGAATTTATAAAAACCTATGATACCGTAGTCATTAAATGCAATTTGTCTTCTAAAATCTTTGTTTTTTGTACATTGACAATATTTGCCAATTTTGTGGAGGAGTATTTTGCAATTTGAGATTTTGCTATAGAAGTATTTGTTTGTAGAATGTTCTAACTTGGGCCTACTTACAGATTTTCTGTCTGACCTAAAAAAACTCAAATACATAAAACTCTTGAATCAATTGGCAGAATCAGTATAGAAAGTGCCACATTGTCAAAACTAAGGAAATTTCATATACTCTTGGGATTTTACCGTAATTTCTCAATTAAATCATTTATAGTGGAAATAAGAATGAAATGTCTTTAAGCAAAAGAAGAGTGACTAGAAAATGTATTCTTAGTTTTCACTCTTACTTGAAATTATGTGGTTCTTTTTTTTTACTTTATTTTTTATTTATTTACTTTTTAAAATAATTGTTAAATTTTTTAATAAACACATAATGTGTTATTAGCCCCAGGGGTACAGGTCTGTGAATCGCCAGGTTTACACACGTCACAGGAAATTATGCGGTTCTTACAGAAAGATAAATTTTTAGTTACCTTAAAATAGTTAAATGTATTTTTGATTTTTAATGATTTTTCTTTTTTGATAAATATTTAGTGATATGGTGAAAATATTGTGTTTTGTTAAATTCTTTTTTTAAAATTTTTTATTTATTTCTTTTTTTTTAATAAACATATAAAGTATTTTTATCCCCAGGGGTGCAGCTCTGTGAATCGCCAGGTTTACACACTTCACAGCACTCTCCATAGCACATACCCTCCCCAATGTCCATAACCCCTCTCCCAACCGCCCCCCCAGTAACCCTCAGTTTGTTTTGTGAGATTAAGAGTCACTTATGGTTTGTCTCCCTCCCAATCCCATCTTGTTTGTGTTTTATTAAATTCTTAATGCCATAGAAATACTATGAATGTCGTTCAAGAATTTTTTAAAATTTTTATTTTGGGAAGTACATAATGTTATTTAAAGAAAGTAGTAGTAATGAAGTAATGAACCACCATGTACTTACCTAGTTTCAACAATTATCAATTCATGAACAGTCTTTTTCATTTGTACTTTCCAAGGGTCATTTCCAAATGACCATATATAATTTATCATCTAAACTGAGGTCTTCCAATTTGAACAACTGCCATACTAATTTAATTCTAACTAATTTAATTCTGAACATATATATGTCCTGGGCCAATAGGGACATGCATCTTGTACATTTTTTACCATCCGATCTCCCAAGGTTTTTCACACACAAGAATCAATATCCTTGTTAACGATTTCTACAATTCCTTTTTCATGCTGCTTTTGCTACATTTACTTTGAACCCCATTCATTCTCATTTCTTTGCAGGTGTACTGTTGCTTTATTTTCCTGTCTGAATTGGCCTTTATACCAGCACCCTCCTTTCCCAGAATGTCTTAATCCTGCATATCTCTCTCGGCTGAGTGTCTGTATTAGTTCTTATGTGAACTATTTCCTGACACCTTTGGCTTAAAGTGACCTTGCCTTCTTTTAAGTCCCCAAAGATAGCAGTTCTCAAATTCTGTTGGCAGAACAATAGACCTTCAACATGCTGTGGGAATCAGGGTGGCCTGGTCACATATACTCAGAAAACGCTGTCTTCTGTTGGAGAATGGCAATGGTGACTAGCGTTTTAACCTCCTTAAATTTATTTACTACATTTGCATATTTCTCAGATTTATTTGATTACAGACCTCTTTAATTACTCAACACACTTTGGGAATGCTTTTTTTTTTTTTTTTAGAATTTATTTTTATTTATTTGACAGAGAGAGAGAGATCACAAGTAGGCAGAGAGGCAGGCAGAGAGAGAGGGAGAAGCAGGCTCCCTGCCGAGCAGAGAGCCCAATGTGGGGGCTCGATCCCAGGACCCTGAGACCATGACCCGAGCTGAAGGCAGAGGCTTAACCACTGAGCCACCCAGGCGCCCCGGGAATGCTTTTATAACATGTAATTGTTGTCTCTGTTAAGAAGCTTAACTTTCCATGTTACTGTATGCATTTTGTGTTTACTTGTTCTGTCTCTGCCACTAGGCAGTGATCTCCTTGAGAGCAAAGTTATCTAGCTTGATTTAGATGAAGGAAGTAAGGGCCACATGGAAAGTATAATATATCCATATGTTCTAGCTAACTTAAAAAATATTACTGATGTTTATTTTTGCTTCTTGTAAGAATAAAATTCAGTTTGCTAAAGATGAAAAACACTTATTACAAAGATTTTCTGGTTTCAAAGCATCAGTGGTCCTTTTCCAAGATGTTTAGTTAGCCAAAAAGGTTTAGAAACTAGTGCAACTCTTTTAAAAGTTACCAGATGAGGAAGAGAATTATTAATACAGGATCAGTACTGATTTTCAGGAAAAATGATATATAGGACTGAGCTGGAAATTAATGGTGTTTTGTGGATATTTAAAGAAGTGAATATATGTTTGGATATATGAGTGAAGTTTCTCCTATATATTGTGTTGGAGTAAATCCAGAAAATCTGAAATTTGAAAGTTACATGTTTGTAGTCATCTCTTGAGTATCTGGAGTGTTTCTCCTTTTGGGAATAGGAGCTTCTGTTTTATGAGTCTTTAGCAAGTACAAATTGTTAGTGAAGTTTGATAAAAATGAGTGGGAGAGCGAATCATTATTACTTTTTCTTTTCTTTTTTTTTCCCATTTTATTTATTTTTTCAGCGTAACAGTATTCATTCTTTTTGCACAACACCCAGTGCTCCATGCAAAACGTGCCCTCCCCATTACCCACCACCTGTTCCCCCAACCTCCCACCCCTGACCCTTCAAAACCCTCAGGTTGCCCCAACCTCCCACCCCTGACCCTTCAAAACCCTCAGGTTGTTTTTCAGAGTCCATAGTCTCTTATGGTTCGCCTCCCCTCCCCAATGTCCATAGCCCGCTCCCCCTCTCCCAATCCCACCTCCCCCCAGCAACCCCCAGTTTGTTTTGTGAGATTAAGAGTCATTTATGGTTTGTCTCCCTCCCAATCCCATCTTGTTTCATTTATTCTTCTCCTATCCCCCTACCCCCCCATGTTGCTTCTCCATGTCCTCATATCAGGGAGATCATATGATAGTTGTCTTTCTCCGATTGACTTATTTCACTAAGCATGATACGCTCTAGTTCCATCCACGTCGTCGCAAATGGCAAGATTTCATTTCTTTTGATGGCTGCATAGTATTCCATTGTGTATATATACCACATCTTCTTGATCCATTCATCTGTTGATGGACATCTAGGTTCTTTCCATAGTCTGGCTATTGTAGACATTGCTGCTATAAACATTCGGGTACACGTGCCCCTTCGGATCACTATGTTTGTATCTTTAGGGTAAATACCCAGTAGTGCAATTGCTGGGTCATAGGGTAGTTCTATTTTCAACATTTTGAGGAACCTCCATGCTGTTTTCCAGAGTGGTTGCACCAGCTTGCATTCCCACCAACAGTGGAGGAGGGTTCCCCTTTCTCCACATCCTCTCCAGCATCTGTCATTTCCTGACTTGTTCATTTTAGCCATTCTGACTGGTGTGAGGTGATATCTCATTGTGGTTTTGATTTGTATTTCCCTGATGCCAAGTGACGTGGAGCACTTTTTCATGTGTCTGTTGGCCATCTGGATGTCTTCTTTGCAGAAATGTCTGTTCATGTCCTCTGCCCATTTCTTGATTGGATTGTTTGTTCTTTGGGTGTTGAGGTTGCTAAGTTCCTTATAGATTTTGGATACTAGCCCTTTATCTGATATGTCGTTTGCAAATATCTTCTCCCATTCTGTCAGTTGTCTTTTGGTTTTGTTAACTGTTTCCTTTGCTGTGCAAAAGCTTTTGATCTTGATGAAATCCCAATAGTTCATTTTTGCCCTTGCTTCCCTTGCCTTTGCCGTTGTTCCTAGGAAGATGTTGCTACGGCTGAGGTCGAAGAGGTTGCTGCCTGCATTCTCCTCAAGGATTTTGATGGATTCCTTTCTCACATTGAGGTCCTTCATCCATTTGGAGTCTATTTTCGTGTGTGGTGTAAGGAAGTGGTCCAATTTCATTTTTCTGCATGTGGCTGTCCAATTTTCCCAGCACCATTTATTGAAGAGGCTGTCTTCTTTCCATTGGACATTCTTTCCTGCTTTGTCGCAGATTAGTTGACCATAGAGTTGAGGGTCGATTTCTGGGCTCTCTATTCTGTTCCACTGATCTATGTGTCTGTTTTTGTGCCAGTACCATGCTGTCTTGATGATGACAGCTTTGTAATAGAGCTTGAAGTCCGGAATTGTGATGCCACCAACTTTGGCTTTGTTCTTCAATATTCCTTTGGCTATTCGAGGTCTTTTCTGGTTCCATATAAATTTTAGGATTATTTGTTCCATTTCTTTGAAAAAAATGGATGGTATTTTGATCGGGATTGCATTAAATGTGTAGATTGCTTTAGGTAGCATAGACATTTTCACAATATTTATTCTTCCAATCCAGGAGCATGGAACATTTTTCCATTTTTTGGTGTCTTCCTCAATTTCTTTCATGAGTACTTTATAATTTTCTGTGTATAGATTCTTAGTCTCTTTGGTTAGGTTTATTCCTATGTATCTTATAGTTTTGGGTGCAATTGTAAATGGGATTGACTCCTTAATTTCTCTTTCTTCAGTCTTGTTGTTGGTGTACAGAAATGCAACTGATTTCTGTGCATTGATTTTATATACTGACACTTTACTGAATTCCTGTACAAGTTCTAGCAGTTTTGGAGTGGAGTCTTTTGGGTTTTCCACATATAGTATTATATCATCTGTGAAGAGTGATAGTTTGACTTCTTCTTTACCAATTTGGATGCCTTTAATTTCTTTTTGTTGTCTGATTGCTGAGGCTAGGACTTCTAGTACTATGTTGAATAGCAGTGGTGATAATGGACATCCCTGCCGTGTTCCTGACCTTAACGGAAAAGCTTTCAGTTTTTCTCCATTGAGAATGATATTTGCGGTGGGTTTTTCATAGATGACTTTGATAATATTGAGGTATGTGCCCTCTATCCCTACACTTTGAAGAGTTTTGATCAGGAAGGGATGCTGTACTTTGTCAAATGCTTTTTCAGCATCTATTGAGAGTATCATATGGTTCTTGTTCTTTCTTTTATTAATGTGTTCTATCACATTGATTGATTTGCGGATGTTGAACCAACCCTGCAGCACTGGAATAAATCCCACTTGATCGTGGTGAATAATCCTTTTAATGTACTGTTGAATCCTATTGGCTAGTATTTTGGCGAGAATTTTTGCGTCTGTGTTCATCAAGGATATTGGTCTGTAGTTCTCTTTTTTGGTGGGATCCTTGTCTGGTTTTGGGATCAAGGTGATGCTGGCCTCATAAAATGAGTTTGGAAGTTTTCCTTCCATCTCTATTTTTTGGAACAGTTTCAGGAGAATAGGAATTAGTTCTTCTTTAAATGGTTGGTAGAATTCCCCTGGGAAGCCGTCTGGCCCTGGGCTTTTGTTTGTTTGGAGATTTTTGATGACTGTTTCAATCTCCTTACTGGTTATGGGCCTGTTCAGGTTTTCTATTTCTTCCTGGTTCAGTTGTGGTAGTTTATATGTCTCTAGGAATGCATCCATTTCTTCCAGATTGTCCAATTTGTTGGCGTAGAGTTGCTCATAGTATGTTCTTATAATTGTCTGTATTTCTTTGGTGTTAGTTGTGATCTCTCCTCTTTCATTCATGATTTTATTGATTTGGGTCCTTTCTCTTTTCTTTTTGATGAGTCTGGCCAGGGGTTTATCAATCTTATTGATTCTTTCAAAGAACAAGCTCCTAGTTTCATTGATTTTTTCTATTGTTTTTTTGGTTTTATTTCGTTGATTTCTGCTCTGATCTTTATGATTTCTCTTCTCCTGCTGGGTTTAGGGTTTCTTTCTTGTTCTTTCTCCAGCTCCTTTACACGTAGGGTTAGGTTGTGTACTTGAGACCTTTCTTGTTTCTTGAGAAAGGCTTGTACCGCTATATATTTTCCTCTCAGGACTGCCTTTGCTGTGTCCCACAGATTTTGAACTGTTGTGTTTTCATTATCATTTGTTTCCATGAATTTTTTCAATTCTTCTTTAATTTCCTGGTTAACCCATTCATTCTTTAGAAGGATGCTGTTTAGTCTCCATGTATTTGGGTTCATTCCAGCTTTCCTCTTGTGATTGAGTTCTAGCTTCAGAGCATTGTGGTCTGAAAATATGCAGGGAATAATCCTAATCTTTTGATACTGGTTGAGACCTGATTTGTGACCCAGGATGTGATCTATTCTGGAGAAGGTTCCATGTGCACTAGAGAAGAATGTGTATTCTGTTGCTTTGGGATGAAATGTTCTGAATATATCTGTGATGTCCATCTGGTCCAGTGTGTCATTTAAGGCCTTTATTTCCTTGTTGATCTTTTGCTTGGATGATCTGTCCATTTCAGTGAGGGGAGTGTTCAAGTCCCCTACTATTATTGTATTATTATTGATGTGTTTCTTTAATTTTGTTATTAATTGGTTGATATAGTTGGCTGCTCCCACGTTAGGGGCATAGATATTTAAAATTGTTAGATCTTCTTGTTGGACAGACCCTTTGAGTAGGATATAGTGTCCTTCCTCATCTCTTATTATAGTCTTTGGCTTAAAATCTAATTGATCTGATATAAGGATTGCCACCCCAACTTTCTTCTGATGCCCATTAGCATGGTAAATTGTTTTCCACCCCCTCCCTTTAAATCTGGAGGTGTCTTCGCGTCTAAAATGAGTTTCTTGTAGGCAACATACTGATGGGTTTTGTTTTTTTATCCATTCTGATACCCTGTGTCTTTTGATTGGGGCATTTAGCCCATTAACATTCAGGGTAACTATTGAGAGATATGAATTTAGTGCCATTATTAGCCTGTAAGGTGACTGTTACTGTATATTGTCTCTGTACCTTTCTGATCTACTACTTTTAGGCTCTCTCTTTGCTTAGAGGACCCCTTTCAATATTTCCTGTAGAGCTCGTTTGGTGTTGGCAAATTCTTTCAGTTTTTGTTTGTCCTGGAAGCTTTTGATCTCTCCTTCTATTTTCAATGATAGCCTAGCTGGATAGAGTATTCTTGGCTGCATGTTTTTCTTGTTTAGTGCTCTGAATATATCATGCCAGCTCTTTCTGGCCTGCCAGGTCTCTGTGGATAAGTCTGCCGCCAATCTAATATTTTTACCATTGTATGTTACAGACTTCTTTTCTTGGGCTGCTTTCAGGATTTTCTCTTTGTCACTAAGACTTGTAAATTTTACTATTAGGTGACGGGGTGTGGACCTATTCTTGTTGACTTTGAGGGGGGTTCTCTGCATCTCCTGGATTTTAATGCTTGTTCCCTTTGCCATATTAGGGAAATTCTCTCCAATGATTCTCTCCAATAGACCTTCTGCTCCCCTCTCTGTTTCTTCTTCTTCTGGAATCCCAATTATTCTAATGTTGTTTCGTCTTATGGTGTCACTTATCTCTCGAATTCTCCCCTCATGGTCCAGTAGCTGTTTGTCCCTCTTTTGCTCGGCTTCCTTATTCTCTGTCATTTGGTCTTCTATATCACTAATTCTTTCTTCTGCCTCATTTATCCTAGCAGTGAGAGCCTCCATTTTTGATTGCACCTCATTAATAGCTTTTTTGATTTTAACTTGGTTAGATTTTAGTTCTTTAATTTCTCCAGAAAGGGCTTTAATATCTCCAGAGAGGGTTTCTCTAATATCTTCCATGCCTTTTTCGAGCCCGGCTAGAATGTTCAGAATCGTCATTCTGAACTCTTGATCTGACATATTACCCATGTCTGTGTTGATTAGGTCCCTAGCCTTCGGTACTGTCTCTTGTTCTTTTGTTTGTGGTGATTTTTTCCGCTTTGTCATTTTGTCCAGATAAGAGGATATGAAGGAGCAAATAAGCTACTAAAAGGGTGGCAAAGACCCCAGAAAAATGCGCTGTAACTAAATCAGAAGAGACCCCAAATTGTGGGGGGGAGAAAGGGGATAAAAACAGGTTCTGAAAAAAAAAAAAAAAAAAAAGAAAAAAATTAAAAAAATAAAACAAATAAAAAATATAAAAAAGAGAAAAAAATATATATTTAGATGAACTAGTCAAAAAACGTTAAAAAAGAAAAGGGTAAAAGTTTTAAAAAATTTAGCAGAAGAAGAAAAAAGAAAAAAGAAAAAAAAATTGAAAAAAGAAAAGAAAATTGAAGTAGCCGCAAGACTAAAGAATCATGGGGAGAAAGCCATGAGTTCCGTGCTTTGCTTTCTCCTCCTCTGGAATTGCTCTGCTGTCTTAGGAATTGAATCTGCTTTCTCCTTGATAGATGAACTTCGTCCTGGCTGGATATTTTGTTGATCTTCTGGGGGAGGGGCCTGTTGTAGTGACTCTCAAGTGTCTTTGCCCGAGGCGGGATTGCACCGCCCTTACCGGCGGCCGGACTAAGTAATCGGCTCGGGTTCGCTTTTGGGAGCTTCTGTTCCCTGAACGCTTTCCGTAGAGTTCCGGAGGACGGGAATGAAAATGGCGGCCTCCCAGTCTCCGGCCCGGAGGAGCCGAGAGCCTGGGGCCCCACTCCTCAGTGCGCCCCCAGAGGACAGCACCCAATCACTCCCATATCCCCAGCCTCCAGCCGCGCTCCGAGCTCACCCAGCCCGCGACCAGTTCAAGGTAACCCCGAGCTGAGAGTTCAGTCCTCGGCTCTGTCTCTGCAGCCGGCTTCTCCGTTCTAATACCTGCGAGCTCTCCGACACTCCGACACCCCCGATCCTTCTGTGACCCTGCGGGGCCTGGGGCCACGCTGGCCCCGCGTGGGCTTCACCCCGGTTTAGCCCCTGGAGCAATGTCCCTCAGTGGAACAGACTTTTAAAAGTCCTGATTTTGTGCTCCGTTCCTCCGCTGCTTGCCGGGAGCCGGCCCCTCCCCCCGCCGTCTATCTCCCCGTCGTTTTAGATTCACTTCTCCGCCAGTCCTACCTTTCAGAAAGTGGTTGATTTTCTGTTTCTAGAGTTGCTGTTCTTCTTCTCTTCGCTCTCCCGTTGGATTTGTAGGTGTTTGCAATGTTTAGATAAGCTATCGAGCTGATCTCCTGCTACCTGATGTAGTCTCAGGCTGCTACTTCTCCGCCATCTTGACTCCTCCCATTATTACTTTTTCTTAATGCCTTTGTACTTTCTTTTTAAGTTGATATTCTTTGGGACATCTTATTTATTTGAGAGAGATAGAGAAAGAGAGAGAGCACGTGAGCACATGAGTAGGGGGAAGGGCAGAGGGAGAAGCAGACTCCTAGCTGAGCAGGGAGTCTAATGTGGGGCTCAACATGGGGCTTGATCCCAGGACCTGGGATCATGACCTGAGCCGAAGGCAGACGCTTACTTAACTGACTAACCCACACACCGCCTTTGGAACATCTTTGTCATGTGGTCCTAAATGCTTCCCTTTGCATTGCTGCACCCACTGAATAGTTGAAATAAGTATTATTAAAGTATTAGGCTCTCTTGTATTCCGTGAATTGTTCATGATAAGAAGAAATCTGGAAGGGAGTTTACGAGTGTCACTCAAGTGCTTTATGACTGACCTATCATTTTATTACTAAGTCCTGGTCAAGTGGCTTGAGGCCCTCAGAAGTGAATTTTTAGTAATTCCTGATCCATTAGGATTATCACCTCTTCTTTCATTGTAGTATTTGTAAAATGGCTGTCATGATTTGGGGATGCCATAGCATCTATTTAGTGTGTATTTCATTAAATCTGAAATGTGTATTACTTAAAATGTTGAAAAATAGGGTAGTATAAAAGTACATTTCTATGGATAAAAGATGGAAATAAGTGTAATAAACTGTGTATTAGAACCCAGTGATGTCTTTTGAAGATGTTTAGTATGGTCGTCAGAAGACAGGATAGTATGTAGCCTTGGGAGAAGAGGGCTGGAAAGGTATATGAGAGAGGGCTTTTGGGATTCTGTAATGTCCTGGGGTTTTTTGTTTTGTTTTGTTTTGGGTACTGCTTATGTATATATATGTTCATTTTGTTGATTCAGGTGCTTCTGGATGTATATTATATTTGAATATATAGTTTACAGAGTTGAAAAAGCATCAACAGCAACGACAACAACACATTTGTGATTTGTCTCCTCATGCTCCGAGTACTGTCTGTTGTAGCATTCCACAGCAGCTCTTCCCAACCCTTCCCTTTCATCTGTGAATACCCCAATCCATAGTGGGAACGTACCTCATTTCGTACTTCTGTTAAGAAGTATCTCATTGTTAGTTCCATATTATTTTACTTGACTGGAAAACCCTAGAGATTGGATTTATGTGAGTGATGTAGGCTTGGTAAGATTGATGATATTTGGCAAATGTTTACATGAAGGAGTTTAGCTTCTTGTCTCTGAGTTACAGCTTCACCTAAAGTGATTTACATCAACACATTGAACAAAATTTCACATAACCTGATATTTAAGATCAAGGAACAAATGAGCCATTTCCTAACTTGGAAGAAGCGTCTTTTTCTTTAATTGCAGCATCTCCCCCCACCTACCCTTTCTTTACACAGACTGAAACTTTTAGCGGGTGGAACGAGTCATGTTTCTATGTGTTTCTCTGAATTTAGGCTAGCCCACGTGTATAAGCCAGTTTGCCTGGGGCGCTTAAAAGTTGGTGCAGAGGCACTAGACGTACCAAGAGTAACATTTGTTGTAGCCTCTTTGCCTGTGCCACGTAGTTTTTTTCCAGTGGTTAGTTTCTAGTTCTTGAAGAATTAGGGCCAGAGCGCACATAAAATGACAAATTCTCCACTTAATGAGGATATTGTTTTGATGGTACAGGCATTTGATTTCTAAAGTAGCTTGAAAAGCTCTTGTATAATACAATTGTGAGTGTCTCAGTTATGTATGAATACAATGATGGGGCTGTAAAGTAAGTAGAGACAGCTGTGTCCATCAGAGAAACCATCATGGGAATTTGTGCCAAAGGGTGGAAGGATCAGGTAAAGAGAGCTGATAGAGAACTGGAAAGGGAACGCAGCCAATATGATGAGAAAGGAGACACCTTTGTATTTGCCTGTATAGAAACGGTGGCCTTGAGCAGCTGTCTAATGTGGAAATTCAAAACCCATGTATGGTGAAGAAAACAAAAGACAAGGACTGATAGATGTCATTAGCAGTCATTTCCAGTGTGCTTAAATTGAAAGTTAGATATGAAGTCTCTGGAGAGACCAAAGGATTGTGCAGTAAGTAACTTTTTCCAGTGACCTCTGTTTTTAACTTCGAGGAGGAATATTTATTCCTTACCATCCAATGCTGTTTCTTACTGTAACTATGTGTATTCTTCATTTATGTTAGTGATTAATAACAAGGATAAGAAATTAAAGGATCTCAAAAATGCAAAATTATTTTTATTTTTATTTTAAAATGTTTAAAAGCAATTTATAACATTTATTAGGAGAGATTTGCAGGTGAATGTGAGGTCTAAGCCCAGTTAAAGTTGAAGTCAAATCTATTCCTATTCTTTTGGGTTCCCATCTGTATATTGCCTGACGTTTTCACAGCCTGGGCAGGCACCTGGAACATACTGTACAATTAATGAATGTGTGTGCAATGAAATCACTTGTAATTTTCCTGTCCTCTCCACATAATTCCTACCTATTGAACCTCACACTGGCTATACTCTTAAATTCATGATATGCTTGGGGTGCCTGCATGGCTCAGTTGAGAGTCCAACTCTTGATTTTGGCTTAGTTCATGATCTCAGGGTCATGAGATAAAGCCCCACATTGGGTTCTGTGCTCAGTGGGCAGTCTGCTTGAGATTCTCTCTCTCCTTCTCCCTTTGCCCTTCCCTCATGCACGCATGTTCTGTCTCTCTCTCTCAAATAAATGAATAATTCTTTAAAAAATTCATGATATATTTATGTAAATGAAAAATGAAGCAAAAATAAATCAGAATGCTCATGGAATTTTAAGAGGATTATTAATCAGTTGTAAGATAGTCAAATAAATCCCTGAAGTGATATTTAATATTTTATGTGCTTCTATGTCTTTCTGAGGAGAGTGTTCATAGTTTTTTTCCTGGACTGCATAGAATATGCGGTCTTTTGTGACTGGTATCTTTTACTGTACATAGATAATCATAGTTCATCTATGTTGTATAATCTGTCAGTTCTTCTTTAAAAAAAATATCTGGGGGATGCCTGGGTGGCTCAGTCAGCTGGGTGTCTGCCTTTGGCTCAGGTCATGATCCTGGGATCGAGTCCTGCATCAGGCTCCTTGCTCAATGGGGAGCCTGCTTTTCCCTCTGTCTGCTGTTTCCCCTGCTTGTGCTCTCTCCTCACTCTCTGACAAATATAATAAACAAAATCTTAAAAAAAAAAAACTAGAAATGTTAATAAGACTAAAGGACAAAGAAACAAATAATGAGTAAATACAACTACCAGAAATTTGGAGAAAGAAATCATAGGAGAAAATATATCTACAATACTCTTTTATAAAAAACCTGTGTAAGTGGGCTGTGTAGTTCAAACTCATGTTGTTCAAGGATCAACTATATTTTTAATTCTCTTGGGTATAAGTATTTGTTTTCATTTCTCTGGATTATGCACCTAGGAGTTGAATTGCTGAGTTATATGGTAATTCTATTCTTAACTATGGGAAGAGCTGCCAGGCTGAGGGACTGCATTTTACATTCTCACCTGCAGTGCATGAAAATTCCAATTTCTCCTCATTCCCACTATTGATTGTTACTACCTTCCTTTGACTATACCCATCCTATTGATGTCTCATGAAATGGTATCTGATTATACCTTTCATCTGCATTTCCTTGATGGCTATTGATATTGAGCATCTTTTTATGTGTTCATTCACTAACATATATCTTTTTTTGTTTAAATTTATGAGTTATTTGTGTTTTCTTTTTTGAGTTGTAATAGTTTTATTTATATTTTGGATACAAGTCAGTTACCAGACATATGTTTTATAAAACTCCATTCTGTTTTTCCTCTTTCTTAGTGATGTTCTTTGAAGTACAAATGTTTCAGTTTTGATGAAGTCCAATTTATTTATTTTCTTTTTTTTAAAGATTTTATTTATTTGAGAGAGAAAGAGAAGTGGGGAGGAGTAGAGGGAGAAGGAGAGGGAGAAGTAGATTCCCCTCTGAGCAGAAAGCCCCATGCAGGGCTCAATCCCAGGACCTTGGGATCATGACCTGAGCAAAAGGCTGCCACTTAACCCACTGAGCCACCCAGGAGCCCTTATATGTTTTTTTCTTTTATCACTTGTACTTTTGGTGTCATATCTAAGAAAGCATTCCCCCCCCCATTTTTTTTTTTAAGATTTTATTTATTTATTGGACAGAGAGAGGTCACAAGTAGGCAGAGAGGCAGGCAGAGAGAGAGAGGAGGAAGCAGGCTCCCCGCGGAGCAGAGAGCCCGATATGGGGCTCGATCCCAGGACCCTGAGATCATGACCTGAGCCGAAGGCAGCGGCTTGACCCACTGAGCCACCCAGGTGCCCCCCCCCCCCCATTTTTTTTCTTTACGATTTTATTTATTTGGCAGAGAGAGATCAAGTAGGCAGAGCAGCAGGTAGAGAGAGAAGGGGAAAGAAAGCAGGCTCCCTGCTGAGCAGAGAGCCCAATGTGGGGCTTGATCCCAGGACCTTGAGATCATGACCTGAGCTGAAGGCAGAGGCTTAACCCACTGAGCCACCCAGGCACCCCCTAAGAAAGCATTCCTTAATCTCAGAGTATAAAGATTTACCACTATGTTTTGTTCCAAGAAGTTAATACTTTAACATTTTTTATAGTCTTATAGTTTTTAATACAAATACAATGTGCACATAAGCTGTCTATTCATTTTTTTGGCTGCATAGCCTGGCATTGGGATTAGTGACTCTGATGGCCAGCTGGGCTGCTCTTTCCATGGTGACTTTGCAGTTCTTGGAGGAGATGTTGTGAGCAATCTCTGCACAGTAAGGTTTGTTCCACGTGACATTGTGGAGTAGGAACTTCAGAAGCCACTGGGCAGTATGTGCTTTGTTTTCCTGTTGCTCCCATTACCATCGTTGGGCATCAAGATCTGGTCGCTGAATCTTCTGTGCGCCCTGTTGTCAATGCCGCTGGATTTTCACCAGTTGAACTTAATTTTGACATATTGTTCTGACTGGTGTCAGTGAACTGCTTGGTCCTCTTTTCAATAATCTTGGGCTTCCCCACAGGTATCAGGGCGGCCATGATGTGAAGTAGAGGACGGCTGCCACCTCTGCAGGCAGTGCCGAGGAAGAGAGCAGTACTTTTAACTTTTTCATTTAAGTCTTTGGTTTTCATTTAAGTCTTCGGTTTCATTTCGAGTTAATTTATGTATGCAGTGTGAAGTCAGGGTTATATTCTTTGGGATATGAATATGCAGTTGACCCATCATCATTTGTTGAGAAGACTATTCTTCCCCATTGACTTGTCTTGCTACCCTTGTTGAGAGTCAGATGACCATAAATGCAGACATCTGTTTTTTTAAAAAAGTCTGTATTCTTTTGAGTTGTCTCAGCAGGAAAAATTAGGCATAGTGTTGCAGAGAGTAGTTGAATCCTTTGTTTTTCAAAATAGGTTCAGGTCACCTCCTGACTAGGGACCGACATTAAGGGAGGATCCCATCTAAAGTTGCATCACTCTCCTGTGCCTTAGTGAAATATTTCTGAGAGATCCTTCATTTAGTGTGATTTTCTTGGATCTTACCTTTATTTAAATTTGGAAATCTCAGTTTAAAAAAAAAAATCCAGTTCTCTTCCTTTCTTCACAAACATTGTAAACATGTTAGTATTAGTTATAGTATTATAGAGATTTGGGTTTTTACCCCCCTTGTTTTCAAAGTTTAGCTGGAGGGAATGGTTAATTTTTAAAGGAGTCATGCTTGTAAAGTAGGGATAGTGCTGAGTGGCTGATGGTCTGCTGATTCCAGCTGTAAAATGTTTTTTGGAGAGCAGAAAAACAATTTGCTTCCATTCCAATACACTATAATTCTTGAGGTCCACTGAGTTTCTAAAAACAATGACTCAGAAAGTGAGATGAAGAATTGTGAACTACGTTTTTCCTTAGTATCTTCTAGTATTTGGAGAAGAGGGATATACTTACTAGGATATATTGAGATGAGATGAATATCGGAATTGATTGAGAGTTTGATTATATGGACTTTAAAGTTTAGGAGATTAGCTACCTCTAATGTAATGCTGCAGTTCACAAGTATTTATTTCTGTTTTTCATTTGGTTCTTTAAAAAAAATATTTATTTATTTGATAGAGAGAGAGGCAGGCAGGAGGGAAGGGGAAGCAGGCTCCCTGCTGAGCGGAGCCCCCCCCCCCCATGTGGGGCTCGATCCCAGGACCCTGAGATCATGACCTGAGCCAAAGGCAGAGGCTTAACCCACTGAGCCACCCAGGTGTCCCCATTTGGTTCTTTTTTCAAAGGGGGAAATTAAAAAATATATATTTAAAAGGGGAAAGTTTTCTATAGGCCATATTTATATTAATTTCTTGAGCTCTGAAAATATCTATGGAATATGTATATGAATTAGGTTACTCAGTGGGAGTGTAATAATGAAATCTGTGAAATACTGTAGAACATATGTCAAAGTGTATTATCTTTATACTATTTTAGTGTGCCTTTGTCCTTTGTATGTGTCTGTAATATGTGTCCATAATGTGCATTCAGTGGATATAGTAATACCATAGTTACCTACAGGTCAGTTTTCCAAAAAACCCAAAACATCCCCAACAGAACCCTTTAAACACTGAAATAAAAGTTTTTTTAAAAGATGAGTAAAAAATTAGGAAGCTCATACCTTGTATTTCACGTGACATATGTACTTTTTCTTAGGGCCATTATCTTCTTTAGAAGTTATCTTCTTTAAAAAGGAAAACACAAAATCGGTAGTGGTTGAAGGAGCTCAAATGAAAATGGTGTGTGATGGGTATTAGGTGCAACTGATGAATCATTTTAACCTTGTATCAAAATTAATGATGGACTGTATGTTGGCTAATTGAATTTAAATTAAATATTGTAAGAAAAAAAAGAACAGTTGCATTTCTCTACTATGGTATTATCTTAAAAAACAAAATTAAAATGTAGAAAAGCCAAAAAAAAGAAAAAGAAAAAACTACTTTGTGAGGGGCCAGGTAATAGTGTGTGCTTCTTTAATGCCCATGAACACCATGACACTAGGATTTTAGGATGACAATCACTGCAGCACACAGGCTTTTTGAATCAGAAAGCATGTAATACATGTTTGTGTGTGTGTGTTTTTCAAAGATTTTATTTATTCATTTGAGAGAGAGAGAAGGAGCAGGGGGGTGGGCAGAGGGAGAAGGTGAAAAAGCAGCAGACTCCCCACTGAGCAGAGAGCCTGATGCGGGGCTTGATCCCAGGACCTGAGATCATGACCTGAGCCAAAGGCTCAGATACTTAACTGACTAAGCCACCCAGATGCCCCAACATGTAATACATGTTTAAGAAAGATGCGTATTTAAAAAAAAAAATAGTTTAAAATGAAAGATCTGGCTTTTAGGTGAGCACACTATTTGAGTATTTCAAAAGTTTTTTTTATGTAGATGACTTTTTGCCAGTGTCATATAAACATGCTTTGATTAATTTAGGTGCATTTCTTAATTTGTTCAAACATATTTATTAAGCTGTGTTCAGGTATTATTCTATACAGTGGAAATTCAGCAGTGAACACAAATTCTAACCAAGTGGGCGAAAGACAAAATAAATTTAAAAATAATAATAATATATTAACAGAACATGTAAATTATTTTTATTATTTAAAGTAAATCTTAAAGTAGTTCATTATTGTTCTTTTTCTCATTATTAAATATGCTTTTGCATGAAACATGATCATACATTGATAACTCTGTTTCTCTTAAGCTCAGTAACATACACTGGGACTTTCTTTTTTTTTTTTTACTTTTTTAAAAATTTCTTTTCAGCGTAACAGTATTCATTGTTTTTGCACCACACCCAGTGCTTCATGCAATACGTGCCCTCCCTATTACCCACCATCTGGTTCCCCAACCTCCCTCCCCCTACACTGGGACTTTCTGCTGGGTAGGGAATTGTCAGGTGTGCAGTTTACATTTCAGGTTATGCTATTTTTTTGCTCTTATGCTCATATGATTCGTGTAATTTGGCTATTTTGCTAGTGGAAGTAAAGATTATTGTTATGGAATCTTGTCTGTCTCATGATTGTATAAACTTAGATTCTAACTTGGGACCTAAACTGTAAAGTAGAATACTTCAGTTTGATTCTCTAGTGTACCTTTTAGAGGAAAACATTTGTAAAAATGTTAAACAGATACTTGTGGAATGAGAAGCCAGAAGTTCTTTAAGTTAGGCTTTTTATGTTTGATTCTGCAGTTGCCTTTGAGTGGTCCCTCTAAAGTTTTGTGAGACAGTGGAGTATTATTTTGTGTAGTTGACAGATGAGGGCATTAGACTCAAAGACCTTGTTGGCCTGGCCAGGAGCAGAGAGGAGAGCCTCTAGGATGACAGACATCACTTACTTGACTGAATCATGTTGAGCCTTGTTTAGTAGAGTTCAGAACATGGTATTGGAGTTTCCATGCAGTGATGGTGTTCACTGTCATGACTGCGTGATTTATTATTCTTTAAAGGAGAAAACCACAAGACAGTCCTTCCTACTAGTTTGTTATTGGCTGGACTGAAAGCAGGAAGAAAGAAGTTGAGTGCCTAATGTAAATATATAGGAGCGTGTACATTAGTTTTCCATCATCTTTCTATGGAGGCACGCTTTGTGAATTACTTTGCTTCATTCGTCCTTACTTTAGTACTTGTTCTGTTTTTCTGTTCCGACTATTGTATCATATTCCCTTTTAGGTGTATGTCTTCATTATCTTTTGCCTTTAAATTTCTGAACCAATTGTATCCTTTCTCTTTCCTCTCTAAATACTGTTGCTTGACTTATAAACTTTGTTTCCTTTTAGCTTCTCTTTCTTGTTGTAGGAATAACTGTATAAAATACCCAATTTTTGCTAAAAGTTATAACCAGTTCTTCAGATTTGTTTCTTATTGGAACAGCATCAAACCAAAGGGAAACTGTAGAAGAAAAAAATGAACTTCTCTTAGCTATTAAAATAATGACTGGTTTTATGAGGATTTTATGTGAGACTTGAAAAAATAAAATCATTTGGCTGTTTTGTTTTTATGGCATCAAAATATGATGTACCAACAAAAATTTATTAAGAAATATCTCAATATTGCCTTTTCACATTTTTCAGGCTGCTATCCTTGTCCAGGGCCCAACATGAATCCTATTGCTCTTGGGAGCCGCTGGCTTGCTTATGCAGAAAACAAGGTAAGGCATGGCTCGTGTTTTGATTATTTGTAATGGAGCAAGTGTTGAAGAGTTTTCCAAAGGTGATCACCAACCAATAATGAATGTTTAACTTACTAGTTTGTTTTCTTTTGTTTGGTTTTGATTTTAAATAGGCACCCAGTAGTTATCCTATTTCCCTTGTTGCTTAGGATCAGTATTTGGGCTCAACCTTAATTTTCTAACCTTAGTTTTATAGATAGAGCTTTATTCCACTAATCTTAGGCACAACAGTGATATTACCTTAGTAGTTTCTGTGGAGCTAGAAATCAGGAGGCAGGGATGACTTTTGTTTTTATTGGTAGATTGGGAACAGAGCCATAGAATAATTTAATTGACTTTATGTGTCTACAGCTAAATCTAAACAGGGGTTCAGCCATTTGTGTCTTAATAATTAAATCATAGGTGATCACATTTTGTTGAATTTTCCAGTTATTTATCAATTTAATTTATCTATTACAGTCGTAATTGTAAATGAAGATATTATATTATTACATGGAAGAGTTTTTTTATGTCCAATTCAAAGCCAAAGACAAATTTGAATTTTTGGAAAGAAAAAGTGAAATCTTTTTTATGCCATGTTGTGCTCTGCATGTGAATATGGAATGAAATCTAAAAAATATTACAGACTTCAGAGAAGATTATTGTTTTTTATTTCATTTTAGCCTGCTATATTGTATAATTATTATATATTAAGAATAATAGGAAATAATATTTATTGAAGAATTTTTGACACAAGTCTGAATATGGCAAGTACAATAATTATTTGGAGAAACCACAGAGCATGTAAATCTCTGGAATTCACAAAATCAAGAAACTCCTGAGGAAAGTTATTTTTGTAGATAAATTTCTTGATACTTTTCCCAAAATTCTGTTTGCTACAGATATTTTGCATCTTACTGAATGTCATAATGCCATTTCTAGTATATCTCATAAAAATAGCTCTTTTCAAAATATTTTCAAAAAAGACAAGAGGCATACAATTCAGTGGTGACATAATGATATCTTCTAATATTTATATCTGTAATACGTTTCCTTGAGTGCTGGAGACATCCAAGAAGAATATGCATAAAATGTCTTCTGGCTCTTGTAAATGTATTCTCACATGTGGGAAACTACCCATTTAGAATTGTAGGTGTTATGCAAATAGTTATATTGTTTTCTAGCAGAAGGAACTCCCTTCATAGATGCATACCTTGGTGTGTGCCAGTTGTCTTGCTTGTCTTGCCTTTGTAAAGATAAGTGTCATTAATATCTAGCATTCCATACAGAGACCGGAAAGTATAGTGGCATTTACAAGAAGTTTGCTAATCAGATAACTGTACCATCCTTTGAAGGAAATATTTTTAGATAAATGTCTTTCCATAGTATTTACAAAAATGCTAGTATTTATTAAGTTTCTGATTGTTTTGGTAGCAGTTTCTGATTGTTTTGGTTTTGGGGCTGAGTGTGGAATTGCAAAATTTAATTAAATTTTGGAGTAACAATCTCTTTCAGTGAAAATGCTCTTTGACTAAAATTTTAAGCAAGAAGCTATATATGGGAATGCAAGCTGGTGTAGCCACGCTGGAAAACAGTATGGAGGTTCCTCAAAAAGTTGAAAATAGAGTTACCCTATAACTCAGCTTTGTACTACTGGAGATTTACCCCAAAGATACAAATGTAGTAATCCGAAGGGGCCCCTGCATCCCAGTGTTTATAGCAGCAATATCCACAATAGGCAAACTATGGAAAGAGCCCAGATGTCCATCAACAGATGAATGGATAAAGAAGATGTAGTGTGTGTGTATATATATATATATTACACACATACCTAGATATACCTATATGTACATATATACATATATGCATGCATGTTTCCTATACACACACACACACACACATATATGTGTGTGTATATATATAAATAACATGGATATATATATATATAAATAACATGGACTATTACATATATATAATAAATAAAAATATATATTTATTTATATAAATAACATATATTTATAGTTATATATATAAATATATATATAAATATATATATAAATGGAATATTACTCAACGAGCAAAAAAAAAGAAATCTTGCCATTTGCAACTACATGGATGGAAAGAGAGGGTATTACGCTAAGCGAAGTAAGTCAGAGAAAGACAATTATCATATGATCTCACTTATATGTGGAATTTGAGAAACAAAGCAGAGAATCATAGGGGAAGAGAGGAAAAAAGGAATCAAGACGAAACCAGAGAGTGAAACAAACCATGAGAGATCCTTACTCTCAGGAAACAAACTGAGGGTAGCTGGAGCAGAGGACAGGTAGGGGAGTTGAGGTGGCTGGGGTGCAGTGGGGTGGCTGGGTAATAGACATTGGGGAGGGTATGTGTTGTGGTGAGCGCTATGTATTGTGTAAGACTGATGAATCACAGACATGTACCCCTGAAACAAATAATATATCTTAACAGTAATTTTTAAAAAAGACTTAAATATGAGACAGGAAACCAAGAAAATCCTAAAGGAGAACACAGGCAATAACTTCTTTGACATCAGCCATAGCAACCTCTTATTAGATATGTCACCTGAGGCAAGGGAAACAAAAGCAAAAATAAATTATTGGGATTTTCTCAAGATTAAAAAAAAACTTCTGCACAGTGAAGGAAACAATCAGTGAAACTAAAAGGCAACCTATGGAATGGGGGAGGATATTTGCATATGACATATCTGATAAAGGGTCAGTATCCAAACTATATAAAGAATTCAGACAACTCAACACCCCAAAAATGAATAATCTAGTTAAAATGGGCAGAAGACATGAATGAACATTTCTCCAAAGACATACAGATGGCCAAGAGACACATGAAAAGATGCTCAGCATCACTGATCATTAGGGAGTACAAATCAAAACTACAATGCGATATCACCTCACACCTATCAGAATGGCTAAAATCAGCAACACAAGAAATGATAGGTGTTGGTGAGGATGTGGAGAAAGGGAAACCTCTAGCCGTACTGGTGGGAATGAAACTGGTACAGCCACTCTGGAACAAACAGTATGGAGTTAAAAATTAAAAATAGAATTACCTTACAATCTAGCAATTGCACTACTATGTATTTACTCAAAGAATACAAAAATACTAATTCAGAAGGATACATGTACCCCAATATTTATAGCAACATTATATAATAACCAAATTATGGAAATAGTCCTATTCCAACAACCAAGGAATGGATAAAGAAGATGTGATATGGGATGCCTGGGTGGCTCAGTGGGTTAAGGCCTCTGCCTTTGGCTCGGGTCGTGGTCCTGGGATCAGGCCCTTCATCGGGCTCTCTGCTCGATGGGGAGCCTGCTTCCTCCTCTCTCTCTGCCTGCTTCTCTGCCTATTTGTGATCTCTTTCTGTCAAATGAATAGATAAAAGTTAAAAAAAAGATGTGATATATATATATATCTATATAGATATATATGTATACACACACATACATATATACATACGTACGTACACAATGGAATATTAGCCATAACAAAGACTAAATCTCACCATTTGCGGTGATGTGGATGGGGTAGAGAGTATTATGCTAAGCAAAATAAGTCAGAGAAAGACAAATACCATATGATTTCATTCATGTGTGGAATTTAAGAAACAAAACAAATGAGCACAGTGGAGAAAAAAGAGAGGCAAACCAAGAAAAGGACTCTTAACTATAGAGAGCAAATTGATGGTTACTGGAGGTGAGGTGGGTGAAGGGATGGGGTAAATAGGTGACGAGAATTGAGGAGAGCACTTGTGATGAGCACCAGGTGTTGTATGTTAAGTGTTGAATCACTAAATTGTACATCTGAAACTAATGTTATACTATATATTAACTAACTGGAATTTAAATTAAAACTTTAAATAAAGAAAAAAATAAAATTAAGTCATAAAGAAAAAGGCCATGTATACTGATTGGGTTTTTCTTTTTTTTTAAATTAGTTTTTAAATTTAAATTAAGTAAATTAGCATATATTATTAGTTTTAGAGATAGAGGTCAGTGATTCATCAGTCTTATATAATACCCAGTGCTCCTTACATCACATGCCCTCCTTCATGTCCAACACCCCATTACCTCATCCCCCCATGCTCCTCACCTCCAGCAACCCTCAGTTTGTTTCCTGAGATTAAGAGTCTCTTACGGTTTGTCTTCCTCTCTGGTTTCATCTTGTTTCATTCTTTTCTCTCCTCCCCTATGATCCTCGGCTTTGTTTCTAAAATTCCATATATAAGTGAGATCATACGATAATTGTCCTTCTCTGATTGACTTATTTCGCTTAGCATAATGCCCTCTCTTTCCACCCATGTTGTTGCAAATGGCAAGATTTCTTTTTTATTTATTTATTTATTTATTTATTTATTTATTTGCTTGTTGAGGAATATTCCTCACACACACACACACACACACACACTACATCTTCTTTATCCATTCATCTGTCGATGGACATCTGGGCTCTTTCCATAGTTTGGCTATTGTGGACATTGCTGCTATAAATACTGGGATGCAGGTGCCCCTTCAGATTACTACAATTGTGTCTTTGGGTAAATCCCCAGTAGTGCAAATGCTGGGTTATAGGGTAGTTCTGTATTCAAGGGGTTTGTTTTTCAGGGCTTCTCTTTAGACTTACTTTTAACTAGGAAAGCTTACAGAAAAGCTATAAGAATAAATATAGTACAGATACCACAAAGCACACTCATGTACCTTTTACTCTTATTATTTCAGAGTGAGTTGCATATACCACATTAACCCTAAATACTTATCAGTCAATTTAATCTTGAGAAAATGCTTTTAGCTATTTACCATCCGTATTCCAGTTTTATCAATTAACCCTATCATATTATTTGTAGAACTTTTTTTTTGTAGTTCAGGGTCCAGGCTAGGATCAGATACTATATTTTGTTGGGATGTCCCCTGAGATTCTTTAATATGCAAGAGTTGACAGTCTTGCTTTGTCTTTTTCAGCATCGATGATTTTGAAGAATATAGCCCCCTACCACTACTCCTTACCTGCCCCCCTTTTTTAATAGAATGATTTTTAGTTTGATTTTTTTAATGTTTTCTCTTGATTATATTCAGGTTATATATTTCTGGCTAGAATACTACATGAATATTGTTCTGTACTTCTTATAGTATAATTTTTTTGTCCTTAATTATTGTGGCTTTCAAATTGTCCCACAATTGACCAAGGAGAGCCCTTCAGGCTGGTTCTTGTGACATGGTGACATGCCTTCGTCAAGTTTTTACTTAAAAATTTTTTAAAATTACCTTACTTGCTATCATAAGTTAACTTTCATTTAGTATATGCCTGTTGTCAGTCCTGGAACCCTCTACTTCTGATTCCCCTGTTCCTTTTAATGGGCCATGGCTTTAGATACTAAGCTTTGTCCAGTGGATGTGCTCATTGTTATGGGGCTGTTTTTTGCTTTTAGACACTTTCAGTGGACAAAGTTTGGAAACACTGTGTATTACATACATACTTCTATATGTATATAAATCAGCAAATATACTTATATACACATACTTATGCACCTACACACATATTTTGGTAATGAAGGGTACACATGGGTATTTCCATAGGATTCTTTCCTTTCATCCTCCATCTCACATTTATATGTCCTTTTTTGCATGGGAGACTGATATCAGCATATTTACTTCTTTGTTGACTCCTATAATGGAAAAAGTAATGGCAGAATTGCTTGCTCACAACACTGTAAATATCAATCCAAATAAAAAGAGTTCAGGATTTCTTGCAGTTATGTCCATTCCTGTTACTTCCCCAAACTTAAGATGTGCAAATACTGTGTTGATATATTATTTTGATTAGTTTGTCCTTTATTTCTCACTTTCTGCAGTCCTTCATTGTTTTTACAGTTTTCATTTGATATATAATTTTTAAAAGATTTTATTTATTTATGAGAGAATCAGAGAGAGGGAGAGAGAAAAAGGGGGAGGAGTAACGGGAGAGGGACAAGCAGACTCCACGTTGAGAACAGAACCTGATGTGGGGCTCAATCTCAGGACACTGAGATCATGACCTGAGCTGAAACGAAGAGTCTGATGCTTACCTGACTGAGCCACCCAGGTGCCCCTTAAATATTTTTTAAAATATTTTTTTATATTTATTTTTTATATACATGCTTATATATTTCACTGTTATATATATTTATATTTCCCTTTCTTTCCAAAAGATAACATAATACATGTGCTCTTTTGTATGTTGCCTTTTTAACTTATATTTCCTGGAAATTAATCTATTTTATAGAGGTTTGCACTACAGAAATTTCTGATTTGTCTTTAATTTTGATGAATTGAGATGTCAAATGTAATTTCTAATGAGCCTAAAGTTTTAAACAAAAAGTTCTGACTTAGTTATGTCTGTATAGAAATGCTAAGTTTTAGTTGAATTGGAAAAGTGATGGTATTGCTTGCTTTTGTAGATTTATTCCTGATTATTCCTGAAACAGAAAAAAATGGTAGTATTTCTTAAGATAATGTTTTTTCTTACACATGCAGCAGGAAGCAGCAGAGGGATAACTTTCATAATTCTTTGAATATGTACTTATGAATGAACAAATGAATGAGTGAGTGAGTGAAAGGGTTACTTTTTATTAGTTAAAACGATCTCAGGGCACCTGGGTGGCTCAGTGGGTTAAAGCCTCTGCCTTCGGCTCAGGTCATGATCTCAGGGTCCTGGGATCAAGCCCCGCATCGGCCTCTCTGCTCGGCAGGGAGCCTGCCTTCCCCCTCTCTCTCTGCCTGCCTCTCTGCCTACTTGTGATTTCTGTCTGTCAAATAAATTTAAAAAATAAATAAATAAATAAATAAAATGATCTCTTCCTCTCTCTCTTTCTTTTTCTTTTTTTTTTAAATTTTTTTTTCCATTTTATTTATTTTTTCAGCGTAACAGTATTCATTCTTTTTGCACAACACCCAGTGCTCCATGCAAAACGTGCTCTCCCCATTACCCACCACCTGTTCCCCCAACCTTCCACCCCTGACCCTTCAAAACCCTCAGGTTGCCCCAACCTCCCACCCCTGACCCTTCAAAACCCTCAGGTTGTTTTTCAGAGTCCATAGTCTCTTATGGTTCGCCTCCCCTCCCCAATGTCCATAGCCCGCTCCCCCTCTCCCAATCCCACCTCCCCCCAGCAACCCCCAGTTTGTTTTGTGAGATTAAGAGTCATTTATGGTTTGTCTCCCTCCCAATCCCATCTTGTTTCATTTATTCTTCTCCTATCCTCCTACCCCCCCATGTTGCTTCTCCATGTCCTCATATCAGGGAGATCATATGATAGTTGTCTTTCTCCGATTGACTTATTTCACTAAGCATGATACGCTCTAGTTCCATCCACGTCGTCGCAAATGGCAAGATTTCATTTCTTTTGATGGCTGCATAGTATTCCATTGTGTATATATACCACATCTTCTTGATCCATTCATCTGTTGATGGACATCTAGGTTCTTTCCATAGTCTGGCTATTGTAGACATTGCTGCTATAAACATTCGGGTACACGTGCCCCTTCGGATCACTATGTTTGTATCTTTTTCTTTAAGACAATTTATTTACTTGAGAGAGAGCAAGAGGAGAGAGCACAAGCAGGTAGAGTGTCAGGCAGAGGGACAGGGAGAAGCAGGCTCCCTCATCATGACCTGAACCGAAAGCAGACACTTAACCGACTGAACCACCCAGTTGTCCCTAAAACAATCACTTTTTTTTTTTTAAAGATTCCATCTATTTATTCGACAGAGATCACAAGTAGGCGGAGAGGCAGGCAGAGAGAGAGAGCAGGAAGCAGGCTCCCTGTTGAGCAGAGATCCCAATGTGGGGCTCGATCCCAGGACTCTGAGATCCTGACCTGAGCTGAAGGCAGAGGCTTTAACCCACTGAGCCACCCAGGCGCCCCTAAAACAATCACTTTTAAACTCTGTTTTCCCCTATTTGAAACCACATTTGCCATCACCCGTCATTTGGAAAATTCCTCACTGCTGACCTTGGAATCTGCTTTCAACCATTTCATGTGCCAGCTGTACATCTCGTATAAGACTTTTTTTAAAGATATTCCATTCTAACATATTATTATTGCTTCGAGGAATTGTTTTTTAATTTTATTTATTTTATTTTTTTAAAGATTTTTATTTATTTATTTGACAGACAGATATCACAAGTAGGCAGAGAGGCAGGAAGAGAGAGAGGAAGGGAAGCAGGCTCCCTGATGAGCAGAGAGCCCGATGTGGGGCTCGATCCCAGGATCCTGGGATCATGACCTGAGCCAAAGGCAGAGGCTTTAACCCACTGAGCCACCCAGGCGCCCCGAGGAATTGTTTTTTAATACAGTGTCAGTGATGAAGAAAATTTTGATTTCTTCTTCTTCTTCTTTTTTTTAAGATTTTTAATTTTTTTTTTATTTGGGAGAGAGAGTGAGAGAGCACCAGAGGGGGAAGGGTCAGAGGGAAAAGCAGACTCCCCACTGAGCAGGGAGTTTTTTGCGGGACTCAATCCTGGGACTCCATCCTGGGACTCCAGGATCATGACTCAAGCCAACGGCAGGCGCCTAACCGACTGAGCCACCCAGGCACCCTCAAAATTTTGATTTTAGAATAAAAGAACAGAAAAGCTTATGTATTAATATTTATCAATTGATCATGATTTAAATTATGTAAGAATTTTTTGTTTTTGTTTCAAAAGAGGAAGATTCTATCTGAATTCTGTAGGCCTTTAAAATAATCCATAACACAATGTGGAGCTGTTCTAGTATTCTACTACAGTCATTTTATTTTTAAAAAATTTTCAATGTAAAAATCTGGTTAATGAGTGCTTTTCTGCTTTGTTTTAAGAAAACCTAAATTTAGGAAGTATAGGAGCAGTGGAGAACTTAATCCTGGTGTGTTGCTTAGCACATGAGACAGTTGTGCATGTTAAATTAGTGATTCACTTTGAAAATTGACAGGTTCATTTATTTACGTCAGTCAGGAGTAAAGGCATGTTTTTTTCATTCTAATGGTAATACTAGGAAGCCCTCTGAAGTAGATAGCTACTCTGAGTATCGTAGTTGTTTTATGCATAATTTGTACCACTTTTCCACTGACTTAATTGAAAATGGAAATATGACATACTCTTTTGTTTCTCTATCATTCTCTCTCTCTCTTTTTTTCTTTTTTGGTTATCTTTTACAGTCTTTCTGTAGGAATTAAGAGGACAGAGCTTCCAATTTGCTAGCATGTTAAATATTTAATGTGAGGAAGTCAAGTCTAAGTCCTTTGATTATGTTATGAAATTTATTTGTGGAAAGATGGCCAGATCCTAAATACTACCATTTCAGAGTTTATGAATTCTTAAAGACTATTCATCTTGTAATTAAAAATTGTATTTGAGCATGAAACTGCCTGAGTGGCACCAGTAGATTATAAAACGGGGGAAAAGTGTCTCAGCAGAGCTTTTAGCTGTTTGTCTGAAACACTTGTACAAACATTCCCACCCACCACCATCATGCTGCACGGTAAATAAGCCCTATCCTAATAGCCTGCAGAGTTAAACAGTTTAAGTGAAATGACTCTCTGGCTTCTCTCTGTCTCTCTTTTTCCAGCTGATTCGATGTCATCAGTCCCGTGGTGGAGCCTGTGGAGACAACATTCAGTCTTACACTGCCACAGTCATTAGTGCTGCTAAAGTGAGTATCAAGTAGGCCCTGGGAGCTGTGATTTTGTGGAGTAACTATCAGGTTTCTCTGCTGAGTTGTATTGAAATGACTCCTTCCCTTTTCATTCACAAATACGGGATAAACTTAAGTAAGTTAGAATTATTTTGCCACTCATGAGGATTGATGACTAAATGATTAGGTATTTAATCTCTTAAGGTTCATAAATAATATATTATTTTCTCTTGCAATGATTATAGGGTTTGTGTTCATCCAGTTTTAGCTTCTTTTTTTTTTTTTAAGATTTTATTTATTTATTTATCAGAGGGAGAGAGCATAAGCAGGGGCAACAGCAGGCAGAGCAGGCAGAGGGACAAGCAGGCTCCCCACTAAACAAGGAGCCCAATGCAGGACTTGAACCCAGGACTCTGAGATTGTGACCTAAGCTGAAGGCAGCTACTTAACTGACTGAGCCACCCAGGCGTCCCTGTGTTCATCCAACTTAAAATTTTAAATTCTAATTTAAATTTTAAATTTTAAGTCTTTTAGCTCGATTAAAGTCTTTTTTACCTAATTAATAACACTTGTGAAAGAAGCTTTGCATGTTTTCAGTACTGACTTCTGGGTTCTTTTTCTCGGATTTGCATCATTCTACCTACACTGAATCCTTTCGTATCTTTGAGCATTTATGAATCTTTTTGACATAAAGAATATTATTCCTTAAGAAAATTTGAGTCAAACCCCTGGCCCATTCAAAGACTCTTTCATGTCACAGGGCTGCCCCCTGTGTGTTTGCAAATGAGTTCTTTCTGTGAGTGTGAGGGTTAATTTTGATGATGACTCGTAAACTTTATGCTGATTATAAGGTATTCTTATAATCACTATCCTTTTGAATTGTGAAGTATACAACAAAACAATTCTAATAATAGGGATGACATAGTGAATCTAAATGACAGCATGTAATAAAAAACACAACTGTTCAGAAAAGGACAACAGTTTAAAGCAAACCGCAGGAAGGGAATGAAAGGTCACACTGTTTTATGTAAAACAAATACAAAAATACTTCAAGATTGATCACAAGTGCTTACATGATGGACTTTAGAATGTGTTCTTAAGTTTGATGAGAAAAGCATTACATGTTTTTTGCTCAGAAAGGAAATGCTGAATGTCTTTATGCTTACATCACTGTGTATTTTAGATTTTAGAATCTTCATAAAAATTGCTTAATTTTCTCCTTTGTGTAAGCAAGAATTATGATGGTTTTTCAAAGGAGAGAAATCTGAGATAGTAATCAGTGTTATTCAGTTAGTTTATAATAGATCCACAAAATATACCAATGATATCTAATTCTCAAGTATTAGATTCTTTTTGGATTTATCTGTGCCGTATACTTTCACTGGGATAGCTCATTGTATTATTACCTGAATAATTTTCAGTTTACGTGATAAAGGGCAACTTTTCAGCTCTGCTTTGCTGTCACAAGTTTGTGTGTCTACATAAAAGGAAAGTGACTTGCTTCATGTAGTAGCCATTTTGCTGTTTAACTGTCAGCTGAATATGGACATGTTGGAATGAGGCTAGACTTAATAGACTTTGAGAAGAACAAGTGTGAACTCCCCAGTTTTTCTATACCACATATTGAGAACTGTAAGGGATAGGTTCATGTCTTCATATTTAAACTCTCAGAAATGATGATGACAATACTTTAATACCATCGATTTCCAGTAGGCAGTTGGTCCCTAATGAAATTGGTGTGGATGGAAATTCACTGTTAGTTCTAGCATTTTATAAAATTCTGGCATTAACTCTTGAATAAAGTAGTTAATATTTAATTTTTGTTTACTCGCTTTTATCTGATTTTAATGCTAATTCATGCTCCTGTTTATAAATTTACAAAATGAAGGAAGAATAAAACCATGGACATAAAAAAGTCCTTCCTTCCTTCCTTTCTTCCTTCTTTCCTTCCCCTCTCTTTTCCTTCCCCCCCTTCCTCTCTTCCTTCCTTCCTTCCTTCCTCCCTCCCCTCCCTCCTTCCCTTCCTTCCTTATTTTTATTTAAATTCCAATTAGTTCACATACAGTGCAACATGAGTTTCAGCTGTAGAATTCAGGGATTTATCATCCATATACAATACCCAGTGCTCATCACAAGTGCCCTTAATACCCACCATGTATTTATTCCACCTCCCCATCTCCCCTTCAGTAACCCTCAGTTTGTTCTTTATAGTTAAGAGTCTGTTTCTTGTTTTCCTTCTTTTTTTTTCTTCCCCATGTTCATTTGTTTTGTTTCTTAAATTCCAAAGATGAGTGGAATCGTATGGTATTTGTCTTTCTCTGACTTATTTCACTTAGCATAATACTCTCTACTTCTATCTACCTCACTGCAAATAGCGAGATTTATTCTTTTTTATGGATGAGTAATATTCCATTGTGCATATGTTCCACATTTTCCTTATTCATTCATTAGTTGATGGACATTTGGGCTCTTTCCATAATTTGGGTGTTGTTGGTAATGCTACTAGAAACATTGGGGTGCATGTGCCCCTTCAAACTAGTATTTTTGTGTTATTTGGATAAATACCTAGTAGTGCAGTTGCTGGATCATAGGGTAGTTCCATTTTTAACTTTTTGAGGAACCTCCGTACTGTTTTCCAGAGTGGCTGCACCAGTTTGCATTCCCACCAACAGTGTTAAGAGGGTTCCCTTTTCTCTGCATTCTTGTCAACACCTTTTGTTTCCTGTGTTGTTAATTTTAGTCATTCTGACTGGTGTGAAGTGGTATCTCATTGTAATTTTGATTTATATCTCACAGATGTTGAGTGATATTGAGCATCTTTCCATGTGTTTGTTAGCCATCTGTAAAGTCACCTATTTTTTTTTTTCAAGATTTTATTTATTTATTTGACAGAGATCACAAGTAGGCAGAGAGTTAGGGGAAGCAGGCTCCTCATTGAGCAGAGAGCCCAATGCAGGGCTCAGTCCCAGGACCCCGAGATCATGACTTGAGCCGAAGGCAGAGGCTTAACCCATTGAGCCACCGAGACGCCTCTAAAGTCACCTATTGATAGTCTTTTTGGACTTACTGGGTAGTTAAATCCAATCATGTATTACACATTGCTTTTTTTTTTAAAGATTTATTTATTTGAGGGAAGAAGACAGAAGGAGTGGGAGAGAGTCTCAAGCAGACTCCATGCTGAGTGCAGAGCCCAAGGTGGGGCTTGATCCCATGACCCTAAGATCATGACCTGACCCGAAAACGGAGTCTGGTTACTTAACTGACGGTACCACCCAGGCGTCCCTACCTACTGCCTTTTTTTTTTTTTTTTTAAATCTTGTGTGTAACTTATATGAAATATTTTTTTGAAGACTTTATTTATTTGAGAGGGAGAAAAAGCAGGAGCAGGGAGGAGGCAGAGGGAGAGGGAGAGACAGGCTTCCCAATGAGCAGGGAGCCTGACGTGGAGCTTGATCCCAGGACCTTGGGATCAAGGCCTGAGTTGAAGGCAGACGCTTAACTTACTGGGTCACCCAGGTGCCCCATGCCATGAAATATTTTTAGAAACATTTTTCTTTTTTTTTTTTTTTAAATTTATTTATTTATTTTTATTTGCTTATTTACAGCATAACAGTGTTCATTGTTTTGGCATCACACCCAGTGCTCCATGCAGTACGTGCCCTCCCTATTACCCACCACCTGGTTCCTCAACCTCCCACCCCACCCCACCCCCTCCCGCCGCCCCTTCATAACCCTCTGGTTGTTTTTCAGAGTCCATAGTCTCTCATGGTTCATCTCCCCTTCCAGTTTCCCTCAACTCCCTCTCCTCTCCAGAAACATTTTTCTTATACAATGTTTATGTACTTGTGGACTCTTGTGTTAGCATGGATATTTTGAGATTTCTTTTAAAATATTAAATTAATTTGGTATTTAGTATTAGTGAGTAGTATTTAGTTATTTTCCCAAAATTTTGCCAGGAATGGAATGATCCTTCCTTTGTGGATTTTTTTTTATAGGAAAGGTTGGTAAGTTGAGAATCATCTCATTTACCTCCCAAATGATAATTTCTCCTAGTAAGTTATTAGATATAAGAAACTTTGTGGGTAAATTAGCCTTCTGAGATATAAAACAGTTCCGGTTTCCCATGGTAAGTATATCAAAATGACTTCTCTAATTAAATAGTATAATTATAAATATGTTTTTTTGTCTTTGTTACTATTACATGATGTATTATATTTATATTATATTAGCATATTAACTTGTGAAAATTCATCATGATGTACACTTATAATTCCCATACTTTTCTGTATAAGGGAATACAAAAGTTTACTAAGAAAAGAACAATCTCACCTACAGATCTTCAAACCTAGAAACCTTCTTCAGGGAATGCGAACATTTAAGAGTGAACAATGGCAATATTACAAAGACTCTTCCATAGAAAAAAGGAGTCATATAGTGCCTTATCTTGATTTATGATGCAGGATCACCTTGATACTGAAACTTGACAAGAACATATGAAAGAGGAAAACTGTAGTCTTACTCATGAATATGAAAAATCCTAAACAGAAAAAAATTAAACAGTATATTGTAATGATAATATCACAGTTCAGTGGGATAATTCCAATACAGGCTGACTTATTACTCAAAATCAGTGAATGAAATTTGCTACATGAACAAAATAAAGGAGAACAATTATATGATTATCTTTATGTATACGAAAAGTTTGATAAAATCAAACATATATGCATTGATAAAATCTTTTAGTAAATAGTGATAGTTTCTGGTTCTCTAGAATTCTCCAGAATTCAGTTTTTTCTCAAAGTACCAAACTGTTTAAATGTAGTAAACATGGTTATTTTAAAGTCTATTTCTGATATCTCCCATGTCTGGCTTCTTTTGGGGGTATTTTTATTGTTTATTATTTTTGCTGGTTCTCACCAATGATATCATGACTCTCTGTTTGCCAGAATTTATTTAAAAAATCTTTAAAAACAATTTTGAGTTTGAAACACCACAGTTCTGTGGCACTATCAGTCTTGGATCCTGTAATGCCAAGATTTCAGGGATTGAGTTACTTAAATTATTTAAATAAAGCTTAGCTGAAATAGCTATGAGATCCCGATTACTACAGGTTTACTCTTATCTCTGTTGTACACTCCTTTGTGTCTTAAGCAAAAAACATGGGGGGAAAGTCACCGGGTAGACCCCCTTGCACATGACCACCTAGTACCACAAGTCCATCAAAAGCACCACTCAGTCTCTTAGAATCCTAAATTCTAATTTAGGAGAATCCTCTCCTAGAATCATTAGAAACATCTAGGCCTAACTATCCTGCCTACATGTCTGGATTTTCTTGTTCTCTTAGATTTGGATCTAGTAACTCTTTACTATCTTGTTAAATATTTAGTACCTTTAAGCAGAGTTGAAAAAAAAAATTCTCCCCAGTTACCCTACTTGTTTTCATTGGTAGGACTGACCTGATTTACCTAGCCTGTCATTACTGGAAATAGAAAATAAAATTTCTTATAATTTCTTACCATTTTTGTAATTTCTAGGTAATATATTTATTTTGAGATAGAAGATGGAAGATATTTAAAAATCCATGTAGTATGTGCTCCTTAAGAAAATACTAATCTTGAAATATTCACATTGCTTGTTAAATAACTTTTTCTGAAAGAGTAATCATTAGTATTTTTCTCTCACTGATGACAGCTGTTTATAGGACATCATACAAGGTAGTAACTTTGTCATGTGGAAGGATTAATTATTAATTTTTTTCTTATTTTTTGTCTCACCATATAGTTTTAAGTACAATTATATTAATTATATATGTACTTGAATCTCCTTAGAGGAAATAATCTTTTTAAATTTTCTGGATTTTTGAATAGCACTTAAAATTAATCTTTATACTTTTAGATTTTTTCTCTTTGCTTTTCCAAATAATTTATGTGGCTTTCCTTAGAATACAATGGTGATGAATTCCCTGTGGCAGTGTTAAGGGGAAAAGTCCAATACTGAAATAATTCAAATTGGTTATTTTGATACATTTATAAAATCTTTGTCTGTATTTCCTAATTACCATACATCTGTCCTGTTTGATTTTTCCTTTTAATGTGTTTTACCCCCAGTGTGGTAAATTGATTTAATAAAAATGCCTCCTTTTTTCCCTGGTTATCTGATAACTTCTTAATGACAACTAACAGCTTTTGTGAGAGCAGCACCATTAGCACTAATGGACAGGGAAGACAACTGATATGGCATGAGAAAGGTTAAAGATGACTAGTGACACTTCGGCAAATCTGTCTACACAGAACAGAATAAGTACCATGCTCATTTGAATTTTTGGTCAGAGTGGATTATCTGACATAAGTGGTAAAGTCTTACATTCAGCTCTCCTACACGATAAAATTTAGTTCTGTGAATAACTCTTGTTAAGATCTGTCAGGAATATAATAAATTTTTTAGCTCCTTCAGACTATGAAGGCACTCAGTCTAATTTAATATTCTCCATTTGGCCAAATTAGATTTTTTTATTTCTAATTTTTATTGAGTTTTCATCCTTTTTGTTATATTGAGGAAGTCATCAGGTATGTACAGGCTCTTTTGGCTAAAATCTAAAGACTAATTACTCTGAGATGATTTAGGTACCTAAATATGGTATGTGAACACTATTGAATAACATTATGGATTTCTTCTGGACACTAGTTCTTATCAGTGTGTTTCAGTCTAACATGGTAACAAATTTCTTCTAGAAGTAAACGTCTTTACTGGTGCAGGAAACATCCAGTACCCCTTTCACCCCCTGCATCATACCATGTTTTGAAAGTTAATGAGCTTTAACAGTGCTGTCTTGTTGCTTACTATACAAAGTTCAGATTTGATAACTGTTCAATTTTGGGTTTAAATTTTTGTCCACTAATAAAATGGTAGTTGTAAGTTTTCTTGGTGTGTGTGTGAGAATTATCAATAACTCTTCATGTGATAATGAGCCTGTGACTGTGAAATACACTACTCTGTTTTCCCCCTTTCTGGAGTTTTTTCCTAGTTCTCTTACATTGACTTTTCCTTTTATCCGTGGTCTCTTTAGTACACTTCTTCCCACTTTCCATGTGCTCCAGTTCTTTTAGTTTTATTCCTGTTTATTAGTATAAAAACATGAAATAATAGGCTCAAGGGCAAATGGAGTGGATATACAAACAGACTTTAAACCCGAAAGGTGAATTCCTTTGATAAAGGGATACCTCTGTTTAAGTGGGAGCATCTCCATTAGCCCTGATGGAGTAAGTACAGCAGCTGAGGCATCTCAGAGGTTAATCAGGCTTCCTGGCCAGCTTTGACATCAATACACAGTGGCGCCTGATTTCGTTGGTCCTTCAGAGGCTTTCTTGACAATGCTCTAACAGACTTTGTGTAAGTCATTGCTTGTGAATTATTGAAACAAATGTTTGGCTGATAATTGAGGAATGCTAATGTGTTTTATAATCACTGCAGTTTGAGTTTTTAGTGCTAAACAAAAGAGTTACAATTGATTTGTGGCTTTTTCATGGTTTCAGTCGGCAGTGAGTTACATTTTTTTGCTTGAGTTCAGCAAATGGCTTTGATGGTCATTTTATTTAAGTATTTATTAGGACACACTATTATAGTCTTCATTCCACACACTCCCCCTGCCCCAGTATATGTCTGTGTTCTGAATTCATGAAGTGTGAGGTCACAAGTAGTAACAGGAGTAGAATACAAGGCAGTACTGGATGGCGGTTGAAATCAGGTTTTAGAGATAGACAGTCCTAGTATTGAATTCTGGCTTTGTCATTGGTTAACTGTTTGAGCTGCCATTTTATTTAACTTCTGTAGCCTCAATTTTCTTCTCTATAGAAAAGAAGTGTTTGAGGAAATCTGTAGAGATAATCTATATTAAGAGTCTTGACAAGTGCACAGTAAAGATTCTATAGGACATAGCTACAGTAAAATAATACATATATTACTAGTCTTAGTTGTATGGGGTTTTAATGGAAAATTTCCTTGGAAAATACATTTCCTTATTTTAATTCCAATCTAATTGTTGCTTAAATCACATGTAGGTCTTTATAAAGTACCTTCTTTGCCTATCTTTTATGAAACAGTATTTGAAATACCATGTACATAATAATTTTCATTTTAAAATTTAGCTATAGCATATGCCAGAATTCTCCATAATTATTCTAAAAAGAGGGAGTCATTTCATTAAAGATTAATTTGCAGTATATAAAAAATTTTTTTTCTCACAATTTGAGAATTGGAAAAAATTCTTTCTTTCTTTCTTTTTTTTTTTTAAAGATTTTTACTCATTTATTTGATAGACAGAGATTACAAGTAGGCAGAGAGGCACGCAGAGAGAGAGAGAGGAAGGGAAGCAGGCTCCCTGCCGAGCAGAGAGCCCGATGCGGGGCTTGATCCCAGGACCCTGGGATCATGACCTGAGCTGAAGGCAGAGGCTTTAACCCACTGAGCCACCCAGGTGCCCCTGGAAAAAATTATTTCTGAATGTGTATATCCTACATAATTCTTGATATGTCCATGTAATCTACTTATTTTCATTCTGCTGGTTAAATCTTTTTTTGATATATATGAATCACGTGCTTTTCTCTTTCTTTTAGTTTTTTTCTCTTTGTGGGACCAAAAAAACCCCCACAGAAATGCATTACTTTAGCATTACTGTTTGTTAATGCAAATAGCAGTAATCAGATAATAAGATTCACATAAAAGAAAAAACTCACGAGTTTGTTTTATCTATTTGCCTCGAATGAAATGGAACTAAAATGTAATTATAAAACATCTTAAGTTGTCTTTAATTGAAATAGTATATTAGAAGCATTACAGTGAATTGTTTTCTGTTACCAGAGAAAAAACAATCTTCTTAGCTAATCTTTTGTGATGTTTTATTCATCTAGTAATTGGTATCTTGGATGGAGACTGTATTTCCACATGCCAAATTTTTTTTCTTTTAATTGAGGTAAAATTGATATATAACATATTAGTTTTATGTGTACATTATAATTTGACATCTGTATGTACTACAAAATGATTACCACCAAAAGTCTAGTTGCCGTTCATCACCATCAAATTGACTGCCTTCACCCATTTTTGCCCACCTCCCGATCACCTTCCCCTCTGGTAACCATCTATTCTCTATAAGTTTGTTTTTATATTCTTTTGTTTGTTTTTTTTAGATTCCACATATAAATGAAATCAAATGGTATTTGTCTTTCTCCATCTGGCTTATCTCACTTAGCTTAGTACCCTCAAGGTCCATCCATGTTGTCACAAATTGCAGTATTTTATTCTTCAATGTAGCTAAATAATATTCTGATATATATACCTCACATCCTCTTTATATATATATATATAAATGTATTTTTATATAAATATATAAATTAATTAAAAATTAAAAAATAAATATAATATATAATATATAACTATATATTATAACTATATATATGTATATATATATCATCCTCTTTATCCTAATTCATCTGTCAGTGAACACTTACATTGTTTCCATGTCTTGGCTATTGAACATAATGCTCCATTGAACATAGGTGTATATAATTTTTGAATTTGTGTTTTCATATTCTTTGAATAAATACCCAGAAGTAGAATAGCTGGATCATATGGTAGATCTATTCTTAACTTTTTGAGGAATCTCCATACTGTTTTCTATAGTGGCTGCACAAGTTTGCATTCCTACTGACAGCTAACAAGGGTTCCCTTTTCTCCACATTCTCTCCAGCACTTGTGATTTCTTGTCTTTTTTTTTTTTTTTTAATATAATAGCCATTGTAACAGGTGTGAAATGATAATTCATTGTGGTTTTAATTTGCATTTCCCTGCTGATTAGTGATATTGAACATCTTTTCACATCTTTTGGCCATCTGTATATCTTTTTCAGAAAAATGTTTATTCAGATCCTCTACTCATTTTTTATTTTTTATTTTTATTTTTTGTTATTGAGTTGTGTGAATTCTTTATATATTTTGGATATTAACCTTGTATCAGATATGTAATCTGCAAATGTCTTCTTCCATTAAGCCTTTTTATTTTGATGATGGTTTCCTGTGCTGTGCAGAAGCTTTTCAGTTTGATAGAGTCCCTTTTTTTTTTTTTTTTTGCGCTTTTGTTTCCCTTGCCTTTGGAGTCAGATCTACAAGCACATCTCTAAGACTGATGTTAATGAGCTTATTGCCTATGTTTTCTTCCAGGAATTTTGTGGTTTCAGGTCTTACATTCAGTTATTTAATTCATTTTGAGTTAATTTTTATGTATAAGAAAGTGGTCTAGTTTCATTCTATTGCATAACTGTCCAGTTTTCCTAGAACCATTTATTGAAGAGACAGCCCTTCCTCCATGGTGTGTTCTTGGCTTCTTTGTTATAAATTAATTGTATACTTGAGGAATTATTTCTCAGCTATCGATTTTGTTCCACAGATATGTGTATCTTTTTTATGCTGATATCATACTGCTTTGATTACTATAAGTTTGTAGTATAGTTTGAAATCAAAGGGTATTTGTCTTTCTCTGTCTGACTTAACATAGTGTACCACATTGATTTGTGGATGTTGAACCTTCTTAGCGTCTCTGGAATAAATCCTACTTGATCATGGTGTATGGTCCTTTTAATGTGGTTTTTTTTAAAAGATTTTATTTATTTATTTGACAGAGATCACAAGTAGGCAGAGAGGCAGGCAGAGAGAGCGGGGGGGAAGCAGGCTCCCCGCTGAGCAGAGAGCCTGATGCGGGGCTCAATCCCAGGACCCTGGGATCATGACCTGAGCCGAAGGCAGAGGCTTCAACCCACTGAGCCACCCAGGTGCCCCTTAAAGTGTTTTTGAATTTGGTTTGCTAATACTTTGTTAAGGATTTTTGCATATATGCTCATCAGGGATATTGGGATATATCACTTTCTTATAGTGTCCGTCTCTGGATTTAGTATCAGGGTAATGTTGATGTCACATTTTACATCTTTTATTTTATGCATCCCTTAACTGATTGTAGTTTTAATTAATTTTACTACTATTGTCTTTTAGCCTTCGAACTTGCTTTATAATTGATTGACCCACTGTCTGTACTATATATTTATCTTTTCCAATGAGAGTTTGAGGAAACTTTCGTGAGTTTCCTTAATATTAAATATTAAATATTTCTTTTCAGCTTAAAGAAGTTCCTTTAACATTTCTTATAAGGCCATTTTAGCAATGATAAACTCCTTTAGTTTTTGCTCATCTGGAAAACTCTTATTTCCCCTTCAATTCTGAGTGATAACTTTGCTGGGTAGAGAATTCTTGGTTGGAAGTTTTTTCCTTTTAGCACTTTGAATATGGCATGCCATTCCCTTTGGACTGCAAAGTTTCTGTTGAAAAATCTTGATAGCTTTAGATAGTTTCCTTGTATGTATTTCTCTGATGCTTTTAAAATTCTCTCTTTAACTTTTAACATTTTAATTATAATGTATCTTGGTGTGGACCTCTTTGGCTTTATCTTATTTAGAACACTCTGGGATTCCCACCATTATGCTTGTTTCCTTCCCCAGATTAGGGATATTTTTAGCTATTTTTTAAGAAATAATTTTTCTGGCCCTTTCTCTCTTCTCCTCTGGGGACCCTGTATTGTGAATGTTGTTCTGCTTGAAGTTCTCCTAGAGTTTTCGTTTTTTAAATCCTTTTTTCTTTTTGCTCCTTTGAGTGAGTTTCATTGTTTTGCCTTCTATCTCACTGGTCTGCTTCATTTAGTCTTCTGTTGAACTCCTCTAGTGTATTTTTCAGTTCAGTTTTTATATTTTTAGCTCTGTAGCTTCTGTTTGATACTTTTTAATATTTTCTCTTATTTTTGTTGAAGTTTGCACTGTGTTCATTCATTCTTCTGAACTTGATGAGCATCTTTATGACCATTATTTTGAACTCTGTTGCTTATCTCATTTTATTAAGGTCTTTTTCTGAGGTTTTGTCTTTTTCTTTGGAACATATTCCTCTTTCTTCTCATTTTGGCTTTCTGTGTTTGTTTCTATTATTAGACAAATCAACTACTTCTAATAGTCTTGAAGGAGTGGCTTTTATGGGCCATAGCTTGTGAGGCTCAGAAGCACTTATCTCTCCTAGGGACTCAAGGGGTGTCTCCTGTGTGAGCTGCATGTGTCTGCCCACCTACTGTGGTAGGGCTGTGGCTCTGGCATGGGAGTTATGTGGGGCTCTTGTCTGGCCTACCTGTGATGTGTGGCTGTGGCATAGGAATAGGTATCTACATGCCTGATCTTGATGTACAATATTACATAATAGCATATTATAAATTTACTTTGAAAGCATAGTCTTTTTCATTCTACCATTGGTCAAATGGAATTCTACCATTGGTCATTCATTTTCATGCTAAAAAATAGATTTAAAATTAGATTTGTATTTCAAAAAATAACAACATGTTAGTGAAGATGCAGAGAAAGGGGAACCCTCAGAGACTATTGGTGGGAATATGAACTGGTACAGTCACTTAAAAAACAGTATGGAGGTTCTTCAAAAAGTTAAAAATAGAACTACCCTATGATTCAGCAATTACTCTACTAGGTTTTCACCCAAAGGATACAAAAATGCTACTTGACGGGACACATGCACCCCAGTGTTTGTAGCAGCACTGTCAACAATAGCTAAATTATGGAAAGAGTCCAAATGTCCATTGACTGATGAATGGATAAAGATATGGTATATAAAAACAATGGGATATTACTCAGCCATCAGAAAGAATGAAATCTTGACATTGTTATATGTATTAAGAAGAAGGGAGAGAAGATTTTTTTTTATATAAAAATATAATTGTTCCTTCATGCAAAATAAAGCTTTTTAGGTATTTATGTATGGCTTTATTTTCACTATACTGACTTTGGGGATTCTACTGAAAGCATTCACTTAAATTAATACTGATTTTCTAACGAAAATTTAAGATCATATGAAAAGTCAGACTGAATTTCTATGACAATTCACTGCTAAATATAGGCTTGTAAGAGAATAAGGAAGTTAAAAGATAGAAGAATTAACAAAATGCATATTTCTGTTTAGAATCCAAATACTGATGTGAAGTCATATATTTTACATTTCATTTTATAGACATTGAAAACTGGTTTGACAATGGTCGGGAAAGTAGTGACTCAGCTGACAGGCACACTGCCTTCAGGTGTGACAGAAGACGATGTTGCCCTCCATAGTAATTCAAGGCGGAGTCCTTTGGTTCCAGGCATCATCACAGTAATTGACACTGAAACAGTTGGAGAGGGCCAGGTAAGAACTTTTGATGCAGGTAATGTCCTTTTTCTGCAAAGGATGGGGTGACTAAAAATGTCATTTGTGATCAGGAACAGTTAGATGCACTTGGCCTTGGAGATTCTTAATTTGGAATTCTAGAAATTGAGGTTATTTCAGGTTAGAATTTTTTTTTCAAGAACTGATGTGTAATATGTTAAAATCTCTTATTTCAAACATTATTAATGTTTTGAACCTGAAGGTAAAATTGATGTTCTAAGGAGTTCTTGTTATCTCTTCATTAGGACATTTGTTTCACAAATATATAGTTACATACCTCTTTATACTCTTGTGTTTGTAATACTTTTTTTTAAATGATGCTTGTTGTAATCTAAATCAGAAGATTAATAACTGATTTTTAAAAGATTTTTCTTTATTTGAGAGAGAGAGAGAGTACTTGAGTTGGGGGGGAGGGGCCAAGTGAGAGGGCAAAGCAGATGCCCCCATGAGCAGGAAGCCTGATGTGGGGCTCAATCCCAGAATCTTGAGATTATGACCTGAGCTTAAAGCAGATGCCTAATCAACTGAACCACCCAGGCATCCTTTAATAATTGATTTTTAAGGTAGAGGCTTGCTCATAGAAGCAATCAATATGACCTTCCACATTTTGGAGGGAATTTAAAAAATTATTGACTAATTATGATGGTTACAAGTGACAGTAATATAAATAATATCAAATTTTATTACACTTATTTATAAATATGAAAAATGGACAAATATCTCAAAGTGTATATTAAAATACATACATGGTAATGCATCTTACCAAATCCTATATCTTCAGATAATGCAGGAACATTTGGAAGGAGTGATTATAAACATGGAAAAATATGTGACAATGTAAATCTTGCTGGTGAGAAACCCATTGGATTTTGTTTTCTCCCCCCACGTACCCATAAGTTATTTTCTTTTCATTAATAGTCTTGAATTTTAAAATACATTTCTGAAAGGAAGAAAATCTTAAAATTCCAGTAGTTTGTGATTATTGCTACCAAAAATCCAATCTAAAGTTGATTGTTAGAATAGGATAGTAGAGCAACATTTGTGAAATAGAAATTATTTTAATTTTTCTATAATATATATTTCTGTTTTCAGAACATAATGTCTGGAAGCTACGTGAATCTTTAAAGTATTAACCCTAAATTTTGCATGTTCTTTTTAGAAAATCTCCTTCCAGTATACATGGTTCTGTATCTGATAAAAGATTACCTTTGACCACTACTCATGTACTAGTTCTTATAGTAAGATCAAATGGCATTTCAAAAGCACGTGGACTCTACTGCAATTAAAAGACAAAAAAATCTTTGAAATTCTGGGTTATTCAATTTAGCTGTTGATTTTATTTGAAATCGGAATGATAATCCACCTCTCCCATGTTAACTTTGCGGTTCACCAAATCTTGTTTAAAACTCTTTTTAATGAAGTGCTAGTAAACTTTTCAGTTGACTGTAATGAAATTTTTAAAAATTGTGATAATTAGCTCAAGTTGATAGACACAGACAGATGTTAATTTTCTTTCTCAATTGGAATTAAATATTTAAACCCTTAGTGTTTTATGAGTGTTAAAGTAAAAAATGTTTTCTTTTGTCCTTTAGTTCTTAATTAATTTACTTCCAAGGCCACCCACATTTAATGCATAGTAACAGTCAACATTGTCTAGTTTGGTGAGTCTAATAAGTAAGTCTGTTAAGCGTCTAGCATTTGTTGACAGACAGATTTGTGGTCATTTAGAAGTAGAAAATGTTATCTGATTATTTTTCATGAAATAGAGGTATAATTCAATTTGTTTTATTATATTTAAGTGTAGGAACGTAAAAAGAAAATCTTGAAGTAATGATATTAAAAAGCTTAGCGTTAGGCCTCATGTTATCAAATGTGGTTCCCCCACAGCCCCCTCCCATTTTTTATTAACTTTTTATTAGTTTATAATGGAATTCTCAGATTTGGAATATGGAAATGAACTGGAGGTTGTGGAATTGCAAAATTCATTTTTCCTTGATAAAGGAATTGTTGACACTTGAAACAAGTAAAGTACTTCATTAGGAAATAAGAATTACAGAAGTGTTAGCTTTTAAAAGTGAAAAAGAAGTTAAGTGTTGCCCAATCTTAAACATGTTATCTTCTCTCTTATTTGTTGAGATGATAATCTGTTTTCATTCCCACTTATAACATTCTGAAATTTTAATTTATTTTAAAATTCTATTATAAAGCAGGAAATAAGTTGATGTTCAATAAATGGCAAGTTGCTATGTGCATTTTGAGAGAATTACAAATATTTTTTAAAGCAACAAGATTTCCTGAGTATAATACTATCCTCCTTTCTTTTATTAATGGGAATCTGTTTTTTGTCAAGAAGACATTTTTGTCTCTGATACATAGTTCAGTTGGAGTACAGGGCTGTTTTTAGGTTATGCTGCATTGTATTAAAAAGACTTAAGGGGTTATTGTCATAGATTTATCACTTTTAGCCCTTTCCAACTGATGTTTGACCCTAGCTGTAATGTTTTCCTTTTCCATATATATCTCAGGAGCTGAAACTAGCATTATGTTCACTTTTGCTGTTTAAATTCAATGAGCCTTTAATAAAGATATTTTCATGTTTACAGTGGTAGTGTATAAAATTTGATTCACCATCTTTCTAATGCTAAATTGATTAGTTTGATTTTATGTTGATGGGATCATTGTGTGGTAACTGCATTAAGGAGGAGTGGATTTGATGGACTTCGTGTCCATTTTTAAATCTGTGTTACTTGTTTTATTTAAAAGCATTTTGTGGCTAGATAAGCTAAGTGGTATCATATGCCTTTACACATTTATGTAATTGAAGTTAGCAGTGTGGCAAAGTCTTTAATCAGAGAAAAATCCTCCAGAATGATGACATAAACTTGAGCTGTTTCTTTCCCTGGGTACAAGTGTTATTCATAATAATTTAGTGGCTCCTGAAGTGTTTTGTCTATCTTTTTGTTCACATGATAAAGGTTTATCCACCTTATATCAGTTAAAGTGCTTTGATTAATTTTAATATAGTCAAGTTGTTATTACATATACTTAAGTTCAGCCTGCTGAGTTAACTGGTGAGTAAAAGGTGCATGTCTTAGGACAATTGTTTTGGGATATCTTTTCTATTATTAATTTGATGTTTTAGGTAAGGTGATAATGCAATGGAAAGAATCCTTCCAAAAGTATCTGGTTGTTATATTTGTGAAGCTCATGAGGTTCAATACAAAGAATTGTATATAGTGGTATGAGGCTTTGCTGTGCCTCAAGATTAATGTGCCTTTTTACTAAACGGCTTCTGTATTGGTACCATTAAATAGAGGACTCACTACTAATTGTGTTGGAGAGGAAGATGTAGGGTTATAATACATGAAAGGGAATCTTGTAAAATTGAGTTAAAATAGTGAAATGGGCAAAGACAAATATTTCACAGAAAAAAAAAATAAAACCTACAAAATTTCCCTGACTTAAAATATCTTGACTTAATGATTTTTCAACTTTTTGATGAAATGAAAATCCTTTATAAATTCAGTAGATACTGTACTTTGAATTTTGGGACTTTTGAATGTCCCTAGTTCAGTGATACATAGTATAGTGCTCTCCTGTGATGCTGGGCAGCGACTGCCGGCCATAGCTCCTAGTCAGCCATGTGATCAGGAGGGTAAACAACGGATACACTTACAGCTGTTCTGCACCCACACAACCATTCCTACTTCCCTCCTCTTTGCCCCCACCAAACTGGGAAATAAACCTGAAGGCCAGAGGTTGAAGGGGCCACAGGTTGACCTGGGTTCCACATTATTCTCAAGCCTGTTGGGGCCCGGAATCCATGGGTCCCAGTGGGTCCCTGCTATTGGCTGGGAGAAGCAGGGGGAGCTCTGTTTGTGGCAAGGATGAGATAAGCAGAAATGAGAGCCCTCATACACTGCTGCTGCGAATGCAAATTTGTCTAGGTGCTTTGGAAAAGAGTTACCATAGGACTTAGCAGTTTGTCTTCCAGATATACCCAAAAGAAACGAAATACATGTCCATGTATGTTCATAGCAGCATTATTTGTAATGCCTAAAAAGTAGGAGCAACCTTGGTGTATATACATCAACTGATTGGTAGATGGATAAATAACGTGATATATACATACAATGTGATATTCTTCAGCAATAAAAAGAAATGAAGTACTGTTCATGTTCCAATGTGGATGAGTCTTGAAAATAATGTGCTTTGTGAAAGAAGCCAGTCACAAAAGAGTATATGTTGTATGACTCCATTTATATAAATGAAATGTTCAGAAGGAGCAAATCAATAAAGTAGGTTATAGTTGCCCAGGGCTGGTAGAAGAAATGGGGGAAATATGAGGCAACTGTTAATATTATGAGGTTTCTTTTGGTGATGAAAATGTTCTAAATTTGGTTGTGGTGATGATTCTACAATTATGTGAATATACCATATACCCAGAGCAAACCTTTAGTATATTTAATAAACTTGGTGTAACACACTTTGCCAAAGACTACTCCCATAAGACTTATTTTCCTTTTCTTATTTTTCTCACTTAATGTGTGTAAGATTGATGAATCACAGGCCCTGTATCCCTGAAATAAATAATACATTATATGTTAATAATAAAAAAAGAAAGTCAGTGGAAAAACCAAGAAGAAAGATTAGAAAAATAACTTACAAGGCATGTTTTCCCATCAATTGTGGTAAAATATGCATAACATAAAATTTGACATTTAGCGGGGCGCCTGGGTGGCTCAGTGGGTTAAGCCGCTGCCTTTGGCTCAGGTCATGATCTCGGGGTCCTGGGATCGAGTCCCGCATCGGGCTCTCTGCTCAGCAGGGAGCCTGCTTCCCTCTCTCTCTCTCTCTCTGCCTGCCTCTCTATCTACTTGTGATCTCTCTCTGTCAAATAAATAAAATAAAATCTTTAAAAAAAAAAATTTGACATTTAGCTACTTTTAAGTTTACACTTCAGTGGCATAAGTATATTCATAGTGTTATACAACTATCACTCTTCTCCATTTCTAGAACTTTTTCATCATCTGGATTCATTGTACTGTAACTCCCCAACCCCCTGTCCCCACAGTCCCTGGTGATCATCATTCTGATTTCTGCCTCTAGTAGATTGCCCATAATTAAAAAGATGTACAATACAAAGTGTTGGAAAGGACGTGGAGAAATTGGAAACCTCATACTTTACTGGTGGAAATATAAAATGATGTAGCTATTTTGGAAAACAGTTTGTTAAAAGTTCAACATATGTTTATCATATCACTGAGGAAATTCACTCTAGATATCTCTCCAAGAGAAATAAAAGCATGTTCAGAAAAATATGTATACATAGATATTCATAACAGACTATGCATCATAGTAACTAACTAGAAATAATCCAAATTGCCAAGAATTGGTGGGTGAACCCACGTGTTGTGATACCTCCATACAGTGGAATGCAACTTAGCAATATAAAGAAATGAATACCTGAAACAACATGGTTGAACTATAAAAATTATAGTGAAAGAAAAGAATGAAAGTGAAAGAAAATAGAAGACAACTTGCATGATTTTTTTTTTTTTTTAAGATCTTATTTATTTGTCAGAGGGAGAGAGCATAAGCAGGGGGAGTTGCAGGCAGAGGGAGAAGTAGGCTCCCTGCTCTGCAGGGAGCTTGATACGGGACTCCATCCCAGGACCCTGGGATCATGACCTGAGTCGAAGGCAGACGCTTAACTGGCTGAGCCACCTGCATGATTCTGTCTATATGAAAAATTTTCAAAAATTTTAGAAAAGACAAAAGAAATAAAATGTACATAGGGATTGCCTGGGGCTTAAAGTTAGAGATCTACTGTAGAGTTAATATGAAGACATTTTTGGGGTGATGGAAGAATTCTAAATCTAGAATGTGGTAGTGGTTACCCAGTTGTATAAATTTACTAAGGATTAAATTTATACAGTGTTAAAATGTATTAAATGGTGGCTTGAATGTATAAATTTACTGTGATTGGGGAATGACTATCAGTTATGGTGAAGAGGTAAGCAAATCTTCTCCCTAGAAAATAAGTACATTACTTGAAAGAACTTTCAAAAATTGCTATCTGGGGACTCTGGATATAGACCAAAAAAGAATGTAATGATAAACATGTAAAGATTTTAGAATTTGGATAACAGTGATAGGAGATAATGGCCTTTTTGCCTGAGACTCATCTTATTCACATCTGCCTGGAGCTTGGTGAGTGTGACAGTTTTATCAGAGTAAAGTGGGCCAGGTGAACAAGCCATTTCCCTTCTAACCAGGTGATTTACTTGATTTGGATTATTTTCATTAGAAGTAGTAAACTTGGTAGGTGATGCATAAGGGATAATGTGTAGCCCTGCTAGCCTGAGATTGGGGCCAATGTAAAGAACAGAGAGGAAAAATGTTAGTGAAATATAAGTAGAGCCTCAGAGACCTCTAGGACAGCATCAAATGTACCAATATATATGTGTAATTGGGATCTCAGAAAGAGAGGTGAGAAAGGAGCAGAAAAACATTTGAGGAAACAAAATATATAAATATCTTTCTTTTCCTTTAATTTCTTTAAAAAGTGGACAGTTGTTTTAGGGAATAATTATAACATGTTTCTCAGTTGATAATACATATAACAACAGTAGCACAAAAGAATGGGGAGGAAATGCAACTGTACTGGAACAAGGAGCTATGTTTATTGCAATTAAGTTTATAATTAATGGACAGTCTTATAATCTATGTAGTACCTTTTAACCTATACAGCAACCACTAAAAATTACTCCAAAAAATTAATGGAGGAATTCAAATGGTGACTTTAAAAAATAATTAACACAAGAGGATCAGAGGTACAACAAACACCTGAGACAAAATAATCAGCAAAATGGCAGACCTAAATCCAATTATGTACATAGTTATATTAACTATAAATGGACTCAAGTTAAAAGACAATGATTATCAGGCCAGATCATTCAGATTCCAAGACATAATTGCTGAAGTAAAAGGATTGAAGAAATGTACCATGCAAACAATAACCATGATAGGACTGGAGTGGCTATATTAATATCAGACAGAATAGAAAGTCAAGAAATATTGCCAGAGAGAAAGATCTTTCATAGTAACAAGAGGGTCAATGTAATAAGTAGATAAAATAAATATTAATGTGTGGACACCTACAGCATAGCCCAACAAACATTGAGCAAAATCCAACAGACTGAAAGGAGAAATTATAGCTAACTTTACAGCTTGAGATTTAAATACTTTGCTGTCATAATTGATAGGAAAAACTAGACAAAATATGTGAAGATTTATAAGACTCGATTAACACTATCAACCAGCACAGTGTGACATTCCTTCCCCCAAACCTGTAGAATTTGCATTCTTTTCAAGAACATCTGGAATGCTTTCCAAGATAGACCTTACAATTGGCCATAAAACAAATCTAAATAGCTTTAAAAGGATTAAAATCATGCAAAGTGTGTTCCCTGTGAACTATGGAAATCAATAACAGAATGAAATTATGGAAATCTCCCAATATTTGGAAATAAAACAACACACCTACCTATAAATAACTCATGGGTCAGAGAAGGAATCTCAAGGAAATTAGAAAATATTTTGAATGGAATGAAAATAAAAACTGAACATATCAGAATTTATGAAGTGCAGCTCTTCCTTTGTATAGAGGAAATATTTAGCTTTATGCTTATAGTAGGAAAGAAAAATGGTCTGAAACTAATAGTCTTTGCTTTTCCCTTTTTCTAATATGAAAAAGAAGAGCAAATTATAACCAAGCAAAACAAATAAAATATTAAAGTTATGAATAGAAGTCAACAAAATAGCAAACTGCAATATTGGGGAAAGTCCAAAATTGGTCCTTTGAAAAGATTAACAAAATTGATCCTCAAAAGATAAAAATAGAATTATCATATGATTCAATAATCTGGCCTCTGGGTTTACACGCAAAAGAATTCAAAGTAGGATCTTAAAGAGATATTTACACACCCACATTCATTGCAGCGTATTCATGGTAACCAGGATGTGGAAGCAATCCATATATCTATCTCTGGCTGAGTGGGTAAAGGAAAATGTGATGTATACATACTATATAATATTATACAGCCTTAAAAATAGGAAATCTTGTGACATGTTACAACATGGACAAGCCTTGAGGACATTTTGCTAAGGGAAATAAGCCAGTCATAAAAGTGCAAATGCTCTATTCTTTCCATTATTTTGACTCTCTAAAATACTCAAAATATAGAAACAGAGAATAGAAAGGTGGTTAGCAAGGGCTGGGAAGGGAGAAAGAAGGATCAGTGTTTAGTGGGTGTAGAGTTTCAGTGTTGCGAGATGAAAAAGTTCTAGAAATCTGTTACACAACAGTGTGACTATACTTAATATATTGAACTGAACACTCAAATATTGTTAAGATGGCAGTAATGATCCATGCATAAAAAAATTGACAAGCCTGTGGCTTCACTGAATTGCAGGTTCGAGTCAGAGCAATAAGGCAAGAAAATTAAAGCATTAAGATAGGAAAGGATGACAAATCAGATACTTCTGTGTAATGGATTGTTGTAATGGTTACAGTATTGTATAAAATCATTGAATTATAAACATAAAACAGGCAACTTTATGGTATGTGAATTACACCTTTGTAAAACTTTTCACACTAACAGAAAAATTTACATTGCCAGTGTAGGATTAGTTCCTGGTGTACTTTAGATTAAATTATTTAGGGACACGTTGGGTGGCTTAGTCAGTTAAGCATCTGCCTTCAGTTTAGGTCATGATCCCAGGACCCTGAGATCAAGTCCCGCATCCTTGCTCATCAGGGTCCTCTTTCTCCCTCTGCCTGCTGCTCCCCTTGCTTATGCCCATGCTCGTTCACTCTCCTTCACAAAAAGTAAATAAACTCTTTAAAAAATATTTATTGATTAAATTATTTATGACTGAATATCATGACCCGATGATAATCTAGTCATAAGCAAGCATTTTCCAGCAGGCCATAACACAATAAGAACTGTGTGTTCTTTGGAGGAAGCTCTACATGGCTGATTTTATGCTTTTTATTTTTTTCTAAACCTCTACTTCAATAAATTATTGTCTCTGTCATTTACAGTAAAGCCGGTCAACTTTCTAGAGTTTATATGATTGATCTGCAGGGGCATATTATATCTTTTCCTCATTCCTAAAGTGACATTCTCACCTTATAGTGACAAGAATAATCTTCCAATATAGTGGAAGCATGTTATTTTGTCAGGGGTATTGTAATGTAGCTGTATATGCCTCAGGCTCAGTGGTGAGTAAAGCTTAACTTCCATTTGCTTTCTTTCTTTCTGTAAAGGTGCTTGTGAGCGAGGATTCTGACAGTGATGGTATTGTGGCCCACTTTCCTGCTCATGAAAAACCAGTGTGCTGTATGGCATTTAATACAAGTGGTATGTGTTTGGGGTTTTTTGTTTTTTTGTTTTTTTGGCATTTATATCATGGGTTTTTCAACCAGTTTTGTTTGTTTGTTTTTAGAAATGGAAAATATGAATTATGGACTCTGACTTTTATTATATGGGTCAGTGTATATCAGAAAAGTAACTAGTGTTCAGTAGGTGGTTCTTGAATGAAGTAATTTAAAGTAAAAATTTAGAAATCCTCTAAGCATTAGTTTTGTTCTCAAGAAGATTATAAACAGTGGTGTTGAGTTAATTTCTATATTATGTTTAAGCCGAGAACTTCAATATTCCAGACTACATATTAATGCATGTAAGTGACACTTTCTTTGTAACTGCGTTTCTTTTTCATTTTGTAGCATATTATAAACTAGGTGTATTTTCCCCTACTTTTTGGTAGTAGTTTCTATTTTTCTGCTTGTTCTTAAGGCATTTGTTAAGGAGAGATGGTATAGTATACGGAATGCCCTACTATTCATTTTCTTTCACCAAACCTTTTGTTATATAAGGTTTCAAACATAAAAATAGATTTAAAAGATGGTATAGTAATGATGCTTTATCACCACCTTGATTAAGTAGGTGTTCACATTTCAAATGTATTATATATATATGTATATACTTGTACACCCATGGTATGTGTAATACATATACATAGGCATGTTGTATTTTGTCGAATCATTTGAATTTAAGTTACATATTTGATGATGACATTTCACCAGACTACAAATTAATCATATATTTCCTAAGAATAAGGGCCTTTTCCCATGTAACCAGATATTATAGTTCAAAAAGTTAACACAAAAAGTATCTGATATCCAAACCATAATTGAAAATTTCCCAATTGTCTCAAAAATGTGTCCTGCAAAATGTGTAATGTGGTACTGTGTTTGATCACATGGATATGTTAGTAGCTCATCAAAATATCTACATATTGGAGTAAGTTTTTCTTGTGGAGATTAGCAAGTAATCTATAGAGTGGTATTTTGGCTTCATTTCTGAAACAACTTTTTACTTAATAGTGTTGTTAAGTGGAAGGCTGTAGAATGGTGGTTTTTCTAATTCTGTCATGTTTTCTGCATGATTAACTGCTGTTCTTCTATTTAAAAAAACAGTTTTTTCTCATCAGCCAGAAATGAACCATAGTTCTCTTGTATGAGAAGGCTAAGATACACACTTAATTCTTTCTCTTTACCAATTTTCATGGTTAGGAATTGATTTAATACTTAGAGTGGTATAGTTCCACTCTGGTGGAGCTATTTTTAAAATGCTTTGTTTTTAAATAAAAGGTAAAATTGCTCTTTTGCTTTCAGAGCTGAAATAATCTTCATAAACTTACAGTCTTTTCTGATCTTATCCCTTCAGTTGATGGATCTAAGGAGATTGTCATTTTTATCTTATTCTGTAGAAATGATCCTATTAGTTAAAATTGATGGAAAGACCCATCTTTTTTCCCTTTTCATCTTTTCAAATAAAGAATGATGGTAAGAGGATAATATAGAGTATTTTGAATAATCTCCCTTCTAATATCTTAATAAGTCATTTTTGATAGAGAGAAAGATTTTCCAGTGATTGTTGATCAGTAGGATTGATTTAATTAATCAAGACAAAGATTTATGGAAATGCTCCGAATGTTATGGGAATGAAGTTAAATTTGAAGAAACAATCTGGAAGTTATGTCACTTACAGCACTCTACTTGGAATAACCAGTATGACTCATTTTGATAGTCCATCTGTTATGTCAGATCTCCTTTGTATTAATGTATATTTCATATAACCATAGTCAGAGTGCTTCAGACATTGGAAGCTGTGTTTTTTCCTGCCTGTGGCTTTCTATTAAAATAAGAACATCCTATATAACCTAAAGAATGTTTTAGTTATCTCTATCATTGTCTAACTATAGTTTTCTGTGATTTCATAATTTTGTTGTACATTTTTACTTGATTTCTATTTGAACTCCCAAGTTTGTGTTTTTATGGTACGATTAAGAATTTTTATATTTATAACTGCTTTTTTTGTGTTCCTAATGCGCTAGTTGTATAATTCTATGATATGACTTATCTTGGAGTAATCATTTCTTTAAATATTTGTTTTCCTACCTAACCTCTGGGCTCCACTTTACATTAGGGTTCCCTCTTGGTGTTGTGCATTCTATCAATTTTGGCAAACATATAATAGTATGGTACAGAATAGTTTCACTGCCCAAAATATCCCCTTGTACTTGTTCATCACTCCCTCCCTTAACCCTTCACAACCAGTGATCCTTTTACTGTTTCCATAGTTTTGGTTTTTCCAGAATGTCACATAGTTGAAATCTTACTGTATATAGTCATTTCAGGTTGGCTTCCTTCATTTACTAATATGTGTTTAAATCTCCTCCATGTCTTTTCATGCCTTCATTGCTCATTTCTTTCTAGTGATGAATAGCATTCATTTGTGTGGACATACCATAGTTTATTTGCCATTTTTGTATCTTCTTTGATGAGGTATCTGTTCATATCTTTTGTCCATTTTTAATTTGGTTGTTCATTTTTAAATTGTTGACTTTTAAGATTTCTTTGTATATTTTGGATAACAGTCTTATATTCAATATGTGTTTTGTAAATATTTTCTTGCGGTCTTTGGTTTGTCTTCTTATTCTCTTGAAAGTGTTTTTGAAGATCAGACTTATTTAATTTTAATGAAGTCCAGCTTATCAATTATTTCTTTTATAGATCATTCCTTTGGTGTATATATAACCTCTTTAAAACATATAAATTGGCATTCTTCTGCTCTTGGATTCTTAAGTCAATCTTACATTGAATTTTGTAATTTCTTGTAGGGGGATCGTTTTATCAGAACTATTTCATGAGTTTTTTTTTTTTAAGATTTTATTTATTTATTTGACAGAGAGAGAGAGATCACAAGTAGGCAGAGAGGCAGGCAGAGAGAGAGGAGGAAGCAGGCTCCCCCCGCGGAGCAGAGAGCCCGACGCGGGGCCCAATCCCAGGACCCCGAGATCATGACCCGAGCCGAAGGCAGCGGCCTAATCCACTGAGCCACCCAGGCGCCCCTATTTCATGAGTTTTAAGATCTCTTTTATTTTTTTCTTGAATCTCAAACGAGGCTTTTTGAAGGTCTAGGATCTGGAAGGTCCACGGATAAAATTCAGAGAGTATGTGAACTTAAGAAAAAACCTACATCTTTAATTTTTTCTAATCACTGATGAAAATTTCCTTCAGTTATGAATATGTAAAATAAACCAATGAAATATTAGCTGTACCTATGAGTATGAGCAATAAAAATAACATGTTTTTAACATCATTTCTATCTTATTTATATAATTCTCTCAGTACGGCTTATGGTTCAAAATTATGGTAGACTCTATATTTTAATATATATCAAAAAATGCATACTCTGTATGGCAGTTTTTAAAATCACAAGTGTTTTATTTTGTCTTAAAAATAAATTATTCTGAGAAAGATGTTCCTAGGCTTCACCATATTGCTAAAAATGTTCATGGCACTAGAATGTTTAAGAGCCTGTTATCCAAAGGTTTATGCTTGTGTAATTTCATCTGGCAAAACACTTTGGAAGCTAACTCTTTGACTGGAGATGCCATTCACATTGACTGACTCAGGCTTGGTGATTGAGTTAACAAGTGCCATTCCCTACTCATGGAATCTGCTGGTGTGATAGAGACTTAAAAACAAGGAAGGAAAATCCTTTGTGGAGTAAGGACAGAATGGCAGGAGATGAATATTACCTTTTTTCGACTACTGGGGAAAGTTCTTCAAAGGAAGTCAGTTCTAAATTCTAACCTAAAAGATGGTTAGCTAGGAAATAATGATTCTGTGTCTGGTATAGAAATAAATATTAGTTGAATGAATGAGGCAAGAAAAATATGACACATTTGACATAGATTGTGAAGCAGAGTCTATACAGTGGACTCCTCTGTTGATTATGTGGCAGATGTATTTTTCAATGTGTCATCATTTCTGCAACATTTTATAAATGCTTTGTACCTGTTTAAATATTTGAATTAAATGGAGGGTTCATAACTCAGCAACCACTCACAAAATTGGTTTGCAAAATCTTTCATAGAAGATGGTGGAGATTTCATTCAACTGCTTGCAATTCATCTTAGTTATTTACTGTTCAGCTCTGAGCATTTTTGCTACTCAGAATATGACTGTTATGGCTTGAGTATAAGCAAGTGTGTCTATAAAAGATTCAGTTCTCAATTATTTGAAAGCCTCAATTTTTTTTTTAAACTGGTCAGCATCTGAATTGTTTCTATATAAGGAAATAGCAGCTGTGGCTGCTATTATACAGCTCCTGTGATAATGTGACATTTTATTTTGATTGTCTAGTTTCTGTATTATATTTCTTGTTTTATCTTAACCCTCTCAGATTGAGACATATATACTTACATACATATGAAATGTTTGAAGCAAGAGGCTGCATTGCTGTCTGTAAATGCATGGATACCTTATTGGTTGTTACTTTCTCCTTTAGTTACTTAACAGTTGGGAGATCAAATGATGTATTTTCTGTTGATCTTTAAGCCTTCCAATAAATTTACTTATGCTACAAAATGAGACAGTTTTCTGTTCTCTGGTTGATTTAGTTTTATTAGCTTTTGAACTTCTATCAGTTGGTGGTTTGTAGAAAGGTATGTAATTTAAGTGGCCCTTACACAGTACTTATGATATTTTTACTTAAATTGGCTTTTTCAAAATATAACTTGTAGATCTCTAGTAACACCTTCCAGTTTTTCTTTATTTACATGTATCCATATGTGCTTCTAAATTTGCTTGTATCAGTAAGTTTTAACAGTTTTGCTCTTCTAATCTTTTATTTGGTTAAAGACTTTCTTATGGGGTACATAGTGTGGCTAATAATAATAACAGTGCTTGTTAGAATACTTTTTACAAGTTTAGGGAAGTTCATTAAAAACAAAACAAAACACAACAAAAATGTTGATTTTGTATTTTTGTTTTTAAACCTTATCTTTCTCTAACCATTTACCTGAACCTATCCCTGTTATACTTAAGAATATAAATAAATTTCAGTCTTTTTCTTTTTTTTTTTTTTAGAAAGGCATATTTTTGGATGATAATTACTAAAATGTCCTGGACATACATCAGAATGCAAGAAGAAACCAGACCTGTTGTCCACCTGAGAAATTTTAAAAGCAGTGTAAAATGTACATGACGAAATAATACTCCAAAGTGTAGTAAGGAGAAAACATCAGTTGTTTGACTGGGTGGTATGCCATTCGGTCTTGTATGGGGCCTATTCAGCAAAGAAATTATGGGCCGCCATTAAATAGCATTGTGAAACTTCTAGTTCAGCAGCCGCAAGCAGTTTTTCAGTTTCTCCTTCCCATTCTTGTTTATTAGCTGTGACTCTGAGTCCTGAATTAGAACAAATATTTTAATGGCAACATTTATGATTTGGTTGGAAGTGCCAGAGAGGCCTCCTGTGCTCAGATCTAGGCAGATTTCACTATGGGTGGTGAAAATTTGTTGCTTTCAATGATTTAGATACGCAAAGAGGAACGTTTTCTATTTCTACGGTTTTTTTTTAAATTAATGAACTTTAGTTTTTCCAGCAGTTTCAGGTTCACAGCAAAATTAGAAAGTACACGTTGCTTCTCCATGTCCTCATATCAGGGAGATCATATGATAGTTGTCTTTCTCCGACTGACTTATTTCACTAAGCATGATACGCTCTAGTTCCATCCACGTCGTCGCAAATGGCATGATTTCATTTGGGTTTTGAAAGGTCAGGGGTGGGAGGTTGGGGGAACAGGTGGTGGGTAATGGGGAGGGCACGTTTTGCATGGAGCACTGGGTGTTGTGCAAAAAGAATGAATACTGTTACACTGAAAAAATAAATAAAATGAAAAAAATCTTAAAAAAAAAAATTAGAAAGTACAAGAGAACTCTCATATAATCCTGCCCTCACCCCAAACTGACCATACTGTTGACATTCTACACCACAGTGGTATTATTGTTATAGGTGATGAACCTATATTGACACATCATTATCAACTAAAGTCTATCATTTACCTTAGGTGCCCTCTTGGTGTTCACACATTCTCTATGTCTTGACAAATTAAAATTGACATGTATATACCTTTGTAGTATCCTGCCAAATAGTTTCATTGCCTTAATGTTTTTCATCATTATTTGAGACTTCTCAGTTTCTTTAAACATTTTTTTCTGCCTCTTTTTCCTTCTTTGCTACTTATCAATCAGTCTTCTTGGTGGTATCTTGTATGTCTCAGGGGCTCTCTTCTTCTTTTTTTTTTTTTTTCATTCTCTTTGTCTCAAACTAGATGATCTCAGTTGATTTCTTCTGCCTGGTTCAGATCCGCTATTTGAGCCCCTCTATTGAAGTTATTGTCCTTTGTACTCCAGAATTTCTGTATGTTTCCTTTTTATAATATTATATCTTTATTGATATCCTCTACTGAAATATAGTTCTCATACTTTCCTTTAATCCCCTAGACATGCTTTGTCTACATCCTTTCTGGTATTTGCTATTCTCACCACTTTTTTTTTTTTTCCCTTTTTATTTATTTTTTCAGCGTAACAGTATTCATTCTTTTTGCACAACACCCAGTGCTCCATGCAAAACGTGCCCTCCCCATCACCCACCACCTGTTCCCCCAACCTCCCACCCCTGACCCTTCAGATCGCATAAATCTTTCACCACTTTTTATTTTATAAATACTAGATATGGGTGAGAAAGCTGATTTGGAAATAGTTCTTCCCAGTGAGGAGTTTGTATTATTATCTGTTTAACAGGGTCTTTTGCAGAGCAAAATTACTTACTTTTTGTCCAATCCAATTTAAAAAAATCATTTCAGTTTTTGTGTTCATGTCTAAAAAACGTGCACCAATCTGGGGCCTGAAGACTTTTCTCCTTATGTGATTTTCTAATAGTATTCTGGTTTTACATTTTATATTTAAATTTATCCATTTTGTGTTAGTTTTTGTTGGAGGTGCAGAGGGAGAGGGAGAAAGAATCTTTTTTTTTTTTTTTAAAGATTTTATTTATTTATTAGACAGACAGAGATCACAAGTAGGCAGAAAGGCAGGCAGAGACAGAGAGAGAGAGGAGGAAGCGGGCCCTCCGCAGAGCAGAGAGCCCGATGCGGGGCTCGATCCCAGGACCCTGGGACCATGACCTGAGCCGAAGGCAGAGGCTTTAACCCACTGAGCCACCCAGGGGCCCCAGGAGAAAGAATCTTTAGCAGGCTTCTTGCCTGAGAGCATGACCTGAGCTGAAATCAGAAGTTGCCCACTGTGCCACTCACGTTCCCCATTTTGTGTTAGTTTTTTGTATAATACATTGGATTAGGTCGTGGTTCATTTGTTTGTTTGTTTTTTGGCTTGTGGATATTCAGGTGATACTTCATCATTTTTTTCAAGGTCCCATTCTTTCTCCATTGAATTTCTTTTGCACTTTTCTTATTAAAGTAACATACTTCTGTGGGCTATTTCTGAATTCTCTGATGAAGATGACTTTTTTAGTTTTTTTCTGTATGGGAATATCCATATCTTGCCCATAATTTTCAGGAATGTTTCAACTAGATAGGATAGGTTAGTTTGACAGTTGTCTATTTATTTTCTAATGTCAGTTCTCTTTTAACATTATTAATCTTTTAAAAAATATTTATTTATTTGAGGGGGCATACCCCACCACTGAGCATGGAGCCTGATGTGGGGCTTGATCCCAGGACCCCAAGATCATGACGTGAGCCAAAGGTAGATGCTTAACCAACTGAGCCACCTGGGTACCCCATTAAAGCATTATTAATCTGATCCTTTCAGTTAGTTGAGTACAGAGTTGTGCTTTGGGGGGCATCATTCTAATTTATGGTGTCAGTTCAAATGGAGCCACTGAAAGTTTTTGAAAAGGTTGCTGAGTTCTTCTTGCCCTCACATATTGTGGATTTTTCTTCGTCCTGCTGTTCTGCTTGATGTAAGAGAAACTACTTTTATTTATGTTTTTTGTATTGAATTTTCAAGTTGATTTTTTAAAATACTTCAGGTTTTTTTAATTGGTTTTGTTTTGCTTATAGGATAAGAACAGCAGTCTCTTTTAATTTTACAAATTCAACCCCAAATCCTCTTTGCTGGTCATTGGAGCAGGTAAAATGTTGAAGACACTAGATGTAGACAGTAACCTGTGTACCTGTATTAGCTCAGGCTGTCATAACAAAATACCATAGACTGGGGGGCTTAAACAACAGCATTTTTTTTCCCCAGTTCTGGAGGCTAGAAGTCCAAGAACCAGGTTCCAGCTGATTTGGTTTCTGGTGAGGTGTTTCTTCCTGGCTAACAAATAGTCACCTTCTCAGTGTGTCTTCACATGGCCTTTCTTTGGTGCAGGGGAGCAGGGAGAGAGAGAGAAAGCTAATTCTGTGGTCTCTCTTTTTAAATTTTTATTTTTTTTAATTTGTGTTCTTTCTTAAAAATTGAAGTATAATTGATTGCTCTATTAGTTACAGGTGTATAATATCTTGATTTGACAATTCTCTACCTTACTTAGTGCTTAGTGCTAAGTGTAATCACCATCTGTCACCATACAACGTTATTACAGTATTACTGGCTATATTCCTTATGCTGTACTTTTAATCTCCCTGACTTATTTATTTTATAACTGGAAGTTTGTACCTCTTAACTTTTATCTCTTCTGCTCATTCCCCTCACCTCCCCTCTGGCAACCATCAGTTTGTTCTCAGTATTTAAGAGTCTGTTTTTTTGTTTATTTGTTTCATTTTTTTAGATTCCACATTTAATTGAGATATATGGTATTTCTCTTTCTGACCTCACTTAGCATAATAACCCTCTAGCTCCATCTATGTTGCAAATGGCAAAAATCTCATCCTTTTTTATAGCCAAGTAATATTCTTTATTATATATATAAATATATATGACATCTTTATCCATTGATGTGTTGATGGACACTTAGGTTGCTTCCATATCTTGGCTGTTAAAAATAATGCTGTACTATACATAGGGGTATATATAGCATATGGGTGTTCTGTTATTAATTTTTTGAGGAACTTCCATATTGTTTTTCACAGTGGTTGCACCAATTTACATTCTCACCAGTGGTGTACAAGGGTTTGTGATGACTCTTCTTATAAGGACACTAATCATATCAGATCATGGTCTCACCCTATCACCTGATTTATACTTTATTACTTCCTTAAAGACCTCATCTCCACATATAGCCTGAGTTTTTAAGAGTTTCAGTATAGGAATTTGGGGCTGCACAAATACTGAGTTCACAACAGTACATGTAAGAATCATTCAGTTACTCTTGGTTTTTTAAAAAAAGTCTTATTTGGGGGTGCCTGGGTGGCTCAGTGGGTTAAAGCCTCTGCCTTCGGCTCAGGTCGTGATCTCAGGGTCCTGGGATCGAGCCCCGCATTGGGCTCTCTGCTCAGCAGGGAACCTGCTTCCTCCTATCTCTCTGCCTGCCTCTCTGCCTACTTGTGATCTCTGTCTGTCAAATAAATAAAATCTTTAAAAAAAGAAAAAAGTCTTATTTGGTCACAGCCCAATTCTAGGTTCTTCTGTTTATGATTGTTGTGTCATACTTTCCCCCATATGTTTACTTCCATTTTAAGATACTCAGATATTTTGTAAGAAATGTTAAATGTTAATGATACCTTCATCTTGTATTGTGCTGTCTAAAAGTATTATAGCCCAACACAACTTTACTGCTTCAACCTGTTCTCCTACCCTTTCCCTCCAACATTTAGCCACACAATTTTTCAGCTCCTTAAACATGTTACATCATTTTTCCTCTTCTGAGATCCTCTTTTACCAGGGTAACTCCTTTTTAATCTCTTGAGTCCCACTTTAAATATTATTTTGTGAAGACCTGCCTGACTCTAAATAAAATGTCATGCGCCCCCCCCACCTTGCTACTTAATTGGGCAAGTTACTTAGTCTGTTTGGATCACCCCCAGAACTTCAGTTTTCTCATCAGTGAAATGAGGGGTGATAATGGTGCGTGAAACAATACCAAAATATGGTGAGGCCTCACAAAATTTAACTGGCATTGTTTTTATTATTATTAACCTACCTCATCCTAGTTTAAATTTATTTATACCCATTGAGAGTATCCTTTCAACATGTTTTCTGCTAGAGGTAAGCTCTTACTTTGTCCCCAGGCATTGTTTATTATTAGCCTGGTAATTTTCTCACATAGTTGGTATTAAGTATACACTGAATACTTACATTAATTAATTATTCTTTTCTCTCATTATAATCATGGAAAAACTCTGGCAGGGCAGAGATAAGGCATTAATTCAGCATCATTACTCATTTGTTGAATAAAACCAAGTTATTTCTCATTTGTGGTTTGAGCAAGAATTGTCTTTTCCCATAAATTATGAAAGTGATCCCTGGTGGCAAATTGTATTAAGTGAAGAAACAGATCACATATACTTAAGACTGAAATATATAACATAAATATTAAAAATATCCCGTGGAAAATGTATCATATTTGTGTAACTAACTATACTAGATTGGTGTATTATTAAGTATATTGTCTTTGACATAAAAGAAGACAAGTATTTTTTATTAATTAAATTGGAAATTAGAAACAGAATAAAGAAATACTCAACTGTATGCAGTAAGCCTGACATTTCTAAAACAGACCTGTTGTCTTTAATTTGGTAAATAATTGATCTGTTTTCCAGAGGCGTAATTTCTGCCAGCTGAGTAGCTGAGAGTTGTGAAGTACAGCACATCTACATTTTAAATAATTGCCCTTCCTTGGCAGGGGAATTGCTTTTCCATCCATTAATAAGAGGAAAATGAATGTTGGGTCTATAGTAAAGTAGATTAAACATGTACCTCTTTGGATGCTTGACTGCATCTTTAACAGACTTGAAATTTTTCTGGTTAATTAAATGCTGTATATCGAAAGGTGATGGTGGTCTTGGGTTAATCATTTAAAAAGTTTAGGTTGGATATTTCTTTTCTTTTGCACAGAGTTGTCCCCATTAATCATAGTGAATGTTCAGAAAAATACCTTGTCTTGATTTTTATTAACATCTATAATGCCTTAGATTTACAGAATTATGTGGCTTCAGATTTTTCCTCTCATCTGACAGCTTCTGGTTTATTACTGCCAGTCACTTATACTATATCACTAACAATGCAGAGGCAGCTTGAAGAGTTTATTGCTTCCCCCCTGCCCAAGAAAGAGATGTTTCCATTCTAGATTTGTAGTTACTCTCTTCTGTCGTCATCTCATAAAATGACGTGTTTTACTCATGTAATGGATTACTCCCTGAACAATGTGTTCTCTTTGCTCTATATTCATTGTGGTGCAGGACTTGTATGAGAGTCAGTGGGAACTTTGCAGGTTTGACTTACCATAAAGTACAGTAGGAATCATAGCCAGGACCTGTGCTATTATTGTGGCCCCACCAAAATGTTTAATTCCTTTTTAAAAGCACAGACAAACTTTTACGCTAATGGGATACTTTAATATATGTTTAAACCAGCAACTGTAATCATAAAACACAATTTTAAATATTTTTTCATTGAAGACAGGGCCCATAAAGGCCAAAATGCCCAAAGCCCATTAATGTCCTAATGTAGCCCCGGGTCCTGGGTGTCCATTAGTAAGGAGGAGCCCTTCTCCTTTTCCACCATGACTGCCATAGTATTTCTAGTTAATTAAGCAAAGGTGCTCAGCTACCCCTAAAAGGATTAATGAAAAATGAGAATACATATAGGTATGCTATGTAAAATGTGAAGCAAACATATACACACACACACACACACACACACACACACACACACACATATCTGTAACACTGTACTGCCTGTAACAGATGTAAATATAACAGTAGAAACCGAGTATTAAATTTTGAAGAAGGTAAAGAAGAATATTCATAGCCAAGTACATACATGCAAAGTAGCCAAGGGTGAATTAAACTTTTACTTATCAGGAAAACTTCACTGGTTGTTAAGCAGTGAAGTGCTTGAATATTTGTGGTCCCTTCCCGTTTCCTCTCCTCTAGAATGCTCTGGTGCTCCTCTGGGTTCAGGCTTGTTTCAGTGTTCTCATTCAGATTTGTCTGTACTCTTGCCATATGTTAATTATTTTGAACATTGCTCTGAAAGCAGTGCAAATATTTCTCAAGGATACATATATTCCAAAGGACATACATTACATCCAATAGGATGGGTACTTAGGGTGGGAAGGGATGGGAATGGGGACTGGGTGTAGGAATGGATGATGAAAGGGAGCATGTTAAAAACAGTAGTCCATATCAGTATCCAGAATTAACATAATGGGTTTTACCAAAAAAGCCACTTTAGAGTACCAGCAGTATAGATGAGAATAAAATTATTTAATGTAAAATGAACTAGGGGCACCTGGGTGGCTCAGTGGGTTAAAGCCTCTGCCTTCAACTTAGGTCATGATCCCAGGGTCCTGGGATCGAGCCCTGCATCAGGCTCTCTGTTCAGCAGGGAAACTCCTTCCCTCTCTCTCTCTGCCTGCCTCTCTGCCTACTTGTGATTTCTGTCAAGTAAATAAATAAAATCTTTAAAATAAAATAAAATGAACTTATCTTTTGGCTTTCCCTTTGTTCCTTTGATTGTTTCATGGGAAGTTTTTGATGGTTATAGTTGTTTTTGATCTCGTTATTCAAGTCATTTTTTAAAAGATATTTATTTGAGAGAGAGAAAGAGAGAGTGGGGGAGGAGCAAAAGGAGAGGGAGAGAAAAAGAACCTCAAGCAGGGTTCCTGGGTGGCTCAGTGGGTTAAAGCCTCTGCCTTCGGCTCAGGTCATGATCCCAGGGTCCTGGGATCGAGCCCCGCATCGGGCTCTTTGCTCAGCAGGGAGCCTGCTTTCTCCTCTCTCTCTCTCTCTCTCTCTGCCTGCCTCTCTGCCTGCTTGTGATCTCTGTCAAATAAATAAATAAAATATTAAAAAAAAAAAACCTCAAGCAGAACCTGACACAGAACTCGATCTCACAACCCTGAGATCATGACATGAGCTGAAATCAAGAGTTGGATGCTTAACGACTGAGCCAACCAGGGGCCATATCTTTCTGACAGGCTAAAAGCCATTACACTTATCTATTATGGCTACAGATGTGTAGAGTGAGGTTGTGCAAAGAGTGCCCAGTAAACTTTGTTGTATGACAGTGGTTGTTCTTATGAATATTCTTTCTGAAACATAATTAAGGAGTCACGTTTTGAAATAGTGCAGATAGGTAATGAAATCTAATGTCCAGAGATTGTTGGCAATTTGCTAATATTTGACATATTTGCAAATATGCCCAAAATAAAAATTGTTAAATGATCATCACTTTTATTTTTCATCTAATAACTATTTATTAAATAGTTTCTGATCTCCCCTGCTAGACCTTTGACTGAAATCTGTTAGAGTGTCATATATATGCTCTGGAATACATGATTCATGGTGCTTTGACCACCCATTTGGCCAGGCTGCACATCTGAGACTCATTGACCTCTTTCTTGACCCTCACCATGAATCTGTATTTCTTATGCATCCCTCTCTGGTTGCTTTTTTTTTTTTTTTAGGTTTTATTGTGTCCCCCGCCTCCCCTGCCCCATAGGGGTAGGATTTTAACTAACTGCTCTGTCTAGCATCTGTCTTTTCTCTCTCTCCATTCACTCTCTATAAAATGACCAATTTTATCTTGTTCTCTTACCGTTATGTTTTGGTTTGTCTTCATTTTTATTGAACTGTAGCTTACAAAAGATTGCATGAATGTTAAGTGTATAGCTTGGTACATGCACGCACGCACGCGCGTGCACACACACATACCATATAAGCTCTACCCAAAAAGTAAAAAAGTTCTATTTTACACATCTCTGAAGTACATTGAATGGCATTCCTTGGAAATACCTCATTTCCAAATTTACCTTTCAAATTGTATATTATAGTCCTAATACATAAAATATTTGTTCCAAGCAGACTGATCTGCATCATATCCTCTTTGCTTCTCCTGTCTTCTGCTTTTCTTGATATTTCACTTCACTCCTCCTCTGTCTACCAAATTCCTATTAACCTCAATTTGAAATTTACTTATTACAAACCTTTAGCAGTGATTGTCTGTGATAGTTGTATGTGTGTTTCTGTGTTTATAATTTTTTCTCCGAGGACAATAAGGTATTGGTACTAATAATAAACAACACAAGCTAACACTTTTTAGACCTTCAAATTTGGTTTTCTCACTGTGGGTTTCAGTAATCGTATCTATTAATTGAAGTAAGGCATGCTGTTTCTAAGGCCCTTAGAGTTATAAAACTCTGAAATTGTATATGTTGTTTTCCTGAGTAAAGTTAGGAGTCAAATTAATCTTCCCAAACAATACTTCCTTATCTTCCCAGTTCTACTTTATCTAAAAATTTTACATTTGCCATTGTAGGGACCCTCCATGTTGTGATACTACAATATGACTGGGTAAGAAAACTCATTCAGTTGTGAAAGAAAATTATATTTTTATAAAAATATTTAATCACTTTATGCCTTAATATCCTATTAGTGTTAATATTGTCCACTAATGGTTCACTTTATTAAAAGTGAATGGTTAAACCAAACGTAATCAACACAAGCTTTTTCCAAAATTATATAGAAATTCAAAGAATCTACAGTAGTCAAATCAATCTGGAAAAGGCAAGTGGCCTACTTTAAATGTATAGTAATCAAGAAAGGATAGTTTGGGGCAAATATAGTTGTAGATGGATGGAATAGAATTCAAAAATTGATCACATACACTTGGTTTCTTGATATTTGACCAAAATAGTAAGTAATTCAGTGTGGATAGTATAGTGTCTCAACAGTGGTACTGGAACAACTGGGATATCCACTTGGGAAAAAAAACAAACTTTTATTTACCACCATTAAAATGTACTCTAAATTGATCATGGATTTAATTTAAAAGCAATTAACTATAAACCTTCAAAGAGAAAACAAAAGGATTATATCATTGTGACCCAGGAGAGATAGAGAAGGATGTTTTAGATAGGACACCCAAACACAAACCATAAAATTGGCCTTCATTAAATTAAGGACCTTGGGAAAGATATGATTAAGAAAATAAATTGGGGTGCCATAAACTGGGAGAGAGTATCATATGTGTGTATAGTCATATATCATACATACAAATAGATATATGTGATGAAAAGACAAAACAATTAAAAATAGGCTAAAGATTTGAACAATCATGTCACAAAAGAAAATATGCAAATAGCCATTTAACACATGAAAAGCTGATCAGCATTACTGGTCATCAAGGAATATGACATACTAAAACCTAAGAAATCACCAAATACTCACTGAAATGATTAAGAATTTTATAGACTGACAGTACCAAATGCTAATGAATTATGGAGCTCATGAGAAAGTTAAAATGATACAGCCACTTTGGATAAACATTTTCATGGTGTTTTGTTTTTAAATCAGGTTAAACATAAATATGAGCCAACAGTTCTACTCCTACATATTCACATAATAAAAACACGTTTGCACAAACTTGTTTTTGACTTTTACTAGGAGTTAGTTTTAGAGTAGCCAAAAACTAGAAACAATGCTGAATGGGCAAATAAATGATCATATATCTGTATAATGGAATACTGCCCAGTAATATAAATAAATGAATGTAGTACTCTTAGCCACAGTAGTAGGTTTAACAAGATATTGTGTGAATCCATTTACATGGAATTCTAATGTAGGCAGTATTAACTCATAATGACAGAAAGCCAATCAGTGGTTGCCTGGGGCTGCGCACTGGGGAGGGGATGGACTGGCAAGTGGACACAAGGGAATTTTTTTCGCAGTGCTCTGTCTTGATGATACCAGTAGTGTAGGTGTATATGCTTGTCAGACTCATCAAACTGTATAAAATGAGTACATTTATTGTAAATAAACTGCATATTTATTATGAAATATGAAATATGATATATGAAATAGCATATATATTATATATGAAGGTTAATAAAGCTTAAAAACTATTTTGGCATCTGACCAAAAAATGTATTCAGCCACTTGGAAAAATAAAAATACATAGACATGCACCACTTTCCTATATGTCTCCTGGATGAAAAGACCATTGAAAATAATGAATATTTGAATATTTAGTATAAAAACCCATTGAATACAGCCAAAGATATCTTCAGAATCCTAAATATTACATGATGCAAAGTAAAAGGAAGAAAACGAATTAATTGTTCCAGTGAAGATGTTAGGACACTTAACTTAAATTCCTAAAAATGCAAGAAGATAGAGATAGTAAGTTATAAAATAAGTGAACTAGAAAACCAATTATTGATTTTAGATTTTTCCACATGGAACAAATGAGTAAGAACCATAACAGAGATTTTGGTCTAATTTATCTTGGTCGTGGATGTATGCAACTTAAGGAAGGGATAAAATGAATCATGTCTTTTGTGTGTCTAACAGTGTGTAATGCAGTGCTTTTAACAGTGATTTTCAGCTTAAATTTAAGAAATTTAAGAAAGACTTAATTTAAGAAAGACTTAATTTAAGTCTAAATTTCTTAAATTAAGTCTAAATTTCTTAATTTAAGAAATTTAAGAAAGACTTAATATATCCTGGGTCACAAATGTAGAAAAATACAGTGATGAGTTTGATTATCAGCATGTTCAAGCAGCTTAAGAAATGTGCTAACATCAATGCTGCCCACAGGGAAGTTTTGAGACCATTGTTTTCAAGTATTCGCATTCAGTTTAAAGGTTCTATGAATCAGACTTTCATAGGTTATTATTGTGGTTTTATGTAATTTGAAGACCTAAAAGATTTTTTTATCAGTACTAAGTTTTGTTTTTCAGTTTTTCTGTTTACAAATTTGACTAGTAACTTTGAAAGATAATTAAATAATTTATAAGTTTTAATCTGTACGGGTATTGATGGGGAAGTATTAAATTCACAAGAATTAATACCAAAATGTAAAATTATTTTATGAATGATACATTTTGAATTCCTGTAATGATTTCTGTTTGCCCCAGCAGATCAGTGTTTATATTTCTTTTTGGAAGAGAGTGTGAATAGCCGGTAATTTGTTTTCCAGTTCATATGTGTGCACGTGATAAAGAACCATACAATTAGGGAGGTGTTATAAATAGGATATGGTAAAAAAGACATACCTACTCATGTTTCCAAGATTTTATAGCATATGCCTAGTGGAGGTTTGCTACTCTTTAATTTTGCCTTTTGGGCTAACCAGCTGACGCCCAGTTGAAAAGATTTATGTTCTTATGAGGCCACAGAAGCCTTAATGTTCAGTCTCCAGCTACCTCAGATTTTGGAGAACGCCATGTACCATCAGCAGCTTCAGTCCCCACCCTCTAATGCTAACGCTCATCTATCAAACTTGAGGCTGAGAGTGAGGGAGAGGAAGCTTCCAGATAAACACACAACAGCGTCTAAACAGCTAATCATTCTAAGCTTCCGCTTCCAGGCCCTATAATTAGAAGTCCTTCTTTTCCTTGTATTCCCAGATGACGCAAATGCTTTTTGTGGCTTGGCACCTCATTTGGGGCGTGGGTTTAGTTTATGGCCAGGCTAGAGTCTGGTTTAGTCTTCTGATGCTGCATAAATAGTTCTCAAGCCACAGTCTACTCTGTACAAGTTTTTCCTTTTATGTATATCGGCTTTTTAAGTTGTTTTCTAGAAAAAAATAAAAAAGCTTGTCATTTCTCCCAGCAGAATGTGTGCAAAAGAGGAAATTATAAATTAAAAGGAAGCACAGGATTGTATAGTACTATTACTAGTTATTTATTTCTTCCTTTCCTCTATGCTCTTCCAATTTTTTTTAACTACTTTAAAATTTTATCAAAAAAGCTCATTGCTAGATTATAGAAGGCACACTTCCATGAGGAAGTGGGAAAAGAAAACCTTTTTAAAAAATATTTTATTTATTTGAGAGAGAGCAAGAGCAAGCTAGTGAGCATGAGCAGAGGGAGGGGCAGAAGGAGAGGGAGAAGCAGACTTTTCAGTGAGCAGGGAGCCCTACGCAAGGCTCAATCTCAGAATCCTGAGATCATGACCTGAGGCAAAGGCAGCCACTTAACTGACTGAGCCACCCAGGCACTACTTGAGATAAGATACACAGAAGATAATAAAGATAAATTTTCAGTGGCCTATTTCTCTAAAAATCAGAATTCGTTTTGGATATTAGAAACTAGACAGATGTTAATATCAGTTTGAAAAGCTGGGAGCATATTGAAAAGTGTTCATTTGTGATTGTCATTCACATGTGAAACAGTGATTGTCTTGATTTGGCTGATTGTCTTGATTTGGCTAACTTGACTTGGAGTTCTTAATATGAGTAAAATATTCATATGATTCTTTTTTTTTCACTTTTTTAAAAATTTCTTTTCAGCGTAACAGTATTCATTGTTTTTGCACCACACCCAGTGCTCCATGCAATACGTGCCCTCCCTATTACCCACCACCTGGTTCCCCAACCTCCCACCCCCCGCCCCTTCAAAACCCTCAGGTTCTTTTTCAGAGTCCATAGTCTCTCATGGTTCATCTCCCCTTCCAATTTCCCTCAACTCCCTTCTCCTCTCCATCTCCCTATGTCCTCCATGTTCTTTGTTATGCTCCACAAATAAGTGAAACCATATGATACTTGACTCTCTCTGCTTGACTTATTTCACTCAGCATAATCTCTTCCAGTCCCGTCCATGTTGCTGCAAAAGTTGGCTATTCATCCTTTCTGATGGAGGCATAATACTCCATCTTGTATATGGACCACATCTTCCTTATCCATTCGTCCGTTGAAGGGCATCTTGGTTCTTTCCACAGTTTGGCGACCGTGGCCATTGCTGCTATAAACATTGGGATACAGATGGCCCTTCTTTTTTTTTTTTTTTTTTAAACCAGAATTTGTATCTTTTATTTCTTATTTTTTTTTATAAACATACAATGTATTTTTATCCCCGGGGTACAGGTCTGTGAATCGCCAGGTTTACACACTTCACAGCACTCACCATAGCACATACCCTCCCCAATGTCCATAACCCCCCTCCCCCTCTCCCAACCCCACCTCCCCCCAGCAACCCCCAGTTTGTTTTGTGAGATTAAGAGTCACTTATGGTTTGTCTCCCTCCCAATCCCATCTTGTTTCATTTATTCTTCTCCTATCCCCCTAACCCCCCATGTTGCAGCTCCACGTCCTCATATCAGGGAGATCATATGATAGTTGTCTTTCTCCGATTGACTTATTTCACTAAGCATGAAATAAGTCGCAAATGGCAAGATTTCATTTCTTTTGATGGCTGCATAGTATTCCATTGTGTATATATACCACATCTTCTGTATCCATTCATCTGTTGATGGACATCTAGGTTCTTTCCATAGTTTGGCTATTGTAGGCATTGCTGCTATAAACATTTGGGTGCACGTGCCCCTTCAGATCACTACGTGTTTATCTTTAGGGTAAATACCCGGTAGTGCAATTGCTGGGTCATAGGGTAGTTCTATTTTCAACATTTTGAGGAACCTCCATGCTGTTTTCCAGAGTGGTTGCACCAGCTTGCATTCCCACCAACAGTGTAGGAGGGTTCCCCTTTCTCCGCATCCTCGCCAGCATCTCTCATTTCCTGATTTGTTAATTTTAGCCATTCTGACTGGTGTGAGGTGATATCTCATTGTGGTTTTGATTTGTATTTCCTGGGTGCCAAGTGATGTGGAGCACTTTTTCATGTGTCTGTTGCAGATGGCCCTTCTTTGCACTGCATCTGTATCTTTGGGTTAAATACCCAGTAGTGCAATTGCAGGGTCATAGGGAAGCTCTATTTTTAATTTCTTGAGGAATCTCCACACTTCTCCAAAGTGGCTGCACCAACTTGCATTCCTACCAACAGTGTAAGAGGGTTCCCCTTTCTCCACATCCTCTCCAACACACCTTGTTTCCTGTCTTGCTAATTTTGGCCATTCTAACTGGTGTAAGGTGATACCTCAATGTGGTTTTAATTTGAATCTCCCTGATGGCTAGTGATGATGAGCATTTTTTCATGTGTCTGATAGCCATTTGTATGTCTTCATTAGAGAAGTGTCTGTTCTTATCTTCTGCCCATGTTTTGATATGATTATCTATTTCGTGTGTGTTGAGTTTGAGTTCTTTATAGATCCTGGGTATCAACCTTTTGTCTGCAAAATTTGCAAATTGTCATTTGCAAATATCTTCTCCCATTCCGCGGGTTGCCTTTTTGTTTTGTTCACTGTTTGATCTTGATGAAGTCCCAAAAGTTCATTTTCGCTTTTGTTTCCTTTGCCTTTGGAGATGTATCTTGAAAGAAGTTGTTATGGCTGATATTGAAGAGGTTACTGCCTATGTTCTCCTCTAGGATTCTGATGGATTCCTGTCTCACGTTGAGGTCTTTTATCCATTTCGAGTTTATCTTTGTGTACGGTGTAAGAGAATGGTCGAGTTTCATTCTTCTACATATAGCTGTCCAGTTTTCCCAGGACCATTTATTGAAGAGACTGTCTTTTTTCCACTGTATATTTTTTCCTGTTTTGTCAAAGATTATTTGACCATAGAGTTGAGGGTCCATATCTGGGCTCTCTACTCTGTTCCACTGGTCTATGTGTCTGTTTTTATGCCAGTATCACGCTGTCTTGGTGATCACAGCTTTGTAGTAAAGCTTGAAATCAGGTAATGTGATACTGCCAGTTTTGTTTTTGTTTTTCAACATTTCCTTAGCAATTCGCTGTCTCTTCTGATTCCATACAAATTTTAGGATTATTTGCTCCAGCTTTTTGAAAAATACCGGTGGAATTTTGATTGGAATGTATAAAAGTATAGATTGCTCTAGGCAGTATAGACATTTCAACAATGTTTATTCTTCTGATCCAAGAGCATGGGATGGTCTTGCATCTTTTTGTGTCTTCTTCAATTTCTTTCATGAGTGTTCTGTAGTTCCTTGAGTACAGATCCTTTACCTCTTTGGTTAGGCTTATTCCCAGGTATCTTATGGTTCTTGGTGCTATAGTAAATGGAATTGATTCTCTAATTTGCCTTTCTGTATTTTCATTGTTAGTGTATAAGAAAGCCACTGATTTCTGTACATTGACTTTGTATCCTGCCACGTTATTGAATTGCTGTATGAGTTCTAGTAGTTTGGGGGGTGGAGTCTTTGAGGTTTTCCATATAAAGAATCATGTCATCTGCGAAGAGAGAGAGTTTGACTTCTTCATTGCCAATTTAGATACCTTTTATTTCTCTTTGTTGTCTGATTGCTGTTGTATTCATATGATTCTAAAAGAAATGGAGTTTATCTTCAGTAGGTGAGTCATATATTTGTATTATAAGTACATCATTTTCTTGTCAGAATGTTTCCATTGAATTGTTTGTCAAGTGCAGAAAATCATTTTGTTGTGGAAAAGTGAAATCAGAAAACAGGAGCTGGACTGTGATAATTCAGACTTAGCATAACTCAGCAAAAACTAGAAGAAATGAAGAAGTATTGTTCACAAAAGGATTACTAAGCATTCGTGCCCAACCTTAGAAATTTATTGTTTGGATAACAACAATAATATGGAAATGATATAAATATATGTATATATAAAGAATATAAATATATAAATATATGTCGGTGACCTCATGACCATAGTTGGGTGCAGAGTGGGAGGCAATGTTAGATAAACTGTTACACATTTGAAGTAGAGCTCCGTAAATGACACTTTTCATCATCTAAAATGTATTCTCTTGGAAGTAGTCAGGACACTGGCATCTAGTATGGTATTTTTAAATTTAACATAGTGACTAGAGTTGTACCTTATATTAGCCAGGTAGATAGTAAACTCACATATACTTCATCTTTTTCATTTAAATGCCTACCTTAATCTTCCCACTAGCACTTAATATGCTTTCATAGCATTTTTTTCAACCGAAAAAAATTTTAAGAGTTAAAAAATGTGATTCTGCTTTTGGCATAGCAGAGTGAGCCAATAAACCATTCTTCCCACAGAAAACAAATATAAATTCTGGACAAAATATAAACAAACATGCACAAATTTGGATGTGTGTATTATAGTTCCTGGAATAACCAACAGAAATGTAATATAAGAGAGATATTTAAAAATATAATAGAAAAATTAAAATTGGATATTAAAAGTATTGAAATTATCTAGAAAAAGGGAAGGAAGCAAGAACAGAGAAACAACAAAAGCAAGGAAACCGTCCGAAAAATAATAAAAAAAATAGTAAAATTTTAGCTATAAACTGAACCCTACAAGTAAGTTAGGCTAAATGTGAATGAACTACAAACACCAACTTAAAAAGTCCAGAATTGGAGTAACAAAAACAAAAGCCCAAATTAGACCTCAATTATTGTCTAAAACAAAGTCATTTTAAATATATTTATATTGATTTTAAAAGTGAAAGAATGGAAAAGCATATACCATGTGTGAACCAGTCAGAACAAAGCTAGAATTATGGTATCAGTATCAGAAAAAGTAGACTTCAGAACAAGGAAAATACCAGGGTTAAAATGGGACATCACTATAAAAGAGGGTGTTCACCAAGAAGTCCTAATAATCCTAAATGTGTATGGACTTAAAAAAAAAAAAAAAGGTCTAAAATTTAGGGAGCTTATATAACTGAAAAAAATAGACATATCCACAATTATACTTGGAGATGTTCAGTTCTGCTCAGTGGTGGTAGAACAAGAAAGTAGGCAATCAATCAGTAAGGATATTGAAGATCCTAACAACACTATCAATAAACTTGAATTCATCAGGCTCTCTGCCCAGCAGGGAGCCTGCTTCTCCCTCTCTCTCTGCCTGCCTCTGTGCCTACTTGTGATCTCTCTCTCTGTCAAATAAATAAATAAAATATTTAAAAAAAAACTTGGGCGCCTGGGTGGCTCAGTGGGTTAAAGCCTCTGCCTTCGGCTCAGGTCATGATCCCAGGGTCCTGGGATCGAACCCCGCATCGGGCTCTCTGCTCAGCGGGAAGCCTGCTTCCTCCTCTCTCTGCCTGCCTCTCTGCCTACTTGAGATCTCTGTCTGTCAGGTAAATAAATAAAATATTAAAAAAAAAAAACTTGAATTAACTGACCTTTATAACACTGCAGGTATTCAGGTGTATGTGGGACTCTAGTCTCATATAAAATAAGGTTTAACAAATTCCTTGTCATAATGGAATTAAACTAAAAATCAATATGTGAAAGGTACCTGAAAAATACCCAAATACTTGGAAAAACTTAACAACATATTAAATATCCCACGAGTAAAGAAGAAATATTTAGAAAACATTTAGAACTAAATGCAAAAAAAAAAAAAAAAAAAAAGGCAGTATCAAATTTTTGGAATTCATGCCATTTTAAAGCAGGTTTATAGGGAAACTTATACTAATATATGGTATTCTTAAAAAGAAGAAAGTTCCTGAAACAATAATCTAAGCTTCCCTTAAAGTTGAAAAAGGGGGTACCTTAATGGCTCAGTCGGTTAAGTATCTGACTCTTGATCTCAGTTCAGGTCTTGATCTCAGGGTGGTGAGTTCATGTAAGTTTAAAAAAAGAAAAGTGGAGAAAAGAAAGTAAATAAAACTAAGGAGAATGAAGGAAATAGTAACAGAATATACTAATAGCAGAAGGAGGAATATAGGAGAAATCAATGAAATTGAAAGAAAATGACAGTTGGGGCATCTGGGTGGCTCAGTTGATTAAGTGTCTGCCTTTGGCTCAGGTCATGATCTCAGGGTCCTGGGATTTAGCCCCACATCAGGTGCCCTGCTTGGCGGGGAGTCTGCTAACCCCTTCCCAACCACCCCCAACTTGTGCTCTCTCTCTCAAATAAGTAAAATCTTTTTAAAAAAAGAAAGAAAAAAAGAATCTCTGCGACACCCAAAAAAATATCCTTGAGCATCTAGCTAGAATGAGGAAAAAAAAAAGAGAGAGAGAGAAACCAAATTGTTGATAATCTCAATGAAAAAGTGGATCCAGCCATTTCCTTGAGTTACAGAAAGTGATTCACTCCAGAAGAACATTTAAATTAAACACTCAAATTTTCCATTTTAAAGTAATAAAATTTAAATTACGAAGAAATTAAATTAAAAAGGCCCACTGGCAAATTCTAGTAAACATCTAGGTAAGAAATAATAGCACTTTTCCCTAATCTCTTCTAGAAAATAAAAATATAAGGAACCTTTCACAATAGGACCAGCTTTACCCTGATTTTAAAAACAGATAAATACATGATTAGAAACTTACAAATGAATATCCCTCAGGAACACATCATGAAAATCTTAAAACACTAGCTAATTGAATCTGGCAGCATATAATAAAGGATTTTGACCAGGTGAAGCTTATCCTAGGAATGCATGGCTTGGTGAACATTTGATAATCAGTCATTAGTAAAATTCACCATATTAATCGAGTGAAGAAGAAGACCACATAATCATCTCAGAGGTATAAAACCCTGGACAAAATTCAACATTTCATTCATTATAAAAACTCTCAACAAATGGACTAGAAAGGAACATCCTTAAGTTGATTGTGGGCATTTATAAAAAATCCTACAGCTAAAATCATACTTAAAGATTGAATACTTGTCTTAGAATTTGGAAGTTATGAATATTGCTTCTCACCAGTCTTGTTTTCCTCAGCAAATGTAGTAAGTGAAGAAAAAGAGAAAAAGGCATGTAGTTTGGAAAGGAAGAAATTATGTCTAGTCACATACTACATGATATTCTGTAAAGAAAATTCCATGTAATCTACAAAGAAACCTTTGCTAGAGCTGGCAGAATATAAAAAATGTCAATTTTATGTCTGTGTATCAGCAGGAAAAAATTGATAATTGAGATAAAGAATACCAATTATAATGGATCCAAGAAAATATATTTACAATTTGTGTGCTGAACAAGGGGGAATAAAGTCAAAGAAGATATATGTTAAGAAATATGAAGTGTTCCTAGGTCAGAAGACTCAATATTGTTAAGATATACTCAAATTGACTTATAGACTTAATATAATCCTCCCAAAAAATCCTAGGAATTTTTTAAAATATCAAAATCTGATTCTGTGTTTGGAAAGGAATTGGAATAGCCAAAATAATGTTGAAAAGGTTCTAACCTGATTTCAAGATTTACTATAAAGTTACAGTAGTGAAGAAAGTGTGGTATTAATGAGAGTATAGATGACTATAGATGAAATTGATCGACTAGAATAAGAATTCCAGAAAAAAGATTTATGCAGATACAGCCAGTTGATATTTGACAAATTGACAATAGATTAAAAAAATAAAGGATGAAGAATTCAGTGGATAAAGAATAGTTTCTGGAAGAAATCTTGCTGGAACAATTGAACATCATTTCCAAAAAAAGTTCCTTTGTGTGATACCTCATGCTTTTTACAAAAATTAACTCAAAATGAATGATAGACCTGTATGTAAAGTATAAAACTCTGGAAATTTTACAGAAAACAAAATATTTGTGACCTTGGATTAGGGAAAGAGTTCTTCACCGAGATACTTTGTCAAAATTAAAAACTTGTTCTGTGAGACACTAAAAGCAGTTTGGATAAATGTTATGTCAGGGTAGAGACACATTTTAAACTGGTGAATTAAGGTAGGGTATTGTAGATAAACTGAAACTCAAAATTCAGGTTTTGAAAAATAGTAAAAAGTGGGAGCAGGTTTTAGTTTCATGGAGAGAAGTCATTTTCACATTTTTTTTTTGTTATCACATTGGCTGTTTTAAAATGTTTGAGAACTCTTGGTAACCCTTTCTCTACTAGGCATACGGGAACATCAGAAAACTTCTACAATTAATGTCCTCACTAAATGTATACTCATGTATACTGATGTGGCATGAAGGTTCATACAGAAGAAAGATGTTGTATTTTTTTTTTAATTGGGAGAAGTTTTTTTTATATCTTTGGTCCTTTTTTTTCCATTGGTAGCAATTAAAGCATAAAGAGGGGTGCCTGGGTGGCTCAGTGGGTTAAGCCTCTTCCTTTGGGTCAGGTCATGATCTCAGGGTCCTGAGATCCAGCCCCGCATCGGGCTCTCTGCTTAGCAGGGAGCCTGCTTCCCCCTCTTTCTCTGCCTGCCTCTCTGCCTACTTGTGATCTCTCTCTCTGTGTCAAATGGTAGACTCTTCAAAAAAAATTTTTTAAAAAGCATAATGAATACTTTGTGAAAATATTTCATCCACATGCCTAATTGTTTTTATTTTTACTCTCTTTTTGGTGTGTCTTTCAGGAATGCTTCTAGTCACAACAGACACGCTTGGCCATGACTTTCATGTCTTCCAAATTCTGACTCATCCTTGGTCTTCATCACAAAGTGCTGTCCATCATCTGTATACTCTTCACAGAGGAGAAACTGAAGCCAAAGTAAGTTGTATATATTTTAGAAGGTGTTTGTGTGTGTATATGTGTGTGTGTAATATGACATCTGATTAAGCTGTTTATTTGGGGCTTAATGTTAATGTTATTGAGAACATAAAATACCCTGTTTTGACCCAATAAATACATAAGCAGTAGGTGAACAAGTCAGTGAACTTGATAAAACGAAAATTCTATTTATCCTTCTCCTCCTACCCTATACCATCTCCTTCTCGCCCACCGCCTTCCCCCCGTCATCCATTAGATATCTCTCCAGGTCTTTTTTGTGTGTTTTGGTTTTATATACTTGCATACATGCACACGCACACACATATGCATGTAAGCACATATTCATATATATGCAAAAATAATAGCATTTTATAACATATGACTCTACGGATAATATTCGTTGGTATAGTGAGAATGAGTTGTGCACATTTGTTCCCAGCTCTGGCTGGAGTGACGTTACATCTGTGTTAGGAGTGTTTAATGGAAATTGACAAACACTGCATGTCAGAACTACTTTTTTTCTTATAGAGCCAGTTTTTAACATTTAGCAGCACGTCACTGTGCATGCATGTATGGGCATGCATGTATACACATATCCCCACAACATCCACACACACATCCACACCCACACCCACAGATATAACTTACTATTTGTATTAGGTACCATGCTAAGTGCTTTTACATGTACTCTTAATGTCACTTGGTAGATACTGAGATACTTAATAGGCTAAAATTCCAGCTGCTCATTCTTTGGTTTCCCAGAGCTTGTGGTTATGCATTTACCGTGTGCCACTGTATGTTCTTTATCCTAAGAGCTCACTGACCCATCACCACGTATTAGCTAGTCTGTCCTTTCCCAGGAGTCGAAAATACTGTTTATCATAAGTTTCCATTAAAATTTTCTATCATAGAATGAAACATCTTAAATATATAGAAATCTATGAGTTTGTAATGATACTTAAAAAGGAAGTATTGGACATAAGTGTAGGTTACTTGTTTACTAACTTATTATTTTGAAAATTGATAACTAAAGCATGTACCTTGTCTTCCTTATTTCAATTTAATAAGATAACTGAATAGTTGGTGAGGGAAAGTTTTTCTTTATGGAAGAATTCCCGTATTAAAAATGTTAGAATTTAGATTTAGTGTGGTGATCATTTCGTAATATATACACATATTGAATCATTATGTTTTACACCTGAAACTAACAGAATGTTGTATGTCAGTTATACCTCAATTAAAAAAAAGTCAGAATTTTAAGAATCACCATTGTTGCTACCCGTAATGAAACAATGGATTTAGGCAGTTATTATCTGTATTTAGTTTTAGCTGATGAGTCTTAAATTACCAAAATGGAACAGTCAGATATCATGTACTTCCTGATTTGATGTAATAGGGTGTATACAATATTATCTATGAACTATTTCTGCCCAGTCTTCTAAATTAAACCTGAATTCAATTCAGCCCCTAGATGTAATTAGTACTTTACATAAAAGACAGAGATAGATAAGTTAAACAATACCATGAGAATACAGCCAGCCAGATCTAAAATGTGGGAAGTTCTTTATTCAAAATGTGACCGATTTTTAAAAAGTTTTTTTTTAATTGCAGTTAATTAGCATACAGTGTAATATTAATTTCAGGTGTAGAATTCAGTGATTCAGCACTTACATATAACACCTGGTGCTCATCACAATGCCCTTCTTAATCCCCATCATCCATTTAACCCATCCCCCCACCTGTCCTCTGATAACCATCAGTTTATTCTCTATAGTTAAGAGTCTGTTTCTTGGTTTGCCTTTCTTTTCTTCCCCACTGTGTTCATTTGTTTTGTTTCTTAAATTTCATATATGAGTGAAATCATATGGTATTTGTCTTTCTCTGACCGACTTATTTTGCTCAGCATTATACTCTCTAGCTCCATCCACGTCATTGCAAATTGCAAGAGTTCATTCCTTTTTTATGGCTGAGTAGTATTCCATTGTGTATATATACTATATCTTCTTTGTCCGTTCATCAGCTGATGGACATTGGGCTCTTTCCACAATTTAACCATTGTTGATAATGCTGCTGTAAACATTTGGGTTCATGTGTCCCTTGGAATCAGTTTCCTTTGGGTAAATACCCAATAGTGTAATTGCTGGATTGTAGGGTAGTTCTATTTTTAACTTTTTGAGGAACCTCCATACTGTTTTCGAGAGTGGCTGCACCAGTTTGCATTCCCACCAACACCTGTTGTTTCCTGTGTTGTTAATTTTAGTCATTCTGACAGGTATGAGGTGGTATCTCATCGTAGTTTTGATTTGTGTTTCTCTAATGTTGAGTGATGTTGAGCATCTTTTCATGTGTGTGTCTTTTTTGGAAAAATGTCTGTTCATGCCTTCTGCCCATTTTTCACTGGATTATTTGTTTTTTGGGTGTTGAGTTTTATAAGTTCTTTATAGATTTTGGATACTAATCCTTTATCAGATATGTCATTTGCAAATATCTTCTCCCCTTCCAAAGGTTGCCTTTTAGTTTTGTTGATTGTTTCCTTTATTGTGCAGAAGGTTTTATCTTTTTTTTAACTTTACCAAATTACTATTTTTTTTCAAATTTTTGTTTAAATTCTAGTTAGTTGACATATAGGGTAATACTGATTTCAGGAGTAGAATTTAGTGATTCATCACTTATATGTCACACCCAGTACTCAACACAAACTCCTCCCTTAATACCCATTACCCAAAAGCTTTTTATCTTATTTTGATGATAAGATGAAATACCAATAGTTTATATTTGTTTTTGTTTCTCTTGCCTGAGGAGATACATCTAGTAAGATATGTCTTACTTAGTAAGACATAGTAAGAAGTTACTATGTAGCAACATCCAACTATATGGTTGTTATGTAGAAGTTACTATATAACAACTTAGTAAGAAGTTGCCATAGTGGATGTCAGAGTGGTTACTGCCTGTGTTCTTCTCTAGAATTTTGATGGTTTCTTGTCTCACATTTAGGTCTTTCATCTATTTTGAATTTATTTTTGTGTTTGGTGTAAGAAAGTGTTCCAATTTCATTCTTTTGCATGTTGCTGTCCAGTTTTCCCAACACCATTTGTTGAAGTGACTGTCTTTTTTTCCACTGAATATTTTTTCCTGCTTTGTTGAAGATTAATTGACCATATAGTTGTGGGTTCATTTCTGGGTTTCTAGTGACCTGAATCTTACAACAAATATAGCTAATGCTTGAACCGCATGGGTTTGAACTTCATGGGTCCACTCATATGGGGATTTATTTTGGTAAGTACTGTAAATGTAGTTTCTCTTTCTTATGATTTTTCTCTTTTAATTATTTTAAGTTTTTATTTTAATAATCCAGTGCTTATCATGACAAGTACACTTCTTAATCCTCATCAGCTGTTTGACCCATTCTGCCACCGCCCCCTCTGGTAACCATCAATTTGTTCTCTGTAGTTAAGAGTCTATTTCTTGGTTTGCCTCTCTCTATTTTTTCCCCTATGATCATTTGCTTTTTTTCTTAAATTCCACAGATGAGTGAAATCATATGGTATTTATCTTTCTTAGACTGACTTATTTCACTTAGCATTATATTCTCTAGGTTCATCCACGGCATTGCAAATGACACGATTTCATTCTTTATTATGACTGAATAATATTCCACTGTGTGTGTGTGTGTGTGTGTGTGTGTGTGTGTGTGTGTGTGTGTGTGGTGTGTTTGTGAGAGAGAGAGAGAGAGAAAGAGAGAGACATCTTCTTTATCTAATCATCAAATTAATGGACATTTGGGCTGCTTCCGTAGTTTGGCTGTTATAAATAATGCTGCAATAAACATAAGGGTGCATGTAGCCCTTTGAATTAGTATTTTTGTATTCTTTGGGTAAACACCCACTAGTGCAATTGTCAGATTGTAGGGCAATTCTGTTTTTAAATTTCTGAGAAACCTCCATATCATTTTCCAGAGTTGCTGCACCAGCTTGCTTTCCTACCAACAGTGTAAAAGGTTCCTTTTTCTCTACATCCTTGCCAATACCTATTGTTTCTTGCATTTTTGATTTTAGCCATTCTGACAGATGGGAGGTGATAGTGCATTGTAGTTTTGATTTGTGTCTACCTGATTCTGAGTGATGTTGAGCATCTTTTCATGTGTCTGTTGGCCATCGGTCTGTCTTCTTTGGAGATAGGTCTTTCATGTCTTCTGCCCTGTTTTTAATTGCATTATTTGTGGTTTTTTTTTTTTTTTTGGATGTTGAGTTGTATAAATTCTTTATATAATCTGAATACTAACCTTTTATTGGATATGTCATTTGCAGATATTTTCTCCTGTGCATTAGGCTGCCTTTTAGTTTTGCTGATTATTTCCTTTGCTGTGCAGAAGCTTTTTACTTTTATATAGTTCTAGTAGTTTATTTTTCGTATTATTCCCCTGCCTCAGGAGACATATCTAGAAAAATATTGCTACAGCTGATGTCAGAGAAATTACTGCTTATGCTGTCTTTTAGGATTTTTATGGTTTCAGGCTTCACATTTAGGTCTTTTTTTTTTTTTTAAGATTTTATTTATTTATTTGACAGAGAGAGATCACAAGTAGGCAGAGAGGCAGGCAGAGAGAGAGAGAGGAGGAAGCAGGCTCCCAGCTGAGCAGAGAGCCTGATGTGGGACTCGATCCCAGGACCCTGGGATCATGACCTGAGCCAAAGGCAGCGGCTTAAACCACTGAGCCACCCAGGCGCCCCACATTTAGGTCTTTAATCCACTTTGAGTTTTATATATATATTTTATATATATATTTTATATATACATTTATATATATATAATATATATTTATATATATATTTATATATATTATATATATATATTATATATATATTATATATATATATTATATATATATATTATATATATAAAATGGTAAAAGAAAGTGGTCCAGTTTCATTCTTTTGCATGTTGCTATCTAGTTTTCTCAGTACCACTTGTTGAAGAAACTGTCTTTTTCCCACTGGGTTCTTTCCTGCTTTGTCAAATATTAGTTGTGGGTTCATATCTGGGTTTTCTATTCTGTTTCTTCGACCTATGTGTCTGTTTATGTGCCAGTATCATACTGTTTTGATTACTGTAGCTTTGTAGTATAACTTAAAATCTGGAATTGTGATACCATCAGCTTTGTTTTTCTTTAAGATTATTTTAGCTATTTGGGATCTTTTGTAGCTCCATACAAATTTGGGGATTATTTGTTCTAATTCTGTGAAAAATCCTGTTGGTATTTTGATAGGGATTGCATTAAATGTGTAGATTGCTTTGGCTAGTATGGACGTTTTAACGATATTTGTTCTTCCACTCCATTAGCATAGAATGTCTTTGCAGTCTTTGCATCATGTTCAGTTTCTTTAATCAGTATTTTATAGTTTTTGGAGTACTGTTCTTTCACTTCCTTGGTTAAGTCTATTCCTAGGTATCTTATTTTTGGTGCATTTGTAAATGGGATTGCTTTATTCATTTCTGTTTCTCTTGCTTCGTTATTAGTATATAGAAATGCAGTGGATTTCTGTACATTGATTTTTGTATCCTGAGACCTTGGTAAATTTATTTATCAATTCTGGTAGGTTTTTTTGGTGGTGTCTTTCAGGTTTTCTGTATACAGTATCATGTCATTTTCAAATTTTGAAAGTTTTATTTTTTTTCCTTACCCATATAGATGCCTTTTGTTCCTTTTTGTTGTCTGATTGCTATGGCTAGGACTTCCAGTAAAAGTGGAGAATGGACTTGGTGATCTTGTTCCTGATTTTAGGGAGAAAGCTCTCAGTTTTTCCCCATTTGGTATGATGTTGCTGTGGGGTTTCTCATGTATGGCCTTTATTATATTGAGGTATGTTCTCTCTAAACCCATTTTGCAACTGGTTTTTATTATGAATGGATATTTTACTTTGTCAGATGCTTTTTCTGTGTCTATTGAAATGATTATATGGTTTTTATACTTTCTTTTGTTGAAGTGTTTGTTATATCACATTGACTGATTTCTTTCTTTCTTTTTCTTGCCTAATATCTCTGACTTGGACTTCCAGTAGCATGTTGAAAAAAGTGGTGAGAATGTGCATCCTTGTTTTGTTCTTGATCTTAGAGGAAAAGCTTTCAGTTGGTCACTGTTGAGTGTGATGTTAGATGTGGGCTTCTCATAGATGGCCTTTATTATGTTGAGGTACATTTCCTTTATATTCATTTTATTGAGAGTTTTTATCATGAAGGGATGTTTTTATTATGAACTGAATATTTTAAAATGCTCTTTCCATATCTTTTGAGATGGTCATTGGCTTTTTATCCTTCATTTTGTTAATGTGTGGATCTCAGTCAGCATCTAGGTAGTGGCTAATTGAAGCTGGACTCTGAGGCAGCAGCTTTTAAATTATGAAAATATCTCTCTTTTAAGGGTAGTTTAGGAGTGGGACATTTTTCTCTACTGCTTCTGTTCTGTGCCTGGTAGAAGTCATTTTAAATTTTAAATTATGTAAATATCCCTTCCCCTCCCCAAATTTGTAACACTTCTTTTATTTATATATATCATTTGGTTAATAGATTCCTATTTTATTTCAGTGGCTTATATTCATCCAGTGACTATTTATTTTAATGCTCAGGATAATGATAGTGCCATAGATAGTGGCATCTATCAACTTGACATGTGTGTCTTTTGACATATCTCCATTTTTCTCTTACAATGTCCTTACCTTCTGGCACATCTAAACTTGCTTGTTCTTATTTTAGTTACTGTTCATCTTTGTTTCTTTTGTATGGAAGTTTCTAAGTAGATGACCATTTTAGGTGAAGATTCAATATTTAACTATGCTGCTGGCACATTTTATTTTATTTTTTAAAGATTTGTTTATTTATTTGAGAGATGGGAAGGGTTGGGTTGGAACAGAGGGAGGTAGAGGGGGAAACTCATGCAGACTCCATGCTGAGTGCAGAGCCTGACACGGGTCTGGATCTCATGACCTTTAGGTCATGACTTGAGCCAAAACCAAGAGTTGGATGTTTAACCGACTGCCATTCTGGTGCCCACACATTTGATTTCTTAACTCTGTTTTTGTAATACCTGTTCTGTTCTCACCAGTAATTGGTATGCCCTGCTTCAGCTATAACCTAGAATTTTACTATTTTAAATATTTATACTTTTTTTTTTTGCTTACACCTTTTTTTTTTTGTAAATCATTTGCATTAGCATTATTTATCATTTAATTACTGATACATCCAACCTGGAAATAGAGATGTCACACTCTGTAATTTAGAAGATTGGGAATTTCTAAACAGGAAGTATTAAGATCTAAGGAAACTCAAGTAATGACTATAAAATTAATTTCCGTAAGCTTCTACTGAAAATTACTTTGAAATAATATATAAAATTTAGCACTGATTATGAAATCTATATGGCATATGATCTAGTTAACTGTCTTTGAGTACTTCAAAATCATGTCATTCTAGATTCTTCCAAAAACTCTGAGGGTACTTTAATCAGGCAAGGAAAAAACTCAAGTATGTGGATCTAATTATGTTGAATTAAGTTGTTTTGTGATCTATGACTTGGGATATCCTCTGCATCTGACAGTAATTTTCCTCATAAGGCACATATGCAGTTAGAAAAATACTTCTTTTTCAGCAGGAATATATGGTGAAACCTTTACAATATTTGTTAATATACTTCCATAATGTCTTACTCAAGCAGGTACAAGTCTTTTTAGTACTTAACATGCAAATTTTAGTAAATGGTCAACTTGCTTTGGAAACATTTGCACATCAGGTAAGTGTTACTTTTATCAGTATAGTCCTATAAAATGGTAAGCTTATAGGTTTAATTCTTAATGGCAAAAGAATCTAGCTATTTAATATTCTTAATTGATAGTATTTAATGGTCAGTTCAAATAAAAATAGGTAATTTTAGTATGAGTATGTCCAAATATTGCCTACTTAGATTTATATTGAAATTCAAATTTTACTGGACTCTCTGTATTTCTATTTGCTAAACCTCACGGTCCTATGTATAACCCTATGCTCTTGATTTTTATCAGTTCTTTTCCCTCAAAATGTTAGCTTTATCGAGATATAATTCATAGAATATAAAATACATTTTTAAAAAATGTGCATTTCAGTGGTTTATTGTTTTTGTTTTTGTTTTTTAGTATCTTCACAGAGCTACGCAACCATCACCAGGATCTACTTTTAGAACATTTTTATAACAATTTTTTTGCTGATTAGCAGTCACTCCCAATTTCCTATCCCCAACTTCCATATATACTTGGGTGCTGCTTAGTAATTCTATTACCAAAGACAAATTTTCTACTTTCCTTAAGTTTCCATTTACTCATCTGTAAAATGGGACCAAAGACTGTTTCATAGCATTTATTTCAGGAAGTGTCAGAAATAATAGATATAAAATGTGTGTTACTGTACTTGTAAAAACCTGGCACAGTAAATGACAAAGAGTTAATATGAAGACCTTCACTTTGGGTCACTGTAGGCTAAGAGAGAGAGGTTGGTGGGAAGAGGGTGGAGTGGGAGGATCCTAAGCTCTTCTTGTCTTAGGGATACAACTAGCTAACACCCAAATCAGCATAAAGTACCTGGAGTAAGAGAAACGGGATTTACCTTCCTACCTGAAACAATGAAAGAACAAACAGTGTTTTCCTAGACATAGGACATAAGGCCATGAAGGAGGTGATCCTTGAGAGATGGGAAGCAAATGAGAAAAAGCTTATGATTGCCCCAGCTTACTGCCTTGACAAATTTTCCAGCCCATGGTGCAGGAAGGGGGAGTCCAAGTGGAGCTGGATAGACTCCCTCCATTGATGAGTTATTGCTAAGAATACTGAGAGGTGAAGATCATAGAATTCTTAGGACAGAGTGCTGGAGAGATAAAAGCTGCAAAGACAAATCCTCCTGAGATCTACAAAGGAAATCTGAGACCACAGAAAGAACCGTCATCATATCAGAAAGGAAGAAAGTAAAACTATATTTATTTAAAGATGACATGGTTGTGTAGAAAATCTTTTGGATTCTATAAAAATAGTTAGAATAAGTGATTTTAATTAGGTTTCAGGGTATTAGATCAATATGGAAGTCAGTTGTACCTCTATATATTAGGAACAAACAATAGGTAATTGATAATTTTTTTAAAAAGTTAAAGGTAGAAAATAGTGTGTAATGGTAATATGTAAGACATATACCCTTAAAACTATAAAACATTGCTCAGAGTAACGATGTAAATAAGTGGAGAGTTAAACCATGTTTTGGAGTTAGAATGCTTAATATTGTTGATTGTATTTGTTGATTTGATAGATCTGTATATTCAGTGCAATCCCCATCAAAAACCCAGCAGGATAAAAAACAAACAGAGCCACAGAATTTGGGTGGGGGGGTAGAAATTGACAAGCTACTTCTAAAATTCATATGTAAATACATAGAGCTTATAATGGCAAAATGACACTGAAAGAGAAAAACAAATTTGAAGGGATATTATTACCTGCTATCAAGATTTACTAAAGCTACCGTGATCAGTAGGGAACCCAGGAACATTCCTGTACATATGGACAATTGATTCTTGGCAGAGGTGCAAAATGAGAAAGGCTAGTCTTTTAAAAAATGGTGATGGACCACTTGGGTACTTACATGCAAAAAAAAAAAAAAAAAATGAGCACCAATCCATATGTCATTCCATATACAAAAATGAACTGAAATTGGATCATAGATTTAAATGTGAAGCCCACTAATATAAAGCTTTTAGAAGAAAATGTAGGAGAAAACTTTTGTGACTTGGGTTAGACACAGATTTCTCATAGATGACTTGAATAGCAAAATCCATGTAAGTAAAGCTGACAAATTACAGTTCATTAAAACAAAACGTATCTGCTCTTTGAAAGACACTGGTAATAGAATGAAAAGGCACAAACTGTCTTGTATCTACCACACCTTTTAAGGAACTCTCAGAAGTCAGTGAGTTGGAGGAGCTGGATTTCTCATACGTTGCTGTTGGGAATGTGAAATGGTATAGCCACTCCAGAAAATAGTTTAGAAGTTTCTTGAAATCTTAACGTACACTTACCATACCACCCAGCAACCTCAGTCCTGGGCAGTCCACAACATAGAATTCACATTGTTCTGGATATCCGTATTTATTATATTTCTTTCCTATGGTTGTCATAACAAATTACCATGAAACTGGGTGGGGGGCGGTTAAAATAACAGAAATTTATTCTCCCACAATTCTGGAGGCCACAAATCCAAAATCAAAGTGTTGGCAAGGCCACACTCCCTCTAGACCTCTAAGCAGAATCCGTTCTTTTCCTTTTCCAGCTTCCAGTGACTGTCAGCATTCCTTGCCTTGCAGCCTTCTATATCACTCCAACCTTTGCCTCTGTGATCCCATTTCCTCCTTTCGTCTCTATGTCTTCTCCTCTTCTGTGTATCTTATAGGATATATGTGAATACTTTTAGTACCTGTACCTATAATCCAAGATAAACTCTCAACATCTATACATCAATCACATTTTGGTGTATAAAGTTATGGTCACTCTTTGGGTCTATAATGTACTATATGCAGGTTCCAGGGGTTAGGATTGGAATATGCCTTTTTTTTTTTTTTTTTTTTTTTTGAGCCACTGTTTACCTCGCTACTGTCTGCCTTCTGATCCCTCAAATTCAGGATCACTCCATGTGCAAAATACTTTTACTGCATACCAACATCCCTGAAAGTCTCAGTGCCTGGCAGCATGTACTCAGTCTAAAATCTCTTGGTAATATCATTAGCCCAAAAGCTCCAGTGTCGTCATCTAAATTATCCAAGTCAGGTGTGATTGAGACTCTATATATGATCCATCCTATGACAAAATTCACCTTCATCTGGAAAGGGAGGATATAAAGAAAATGAGGCGGAAAAAAATATAGAAAGAAGTAAAGATGGAAAGCCCCCCAAATCTGTTGAGAGATGCAGTTTAAATCTTCAGAAAGACTAGGAAACACCAAATAGGATTGATTATGACAAAATCCCAGCTTAAGAACATCATAGGGGCCCCTGGGTGGCTCAGTGGGTTGGACCTCTGCCTTCGGCTTGGGTTGTGGTCTCGGGGTCCTGGGATTGAGCCCTGCGTCTGGCTCTCTGCTCGGCAGGGAACCTGCCTCACCCCCTCTCTCTGCCCGCCTCTCTTGAGTACTTGTGATCTCTCTCTCCCTGTCAAATAAATAAATAAAATCTTTAAAAAAAACCCAAAACAACACATTGTAGTCAACTTTCTGAAAACCAAAGTAAAGAACAAATCTTGAACATAGCCAGAGGAAAATAGCACATTGTATACAGGGAGATAACATCAACAAATTAGTGACTTCTCATCAGAAACCATGGAAGTCCAAAGGCAGTGGAATATAATGATTATAGGACTGAAAGGAAAAAAATACAAGCGATCAAAAATTCTCCATCCAGCAATAGTATCATTCAAGAATGAAGCAGTGAGAAATAAGGCCAGTGCATTCACAATAAAAATTATGGTAAAGGGAAATGATAGCAGAGCAAGCTTGGATCTTGTAGAAGTAATGAAATATCTGAGAAATGGTCAGTTTCTAATGGGAAAGGATGATATTTCCCATTTAAAATTTTCTTCTTTTTTAAAATTTAAATTTAATTAGCCAACACCCAGTACATCATTAGTTTCAGATGTAGAGTTCAGTAATTCATCAGTTGCATATAACACCCAGTGCTCATCACATCACATGCCCTCCTTAATGCCCATCACCCAGTTGCCCCTGCATTTTAATTTATTTAAAAATATATAGGAATGTTAAAATGATAGTATTTATGTATATGAAATTTTTATGTCATTTTCTGGGGTTTATATCATGTGTTCACATAATACATACGATAAATAAAGCATGATGGACCTATAGTGCTGACGTGGAAGCAGATATATGGAACTATATTGTTTCAGGGTTCAACGTGCTATACCTAAAAGACAATAATTCAGTTAACATGGATTTCAGTTAATTCAAAGGTAGGCAGACAAGGAGGAACAGAGGCACAAGAAACTCGATAAACAAAAACCAGATATTAAATGGTACATCAAAATTCAACCATACTATAATATATTAAATATTAATGTATTTAATGTAAAGGAATTGTCTATTAGAGATTCACTTTTCATATTGAGACATTAATATAATGATAGTACAAGCACGTTAAAAGATATGTCATGCGGGGCACCTGGGTGGCTCAGTGGGTTAAAGCCTCTGCCTTCGGCTCAGGTCATGATCCCAGGGTCCTGGGATCGAGCCCTGCATTAAGGCTCTCTGCTCAGTGGGGAGCCTGCTTCCTTTCCTCTCTCTCTGCCTGCCTTTCTGCCTACTTGTGATCTCTGTCTTTCAAATGAATAAACAAAATCTTTAAAAGAAAAAGATATGTCATGCAAATGATAAATACAATAATGTCAAAAACTTGGCCATATTAATATCAATTAAAATAGGTTAAGAGAGAGCCTATCTCTAGAGATCTTTCATTATGTTCAAGAGTCAAATTATCAGGAAGATTTAAATATGTACTACATAAACCTAAGTTTAACAGTTCTTTCTCAATATTTGATAGAAAAAATAGGGTGAAAAGGGTCAAATATCTGAGAACCGTATCAGCCATATTAATAGGTAAGCAACTAATCTACAGTATATTTATGTATATGCTGTATACTATATATGTTATATATAATAGCATATTACATATAGTATATAATTTACTATATTATAACACACCTTCAGTTTATTTGTTTGTTTTAACTATGACATCACATATTCTTTGAATGATTATAAAACAGTGGATAATAGAAGGGATGTAAACCCCAAACATTTATTATTGATGGATTTAGTTGGGAATCACTGTGCAGAGCAGGGCAGTACAGGCTTGATGAGCAGCTTGATTCTAGTCCTTCCCATCAGCGGATGGAATCTTACCTTGGGTGGGAGTGAACCAGATTGTTCAGTTACGAGTCGTGATTTGTTTGTGCAGCTCTTAGTCCTAAAATAAGGGATATCTACAATCTGCCAGTATGTGGTCTTCCTCACGGCAAACCACACGAGGTTTGGCCAGGACACTGGCAGTCGCCAAAGTGTTAGCAGTATTGTTTAAAGCAGGCTCAGTAAGTTGGGGTAAATTGGAGGGGGAGACAAAGCATGAGAGACTATGCACTTTTAGAGACAAACTGAGGGTTTTGGAGGGGAGGGGGGTGGGGAGATGGTGAGCCTGGTGGTGGGTATTAAGGAGGGCACGTATTACGTGGAGCATTGGGTGTGGTGCATAAACAATCTTGGAACACTGAAAAAAAATAATTAAAGCAGGTTCAGCAAACTTTTCTGTGAAGGGCCAGTAGTAAATATTTAAACTCTGCATTGTATATATTCTCTGTACTTACCTTTGCCATCATAGTACAAAAACATCATAGAGAATACATCAACAGGTAGATATGATGGGCCCAGAGCTATAGTGACCCGTCAACTAAAACAGAAGTGACAGCTTTCCATTATCCTACTGTGCTGATCGGGCTTCGCTTCATTGGTCCCGGCAGAGTTTTTGCTGGGATTGTGCACCTGCCACAGGCTAGTGGACACCGTTAGCCTTCATCTTAGGCAAGCCATCAGGGAATCAGGCACAGGCATTTAGAGGAAGTTGTGTCTATTGAACCAGTGTCGTTGCTTAAGGCAGGTGGAGAAGCTGATAAAGTAGCTGTGAAAACAAGATGATGCTTCTAGGGCCAGGCTGGAACATACCATTTCCATTTGACTAGCAAGCTGTTGGGGCTTCACCACCATGTTCATCTTCACATTTGAGTTGACCCAACCCAGTGTTGGTCTTGAAAATTACAAGGCCTCATGGGTCAGTTGTTCATTTTCAAGAACTGAATAGCAGGTTGGTAGCCACCATCTGAAAAAGGCAATGTATTTGGTTGCTGGATCAGGCAGGTGGCGATGTTGTACTGGGATAATATCTGAGTATTTCACCAGCCATTAAGTCACTACCTAACTTTTCCTACTGGGATTCTGTTGTTTCTATTGTATAACATGGAAGGAACTGAAAGCCCAGTAGGTGGTCTGTTGTGTGCTTTCCCCATTACTATTTCATTCTTCACGGCAGAGGATATACCCTCTGACACTTACAAGCATGTAAGTTAAGCCATTAATACCAGTTACACGTTCGTCAACAGCATAGCAGTAGTCCTACCAGGTCGCTTTAGCTTCTCTTCCCTACTGCAGCATTTGTTTACATTTCCTTACAGATAATTCTCTGGGGGCACCTTCCCCCCACCTCCCCAACAAGGACAAGGACTACTTTTCCCTATAGGAGAACACAGACTAATGTATTCAATGTGCACATGTCCATTGTTCCAGTGACAGTTGCCAGGCGGTCACATTATCCTCCATCTTGTTGGCAGGGGAGGCAGATACTCTGGGGGCAGCCAGGAGTGTTGGCCTTCCTCTCACTTAACCAAATGACTGTTCCCCAGTGTGGGTGCCACTTATTTCCCCATGGGCATTAGTGCTACTTCTCAGCGTCCTGCGAGTGTGCCCACACTCTCAACACTGCCAAGTTTCACCCCTGCAGCCTCTGGCATCTTGGATACCCCTCATCCTTGTTACCCCTCAAGTTCAGGTTGCAGCAGGAGCCAGGCCGTGGTAGCACTGCTGGCTCTGTGGTGTGTGTGAGGCATTGTATTAACTTTTTTTAGTTCAGATTTTTATAGAAATAATTGTAGATTCATATAGAGTGGTAAGAAATACTAAGAGATCTCGTTACGCTTGACGCAGTTTATCTCAATGGGTAGCATTTTGCAAAACTAGAGTATATCACAACCAGGATATTGACACAGGTACAATCTGTGATCTTTTTCAGGTTTCACTGGGTTTGCTTATACTTGTTTGTACATTTGTGTGTTTGTGTGGAAATGAGTGTGTATGTATATGTTTAGTTCTGTACAATTTAATCACCTGTATAGGTTTGTGTGTCCATGAGGATACTCAACCATTCCCTCACATTGCCTTTTTATGAGTAGACCTAACTCACACAGGTTCATACATTCACCTGGACAGTTTTTAGTTTGGGGCTATTATGGATATATTACATGAACATAATTTTTATTTCTCTGGCATAGGTGCCCAAGAGTGTAGTTGCTGGTTCAGATGATAATTGCCTACTGCTTATTAGCATTACCTCATTTTTCAGTTTTTGGCACTTAGAAGAGTGTAAAACATCTGAAAAACTTTCCATAAATATTTACTGACTAAATGAATGATTATGAAGAATTCACAGGGGGAGCAAGGGGGCAGATAGGCTAGAAGGTATGTGTGGATTATCCATCTTTAACACATTTCCTTTCTAAGCCACTTATTCCCAAGCAAACTTTTATTGCCATTAACTTTGTCATGATAGTCAGAATTATAACATTTTAATGAAAGTGTCTATATCAATTTTGAGGATAAAATTATTGAAATGATGTAGTGTTGGGAATATCTCTAGAACTTGTATATTAATTCTTTTTTTTTATTTTTTTTATTTTTTTATTTTTTTTTTAAAGATTTTATTTATTCATTTGACAAAGAGAGAGATCACAAGTAGGCAGAGAGGGAGGCAGAGAGAGAGGAGGAAGCAGGCTCCCTGCGGAGCAGAGAGCCCGATGCGGGGCTCGATCCCAGGACCCTGAGATCATGACCTGAGCCGAAGGCAGCGGCTTTAATCCACTGAGCCACCCAGGCGCCCCTTGTATATTAATTCTTAAGCAAATAACTTCTTTTATGTATTTTCATGTAAGTTTTCATTAAATATAACATCATCTGAGGGCTTGGACCTTGACCAGTTAATTTTTGATATATGGGACTTGTCTTTATAGCTTTGGTTGCCATTCTTATGGGCTTCTGAAACTATAATACTCTTGGATTACAGACTTTCTATCCAAGTACTGTCTGCTTTTGGAATTTCTTTCCTTTTTTTTTTTTTTAAAGAGAATTGGAAAGCAAATTGGTATTTGAATCATAGGTGTATGTTTGGCTACAGAAAGAAAATCACATTTAATGATGGTTTTTTAAAAAATCAGGGTTAAAAAAAAATCAGGGTTTATTTTTGTCATGTTATAAGAATGCTGTTGCTGGTTTGGTACAGTTGTTTGACAACGTCTTGTGACTTTTTTGTTCTTTCCCTTGTGATGGCTTTATGTAATTGCCAGTCTTGTGGGCATTGTTTCTAAATTCAAGGCACTAAGATGGGGAGTATGGGCAGCCTCAATGATGTTAATTTCTTAAATCAGGAAGCAAATACTTTCCCAGAATCCTGCAAAATAGCATCCTGCTTCTGTCCGACTGATCAGAGCTGTGTCAACACTTCCTGTTGGAGAGGCTGGGCTAGCACACATGAAGCACCTGGTGTCAGGTGAGGGAGGGAGGATTGGAGATGGGTGTTCGATTTGCCGTATGCTAGTCACATTCATATAACCATCACTACAGTCAAGCTACACAACATTTTCATCATTCCAGAAAACATCCTACAACTTTTTTCAATCTTCTGCCTCACTCTTGTCCTAGGCAAACATTGCTATTACTTTATTTAAAAAAAAAAAACAAAAACAAACCAAAACCTCTTTTTATGCTTTCTAACATTTGGTACAGAATTAGGGGGACTGCCATTTTTGGTCACTTTATTCTATGGCTCTGTATTACAGACCTTAGGTCAGTAGCAGAGTCATTATCTGAATGTTCGAAACTGCGGATTTCTTGGTCATGTCTCTCACCTCCCAAACCTATAGAATCACAATCCTGAGGGTAGGACCAACTTATTTGCACTTCTTACAAGTAACTTAGGTGCTTCTTTTCACACTAAAGTTTGAGGAACTTTGTTTTAGATTTTAGGATGTTAAAATAATCCTAGACTTTGGAGCGCCGGGGTGGCTCAGTTGGGTAAGTGTCTGACTCTTTATTTCGGCTCAGGTCATGATCTCGGGGTTGTAAGATCGAGCCCTGCATTGGGCTCTGTGCTGGGCATGGAGCCTGCTTGGGGTTCTCCCTCTTCCTCTCCCTCTGCCCCACCTTCCCTCACAAAAGAAAAAAAATAATAACCCTATATTTTTATTTCCATTTGTAGTTAATTGGGTTTTGGTGATGAATTTGTGGCATAAATTGAAGCCCTGTAAAATGCTGAATTCTATATCTTAGATACGTAAATGAGGTACCACTTAATTCTAGTGCTCAAATAATCTTGTATCATATGTAATTTGAATTCAACCTGTTTTGTGAATTAAATATATACTTGGAGTGGGTTTTTTTTTTTTTTTTTTAGGTTTTGATAAAATGGGCATAATTGTTCTGTGTGAGTATATGTGTGCTATATTAGATTTGGTTGCTCCAAATATTGTTGTTTTAGATTATTAAATCAACAAAATACTTAAAAAAGGATAATCCAGTTTGCCAAAAAATATTTATATAAATTAGAATTATATATAGATACATTATATTTTAAGGAACAAATATATTTGCTTTCTAGAGGCCTAATGGTTTCTGATAGCTAAATTTTACATCATTACAATAAAAAACAAGTGTGAGATGTTATCAATATGCCAAATAACACAGGAACCATTTAATGAACAATAAATTATATAACCTAATATAAATTTGCAAAACATTTAATTAAGCAGTCTGTATTTTAAAAATTCATATCCCATTAGTTAAGAATCCTAACACTTGTATACTTAAAAGCTCTAAATTGATTATAGTGAGTGTCTAATGAGTAGTCCCATACTACTTTAGGTACTCTGCTTGATTTTTTCCTTATCATTTTATGCCACACTTCTTTGCTGAATGGAGGGAAACTTAATAATAAGAACATCTGGTTATAGTGTTTCCCCATATTATACTGTATTCACTCATTTACCCCAGCCTCAGATGTGAAGTGAGCCGAGATGGGCATGATAAAATGCTAGCTTAGGGTTCTTAGCAGTTGCTTATCTTCTTTTGAGCCTAGAATAATAGCGATATCTCAAAGAACCAAAGGACAGGTAAATGAAACCACAAACTATAAAAAGAGGCTATAGAACTTAACTTCCAGAGAACTAACTAGTTTTTTCATTTTCTTAAACAACAGCTTTATTGAGACATACTTCACATACATAAAGTTTTGTTTTGCGGGTTTTGGTAGACAGACTTGTATATCAATCACTATTTTATTTTATTCCAGAACATTTTCATCACCCCAAAAAGAAACCTGGTACCCATGAGTGGCTAATCCCCGTTCCCTTCTCCCTGGCCCTTTGCAATTGTTAACCTATTTTCTGTCTCTATGGATCTGCTTATTTTGTCCATTTCATATAAATGGAATCAGATAACAGGTAGCCTTTTCTGTCTTCTTTCATTTTACATAGTGTTTTCAAAGTTCATGTTGTAGCATGTATCAGAACTTGATTACTTTTTGTAGCTGAACAATATTCCCTTGTATGTATAGAGCACATTTATTTATTAGTTGAGAGACATTTGGGTCGTTTCCACTTCTGAATTCTAAGGAATACTTCTATGAACATTAGTGTGTATGTTTCTGTTTGAACATGTTTTCATTTCTTTTGGGTATCTAAGGATGAAAGTCTATGTTTAGGTTTTAGAGGAATTCAGGTGGCTGCACCATTTGCTTTTTTCCCAGCAATGTATGAGGGTTCATGTTTCTTTCTCCACATCCTCATCAACACTTTTTTTTTTTTAAATAACCACTCTTTTTAGTATGAAATGGTATCTCATTATGTTTTTTATATACATTTCCTTAATGACTAAAGATGTTGAGCATCTTTTCATGTGCTTTTGGCCATTTCTATATCTTCTTTGGAAAAAAGACTTTTTTTTGCTTATTTTTAATTGAATTATGTGTCTTTATGTTGTCGAGTTGAAAGACATTTAAGTATTTTACATGCTGGACCCTTATCAGACATATTATTTAGAAATATTTTCTTATATTCTATGGTTTTTTTCTTTTTTTAAAGATTTTTAAAATTTATTTATTTAACAGAGAGAAAGAGAGAGAGCGAGAAGTCATAAGTAGGCAGAGATAGAGGGAGAGAGAGAGAGGGATGCAGGCTTCCTGCTGAGCATTGAGCCTGATGCAGGGCTTGATCCCAGGACCCTGAGATCATGACCTGAGCTGAAGGCAGAGGTTTAACCCACTGAGACACCCAAGTGCCCCTATGGTTGTCTTTTTATTTTTTTGTAGTATTCTTTGAGGCAGGAAAGTTTTGAATTTTGAATAAGTACAGCATATCTACTTTGTCTTTTTTTTTTATATTTGATTTTTTTATATTTGAAAATATAAAATATTTATATATTCAATATTCAATTCAATTCAATATAATTCAATATTCAATATATATATTGAAAAATATTGAATTTTTAAATTATTTTTTATAAACATATAACATATGCTTATATATAAACATATATATAAACATATAATGTATTTTTATCCCCAGGGGTACAGCTCTGTGAATCGCCAGGTTTACACACTTCACAGCACTCACCATAGCACATACCCTCCCCAATGTCCATAACCCCCCTCCCCCTCTCCCAGCCCCACCTCCCCCCAGCAACCCCCAGTTTGTTTTGTGAGATTAAGAGTCACTTATAGTTTGTCTCCCTCCCAATCCCATCTTGTTTCATTTATTCTTCTCCTATCCCCCTAACCCCCCATGTTGCATCTCCATATCCTCATATCAGGGAGATCATATGATAGTTGTCTTTCTCTGATTGACTTATTTCACTAAGCATGATACCCTCTAGTTCCATCCACGTTGTCGCAAATGGCAAGATTTCATTTCTTTTGATGGCTGCATAGTATTCCATTGTGTATATATACCACATCTTCTGTATCCATTCATCTGTTGATGGACATCTAGGTTCTTTCCATAGTTTGGCTATTGTAGACATTGCTGCTATAAACATTCGGGTACACGTGCCCCTTTGGATCACTACGTGTTTATCTTTAGGGTAAATACCCAGTAGTGCAATTGCTGGGTCGTAGGGTAGTTCTATTTTCAACATTTTGAGGAACCTCCATGCTGTTTTCCAGAGTGGTTGCACCAGCTTGCATTCCCACCAACAGTGTAGGAGGGTTCCCCTTTCTCCGCATCCTCGCCAGCATCTCTCATTTCCTGATTTGTTAATTTTAGCCATTCTGACTGGTGTGAGGTGATATCTCATTGTGGTTTTGATTTGTATTTCCCTGATGCCGAGTGATGTGGAGCACTTTTTCATGTGTCGGCCATCTGGATGTCTTCTTTGCAGAAATGTCTGTTCATATCCTCTGCCCATTTCTTGATTGGGTTGTTTGCTCTTTGGGTGTTGAGTTTACTAAGTTCCTTATAGATTTTGGATACTAGCCCTTTATCTGTTATGTCGTTTGCAAATATCTTCTCCCATTCTGTCAGTTGTCTTTTGGTTTTGTTAACTCTTTCCTTTGCTGTGCAAAAGCTTTTGATCTTGATGAAATCCCAATAGTTCATTTTTGCCCTTGCTTCCAAGCTCTATTACAAAGCTGTCATCATCAAGACAGCATGGTACTGGCACAAAAACAGACACATAGATCAATGGAACAGAATAGAGAGCCCAGAAATAGACCCTCAACTCTATGGTCAACTAATCTTCGACAAAGCAGGAAAGAATGTCCAATGGAAAAAAGACAGCCTCTTCAATAAATGGTGCTGGGAAAATTGGACAGCCACATGCAGAAAAATGAAATTGGGCCACTTCCTTACACCACACACGAAAATAGACTCCAAATGGATGAAGGACCTCAATGTGAGAAAGGAATCCATCAAAATCCTTGAGGAGAACACAGGCAGCAACCTCTTCGACCTCAGCCGCAGCAACATCTTCCTAGGAACATCGGCAAAAGCAAGGGAAGCAAGAGCAAAAATGATCTACTTTGTCTTTTGTTGCTTGTACATGGTCCTAGATAAGAGCCTAGTTTGGAGTGTAATGTAGTAACCTGTTGGAGTGATGATAGTGGTTAAGTGTATGTTGATAGTAGTAAAAATGGAGATGTTTGAACAGAGTAGGGATGTATTTTTATGGTAATTATGATAATTACAGTAAATATCTTTGTGCTTAGTGAGTGATAGGCAGTGTTCTAAGTGCTTTACATGTTAATTCATTAAATCTAAAACCCCAGGAGACTTGCATTATTGTTCCCATTTTGCAAATGAAAAACCGTAAGGCAGAGAGTTGTTTACTAAGTTTTCCATGGTTGTGTAGCAAGTAACTGACATATTTGCCATTACATGCTACCTGTAGGGAAAGCCTGTAATCACATGTAAGTGCTTTATACTTATAGTGCTTCTTCCATGTCTTTTCACTATCTTATATAATATTGAAGTATTATTTTATATTTCAAATTGGTTACTCTTATCCAGTGAAAAATTATATGTGTATGTGCATACATATGTCTTTATGTATCTATATTTGTGTTTCTGTGATACACACACACACATAAATATACACATAAATATCTATACATACCTGTCTGTGCATTGAGATGTCCAGGATAATTTGAAATAGTTATCTCCAGGTTGTAGGGCTTATGTGTGTATGTGTGATTTTTTTTCTTCCAACTCAGATGACTTACTCCAATAGTTATGTATTAATGTTGAATTGAATACTGCTATATTCATCTTGAAGACAATACAGAATGTCTGCTTGCTGTTGGATTTAGAAAAGAACTATAATCTCATTGGTTTCATGTTCCTTGCATGGATTCTTCTTATGGGGAAGGCTTTCTTTGTAGTTTTCCCTCTCTTTACTGTGGAGTATCTTGCAAACCATAAGAATAATATTGACCTGAGGGTCTTACTGTGTTTTTGACTTTGACTTTAGATTTCCGAGGTCCTTTCTGCTTTGAAGTTTATGATGATTTGACAAATTTACATTTACTACTGTGGTGGTGGTATAAAATGGGTCAGCAAACTGTGGTCCATTGGCCATATGTGGCCCTCCGTCTGTTTTTGTACATCTCATGAGCCAAGAATGGTTTTTATAAACATATAAAGCCTTGGGATCTATTTGATGATAGTAATACTAGCTTTGAATCCCGAATAAACAAACTGTTATCTCCTATAAAAAATAAATTCCATTCTTCTTATTAGTAGAGTTATATTACAAAAAAATTCTATTCAGTGAAAATTTTGTCGAAATGTGTTTTCTTTCTTGTTATTCTAAGTACCTACATAGTATCCTCAGTTTTGCTTTCTTGCCTGCAAAGCCTAAAATTTTACTTTTTGGCCTCTTATTGAAAAAGTTGGCTGACCCATTTTCTGGAAGAAACCTGTGCTTGTCCCATGTTCACATTCATTCTCTGCTCCAGCTTCATACCAGTGTGAAATGCTAAATTGGAGCCATACTATCTGTCTTTTGCTGTCCACATCCGCTTGATTGAGTCAATTCCTGAGTTTCAGAATAGTAAATAGTTCTTAAAAATCACAATTATCTAAATATGCTTGCTTCCTAAATTTGAGGGTAGGTATTTGGATAGTACGTTTTGGAACCAGTACAGGTACTAAAACGTACCTGTTTAGTTTAAACTTCTAAGAATTGCCTGATCTGTACTTGGTAAATGTTATTTGCCATGATATATGGTACTGTATCACTAAATCAGAGATACACCTCCCATGTAGCTTCCCTGCTTTGTGATAAGAAAAATCTTTACTAGAAGTATCATTCCAAAACTGAGGTCCAAAGATCATGCAGATGATGTCATCATTTTATTAGTAGTTTGCCATTATATATAGTCTTTCCTGTCTGTTATTTATTTATTTATTTATTTATTTATAGCCTTTCTTGTCTTTAGTAGTGTAGTGAAAAACCCCCCAACTTGTTTGATAACACCAACAGTTAAATCATTTCACATTTTGTGAGTAGGCGACTTGTTATCCTCTGTGTTATTTAAAGGATTAAACTCTCTCTGTCTCTTGACAGCTAATATCTTCTCTGTTCGTTTAGGTATCCTGATGTGTCCTCAAGGTCATAGAGCAGAATCAGTTCTCTAAGAGCAGTTTTCTAAATAAGCACTGAGGTGGAATTCTGTCTTCCTGCCTTGATACGGATTGTTAGCGCCACTTCGTATCACAAGTATTTTTAAAGTGAAAGAAGGAAACTTCTTTTCACTGACAGACCAGGAAGCAGTCTTGATTATAAGTGTTTTGGACAAGGTTTTAGATAACGTGATTTAGTTGCACTGTGGATGGGACATAAATTACTCGATAAGTCTACAGGTGTTTTTTTTTTTTCTTTATATATTTGATTCTGGCTCATGTTAATGCATTTGATAGTATGATATTAAACTTGTATGGAACTGTTTTTCTTTTCTTTTGCTTCTGCTATTTATACTTTTTTTTGATCTGCTCCTTACACTTTCTCTTGCTTTTTCATAAGACAGTTTAGCTGGAAGTTATTGTAGGCAAATTACAGAGGTAAACCACTTGTGAACTGGCTTTTTATTCATAATTCTAGAATCCCTGGGAGTTAAATTTGTCAGGTTTCAGTAGATTCTTTAATTATAACCTTAATGTGTCATTAGGGCATATATCACAGTGATTGAAATGGGCAGGCATATGGTTGAATTTTGGGTTTGTCCATGAAGTGATAGTTTTTGTCTAGCAATAGTCTAGCAATGAAATATCTTATCTTTATAAGACTACGATTTCTTTTTTATTTCAAAGGTTCTGGGCTCTTTTAGAGACTTGTACTTTGATGTGTACTTATAGCTTTTGTTGGTGGACTGTTTCTGGAGTAGCAGTCAGGATTTTCATCTGAATCTAGGCTTATTTGAAGATCTAATATATTGGAAAGTATGGGCTTCTCTGACTTCCAGAGGAGTTTTACTTAGCTCATATTTTAAGGATAGCTAATATGCCACATATTAATATGTATGTGTATATACTTATATACATTTTCTTTTTTAAAAAGCATTTATTGATGAGAGAGAGAGAGCACGCACGCATGTGCATAGGAGGGTGGGGAGGGAGGGGCAGTGAAAATCCCAAGCCAGCATGGAGCCCCACGTGGGGCTTGATCCCAAGACCCCATAACCCCAAGAGAGGGACGCTCAACTGACTGCCCCACCCAGCTGCCCGCCCTACTTGACTTTTTTTTTTTTTTTAAGATTTTATTTATTTATTTGACAGAGATCACAAGTAGGCAGAGAGGCAGGCAGAGAGAGAGAGAGAGAGAGGAGGAAGCAGGCTCCCTGCTGAGCAGAGAGCCTGATGCAGGGCTCCATCCCAGGACCCTGAGATCATGACCCGAGCCGAAGGCAGAGGCTTTAACCCACTGAGCCACTCAGGTGCCCCTTGACTTTCTTTTTTAAGGATAAAAGTAAATGGGCACATTTTTGTTCAACTTGTCATCATTAGAGTGATACTAAGATGAAAGTAGTACATTGAGTTTGCTAATCTGAAAGTAATGAACTTCTATATTCAGCGCCTGATAAGTGTCATACAAATTAGTAACTAACTTTCCCTAAACACGTCTGTGTCCAGCCACTCGTAAATAAAGCTTTCTTTGAACATAGTTGATTCATTCATTTACATATTTTCTGTGGCTACTTCCACACTAGGAGGACAGAGTTGAGTAGTTATAGCAGAAAATAGAGAGGATGGTCTGCCAAAGTTTGTCAACCACTAGAGATATATGAGCAGTGTGTGTATGTGTGTATGTGAGATGAGGGTGTTTGATACATTTTCTCTTCTGCATTCCACTTTTTGTAAGAGTCCTGTATCCTTGACTGTTGAAGGAACTTCTACAAAATTTTCCTTCAGTTTACCCTTATCCCTACTGCAAATCTACTCTCCTACATTTCTCTCTAAGAATCATCCTTCCAAATTTGAAATCTTGACTTCTCTCTTTCTTTCTTTCTTTCTTTCTTTCTTTCTTTCTTTCTTTCTTTCTTTCTTTTAAGAGATCGTGTTTATTTATTTGACAAACAGAGATCACAAGTAGGCAGAGATGCAGGTAGGGGGTGGTAGGGGAAGCATGTTCCCTGCTAAGCCGAGAGCCTGATGCGGGGGCCCCCTGAGCCACCCAGGCGCACCCCCCCCTTTTTTTAAAAGATTTTATTTATTTTACAGAGAGACAGCGAGAGGGAACACAAGCACAGGGAGTGGGAGAGGGAGAAAGCAGGCTTCCTGCCAAGTAGGGAGCCTGATATGGGGCTGGATACCAGGGCCCTGGGATCATGACCTGAGTTGAAGGCAGATGCTTAACAAGTGAGACACCCAGGTGTCCCTTGACTCCACTATTTCCTAAATAAAATGGAAATACCTCTTGCTCTGGCTTTTGCCAAGTCTGATTTTTAAATTTTTTTTGGGGGGGGGGGATATGCTGAACTACTTGCTCATCATTTCCATCTTCTATCTATGCATTTGTATCTAATGTAGAATGTCTGACTATATCTAAACTGGACTGCCTTCTCTCCTTCTCTGTATTTCTTATGTCAAAACTTATTTCCAGAATCCAAGCCCTTCCTATACCTCCACCTTCACCATCTCCTTTTTACCTTTCACGGAAACTTCATATATTTCTTCCTTTTTCTTACCACTGTGCCTGGTACATAAGACAGACACTTCACTTTGTTTATATTACATTCTCACAAATTTCTTACTTGTCTTTTTCTCCTGTTAGGCTGTGAGCCCAAAGATTCATTCATTCTTTCTTTCTTCTTCTTCGTCTTTTTTTTTTTTTTAAAATAAAAATCTTATGCACAGAAAAGAACAAGCAGATGTGTGCAGAGTTGTTCCTTCAGATCATGAGACTATGTCTGGCTCCTTCCTCTAGCTTTTCCCAAAGATTTTTTCTTACTCACCTTTTTATTTCTAGTGCTTAGCATGGACCCTAATGAATATTAATTATTCCATCCATTAGCATGGACCCTAATGAATATTAATGAATATTAATCCAATCCTTCAGTGAAGGATTGAATTAATAACTGCACCTACAGTGTATAATGTTTATTTAATTTAATTTTATTTATTTATTTGACAGAGAGAAAACACAAGTAGGCAGAGAGGCAGGCAGAGAGAGAGGAGGAAGCAGGCTCTCTGCTCAGCAGAGAGCCTGATGCAGGGCTCAATTTTAGGACCATGATCATGACCTAAGCCAAAGGCAGAGGCTTAACCCACTGAGCCACCCAGGCGCTCCTATAATGTTTATTTTTATTTTTACTATTTTATGCTTATTAGAAGGCAAATAAATTTAGAGAAGTAAACCTGACTCATATATATATTTGTAGATCTATAGGGTGAAACTGCCTATGTTCTGATTTTTGACTTGGCACTCTGTGCTGCAAGAGACAGAATTCCTGATAAGGAGTTTTGATCAATATTCACCAGGTAACTCACTTGTAGAATAAAATTTTTAATTTATAACTTAATATGAGGTAATTTGGTAACAAGGTAGATGTTTCTATTTAGATCTGGTGATATGTGTGATACTAGATAAATCCAAATCATTTTTTCCCCCTCCTTTTAAAAAAAAATTTAAATTCCATTAACATATTAATTCAAACAGTTTCAATCCTGTTTGCGTTTTTCCCTATCCATTTCTAGGTACAAGACATCTGCTTCAGCCATGACTGTCGCTGGGTCGTGGTCAGTACTCTCCGGGGGACTTCCCACGTTTTCCCCATTAACCCTTATGGTGGCCAGCCTTGTGTTCGAACACATATGTCACCACGAGTTGTGAATCGTATGAGCCGTTTCCAGAAAAGTGCTGGGCTGGAAGAAATTGAACAAGAACTGACGTCTAAGCAAGGAGGTCGCTGTAGCCCTGTTCCAGGTCTATCAAGTAGCCCTTCTGGATCACCTCTGCACGGTAAACCAATTTTTTCTCTCCTCACTGAACCCTACCATTCTTCTCTTGTTATCTTTATGTTTTGAGATCTGGGATAAAATAAATTAAAACATTTTCCCCCCTCATCTGTTCATGCAAAGAGAAGATCTTAGGCTCATTTGGGGGACATTCTTAAATTTATTAAGTAATTTAATAAATTGAAGCCAGGATAGGAATGATGATCTCTGCCATGCTAACTTCTTTAATATCTAAGGCATACTTTGTGTCACATGTGTGGAATATGAAGTTGAGATTATTTTTATAAATTTATAGATTGAATCACATACCTATAGATTTTTTTCAGAAAACTTTGTCTTTAACCAGAGTTGGTACTATAGCTCATTAAGAAATATTCATTGTTGGAGGAATAGCTGCCAATCATGTGTTTTAGACCAGCATTTGCATTTTATTTTAAAAATATGTCACCGTGGGATTACGTTTGTTTAATTCATGTTATTCCGTGTATGAGATTAATTCATGTTATTCTGTGTAGGTTTACTTTATGTATTTCCATTGCTCTTACATCTTCTGTTGTACAAATATGCTTCTATTTATTTTTTTATCTATCCTTTTTACTATGTATTTGGCAGGTTTGTGGTTTGGTTTATTATATATAGTGATGCAATGAAAATTTTTTGTACTTGTTCCTTCATGCAAATGTGTATTCATTTTTTAATGAAAATTCTGGGTGTGTATGTGGATCTTGACCTTGATAGATAATACTGGAATGGTTGTACCGTTTTATTTCCACTGGAATGACAGAAAGTTATTTGTTTACATTAAATGACATTTTTTCTAAAGCATTGCAGGTTTTCCTTGACAGATGACCAATTTAGGTTTTTGAGAATAGGGAATTTTAGCTAGAGAGATTACGGTTATTATAGAAATCAATTTTCATTTATTCAGTTGATCTTAACTTTACATAATGTAAAAGTAACTATTTTAAGTTGTTAACTTATTTTTATTAAAAATTTTTTATTATGTACATCATTAGTTTTTGATGTAGTGTTCCATGATTCATTGTTTGCGTGTAACACCCAGTGCTCCATGCAATATGTGCCCTCCTTAATACCCATCACCAGGCTCACCCATCCCCCCACTCCCCTCCTCTCTAAAACCCTCAGTTTGTTTCCTGGAGTCCATAGTCTCTCATGGTTCGTTGCCCCCTCTGACTCCCCCGCCTTCATTTTTCCCTTTCTTCTCCTAATGTCCTCCATGCTATTCCTTATGTTCCACAAATAAGTGAAACCATATGATAATTGTCTTTCTCTGTTTGACTTATTTCACTTAGCATAATCTCCTCCAGTTCCATCCGTGCTGATGCAAATGTTGGGTATCCATCCTTTCTGTTGGCTGAGTAATATTCTGTTGTATATATGGACCACATCTCCTTTATCTATTTGTCTGTTGAAGGGCATCTCAGCTTCTCCACAGTTTGGCTATTGTGGACATTGCTGCTGTGAACATTGGGGTGCATGTGCCCCTTCTTTTCACTACATCTGTATTTTTGGGGTAAATACCCAGAGAGCAATTGCTGGGTCATAGGGTAGCTCTATTTTTAACTTTATGAGGAACCTCCACATTGTTTTCGAAAGTGGCTATACCAACTCGCATTCCCACCAATAGTGTAATAGGGTTCCCCTTTCTCCACAACCTCTCCAGCATTTGTTGTTTCTTGTCTTGTCAATTTTTACCATTCTAACTGGTGTAAGGTGGTTAGTGACTCAATGAAATGTTCCAATATGAGAATTATTGGGATCCCTGAGGGGTTAAAGATAGAGGGAGGTCTAGAAGATATATTTGAGCAGATCATAGCTGAGAACTTCCATAATCTGGGGAAGGAAACAAGCGTTTGTGTCCAAGAGGCAGAGGGGACCTCTCCCAAAAGTTATCTATTTAAATGTTAACAATTTCATGGCATTTAGTGCCTTCACAGTGATGAACCAGCACTTCTAACTAGTTGCAAAATGTTTTCCTCACCCAAGAAGAACGCCATGTGTTCTTTTTTTTTTTTTTTTTTTTTAAGATTTATTTACTCACTTGAGAGAGAGAGAGCGCAGGCACATGGTGCAGAGGAATGGAGAGAGAATCTTAAGCAGACTCTCCACATTGAGTGCAGAACTCAGCTCAGGGCTTGATTTTATGACCTTGAGATTACGACCTTGAGCCAAGACCAAGAGTTGGAGGCTTAACTGACTGCACCAGTTCCTCTGTTCCTCTCTACCAGGCTCCTAGCAACCACCAATCTACTTTCCATTTCTGTGGATTTACCTATTCTGGCTATTTCATATAACTGCTGTCATACAATATGTGATCTTTCATTTCTGGCTCATATGACGTAGTATGTTTTTGAGATACAGCCACATTGTATTATTTATCAGTACTTCATTCCTTTTTATGCCCGAGTAATATTCTACAGTATGTATATACCGATATTTTATAATTTCTTCCAGTGAATGATATTTGGGTTGTTTCCACCTTTTTACTGTTTTGAATAGTGCTGTAATGAACATGCATGTGTGAGCATTTCTTTGAGTACTTCTGTAGTTCTTTTGGCTATATACCCATCCTTATTTGTTCTAGCTTCTGTTTAAACATACGTCTTTTTGTAATACCTAATCAATCCTAGATATGTTTTTTTTTTGTAGGAAGTTTTAAGATAGACTGAAAGCATATGTAGGTAAATGGATTCTGGGGAGAAATTCTTTAACTCAAAACAAATTCAAGACTTCTACTTTCTTCTTAGATGATGCTTTATGCTTTGGCCCCATTATTTTTATAAAAACAGTTGTTATTTATGTTTATTTAATTTAACTAGTGACCCATGATCTTCAAAGTTGAAAATCTTTTAGAATCAGTCCTAGGTGAAAACAGTCATTTTAAAAAGCATTTGGAATTTAAAAAAAAAAAAAAGCCTAGTAAGCCATGGAATATTTTATTTTCAGCCATTTTCAAGAAATTTTACTCCAGAAATAAACTTTTAGGCATAACTATTTTTTCATATAATTAGCTCATAATATAGGTTCTTTGAGGACCTTTCTCTTTGTGTTGAGTTTATATCTTCAATTAAATTTCACCAAACACTTGATGGAGAAAGATTCAGAGTGCATGTGGGGCAACTCGTTTGACCAGAGAACAGATAAAATAGTAAAAAATTAGGAAGGATTTTTAGTCCTTACATTTATATGTATTCAGAAAGTCTTCTTTTGAGCTTCTTTTTTCTTCCTGTTCTTCCTTCCCTGTTGAGCTTACGACATACCAGGTTTTGTACTAGGCTTTGGTTATTTGTACACAAAAATTTGAGGTAATCTCTGCTCTTGTGTATCTTCTGGTCCAAGGGAAAAGGCCGAAATTAAATGACTGGGAACACATAACTTTCAGTGTATTTTTGTAGAAGGGTGCGAGATGCCAATCAATTAAAGATTTGTCATTTGTGAAAGAACACATAGTTGAAGAACAATACCTGATTTCTGAGTGAAAATATATGATTTTTCCCTCAGCTTGATTGCTTTCACAGCTCTCTTCCTTTTTTTTGCGTGAAGCTAACAGAAGGCATCTCAGGGAAGAGATTATACTGTTTTGCAATAGTACTGCACTTAACATTCCCTTTGAAAGAAGGAATTTCAGGAGGCATTTTCCTCCTAGTGACGTGTTAAAATTTTATTATGTTGGAATGTCACCCCATTATTCTGTATAGTATTTCTTATTTTTAAAGCATAGACGTTTGGGTGATGGTCATTTTTCTCCATATTCTTTTTGTGTCTTACTGTCAAAACAAAATGGGCATTGTTGTTGGTTAGTTCTAAAAATGATGTATTTACAGTTGTGTGGATAAACAGTCTGATGCTGGTCAAAAAACAATGTAAACCTTTGAACAGGGAGGGAGTCATCTTGAAAATGAATCATGCTTTGGCGGTATTACCGTTGTTTGTCTGTGCTCTTTTTAGCAAAGTAAAGGAAACTGTTAAATAACAGTTGATATAGGGATATTTCCTTTTTACTTTCTGGAGTCAATCCAGTTTAGGTTAGGGTTATTTTATCTGTTTGCCTTTTTAAATTTTTTTTACTTAACAGAGGATGTTTATTTATTTGAAATATATTCTCTCTAAATATCTCCTTCGTTTCCTATCTTGTTGCCTAGACTTTAGTTTCTTAAGTTAAGAGGGTTCTTAACTTAACATCCATAAACATGCATAGGGAGAAATTCTTTTGTTGTGTTTACTATCCTCTAACAAAAATTAAGCATTTCTTTTTATTTTGAATATAGACAACACATGATAGTAATATTAGTTGTACTTGTGACATTGTCACCAATAAAAACATGTTTTCATATCACATTATATTAAAAAATGTATCTTGAAATGTTTTCAATTGCTGAACATATTTTGAAATATTATGTTTAACATTGCTTTGCAGTTATGTTATATAATAATATTGCTGTTTTGAATATTTATTACATATAATACTATAGCAGAACTTAATTTTTAGCGTATATTGATGACAATGCTTCTATATATATGTAATTTTTTTTTGTAATTCTGTTTATTTTATTCCATGCATTTATAAATATTATTCTGAAGAAGAGTCCACAGGCCTTCCCAGACTGTCCAAGTAGTCCTTGACACATAAATGATTAAGACTATCTGATCATCATTTCTTACCTCATCTGTTTCAATGGACTTCATCCCTTTATGACTATCACAAGCATTTCCCTTGCTCACCATGAATATGATCTTACACTTTTCTGCTTAATATCTTTCTTTCTGTGTCTCATCATTCTTTTAGAACATTAGAGAAGACCCCACCTTATTTCTAACTTCTTGTCCCACCATACCTTGTTTTTTGTATCCTTCCCTGAATATGCCACATGTATTCATTTCTTGGCCTCTTTCCTACTTATATACTTTTCCTTACTTGAATTAATTATTACTCCCCTCTTGATTGCCTACTGAAACCCTGTTTCATTTTGATCTAGCTAAAAATATTACTTCACCTCTTAAGCTTCTCTTAAAAATCTCCTGATGTTGTGTCATCTGTATCAGCTTTGATATTGGCACTCTGAACATACTTTGAACATATTATAATATGTTACTTTTTCATTGACATGCCTGTGTCTCCTGTTAGGTTGACCTCCATGAAGATAGGGCCTTTTCCTTGTTTGTATTTTGTATCTTGACACTTTGCCTATTGGTAAAATGTAGACTCTAAGGCTTTGAGCCAAAGTTTTCACACATCTTTAGATGTTCTAATAAAAACAATTTAGATTTAAATCATTACTTGCCAGAATAAAGAGCTTTTTATTCATGCTAACACCGCTTTTTATTTTAACATCTGTGAAATAACATTCATTTATTCAACAATTACTGATTAATGTTTACTATGTCCAGGTGCTCTTCCTGAGCCCTAGGAGTAAAGCAGTGAACAAAAGAGGAAAACATCCCTGTTCCCATGAAGCTGACTTTCTGGTGGAGTGATATGAACAATGAACAGGATGGATGGGTGGATGATGAGTTGGTAGGTAGTTTTACGTGCTATAGAGAAAATTAAAGAATGGAAGGGGGAATAGAGAACGCCTGGAGAGGATCGCAGTTCGAAATTAGAAAGCTTCCTACAGGCTTTACTGAGATGATGACACTTGAACAATGACCTGGTGGAAGTTTGGAAAGAAGTCCTGCAGATATCAGGAACAAGTACGAGATAGAAGGAATAGCCAGTGTGAAATCCCTGCACTGGGAATGTGCCTGGAGTGTTCAAGGAATGGGAAAGAGGACATTGTGCAAGGTGTATATGAGAAGATGAGGTCACAGAGGAAATGTGGTCAGGTAATGTCAGTCTCTGACTTTTACTCAGAGTGAGATGGAGAAGCCATGGAGAGCTTTGAGAATAAGAGTGATGTGGTAAGACTGTATTCTAGCAGAATCGGAATGGAGATCTGTATTGAAAATTCCATCTTAGCTTGACAAGTGTAGAAGCCTAGTGAGACTGGTTAGGAGAGTATTGCAAAAATCCAGGTGAGAGAAGACAAGGCTTAGACTGAATCGTTTATAATGGAGATTGTGAGTAGTAATTTTATTCTTGATACATTTTGATGGTAGGGTCAACAGGATTTCTGGTATATGTTGTGTCAGGTATGAAAGGAGAGGAGTCAGGATGACTAGTAAGTCTTCTGGCCTGAGCAGCTGGAAGGATGAAGTTGCCTTCAGGTGAAATGAGGAACATTAAAGCAGGTTTGGGGATAGGGATAGGAGCAGAAATTCTGGACATACTTAGTTTAAGATGTGTCTTTGACGTCCTAGTGATATTAAGTATATACCTGGTCCTACAAGCCTGGAGTTTGGTGGAAAGGACTAGACTGAGGATAAATGTTTAGAAGGCATAAATAAACCCAAAAGCTGGATGAGATCATTTAGTGAGTTGAGTGAGTATGAAAAAAAGATGAAGATGTCTCAGGACAGAGCCTTGCATCCTCCACCAGTAAGTAGCTAGTGACATAGAAGGAAAACTGTACATGAGAAATCCTGGAGGCCAAATGAGAAACTTTTTTTTTCCTGAGAAAAGGGAGGGAACCGTATGTTAAATTCTGTTGATAGGTCAATTAAGATAAAGAGTGAGAAAAAGAATACCATCACATTTAGTAACGTAGAGGACATGTGACTGTGATAAGAGCAGTTTGGTAGAGTTAGGGGGCTGATAGCAGTGGATTTTGGTAGGACAGGAAGAGAGAAATTAGGAAACCAATACTCGATAAGTCTTTCAAGAAACACTGAAATAAAAGGGAGCAAGAAAATAGGAAAAATTTGGAGGGGGAAGAGAAGACTGCTTTTGTTTCTTAATGGAATCAGGAAGTGAGGATGGTGGTAGGTATTGTGAGCTTTTTAAAAAAAAGGGTCAGAAAATTGTCCTCTAGGAGAATAGCATTTCTTCTACCAGTCAGAAAATTTTTGATGAATGAAGAAACCATTTCTTCCACTATTATTTTTGCCCCATGCAAATTTAATGACTTGCCTTTGCTTTCCAATTCTAGCACCTTGTTCCTACCCCTGAACTGCTTTCTGCCTATTTCTTCAGGTAAATGATGAATGCATCTTTTAAGCTCAGCTCAGCTTGTGATGCACTTTCTGCCTCTTCATGTTAAATGTGTAACTTTGTGTCTTTACTCCTTCTCTGTACTCCTTGTCTGTGCTTGTTGCTCATGACTTCCTACCTTTCTTCTCTTTTTGATATCTCCGTTACTAAGTTGTAACTGACTTGAGCAGGCAGTTGGAGGACCTGAAGTCAGACTACTTATGATAGACTCTATCCCCCATGATTTCCTATCTTTGTAATCTTAGACAAGTTACTTAATATACCTGTGCCTTAATTTTCTAACTATAAAATGAGGGTAATAATATAACCTACCTTTACAGAGTTACTGTCTGGATCACAGCAACTTTAAGTAGTGTTTGGTTCATAGCAAATCCTTAGTAAAAGATTAGCTGCTATGATTATTGTCATTGATACTGTTTATTATTGATGGGGTTTACCAGACTGACTCATTTTTTGTAGTTTTGTGTAGTGCCTCTTACCCAGAAAACAGAATAAATGAATAATTTACTGAATAATGAGTGAATGAAATATAATGGTGACTTTATTATGTAGAGACTTTTTATAGCATTATTGGACTCAGAATTGATAAGTTGACTTCTGATACTGTTTCTGAAATGAAGGAAGATACCAACTCAAACCTGAAAGTATAAGCAGTAGCATTCCTTCTCTTGCATCTTTTTTTGCTCATTTTAATATGCTACATCAGGAAATAAAATTTGATTGATTTATTCACCTATTCTTTCAGTCTTTGCATTTCTTTACTTTACAAATTAGTTTTCCAATGTAGGTTCAGGAATATGGCATTCATTATGTAATAGGGCTGGCTTCTTTTTTTTTTCCAAAAAAAATTTTTTTTTTTTTTTTCATTCTTTTTTTCTCATTTTATTTATTTTTTCAGCGTAACAGTATTCATTCTTTTTGCACAACACCCAGTGCTCCATGCAAAACGTGCCCTCCCCATTACCCACCACCTGTTCCCCCAACCTCCCACCCCTGACCCTTCAAAACCCTCAGGTTGCCCCAACCTCCCACCCCTGACCCTTCAAAACCCTCAGGTTGTTTTTCAGAGTCCATAGTCTCTTATGGTTCGCTTCCCCTCCCCAATGTCCATAGCCCGCTCCCCCTCCCCCAATCCCACCTCCCCGCAGCAACCCCCAGTTTGTTTTGTGAGATTAAGAGTCATTTATGGTTTGTCTCCCTCCCAATCCCATCTTGTTTCATTTATTCTTCTCCTATCTCCTACCCCCCCATGTTGCTTCTCCATGTCCTCATATCAGGGAGATCATATGATAGTTGTCTTTCTCCGATTGACTTATTTCACTAAGCATTTCATCGTGCTGTTTCCATCGAGTTAACAGAGGGTTTTTGATTCGCTTTTGCTGTTCTCCAGAGTTCCTGGAAGTGTCTCCTTTCCCATCAACTCATTGTTCCTCGGGGGAGGAGTCCCCTTTGAGTCACAGCTTTTGGACTCTGAATTCCAGATTCTGCTTCTTCCAAATGGAGCTGGCTGATGAGATTGAGACCTCTAGAGGGGCCTCTGAGTTCTTGGACTTGAAGCCTCCAGGTTTTAGTGAAGTACTTTTAGGTAACTGGTAGCATCACTTTTCTTTTTAGCATCTGTAGGATGCATTCTTTTTACCACTTAGAAATTGTTTATAGCCTTTATTTGATAGTTTTGTAATTACTTGCTTTTGTTGATCAGTAGTTTTCTTGATACAGACCACATTTCAGTTGTAAATACAAAACAACCACATTTCAGTCTTATATAGTTTCACCTACTTAAGACAATCAATAATAATGTGATGTTTCATGACTTTTCTTTCCACATCACTGTTTACTTGTGGATTGAAGTTTCCATTTGTATGTTTTAATTTTTGCCAAGAAAAATCAATCATGTGCACTGTAGTTCTGCTTTAAATTTTATGCCTCATCTCACACAGAGTGTGTGTGTATATATATATGCATATATATATATATATATATATATATATAGTATAAACACGTTAACTGGATAAAATCTTCTTTTCGACTATCTTAGTTTACTACCTGGGTTTTTACTGGTTATGTGTACTTTATTGTTTTAGTTCAGATTGAAGTTTTTTTTTCTGATTTGTACTTGTTAGATCTAATAGTGTTCCTAGTGAATTTGTTTTCTTATAAGTTCTTTTATCCTTTTTATGATGTTGCAAAATTACAATATTATGCTAGTCTTTACCTTTACTGTACACCAACATTGTATGCATTTTAAATAGTTTCATGTCACTTCCTATTGTTTCTGAGAGAGAGCAGATGAGATTTTTAGGGAAAATGGATGGAAAAGAGAGACGTTATAATTAGTACCTTACTGAAAATAAAATGATTTCATTTCAGAAACACTAACTGAAGAAACCATCTCTCAAATAAAGATAGCAAAGTTTTTTAATAGACTATTTTATAGAGCAGTTTTAGGTACATAGCAAAATTGAGAGGGAGGTTCAGATAGCATAGTTTTTGAGGAAAATAAAATGACTTGTGGAGTATCTTTAAAAACTCTTATGTTGCCTTTAAAATAAATGCTAAAAATCTAGTGCTATAAAAACTGATTGAACTCTGTTGGAATATTTTATCCTTTTGTCTACTTCATTTGGAATATGCCATATTGTTTCCCTGTAAAAATTTTCTCTTAAATGCCACATACAATAATTAGCAATTGAAACTAACCTGGAATTTGTTCTTTTTTTTTTTTTTTTTTTTTTTTTTACTGCTGGTGAAATACATTCTCTCTCTCTTTTTTTTTTTTTTTACATTGGCAAATCAAACTCCCGATTTTTGTAGTTTTGCGTTAAAATGGTTAATGAGACATGCCTCTAGAGGGCGATCTTTTCTAAACTTTCCTATGATTGTAATCATGGCAACCCTGGCATGAACCTGGTGTACTATGGATGTTGATGTCTTATAACATTTTATAATAACCCGGCTTCCTTTTTATTATGTTTTCTGTGATTTATTTCTCAAAGTCTTTGTAGAGAATCAGACTTGTGAAATATATTACTATTAATTAAAATCCATTTTTAGTACCCCAACCTAGCTTCTGTGAATGAATTCAGGTAGTTGAGAGGAAGCGAACTTTTTAATAATTTGAGTAAGTGGTGTCTGTATGTTCTAAAAATTCCTTTCTTCGATTCTCTATATATTACTGTTCAAGGACTTGTTATCTCCATACTTTATGGGACCAGAGTGATTAAACTCTACCATTGAGGCAATATTAGAGCTTATAGTTGATCTCTGCTGGTCTTTTCTGTTAACACTGATTGGAGTGTTATTGTTTTTCTATACCTATTTAATGTAATTTCTTTATCAAAGTAATAAATTTATTATAAAAGTCAAATAAGACCACAATTTTACAAAGAAAAATGGCACTCTCTTGCCTACCCCTCCCTCTCCACTCTTAGGTGTCATTCCCCAGAGGCTTCTTCTTTCCATTCTTCATAGTTTCTTCCTTGCTGTTTTCTTTTTTGCCTCTTTCTGGAAATCATGTTAGTTGAATGATGGATCTCCTACATTGAACCTGTTACTTCCTTTTCTATTTTTCTGTTTGTCTTTTTGTTTTACTTTATGAGAATACCCCAACTTTGTCTTCTAATCTTGTTGTATTTTTATTTCTGCAACATATTCTAAAATATCCTTTTCTCCAAATGATTTTTTTTCTTATCACAGCCTTGTCTTTTTTATAGATGGAATAGTCTTTATTTCTTTGATATATAGATACAATTTTGGGGACTTTTTTTGCTTCTCGCATTATCTCTATTTCATATGAGTTCCTTTTTCAGTTTTTTTGTTGTGATCATTATCTTTCTTTTTATAAATTTTTAAAAAAGATTTTATTTATTTATTTGACAGACAGAGATCACAAGTAGGCAGAGAGGCAGGCAGAGAGAGAGAGAGGAGGAAGCAGGCTCCCTGCTGAGCAGAGAGCCCGATGTGGGGCTCCATCCCAGAACCCTGGGATCACGACCCGAGCCGAAGGCAGAGGCTTTAACCCACTGAGCCACCCAGGCACCCCGATCATTATCTTTCTTATTAGGACAGTGGTTCTCAACCCTGATTGTACATTAATATTTACCCCAGGTAGATTTAAAAAGTAGTGGTGTCTCAGCCCAGTCTCTGACTGATTAAACTAAAATATTGACCTGGATAGCTAGGGATCCTTGGTGATCATTCTCATTTTTATTTTATTATTGAAATGTTATTTATTAATTTATTTAATTTTTATTCAGCTAATCACATCCACATGAAAGAGCTGATTGGAAGTTGTTTGAGCATGAGTAGGTCACACCAGCTTTTAGTTCGCACTGATCCCTCAGGTGGGACTGGCAGTTATATTAGGGAACCCCCAGTCAATACTATTTGTAGATCTTTTCTCTTAGACTGGTCTGTTTTCCCAGAAAGGAATCCTCTGTTCAGGGTGGGTATGAGGTGGGGTGTTAGAGACTTTCTGACAATTAGGTTGGAAGTCAGTTTTCAGGAAGTTTCTATTACTTCAGTCTAGTGAGGAGAATAACAACAAGAGAATTTGATGTTACCATTGTCTTACTTTTCCAGTGAGAAAGACAATTAATAAGAAATTCTGGGTCAGAGTCCACTGAAATGTTTTTTTCAAAATTTAGTTTTAGAAAAAAATGGAGAGGGAGAAGACAGTAGAAATTACTTCTTAGGATACATAATGACCAGTGTCTGAATGACTGACCAAATCAAATAAACAGATTTAGAAATTATCAGAGTTGGGAGTAGCAGCCATGAGTACTCTTTGAACTTAAAATCTGAGCAGGAAGTAAAAAATCTGACTGCCGGCTCATAGTTTATAAGCTACAAAAGGGTAGGGAGAGTGAGGTCAGGGCTGTGCCAGGGTTACACATACTGAGAAATAGAAACTTTTATGGTTCTTAGTATAACTGTTCTTAGCATAAAATGACGCTTAGAATTTGGAGGAGGATGAGAAAAGGAAAGGGATTTAAGGTTCATTGAAAGAGTTATTAACATTGGGTGATGTTTTTGCAGGTGAGAATATTGAAGCTAGAATGAGGCACAGGAGTGAAACTATTTCAGAATGGATAGACTGGAATTAATGTGGGCATTGTTGTTGGTAGCTTCAGAAGAGACAGGCTATTCCATTTTCATCCTTAGTAGGGAATGCTTAGTATGTTCAATAGTATTTCACTCTTGTCTAATTTTGGAATGGATTGAAGTGTTTCCACATTTGATAAAATCATGGATGAGAGAAAATATAAAATGACAGTACTGATAAATGAATATGGTTTTTGGCAATGATCCAGCTGATTAAGAAAAAGTGTTTCTGCTAAGGCAGGAGAATTCCAGGGAAGGATATGGTGCCCAGATATGGTCATAGTATCCCTCCTCTTTGTGGTTCTCACGCTCAAGGACTTTCTATCAAGGGGTTTTTATGTACACAGGTAAATTCCTGGTTTTGCTTTTGGAAAAATAAGTTTTGAAGACAAGGACTTGAACAGTTTATTAATGCTTATATAGTGTACTTTGTTTTTTTCGGGAGAGTGAACAGTTCTTTCAGAAATTGTTGATAATTTAGGCAGCTAAATTGGGTATGGGTTTCCTGTTTTCTTCTTGAGTAGGACATGTAAGCATATTTTGATAGAAAGATATTTAAATGTTTTTAAGATGGAAATAAAATATATGTGAATATAAAAGATTTTATCTTCCCTGCTGTCAAAAGTGCTGACTTGGCCCTTTTGTATTATACTCCCAACTTTGTATGGTTGTTAAAATCTGTTGCTCTTTCCCATCTGAAGGAAATGCATCTTTGACACTTCTCATGACCTGAGTCATGATGCTGAAATAGAGCCAGAAAATATCCTTAACAGTCATGGGTAAAAAGAAGGAAAGCTTCTGTGTGGTGGGGGTGGGGAAGAGGGAAGAACATTGTAGGGAGAAGGGCATCTTTGCTATTAATATTCCAGTTTATATCTTACTGGTTATTAGGAAAGTTGCTTACATATTACTACTATGGTGTCAACAGAAAATACCTTGATTTTGTATTTAATTTTTCCTAAAGTATACAGTGTTTATTTGAAAAAGACAAGTTTTGCAAATGTTGAAATAAGTCATTTTGAATCCTCCAAGTCTGAAACAAATGCACCTTAAATCTTGCAACTTATTTAATATTGTGTCTTGTTAACAGTGTTTGTTTTTATTTCAGAGCCAACCCCAATTCTTCCACATCTTGTATGTTCAACAGTTTCAGTAATAAAGTTATATTTGTTGAATGATGCAGATAAGTTTATGTATTTTTTCCCCGCTTTGGCTAGTGAAGTTCATCCTTCTGTTTGCTCTGCTGACATGATACAGAATTCATTGTGAGATAAGCATGGGGGATATGGGTGTATGTGTTTTCAAAAGAATTTCAGTGAGGATTTATTTACACTTTGGGGAGTTCATGGAACCCCAGATTTGGTCTAAGTGATGCTAGATTGTGGAGATTTTTCACCAGGGTTAAAAGTCTTCACTTCTGAGCACTTAGTCTCAAAACGCTATTTGAGCTCAATTCAGAAGAGTGGGAAATTTTGAGGCATTTAACTATATCAGATTTACGACTAATTTGAATTGTAAAGTGAAAGACTGAGGATCTTTTTCTTCTATTCTTCTTATTTATAAAAGAGTTTGCTTTGTCATCTCCAGTGTTAAATATAGTCTATTTACTGTTTTGTTTGGTTTTTCATTGTTGTAAGTGTAGCAAACAATCTTAATGTTTAAAATGAATTAAAACTTGCTTAAACTTATTAAATATTAAGAGTACCAGCTCTTATAAATTTTCATCTCAAATCTTCAGGTGCTCTAAGAACAATAAACTAATAAATTTCCCACTTGCAGGGGAGAATTTTTTCATTTGTTTTATAAATCTGGGTTTGCTGTGTGATTGAGACTAAATTGCAGAGAGGAAGTGTAGGCAGAAGAATTTTCTACAATATATTTTATTGCCTGTCCCATATACTTTATTTTATCTCTAAAACTTTTCAGACATGTTTCTTAATTTTCCCCTGCTTGTATTCTTGCATCTTGTAAACGAAGTTTTTAACGCCTGATCTCATCTCCTTCTCCAGGCTTATTTTTACATTCCAGGACTCCTTCATCTAAGCATGCTGTGGTATCTTTTCAGAGTAGCCTAGATTGTCCTTGCTGTATGTGCAGTTTAGCAACAATTAGTTCCTTTTGATTTTTAATTTTTGTGTTTCAACTTTTTACATTTAATTGAATTTCTTTTAGATTTAAGGAAAGAAAAACAATCCGATTCGTATATGACAGTTGTGAGCTCATTACGATAATAATTAACAGGTGAAAATGTATGGAGACTACAAAAGGAAAACCACCTTGCAGATTTTTATATTTGTGTGAGATTATATTTTTATAAATATATATTTGTGTAAATATACAAGAAATAAGTTTATAAATAGTTATCGAGTAATTAGTAGCATTTCAGTTCTCCAGAACACGAAGTTTTAATTCTCCTGACATGTCATAAGCACTAGTACAAATCTCCATACAGGCTACCTTGTATGTGGTGGGAAGAAGTGATGACGATGTCATTAAAAACCTCAGTCCCCATCCCCCACCCCCCAAAAAGATTACATTCTTGTTTCTGAGTCAGTTTGTGAGAAATTTCTCTTATCTTCTTAGCTTCCCACCCTTCCCTAAAATACCTATATCTGTGTCACCACGAACTGTTTAGTTGAAGAGCAACAAGTGTTTTTGCATGAAATGCATAAAGCTTTGCAGTATTTTTATTTCATCATCTGTCGCTCCCCCCAGAAAAGTTACAGGGAGACACAAGTCAACGCCCAGTGAGAATTGTCCTTGAACTCTTTTCTGTCTTGAACTTTGTCACCATAAACTGGTTGTTGTTAACAGTCTTTTAAAAACTATGTGTATATTATTCATTTTCTTTTAATTGTGTGTTCTACTCTTGTTGGCTTCTGGGAGCAAGCATTGCTTCCGCCCAGTTTGGTATGTGGGTCAGAAGGCAGTGTTTCTCACCAGGGTGCTGCTGTTTCCTTTTCCTACTTGAGTAGATTACAGATTATACTGGAATACGCCTGAGAAAAGGTCAAAAAGGAGGGTGAAAGTCCTGGAACTGCAGCTGGGAAGCTTGTCATTCTCATCTAGGAAAGCCGGGACGGGTGGGGGGAGAGAAAGAACAAAATAGAAAAACAGAGACTCCCCTCCCAACCAAAACAACCCACATTCAGGAAATTCTCATTTGCACAGGATACTTTTTATATACTCTGAAAGGATTTTATTTGCTTCTGATTAAATAATTATCAAGTGTTTGGCTGAGAAAGCTTTAATGTTAAATTAGATGGCAACCAAGACCAAAGCAGTGTTTTTAACTTTTGAGAGCTAAGAAGTGTTTTTAACTTTTCCGAGCCCAGATTTCCAGTGATTGTTTCAAAACAAGCTACCATTGTGCTCTTTTTGACAGAGTCAAGAAGTCGGGAGCTTTTCAACTACAGAGTTAACTTAGTTAACTCACAAGTATATTTTGGATTTTTATCCCTGTCAGTTCCACAGCAGGATATTAAAAGCAGACCACAAGTTTTGGTCGTCTGTGGAAAGCAAAAAAGTGTACGCATGTGCGTGCACACAAGCGCGCACACACGTGGCCCCTATGAACTCATTACCTGGTTTTTATCTTGGAAAGATATATAGGGGATAGAACACCTATTTGAGGTCTGAGAACAGGGATATTGTTGGAACAAGAACAGTAATAATGGGATATTTAGGAATGGAGGTCTTCCTATGGAATTGCCTTCTTGGGATTCCAGGTTGTTACGTGGACATCGGCTTTCAGTGGGCTTCATGAATCCAGCTACAAAATGTAGTAGTTGTGGGGCACCTCGGTGGCTCAGTTGTTAAGCGTCTGCCTTTGGCTCAGGTCATGATCCCAGGGTTCTGGGATCGAGCCCCACACTGGGCTCCCTGCTCAGCCGGAAGCCTGCTTCTCCCTCTACCACTCCCCTGCTTGTGTTCCCTTTCTCTCTGTGTCTTTCTCTGTCAAATAAATAAAATCTTAAAAATACATATATAATAGTTGAAAATATTAGTCCCCTGTCAGGGACACTGACAAGCAGGCTTCTGTCCCAGAACAAGCGTGGATCTTGTAGATGAGTGTGGAAAGGTGATGAGAAAAGAATTTGATACTAGTGTAGGAGTCTAACCTATAGGAAAGTTTCTTATGGTAAACTTTCAGAAAAATGGAGTACCTGGAGTTACTAAGGTCTGTGTCCATGAAAGGATTAACAAGTAAGAAAATGCAGGCCTTCTAATCACAGTGCTGTCCTGTAGGGTACCGTCTACACAGCCTCATGTCCTTTTGCTTTTTCACAGCTGTATCTTTGCCATTTTGTATTTATCCCTGCATCTCTAATGATAACACAAGACAATGCTCTTTTATCCTCCAAACGTTCTACTTGGTTCGCTTCATTCCTTTATAGGGCTTAGTCTCTTACACCTCCTGTTCCTGGAAGACTCCTTTGACCACCACTGGCAACAGACTGTAGTTTGTGCTTCTAGAAACCTATATTAAAAAGTTTTCTCTTTGTCACTGATATGATACTGTTTTAAGGTACTTTCTGATCTATAGCTCTGATCCCTTGATTGCCTAATGTGATTTTAACTGCTTTTATTTGCCTTGGTTCACAGTATGGTAGGATAGGGAAAATTTTTAAAGTGGGGGAGGAGGCATATATTACATTTATGTCTTTTCTTCCTTGATTGTTTTTAAGAAGAAATGTATGCACTCACAGATACACTGATATTAACTTTAATATTTAGCATAATCTAAATGGCCAACACTTTCAGGATCTTGCTGCCTTCAGAAACTTCTTGAAGCTGGCCCTTTGCCACATTCACATGTTCTCACATCACTGCATTCAGAAGCTAAGAATACCAACCTGGCAGCTTCTGCAGAGAGGGTAAAGATAAAACAGAAAGGAGTCTAGCTTTGCAGCCGCATTACCTGGGAGTTGTTGCTGATGTCTTTTCCACAAATGTTCACGTTTGTCAAAGCCCAGTAAATCTTGCAAAGTTTATTTTCCTTGTAGCATCTGTGTTTTATAATGGGTCTTTTAATTTGTTTTTACTTTGTCTGCAGGGATTTCTTTTGTCCGGAGTTTTCAGACTCTGTCTTTTTTTTTTTTTTTTTCCTGTGGAAGTGAGTCCATTAATGATGACTGGTTTGGGAATATTACTCTCTGCAAAGCTGACCTGACAAGCTGTTCCTTTAGTGCAGCAACAAAGCCCATTGTTATTTTGTCTCTTTACTTTTATCCTCAACTTAATCCATTTTTCCTCTGTGTTTTTATAGTGTAGAATGTCTGGGAAAACATACTTGGAGACAATGCCTAAATGATAAGATGGCATTTTGAAGTTAGCAAAACTTCTAGTAAACAGGTTATACAAAGTCATCTTGATGCGCAGACAGTGGTACTATCCATGTGTTAGTATGGGGATGGAGAGTTCCTTAGTATAAGGTACCTGCAACTATTCTTCTAGCAAAAGGTAGAAGAAGAAAAAAAAGAGCACATGAGGTTGTTTTCATGACTCCTTTTTCAAAAATGCAAACTTGTTCAAGTAAACACAGAAAGTCAGTGGTTAAACCCCAGTGTGAACTGTTCTGGTTTAGTGCTTTGTATTCTAACAATAAAAACAATAATAATTAAACAAATGAACAACTGAAAATAAGAACAAAATATCATAGTGTCAAGCATCAAGGGATGTTTTATCAATTCTGATTTTTAAATGATTTTCTATTCCCACATAGAATTCCTGCTTTAATTTATTGAGAAACCATTTTGTTGGAACTTGGGATTTTTTTCTCCCAAGAGAACTCTGTCTATCTTGGGGACTGGTAAACCTCTAAAGGATCAAAGCTCTTGTGGATTTGGATAAAGACCCAAAAGCCTAAGGCTTATAGAAGTTTATCTGTATAGAGTAAGCCCAAAAAACTGGGATGAGAGTCTTAGAAGGGCTTATTTTCTCATGAGATTTTTGGGACTTCCTCTGTTTGGATGTGCCAGAAATACTGTGAGAATATCCATTCTCATGGCATTTGTCACTTACAGGTCTTGTCCCAGCTGGAATTCAAAAGTGTAATGGTGTGTGGAAATATTATATGTATTTTAAGGTTTTATGAAGCTCACTACTAAAACTTCAATTAAACAACCTCTGCTATTTTCATTATACTTATATAATTAAGAGAAAAGTGTAGTAAAGAATGGTTAGTGTAGATGACATTTAGCATTTATGTAGTGACTCTTCATTGATCTTGGACATTTTTAATTTTGCTGTTACTATCCTATATATATGCATGAGAGCTGGAGCAAAGAAAAAGTGCTACTATCTCTCTGTGTCCAAAAGGAAACTGAAGGATAAAATAGAGGGACAGACTTAATCCTCAACCAAGACTCGGGATACTACAAGTCTCTTCCTGCTGAACTTCATTATATTAAGAGGCTTTGGATCTAATGAAAAATCCTGGCTTGGAAATTTAGGCTTGATATAACCGTAAGAAAGTGTCTGAAGATCTGTTCAAAAGTTATCAAGTCTAGGCTTCTGCTTAGTCAACATGAGACTAAGCAGAATAGCTAAAGCCATGGATTCCAGCATATGGCTACTTCTGAAGTATTTTGTGTCCCCTCCAAAATTATTTTTTTCTATAGAGCATAGGGCTCTATTTTCCTGTGCTTCCTGGACATGGGAAAAAATATATTTCTTTCATTCATTTGGTAAACTTTTTTCATTCATTCATAAACTTCTGAGCTGTCAACAATCAGTAAGACACTGCCCCTAGTCTGGAAGAGTCTCCAGTTTTCCTGTAGGATAAATCCTCGAGGTTTGTTAGTTCTAACTGCTTTTTCAAAGAAAATGAATAATACAAGGGATAGTGAAATTAAAAAAAATTTTTTTTATTAACATATAATGTATTATTTGCCCCAGGGCTACAGGTCTGTGAATCACCAGACTTACACATTTCATGGCACTCACCATAGCACATACCCTCCCCAATGTCCATAACCTAGCCACCCTGTCCCTATCCCCCCCACACCCCAGCAACCCTCAGTTTGTTTTGTGACATTAAGAATCTCTTATGGTTTGTCTCCCTCCTGATCCCATCTTGTTGTGAAAAATTATTTTTAACCAAAGACTTTGAACACTTGAAAAGGGGAGGAGAGGATCACTATAATTTTTTTTTAAGGATTTTTTTTTTATTTATTAGAGAGAAGGAGCTCACATACAAGCAAGGGGAGCAGGGAAGCGGGGAGCAAGCTCCCTGTTGAGCAGGCAGGACTTGATCCCAGTACCTTGAGAGCATCACCTGAGCTGAAGGCAGATGCTTAACTGACTGGGCCACCCAGGTGCCCCTAGGGTCATTATAATTTTTGAATGTAATTTATTGCATATGAACTTTCATTTTTAAATTTGGTGTCTTTTATTGTGTATTTTTTACATGTAGATCATTATGTGTCAGCTAATGACATTTCTTGTCCAGTCCGGTTTTCTTATTTTAATAACTGCTGATGTAATTGTTCACACATCTTTCATCTTATCCTTTATTTTCTACTTGAAAACTAACAGTGTGAAGATGCAGGTTTCTTCTTCTGTGCTTAAACTTTGTATACCTATCTCTAAGTTGTCCCTTTAAAACTGCTATGAAAAGGTCTCTTTTTTTGTTGTTCCTGAGACATTTGCAACTGTCTTTGTTACATCTTTTTTCCCATCATAATTATTTTGCTTATGTACATTCTGTCTCATTATGTTATGAACTCTTTAGGAGGCCCTTTGACTTACTCATCCAGGACTAGAAGAGGGCCTCATACTGATAAGGCTCAAAAAATGTCAATTGAAAAAATGAATGTTGATGAAACCTTTGTTTGGTACAGTATCTCATTTTGATGTATACAGACATCAAAAGAATGTCTTCATTTCGGCCCCCAAAGTTCTTAAATCTGTGTTCTGTATCCATTCCCTTGGTTATCTCCTATCAGCGTTTCCTTTACTTATCCCTTTTCATCTGACTTTCCCACCTCTTGGCTGAAATGCGCCTACTAAAGATTACCAGAGTTAGTAGCTCTCTCTGAATTCACCTTCCTGAACCTTGTCGCCTTTGAGAGTTTTGTTAATCCATTTATTCTTTCATTAAAGCTATTTTTATAAATTGCTTGCCGCGTCCTATAAAATGGGAGACATATGATACCTCTCTGTGTACATAAATCTACCCAACTAACTCTACTCTTGCAGATGGGCTGGGTGTCAGAGGCTCCTTCATAAACACAGACACCAAGAGTAAATGCCTGCAAACTTGGGTGTTGCTTGACAGTACAGTAGGGGTCTGAAAGGAAAAGGTGTGAAGCACCTTGTATGTTCTTTGGAGGTTGCCCTTCATCCTGGTGGGCCAGTGAAGGGTTTTGAATGATGGCTTACTAAATTACAAGATTTGGAGCTTCTCAGTGAATGGCTTCATTTTTCTAGACCATTCATCCTATCCATAAAGTTCAGTGATTTCAGAATCTATATTGTTCCCTTGCGAAAGAATTTACCTAAGTTCCTGCTCCTCTGGCTCAGTTAAAAAGTTTTTTTAAAACTGAAATCATTTTATCTTCTTACTGCTTTCCGTTATAATCGTCTCCTCTAGTTAGAGATTCCTTATTATTGTTTCACAAATGTGGCATCGCCTTATACACTCTCTGCTATTTATGTTATCCTTCATGCTCAGAATATTTCTTCTCTTCTGCTCATATCCATATTTTGTGTATCTTCCAAAGCCTAGGTTATGTCCCATCTGCTCTATGATCTCTTCTCCAAATAGTTGATCCCATTTGCACTTAACCTTTAGTACTAGGCAGTTAGCATTTAAATTATTCCTGTTTCATGCACATTAGACTGTAAGCTTCGTGCTAACAAGAAATGCAGTCTTCCCAGCAGGTAATCTTGGGCTACGTTATTCAATAAGTATTTGGCTACTAGTTGTGAAATGTGTGTTTTATAAACAGTCCTTGAATTTCACTAACTTGTGACATTTTAGTGCTGCAATCTGATTTCAGAATCAAATTAGTATTACTGTAGTTGTCTAATGGTGAATCCTGGATCTATTTATATCTACAGTGGTTTAAAGAGTGTCATAATAAATCACTTTGAATGATTTAACTATAAAAATGTTTTTCTGTTATTCCTCTGTGGGATTCCACTTTTCATATTACCTATAAGGTCCTGTGTTGTGTGAGGGTAGATATTATTGGGTAATTTATTAAATGGCTTAAAGCATCTTATGTACATTATGAATGTTCCCTTTTATTATCCCTACAGTAGGTGTGGGTTACTTCAGTTAACTTTAATGTGAATTCTGATTTGGAAATTGGGGAAAGAAAGACATAAGTACTTGTGTGCATTTCTTACTTATTTTGCTGAAGAGATATCAAGTGTTTAACTTGATTATCCCTTAGATTTGTGTTCCCACAAACAAGTCACATTTGGTTAAGCCATTATGCTAACTCTGAAGATACCTTCATCTTGTAATAATTTTTAAAACTTTCTACTACCTCTGAAGCTACCATTAGCTACAGTTTGGTAGTTCTCCCTCTGTGCTGAATCCATGATTTTTTTTTCATTTTATTTATTTATTTATTTTTTTCCCTTTTTATTAATTTTTTCAGCGTAACAGTATTCATTCTTTTTGCACAACACCCAGTGCTCCATGCAAAATGTGCCCTCCCCATCACCCACCACCTGTTCCCCCAACCTCCCACCCCTGACCCTTCAAAACCCTCAGGTTGTTTTTCAGAGTCCATAGTCTCTTATGGTTCGCCGCTATGGACATTGGGGAGGGGAGGCGAACCATAAGAGACTATGGACTCTCATTTTATTTATTTTTTTCAGCGTTACAGTATTCATTGTTTTTGCACAACACCCAGTGCTCCATGCAAAACGTGCCCTCCCTATTACCCACCACCTGTTCCCCCAACCTCCCACCCCTGACCCTTCAAAACCCTCAGGTTGTTTTTCAGAGTCCATAGTCTCTTATGGTTCGCCTCCCCTCCCTAATGTCCATAGCCCTCTCCCCCTCTCCCAGTCCCACCTCCCCCCAGCAAACCCCAGTGATGTTTTAAATGTGAATGTCTTTCAGAGACACGGGGAGTAACTTCTTTGACATCAGCTGTAGCAGCTTCTTTCTAGATATGTCTCCTGAGGTGAGGGAAACAAAAGCAGAAATGAACTATTAGAACTACATCAAAATAAAAAGCTTCTGCACAGCCGAGGAAACAGCAAAACTAAAAGGCAACATCTGGAATGGGAGAAGATATTTGCAAATGACAATATGATAAAGGGTTAGTATCCAAAATTTATAAAGGACTTATGAAACTCAGCACCCAAAAACCAAATAATCCAATTTAAAAAGGGTCAGAAGACATGAGTAGATATTTTTCCAAACAATAAGTAGGACAACAGACACATGAAAAGATGGTCAGTATCACTTATCATCAGGGAAATACACATCAGAACTACAATGAGATATCACATCACACTTGTTAGAATGGCTAAAATCAATACCACAGGAGACAACACATATTGTTGAGGATGTGGAAAAAAGGGGAATCCTCTTGCACTCTTGGTGGGAATGCAAATTGATGCAGCCACTCTGGAATACAGTATGGAGGTTTCTCAAAAAGCTAAAAATAGAACCACCCTACTGTCCAGTAATAGTACTAGTAGGTATTTACCCAAAGAATACAAAAATGCAATTCAAAGGGATACATGCACTCTTATGTTTATAGCAGCATTATCTATAATAGCCAAATTATGGAGACAGCCTAAGTGTCCATCAATTGATAAATGCATAAAGAAGATGAATCGTTGAATACTACATCAGAAACTAATGATGGTACTATATGCTGGCTAACTGAACATAATAAAATAATAATAAAAGATGTGATATATATACAATGGAATATTAATCAGCCATAAAAAAGAATGCACTCTTGTCTTTGCACCACATGCATGGTGCAAGAGAATATTTTGCTAAACAAAATAAGTCAGAGAAAGGCAAATATATGATTTAATTCATATGTGGAATTTAAGAAATAAAACACATGAGCAAAAGGAAAAGAAAAAAGAGAAAGAGGCAAATTAAGAAACAGACTTTTAACTGTAGGGATAAACTAATGGTTACCAGAGAGAGGGTGTGCAGTCAAATGCTCTACCACTGAGCTATACCCCCCCAGAGAGAGGGTGTGAAGGGATGTTTAAATAGATGGTGGGTTTTAAGGAGGGCACTTGTGATGAGCACTGGGTAATGTGTGGAAATACTGAATCATTATATTGTACACCTGAAACTAATATTACACTATATGTTAACTAACAGGAATATAAATAAAAAGTTAAAAAAGAGAAAAAAAGTTAATGTCTTTTAGGATGTCATTTAGAAATAAGATATTCATCAGGATCTTTTGGCAGGTATTGTTTTTCTTTTAATGTATATATAAATTTGTCTCCTTAATTCAAATTAGTAAAAAATAGTGTGTTTACTGTTGCTGTTATTTATAAAATACCATATTTATTGTTAACCACAGAACCAGGACAGGTGACTCTTATAAGAAGTCAAGAATAATGATTTGAAAATAACATTGGGTCAATCAGATGTTTTTTGTATGGAAGAGTTGTGGAATTATAAACACGGGAGTCATTATTATAACATGGAGAGTGTGGAAATTTTTCTGTAAAGTTTCTGTGTAAGTGAATTATTAAGAATCACTCTAGATTTACAGTTATAAAGAAAATGTGGTATTGGTGAAAGAATCGACACATGATCAATGGAACAAAATCTAGAATTAGATCCATGCAGATATGTTCAGTTGATTTTTGACAAAGTTGAAAAGGCAATTCAATAGAGAAAGAACCATCTTTTTAATGGTGATGAAACAAGTGGATGTCCAATTTCAAAGCAATGAACCTCAACTCATACCTCAGTCCATATACAAAAATTAACTCAAAGTGAATCACTCTTGCCACTTCTATTCAAAATTTTACTGGCAGTTGTAACTAGGGCTTTTAGGCAGTAAAAAAAAATGGAAATCATCTGGATTGGAAAGGAAGAAGCAAAACTTTCTTCTTTGGGGATGACATGATAATGTACATAGAAAATCATAAGGAATCCACAAAAAACCCGAGATAAGCAAGTTCAGCAAAGTTATAGGATATACAAGATCAATCTACAAAAATTAATCGTATTTCTCTACATTGGCAATAAATAATCTGAAAAGTACAATTAAGAAAACTCTTTTTACAAGTCACAAAAAAATAGGAATAAATTTAACCAAAGATGTATAAAACTTGTACCCAGAAATCCACAAACTAATGTGCAAAGAAATGAAAGAATACCTACATCAATGAAAAGGCATCTCAAGTTCTTGGCTTGGAAGACATAATACTGTTAAGATGGCAGTAGTTCCTTAGGTATCTGCAGACTCATTGGAATCCCAATCAAAATCCTAGCTGGCATTTTTGCAGAGAATGACAAGTTATAGGTGGAAGCAGCAAGTTTTGTTGGATTTAATGACCCCTTGAAGAAGGGCATCAAACCACTGGCTATCTCTAAACAGAAAAGAAATTTAATATGAATTTTCCCTATTCTTTTCCTATCTTTAGTCCCTCTGAAAAACCATTATTTACTGTTACAAAGATGCTTCACTATCATTATTCTTCCTTGGAAAAGGTGACTGAACAGGGGTTCTCAGAGTTTTTTAAAATTGAAGTACTGTCTGTAGTAGTCTGTCTGTATTTGGGCAGATCTTTGTGTAATGTTTATTTTAGAAGTTATAAGTTATTTAGAAATCTAATTCCCAAGATTCAAAACATGGAAATTCAGAAAAACAAGCAAAATCACCTAAAATTTCTAATTCTGTGTGGCTTTTATCTGAAGAGGACTTTGACAATGTAATAACAATTTCTGCCTTTACATTTCATACCCTACTCTCTGTGAAATTTGTAACTTACTTGAATTTTGTAGCTATAGGCCACAAGGTGGTGACACCAAATAATACAGAAATACCAAATGCCCAAGTGGGTGCTTCTATTCCAGAATATAGTATATTCTGTTTTGATATGCTGGTCTCTCTCTCTCTCTCTTTTTTTTTCAGTGATTGTATGTGGTTTCTATTTGTGTTAAGAAAAATTGGTCTAACACTTCTGCTCAACAAAATTTAGCTCAAAAATTGTCATTTGGCCAACATATCAGTTAAATAGAAAGAATTACAGAGATTATAGATCCTGCCTTGCCTCAGGCTTTCAGGTATCATAATACTGAAATAATAGACATTATCAGTTATATTTTGAGGGCACTGATTAAAAAAAAAATAGAAAAAGTATCCTAAGCCCCTACTTGTAAAGTTGTGATAAAATTCATTCACTTAAGCTTTGGAGATTGTTGTTTTATTAGCTTTCATTTGCTTCATTTCATTTCATTGATACATAAAAAATCGTATCTCATACCTTCAGGAAATTAACTGTATCATATATAAATCACATAAATATAAATACGTATATAAATATATATATATAAATTTAAAAATAAAGCTTAAAAATTTTTCGATTGAATTTTTTGATCTGGGGTTAGGCAGATAGTTTATCAGTTCAACACCGCATATATGAAACAAATTCATGAGTGGACTTTATCGGGAAAAAAATCTTTTGCTTATTGAAGATCTATAAAAGAATGAGAAGACAAGTTACAGGGTGATAGAAAATATTTGAAAATTGTATATCTTCCAAAAGGCTTACGTCCAGAATATATAAAGAACTTTTAAAATGTGAGAGTAAAATCTATAAATAATTCCTTATATTTGTAGCCATTTGATTTTTATCAAGGGTGCCAGGACAATCCCTTGAGGTGGGAAGGGATAGTCTTTTCAACAGATGGTGCTGGAACAAGTGGATATCCAACATTCAAAAAAAAATGACAGTGAACCCCTACCTCACACCATTTATTATTATTTTTTAAAGATTTAATTTATTTATTTGACAGGGAGATAAGCAGCGAGAGAGGCAACACAAGCAGGGGGAGTAGGAGAGGGAGAAGCAGGCTTTCTGCTGAGCAGGGAACCCAATGCGAGTTTCAGTCCCGGAATCCTGGTATCATTACCCGAGCCAAAGGCAGACACATAACGTCTGAGCCACCCAGGCACTCCTGCCTCACACCATTTATAACAATTAATTCAAAATGGATCAGAGACCTAAATGTCAGAGATAAGAATAAAAAACTCTTAGAACAAAACATAGGCATAAATCTTTGTGTCCCTGCATTTGACAATGAGTTCTTAGATCTGAGAACAAAAGCAAAAGCAACTAAAGAATAAATAGATACAGTAGACTCAGTGAAAATTAAAAACTTTTATGCTTCAAAGCAGACCATGAAGAAAGTGAGAAGATAACACGTGGAATGGGAGAAAAATATTTGTAAATCATATATTTGACAAGGAACTTGTATCCAGAGAAGATGATGAACGCTTATCATTGAACAATGAAAAGACGATCCAATTTTTAAATGGGCAAATGTTTTGGATTGACATTTCTCCAAGGAAGATCTACAAATTACCAAAATGCACATGAGAAAGATGCTTAACATCCTTAGTAGTTAAGGAAGTGCAAATCAAAACTACAATGAGATACCACTTCGTACCTACTAGGATGGCTAAAATAAAAGAGACAATAGCAAGTACTGTTGAAGATGTGGAGAAGCTGGAGACCTCATACATTGGTGCAGCGACAGATTGGCAGTTCCTCACAATGTTAAATATGGACCTAACAATTCCATTCCTAGGTATACAAACCCAAGAAAACCGAAAACACATGTCTCCATAAAAAACCTGTGCACTTTATTATGTTCATAGACACATTAATCATAATAGCCTAAAAGTGGAAACAACTCATTCATCAACTGATAAATGGATAAATAAAATGTGGTATATCCATGCAATGAAATGCTATTTGGTTATAAAAAAAAGAATGAACTGGGGTGCCTGGGTGGCTCAGTGGTTTAAGCCGCTGCCTTCAGCTCAGGTCATGATCTCAGGGTCCTGGGATCGAGTCCCGCATCGGGCTCTCTGCTCGGCAGGGAGCCTGCTTCCCTCTCACTCTCTCTGCCTGCCTCTCTGCCTACTTGTGATCTCTCTCTGTCAAATAAATAAATAAAATCTTTAAAAAAAAAAAAGAATGAACTGATATATGGCACAATATGGATGAACCTTGAAAAGATACTGAATTAAAGAAGCAATCACAAAAGGCCGCATTGTATGATTCCATTTCTGAAGTATCCAGAATAGGCAAATCCATAGAAACAGAAAGGAGATTCTGGTTGTCAAAGGCTGAGGGGTGGACTAAAGGAGGAGGAATTGCTAATGGGTATGGGCTTTCTTTTTGGGTGATAAAAATGTTCTGAAATTTGGTAGTGGTCATGGTTGTGCTACTCTATATCCTAAACATAGAATTATATTCTTTAGAACAGTGACTTTCGCAGGGTGCCTGGGTGGCTCAGTGGGTTAAAGCCTCTGCCTTCGGCTCAGGTCATGATCCCAGGGTCCTGGGATCGAGCTCCACATCGGGCTCTCCGCTCAGCGGGGAGCCTGCTTCCTCCTCTCTCTCTGCCTGCTTCTCTGCCTACTTGTGATCTCTGTCAAATAAATAAATAAAATCTTTAAAAAAAAAAAAGAACAGTGACTTTTGCAATATATGAATTATAGCTCAACAAAAAATATTAATACAGTTCTTAAAATGGGCAAAAGATTTGAGCACTTTATCAGAAAAGAAATATGGATGAAAATAAATGCATGAACAAAAAAAGTGCTAAACATTATTGTGCATTAGAGAAATCCAAATAAAAACCAGAATAGTGAAAATAAAAAGAGTAACAATACCAAATGATGGTGAGGATATGAAAGATCTGGAAATACCATACTTCACTGGTGAGAATGCGGTCTCAATTATGATACCTATGCAAACATTCATTTACTATGACCAGCAATTCCATTTCCAGATGATTTATCCAAAAAGGAAATTTGTATTCATACAAAACCCGTACATAAATGTTTACAGTACTTTTATTTGTAATAGCCAAAAGCTGGAAACAGATGCCCTTTTACCAGTGACAAGATAAACAAATGAACTAGTTCCATATAATAGGATCATATGCAAGAATAAATGAAACAAGATGGGATTGGGAGGGAGACAAACCATAAATGACTCTTAATCTCACAAAACAAACTGGGGGTTGCTGGGGGGAGGTGGGATTGGGAGAGGGGGAGCGGGCTATGGACATTGGGGAGGGGAGGCGAACCATAAGAGACTATGGACTCTGAAAAACAACCTGAGGGTTTTGAAGGGTCAGGGGTGGGAGGTTGGGGGAACAGGTGGTGGGTGATGGGGAGGGCACGTTTTGCATGGAGCACTGGGTGTTGTGCAAAAAGAATGAATACTGTTACGCTGAAAAAATTAATAAAAAGGGAAAAAAAAAGAATTGACAAAAAAAAAAGAATAAAAAGGAAAGATCTCTTGATACTTTCAGGAAAATATAAAGTAGATGAATCTCAGATGCTTATTGGCAAGTGAAAGAAAGTGGACCCAATAAGCTCTGTGATTTCATTTATAGGACAGTCTGGAAAATACAAAACCATGGAGAGGGAGAAAAGATAACTACATAGGAGAAGTTTAGCTTCCTGGTGAGCTGAGAGCAATTACTCCCTTTGTGGATCAGATTTTATTTCACAGATGAGTTTGTTTTTCCTGGTTATTAGTGAGCCATCATGACTCTTTTTATTTTTTATATTAATGCCCAGCATAAAATAAAGGGAAGTGTTGATTTGATGTTTTAAAATTTTATGGTGTGGTGTGGTAGATATTGAGAAGAAGGTGATGTTTTTGCCCATGACTTTTGTTAGTCTCATCCATACTGCCTTTGGATACTCATCTTATGACTCACATTTCTTTCACCCTCCCAGGCTTCACAGGCTGCTGTGGCTGGAGTATTATACCCATGTATTCTCAAACCTGTTCAGAGAAATGCTCCATGCCTTCTTTAGATTACTTTTACATCTTCCTGTTGTGTTTTCTTTTGCGATCCTATATTTCTTCATAACACCAAAAAATTATAATTAAATTTTATACTGATTATTTGTATAACCATTTAACATCTATCCAATTCGGTATCTTCCATTCCTCTCCCCACAAAGACCAAAGTCTCTGTTTATAATAAGCCATACTTGGTGTTACTAGTATCCTTTATTTATCTATTTTTTCCTATCCATATAACCATGATTCTTTTGGAATCAGTTCTGCCTTTGATAATTTTCTTAAATGATTAGTGGGGTGAGTGCAAACCCCATCAGAGAAGATGTCCCTTGGTGATGCTTTTCTTTGTTTTTCTTTCTATAGGGAAACTAAACAGCCAAGACTCCTACAATAACTTTGCCAACAACAATCCTGGCAACCCCCGACTCTCTCCTCTCCCCAGCTTGATGGTACTGATGCCTCTTGCACAAATCAAGCAGCCAATGACATTGGGGACCATCACCAAACGAACAGGGTAAGACCTTAGGCTTGATACTTTTTAAAAGAGCTGTTTCAGAGGATTGGATACATAAAAATAAAATGGACATTTCCTTTAGGTGGTTTAATTACGCTCTTTATTTCCAGCCACACGAAACTTTAATGGCAGCGGATTAAGTACAAAGTATAGAGCATGCACAAACATACCTGAATACAACCATGTACATATATATCTGTAGCAAAAACAAAGTAGTGACAAGTTGTGAAAACTAGTATTGGCTAATAAAAACCAGACCCATCTCCTCAGGCTTACACTTGCTGCCTCTTGGTTTTGTCTGGAAGTAGTGTCAGTTTCTTGCTTTTGTGGACAAAATCCATTATGATCTGGATTTATAATGACTCCCAAATTTTAACTGGTCCAAACACTAAGGAAAGAACTTCAGATGACAACTGTGTTTCTAATATGTAAGAAACCACCTGTATTATGGTATAGTTTACATATAATAATCTGTCATAGTGTCAGTTCGATATGATGTTATGGGTAGTTTTCAAAAGCCAGAGTCCTAAGATTTGGGCTTTACTCATGATTGGTCATTAACATCCTCAAAGATATTTAATGACTCGCTTGATGTGTCTGTGCTTATCTTAGGTGTTTAAAAATTTTAATTGCTATTGGCTATGAATATAAAATTATCACTTCTTTGGGTTCCTGAAAGTAAAGTGTGATATCTAAGATATCATTAGATGGTCAATTGTGTGATGACTCTGAAATTCCATTTTGTACCAGAAAATATATATGTCTATAGGCAAATTCCCTATATCATCAATAAGCAATCCTGAGGTTTAACCTAATTTGAAATGAACAACTGTTTTAAATTTTGTATTCACGTAGTCCAGAGAAAACCCAATCCTGGCTTCAAATAGTCTTCAGGGTCTTTCCAACAAAAGGAATAGAGTAAATTACTTGACTGTTATATGAAAAGGTCTTAAGATTTTTGTGCTGGGTGGTAAAGTGTTTGTAGAAGTCACTTTTGTGAGGAGAAATACTCATTCTCAGGAATAAGGCTTTGGAGCTCCAGATTTCACCATGGCACAGAAATGGACCCTTTATGTAGTGGAGCGGTATTTGTATACAAATATGATCTTACTGCTGAATGCAGGAATAAAATTGAGTTTGTCGCATGTTAAGAGTTGGGTGGAAGGAAAAATAGAGCAAACCTAGGCCCCAAATCGGACATGTTATGATATAGATCATTTGGCCTGTATTCCTTTCTTTTTAAATTGGTTTCAGCTTTTTAACTCTTTATGTTAAGTAATTTAAGTAGAATTTTGACTTTCCTTTCCTCTTAGTTTCTTTATTTTAAAATAAGTAAGCGTAGCCATGAGTAAGAAAGACATTATGAACTTATATTTAACAATTAGCTCATTTTTTCCTTGTATGATGTTACTCTTTGGGATGCAAAATCAAATAAAAATTGGATAAATCTTGAATCATAATACTTTTTTTACTCATAGAATTCAGTATGTAATTTTACCTTCTTGAATCAACTGAGCATTGTACAATTCCTGCAAAGTACTTATGAGTTGTTGCTTTTTTTTTTTTTTTACTTATGAGTTTTTATGTGTGTTTCCTGAATCTATGTCAGAGAACACTCAAAATTGTTCTTCTTGAATTTAATTCTAGCTTTGTTTCTGGTGTTTGTTGTTTTTAAAACTTAAGAGCTATGCTGTTTTTATAATGCAAAGAATTAGCTTTCTTTTACAAATAAGCTTTTCCATATATATATAAGCTTAATCAAATAAGCTTTTCCATATATATATATATATATAAAAGCTTATTCAAATAAGCTTTTCCATGTATATAGATATCTATCTAAGATAGTGATTGAAGTTCTATTTATGAAATCCTATGATGTTAGAATTTAATTCAATATATTTGTGGGGAGGAGTGGAAACTAAGTCTACTTTTGTATATATTTGAAATTTTCCACTGTGAAAACGTAGTCTCTCACCTAGTCTTTCACACTGTCCCTTGCTGTTCTCTCTGGCCTTAGATGGGCAGAAACTAGTAATCATCTGGTGTCTCCTTCTGCTTCATACTTTATGAACTTAGATAAATTTTGAGTTTCCTTGTCTTTTTAAAAAGAATATGACATTTCTAGAGTATGTATATTATGCCCCCTTATAGACAAGTTAGTAATTACTTATTAATGAAATCAATTATATCAATTTGAGTTACATATTTTGAAATTAATATTAGTTCAAAATACCACATTGTTCTCTTGGCCATTTATCTCAATTCTCAGATCTTTTTGTTTTTGCTGAGTTTTTGAATTCTTTTTAGCATGTCCTATGCTGAAGTGTTTAAAGAGAATAATATTTGTCCCATAATGAATACTTGGTTTGTAATTTTTAAAATCTTCACATAGATTGAGGTTTACAAAAAAAGTTACAAGACAAGTAAAAGGAATTCCTATATACTCAGATTTCCCAAATGTTAACAGTCTATCCTTTTTGCCTTATCATTCACATTTGTTCATTCTGCCCACTTGTGTACAGACACACAACCCCCTCCCCATATTTTTCTTAAATTGTTTCAAAGTAATTTGTAGACTTAGTAACCCTTATTCCTACAAATTTCAATATATAAATTCTAAAGACAAGGATATCCTCTTCTGAAACCATAGTATAGGTATCAAAAGAAGAGATTTTAAAATTCACTGTTAGGTTTTTAAATTGTAGTTGTTGTCTTTAATAAGTTCTCTATTCATGCCAGAGCCTTTAGTGCACCACAAATTACCCCACCTACTCTTTCCCCCTTCACCTATAATTCTTTTTTCCCCATTCCTCCCTATTCTTTCTATTCTATTCTATTCTATTCTATTCTATTCTATTCTATTCTATTCTATTCTTTCTCTCGCTTCCTATTAACACAGATCATAGTGACCTATAAACACTTTGATGATAGTATTTGTAACTTATAGTTGGCTATTGCTAGATTATAAGACTTCGTACCCTTTAGCCACTTTCTGAAGGATTTGTTGATTGTATCCAGAAATTGCTATAGGGGACTTTCCTTATAATTCTTTCACTCTAAGTCACCCCATCGTTTGGTTATAGAATTTTGAGAATACAGTTTGTGGTTTTATTATCCTAAATTAGATCATTTTCATGGAAATACATGTATTTTGCCTTATGAAAAGTAATATTTGTTTCATGAGAATATAATATATTCCCTTAATTTTTGTTTTTGATATATGCTGAGATTTGAACCAAATCCCATGCATTTCATGTCATTAGATTTCATCTCATTAGATTTTAAAGGCTATATTTATTTCATTTTTATTAAAACTTTTTTACTATGACCAATTCTCATTCTGCAGTCAGATAATTTGCATTATTTCCATTAAATTTCATTGTATTTACTGAGAATTTTGATTGCCATATTAAGGTCACTAGACTGATGAGCAAATAGGCTTTTCGTATTCCAGGTCTCTTTTTGTTCTGGAAATTTCAGCTTAACTCTAACTTTGCTTCTATGCCATGCCTTTGCTAGCATTTAAAAAAAAAATTAACAAGGAATATTTGACATGGATTATGTAGAAATACAACACAGAGCTGACTCATTTATAGACGTGTAAATTCTGTGACTTCCAACATACCTGATAATGTATCTAATAAAATTATGTACCTACCTCGGTTAGATCAGCATTTATTTATTCCATGTCCTAGATATTTGGCATAAAGGCAAAATAAGCATAAACATTTGTATTTCTAGCACAGAGATTTCTAAGGATTGCCTAGGATCCTATATTTAAATATTCAAATTGAGATGGAAGCCTCAGTTCAAACCTTGAGGGGATAAAACGTGTGCTTACCATATTTCACATCTGCCTTCTTATTTTTGGAAATATATATCCCTGGAAGCCTGTGCAGTGTCAGGGACCATCTGTCTTACTCCAAGACATGCACAAGGCCAGTAGGACTACAAATGGCAAAAGACAGATGTATTTTCACCTTCATGTTCTGTACCTTGAAGCAGCACTTGGAGGAAATAAGGCCTATTTTGGCAACAGCTGTTGCTTAACCTGACTATACAGTATACACAGATGAAGCCAAAAGAAGTGCTAGAAATCATTTAGTTCAACACTCATTTAAACAGAATCCAGTTTCTTCCAGTCTAAGACTGGAGGATTGGAAAGATCTCCATCATGTTTTTATGATATATAAATAAGAGTAGGTCTCATCTAGTAAAGTGAAACTAGGTGCTAAGAAATTGCATTATTTTGGAGTGTTAAGTATTTATAGTAGGGATTTATTAAGCAGCATTTGATAGATGTTTGGCTGAGTTAATGAATCAAGCAAGTGATAAAAATTTTTTTGACTGCTTCCTATGTAAAATTTTACTAAGTAGATAATTTTTCATCAGTATGCTTAATTTTATGTACATTAAATCTTAAGTTATTAATATATATGCCTCATTGTTAAGTCACAGAGAGCAGTAAATTTTGAAAAGATCAGAGTGATTTCATGGGAATGAAAAATGCAGGCATTGGTAATGAAGTCACTTGCTTGCTCTTAACTGACCGTTTTTAGTGAAATAATGAGATGATCTTTTGCCTTTCCTAAGTTTCCTTTTTCTTAAATGGAGCAGCTTCTGTTCCTTTTCCCTATCCCCATCTTTATACTTATTCATTTCTCTGGGAGCAATTTGAAGTGGGTATTAGAAACCTTGGGCGCAACTCTGTAGAAATAAGTTAGGTCAGATAGGGGAAGGTTGTTGACGTAGGAATCTGATGCCCTGACTTCTCATTTGGTTCTGGTACCTATTACCAGTGTGTCCTACGTAAGCGTCTTCATGTGAAGAATACAAGTTTATATGTACGGATTATGATCTTTCAGCTATATACTATATAAGTTCCCACCAGGCCTAATTAACCTAATTTCTAAGCCTTATTCACTGTCCTTGGCTAGTGCTGAATAAGAGCTTCATTAGGAAAACATAGGTGATTGTTCTTATTTAGAAATGGAAACATTTCATAGCATTTATTTGATTACCTCTACTTGAAATTTGTAGACTAAATTTGGAATGAAGCTTGCTAAGCAGGTAAATGACATCGGGATATAGTAGACCTTGAAGAAAGGTCTATTCCGTCTTTTTCTAATTCAGTTAGGTCTTCCTTGACTTATCTACACAGTTTGGCCTGAGCCCCAAACCTTATAGGGGAAGCTCCGAGAATTAAACAGGAAGAATTTGGAGAAAGATTCACCAGGTAGAGTAGTGGATCATAATTCTCCACTTTCCAGCCCTGTCTCATGTAGGTGTTAGTTTTGGATAGCTAAGCTATAAATCTTTGGTCCCAGGTATAAAATAATGGACAGTGTATTTTCATTAGGATGGATATGGATAGATCTGCATATACAATATATACTCACCATAGTTTGGGTTTACAATTTTGTACTCCATCATTAGAGTACTTAAAGTCCACCTATGCTTTGCCTATGTTTACTTACAGATGTTTGTTCCACTTTGCCATAAATCCTTGGATTTTGTAGTTTTTGAATGAAGCCTACTATTAAAAATCAGCAGGTGTAACTTTCTACAGAAATTTGAAAGTCTGTGCTACTCTAGTCTCTTTTCTGTGACATCTGGCAGAATTTAAACATTATGTAATGTTTTTCTAATGAAAATCTTGAGTTTGTAATTTAAATTTGCATGTTGAGTATTTCTTAAATTAGGTAGTGTAGCTGTCTGTTTCAGCTCCAGTTTTCCCTACAAATCACTAATTTGAGAGCCAGCAGTGCTACTCTTTAGTAGGGAGTGATTAAAATTAAATGAATGAAAATTTAAAAGTAACACTTGAAAAAAATGACACAAGGACTCATTTGCTCATATGCATGTGGGAATTGTGTGTCCATTTCAGTAGCTGCTTATGGGGGTCCACAAAATATAGCAGAGTCATTAAAATTCCTAGAATATATTGGTAGAGAATAGGGTTTCCCTTTATAATTTTACACATTGTGTTATATAGCATTTCCTCTATTTTTTGGTGGTTAGTACATTTAATATTTATATGGGCTTATTCATTTTTCAGTTTTATTGAGAAATAATTGACATACATTTTATATAAGTTTAAAGTATATAGCTTGATGGTTTGGTTTGCATATGTTGTGGAGCGATTACCACAATGGTTTAGCTAATATCCATCTTCTTTGGATACAATAAAAAGAAAAGAAAGATGCAAGGACAAAAGCAAAACACTTTTTCCTTGCTATGAGAACTCTTAGGATTTACTCTCTTTATAGCTTCCTGTATTTCATACAACAGGGTTAGCTATAGTCATCATGTTGTACATCACATCTCTAGTCCTTTTTTATCCTATAACTGGAAGTGCGTACCTTTTGATACCTTCCTCCAGTTCCCCCTTCTTCCACCCTGTGCATCTGGTAACAAGTGTGATCTCTTTTTCTATGAGTTTGTTTGTTCCACATATAAATGAGATAATATAGTATTTGTCTTTCTTTAATGTTTTTCGCTTAGCATATTGCCTTCAAGGTCTTTCCATATTGTTTCAAATGATTGGATTTCTTCATTTTTCATGGCTGGATAATATTCCACTGCATGTGTGTATGTGTGCCTGTGTGTGTGTGTGTGTGTGTGTGTGTGTGTGTGTGTGTATCACATTTTTATCCACCGTCCATCAGTGGACACTCAGGTTGTTTCCATGTCCTGGCTATGGAAAATAAGGCTATGAACATCAGTGTGCATATCTTTTTGTGTTCGTGTTTTTATTTCCTTTGGGTAGATTCCCAGAAGTGGAATTGCTGGATCATAGGGTAGTTCTATTTTTAATTTTTTGAGAATCCTCCTTACTATTTTCTATAGCAGCAGCACCAGTTTATAGTCCCACCAACAATGCACAAGGGTTCCCTTTTCTCCATATGCATGGCCGCATTGTTATCTCTTTTTGATGATGGCTGTGCTAACAACAGGTATGAGGCGGTATCTCATTGTGCTTTTAATTTGCACCTCCCTAATCACTACTGGTGTTGAGCACCTTTTCATGAACCTGTTGGCCTTTTGTATATCTTATATATAATGTTTATTCAAGTCATTTGCCCGTTTTTAAATTGGGTTATTTGGGTTTTTTGCCTTTGAGTGCATGTGGTTCTTTATATATCTTGGATATTAACCCCTTAACACATGGTTTGTGAATATTTTTTCCCATTCTGTAGGTTGTTTTTTCACTTTGTTGATGGTTTCTTTCTTTCTTTTTTTTTTAAGATTTTATTTATTTATTTGACAGAGAGAGATCACAATTAGGCACAGAGGCAGGCAGAAGGGGGGGAAAGCAGGCTCCCCGCTGAGCAGAGAGCCCGATGCGGGGCTCAATCCCAGGACCCTGAGATCATGACCTGAGCTGAAGGCAAGGGCTTTAACCCACTGAGCTACCCAGGCGCCCCTGTTGATGGTTTCTTTTACTGTGCAGAAGCTTTTTAATTTATTTTTAATTTTGTTGCTTGTATTTTATGTGTCATATTTTAAAAATTATTACTAAGACCCATGTCAAGGAGCTTTTGTTCCTGTGTTTCCTTCTAGGAGTTTCATGGCTTCAGGCCTTACATTTAAGTCTTTGATCCATCTTGAGCTAATCTGGTGAGTGGTATAAGATATAGGGCCAGTTTCATTTGTTACATATGAATATCCAGTTATCCTAGTAACATTTTATGGAAGAGACTTTTTTTCCATTGAGTATTCTTGGTTCCCTTGTCAAATATTAGAGGACCATGTACACTCACGATTCTTTTCCATTGGTCTATTTGTTTATATGCCAATTCCATACTGTTTTGAAGACTATAGCTTTATAGTATAACTTGAAATCAGGAAATATAATGCCTCTTGCTTGTGTTCTTCTTTCTTAGGATTTCTTTGGCTATTTGGGGTCTTTTGTGATTCCATATAAATTTTAGGGAATTTTTTTTCTTCTTCTGTAAAAAATGCCATTGGAATCTTGATAGGGATTGCATCGAATCTATAGATAGCTTTTGGGTAGTATTGGCATTTTATTTTATTCTTTTAAAGGAAGTCTTTTTATTTTATTTTATTTATTTATTTGACAGAGAGAGATCACAAATAGGCAGAGAGGCAGGCAGAGAGAGGTGGGGAAACAAGCTCCCCACTCAGCAGAGAGCCCAGTGCAGGGCTCGATCCCAGGACCCAAGATTATGACCTGAGCCAAAGGCAGAGGCTTTAACCCACTGAGCCACCCAGGTGCCCCAGTATTGACATTTTAACATTAATTCTTGTAATCCATGACCACAGGATCCCTTTCCATTTATTTGTGTACTTCTTTGAGTTCATTGATCAGTGTCTTGTAGTTTTCAGAGTAGAGATCTTTCATCTTGTTAGTTATATTTATTCCTAAGTGTTTGTTGTTTTTGATGCTATTGTAAATGGGATTGATTCACTTGTTCCTTTTTCAGAAAATTTGTTCTTAGTGTGTAGAAACTACTGATTTTTGCATGCTAATTTTATATCCTGTAACTTTACTGAATTCATTGTTTAGATCTAACAGTTATTTGGTTGAGTCTTTAGGATTTTCTATAAACAAAGTTATATCATTTACAAAGAGAGATGGTTTACTTCTTTTCTTTCCAACTCTGATACTTTTTATTTCTTTTTCTTCCCTGATTGCTCTAGCTAGGACTTCCAGAACTATATTGAAAAAGAGTGGTAAGAGTGGGTGCCATTGTCCTATTCCTGATCTTAGAGGAAAAACTTTCAGCCTTTCACCATTGAGTATGATGTGCTTGTTTTTAGTGTGCTGAGATACATTCCTATATGCCTAATTTCTTAGGAGTTTTTGATCATGAATAGATGTTGAATTTTATCAAATCCTTCTCCTGTGTCAGATTATCAGATGATTTTTTTTTCATTTTACTAATGTAATGTATCTGATTGCATTTGTGACAACTTACTAATGTAATGTATCTGATTGCATTTGTGACTGATTGCTTTGTGTTATGTTGAGCCATCCTTGCATCCCCAGGATCTCACTTAATCATTGTGAATGATCCTTTCTAATGTGCTACTGACTTTGGTTTGCTAGTGCTTTCTTGAGAATTTTTCCATCTTATATTCATTAGGGATATTGGCCTGTAGTTTTCTTTTCTAGTGGTGTCATTTTCTGGTTTTGGTATCAGGACTCTGCTAGCCTCACAAAATGAGTTTGGGAGTGTTCTATCCTCAGATTTTTTGGGGAAGAGTTTGTTTGTTTTTTAAGATTTTTTTCATTTATTTGACAGAGAGAGACACAAGGAGAGAGGGAACACAAGCAGGGGGAGAGGGAGAAGAAGAAGCAGGTTTCCTGCCGAGTAGGGAACCCAATGCAGGGCTGGATCCCAGGATCCTGGGATCATAAACTGAGCCGAAGGCAGATGCTTAATGACTGAGCCACCCAGGCGCCCCAAGAATTTTTGGAAGAGTTTAAGGATTGGTGTTAATTCTTCAAAAGTTTGGTTAAATTTTACAATGAAGCCAGTGAAGCTATCTGGTCCTTCGTTTTTCTTCAGTGGGAGATTTTTTATTACTGATTCAATCTCCTTACTAATAATTGGTCTATTTAGATTTTCTATTTCTTTGTTATTCAGTCTTGGTAAGTTGTGTTTCTAAGAATTTTTTCCTTTTCAGCTAGATTGTCCAGTTTGTTGATATATAGTTGTTCATAGTAAGTATAGGCTCATTCTGATGTCTGTTAAATGATAATGTCTGAATTCTCATTAGAAATGACCAGTTAAAAAATAGGACTTTCAGAGTATGTTCATAGAATTTTTCTCTTTGACTCCAGCTAGTTTTTTTTTTTAACTCTAAAGATGATTGAACCTTATCATTTATACCTTTTACCACTAGGTTCGGGTTATAGAAGACTTTTTATTTTTAGCACATTCAAAATCAAATCTAGTTTTACTTTTCCCTTGCATTAAAAAAAAAATCTTCATGTTTGCCTTCCTTTCAGCTAGTAAAAACAAAGCTTTTGTGGTACTATGTGGCATTCAACAAAATGAATCAGCATTTAAAAACTTATATGGCATTACTGTTATGATATGAAGCATAATTCCTTGTTGTCTTCTGAGAATCTCCAGAAGAAACCTGTTGAGAACTAATGGTCAAGTAGTTTCACGTTGTACTATAAATAAGTCTATAAAAAATATTTCTGGATTTTTAATCTCTTGGCCAGTCCTGTTGTTTTTCAATCAGAATTCAGCTCAAAAAGGATATAATTATGGCAGAGCGAATAGGTTTTGTATGGCAGGCTTGTTAAACCAGCTGAAACTTAATAGTATTTAGAAAAACACAGAAATGCTTGCTATCTGAACATCATAACTGGAGTTGCATATGTTAATACAGATCATTTAAATTCAGTGTACACTCCCACTCACATACTGTCTTCCTCCTCCTAACTATCCTCATGTAAAACTACAACTGTGGGATTTTAAAGGGGGAGGGGAAGTCATAGGTGAAGACAGCTGGATCATGGGCCTGTCCTTTGTGACTTTATATTTTCATTCTTTCGCTACTGAGGAAAGATGAAGCAGGCATATTTCAAAGGAACAGCTGACACTACCCGTACGAAGTCCGTAATTATGTCAGCCACTCTGATTCTTTGGAGTTTGTGGCTCTTCTTTTACATGTATGTGGCAGAGGTCCAGTTTGCAGGGGTGGCTAAGAAGTGGGTAAGTGAAAATTGGGAACATGCCAAGCATATACTAGAGCGGGTCCTCATTCAGTTTCTCCCAGCTCTCTGTTTTCTCCCTGAGCTGTGTTAGTCAGTTGATCCTTATTTGATTGAAGAAGGGTTACTTTTAACTCCCTCAATTGGGTTATGTTGTGAACAGTGAGACCTATTTTATTGTCTTTAAATCTGACGAGGCTGCTACTTGGTACAGGCCTATTTACCACAGTGTCTAGAGAGTTAACCGTGCGTTTTAGGATTGTGGGGAAGGAAATGGCTGTTGAAATCTTTCGTAGATAACATACACTGCCATTGCCTAGAAAGGAAAATCTAGGAGATTTTTTTTTAAGCTTGTGTTTAATTTATTTGGCAAATACATGTTTCCTTTTGATACATAAGGACACCTTAACCTAGAAAAAGGGTATTTACTGGCACTAAAGGTAGGGAACATCAGCTGGCCTTTTGAAATGTAGAAACTTGAAGGTTTTGTTTCATTTTTGTTTAGTTGGTTTTTGGGGGTCAGTAGAGAAGCCTTTTAAGGCATAAAGGATAAAGATAAAACTTTCAAATGTTTTACAACAAATTAACTGTAGTCTGGTATTCAGAATGAGATGGCAGACTGCTCAGTGTTGACATAATATACACTGAAGAGCCACTCATGTCTAGATGTTCCAGATGGTCAGCTCCTGTGTCAGAATCATTTGAACTGTTGGACTACATCGTGTGCCCTGCTTCGTTAAGGAACTTGAAGTTGGGTACTGTATGGCAACAGTAACCTCTTCATTTTGGAAACATTTGTAGGCATATGGAAATGTATGGGAGCTTCCATTTTCTGATCCTTTCTGCACGGCATTACCATGTTACTGAGATTGGAGTCTTCGAGTGGTCTCAGTTATTTAAATCAGGGTTCATCAGAGTGCATTGTGAGCTCCAGTAACACTTTGTTTCCGATATAATTTGTGAATCATGAAATCAGATAAGGTGATTGTGACTAACTTTTTCGTCATTAATGAAATAGAATAAAATAAAATGCAGTTTTGTTGTTGTTTCTGCAAATAAGCAGCTTTGACATGAGCTAGGAGCTTGTTAGAAATACGGAATCTCAAGCACCACTCAGACCTACTCCGCCAGAATATGCAACATCTTCATTGTAACAAAATCCCAGCATTAATGTTTATAATACATTGAAGTAGAAAAGAGTAAGGTTGATGACAGACAAAAACCACCTTCATTAAATTATTGTTTCAATTTATGTGTATTCATGTGTACACCAGCTTGCACCTTAAAACGTACTTCTATGGGTCATGATTAAGAAAATTTGAACATCCTCTGTTTTAACGTGAATAACAACATCCTTTCTTTGGTTGTGGTCATATTAACTATAAGAGATTTCCTTGCTTTGCATTGACACCATTTTTGAGGTTTCTTTGCTTTTTTCTTCAATCTCTCAATTCTTCCAGTTTGCTCTTCTCTAATTAGTATCTCTTCCCTCTCTGTTCCCTCCTTTGTTTTTTTCGTGCATCAGTCCTCAGAATTGTGCTCAGTGTTGTAAAAACCTTTTACCCAAGTTTCCATTTGTGAAACTCAATCCATTGGCAGATGAATGCTAATCAATTAGCAGGAATTTTTATTTTTGAGGTGTTTTTAGCCCCAAAGTTGAAGAAGAAAATATCCAGGTTTTGCCAGTGTGCTTTCCTTCTCAATCTGTGTTTCACTTCCACATGTCAGATGCTATAGCAACATTTGATTTTGCATATAATTAAAGCAGCCCGTCTTCTTTGTGTGCAAATATGCATAGCATGTCTGAAATGGCTGTGAACAGAATATTAGTAAGAAATACATGCAACCATGAAGTCTGACTTTGCATCCACAGTTATATTTAAAATAAGCAATTGTGGCTGTCATTTCTGGTATTCCAACCTAGCCCAAAGCACGCCAGGTGGAAGAAGCCAACCTCTGTCACTATTAAGAGAAATGCTGATTTTCTGGAATGCGACCCTACATGGAAATAAATCATACTACTTTTATTTAGTGTTTGTTCCTTTGGCCAGCAATACCCAGTTCAATGTACTTTAAATGAGTAGCTTGGAAAAGACATGCTCTATCTGTGGCCCTGAGGCTGCAACCAATGAAGAGCGAATAATGCTTATCAAATTTTTTATTGCATTCTCTCTAGCTGATTTTAAACCTTTTGTGTTCTACAACCACACATCTGTTGCTACTGATCCCACTCGTTTCTCCATCTGATTATTCCATTTAACCTGTACTTTGTTTTAAGCGCCTCTGAAATGAAGTTTATTTTATTTTACTTTAGAAACCCTACAGGGGTACTCCAGAAAAGGGGGAGAAAGAGACCATTTTGAAATCGCTAATCCTATGAAAATTAAGGGACTTGTTATTTCACGTCAATCTGTTTATTGATTATATCAGACTTATTAGTATCTGCAGCAGAATAGCAAATGACTACTAATTTTTTCAGTTATTTTATCCATACTCTGTAACCGTATGATAAACATGTATTTGTTAATGTGAAATGAGTTTTCCTCTAATTTTTTGTGCATTTTCCCCCCTTTTCCATGAAGGCCTTATCTGTTTGGAGCGGGGTGTTTTTCCATAAAAGCTCCATGGTGAGTCCCAGTTCAGTCCCGCATGCCTAATTCATTTGCTGTACTCTCAGAAAGTAACTCTGTTTTGTACTTTTGTTTTCAGTGCATGGCCTGATCACAGATAGATGCACCAAATGACTGAATAATTTGTAGAATGGGTCATGGATGTTGATATTTAAGCTTTACAAGAGCAGGCTTTTTGGTTTCACTTCATTTCTTGAAGTGTCTATTAAAAAAAGTCACAGATTAATATTTAAAAATAAGAAATTAGAAGGACCCTCTCATAATGCTAGCGTATATTAGAAGACAAGGCTAACACCCAAGTTTAAAGCTTCGAGTATGATAGTGAGAGAAGCTTCCTACACATTGTGCTGAACATTCAAAGATATGATTTATTTTGAAATATAAATATACTTAAGGTCTACTAAAAATACCCTATAAATTTTATTGCATTTTATTTGGTACCAAAGGAATAGAGTTAGTTCTGTTTTGACATTCTTTTCTGTTCTTTATTTATTTAGAAGTTTAAGTGTTTAAAGATCCACATAATAAGGAAATTTGTGATTCACATAAAAGCTCCTAAATAATTTATTATTTTGAGTTATTGGCACCTACTCACTGTAACTTATTTATTTAATAAGTTCTTACATTACATTGTATAAAATACAATTTTATCAGTCTTAGATATGATGGTCATGGAAGAGAAACAGTATATTTAATACTTCTACGTAAAGATGCAAAGTAGAATATTTAGGAGCTCATATGTTTAATATATGGCTAAGAGTCAGGGCTCCAGAATCAGACCATCAAGGTGCTAAACCCCTTTTCACACACTCCCTCCCTATATGATCTTGTGTAATTTTCTAAACCCTTTCTGTTTCTTGGTTTCCTTATCTGTTAAATGGAGTTACCAGTAGCATCTACGGCATGTGTACATCATGAGAATGAAATGAACTGACGATATAAAGTGCTTAGAACAGTGCCTGGCACATAGTAAGAGCTCAGTAAATGTTAGATGGATGCTTCTGCTGCTATTTCTTGTTTTAGGGGAAAATACCATTTTTGAAAAGAAGCTTTTTAAAATTTGATCATATGTTTTTGTTTTTGTTTTTTCACTTTTAAAAGTTTAATGAACCAAAAGGAAATTTGGGGCAATGTAAAGTATATCAATTTTATAAATGTAGACAGGATACTTAAAAGAGTTCTGCACATGTGTATGTGTAGTTCTCATAACTGCTACTGGAAATTCTTCATACTGTCCCATTATCCCAGGAAAAAGCCCCTCAGCTGTTTTTCTCCTGGACACAAAGAATCTGAAATAGTTCGTGAAAGTACACTATAATTTGATGCAAACTAATTTCAGTGGTCATCTGCCACAGAAACATCTGAAAATTTCATTATCATGTAAGAATAGGGCGACAAATCATAAAAATCTCCTTGAAATGCAACCTCAAAATTAGGACATAGACTGTGAAACTATTCTAAAGAAATTCAGCATATAAATGAGTAAAAAATCCATACAAGTCAATCTTTATTCTTTTTGTTAACCAGATTTCTTCCCCAAACAAACAAGATACATGGATCTTATATAGAAGCTTGGATGAGCAGTTTTCAAATGCCAGATTCAACATAGGACAAAATTTCTTTGTAGACCAAACGTAGAATTAGATTCCATCTTAGGATAAATTTCTCATTCTCTAAGTACAAAGAGAAAAGGTTTAGTATGTTAATAGAGATTGAAGTTTTAGCATAGAAGTAAAGACGAAGTAACAAATGTTGTATGTGAAATCAGAAAACTCCATTCCTTCAACAGCTTATGTGCTCCTCAAATTTAAGCAAAAGCACTTGTCAACCCGAAATGATTTGAGGTTGAAACAAGATTAAAAGAGCCAGATTAAAGAAAGGGATATATGAAATATAGTAGACTTTTAAATCATTGCCTGTCCCTTAGAAGACTGCTCTGTGGTCTGTTTGATGCCATCGTTAGCTCACAAGAAACTCGTTTTTAGTCACTTATACTAGCCTAAAAGATCCTCCTTAAAAATATGTTCCTTTACTAGTGGTGCATGTTTTTCCCATTAAGATCTTAATGAAACCTCAAATTAAGGCAGCAAAATGAATATAAATTTGACAACTTCTCCTAGCTTGTTTATAAGAGCTTCTTTGTTTTAATAGTCTTTGCTATTTTTCCATGATAGTTAGCATTCAACCTGAGAATGTTTTTATTTACCATTATGAAATAAAACATTATGCCAAATAAATATGTTTATAGTATTTCCAGTTGCAGTGTGATATTTGTATTTTGGAAGAATATGAAATTTGTATAGTTCTCTTAAAATGGTATGGACATTTCATACAATTTTTTAAAATACTTTCAAGTAGCAACCTTTGTATTTAGCTAAGACTTTGCTTTTGGTAGATAACAGTTTCTACTAATTTTCTATTCTTTGATAAACTGGTTTGTTTAAATTCATGCAGTTGCAGTGAGTCAGTTTAAAATAATGTCTGCCCTTTTGATAACAAAATAAGCTTGTTGGAAAGTTGTACAGACCGTCTTTGACATTTTAGCCATTTTATGAACTCTCGGGATTATGCATCCTCCAGGATATTTGAGTCCGAATGACCGTAAAATATTGTATATTTTATATTATAATTTGATATTATAATATAATAATAATATAATTTATATTATAATATACTGTTGTAAAATATTATAAAAGAATCACACATATAACATGTTTTTAATATAGAAATTTTAAGAGAAATAGCCATTGTGAATTTTTTAAAATGGATTTTGCCCTCAATATTACAATTAAATAATAAGTATTTATTGAGCTTCCAGTATACATGTAGTATTATGTTTAAACTGCTGTTATTTTTTAGTTGCTTATCAAAAGAAAAAATATATAAAAATATATACATAATAGTGTAGATGAAAGTATCCCATTTGAATATATCCCATACTCATAACCTGGGTTTGTGTTATATCAGGTTAATTTAAAGAAGAATTAAAACTTATGTATCAAATTATATTTAAAGTTTTAATTAGTGCTGAGACCATTCAGTTTATATATATGTAAATAGTTCATTTAAACTAATCTTGTTCTTTTGAGGATATTTAAAATATTATAAATTCATTTTTGAAAGAGAAGATTTATATAAAGAGGAGAATCTTAAGTTTACATAAATCTGTTAGATCTTTAAGAATAATTTGTGATAGAATAATTTTAGGTGTATTATTAATATTTTTATTTAAAATAAAATATTTTCAGTTTCCCTCTTAGTTCTTCTCTTAGAAGAATAAAGTTGAGAGTGAAAGGAAACTTCTGAATTCCTTTTAAAAGCTCAATCACAGTGAGGAATATAAAGAAAAGACTTTTTTTTCTTACATGCAAAGATATTATAAGTGTAAGAATTACCACTTGTAATTCTTACAGCAATATTGTGTTAACATTTAAAGTGGAAAAGGAAAGAAACAGTGCTTCTATCTGAATTTAACTCTTTCCAAGCTTGTGTCCTTTAAACAAGGCAGTGGACCTCATTGCTGCTTTTCATGCCATGTGCAGATACCCCTCTTACGTCCTATTCTATGGGACGTAGTAGATTTAGCCAGATGGACATAATTTTTCTGTAATTTTAAAGCAGATATTATTAGAGTCTTGCTTTTTTCTCTTTGCAGTAGGATGTAGAGAGAAAAAAAGCCTAGAGAAATTTGATATGTTAATCTGACTGGATTACATAATACAGTAAAAGCCAATGGGGTAACTTCAATAGTCTTTGTAAGTATTTTGAAAGACGTCTTAATGTTAATAGCCCCAGAACTTAGGATTGCAGTAAAAATGATTCTCATGCTATAGTTAGGTGGTTAAGTCTCCCAAAAGAAGTGAAAAAGAGTGAAACTCCTGAGTTTTAATTTAGTACCTTATTTGTTTTGTTTTACTTTGTATGTTTGTTTTACTTTTTATTATCTTGTTCTCTTGTATCGAGTTTAGTAAATATGATATTTTATGATCATTATTTTGCCTGATAGGGCAAAAATAATAAATGGAAGTTAAAAATAATAATGAAAGTTGAATTCATTCCATTTTTCTTTTACACACTGCTTGCAAATTAAGCCAGATTTGATTTTTCATTTTTGAACATGAGGCTATTTATGATGGGCTCAGGGGAGTAAGGAGCAGGAGTTCTCAGAGGAGTCCATGAGCTCCATCGGTTTGTTTTGTTTTTCTTTAAAACTGTGATCATCACAATTAAATTTCTGGGTGCCATATACATTGAAATTTTATTTTTTATATCAGACTATTTAATAAATTAATAAATAAATGTGGGAAGGCCTCCAAACATTCACAGGTCTTCTTTTAAAACTTGCAAATGTTTTGTAATGGGATTTATTAAGCCCCTTTTGGAGGATAAAGGGAGATGTTGAGAGGAAGATAGAAAAAAAGGGTAGTATTAGAATGCTTTCCTAAAACGATTGGGTCACCAGTATAGAAGTGAACATGATTTACCAGGCTAGTACTTTTTTTTGTTCCTTCCACATATGTATCATTTTCCAGTGTTTTATTTTTCTGCCAACAAAAGGTTATTTTGCATTAGAAATATTCTGGGTCATTTTGGAAAAGTTCAGTTCTGCCTCCATTCCAAATTCCTTTTTAGTCCTTTTAAAACTTAGGATAAAGGGCAAAATGAGTCCAAGTGAAATTTTTCTTCCTTTGGGTAGAAATACTTAATTAGTGGTAATCTTTTCTTTATATTATTTCTCCTTTTAATTTTTCTGAAAGTCTTCTAGACACATATCTTTATATTCTGTTTTGTTAAATACCACAGTCATCCCAAATGTAGTTTGATGGTAGAAATGACTTGCTATGAAGATGTTCACCAGATATGCTTCTTCCCCACTAGACAGCACTGCACCACGGAGGAGAATGGCAAGTTATTCTCAGGGATGAAAACTCTTTTGGGGGGGCAGAAAGAGAGAGAGAATCCCAGGCAGGCTCCACACACAGTGCAGAGCTGATGTGGGGCTTGATCTCATAACCCTGAGATCATGATGTGAGCCAAAATCAAGTGTAGGATGCTTAACTGACTGAGCTACCCAGGTACTCCAGGGATGAAAACTCTTTTAATCACTTACTAAACACAAACTTTTGCTAATATGATTTATTAAGGCCCCATCAGAGGAAGAAGAAGAAATAGTATATAAAAATGAAAATGATCATTTTTTACATAATTTTAAGCATACCTTTATCATAAGATACTTATTCCCTGCAGGAGATAACGAATTTGTGTAAAATAATACTATGTTGATGCTTTTTAGTTGTGTGTTCAGAAGCTGAGCTGTGTGTTGCATTATGGAAGTATAAGAGGTTTTAGCTTTTGACATCAGTTGATTGGACGGGAAGCTAATAAACACATACAGAGTATATTTTTGCATGGCCAGAGAATAAATTGGTATCTTATCGTATTTCTACTCTTTATTACTGTGCTATCAAGGTAACTGTCGTGCCTAATAGCAACCATTTTTCAGGTCTGTTTAGGAGGCATACTTTACATGTGCCATAGTCTCTCTGCAGTGTCATGCCCACTTGTTTTCTCTCTCATCGCTTGCCACGTGTCTTTTTTTTTTTTTAAAGATTTTATTTATTTATTTGACAGAGAGAGATCACAAGTAGATAGAGAGGCAGGCACAGAGAGAGAGAGAGGGAAGCAGGCTCCCTGCTGAGCAGAGAGCCCGATGCGGGACTCGATCCCAGGACCCCGAGATCATGACCCGAGCCGAAGGCAGCGGCTTAACCCACTGAGCCACCCAGGCGCCCCGCTTACCACGTGTCTTAAAAAAACAAAAACAAAAATAGCAGTCAGTAATTTCCAAAGAGCTTTGAATTTGTCCCTGTGAAGCTTATTTGTACATTGTAGTATTATTGTTCCCTGATGGTGATTCTAGTAAAAACACATAGTTACATAATTGGAAACACCTTACAGTAAATTCTAGAATGGCTTTTTTTCTCCTTCTCTCTCCAACCTCCCCAAACTCCTAAGGGTTAAAAATGGCCAAAGGAACTAAAAGATGCTAGTTATAGGAACTTATTGGCTTAGTGATAGCAGTTCAGTGATGGAAATAAAGGCTTTGAAGGACAATTTACACTCTAAGGTATTACAACAATGAGCATCATAACCGGAAAGTGTAATATAATGGTGGTTACCCTGATACTGAGGAAAGGTGTGTGTTTGTTCTGGGGTAGGTGGGGTCAAGGTGTGGGAGTCTTCTTTTCTACTGGTAGGTTATTGTAGTTGTGGTAGATGAAATCAGGAAGATGTGAAACTTTCTAGAACCAGACTCATTTCATCACAAAAACTTTTTTTTTTAAAAACCATGTCTCTTAATTCCCTGTCACTGGAAGTCTGACTGTGACTGGTGTTGGTAGGTTAGGCAGGGGTGTGGTTTTTATTGGTAATGATGTGAAGTGATTAAGAAATGTTAATGATGGAAAGAAGAGGCCTTTTCATATATGGCAAGGGCATTACCATAGATTTGGCACAAAGAGAAAGCCAAAAAGACCAATCGGAGTGGACTCTGACCCAAACTTTTTGCTTTCTTTTTTTTTTTTTTTTAATTTATTTATTTGACAGAGAGATACGGGGAAGCAGGCTCCCTGCTGAGCAGAGAGCCCGATGTGGGGCTCAATCCCAGGACCCTGGGATCATGACCTGAGCCGAAGGCAGAGGCTTTAACCCACTGAGCCACCCAGGCGCCCAACTTTTTGCTTTCTGTAGGAGGAAGATGTCAGAGCAGAAGGCTGGGGAAATAAAATATTGGAAAACTATTTCAGGTGTCATAGGGACCTGGAAACTGAGATTACCAAAGCACAGTTTGGTGTTTTGGAAAATTAGGTAAAGGTGGTATGCCATGTAGAAGACACTTAACCCTGTTGAGTACCATGATACGGGAAGGCACTGCCGTGATTACCTTACGCACTTGCCCTAATACAGTGGCTCTTAAACCCAAGCATGCACCAGAATTTCCTGGAGGGCTTGTTAAAAAAAAAGAAATTACTGAAACTAAAAGCACAGATGATTAGGCCCTGCTCCCAGAGTTTGGAGTGTGGCTTGATGAATATTTGTATATCTCAGAAGTACTCAGATGGGGGCGCCTGGGTGGCTCAGTTGGTTAAGCCGCTGCCTTCGGCTCAGGTCGTGATCCCAGGGTTCTGGGATCGAGTCCCGCATCGGGCTCTCTGCTCGGCAGGGAGCCTGTTTCCTTCTCATTCTCTCTGCCTGCCTCTCTGCCTACTTGTGATCTCTCTCTCTGTCAAATAAATAAATGAAATCTTTAAAAAAAAAAAAAAAAGAAGTACTCGGATGGTACTTCTAGCCAGGGAGCCCATGTAGAGAACAAATAACAAATAATAAGAAATATAACAGAAATAAATAACAAATAATGCTTAAAAACCCCCATGAAATAGGCATTACTATTTTTATTTTACGTATTAGCCATCTGAGCCCTAAGAAGTTAAATAACTCAACGAAAGTCACACAGCTAAGAAGTGGCAGCATTCAGGTTTCTTCCCAGCTCCCAAACCCAATCTTTCTCCACCTAATCATACGTTACTAAATGATAAAGAGATAAAGGACAGTGAACAAAAGAAGGTAGAAATGATGTTATTTGACATTGGAGACTGACTAGCAGTGTAGGAACATCAGAGCTCTGGTGTCCAGACTGGGCTGTGATCTTGACCAGTATGCAGTGAGGCTATTTTCTGGTGTCTGATTTAGAGAAAGCCTGACCACCATTTATCTGAGGTGGTGAGCAGAATTGCCAGTGAGCTTTGAGGAGGCCTTTGCCAAGTCAGAAGAGAAATAATAGAATTTCACAGAAGATGAAAGGTTGATATTAGAAGTGATGGTATAAAAGCTAATTTGGAGAAAACAAAGAGGAAAGCAAGTACTTTTTCATGGTAGTTACATCAGTGACTTAAGTAATCCTCAAACATGTGAAGAACAGAGCAGAAATACACATTGTTTTCACAAAGCCTTGAAGAAAAAATAAATAGTTAAATCAGTGAATATGATTGCGTTAGAACATTCAAGATTCTCCCCCTACATTGTCTAACTATGCAGCATTGGGCTGAACCATTTGCGGGGTTTAATTCTGTGTCATCTCATTATTTTCATACACGCCATCTCCATTCAATTGTCCTGTCAGTCCCACATTTTATATATCAAAATGAAATGATAAATGATTTTATTATTGTGAGATACTTACACTGGTTCCATTGTTCCACTTTAAAATCTTCAAGGAAATATTATCCATCTGAAAAGAAGGGACTTGGATTTCACCAACACATACTTCAAAAAGGGGTTAATTTTTATTGTTTTTATATGTTACTATTGTGATAATACTCCAGAATTCTGCACTAACTGTATTTCTACTGCAGAACATAGTCTCACAGCATCAGTTATTACTTAAGGCAAAATGCATGTCCACATTGGAGGGTTTGAATTCTCAGGGGTGGAATTTTAAAGAAAATAATGTTACTGTCTTGAGGTCTGTGATTCCATCATGGTTAATTGTTTTTTACTGTCATTTTATTTTTTAAGCAAAGTTAAACCACCTCCACAAATTTCACCCAGCAAATCGATGGGCGGAGAATTTTGTGTGGCTGCAATGTTCGGGACATCCAGATCGTGGTTTGCAAATAATGCAGGTCTTAAAAGAGAAAAAGGTATGGAGCTTAATGAAGCTTAAACTTGCCACTTGTAACTTTTGTTTCTTGAGGGAAATTCATAGTAGTTCTTCTTGAATAATCTTGAACCCACTATTCTCTGAATCCATTTTAACATTCAGTTAGCATGTTTCTCCTCAACTACTCAAGCTTCATTAAGGACAAAGGCTATCCTCTCACTATAAATGTGAAATTAATTGCCCATCTGAATGTATTTTGCTTTGTTGATAACAGTCTACCAGTGTCCTCAACATCGTTAATTCCATTCCAGTGTGCATTTTTACATTATTTTATACTTACATTTGTGACAAGCAAATTCCGTGCCATTGCCTCTGAGGTGTTATCCCTGTTTTAGAGACAAGGAGCTCGAGTCCAACGAGTTTGAATCTTAGCTAAAACCACCAATTAGGAAGTAATGGTATCCGAGTTTGAATCCACGTTTTCTAAAGCGCCGTCCTGACATTAAGAAACAAACAAAAACCCACCACCAACAACTTTGCCATGTTATAAGTTAAAAGATAAAAACAGGCTCCTGCTCATAAATGAGTCATTTTTTAAAAAAATATTTATTTATTTATTAGAGAGCGAGAGAGAGCACGTGTGAAAGTGAGGGGAGAGGCAGAGGGAGAGGAAAAGAGAGAATCTCAAGCAGACTCCACACTGAACATGGAGCCTGACATGGGGATCAATCCCATGACCCTGAGGTCACAACCTAAGCTGAAATCAAGGGTCAGACAGTCAACCCACTGAGCCACCCAGGCACCTCTAAGAGTCATCTTTTATGGTAACCATTGCTCCCTTGAGTTTACAGAGCTGTGTTTTTTTAAATCCCTGCTTCAGTCACCAAGATCAATACCTAAAATTTTTATATAATTACTGCTTTAGTATGTTACTCCTTATTGTTTGTGTGTAGAGGAGTGCCTGCATTTGTGGATCAGGTATTTAATTTTGAATGTTAAGATTGTGCCCTTATTATTTCAGCACTATTAAAGTAGGTCACAAACTGAGTTGTTAGCAAGGCTCTTCTCTGCCCAGCTCCACAGGCTGTATTGTTCTTGGCAAAATGGCCCTGCTTTACGCTCAGTACTGGCAGTCAGACATCAGCCCTCTCCCTTGTTATCGCCTTTCTGTGACCCTTTCCTTGGAAATAGGATCTCAGGCACAGCAGGTTCCTTGCCTAAGTGGGAGAGGATACAGTAAAGTATGCAAGCCTTCCATTTTCTTATCCCATCTCTACTTTTTTGTTACCTCCTTAGTTTTAATGATGCTATCAAAATGACTTTTTGTTACTTGTTAAAATCCTCTGTGAAGCTCAATTTCAAATGCTTCTCCCTTCTGTTCTAATTACCCTTTTAACTTACTACTCCTTTATGTCCCACTGACTGGTCGTTAGCCATTTCTCAAATCAGCTGTAATTGAGTCCTCTGGCATGGAGATAAGGTGACCCACCCAGCATTCATGTGTCATTTTATATGCTCCTAGGTTTACTGTAAAACCCAAGATAGAGGACTAAACCTGTTTTTGTAGTGAGGACATGTGTACTCCTTATAAAGTCATTTGATTAGATCCATATTCAGCACTTGACCTTAAAGTATGAGTGGTCTTCCTTTACCGTAGGCCAGTGGGCCAATGATCCCATGGAGAGGAAAGAAGAAAGAAGATTTGGCAGAGGAGGATGTGCATGTTTCTCATTTATTTGTTTTAATCCAGACTTTAAAAATAAAGTTTGTGATGCTTAGGTGGCTCAGTTAGTTAAGTGTCTGACTACTGATTTTGGCTCATGTCATAATCTCAGGGTCATGAGATTGAGCCCTGTGTCAAGAATCCTTGTTCAGCAGGGGGAGTCTGCTGGAGATTCTCTCCTTACCTCTTCTTCTGGCCCTCCCCCATCCAATAAACAAATCAGTCTTTAAAAAAAATAAAGTTTTCTGAGAGAAAGCAGAGAAGTTGGGCTGATTTAGGCATGCAGAGAGCCTCTCATGCAGTTGAGTTGGTACATCCTGCATAACTACTTTTTTGTCCATATGTTGTTCCTTTCCAGTTAGTCCTAGTCCTTCCCTATCCCACCTGCTATCATTCATTTTTTGTAATGGGGAACAAATTACATGGCAGAAAAATGCAAAAGGCTGTGAAATGTTTCACTGTATTAGAATTTTTTTTTCATTTTATTTATTTTTTTCAGTGTAACAGTATTCATTCTTTTTGCACAACACCCAGTGCTCCATGCAAAACGTGCCCTCCCCATTACCCACCACCTGTTCCCCCAACCTCCCACCCCTGACCCTTCAAAACCCTCAGGTTGTTTTTCAGACTACATAGTCTCTTATGGTTCGAATTTTGAGGATCTTTTCATCATTTTTGAAATAAATTGCTTAAGATTTAAAGTTATTTTGATTCTCATACTCATTAGCATTCACTTCTAAGAAGCAACCTTTAGGGGCGCCTGGGTGGCTTAGTGGGTTAAGCCACTGCCTTCAGCTCGGGTTGTGATCCTGGGGTCCTGGGATCGAGTCCTGCATTGGGTTCTCAGCTTCAGCAGGGATCCTGCTTTCCCCTCTCTCTCTCTGCCTGCCTCTCTGCCTATTAGTGCTGTCTATCAAATAAATTTAAAAATTCTTTAAAAAAGTATAAAATCTCAATTTAAGAAGCAACCTTTAGGCAGGGAGCAGGCACCACGTAAAACATTTCCTGCCATATTTTCTCTCAACAGCGTCAAAAACGGACGGAAAGGTCAGTAACCTGTAAAAATTGCACTGTGCTCCTTTTATGCCATTATTGCACAATGAGGATTTGTTTTTCTGTTTGTAGATCAGTCCAAACAAGTTGTAGTTGAGTCTCTCTACATCATTAGCTGCTATGGGACCTTAGTGGAGCACATGATGGAGCCACGGCCTCTGAGCACTGCCCCCAAGATTAGTGATGACACCCCACTGGAAGTGATGACCTCCCCTCGAGCCAGCTGGACTCTGGTTAGGTAGGACCTCTTTTCATTGTGTTTAGCAGCTTTATTGAGGTATAAAATATTGAAAATGTACAATCTGATCAAATTTGACATATGTATACAGCTGTGAAACCATCACTGTGATCAACATTGTAAGTATGTCCATCACCCCCAAATGTTTTCTTGTGCCTCTTTGCAGTCTGTCCCTCTTGCCCCTCTTCATTCCTACCTCACCCACTGAGCCCCAGGCAACCACTGCTTTCTATTATCGGAGATTAGTTTATAGTTTCTAGAACTTTATATAAATGGAATCATAGTGTGTCTGCTCTTTTTTTTGTCTTCCTTCTTTCCACCCAGCAAAATTATTTTGATCCATCCCTGTTGTTGCATGTATCAGTAATTCCTTTTTTTGAGATAATTTACATATAATACAGTTCACCCTTCTAAAGTGTATTTTCAGTAGGTTGTATACCCATCACCGCAGTCAACTTTCATCACCCCCAAAAGAAACCTTGTACCCATTAGCGGTCTCTCTCCATTTTCACCAAACCCTTCATCCCTAGGCAACTACAATTTGCTTTCTGTCTCTTTGGATCTGCCTACTATGGACATTACATATAAATGGAATCATATAACATGTGGCCTTTTTCATTTGATTTTCTTCAGGTAGCATAATGTTTTCAAGGTCCATCCATGTTATAACACGTATCAGGAATTCATTCCTTTTTATGACCCAATAATAGCCCACTGCATGTTATGCCACCTTTTGTGTCCATTTGTTTATTCTTCTCGTTTATCCGTCAGTAGATGACACTTCCACTTTTTAGCTGTCATGAATTATGCTGCTGAGAACATTCTTGTACAGACTTTTTTGTGATCATGTTTTCAGTTGTCTTTGCTTGCCTCCTTTGAGTTACCTTGTCCTTGCATCTTTGTATTACATTTTCCAGAACTTGGGTTTTGTTTTTTTGGTTTTTTTCTATCCCACGTATAGAGCTTTAGTGCTTCCTCTGTTTCCAGTCTCATGTTCACTGAAAATAGAAGGTATATTGGAATAACTGTTAAGGGGACTGGAAATGAATATAAACAGATTGAAAGGTTTCACCAAGATATAATGGCTAAACATTGTAGAAATGTTTATTAAGAATCAGAGCCCTTCTCGGGGCACCTGGGTGGCTCAGTGGTTTAAGCCTCTGCCTTCAGCTCAGGTCATGATCTCAGGGTCCTGGGATCGAGCCCCGCATCGGGCTCTCTGCTCAGCAGGGAGCCTGCTTCCTCCTCTCTCTCTGCCTGCCTCTCTGCCTACTTGTGATCTCTCTCTCTCTGTCCAATAAATAAATAAAATCTTAAAAAAAAAAAAAGAAACTTAAAAAAAAAAAAAAGAATCAGAGCCCTTCTCAAAAGTACATGATCATTAGAATCTTTATAAGCTAGTGTTAAGAGGGAGAAATAAAATCTGGAATAAAACCTGTTCAACACAGTGTATAGGGGTATAGAAGAGACAGAAAAAAATTTGTCCTGACAAGTATGGAAGAAAACAGACAAAAATGGATATGAAAATAATCCTTTTCCTTTTGACATTTTAAAATATTCTTATATTGATTTTTGAAGGCTCCAGCATTCTTTACTACTACTTTACTGGACTAGATTGATCTGATCAATATCTTATTTATCAAGCTATTTAGGAACAGGCAGATCTAATTAAAATTACTGCACCATCATTGTTGAAATAAATGGCTTATTTTGGAACTCAGATTCTAATTAGGTCTCTAATAAGTCAGCCATTAATTTAACTGTGTGGGTTTTTTTTTAAAAGCACTTTTACCTGCTTTATTTTATTTTTAAAATATACTTATATTCTGAGAGTAGTGAGCTCCAGCGGTTGTCTGAAATTAGGTAAAATTAGAGCCACTTAATCTTGACATTGAATAACACGCTTCCTCTCTGTCCGGTGCTTTGAATGTCTTGTCTATCCTATTGGAAGGTCTTCTGCTATTAAACCAATATCAGCTCTATGTAATTGTATGAGTCACCACTACCTTTTTTATTCTTTTAAAGCAGATGGCCTTGTATTTAGGTTTCAGCACTCCCAACAAGTTCACTTTAATGATTACAAAGATAGTGTGAGTTTATATCAGTGTCTGTAAATGGTGACAGTGATGTGATTTACATCCCATCTATTAACCTTAAATATTAATATTCTTCTGCCGTTTCCTTAGAACTCCTCAATGGAATGAATTGCAACCACCGTTTAATGCAAACCACCCTCTGCTCCTTGCTGCAGATGCAGTCCAGTATTATCAGTTCCTGCTTGCTGGCCGTAAGTAGTTCCCATTGTTTTTTACCTACTGTACAGTGTTTTGAGATTTCATCTTAAAATGCTGACTTTTAATGCATCCATGCATATTACCACAGGTCCACAGACCATAGGCCATAAAAATCAGATTGAGGCAAGTAAGATATTTAATATAAATGTAAACCGTAAGCCTTGGTACACATTAAGTATGCCTCTGGCTGTTCATGTCCCATGGCCATGAGATATACACCTGCAGTTATATAAGTTCATGGGGCTATATCTGGTAGTCTCGAAAGTTGTTTTTTTTTTTTTTTTAAAGGAGGATACTGGGATATAATAAACTTCATAAAACTTGGTATCTGTTTCTGACATGAAAAAAATATAAGCCATGTTTCACTGTCAAAAGTATCAGCCAGGTTTTCCTTCTGTAGATTTTATTGGGAACAGTGAAGTAATGATTGCAACTCCATTTGGTATTTATTTGTTTGTTTACTTTTATATCTAAGCCCTGACATTTATAGAAATTGATCTACATTCTTTCTTCACTTGAGAAGATGCACATTGAGGTAGAAACAGGTTATTTTGTAGGGGAGGCATGGAAAGATAATTTAATATTTATTATCCAGTTTATAGTCATAGAATTTAAAATTCTTTACAATTTTAATTTAACTTTGTAGGATTGACTGGATCCTTTATTTAACTTGACGGCTGTGAGTGCTGTATGTTTTTAAGAAACTTCCTAAAAATCAACATTGACATGCCTTTAATGGAGTTTTGTTTTATTGAACTTACTATCTTGCCTGGCTGTTTTAGCAGCACGAAGTGAAATAGTTCTAAAACTGTTTTATTTTATGTTTATAATGTGTTATATATTATACTGGAAACAAAATTTACCGACTTTGCTCGAAATTTCTAAAAGTCCATAATTGTAACTCGTAGTTGGCAGTCTCGCTCTCTTTTAAAATTGAATTCACTGATTTTTTCCAGCATGGATTTACTGAGTGATTTCTCTGTGTCAGGCACTTGTGAGTTAAACATGAATAGCATGTTGCTTCTGTTCTCAGTGAATTCACTAATTCGGGAGCAGGTGTTTAATAAAAAAGTAAAATAAAATGAGATGGGTATATCAGTGAACTATGAGTGCAGAATTTCAGTTGCCAAAGTCCTCAGAGGGAGGTATATGTAAGCGGTTTTGGGTTCGAGAAGCAGAGTTACAGACATCTATAGATGTTATTAGGTCATGGAAGCATATATTTAGTTCTTATCATTTGAATCATTGAATTAGGAAAAAAATGACATTTATATAATACCAAATTTAAATCATAAGAACATATTCCCCCCTACCTCTCAACAGGGGTGAAAATAACCCCTGTTATTTTTTCATTTTGAATGAGGTAGAGTTGACTCAGAAATAATCTTCCTTTGCTTTGTTTTATTATTTTGATATTTTGTTATTTATTTTGTCCAGTAGGCAAACAGTATATAGGCAAACAGATACCCAGAACAAAAATTAAGGCAAAAACCAAATGTAGCTCTGTCCCTTAATTTTCGTGTTCTGGCAAATTAAGCTGATTGACGTTGCTTATTTTAGCAGCTCTAAACACCTTTGTCCAGTTCTCAGAATTACAGAGAGCTCTAGGTGCACAGTTTAGAACCACCACTGTAGGCAGTAGCAAGCCACCAAATGTTTCCAGGCACTGGAGTGACACTGTCAGAACTGCATTTTAGAAAGGCACTCTGGCAATGTTATAATGCGAGGTTCAGAGGAGGGGAGGTGTGTGGAGGCTCAGTGATCCTGGATGAGAGCGCTTCAATTCAGTCTGTATTACGGAAAAGACAGGACAAACCTGTGAGATGTTGCAGAGTTGGAATAGAAAAGAATTAGAGATAATTTGAAAGAAAGGAGTCACTGATAATTCTGTGGTTTCTAATGAAAATATGTCATATAAATGCATTTTATGTTAGAACATTCCAGATGGACTAGCCTGGGACAAGGATAAAATGGCCGGAGTTCCAGTTCCAAATCACCTCTCAATTATTTGATAAATATAAAATATTAATAACAATATTTACTCTTATAAAGGTGTTGTTATAGTCAACGAAGGGATGCTAAAGTTCTATAAAAACTGTAAACATCGGGGCGCCTGGGTGGCTCAGTGGGTTAAGCCGCTGCCTTCGGCTCAGGTCATGATCTCAGGGTCCTGGGATCGAGTCCCTCATCGGGCTCTCTTCTCAGCGGGGAGCCTGCTTCCCTCTCTCTCTCTATGCCTGCCTCTCTGCCTGCTTGTGATCTCTCTCTGTCAAATAAATAAATAAAATCTTTAAAAAAAAACAAACTGTAAACATCCACCCTATACAGTAACTAACTTGAATTTAAATTTTTTAAAAAGGGGGGCGCCTGGGTGGCTCAGTGGGTTAAAGCCTCTGCCTTCGGCTCAGGTCGTGATCCCGGGGTCCTGGGATCGAGCCCCACATTGGGCTCTCTGCTCAGTGGGGAGCCTGTTTCCCTTCCTCTCTCTCTGCCTGCCTCTCTGCCTGCTTGTGATCTCTGTCTGTCAAATAAATAAAATCTTTAAAAAAAAAATTTTTTTTTAAAGGGAAAAACCTGTAAAACAGTTTAAGCATCATCTGTATCTTTGTTTCTTAACTCAAAAGTACTGATTTTCAAATAATAGACTTCAGGGATGTAATAATGGAATACCTATTCCGACTATGTGATTCTGATCATGTTGTAATATCTGCTGTGTAAGTGATCGATGCAATTAATTTGTTTTCTCTTACTTTGTGAAATACCACTGATATAATTTAGTAGGTCTTTAAAAAAAAACCTAAGAGATAGGTAATTCTGTAATAATTTTATATTCTTTATATTGATGGCAGAGACACAGAATTAGCCTGATTTTATTTTATTTTGATTTTAAAGATTTTATTTATTTATTTGACAGAGAGAGAGAGAGAAAACACAAGCAGGGAGAGTGGGAGAGAGAGAAGCAGGCTTCCCACTGAGCAGGGAGCCTGACTCGAGGCTTGATCCCAGGATCCTGGGATCATGACCCCAGCCAAAGGCAGACACCCAATGACTGAGCCACCCAATTGCCCCAGAATTAGTCTGATTTTAAAGTCCCCGTTTCCTTAGATAAAGAAAGATAATTTGATTGGGAGTCCTGGACATGCCATATATTACAGGACTGAAGCAATTAAATATGCAAAAGGTGGACATCTGCGTCAGAGGAGTAAAAGCCTGAAATATAATTGGTAAAAGCAATGCTGGAGCCAGTTTAGAGAAAATGTCTTTACCTGCCCATCTGTTGAGTCCTTAATGTAAGTTAGAGCCTCATTAAGAAGACATTCTTATTACCCTTTTGCTTTGTCTCTAGTTCCTCTTACTGAAACCATTTGAAAAGATGTTGTGACCTCTTAAAACCTGATGCCAAGGAGTTTTTTGTTTTACTTAACCATATTGAAAATCACCTCTTATTTCTCAACTTGAAGATTTGATAAATACATTACTGGAAGTATTTTCAGATATAACCATTCGGAATAAAACTCTAATGCCAATTTGATGTTGCAGCATTTTCTCAGATGTTGCAAGCATTTTCTTTGGTGTTGTATTTTGGATCTGTGGATCAAATGAAGCAGACTTGTACAAACTCCGGAAATGATAATAATAGTAGACAAAGCATGATGTAAATGGAAATGGGAAAGAGACTTTGTCTCAGGGAGAAGAGAGTAGGAGAGCAGGATGTTTAGCAAGGAATCCCCACTCCCCTTCCAGCCCTGTAATCATAATAAATACACTGGTAGTTGATAAACAGAGTTCTGCATATGTGGCAAAAGGGTAAATGGTGGGGGGAGGGAAGAGAAATCTGCCTGAAACACTAAAGACTTATCACCTAATTTTAAAGTGAAGGAAGTAAAAACCAAAATTTTGTGTTTTTAGAAAAACTTTAATTTTTTAGAGAGAGAGCATGGTGGGGGGTCAGGTGGGCCGGGAAGGGGCAGAGGGAGAGAGAAAATCTTAAGCAGGCTCCACTCCTAGCAGCAGACCCACGCAGGGCTACAATCTTATGATCCCGAGATCACAACCTGAGCGGAAATCAAGAGTAAAATGCTTAATGAACTCAGCCACCTAAGCACCCCAAATTTTGTGTTCTTAACTGTCATGATATTTCCCACCTATATTAATTGAATGGGAAAGATTCAAAATTAAGGCATTTTGGTCTATCATAAATTGACTTATACTAGAATGTTCTTTACATTATGGAGGTGGAGATGTCTTCTTCGTTATTAGGTTGAATCATAGATATTACCATTTTGAGTAAGTAAAACAGGAATAAAATATCAGCAAATTCATATGGTTTTATTGAGTAGATTGATTAAATGTGCAAAGTGAATGTACAGACAGTAATCTGATCTTGCTGTATAGTTCAGTAAAGGTAAATTCAAGAATCTAATATTAAAAAATTGTTTTGCTTTGGTCATAAGAAATCTCATGAATAGTATATAAAAAGATTATAGCAGAGGAAATTCATAATTTTTGTGTTAATGCTATTTTTTCTCCTTTGAAAAAAATTACATACTGTAATTACCTTTTCTAAAATAGGCACTTTTTTCAGTGTATTACTTTGCCAAAAACAAAGATAAACATTAAGAGACTAACGAATGTCATCTAGCCTTGAATATGATCCCAAAATAGACAGTAACTTTTTCTTTTGTCCGCTTCAGAGCTTCCCAAATTGTAAATTAAAGATAGGGCTTAGTGAATTGACTTGGGAAAGTTTTATTTAGGGGAAAAAGAATGTTTCCTCCTTTTCTTCCAGGTAATTTGGCAGCAGCAGTATTTTTAAGTTGCTAACATTAACTGGCTTTGTTGGAGGGGAGGTCAGACTTTGAATTTCTGAGGTAATCCCTGGGTATGTGAGAAGTTCCTCCCTAAACTCACTGAGATTTCTTTGTTAAGTGGTAACAAGAGATCATTCAACAGAAACATAGCTTTGATATACAATAAAAAGTTGATCAGGATCGATAGAACCTCTCTGTTTTGCTGGGGATATAATTGTTTTCCTCTACCTTTAAAAGCATTATAGGAAAGTTGAGGAGAACCTTTGACACCATATGGAAAGGAATGAAAAACACAGAAGGTGGTTAAAACATACATGTTTCAGACATGTACATTTCGGTTGGATTTAAATTTTTTTATATGTGAAAGTAATGTTTTTTTTATTGGGCATTTCTTGAGGCTCCCTTTGAGACTGACCATTCCTCTGAAACAACAACATAAAATAGAATATGTAAAAGAACCATTTTCAAGTCACTGGACACGAGGGAGTGAAGGACAGTGATTTCTGGGAGATGGGAAGCAAACGAGGCAAAAGTCTTACAACCGCCTGTAGTTATTGCTTGCAGGAGTCTGTGGGCCATGCTGCAGTAGCAGAGGTTGGGGGTGTGTGTGTGGAAGTGGAATACAGGGAAGATGGAGCAGAGAGTCCAGAAAGACCAAGGAAGAGCACTTATCAGCAAACTATTATGAACTATTATTGTAAATAAAGTTTTACTCCAACAGCCTCGCCATTTCATTTCTGTTGTTTATGGCCACTTTAAAATTAGGACCACAGATTTGAGTCATCATGACCCACAAAGCCCTGTTTACTGTCTGTTAACTCCTAACCTAGAATTTGTGGGATACACCATCAGAGAGAAGGGATCTGTACAGAATGTGAGCTCTGAAGATCTGCAGAGGGTCCACAACACAGTATTGGTGGTTGTAGGAAACTGCCGGAAACCGAGGAAACAACCATCAGAGAGTCCTAGAGGGCACAGAGCCTGGAGCTTATACATGGTCAGGAATCGTGAAACTACAGCAGTTCTTGTAATTGTATTCTGTGTGTTTGAGAAGTTAAATGGAGACGTGGGAAATTTTAAAGATTCAAATCAAAGTTCTGGATAAGAAAGCCTAAATCTGAAAGCTGTACTTTGGATAAGATGAGGATCAATTAGGGATTGCAGAAGAAAATATTAGTGAACTCGAAAATAGACCAAGAGAAATTATCCAAAGTGAAACACTGAAAAAAAACCCAGTATTTTAAATAGCTTCACAGAGCTGCGGGATAATCCTATACTTGAAATCAGAGTCCCTAACTATAAACTCACAGATCCACAAAGGTCAATAAATCCCAAACACAGGAAACTTAAAGAAAACTCTACCAAGGTATATTATAATCACATTGCTCAAAATCATTTAAAAAGGGAAAAATCTTAAAAGCAGCCAGAGGGGGAAAAAAAAGATGTTATATCCCAAGGCAAAAATGATAGGAATGACAGATTTAAGTACTGAAAGGAAGCACCTGTTAATCTAGATTTCTGTGCCCCTCCCCACCCTTCAAAATGAAAGAACATTTTTTTCAGATATATAAAAGATTAAAAAATGATCAGCAATACTCATGCTCTATATGGCATGTTAAAGGAAGTCCTTCAAGCAGAAGAGAAATGATACTAGATGGAAAGGAATGAAGAACACTGAAAAGGGTTAAAATATACAATATGTGAGGGGGTTTGGTAATGGTTGATGTCTCTTTAAAATAAAATTTCCTGGGGTGCCTGGGTGGCTCAGTCGGTTAAGTGTCTGTGTTTGGCTCAGGTAATGATCTCAGTGTCTTGGGATCGAGCCCCGCATTGGGTTCTCTGGTCAGTGGGGAGCCTCCCTCTCCTTCTGCCTGGCGCTCTGCCTACTTGTGATCTCTCTCTCTGTGTCAAATAAATAAAATTTTTAAAATAAAAAATAAAATGTACTCTCTGGGCTCCTGGGTGGTTCAGTCGGTTGAGCATCTGACTTTTGGTTTCAGCTCAGTCATGATCTCAGGGTTGTGAGATCAAGCCCCACATCAGGTGCTGTCCTCCCATGAAGCTTGTTTAAGATACTCTCCCTCTCCCTCTGCCCCTTCCCAGCATGCTCTCTCTCTTAAAATTAATTAATTAGTTGTTAATACACAAACAGTATCCATTTATTGAGGTCTTTAAAATACACATATAAACAGGGGCGTCTGGGTGGCTCAGTGGGTTAAAGCTGCTGCCTTCAGCTCAGGTCATGATCTCAGAGTCTGGGATCGAGCCCCGCATTGGGCTCTCTGCTCAGCAGGGAGCCTGCTTCCTCCCCTCTCTCTCTCTGCCTGCCTCTCTGCCTACTTGTGATCTCTGTCGGATAAATAAATAAAATCTTTAAAAAAAAATACACATATAGACATATATACACATGAATGTGTGTATGTATGTATATATATATTGTGTGTGTTTGTGTGCATAATGTATGTCACTAGTAGCATTAAGGCCAAGAGTATGGGAAATGGAACTATTGTAAGGTTTTGTTTTTGTTTTTTAATTTATTTGAGACACAGAGAGAAACAGACCCCCTGCTCAGCAGGGAGCAGGAGACTCCCCACTGAGGGAGAAGCAGATCCCTGCTAAGTAGGGAGTCTGATGTGGAACTCAGACCCAGGACTCCGAGATCATGACCTGCGCTGTTTCTGAACCACCCAGGTGCCCTTTTGTAAGGTTTTTAGAATGTGTATGAGTGGTATAACATGACTTGAAGGTAAACTGTGATGTGTATAACGAAATGTATGTGATGTATGTAATGAAACCAAAAGCAACCGACACCAAGAAAGGAAATAAAAGGGAAACAAATAAGCAAGATGATGTAACCCTGAGCATATCAGCACTCGTATTAGTTATAAATAGTCTGAACATCCTAAGAAAAAAATAAAAGATTGTCAAATTGGATTTAAAAAAAAAACCAAACCCAACTATATTGATGCTTAGGAGAAACATACTTTAAACCCTGAGCTACTACATTAATATCAGACTACTTAGAATACTCTACCCAACAACAGTAGAATATACATTCTTTCCAAGTGCACAGCAAACAGTGACAAGGATAGGCCATCTTCTGTGCCATCAAACATGTCTCAATAAATTGAAGAGCTATCAAGTCATATAACGTATATATTCTCTGACCACAATGGAATTAAATAAGAAATGAATAACAGATCTCTGGAAAATCCACAAATATTTGGAAACTAAACAACATACTTCTAAATAATACATGGTCCACAGAGGAAATCAAAAGGGAAATTAGAAATTATTTTGAACTGAATGAAAATGACAACAGAACAGAGCCATATCTTAGAATACTATTCAGGGAAAAAAAGGTGGGTTGCTGTATAAATACATGCAACAAATTGGATGAATCTCAAGGACATTATGCCAAATGAAAAAGCCAACCTCAAAAGTTTGCTTACTACACATTTTAAAAACACCAAGAGCAGAAAAGATTCCGTTTATATAACATTCTCAAAATGACAAAGTTAGAGAGATGAACGACAAATTAATGTTGACCAGGGCTTAGAGACAGAATAGAAGGGAAGGTGTTGGATGTGATTATAAAGGGTTAGGTAGATCTTTGTGGTGAGGACATAGATCTGTATCTTGATTATAGTTGAGGTTCCACAAATAAACATGCTACAAAATTGGTTAGAACTCTATACAAACATACAAGCAACACACATACACACCCTCACACAAATGAGTGTATGTAAAACTGTATATATAAAACTGGTGAATAAAGTCTTGGATTGTACCAATGGTAATTTCCTCATTTTGAAACTAGGTGAAGGCTATACAAGACTGTGCTGTACTATTTTGCAACTTCTCATGAATCTGTAATCATTTCACAATAAAAACTTTAAAGAAAAATAAAAAAATATGTGGCATGGCTCTACCTCAATATTCAAGAGTAATTTTATAGGACTAAATAATACCTAATGTTATGAGAGCAATGACCTCAGCTTCCACATTCAGAAACTTGAAAAAGTAGAGCAAATTAAAGCAAAGGAAGGACATGATAGAGATCAGGGTAGAAATAAAAACATATAAACAGTAGATAAAATAGAAGTAATATAGAAAAACAAAGGGTGGCTCAATGGGTTAAGCCGCTGCCTTCGGCTCAGGTCATGATCTCAGGGTCCTGGGATCGAGTCCCGCATCAGGCTCTCTGCTCAGCGGGGAGCCTGCTTCCCTCTCTCTCTCTCTCTCTGCCTGCCTCTCTGTCTACTTGGGATCTCTCCCTGTCAAATAAATAAATAAAATCTTTAAAAAAAAAACAAACAAAAAACCATAGTGTCATAGGTGGTTTTTTCCTGCTGTGATTTGTGGGAATCTTGGATTTGTGGATTTATTTTTTCCTGAAATTTAAACATTTTTATGCAGTTATATGTTCAAATCTTTTTTTCTGTCACTCCCCTTTTCTCCTTTTGCGACTCCAGTTATATGTATATGGACCACCTGGTATTTTCGCAGCTTACTGTTTGATTTTTAAACTTTTTTTGTTTGATTTTTAAAATTCTTTTCTCTCTGATTTTGTATAATTTGTATTTCTGTATGTTTAAATACATCAAGTCTTCTACTTTGCCTAATCTGCTGTTAAATTTCTTCATCATTTTTTTCATTTCAGATATACTTTTCATCTCTAGAAGTCCCAGTTGGATCTTTTTTATGTCTTTCGTTTCTTTCCTTATCATGTACATGTTTGAACACATGGAACATTTATTTCATAATAACTGTTTTAGAATCCCTATGTCCTAATTACTTTTACCACTATGATGTGTCATGGAGATTTTTCTATTGATTGATTTTTTCCCTAGGTTTGGGTTGTGTTTTTCTGCTTTTTTATATCCCTAATGATTTTTGATAGGATGCTGGGCATTTTCAGTTTCATGTTAAGTGGTGGATTGTTCTTTATTTCTAAGAAGCATTCATATTACTTGGAATAAATTTGATTCTTTCCATGCTTATTCTTGAGCCTTACTATGGAAGGTTCAACGTAGCCTTTTCCTTAGGCCTAATTTAATTATTTTAGAAGATAATGTAAATCTAGTCTCTCTTATATAGCTGGTAGTGGAAATGTAGGATCATAATTATTTTTTAAACCTCAGATGCTTAAATCCTACATGTTATCTTTACCTTACATTACAGCAGCTGCGCACTTTTACTTTTGGCTCTTATTACTTTTGTCTCTAACATAAAGACAAGTAAGAAACATACATGTGAGTTTCTATAGCACATTGTGATGTGTGCTATGTTAATAGCTTGAATTAATTGGTATAGAAATTCAAAGAAGGAGGAAGTTACCTATTAGTGAGGATGGAGAGGAGTGGCTAAGGAGGTTGCATCTGTAGGATTTGGGACTCTGTGAGGTGACTGAAGAAAAGTGAGGAGGAAAGGGGTGACTGGCTTGGGCAATAGGTTATGCCATTCATTACAACACTAAGGGAATTATGTTGCCTAGAGTAGGACAGAGAATTGGTGATCACAGTGTGGCTTCTGTTTCGGTGCATGTTATGGATCCTGGTAGTTGTGTTCAGTAAGCTTTTAGAAATAATCTCCAAACTTCCATGTGTGTTTACAGATTTCAGTTCCCTTCTGGGGTTTTTTGGGTACGTAATTGGTAATTCAAATACACTTTCTATGAAATAATCTTATCCCAGAAAAAGCACAGAAAGAAGTGATGAGGTTCCATATGATACCAGGACAGCATGACATGTAAGGAGACAGTATTAATCACTCTAAAAGCTCCAACCAGAGCCTTACTTTAAAGTATTAGTGTTGGTTTCACAAAAATGTTGGTTTTTATTACCCTGAAGAGAACTAAGTCATTCTGAGTTTCTTTTGAATAGCTGGGCTCTCTACTGGTATATCTGCTTTTAAAGATGTTATTGCTTTACTAATCTCTTAGACTTCACTAGCACTTTTATTTTAGTCTTTACATATAATGAGGTAGACAGTGACTAAAGCTGGTATTGAGATTTATCTTACCTATCAAGTATGAAAATAACATATCAGCAGTGCACTTAAGGTTGGATTCTAGAGATCTTGATTGCTAACAAAGTTTTGTATGCTCTCCTACCAGCAATAACCATGAGAATAGAAATGGCAGATATTTTCCTTGTAATATAAAGTCACACTTTTGAGTTTAGAATGAAGTATTTGAGGATATTTTACTATTCTGTTGTTTTACTGGTTTTACAGTACAACGGTGATATATTTTGAACGTATTGGTACAAAGAGGAAAAAAACTATTGGTCTTATCTACCATCGTCATTGTCAGTGCCCCGGAAAAGCAATTAAATATGCAGCACTTCTCTGAGCTGCTGTCTTTCGAATGTCACATTAGATTTAACTTAACATCCTGGATTGCATCGCTATTGTGGTATGTACCGAGTATGATGGAGGTACTCAACAATATTTCCTTGCATTGTCCATAATAAATATTTGCCCAAGAGTGGGTAGGGTGGAAGGGGAAGAAAGAAATGTTTTTCTCTTGTAGAGGAAACTTGTAATGTAGGACTTATTTAAAGAGTATTTATAGTCCATTGTTGGTCATTGGGTGTGTCATACCGTTCTATCCAGGTCTGAATATCTGAGGTAGTTAAGAAACCACTTCAGCTTGAATTATATTTGATGATTTCTCTTAGTTATACCTAATTTTATCAACTGACATGTCCATCCATAGCAAGATAGTTTTAGTGAAATGAATGGTATTTTTCTTCAGGAGGCTAAAAGTTTAAGACGTGTTAACTGTGAATTTAGCCAAATATGTATTGTATAACTCGGGGAACATTATAAATTTAAATACCTTTTCTTCAATGAAAAGATGTTGAATGGTTAAATGAAAGTACCACCAGCAATTGGCAAACTTTACAAATGATGGATTGAGAAGTTTGGATTAGATTACCCTTTTCCCTTCTTCCTTTTTCCTGTCTATGGGAGCCATACTTCTTATTGATATCCAAATCTATACGTGGGTCTTCACATCTGTGGAATAGTTGATTGGTTTTTCTGTCCTTGCTGATTTATTGTTGAAATGTTTCAACATCAGAAATCCTTTCTGTTATATTCTAATGACCTGTTTGCTCCATTCTGAAGTAAATCTTGGCATTTCTGTCATTTGCTTTAGCATTTACTATTTGTGGCAAAAAACAATTTACATGTCAATCCACCTTTCTTTCTTAATTGTCCTTAAAATTGAAAAAGAAACAAGAGGAAAGTTTTTATAAAGAACTGTTTTGTATTTTTATTTTTTTAAAGATTTTATTTATTTATTTGACAGAGATCACAAGTAGGCAGAGAGACAGGCAGAGAGAGAGGGGGAAGCAGGCTCCCCACTGAGAAGAGAGCCCGATGCGGGGCTCGACCCCAGGACTCCGAGACCATGACCCAAGCCGAAGGCAGAGGCCCAACCCCCTGAGCCACCCAGGCGCCCTGTTTTGTATTTTTAAATCTCTTTCTTTATTTTACAAAATTGTAAGTGATGCTATTATCTTCATGTTCTTTAAGTTGTTTTATGACTTGCTTTTTTTCAGGTAGAGGTGAGAGTATCCTCTTTTCCACAGATACCATCATTATTTCTTACTTGGCAGGTTGACTAGGATAGGACATGGATTCTGATAGATTAAAGAAAAATCATCTATGGGTCATAAAGCCACTAGTCTATGCATATCTCTGCTTCTGATGTCATTTATTCTGTCCCACCTGAGTTTAAGGTTCATATATTCAGATACTGATATCCCTGCATGTGCATTTTGTCACTTGGGTAGCGGGAATATAGGATGGAGGGAATGGGGATATCTATTTGCCCTTTTCTTCAAAAATAAGGAGCTAGAACAGAATGATCTGTGTCTGCTTACCTGCGATAACATAATGGGTTGATATTGGCAGGGGCTTGTGGTTTGATGTGCCATCACTTCCATCAGTGAGGTTAATTGCTAACAAATGACTAAATGGGAATTTAGGGGGAATGCCACAGCTGTCTGCTATGTTAGTGGTAACAGGAGTTCTGGCGCCATTTCAGGGTCGCTATTTGTGTCTGTCTATCAGAGTTAGAATACAGTTGTTTCTCTCAGTTTCAGCCTTCTCTATAGAATTTCTGTCAATTGTTTGACTCCATTAAGTGTGGAGAGGAAATAAAAGCCTGAATGACCAATCCACCAGGGGCTATGGATAGACCCTTTCTTTGTCCATACTCAGAGCACTGCATTAGGTCTCATTATCCATTTATAATAAGTGACCTTTGCCCCCTGGGTCATTGAAAAATATTCAGTGTGCTTTTCTGACACATAGGGCACCTTTCTCAGCAGACACATGAAATAATGGGACGTCTGGTAGTCTGGAGGCCTCGCACACATTGCAGGTTTTAAAATACACAGCCTTGTGCCAAATCACTTGGGCTTTTTTTTTTTTTTTTTCTTCTCTGCTCTTGCATGGTTCATAAATGGCTAAGGGAGTCTGATGTCTGAAAGATGAATGTGGTGTTCCTTTTTCTTTCTTGTAATTAAAAAAATTTTTCGCCAGTTTTTTAGTTTTGTTTTCTAGAAATGTTTGCCTTCATCTCTGTTTTTATATTTTCTGTTCGAGAAGTAGAAGTTTGGATGTAGTGCATGGAGAGGGCCTTCATCTTTGGAAAGTGTTTGCCAATTATGCCCAGGTGCTGTGAGGGCTATCTGTGACATGTTAAAAACCTGTCTTCTAGTCCTCTGCTCTGCCAAAGTGGTAGTGGTGAAATCTCCCCATGAAAAGTTTGGCTGGGGTGCCTGGGTGGCTCTGTCGGTTAAGCATCCAACTCTTGATTTTGGCTCAGATCATGATCTCAGGGTTGTTAGACTGAGCTCCACGTTGGGCTCTGCGCTGGGTGTGGAGCCTGCTTGAGATTCTCTCTCTCCTGTATCTGCCCCTCATCACCCCACACTCGCTTGCTCTCTCTTTAGGAAGAAAAAGAGGGAAGGAAGGATGGATGGATGGGAGGAAGGAAGGAAGGAAGGAAAAGTTTAGGAAGGATTTGACCCTTTCTTGGTCATTATAGTCCAGATTTCTTCTGTGATGTGAACTTGGACCCCCTGACAAAAAGCCTGGCACATCTGGTTGTTCTGTCTCTAGCTCCTGGAGTGTAGAAAGACCTGGAAAAAGATGGAGATAGCATAGCGGTGAGTGGATAAAATATATTTATAAAGTCATGTCCAGCGCTTTCCACTGCGGAAAGTGAAGGTCAGCCTTCCGAGAAGCTTGACTACCAGTAACTAACTTTGTGGCCTTAGTACAGTGTCTGTGTTAAGTACTGGTAGATAGGTGTATTTGCCTGAAGAATGTTGGGATAGGAAAAAATAAAGGATTGAGACTACTTCCTTAGCAATCTACATGAAGAAGTTTTTAGAATAGTGGAAAATGTTCATAGAAATATTTTTAAGTTTAAAATTCATACATTTCATTAGTAAAGCCTTGTTCCTCTTGTAGAACCATACTTAGTTTACATTTAGTGTCACATGTATTGGTTTGCTGACTTTGTTAAAAACATATGAGAGGGGTGCCTAGGTGGCTCAGTGGGTTAAGCCTCTGCCTTCGGCTCAGGTCATGGTCTCAAGGTCCTGGGATCGAGCCCCACATCGGGCTCTCTGCTCAGCAGGAAGCCTGCTCCCCCCACCCCCACTGCCTGCCTCTCTGCCTATTTGTGATCTGTGTCTGTCAAATAAATAAATAAAATCTTTAAAAAAATAAAAAATAAAAACATATGAGATACATAGGGATTCAGAGAAACCCAGCTCATTACAAGGAATCCGCAGCCACACCGTTCAGGGAAACCCAGCTGTCTTTATTCCAGCAGGATAGTTTTCCTGTTAATTGATGTGCTATATATTGGGATATAGAGGTGTTAGCTCCAGAGAATGACCTTTGAGTCCCAGTACAGATTTTTCTTTCCAAACCAGTTATGGAAAACCACATATGGTTGACCCTTGAATAGCATGGGTTTAAACTGCATGGGTCTACTTATATGTAAATTTTTTATAGTATAATACTGTAAACATATTTTTTCTTCCTTATGATTTTCTAAATATTTTTTCTAGCTAATTTTATTGTGAGAATGCCGTATATAATACATATAACATACAAAACTTGTGCTGACTGTTTATTGGTAAGCTTTCTGGTCACAGTAGGCAATTAGTAGTAAGTTTTGGGGTAATCAAAAGTTATGCATGGATTTTTGCCTGGGGGGCTTTGGCACCTCAAACCCTGTTTTGCTCAAGGGTCAACTGTAGTTGTCAGAACTCTCTACATGACAAAAATTAATATATTAACTGGATTATAGTACCATTTGACAAATTGCTTACTAAATACATCAAAATTGATTGGACATTCTGTATTTGAATTGACAAATGGCTGCATTAAGAGAAGGAGGGAAATCCATTAATTATAGCTGCTCTCAACCATAGGAAATATAATCACATAAATATGGATTTTGTTAAAACAAAAATCTCTATTTTATGGTAGTGTTACTTATGTGTGTATCTATACTTCTTTGCCATTAACAGAAGGACTGCTCTTACCTACTGTCCTTTAACCAATACAAAAATAATGATTTCTGCTGTGTTATAGGTTTTAGGCTCTACTGACTGCAAAATAGTTTTTAGTTATTATTCCAGAAAAGTGGGGGAAAATAGGCAAACTCTATAGCTGAGCCTTTCTGCTCAATTCTTCATTTTATCTCATTTGTCCATCTTATATCTGCATTCTCACTTTATTTAAGTCAAATTTATTTACTTTTGCTTTGATGCTGTGTAGGCTTTTTATCATCACTGAATTTCTCCTTTTTAGAAAAAAGTTTTTCTCATGATCTGTCTTAATAAAGGTAACCACTCAGTGACCGAGGCATAAAGGATGTGGGTGAATGCCATAGATTGTCTCTCTACAGTTAGAATCTGTTCTCCTTATTGTTGTCATATGACGGGAGGCTTTTTGCCATGTGATTTTGTGGAACTTGGTAGAGAGACGAGAAACACTGAATTGCCTTCATTGCTTTTATACCATCAGCTTCTTGCCTTTTCTACTATGCTTTCTTTGTATTTTATGACCACATGAAGAACATCAAAATCACTCTTATATGATGTCAAGTCTGGGTCAGAGCTGAGATTTATAAGGAGTATTTTGAAGCTAGTGGTTTATTTATTTATTTATTTTTCCCCTTTTGGGCACTTTGCTGCCTTCCAAGGCTCTATTCCAGGTGCCAGTGGTCCTTCCATGATTATGTCAATATACTTTTTAATATAAAGCAAATTCAGTATTTTTAAAAATGAAGTCTTCTGATTCTTCAGGGATATTACAGAGAATGTAGAGAGCTGTGGCCCAAAGTAGTTTCTTTGTTTCTGTCACTATCTGTGAAGTTTCTGTGAATGTCTGTAACTTCCTTGTGTTGTGAACATCTGGTCGAGGTTATTTTTCTCCATTGTTTGATGGCTTCGTATGGTGTCTCAGATCAAGATACATAGATGTTTATTAAGATGGTAAAAATGACCATGTTAAATAAAGGAGACCTGAAACACAAATCGTGGAGACTCTGAATCAGTGATATAGTTAGTATTTGGTGACAAGCATCTTTCACATGTTTATATGAAAATTTTAATTCAAAATAACGAACTCACTAGGTGAAGTTATGATGAATTGAGGCAGTTTATGCTTCAGATTAAGAACATGGTCTTTGGAGTTTGCAGTTCTAGATTCTGTTTCTACTAACTGCTAGCTGAGTGATTTTGGGCACATAACTTAACCTGCCTGGCCTTTTTAGTTTGAAATGGGAAATTGACAATACCTGCTTTACAGGATCATTGTTAGATTAAGTAAGATTATTCATCTAAAGGTCTTCACACATTATCTTGGATAGAATAAAAACTCACTAGAGATAGCTGTTGGTTGTCGTTGCTGTTAATAGAAACAGTATCTTTGTTCTCTCTGGATGTCTTTCTTTGCCTCCCTCAATTCCAAGTGCTTTATAACTGAGATACTACCAGACGGCATGGCTAAAGATGCTTTGTTGTTAACAAACAACAGCGAAGATAGAATATTGTGCTAGATCATACCTCTTCTGTTCGTAGTGGTTATCTGGGTAAATACGGCACTATCCTAATATGTGTGCATTTTCAAAACTATAGAAAGACATTTTACTTAGCAGTTCTAACTTAGTGATGCAAATTGAAATTTCTTTTAGACTTACTTGTTTTGAGTATTTTCATTCCCTTAGTAATTTTATAAGGAGTGAAATTTTTCTTGGTTTTCACTGCATTCAAAAATACTTTACCCTGGAAGTCCTTTGTGATAGTTGCCTTAAGACTCTGAAACTTTTACTTAAAAATGTAAGACTCTCAACCTTAAGACTTCTAAAATACCAGAAGAACATTTGATTTTCTGAAAGATTATCATTGGAATCACTGTTCATGATTCCAGTAAGCCTTTCATTTTTTTACTTCATGTTCTTTGAGGTTTATAATAAGCATGTATTCATATAATATTTATTAGGTGATTTTCAAATTGGAAAGCAATAAGAGAGAAAGATGAAGAAGGAGAAGGGAAGGAGAGAAGAGGAAGGCAGGAAAAGAAGGAAGGGAAAGAACAGAGGAAGGAGGGACAGACTACTTTAGTTTGTCATAGAAAATAGAAATTAAATGTTATCCAGTAAACCAGAGCTAAAGGAATTAACATGAATGATTCTCACACATACAGTGTTGTGTGAAAACAACCTAGTTCTGAATACTTCATACATCTCATACCCTAGCCAAGGAAAGAATCAAGATGACTCTTAGTCAGTCTGCAGATCAAGAAATGTCTGCCCAGTTTTCTTTTTTCCAAACCTTCACACAGCAGTCTTTAAAAAATTTAATTACAGAAGTGTTCAAGCATACACAGAAAGACATTGGCCAGTATAACAAATCTACCTATTACCCAACTTCAATAGTTAGCAACATTGTCCCTCTCTTATCTTTTCTGTTCCTTTAAAATCTTTTAAGATTTTATTTAAAAAAATTATTTATTTATTTGAGAGAGAGAAAAAGAGGGAGAGAGAGAGTGCACAGGTGGGGGATGGGGAGGAGAAAAAGAAGAAGGAAAAACAGACTTCAGACTTCCCATGGAGCAGGGAGCCTGACACAGAGCTCGATCACAGGACCCTGGGATCATGACCTGAGCTGAAGGCAGACACTTAACCAACTGAGCCACCAGGTGCACCTAAAGATTGTATTTTGAAGTAATCTCTACACTAATTGGGGGCTAAACTCACAACCCCAAGATCAAGAGTCACATGCTCTACTGACTGAGCCAGATTGGTGCCTCCAAAATCTTTTTTTTTTTTTTTTTAAATGAATGGCAGATAAAGTATGAGACCCACTGTTGTATCTTTTCACCAGCAAATACTTTGGTATGTATCTAATGATAAGGACTTTAAAAAAAAAAAAAAACTACTGTGCCATTACATACTATGTAGTTTACTCCATGGCAATGATTTCTAGAGGTAACTCTTTCTGGTAGTTTTACACTATGGAGAAGTAGAGGGGAGAGCAAGCCTTTGAAACTGTTCTCTTGCATTTGGAAAGAGAGAAAATCCTATGGTAGTTGTGGGCTAGTATTCTCTGTCTCATTCTTCTCCTATCTTCTTGGTTCTGTGAATTTTCTGATTTATTTAGAGGTAAAAATTTGAACTTATAGTTTCTCTGTTGTATGGAACACATTGTTGGTTCCTTAATGATTGTTTGGAAAAGATTTTTATTATATTCTTAAGTATAGGTTGCATATGTTGGTGTCTTCCATGTCTAAAAGCTTTTAACTCTCCATGCCAAGAGAACTTTACCTCTTTTGCTTAGGCAAGAGAAAATCTGTTACTTAATTCTTCCTGCTGTATAATGATCTGGACTTATCTAATATGTAACTGGATATTAAATAAGTGAAGCGGGGAAGAAGCTGCATAATTCTTTACCAAAAAATGGTATTTGTCATTTTTACATTTATAAACAGCTGCCTCCCCTTTATTTTTGTTTGTTGTACTTCATTGTGGAGGCTGCCATTATAGATGGGACTAAGAACAGTAAGTTTATAATAACTGGCCTATTGTCCCTTGAACAAATTGGTACATTGGTAACTGAGCACAGTTTAATGACCGAAAACGGTGATTTTTTTTTTTTACCTTCAAGACATCAATTCAAAAAAGTTCCTATATATCCTCTACTCATCTTAGTCTCTTTGTAAAGGGTGTTATATTTTATAGTGTTCCTTGAATTTAGAATGGAGAATTGATTATTCTTGAAAGAGATGCATCTAACATAGAGGGTTGTCTATAAGAATACATTTGCCTCTATTGAAGGATTACAGCTCATAATTCTACGTAGGATTAGCACTAGGAGACCTGGCTTCCTGCAAAATAGTCATTTTTATCAACAGAAACACATACTACCATATATGTATGTTCACATACTTGAGCAGTTGCTAAAAGCTGGTCCTATATTTGCTATGTGTGTGTGTGAATAGAAATAATGATAAATGGCTATGTGTGGAATAGTAGGAGAATGAGTGTATATAAGCAATTCCATGCACCGCCCCCCCCCTTTAAAGAAAGCATCACTGAACCTAAGAAAATAAGGGAGAAAATGCATGACTCATTATGCAATAAGCTCAACTTTTGTTTTCCATGATTCATTGATATCCATCTGATTTCTTTGTTTTCCTTTCTTGACTTCTTGGATTGACCGCACTAACCATATCAATTAGATTGTGCTTATTCCATGACTTTTTATGAATACAAATTTTAAATAGGTACATAGTAAATGTAATTTTAAAGGTATCAAGGTATTAAATAGGCACTGTGTGCATCATCCCAGGTAAATTAGCTCTACCTTGACCTTAACTGCAAATGTTTTGAAGGGATTGTTGCAGTCTTTTTAGTTCTCAGAAGTATATTGGGACAGTGTGAAGTAGAATCTACCCAGACATGTTAAGTCTAAGTAACAACAAAACCATTCTACAACCCCTAGTAAGACAAAGTTGTTAGCTATAAACACAAGCAAGGTATTACAGAGTTATAATATGATCTTTTAAAATAGTAAGGGTGGACTTTTTAAGCTGTCATGCTGTTGCATTAATGTATATATAATGTGATTGTACTAAGAATCGAGTTGCCATAATACACATTAAATAGGCACTGTGTGCATCATTCCAGGTAAATAAACTGTACCTTGACCTTAATTGCAAATGTTTTGAAGGGATTGTTGCAGTCTTTTTAGTTCTCGGAAGTATATTGGGACAGTGTGAAGTTTTTAGTGGAATAGCTGATCTCGCTGGTAGCATGAAGCCATCATGTTTTATTCTTTCTCTTCATTCAACGGAATTTACGGTGGGAATTTACGGTGATGTTGAGCAAAACTAAATTGTGAACCTTTCCAGATTATCTCCAGGTATAACTTGGCCAGATGCTATATGTCAAATGACCATTATAGCAACCGGAATAACAAATGAAAGCTCCTTAGTTTATGTCTTCTGTGGGAATATGATATGATACCAAAGGGGGAGGGAAAAGGAGACAGAGCAGGGCGGGGAAGAGATGCGCCCAGGGTTGTCAGTTACTCAGCGAAATCTATTATCTCATAGGCAATGAGGATATGTCAGTTTTCTAATTATATATTGCCTGTGACTGTTCTTCTGGGAATGTGGAATAAAAGGAAAGTGAAACCAGAGATGTACAATGACTGACTGTTAGAAAACTTTAATAATTAATTAGAGAACATCTATGGTATCACAGGGTCAGGGTGCAAGGAAAATCATTGATCTGTTTAGTATATAACGTAGGTAACGCTTGTTCCCTCTTATGTATTGTAACACTTCAGCTGTTGTTGCTCTGGTACAAGAGTTGGCTCCTAATAAACAGAATAGCCAGTAATACATAGTGCTGCTGCTTAACTGCTCTGTGTATGAAATTCAGTGAATCACTTTACAGTTAATGGAAACATTTATAAATCAGAGAAAAACTTCCTTCTAGACTTCAGTAGAAATAGAGTTGCTTCCAAATAAGAGTGCTTACCATTTCTCAGTGTATTTAGGTGTGTTATTTGTGACCCGAGAGCCTTTTCCCTTGTTAAAAAAATTATTGTTTAAAAGGCCAAGGTTTAATTTTTGCCAGTTTGATAGTAGGAAAGCCTGACTTGTTTTAATTTGCAAGTATCTGATTACTGCCACTTCCATGTGCTTGTTGGCTGTTGCATTACCTCTTTTGTGAATTGCTTGTCCATTCGGAAATGCCATAGACCACTTTGCTTTGGGATTATTTGTCTTTTGAGCCTTACTTTTTAAAAGGCACATTTTGGTTTCTGTGCTGGGAAACTGCATTCCCAAGCAGCATTTCTTCCTCAGGTCCCTAGTGCTTTCTGATCAGAAACAGTTTGGTAAAGAGCCCTCCCGTATTGTATGGCTGTGATATACATGCTGTTTTTAATAAGTACCAAAAATGTACTGAAATTTGTCCTTGGATGAGAGTTTATCATTGTTGGCCTTTGGGTGAACTTTGAGCCTGAACTGTTTCATTCAAGGCAACATGATGTCATTTAACTCACAAATTTTTCTTTTGCTGGAAAAAGGAATGTTGTTCCCCTAAGTAACTGAAAGGACCGAATAATGCCGGCACAACATTATTCACCTCTCCGGTCTCCACTAAAGACTTCAGTATGGTGAAGGTTTTATTGTTTGCGGAGGATTGGTGAGGTAACAGTAGGGAGTAGGAAACAAGCTGCTTTTGGTCTTGACTCTCGAAGAATTCTTTGTTCCACTGCCCATACAGCTGCCAGTTTGACCAGCTCGTACTCAATTCTCCAAATAAAAACCTTTGGATCCACCTTCATTTCTTCATATTAAAAGACTCCCTAAGTCTTCTTCTAGATTTATATGTTCAGCTTATGAACATATTGTAGGTTTTTCAAGAGGAGATAAAGCAGAGATTGTACCTCACAGAAAAAACGAGATAGCAGTTGGACTAGGGTTTTGCCCCTTATTTGAGAAGTGGATTTCCCTGATTCCAATAGTGAGGTTCATTTCAAGGAGAAAGCTATTTTATATCCCCGGAAGTTGGGAGTGTGGAGTTCACTGGCAACAGAGCCTGTAGTTGATTAGCTATGTCTCCTGAAGCTTCCAGAGCTCCGTGTAAGAGAATTTATTACTGGGAGTTCAAGAAATGTAGGGAAGAGTAGAACAAGAAGAGAACAGAACCAAAGGGATTTTTCCTTCATTGGCTTCACAAATAAGCACTGCCCATTGTTAGTATTATGCTTGTGTGTTAGTTCATGTATAAAGGATGCTTATAACCTGTAAGTGGTTTATCTGTTTATTTTGATATGCATTGTCAACTCTTTTTTCCTTTCATTGCTTTAAAAGCAAATGGTGCTGGGAGCAAATAATTATTCCATTTATTCTTTCATCTTAACAGAGTACCTAGACTCTGTGCACTGTGTTGTAAATGCCACAGTTCGGAGATCTGGCTTTTTTCTGAATATCTAAACCATGCCTAATACTCTAAGAAAAATAATTATCTGCCCTAATATCCTTAATATATTAATTGTAAAAACTTATCCTCTAACTGGAAGACTAGATACTTTGCAGATGAACCTAGGCTACTGAGATCTAGTTATTACTTTCTGGATATTTTGGAAAGAATTTGGTTCCTTATAATTTAGGATATACTGTTATTGTTTTGGGGGAAACATTCTGAAATGTCAAGAGGTTTAAATTTCTCTAGGACTAGTAATAACTCATTTTTGGAACCTTGATTTAATCTTACATATCCTAACCTACAAGTAAATAATGGTCTGTATTCATTCTATTAACCAGTGTTAAGAAGAACACCTGAGTGTCTTTAGAGGCCTGTTAATATATTGTTTGTAACTCTTGGAGCACCTGGGCGGCTCAGTGGGTTAAATGTCTGACCCTCAGAGTCCTGGGATCAAGCCCCACATTGGGGTTCTGCTTGGCGAGGAGTTGGCCTCTCCCTCTGTACCTCCTCCCTGCTTGTGTTCTCTCTCTCTCAAATAAATTTTAAAAAATAATTGAAGGAAGGATTGTATTTACTTTATTTATTTATTTGAGAGATAGAGCATAAGCAGGGGGAGTGGCAGGCAGAGAGAGAAGCAGGCACCCCACTGAGTGGGGAACACAATGCAGGGGTTGATCCCAGGACTTTGGGATCATGATCCAAGCTAAAGGCAGACGCCTAACTGACTGAGCCACCCAAATGCCCCGCATAAATAAAATCTTTAAAAAAATACAATGTTTATAACTCTTTAATTTAGGAGTTATTATTTGAGTAGCTTAATACTTTGTAGCTGTAGTTTAACAGCATCTAAATTAATACTTTTAACTTTCTCTAACTCAGAAATACTATATTTTATATGGGTCATTTGTAAAAATTCTACACTGATTGATCCTTACATTACAGTGCAGGCAGAAGACATCTAAAAAGTCAAAACCAGAGAACTTGTGCGAACTATTTACATATTTGAGAAGTTATATTATGAGTTGACATTTTCCACTTTATAATATTAAGAATTTTGTTGTGGGATTCAGACTTAGGGTCGTTATCAAAGGTGTGTTTCATCTTCCTGTTCATAATTTTACTTATGTTGTTCTACTGACTTGGAAGTTTTGGGCTTTAGATTAACAGGACTAATTTGCAAAGGTTGGTAGTGAAACAGATTTGTTTTTGTTTGCTTTGCACATAAACACATATTAAAATATATAAATATATACATAGAAACACATATATACACATAGACACACTCATCTATCACTGTAAGACAGCAAAATACACTTCGTGATTTTTTTTTAGCATTTATTTACTCACTAGAAGCATAATCTGCTTTTCTGAAAACATAATATAAACAAAGTCTGGCTCACAGTTACCTCATAATGATCTGCTCATCCTGCCCTTTCTTGTTGATCTATACTTACCACATGCCTGTGTGTAGAGGCAGTACTTTTGAAGTTGTATTCTCTAAAGGAAATTGGCAGTGTAACCTTTCTAGTTAGATGGTTAGGTTTGTTTTAAATTACTGTTCCTAAGGTAGGGAAGGAACATGGCAGAGATTTTTATTACAAAATTCCACATTCTTTTCCTGTCCCAAGTTTATTAATGATCTAAGAATAGTTGGTAAATGTAAAAGATACTAAACATTTTTCTTTATATAGAAGGTGTCTATTTTGGTCCATTAAACTCAGACGTGTCAGACGTGGAACTTAATTTTTTTTCTATAAACAAACTCTCTTACATAATTCTCTTTTGTGCCTTCTAACAAGTGTGGAAAAATTAATCTCAATCATGCCCCTCCAAAATTGCTTCTAAATTCTATAGCACTTACAGAGTGCAAAGATAAGAGATGGGAGAGTTGGAGATGTTTTATCCTTATTGTTACCACTGGGGGATGTCCCAGTTCCCTACCTGATCACTGGTTACAGGTTCCGATAGGTCTCTGTAGTATCCATCCTTGTTTCTACTGCAAAGCCGTTCCAAAGCCTGTCAGTTCTCTGAATCTCATCCCTGTTCCTCTTGTACACATACGAAGGACTATTCTCAGCTGATCCACAGAGAACTTGGAGAGATTATCACAGACTTGACTGTGTAGACACCCTGTGTGCACACCTCTTCTTCTCTTGAACAAGGTGGGATTTATTGCTACTTCCTTGAACTCTACCCAAGAATGAAGATAGGATTTTTTACAGATGTTTTATCCCTAAAACTCATGGGATTCTGTTATTTTTTACCCTTCCTTAAGGACCCTTGTTTTACCCTTTTCTGCTGGTGGCACTCTTGCTCTCCTCTCAATCTTTCCTAATAATTGGCTGGTTAGAAAATATGGAAGCCTTGCTCTTAATTCTCATACTTTCAGGTTTTTTTTCTTATGCCAGGGTCAGAATTTTTAATTATTTTTTCATCCTGACTTGGTATGTCATTGCTTCCTTAAAGTGGTGAATGTGGAATGTTCTTCCCACCTAGATTGGGGAAAATTTTTAAACACAAAAATGAGGGAGAGGGAAGGATATTCATTTGATGTTAAAAATGTTACCCCATCAGACTTTTATTTTTTATTATGAATCTTCTGGATGCCTCAAAACTATCGGAAAATTATTTTTTAGTGAGCATAACGTATGGAACTCTTAAAATCTCTATTTAGGAATTCAGGATTCAGATTTAATGTTTCATAGATATGTATTTCGTATTTTTTCACTTTCTTTGGAAAGTAGGGAGACAGTTGGGAGGAGGGGCCTTTTCTTCTTCTCTTTTGAACCTTTTACTATGGGAAATGCCAGACATACACAAAATTAGAAAACAGTGGTGTAAATGACTCTCCATGTACCTATCATCCAGCTTCAAGAATGATCAACTCATGACTAACCTTGTTTCATCTACAATCCTACCCCTTACCCCTTCCCCGACGCTGTAGTCTTACTAAGTTTATCCCATTTTGATAATGGATAAATAAATGTCCAACCATTCTGGTGTCCTTACATAGTCCAAAATCCATGATTCCATTCACTTAATACTTGCAGAGTGCTTTTTCTGTGACAGGTACTAGCCTGGGCTCAGCATATATAGAATGTGACGTGAACTCCTGAAAACATTCTTATTAAATACTAGTTAGTTATAAAAGGATGCAGTTTCTCACTTCTTTTTACAACATTCTGATATCTTTCTGTCACAATACCCTAGATTTATTGGGGTGGGGGAAGCCCTAAGCCATCTGCTGGTCCTCCCTCCCCACCCCCTTTGTTTTACTGACTCATCTTCTATTTTCAGCTTGCCTTACCACACCCAGCCGTGTCACCTCCTTATAATTATCAAAACATTTTCCTTAGGCTCCCACTTCAAAATCTTTGTACTTGATATTCCCTTTGTGACACACTTTCCCCTCACATATTTTTATGGCCCATACCCCCACCTCTTTAAAATCTTCTCTGCCCTCAACTCCTTTCCAAAGTATGTCCTGACCTTTAGATATTTGTCCTTAGTCACCTTCTTGACTCTTATTTATAGAGGGTTTGAAGGATCCACTTTTTCTGTATTAAAGACTTAATACAGGGGTGCCTGGGTGACTCAGTCGGTTTAAGCTTCTGATTCTTGATTTCAGCTCAGGTCATGATCTGATTGTGAGATTGAGCCCCCCATTGGGCTCCACACTCAGTGGGAATCTGCTTGAAATTCCTTCTGTCCCTCCCCACCCCTCCCAAATAAGTAAATCATTTTTTTTAAGATTTCAAAAAAAATTTTTTTTAAATAAGTAATCTTTTATTTATTTATTTATTTGGCAGAGGGAGATCACAAGTAGGCAAAGAGGCAGGCAGAGAGAAATGGGGAGAAGCAGGTTCCCCGCTGAGCAGAGAGCCTGATGCGGGACTCGATCCCAGGACCCTGAGATCATGGCCTGAGCCGAAGGCAGAGGTTTAACCCACTGAGCCACCCAGGCGCCCCTAAGTAAATCTTTTTTAAAAAGAATTTAATATTAAATTTATTTATTAAAAAGATAAATGGTTTAGGAACAACTCAGCCTTTTGCAAGCATAAATTTACTTAACAGTTTTATAATATACACCAAATTATTCCCAAGAGGATGCTCAGATATTAATTAGATAATTATTATGATGCTCTTTTCTTCATGATAATCATTGAGAATTCTAAGAAATTAGATGTTATTCTCTGGTGATCACTGGTGTTTTATGCCAAATGGCAGCATGCCACTTAGAAGTAGAACTATGATTTTGAAAAAAATAGTAGCTAATTGTTTTCACCACTGCAAATCTTAAACTTTAATACTATTTATCCCTTTCTGGATGGTAGTTGATAGCTTAGGTACCACTTCTCCATGACCAGCAAGTAAGTTAGGTTTTTTTTTTGAGCACGCATCCTTTAAAATCTTGTCCTAGGTTCTTCACTATCTCACTAAGATTTAGTTCTTTAGAATACTTTGTCTGACAAGAGTGCAGTGAGATTAGTATTCTCAGTCACTGCTTGTGAAGGTATAACTCCTAATCAGCATTAAGAGAGTTAAATAGGGGGCGCCTGGGTGGCTCAGTGGGTTAAGCCTCTGCCTTCGGCTCAGGTCATGATCTCAGGGTCCTGGGGTCGAGCCCCGCATCAGGGTCTCTGCTCAGCAGGGAGCCTGCTTCCTCTTCTCTCTCTGCCTGCCTCTCTGCCTACTTGTGATCTCTGTCTGTCAAATAAATAAGTAAAGTCTTTTTAAAAAAAGTTAAATATGTTCATATCCTTTTCTTTCATTTTTAGGAATATAGCCTAACGAATTAGCACATGTGGATGCATACACACAAACCTCTGGGTGATGGAAATTATGAGAAAATTGTTGGTTTCTCATTCTTTTCTATTTCTTCTTTTTTTAGTACTCACTTCCTCTTTTTTCCCCCTTTTTCCTACTTCCCCCAGTACTTCACTGCTTTATTTCTTTTAGTATTAAAATCATAGATGGAGGCAGAGAGTATATGAGAAATCAGTGTGTCCTCTGCTCAGTTTTACTGTTAACTGAAAAGTATTCCAAAAAATTGGGGCACCAGGGTGGCTCAGTCGGTTAAGCATCTGTCTTCAGCTCAAATCATAATCTCAGGATCCTGGGATCAAACTCCATGTCAGGCTCTCTGCTTAGTGGGGAGTCAGTTTCTTTGTACTCTCTCCCTCAGCATTCTCTCTTTCGTTCCCTCTCAAATAAATGAAATCTTTTTAAAAAATCCAAAAAATAAAAGTATTTTATAGTAAAAATAAGCAAATAAATACCATGGGACTTTAAAAAGAAAGGCTAAGTTTTTATTGGGGTAATATTTGTTTTATAGTAGGAATTCAATAAATGTTGAATAATTGTATTACTTTGACTAAGCAAAGGTTCTTTGTATGAGAAAATAGGCTCTTTGTTTTTTTTTGTTTTGTTTTGTTTTGTTTTTTTTTTGGTATTTTGTAACTGTATTCTACCACCTAAGAATTGGGGAAACTACTGAAGTATCCAAGAAAGTGAAATATTTCTTTGGATGAATGAAATGTTTCAGGAATTTTTTTAAAGTTAAAAATGCATATTTATGCCTTTTAATTTATATGAAACTACTAAATAGGCTCTTAAAGAATATTGATGTTTGTTGTAAAAATGCCTTCCCAAATTATAGGAACTGCATCAAATTCATTTCTTTGTTAATTGGAGATGACTGAAGTGTCCTGAATCCTGAGCACATGTGATGGAATTGTCACTGCTCCTTAATGTACTCACACTGCTAAGGTGCAGTTGGTTGTTATTTCGTTTACACTGATACCTGTCACAACGAAATTCCTGTATACTTTTTAAAGTGTAATCTTCATTGGAAATCTTTCTTATTCCTAAGGTCTTCAGTATTTCTTATTCATCAATTATTTGAATTGGCTTTGTGCATTAAATGTCCTATTTTATCTTAAAAATTAACGCAGTAACCAGGATGGTTGCGGCCACATGAATTTTTCCACTGCATGAGTTAAAGTTGCTTTAATATGTTTTCTTTCTCCTACAGTGGTTCCCCCTGGAAGTCCAGGGCCCATTACTCGGCATGGGTCCTATGACAGTTTAGCTTCTGACCATAGTGGACAGGAAGATGAAGAATGGCTTTCTCAGGTAAAACTCTAAAATGTTTGGCCTATTAAAGTGAAAGAAAACAGAGATCCATTGTCTGTGTTTATGCTTGCATTCTGAAAACTTAAAAATTATTTTCCTTAGGGAGAATGGGCAGAATTGAGAACTCCTTGTAGTATCATCAAGAATTAATCAGATGTCTTTCCATATTAAGAATTTCTTATAATTACTGCTCCAAGGATACATATACGTATATTTTTGTATGTATTATATACGTGTGTGTGTGTGTGTGTGTGTGTGTGTACATTAGCTTTCATACAGAGGGTATAAAATATGCATAGCTTTCAGACAATCCATTGATATCCCTTAGAACCTTGGGTTTTAGATGGACTATTTAGATTAAAATGAGAATTGGTCTTGTTGAAACCATGAAGCCATTCAACAATGTGTTGGCTATGCTTTGTGGAGCCAACATTTTCTGAAGATTAGACCCATACTCTGATTAGAAAAGGTCAGCCTTCTAATCTGCACACGTCCTGATTGTGCCCAGCTGGGTTCCTTCCCTGGCTTCTGGACTGCTGCCTCCACTGGTCTCTAAGCCTGTCCTGTGACCGCTCCAGCTGACCCTTCCTCCCCTTGCCAGGTGAAGCCGTCTTCATCTCAAGGGCTTTGAAATAAAAGATACTTGGGCAGATTTCAAAATGATGAGATTACGAATGACTTCATTACAAATGCTGTTATGTCTGCCTCAAGTCTGACATCATTTGGTGAAGTTAATGACCTGTCTCAGATTACCAATCCAAGCGGCTTGTCATCAGACAGGTGCCTCATGGAGGCCTTGCAGTTTCACTGCTTTCTCAGGGAGGGTAGCCTGAAAAACTAAAAGGAATCTGGAAGCCAGAGCATCACGTTGTTTCTAGGTGACTTACATTTCATTACACCTGAAGTACTCGTAGGAGGCCTCTTGAAGGAGGGCCAGGGCTTCGGTTCCTGGTATATGGAGGTGCCTCCTGTCTTGAGGATACCACAGTAAAGTAAAAAACAACAACAACAAAAATGCTGGCAAAGAAACCACCGTCCTTCACTTCAACTTTTCAATTAGATAAAGGGGTAATGTGTGCTGTCAGTGTGAAAGTATATACAATATGTTTGTACTGCACACAACAGGAGAGTGAATAGGAACATCTGGCCATTGCCTCAGTGAAATTGCATAGGCATCTGTTTACCTCTCGGCTCTGTGACACGGATGGTTTTGAGCTTAAAATACACAGAATGCTTTATCTGTGGCCTAATTTACATTGCAGAATACAACTACTTGAATCAGAAATTGCTGTCCTAAATCTGAGTATTTTTCGCCCTGTGATTAGTGGGAATGAGAATATTGTTCCAAGATCGTGATGCTTCTGCCCTTTAGGACTTACCAAACACAGAGCTGCACTCTGTGAACCTTTTCGGTTATGTTTTGTTAGGAATTAATCACCGCAATCAGAGAAATGTAATTAAATATGAAAGAACTGAAGGCAAAACTATGGCGCATGGGAAGTCAGTTCCATAAAGTGTATATACAGACACAGATGTAGCAATTAAAGACTTGAAGAGGTAGTCTTTCACCAAACGTTTGCATATTTAGTCTCTTCTTCTAGTTGCTCACCTATAAAATCATATGATATGTTTATCTTCAGGTTTTACTCTGTATCTTCTACACTCTGCTTTGTCTCTAAAGTCTTTAATATTGGCACCATTCCCTGTCCCCTCCATAGAGCATGAAATTCATAAACAGTATTACTGTTTCATAGCACTTAAAATACCTATGTCAGTGTTCGTGGTAGTGGAGGAAACATTCTAATTAAATAATGGTATTTTGAAGACAAATCTAGTCTGAGAGAAAGTATATACTACTCTCTTCATTTAAAAGTTGATTTGGGGGGATTTGAGGGTAGCATAGTAAATATTACAATATTTAATTATGGAAAGAAACTGGCTCTGGGTGTTGAAAATTATTTCAGACCCTTTCTTTTCCTTGGATAGTTCAAGAACAGCTTCAAGTTTGTCATGAGCTTGATCCTCAGTGAAGGAATTATTTTTAATCTGTGGATTGATAGGTGTAGTGTTCAGTGCATGCCCACAAAGTGGTAAGTAATGTCTAGAATGAATGAAGCAGGTAGTCCCTAGGGAATTGGTGCTAGTTATATGAGGCAGGCAACTGGTCCTTTTACTCTTTGACATTTGTGTTATATTACATGTGGAACGTGTGTGTGTGCGTGTGCATGCTCACACCCATAGAAATACACATATACACACACAAAATGAATTTTTTTTTGTTTATTTTGGTAAAAACCAGTAGAGGGATGTAGAGAATGAGTATATAGGCTGTGATTACCATTGCCTTTTGAATGTGAATGCCTTGTACCTATCCCACTGGGTTAAGATGGGCGTGGATGGTGTTTGGAGGCAGGATGGGAAGATCGAGATAGACTCTTAAAAGGAGGTCATAAAACATTTAAGTCATGATTTGTAATCTGTTCCAGGTAGAAATTGTAACGCACACTGGACCCCACAGACGTCTGTGGATGGGTCCACAGTTCCAGTTCAAAACCATCCATCCCTCAGGCCAAACCACAGTCATATCATCCAGTTCCTCTGTGTTGCAGTCTCACGGTCCAAGTGATACTCCACAGCCCCTTTTGGATTTTGACACAGATGATCTTGATCTCAACAGTCTCAGGTAAGAAGAACTGAGGAGTAATTTGACTGGATTAATATATTCATTTTTAATGAGCATCCTAGGTAATATTGACATTTTCCTTTTTGGCACAGTTTTGTGGTGCAAAATACATCCACTATAGCTTATGATTCATTATTATTGCTGGGGATCTTATGCGGGATCTATTTACATTCAATAAATATTTGTGTTTCAGATTGTATTTTCCTAAATCGAATATTCAGTGCATTAAAAAAAAAAAATCTCATTTTATGCTGCCTTCCTCATATTTCTAACTGCTTAAAGTCTGAGGGTACCCTCCCTTCCTGATCTTCATCCTTCAACTAACTTCATCTAAATCCTACTTATTCCTTCTTTTAGGCTTTAAAAAGTTTTTGGATGAGAAAGAATTGATATAAATTCACTTATAGTTTAATACACACTCACACACACACACACACATTTATTCATCATATACATGCTCTGGCCCTCCCTTGTAAGAATCACGGTATAAGGTTTATGAAGTATGCTTTTTATTATTAAAGATTTTTTTCTAAAGCAACTGAGAACTTTTGACTTTTGTAGTCTCAGGTTTGCCTACCAGTTTAATTTGTTCTATCCAGACCTGACACATTCTGATTCAACAATAAAGGACTCAGTCTGATGCAATGTAATCTCCCTTACCTTGTCTTCTCTTACAAAAAGTTCTGTATCTTACTTGAATCTAAAATAGACCTTTTCCTTTAAAAATTATGAAAAATGTGTCCCAGTTATATATTGGAAATACATTTTTATATATTTTTTTGTCAGTATCTGTTTGTCTAACAATGCAAAAGCTGTTGTAGATGAGGCCTACATGTTTCTTCCTTAAGAGTAATTCATTGAGTGCCTGACTGGCTCAGTCAGTAGAGCATGAGACTCCTGATCTCAGGGGTCCTGAGTTCAAGCTCCATATTGGGTGTAGAGTTTGCTTTAAAGATAAAAGTAATTAGTATAATGGAAACATGTCTCCTATAATATCTCTTTCAGTGTCTTTTTTTTTTTTTAAGATTTTATTTATTTATTTGACAGAGAGAGAGATCACAAGTAGGCAGAAAGGCAGGCAGAGAGAGAGGAGGAAGCAGGCTCCCTGCAGAGCAGAGAGCCCAATGCGGGGCTCAATCCCAGGACCCTGAGATCATGACCTGAGCCGAAGGCAGCGGCTTAATCCACTGAGCCACCCAGGTGCCCCTCTCTTTCAGTGTCTTAATTTTTTGTTTGTTTGTACTTTATTTTCTTCCATACATTTTTGCTTTTTTTTTTTTAACCTAACATGTCTTTCAGCTTTTCAGAAGTGGAACTTTTCCCTCAAGATGTCAGGCAATAGTGTCAATACCGAGTGCTAAACCCATTTTCACTGGTACCAACTGTCAAATGTAATCTGGTGTAGATCGTCCATTTTCAGGAAGTTGTCAGTCCTCAATTTAATGATTCAGTGTGTAGTCATTCATGTTTATAAGTCATTTGAGTACTCATATGTTAATAATAAGGCATTTTAAATAGACAGCCCATAAAACTGTGTTTATTCTTTTTATTGAACTATTCACAAGATCCTTTTTTTCCTCTGATGACTGTCCCCTGGTACTATAATAAGCCCTTGTCTCTTTTCTTTGGAGGATATCTCTAGCTTCTTACATATGCAGCTCTGTTCCTTTGCTTTGTAACCTCCAGCCTGCTTCATGCCTCTTTACTTCAAACATAGCCCTTCACCTAAGAGTTCTCTAATGTGCATCTTTAGACAGCCCCTGTCCTAAATTTTTCTACAATTTTCCTCAGGGGCTTTCCTTTTTCTTATACTAAAGCATTCCCAGTATTTGTCACTTAAATGATTTTAAGCTGTATGTATTTGATTAGAATATTGTCCTGTTTTTTTTTGTTTTTGTTTTTTAAATAGACTCTGCAGCCAGCACCGGGCCTGAACTCAGGACCCCAAGATCAAGATCTGAGCTGAGACCAAGAGTCAGATGCTTAACTGACTGAGCCACCCAGGCGCCCCAATTATGGTCCTGTTGATTGGATAAATCTAAACCTTAGATACCTTTATACTGAGTCACAGGCTTATACATTTCTTTTGATTGCTCTTATAATTTATATTTAAAAATCTGAGCATATGGGCCCCTGGTTAAAGCCTTAACTTCCATTAGAACACAGTTTTGATGGGAAATTCAGATTTGACTTACATCATTTGAATTATAAGTGGCCTCTTTAGTACCATTTCCGGCCTAGCATCCAATTAGAAATCCAACTATTTATATTCTCCCATTCCTGTTTCCTGTTGCTCTGAGTGCTTCATCTCTATTTCTTCTGCATTTCTTTAGGCATGTACAATGGCACTATGGCTATTATCCTTATATTCTCCTGCAAATTGTAAAAAATTTATTAGATTTTTTTTATTCAGCCAACTCTTTACACCTGGTACCTTTCCTGTACTCCACAAGACAGCACTAAGAATGATGTAATGCTGTGACAGTCTACCTCCCTATATCCTAACCTAAGTGGGGAGCAGGCAGATATAGAGTTCACTGTCATGTCCAGAAGGGAACCAGGGTTAGCTTAAACTCATGGCAGCTCCTTACTTGGAGCCGGGAGTTAAACTAAAAAAAGGTCAATGAAATATTTATTTTTAGATCTGAGAAATAGATCATGTAAAAGAAGCTAAGATACAAAGTCTAGTTTTCTACTCAAGATTAGCTCCTTTTACTTTATTGTTTTATTTTTTTCATCTAGTTACTTAACACATCCATCAGCTCACATATTTAGTGTATATGTATTGTGATTATTTTAGTGAGGACATCTAAAGTTTTACTTTCATCAAATTTCGGTTATGTAATACAGTGTTATCAACTACAGTCATCGTGTTATACATTTGATCCTCAGACCTTATTTATGTTATTTTATTTTAAGTGATACATAATTCACATAACATAAAATTCATGGTATAATTTAGCAGTTTTTAGTATATTCACTGTGTTGGACAGAATCCCCACTATCCAGTTCCAGAACATTTCTGTCACCTCTACCAGTTTGTTTTTATTTTTGTCATTTTTATTATGGAAAATTTTTGAACATACATAAACATAATTAAAACTAAAGAAAATAATAGAATAAGCCCCCATGTATCTGCTTCAACACATCAGTTCATGGCCAGCCTAGTTTCACCCCACCCACAACTCGATTATTCAGAAACCCTGATATAAATCGAATTAATGATAGGAAATTTATTAGCCCACTGAAGTTGTTTAGACCAGGAAGGGGCTTTACTTTGGATGAACTGACCGTATCTACCTGTGTATCTTCTTATTTCTGCTAAGAACCAGAAAACATTTTTCCAGACATTTCAAATAAATGGCTCCTCTTTTCTCACTGGCCCAAATTTCTTAGGCCTGCTCCAAAGGTTAGGTGGTACCTGCTGTCTGCAATGGCTGCAACCAATCTTTGTTCTCAGTACTTTTCTCATAAAACAAATACGCAAACATTTAAACCGTGCTTTTAGTAAGTACTCTTTTTCTGCAGTCTGTTCTTGGTATTTCAGACTTCTATAATCTGTCCCATGGCATTTATCAACCTCTTATCTTTCACCGGGATCCCCTGGAAACTCTGTGCTTCAGCCAAATCATGCTCCTCAAGCCGCCCTGCGTTTGTCATGCTTCGTTACCAATCCAAGGGTCTGTTTGTTCTCATTCTACGCTGAAGGAGTGCTCCTTGCTCCTCTGCATGTATGCATCGCCTGTGACCGTGTCCACATCCAGTTCATGTTCCACCTTCATGAGATCTTTCAGTCCGCTGTGGACCATGTATTCATTACTGTTTTCTCATTCTGAGCTCTTATTGCCTATTTCACTCATTGTCACACTTTTCTTTTGCATCAGTCATGTGCTAGACCACATATCCACACACAGACCTTCTAGTTCATGTTTTGTTTCTGCCTGTCCCTAGAATAATACTGGCACATATTTAGTATTCAGCAGATACTCATTGGATGAATGAATTACTGAAAATGCATGCCTATATTGCTATAACAGGTTTTTATTCCTCCAAGTTGCATGTGGGTCTCAGATCTTCTAATCATACCGATTTTTTAATCTTAATAGTATTTATCTAATAAAACTGGAAAGCGACTCTTGGCATTTATAGATTTATCATTCCTAAGCAACTTGAAATTATATGTAGTATATTGCAGTTTTGCTGATACTCTAATTGATTCTTACATGCTAATTGATAATTTCATGGTGGTAACTCAGATAATAGTGATTTTAGCTAAACCTGTGGCCATCACATTCCAACACAGCTTTGTTTTCCTATGCTTCTTGTCATATATAAAGTAACTTTCATTCAGGATTGTAAGGGAGTGCCTCAAAATTTTGAATCTAATACATGCTATCTTTTATGGTGGGTGTTACTAGGTATGGTGCTATTCATGAATTTGAAAAGTGTCAAAACTCTTCAGATTTGTCCCTTGGAAATATCATGGGTTTTGGTACAAAGTATTTTGTTTCCATTCCCATCCTACTAAATTTATCCCTATCAGTTAATGTCAATTTTTCAACTCCTTAAAATCTATTGAGTAACTTACAAAGAGGAGAAGAGGTCCAGAGTGTAGGAAATATTTGCAGTGCCTTAGATTTGTGCAAGAGTTAGGGACTGCGGTTCCCCTCTTTGTCTCGTTTTAGAATGAATGCTTCTTTAATGGATTGGCCTATTCCAGCATTCCTGATTTAAGGTCTGTTGCAGCACGCGACAGTTTCGATGCCGGTAACATATGTGAATTAAATTAAATTGCCTTACAGGATCCAGCCGGTCCGCTCTGACCCAGTCAGCATGCCAGGGTCATCCCGTCCAGTCTCTGATCGAAGGGGAATTTCCACCGTGATTGATGCTGCCTCAGGTAGAAAACCACCTCCAAAATGTGTGCCTGATAGTTGTGTGCATTTTAAATTTCTTTTCCTGCACAATGGAGAGAATGAGATTTTTTTGCCTTCCTTTTTTTTTGTTTGTTTGTTTGTTTTGGGACGTGTGTGCATGTTGTGCATGTATACACGTGTGTATTTGTTAAAACAATACTGTGCCTACATTTGTTGCTCAACAATGCCATGCATTTAAGTATTGTTAAGGTTGGTGAATGATGCGGTGGGGTTGGCACTTGATTAAATGTAATGAACACAGTATTGAAGGCTACAGGGTTGATGACTGTTTTGCCTTTGATCTCTCAAATGTGGAGAAGCAACCTTGACAGAGAACGTAAATACAATATATGGATTCAATTTACTCAACCTGTTGAGTATCAAAGAGCCTGATCTGTGGAAGTAGAGAGTCCAAATGCTGTAGCTTAAATGGTTTTATTATTGAAAGCATAAAGTTTAGAAATTCATTAACTTAACTTTTAGTCTATCTATCACAGTTATTAACCTCCTCTCCTTGAAGCCAAGCCATGGATATGTATCATTCATACCTGGGAGTAAATCTTTGCCTCTGTAGGTGATAGTTGCTGCATTAGTATTGTCAAACTGTTTTCTGCTGCATCTGCCAAATAACAGACCTGTTTATGACGATACATTTTTTCATCTCTAAATGTATTGATAAAATAAGGACAGTGATGCTTTCTGTTTTGGTGCAGCTGCAGAGCATCTGAAGGAAGCACACAGCAGGGTTTCATCAAGAAAACGTCTCTTATGAGTAGAATTATTAAATACTCAGCATTAGCCAAACAGTTGAGTCAGAGAGGATTTTAATCTATAGCAATTCAAAATCCCCGGAGACTACTGATTTGATTGAGGCTTAAACTGTGAAAGAAAATGGAAACAAACACAGAACTGATTTGTGAAGGTCACTTTTAAAAGACTAAAGCTTCTGTTTCTGATTCAGTGTCTGGATGTATTTGGAAGTTTTGAAAGCTGAACGGTTTTGTACGTTTTCTTAGCTTTCTGATTCTTTTGGTCAGTGGATTGTACCTTGTGTCTGATTTAGCTGTCCACATCCAGGGCTGTGCCTTCATTTTTAATGTAGACTCTTACTTCAGAGAGCTCATACTTGTCCCTCTGCTTTCTCTCGGCAACCATGGTTCGTCCCCTGGAAACAAGCACAGAAATGTGTGAAGTCTCTATCCTTACTCCCCTGCATTGAATGAAATATTGAGATGTGCAACTTAAACAATACATCTTTTTGATAGTTTCAGTCTGAGAATGCTAACAGGTCCCACTCATCTGGAATTATCATTTAACCATCGTGAATCCTGGCAGTGCTATATTGTAACCTGAAGTTTTTGATTCAAGATTACAGTAGTAGCCTTTGTTGGGGGGTTTCAACATTCTTAAAGTGCCATAATGTGAATGTTTGAGTCAAGTGACTCCCAGGCAAGTGAAATACATGTCACTAAGGCAGTTACTGGTGTTATGAGAAGTTGCCGTATTCAGCACTCCGCTCTGAGGTAATACTACATATTTATCATGTAGCACTATCTCAGTTTACCTCTTTGTAATAAGGTTCCATATCCTGCCACAGATAGGAATTTCAGTGAGCTGTTGGTAACCATCATTTGATTTAAATCTGCCGTGAGAAGAATTTTTCAACTGATGTTTGAAAAAGGAACTAGATCTTTGCCCTTGATTTACTTATATTTGCAGCAGAGACACACTGTAGGAAATTCTAGACTATTGTTCTACAGCTGTGAGTCTCTGATTTACTTATATTTGCAGCAGGGACACATTGTAGGAAATTCTAGGATATTGTTCTACAGCTGTGAGTCTCTGTACTAATCTTTTGAGTAGAGAAAGGACTGCTGTTATTTTTCTAAGCCTATTTTCATTCCAGAAAGTCAGAGTTCCTTTCTGAGACAGAGCAGTGAAATGTGTGTGCTGCTTTCTCTAACATTGAGCTAAAGAAACCCCATAGATGAGGAATTGGACTGTTATGAAATAATAATTCTCTACTTATCAAACGGTTTGGATCCCTTTTGTTCAACACATTTTTTAAAGTGAGTGAATAGTATTTAGTTGGGGAAGCTTAGTCTACTTTATCTAATAGGACCACTGTTCTAATAGACTTACTTTTGGTAATTTAGGAAGACTAGAGACTAAATGGTTTGGGTTCCTCATAAAAGGAAGTTAATGGGAAAATTCTGCTTCAGGTTCTTCTATTAAAAGAGTCTAATAAATTTGTACAAGTGCTCATGAACCAGGAAGTGCTTCTCTGATTATGACCCGTGCATTGGAGTTAGCTACATATGCTGAAGATGCGTTTCTGGAGTTTTGATTGCTTTTGCTTGGAGATAGGACTACTGTGGCACCTCCTCTTACTGGGCTTCACTGCTTTGTTTTACCTTCGTGCAATTTATACAACTAAATGTATTGCCTTTTTAATTGTTCCTGTGGCACATTTTATAACTGTCCTTCTATTTCCAGTGACAGCTCATTCTCTGTCTAAACTTGTGGTGGCTTAATTAGTTTTCATTTAATTGCTTTTCAGAGGCATAGAATTTAGAAATTTAATGTGATATGATTAAATCTTTTGACAGTTCTAACAGACTTCAGAATGAAAATATTTTATCTTTATACCTTGCGCCAGCCTGTTATGTTTTAGATATCTGTATATTTATCTGGCAGTATTATTCCATTGAAACTGAAAGCTAAGAAATCTTGTTTTTATAATTTCTTGATCATCTAGTATGTCTTTTCTTCACTCCTTCACAAAGAAGAACATTTCCTAAATTACGTATGTTTTTCTTAACTTCAGTGATTTAGGCATGGCATAAATTCTATGCCTTTAGATGCCAATGAACCAGCTTCTTACTGTCTCTGTATAAATATGTGTATAAATATTTGTAACTGCTTCCTAAGGAGATGTCATTCCTATAATATTTGACCTTTGGTGATTCAAAGGGGTACTATCCTACCTAAAATTTTGAGTTTAGGTAATTATGAGCTGTTCCCTTCTGGACTTAAGGAGAAGACCATTCTGGAAGGATGCTTTATAGAATTTTACCCTTATATCCAGGTTACCCAGAATAAAGGAGGTTTGAAGGAACCATTCCATTTTTCATTATCATCAGTGTCTCCGAATCATAGATAACATTTCTAGACAAAGGACTTTTTTTCTCTGTACATTCCTTTTAGTTAGGTATCTGAGAATTTCTTTTCATTGTTTGTTCTTATAACATGTGTCCTTTTGATAAAGGTGTAGGACCTCTGAAAAGAAAGTAGAAAGATAGCTGTCCATGACTCATTCAGACTTTGTTTCCCACCTTGGTGACTGATCCTCTTGTTCCAGACTTGTGGGCTGTACCTGTTAGGTAACTTAATAACAACTCTCAAGTGGCTTTGGAGTCATCCAGACGGAAAGCCTAGAAAGATCTAGTTCATCCTAAGTTTGTTTCTCTTCGTTTGTGGCTTTACTATAGCAATCGATGTTTACCAATAAAGAACTCAAAGCGTCTGAGATTGAAAGACAGACTTACGGCCTGGCTCATGTGAAGAGCAGACATCTTTGTCCAACTCTACAGAAATAAACATTGTATAGAAAAAACTTTATTGGAAGTGGCGGGGGTATCATTTATGTACATTCCTATGGAAGATGATAGTAGGAGAAGGAAAATTGAGACAGTTAAGTAAAATGAGTTCTTATACTTTAGAGCAGGCTCTGATAAATCAGCAATTAGTGTTACAATAAACCTTTCTATAAGTAGGGACAGAGTTCTGGACTCAAGAGAAATATTATTTTTGTTGTACTATTAAAGAAATCTACCTGGTTCAGTTGTGGTAGTTTATATGTCTCTAGGAATGCATCCATTTCTTCCAGATTGTCCAATTTGTTGGCGTAGAGTTGCTCATAGTATGTTCTTATAATTGTCTCTATTTCTTTGGTGTTAGTTGTGATCTCTCCTCTTTCATTCATGATTTTATTGATTTGGGTCCTTCCTCTTTTCTTTTTGATGAGTCTGGCCAGGGGTTTATCAATCTTATTGATTCTTTCAAAGAACCAGCTCCTAGTTTCATTGATTTTTTCTATTGTTTTTTTGGTTTCTATTTCGTTGATTTCTGCTCTGATCTTTATGATTTCTCTTCTCCTGCTGGGTTTAGGGTTTCTTTCTTGTTCTTTCTCCAGCTCCTTTACGCGTAGGGTTAGGTTGTGTACTTGAGACCTTTCTTGTTTCTTGAGAAAGGCTTGTACCGCTATATATTTTCCTCTCAGGACTGCCTTTGCTGTGTCCCACAGATTTTGAACTGTTGTGTTTTCATTATCATTTGTTTCCATGAATTTTTTCAATTCTTCTTTAATTTCCTGGTTGACCCATTCATTCTTTAGAAGGATGCTGTTTAGTCTCCATGTATTTGGGTTCATTCCAGCTTTCCTCTTGTGATTGAGTTCTAGCTTCAGAGCATTGTGGTCTGAAAATATGCAGGGAATAATCCTAATCTTTTGATACCGGTTGAGACCTGATTTGTGACCCAGGATGTGATCTATTCTGGAGAAGGTTCCATGTGCACTAGAGAAGAATGTGTATTCTGTTGCTTTGGGATGAAATGTTCTGAATATATCTGTGATGTCCATCTGGTCCAGTGTGTCATTTAAGGCCTTCAATAATCTCTAAGAAATTCATTAATCCGGAAGATATTTTTTCAGCACCCAGTTTTTCCCACTATCAAAATATTTGTTTACTAAAGAAAATGAGACTCTTAAAAACACAAATTGGTTTGATTCAGTTGATTTTATAATGATTCATTTATGCCTGCTTTGACTGATTTTATAATGATCATTTATGCCTGCTTTATGTACTTAGCATTTGGTGCATCAGACATTTAAAAAAACAAAATAATACTTATTTGAGAAGTACGATTGGGTAGGCAACAAGGAGCTTATTTAAGTCAAATCTCTGCTGGAGGGATGTTCATATAGAGGCATGCTTTTATTTTAGAGATTTTTGTTAAGTGCTGAGGGAAGAATATTCCGAAGGATTATATTTCACTGTATCTACAGTTGTCTTTCCGATCTGAGGCAGAAAGACTTAGTTACTGTGTCTTAAAGTCATCGAAGACACAAGAGATGCTGGTGGTAAGAAGCAAAGAGAATTGTAAGAAACACCGTTTAGTCATCCAGTGGTGAGGCTATTTAGCGCCATGATTTCAAAAACTAGAGTTGAATGACAAAACCTTGACATTGAAATCATGGCCTTGAACATTTCCCTGAAACTTTCAACAGGGGTTATTTCCTACCTATCTGGTCTTCTCTGCATCTGTAGAAAGAATTTAAAGTTCTCAGTGCAAAAAAATCATTTTACCTTTTTTGGGCAGAAGATACGTTTGTTATTTCTTAAAATAATTCTCAGATATGAAAGATAATCAAGCTCTTTAGAAATTTTGACATATTTCTTTGCATACATGATGTGGTTTTCATTTAGTAGACTTCCAGATACTCTTTGTGATTATAAGGTGACGAAAAGCCCAGGCATACTTGTACCTTGAGTATTCAAAGCCTACGTGGGATCAGTAAGAGGATTATGGATGAGAGTGAAATTAAAAGAAGGCTTAGTCGTGACCTGTGAACAGTCCCTCAGAGGGGAAAAAGGAGGTCAGTAATTTTACTTTGACACTATTTATTCTTGAAACAGTTAACAAATATTCAAACTCAGATGTTAAGATTGGCTTTTTTATTAGAAAAGAGAAAGTTTATGCATAATTTCAACTCTAATCTGATGAACACCTACTTGTCTGTATAGAATCAAAAATTTTTTGTCCATGAGGAAGGTGATCGGCCACATCCCTCTCCTTCTGATTTAAATATTCCTCTCATTCTTCTTTCTAATATTTGTAGGATGTTAGAAGATGAAATTCAAGTTAACAATGTGGAAAATTTTAGCTCAGCACAATTAAGAAAAAAAAAGATTGCCCCACTTGAAGATGAAGAAACTATAAAGAGAAGTAGAAGAAGCTGTTGGGAAAGCTTTTTTTCTGATGACACATTGCTTCTTTGAATAAATCTTTGTGTCAACTAAAACTTCGCCTTTGCTTTCTCTATTGCAAGCACCAAGTCCTTGACATGGCTTTAAGTCTTTCCTAAGCATTTTGAGAAGGAATTGATGGAATTCTCCCCACTGTTGATATACTGGGGTACCATATATTTACAAGGCGTTTTTTGGCCAAAAGACCCAACTTCTCTTTTTTGTACTTTTATTACTACATCTTTAATCCAAGGCCAGACTGTTTATGCAGTCTGTTGCTTGAGACCGTAGTGGCAGAGGGACAATATTGGGGGCAGTATTAGAATTTGTTTAAGTCTGAACCGGGAATTCCATTTGTCTTAGTGACATTAGTGTCAAACTGTTAGTGCCACACTATTTTAAATTGTGTCCGAGGCTTACGCTTATAGGTGCCATCTATAAACTTAGAAAGAAACAAAAGAGTCTCTCCCCATTGAATATGTAAGCCCAGTGAGCAATTAAAAAGCAGCTTGGGACCTCACCCGGGCAACTAGTCGGAACCAGAGCTCATGATAGTCCCCTGGATATTGTTGAAAACTGTCAAAGAAACGCTAAAGCAAATAATCAAAGTGAAAATAATTGTTCCCGGGGAAAGTCTTGTTTTGAAAAGTTGGTGTTGTGGAAAGAATAGAGTAGTAACTTAACAAATTTTTGGTTCTAGTCTTAACTGTGCATGTAATTGCCTGTTTGGTAAATTGCTTTGAAACCCAAGGCTTTCTTCCCATAAGAAATGAAGGAATTGAAGTAGATTATTTCCAAAGCTCCTTCCAGGTTGAAAATCTATCAGTGTGTACTTTGCATCACCCTTGAAGAATTTTTTTAAGTTAGGGAGGGTATAATTTACATATAGCAGAAATGTGCGTGTCTTACTCATACAACTTGATGTATTTTTATACCTGTATATATCACTACTCAGAACAAATTAGAATATTTCCATCATCCCAGAAAGTTCCTTCATGCCCCTTCCAGTCAATATACTACCTTTGACCTAGAGATTATCACTATGACTTTTATCATCATAAATTAGTTTTGTCTATATTGAACTTCATGTAAATGAAATTATCTTATAGATACTCTTTTGCATCTGGCTTCTTTTATTTAACTTAAGGTTTTTGAGATTCATCCACATCTTACATTTGACACTAATTCATTTTTTTACATTGTAATATAATATAAATATAACACAGTTTATGTATCCATTGCCCTATTGTTTTCAGCTTTTAACTTTTTATGAATAAAGCTGCTATAAACATAACTGTACAAGACTTTTTTTTATCATGTATGCTTTTTTTTTTTTTTGCATGTGAAATCATAAATTTTGAGCATATACCTGGGACTGGAATTGCTGGATCACAAAGCAGGCATGTGTTTAGCTTTATTAGGCACCTCCAAGAGGGTATCCTGAGACAACTATACCATTTTTCATCCTTAGCAATGTGTCAGCCATTCTTGTAAATGTAAACTGTAGGTTTAATTTGCTTTTCTCTGATGAATATTGATATTGGGCTCCTTGAATGTACTTACTGGCCAGTTGATTATCTTCTTTTGTAATGTACTTGTGAAGCCTCTCACCAACTTTTATTTGGCCTGTTATCTTATTGCATTCAAATTCTTTAAATATTTTGGATGTAGGCCTTTTGTCAGATATTTGACAAATATTTCCTTTCAGTTTATTGCCTTTTCACTTTGCTATTGGTATTTTTTGACAGCCAGAAGTCCAGTTTTATTGCTTTTCCTTTTGTGTTTTGTGTTTTTGCAAAATTTTTTGCCATTTCACCCAGTCTTGAAGTAATGATTTTCTCTAGTCATTGCGTAGTTCTGGCCTTTGCATTTAGGTATATGGTCCCTTTCAAATTATTTTTTATTATGGTATGAGGAGAGGATCAAGGTTTAGTTTCTTCCATGCAGTTTCCTCTGGCACTGTTTATCAAAAAGATAAACTTTTCTTCCAAAGAATTTCATTGATGCTTTTTTAAAAAATGTATTTTTCCTGGATTCTCTATTCTGTTCCATTGATATATGTGTGTGCGTTTTTCCGTCTTTACACCACTATCATACTGTTTTAATTACTGTAGCTTTTTAGTCAGTTTTGAGATCTAGCAGTCTAATGCCTTCACTTTTGTTTTTCATGTATATCTTGGCTATTCTAGGTTCTTTGCATTTCCAAACACATGTGTATATGTATACATACCAGTAATTCGTGATGTGGTCCACTGATCTCCTAAAGTCCCCAGGACACTTTGAAGGGGTCTGTGCGTGAAAACTATTTTTATAGTAATGTGAAGTCATTATTTACCTCTTCTTTTTTATACTGCATTGACATTAAGTCCAGATGGTGCATAAGCAATGGTAGATAGAAATTATGGTGTGTTAGCATAATTAAAGCAGGGGCACCAAACTACATTTGTAGCTGAAGGTATTTACTCATAGTTTAAAAAAAAAAAAACCCAAATAGGGGCACCTGGGTGGCTCAGTGGGTTAAAGCCTCTGTCTTCACCTCAGGTCATGATCCAGGCTCCTGGGATTAAGCCCTACATCAGGCTCTCTGCTCAGCAGGGAGCCTGCCTCCCCCTCTCTCTCTGCCTGCCTCTCTGCCTACTTGTGATCTCTGTCTGTCAAATAAATAAATAAATTCTTTAAAAAAAAAGCAACAAACGCAAACAAACAAATTACAATTTACTTACAATGTTGAGAACACTTGGGTGGTGCAGTCAGTTAAGCATCCAGCTCTTGGTTTCAGCTCAGGTCATGACTTCGGGTCATGAAATCAAGTGCCACGTAAGGCTCTGCTCTTAGCTCAGAGTCTACTTGAGATTGCCTCTCCCTCTCTCTCTGCCTCTCCCTCCTGCACTCTCTCTCAAGTAAAGATTAAAAAAATATATATATCTATAATATGGGGCTTCTGGCAGGCCCAGTCCTTAGAGCCTGCAACTCTTGATCTCAGGGCCATGAGTTCAAGCCCCATGTTGGGTGTGGAAACTACTTAAAAAAAAAAAAAAAAAAAGAGGGGCGCCTGGGTGGCTTAGTGGGTTAAAGCCTCTGCCTTTGGCTCAGGTCATGACCCCAGGGTCCTGGGATCGAGCCCACATTGGGCTCTCTGCTCAGCAGAAGCCTGCTTCCCTTCCTCTCTCTCTGCCTGCCTCTCTGCCTACTTGTGGTCTCTGTCTGTCAAATAAATAAATAAAATCTTTAAAAAAAGAAAAAAGAAAAAATGTCTATGATACAGTCAAAATCATTTGTTGAATGGGCTCAATAGCTGACTGGATGCAGGAGAAGAAAGGATCAGAGACTCAGAAACAAGTCAAAAATTAATACACTGAAGTGGAGAAAGAAGTAAATAATGAAATAAAAATAACTCAGTGTGAGGAGTATGGGGTACTGTTAAATCTCTAATGTATGTGTGATTGTTACACATGGATGACAAGGAGGGAAATGGCAAAGAAATAAATGAAAGGCTGACAATTTTCCAAAATTAGTTAAAGATATCAACTCCCAAAGTTTCAAAAAGCTCAGTGTACCCCATAGAATAAAAACAAAGAAAATCATACCTAGATATATGAAATCCTGAGGCAATTTTAATGTACTGTTGGATCCTATTGGCTAGTATTTTTGTGAGAATTTTCGCATCTGTGTTCATCAAGGTTTTTTTTTTTTTTTTTTTTTTTATGGGATCCTTGTCTGGTTTTGGGATCAAGGTAATGCTGGCCTCATAAAATGAGTTTGGAAGTTTTCCCTCCATTTCTATTTTTTGGAACAGTTTCAGGAGAATAGGAATTAATTCTTCTTTAAATGTTTGGTAGAATTTCCCTGGGAAGCCATCTGGCCCTAGTCTCTTGTTTGTTTGGAGATTTTTGATGACTGCTTCAATCTCCTTATTGGTTATGGGTCTGTTCAGGTTTTCTATTTCTTCCTGGTTCAGTTTTGGTAGTTTATATGTCTCTAAGAATGCATCCATTTCTTCCAGATTGTCAAATTTGCTGGTGTATAGTTGTTCATAATATGTTCTTATAATTGTTTGTATTTCTTTGGTGTTGGTTGTGATCTCTCCTCTTTCATTCATGATTTTATTTATTTGGGTCCTTTCTCTTTTCTTTTTGATAAGTCTGGCCAGGGGTTTATCATTCTTATTAATTCTTTCAAAGAACCACCTCCTAGTTTCGTTGATTTGTTCTATTGTTTTTTGGTTTCTATTTCATTGATTTCTGCTCTGATCTTTATTATTTCTCTTCTCCTGCTGGCTTTAGGCTTTCTTTGTTGTTTTTTCTCCAGCTCTTTTAGGTGTAGGGTTAGATTGTGTATTTGAGACCTTTCTTGTTTCTTGAGAAAGGCTTATATCGCTATGTATTTTCCTCTCAAGACTGCCTTTGCTGTGTCCCAAAGATTTTGAACTGTTGTGTTTTCATTATCATTTGTTTCCATGAATTTTTTCAATTCTTCTTTAATTTCCTGGTTGACCCATTCATTCTTTAGTAGGATGCTCTTTAGTCTCCAAGGATTTGAGTTCTTTCCAAATTTCTTCTTGTGATTGAATTCTAGCTTCAGAGCATTGTGGTCGGAAAATACGCAGGGAATGATCCCAATCTTTTGATACTGGTTGAGACCTGATTTGTGACCCAGGCTGTGATCTATTCTGGAGAATGTTCCATGTGCACTAGAGAAGAATGTGTATTCTGTTGCTTTGGGATGAAATGTTCTGAATATATCTGTGATGCCCATCTGGTCTAATGTGTCATTTAAGGCCTTTATTTCCTTGTTGATCTTTTGCTTGGATGATCTGTCCATTTCAGTGAGGGGAGTGTTAAAGTCCCCTACTATTATTGTATTACTGTCAATGTGTTTCTTTGATTTTGTTACTAATTGGTTTATATGGTTGGCTGCTCCCATGTTAGGGGCAAGATATTTAAAACTGTTAGATCTTCTTGTTGGACAGACCCTTTGAGTATGATAGAGTGTCCTTCCTCATCTCTTATTATAGTCTTTGGCTTAAAATCGAATTGACCTGATATAAGGATTGCCACCCCAGCTTTCTTTTGATGTCCCTGAAGCAATTTTAAATGTTTCTTTATTTCTTAGGTTTATATTTGGGTGAGGGTTTAGAATTTTGACAGAATTAGGGTGATTCTTAAATTTCTTTGGCATTCTGAGGTCCCCATCTCCCAGTGATCTAGGAGGAATCTTCAGGATATTCACCATTTAGATAGAAGAAAGAAAAAAAAAACAGAGAACCAATGTTTATTGATAAACAGCTTTGTGCCCAGCACTGCTAGGTGTTTTTACATGGCTTGTCTCATTTAATCATATTTAATTAGGATCACAGGTCCATTTCAGAAATATGCAAAACGTGGGACCTACAGACACCTAGCTCCTGATACTTAGAATTACTTAAAGTGCATTAGGGTGACACCTCAGATAAGTCCAAACCTCTTTTTACCCTGCCTGATCAAATATTCATTTCAAAACACTGTATGCTGAAATGAGCCACGTGGGAGTTGAAGAGAATCAACTATTCAGGTGGTGAAAATGTGTGAATGCAGCTGGCAGATGAAGTTCCAGTATGATGAATTCCCAGCTTGTCCTTATTGCTTCAGGCAACAACTGACAGGCCTGACTGGTCATTGGCTTTCCATTTCTGGCATTGATAGGACTGAAAATTCTTAGTGTCACAGATACTTAAAAGCTGTCCCTGTTATCATGAATACAAATAGTGCTGGAGGGTCCTGATTGCACAGAGATGTAATCAATATGGTCTAGAGTTCTTGACCTGAACCTATAATTATCTGGATGTTATAAAGGTAGCTTGTTGTTACAGAAAATGCTTATATTCAGAACTTTGGGGCTAAGTTGTGAATGGAGAGAAGAAAAATAGGAGCTTTGTCCTTCCTCCTATACTTCACAGTATTTAAGAGGCTATCATAGTAATCACAGAATAGGGTATTCTTATAGGATTAGAACATTGTATCGCCAGGATTTGGGGTGCTGAAGTTTAAATCTTACCTCTGATGTGATCCTAATATCCTGCAAAAAGTTGTGACTTTAATGTTATGTGACTGTGAATTTTTGAATACCAAAAGAGAATTTTTTTTCATTGATCTAAGGACCTGGATTTGAAGTGCAGCTTTAAATAATAACACATTTGAGTTTGATATTTTCCGGAAGCTAAACGTATAGTGAAAACAGAAGCTGGATAAGCAGATATTACAACATCCGTGATTATCCCTGGGCAGGAGTGAGTTGGAGATAGACTGGTAGCAGTTCTTAAGTCACTGTCTATGCTGATGCTTTTAGGTATATTGAGATCGAGATTAATTTGCCTGCAAAAACAGTGAAAAAGAGGCACGAATTACTTAACAGGAGATGTGGATCCTGATAGCTCTGTCACTGCTTGGCTTAAGATAACTCTGGTTGGCATTATTATTGGATTACCCTGTGGAAAGGATGCCTTGAAAAAGAGGGGGGAGGTAATGTCTTATAATAAAGGGCTCTTTAAGAACAAGGGCTGGCTTTATGTTTCTCATTCTTGGTAGCGGTGCTTGCCACAGAGAGGATAATCAATATTTGTTGCATTGTTGACAGAACAGGTGAACAGGAAAAAGAGACGGGGGGGAAACAATGAGAGACTCTTAACTATAAAGAAGAAAACAGGGTTGATGCAGGGTGGTAGGTGGGTGATGGGATAGATGGGTGATAGGGATTAAGGAGGGCACTTGTTACAATGAGCCCTGGGTGTTATATGTAAATGATGAACCACTGAACTCTACTCTTGAAACCAATATTGAACTGCATGTCAACTAAACAGAATTTTTTTAAAAAGCATAAGACTTTAAATATACCATAAACAGATTAAAATTTAATAATGCCACATCTTTATATCTCCATTACCTCACTTAAACTTAGCAAGTGTGATCTTGACTTAGAGTCCTTTATTAGACTTAGCCCTTATGTTTATGGTTACTGTTTCTTTGTTTGAGCCTTTGGTAAACTGTATGTTTCAGTTGGAATATTTGGCAAACTATTTCAAGTCATCTTTTATGTCATTTTTTTAAAAGCAGCATTATGTTTAAGTAGTATGTTTCTCATCTTTGAGAGCTTTTACATCACCAGATAATAAAAATAAAGGAATTATGGCCCTCAAATCACTTACGTTTTGTGTTTCTAGGCTGGCATGTGAATTTGTGTTTTAAGGTTATCTTTATAAAGCATTCACTGTAGCAAATTCCCACTTTCTGGAATCTGTGGTCAAGCCTGGCAAACATCCACTTAAGGGAATGGACTTGCTTTTGTTCTGGCAATACTAGGCTAACTTTCCGACATATCATTGTATGGTTATTTGGGACTGCCTTTTAAGCTCAGCCATTTCATACATGAACCCAGGATATTAGCGTATAAGGATCTGACCTAAATTCCATTAAACCAGAATATTTTGTTGAAGAATTGCCATCGTTTTGGTAATGTCCTTACAGTTCAATGACTTGTACTGATGCTCCAGGCAGCCCTGCGAGACACAGTGTCTTGAGTCTTAAACTGGTTTTGCTTTGGTGTGCTAAGCATATTGGAAAGATCACAGTTATTCTATAAATGCTCCGTGTTGAGATCAGAGGGAATACCAAAGTTACACTTGAAACTTGAATTCTCCAGTTACTAATCCCTTTTTTAGATGAGCTTATATACCTTTCAAATGAGTGTTTGCATGATTGGGAAGAGAAAAGACTTTTGTTTCACCCCTCTGTTTCTCTCTTCCTAAAGAGAACCCTTACAGCATCCATACTAGGCCCTTTGACATTCTCCTATTGGGCTGACTTTTACTGTGTCAGGAATTTTTAGCCATGAGTGAATACCTTTACAGAGAGTTTTTAGAGCTGTGGTAGGATCCCAGTTCCTGAAGCAAGGGGCCTAAGCTAGAGAGACCTTAGTAAAATTTTGGTATGGTGCCTGAAACTTTTCATTTGCCTTGAAACCTGTTCTTAATTTTACTCTTTATTCCTATTCACCCTGTTGATTAAATTAATTACTTTCTCTGCTGTTCTTAAACTTTTACTGTTGTGTTTATCGCCTCATATTAAAGTTAGTTGGGTACCATTTCCCATTCTAGACCGTGAGCTCATCTTTTGTACTCCCCACAGCACCCTGGACGGCTCTGACACGTAATAGGCACTCAATAAATGTTAACGAATTCAACATTTCAGCATGGAATATTGAAACCAAATTTTTGCATTTGACTAGACACAGTAGTTGCCTTCTAGGAGAGGAACTGAGCGGCTAGGAAACAGAAATAAGAAGGAGACCTTTTTCTTTCCCACTGTAGTCTTTTAGAACATGTGCATGCATTATCCATAAAACATAAATGAAACTCTTTAACACCAAACATAGTTTTCAGCATTTGAAAGGTTACCATTGCAAGCTCTTTGTTTATACAAATGAAGAAACTGAGCTTAGGGGATGTTAAAGAACTTGTCTATTGTCATATAGCTCATAGGCGGTGCAGCAAGGATATAAATCTCTGAAACCTTAATTTTTTCCGGAATATTAAACAGCATCTTGGCCACAATTGCCTACCTCGATTTCATTCATATGATCAGCAAGTAGCAGCATTAGATCTGACCTAGGAACTATCCTTATTTATTCTTTATATCATATACTGTGTACATCATAGAAGTTAGCAAATACAGCGCCTCCACTCCTAAATGGCATGTCTATATTAAGGGGCCACTGGTCAGACCTCTTTGATAAAGTTTTGGTGACTGAAGACTGTTTCTCCCATGACTCATCTAGGTATCCCAGCTGCTTGCAGAGAAACTCTTCACCTTTAAGCAGTAGACATTTATTTTCAGCTAGGGAAGCAGGTAATGTTTTCTCAAGCTGAAAAAGGCTTTCACTAAAGAATAGTGATCGCTCAAGGTCACATTTCTTTTCCTTCTACTTGTGGGCAAATGCAAGCTAACAGAATATTAGTGTTTGAAATTCATAATTTATTCTATATTTGGGGATAGAAGAGAGGGAGACAAAGTGATTATATTTCTCTTAGAAGTATTTTTAATTGTTTTTTCAAAATATGAATTAAAGCATAAAGAAGCCAAAAATGCCCTGATCCTAAATGGACCTGACACCTTGATCTATCATGACATAACATGAGTGGGGATTCCCAAAGGACTTTTGTACACTACAATATTTATTACTATAAAGATCTAAGAGTTCTTCGTCCCTTTAAAACTTATAAGGGTGTTCAGATCCCATTCACTGGACTTGTGTTTTCACATGTTTAAATTATTCTGGTTTGTTTTGTATAGTTTATTCAGAAATAACTCCCACTTCAAATTCTGAAAAATAATATTTGGTCTTCCAGTAAATGTGGAAAGAAGAACTCAGCTCAAATGTGAAAGTATACTTGCGATATAAGTGAACTTGCTTGCTTTTCTTGTCCATTAATGCATGGGAACTATAGGGTCTTAACCAGCCCACTTTGTGCCTCTGTTTTTTCATCTGCAAAATGGTAACTAAACACTGCCTTCTATTTGGTTGATATGAACAAAATACTAGTAAACTGAGAGGTTCTAGATTGAGACCCTGTCACTTCCTGCTATCGATGGTAGAATTTTCACCGTAGTTTGTTCACTGTGGTTTCAAGAATAAACATTACGGTTCGTTTTTGGTTTGTTATGGTTTTTTTTTTTTTTTAGCAATGTAGTCTTAAGAATAAAAAAATTATTAAGGAACATTAATGAATACAGAATGATTAACATTCACAAAAATAGCTATATGCAAATTATTAGATGCCCTTGACTGAGACAAAAGTATTTTGAGGTTGTGACCATGAAAATTGTCATAATTTTGAATTACGTGTATCCTTACTTCTGAAGAAAACCTAACTGGATTGTGTATTTTGAGAAAGTTGTAATGTTAAAAGACAATAAATAGGATATTTAACATCTTCATTTAAATCTTGAGTTACATGCAGCCAATACAGTTCTGTGCTGCATATTAAATTTTATGTAAAATGAATAATGCTGGTTTTTATAATATTTGATTGCTCAATATACTATGCTAAGTACTTCACATACATTAGCTTCTTTATTCTTCATAAAATTCTCATGAGTTTAAGGTATTGTTATACAGTTGACCCTTGAGCAATATGGGGGTTAGGGGCTCTGAACCCCCCTGTGCAGTTGAAAATCGACATATAATTTTTGAGTCTCCTAAAAGCTAATTACTAATAGCATCCTATTGGCCAGAAGCCTTCCTGAGAACATAAATAGTTGGTTAACCCATATTTTGCATGTTATTTTTTAATATACTGTATTCTGATAATATAGTAAGTTAAAGAAAAGAAAATGAAATGTTACTAAGAAAATCATAAGAGAATATATATTTATAGTACTATATTCTATTTATAAAAAGAAATCCACATTTAACTGACTCATGTTGTTCAACAGTCAACTGTAATTCTTTTTTTTTCCAAAGTAAGGAGCTATGATTCAGAAAAATTACATACACTGTACTAGCTTCCACTTTGGCAGTGAATTTCTTTGTCATGAGCATGTTTTATACAGCTCTTTATTAAGGAATATATATATACACATATATATATTAAAGATTTTATGTATTTATTTGTCGGAGAGAGAGAGCATGTGCACAAGCAGGGGAGCAGCAGAGGTAGAGAGAGAAGCAGGCTTCCACTAAGCAGGGAGCCTGATGCAGGACTCCTTCCCAGGACCCTGAGATCATGACCTGAGGCAAAGGTAGACACTTAACTGACTGAGGCACCCAGGCATCCCAAATATATTTTTGATAGATACATTTGTAGAATAGGCAGGTGTATGGTGGAAGCTCATAAACTCTGTGGTCAAATGTAGGCTCTTTCTTTTTTTTTTTTTTTTTAAAGATTTATTTATTTGACAGATAGAGATTACAAGTAGGCAGAGAGGCAGGCAGAGAGAGAGAGAGGAGGAAGCAGGCTCCCAGCCAAGCAGAGAGCCCGATGCGGGGCTCGATCCCAGGACCCTGGGATCATGACCTGAGCTGAAGGCAGAGGCTTTAACCCGCTGAGCCACCCAGGCGCCCCTGTAGGCTCTTTCTTTATATCCAACTAGGTATTTGACCTTGAGTCTCTTTGCCTCAGATGTCTCCTATATTGTGAAAATTAGTAGATGACATTTGTAACGCTTCTGGCCATAGTTAGGTATGCAACAAGGACTCATTAAATGTTCTGTCCTTGTTACTTTGTTTTAATAATAATGATGATGATGATGATGATGGCAATAGCTCTTACTATATCCCTAAGTTTTTGTTTTGCTGTTTTATATGTTTATATACCTATGGGGACTGGTTATGGTATTGTCCTCATTTTATGACTGAGGACATAGACTTGGAGAAGTGGTAGATCCCATGGGGGAGGCCAGGGTTTCTCATTGCAGAGCTTGTATTTTGAACTCATATGTGATTTTCTTTGAGAATATGTTCCAGTAACAATAGGTTAGATTCTGATATTTCAGGCAACAGTTTAAGTCTCAGAAATTATTATTCCACCCCCACCTCCTCTAGTTCTTCCAGTTGTGGATTGTGACAATATGACAATTTCTTTCCTGATCCTCATTTGACTCCTACAGTAAGTTTGTTAGATTAGACATTCAGAGGCTCTTCTAATTCTAAAATCTGGGATCCTACATTATTTGGTTATATCTGAACTATTCTGAGACAGCTCTGATAGTCCTTTAAGGGAAAGGGATTCATCACCCTGGTTTAAAAAGGAATACGGGGGCGCCTGGGTGGCTCAGTGGTTTAAGCTGCTGCCTTCGGCTCAGGTCATGATCTCGGGGTCCTGGGATCGAGTCCCGCATCGGGCTCTCTGCTCGGCAGGGAGCCTGCTTCCCTCTCACTCTCTCTGCCTGCCTCTCTGCCTACTTGTATCTCTCTCTGTCAAATAAATAAATAAAATCTTTAAAAAAAAAAAAAAAAAAGGAATACGTTGACTTCTCTACTGAACTGAAATTAGCCATCTCATGGGGCCTTTGGTGGGGACTATAGAACAGGAATTAACTCCATAAGCCTCTTTGCTCCTTGAAAAGAAAAATCTCAGGGATGCCTGGGTGGCTCAGACAGTTAAACATCCAACTCTTGGTTTTGGCTCAGATCACGATTTCATGGGTCATGGGATCGAGTCTCGAGTCCAGCTCCATACTTTGGAGGGAGTCTGAGGATTCTCTCCCTCTGCCCCCCTCTCACCAGTGCACTCTCTCTCTAAAATAAATAAATAAATCTTGGGGGTGGTACAGGAACCTCAAAATAGTTCTGCCCAAATGGATTTGACTTTAGTGATGCTTGTTTTATGTGTAAACATATTTTGTTCAATCTTTAAAAATGGAGCTGTTCTGTTTGCCAGGGGAGCAGATCACTCTCTTGTGGGTGTTAGATTGGCTATTTACATTTGCTTTTGACTGTCACCGCCCCTCTTTCACTCTTTTCTCCCCTCTGTCTCTGTGTCAGTTTGTCTTCTGTGTCTTTTCCTCTCTCCTAGCTTCTGTCTTCCTATTTGGATAATTCTGCTTTATTTCTGTAAGTGAAAGACTCTCCCAGGATGCTGAATATGTCATTATTTTTATAGCACTCCTTAAATGCACAGAAGATTTTAGCTTGGCTCTAAAGCTTGCTCTTGGCATAAATTTGGCAGATAGTTTTTAGCCTGGGTGAGACTTTTTATTGGGATCATGAAAGTGTTGGCGCGTCACTGCCCTCCACTTTTCCTTCTTGAAGTATGACATTAGTGGTTTTAGCTCTTGTTGACCCTTCTTTTTAAACCGAAGCTTTATAGCTTATTAGTGCACAGTGTGGATTTTTCTTATGATATGTTGGAGGGAAAGAAAAAGAACTCCTCTAAAGTTACAAATGGTTTCACTTACCAAAATGATTATTTCTCTTGGAAAGTTTTGTCTTTTCTTTAAAATTTCCGGGAGTTGGGTGGGCTTGATGTCCTCTCTCCCACTCTCTTTCCCTACCCACACACTCACGTTGGTAGAAATGCTGAGAGCTTTAAGCCTAATTCCAGACTTCTGGGAGGCAAATCATTGACCAAGGAGTAACCAAGACACACTTTTCTGCTGTTATTTTAAAGAAATGTTTTTGGCTGAAATGGAAGTCAGGACAGAATACCACAGGCCATTTTTGACTATTTTTTTCATTTACAGAATGTAGGACAAATGCTTTGGAATATCAGCTAATTACTATTTCAAGCCACCTTTGGGAATTGAGATCTGTGCTTTTCAAATATATACTTAATCTCATACCTCATCATTTATTGGATCAAATACCAGTCTCATTTGCTCAGCATCAGATCAGCGCCTTAAGCTCCAGATCAGGCATGACATGTCACCTTCTGAGAGTTTCTCTGCATTGCCCCTATCTATTTCTGCTTCATGAAAGGACTTCATGTAAGCATCTTCATTTTTCCAAGGTATCTGAGGCTTTAATGGAATGAAAACTATTTCCCCTCTCCCTGAAAATAATACTTAAAAAGCTTTTATCTTACATTTTGCTAATCAGAGTTACTTTGTCCAGCTTTGGAGCAGAGCATTCTGAATGTGAGCCCATTAGGTCTATGCTTCTGAAGGGTCCACAAGAAACCACTGTAAGAAATTTAAGGATTTCCTGGCCAAAGCAAGTAGTGTCCTTCAGTAAGTCTTCAGATTAGAACAAAAACCTAGACATATCCACGAAGAAGAAGAGTTGTGAGTTTTTTTTATCATCACAAACTATATAATACTTCCAGTGACCTCCATGGGTTGCTGTCTGCTGTTGGCTCAACTGGATTTTAATGGAGCCATTTTGGTACTTCCACTCTTTCATCCATCCCTTTTTTATGGGAGTAAAAAGTAAATTGGGTGCTACTTAAATATTCTCAACTTGACATTTATTGAAAACTATCCTGCCGTAGGGCATAGCACTTTGAAAAACTGCTTTGCACCAGCCCAGTTTTCCAGCCAGCTGGTTTACCCCCAAACCTGGAGTTTGCTTTACTCAGACTATTAATTTCTTTAAACCAAATGATCACAGAAAAACTTAGGAGGAACCCAGTTTCATTTGTGAGGTTTTTCAGTAAAAGTGTAGTGGAGTGTGGCTAGAAAATCAGACCTGTGAAAAGCCATGACTCTGCTGACACTAGAGGGAAAATGACAGAATTCTGACACTACTTGCTTCCAGTGTTCAGGAGAAAAGAAAAAGGAGGAGGGTGGAAGAACTTTAGGGCTGGTACACTTTGGGAAAGCAAAGGAGCAAGGAAAGTGTGGTTGAGTTCTTTTGTCCCTTAATGGTGCTTTATTTAAAAGTTTTTCCTGGTGAGCCTGGGTGGCTCAGGTGGTTAAGCATCTACCTTCAGCTCTGGTCATGATCTGTGTGTCCTGGGGTCCTGGGGTCCTGGGATTGAGCCCCACATCAGATTCCCCACTGAGCAGGGAGCCTGTTTCTCCCTCTACCCATCCCCCCACCCCACCTCGTGCTTACTCTCTTTCTCTCTTAAATGGATAAATAAAATATTTTTAAATAGGTTTCTCCTACTTGTATGTACATGTTCTTTCTAAAAAATTTGGAAAGTACAGAAAATTATAAAGAATAAAAATTTAAAATTCAGGTGCAATTATTCTTAATATTTTGGCAAAGAACTTCTTAGTGCCTTTTTTTATTTAAAAGGTTTTAAAATTGGCAATATATTAAACAGTATTTTGTAACTTGCCTCATTTATTATCAGATTTCCTTCAAGTAATTAAATATTTTCAAAACATAGATAATTTAGTAGTTATATTCTTTGAGTCATTTGTCTAGTCTTTCATCATTAAATTTCTTGGTTTCTGATTTTTTTAAACCATACTAATTAAGAATAAATAAAATTCTTATATATAAATCTTTGGCTTATATGTTTCCAAGCATTTAAGGAAGAATGAATATCAGTCCTTCCCAAACACTTCCAAAAATAAAAGAGGAAGGGACACTTCCAAACTCATTGTACAAGATTAGCAAAACCAGATATGGACACTATGAGAAAGGAAAATTATAGGCCATTATCCCGGATGAACATAGATACAGAAATCTTTACTAAGCTATTAGCAAACTAAATTCAGCAATACATTAAAAGGATCATATGCCATGGTCAAATGGGATATATTCCAGGGATGCTTGGATGGTTTAACATCCAAAAATCAGTCAATGTGGTTTAAAAATCAAATCACTTGAGTAGATTCAGAAAAAGTACTTGACAACATTCACCTTGCATTTGTTTTTTTAAAGATTTTATTTATTAATTTGACAGACAGAGATCACAAGTAGGCAGAGAAGCAGGCAGAGAGAGAGGAAGGGAAGCAGGATCCCCACTGAGCAGAGAGCCTGATGCGGGGTTCAATCCCAGGACCCTGGGATCATGACCTGAGCTGAAGGCAGAGGCTTTAACCCACTGAGCCTCCCAGGCACCCCTCACCTTCCATTTTTGATAAGAACTCTCAAAGAAGTGGGCATAGAGGGAGTGTACCTCAGCATAATAAAAGCCATATGTGACAAACCCACAGCTAACATTATGCCTAGTGGTGAAAAGCTGAAAGATTTTCCTCCAAGATCAGGAAAAAGACAATCTTTCCACTTTGATTCAACGTAGTATGGAAGACTTAGCCAAAGCAATTAGGCAAGAAAAAGAAATAAGGTATCCAAATTGAAAAGGAAGAAGTAAAACTGTCATAATCTGCAAATGACAGATATTGTATGTAGAAACTCCAAAGACTCCACCAAAATGCTGTTAGAACTAATAAATAAATTCAGTAAATTTTGGAGGATACAAAATCAGTATATAAAAATCATTTGTGTTTCTATACACTAATAACTAACAGAGAAATAAAACAATCTCATTTACAGTTGCTTCAGAACGAATGAAATACCTAAGAATGAATTTAACTAGCAAGGTAAAAGACCTGTAAACAAAAACTATAGGACATTGATGACAGAAATTGAAGACACAAAGAAATGGAGTGATATTATTACATGCTTATGGATTGGAAGATTTTAATATTGTTAAAATGTTCATACTACCCACACAATCTTCAGATTCAGTACAATATCTATCAAAATTCCAATAGTATTTTTCACAGAAATAGAACAAACAATCTTAAAATTTGTATGGAACCACAAAAGACTGTGAGTAGCCAAAGCAAACTTGAGAAAGAAAAACAAGGTGGAGGCGTCAGGTTTCCTGACTTCAAACTACATTCTAAAGCTAGTTAGTAATCGAAACAATATAGTATTACTATTTAAAAAGACACATAGCTAAAGAGAACAGAATGGAGAGCCCAGAAATAAATGCATAGATATATGATCAATTAATTAATGACAAAGGAGCCAAAATACACAATGGCGAAAGGATAGTCTCTTTAATAAATGGTGTTGGGTAAACTGGTCCGGTATCTTAGAGCATACACAAATTTCAACTGAAAATAGATTAAAGACTTGAATATAAAACCGTTTAAAACCATAAAACTTCCAGAAGAAAACATAAGCAGTAAACTCCTTGACATGGGTCTTGGAGAAATATTTTGGATTTGACACCAAAGCAAAGGCAACAAAAGGAAAAATAAACAGTTGGGACTACACAAACTAGAAAGCTTCTGTACAGAAGAAGAAACCATCAACAGAATGAAAAATTATCCTATGGAATTGGATAAAATATTTGCAAATCATGTATCTGATAAGGGATTAGTATCCAAAATATATATCAAGAATATAAAGAATTCATACAACTCCATAGAGAAAAAATCAATTAAAATGGACAGAGGATCAGACTAGACATTTTCCCACAGAAGTCATACAAAGGGCCAACAAGTACATGAAAAGGTGCTCAGCATCACTAATCAGTGGGGAAATGCAAATCAAAGCCACAATGAGAGAGCCCCTCATACCTATCAGAATGGCTGTTGTTAAAAAGATAAGAAATAACAAGTGTTGGTAAGGACGTGGATAAAAGGGAACACTAGTGCACCATAAATTGGAATTTTGGACAGTAAATTGTTGTAGCCACTGTGAAAAACAGCATGGAGGTTCCTCAAAAAATTAGGAATAGAATACCATATGATTCAGCAGTTTTTATTTGAAGGAAACAAAAACACTAATCAAAAAGATATCTGCATCCCTGTGTTTGTTACAGCATTATTTATAATAGCTAAGACATGTAAATAACCTAAGTATCCATCGATAGATGAATGCGTAAAGAAAAGTGTAGTATATATACAGTAGAATATTTTTCGGCCATTAAAAAATAAAAAGAAATCCTACTAGTGTGACAACGTGGATAGAATTTGAGGGCATTATGCTAAATGAAGTAAGCCAGGTGGAGAAAGGCAAATATTGTATAATCTTACTTATATGTGGAATCTAAACAAAACAAACTGATCTCAAAGATACAGAGGACAGATTGGTGGTTGCCAGAGGTGGAGGGGGGAGGGAGGGATGTGGTCCCAGTGGTGACAGTGGTCAAAGGTGCAAACTTCCAGTTATAAAGTGAATAAGTCCTGGGGATGTAATATACAGCATGGTGACATTGGTTCATAATACTGTAGCGGATATTTGGAAGTTGCTAAGGGAGTAGATATTAAAGTTTCTCATCATAAGGAAAAAAATTGTAACTGTGTGTGTTGATGGATATTAAATAGACTTATAGTGATGATCATTTTGCAGTATAGATGTATATAATCATGTACACTTGAAATTAATACAATGTTACATGTCAGTTGTATTTTAATTTTTTACATGTAAAAATGGTTAAAACATCAAATTTTCTTATATGCATATCAAAAAATAAGAAAATAAGTTTTATTTTTGGAAAAAGTAATTTTAATTTATATTTATTTATTATTGAAGTTAAACATTGAAAAATTGTTAATTAACCATTGACTCTTACCTTTGGAGTTTTCCTATTCTCATTGATTCTAAGATCTCCTAAATATATATAGATACAGATATATATCTATATATGTTTATATATCTATATATCTCCAACTTTTGACTTTTAATCTGTCTATATCATTATGTTTGAAATTAGTTTCTTACAGACAGCATGTTGTTGAGTCATGTTTTAAATTATCTACCAATCTGCCTTTTATTTGGTGTTTGTAGACCATTTAGGTTGAATGTTAGGGCTAAAGTGTACCATTTTATTTATTGTTTTCCATGTGTTTTTTTGTTTTGTTTTGTTTCTTAGTTTTCTTTTCCCTGATTTCCTGTGGTTGCTTGAACATTTTATAAAATTCCATTTTGATTTATCTATTTTTTATTTTATGTCTGTGTAGCTTTTTACATATACATATGCATATAGATATTTATTGGCTTTAAGTATACTACTTTAACTATACATAAGTTAACTATACATAAGTAATTAAATTTTCAGTCTGTTTTCTCTGTATTGTTCAAATTGGGTAATTCCTGTTGTTCTTTATAGTTTATTGATTCTTTCCACTGTTTCTCCATTCTGTTATTGAACCTATCTGCTGAACTTTAACTTTGCTTATTGTGTTTTTTTTTTTTTTTAAGATTTTATTTATCCATCTGAGAGAGAGAGTGAGAGAAAGCATGAAGGGGGGGAGGTCAGGGGGAGAAGCAGACCCCCCCGTGGAGCTGGGAGCCCAATGCAGGACTCTGCCCAGGGACTCCAGGATCATGACCTGAGGTGAAGGCAGTTGCTTAACCAACTGAGCCACCCAGGCACCCTGCTTAATTGTGTTTTTAAGTTCTAAAATTTACATTTGATTTTTCTTTACATCTTCTACATCTTTGCTAAGAATTTTATTTACCTTGCTGAGGCTTTCTACTTTTTCATTTTTTTTTCTTGTTCTTTGAAACATTTTTATCATGGCATTGAAAAAAACTTTGTCAGCTAATTTTAACATCTTTGTCATCTCAGTGTTGGCATCTGTTAATTTTCTTTTTCTCATTCAGTTTGAGATCTTCTTGGTTCTTGGTATGTTGAGTGATTTTCAGTTGAAATTTCCTAAGATTTGGATCATATTTAAACCTTTCATTTTGACTGGCTTTCTCAGACATCACTCTGGCAGAGAGAGGTAGAAGTCCTGCTTGGCCAGCCTTGCCATCCAAGGTCAGGATACTATGGACAGAGATGGGAGTTACATCTGGTCTCCACTGACAGCCCTGTGAGGTCATTACTGCTGGCTGATGAATTAAATCCTAACTTCCTTCCAGGCCTCTTCTGACAGTGTCCAAGTGAGGAGGAACAGGAGTACTTCTTTACTGCCAGATGAGGATGGAAGTCCAAACTCCCTGTTCTGACACTCCATCCGTGTTAGGTGGTGGGGCTTATTAACAACTGGCAGGAATGAAAGTCCTTACTCCTACCTAGCTTATTCTGACACCATCCCAGTGGAGGTGTTGGGCATCTTGTTATACCCTCACTAAGCTTAACGTCTAGGTTCCCCACTTGGCCTTTGCTGGTGTGAGTGGTGGTAAAACCAGTTTTTTCTTTGTGGTGTTTGTAGAGTAATACATTATTTTCTGTAAGTTTCTGTCCAGTGAGGCTGTTCCTTTCATATCCCTTTGGCTAGGGAGATGAGGTTTTGGTTTAAACATTTGTTTTTAAAGATTTTATTTATTTATTTAGGAGGGAGAGAGAGAGAGAGAGAAAGAGAGCCCAAGCAGGGAGAGATGTAGAGGGAGAACGAGAAGCAGACTCCTTGCTGAGCGGGGAACCCGACCGACGAGGGGCTAGATCCCAGGACCCTGGGATCATGACCTGAGCCAAACTCAGACGCTCAATCATCTGAGCCACCTGGGTGCCCCGGCTCAGACTTTTTTTGTCCTTATCCTTTGGCATTTTCAGGTTTCTGGTTTCTGCACCTCTAAGGCTGGGATATTTGAGGCACAAAGAAAACCCAAAGATTTCATGTTCGTTGTATCAGTACTTGTGTCCTGAAAAGCCCAGCTTGACTACCTTTTTTTCTCCACCTTTCAGAATCATCTGATGTTTGTTTTATATGTAGTGTCCAGAATTTTTGTTTGTACCTAGCAGGAGAAATGAGCATCTACTGTCTTCCCTTAATAGAATCAGCTTTTGCAATTTACTCAAGTCTTTCAGCAAAAATACACTGTATATATCTATCTATATGTATATGAAAAAGATAATATATCGTATAAGTGAAACTTCTGTTCCTGATTTGGTCAGTATCAGGAGTCAACAAATTTTATCTCTAAAGAGCCATATAGTAAATATTTTAGACTTCGAAGGCCATACTATAATGGTAGGTACATTTGAATTTTTCATTTCTTCCTTGATTCCTTCTGATTTACAGTATTTAAGAGTGTCATGTTCAGTATTACACAAGCTAAAATCCAAGCTAGAAGTTTCATCTACAATGAAGTAAGCTAAAGTTTGCTGGCACCATTTTTCTTTTTGAAATATGTTGGCAAAAACTGGGAAAGAAAAACATTGAAACCATGATGGCCACAGAATGTGCCTTGACCAAGTATGAGATTGGGTTTGTATTTGAAATCTTTTTTTTTTTTTTAAAGATTTATTTATTTGACAGAGAGAGATCACGAGTAAGCAGAGAGGCAGGCAGAGAGAGAGGAGGAAGCAGGCTCCCCGCTGAGCAGAGAGCCCGATGTGGGGCTCAATCCCAGGACCCTGAGATCATGACCTGAGCTGAAGGCAGAGGCTTAACCCACTGAGCCATCCAGGTGCCCCTGTATTTGAAATCTTGAGACTTGCTAAGTCTGGGTGAAGCTTTGCTTTCTTTCCATTTCTTTTATCTGGCTTTATTCTTTTACAAATAGCGTTTGTAGACCAATCTCTTCTCTGCTAGACACCTTACTAGTAAACCTGAAGAGATCTCAAGCTCCCACTTCTCTGGAAATAAGATAGTATTCTCTCATATGATAGGTGATTTGAGTTACTGCCTCTGTTCGTTCCTTTGTGTTCTGAGTATCTAGCAATTACAATTTCATTACTCAGGGACGTAGTACACCTTATAAAATGAAGAACCCATCCCAAAGATCAAAGTATTTTTTTTCCCCAGGTCACTCTGTAGATTCTGTCACAAACTCTAGAATCTTATGCAAACTAGGATTCCAGTGAGCTCTAGACAAATTCAATAACATCTCCCAAAGTAGAGACTAACTTCTTAGGATTCTGGTGCTACTATTTGAAATACATATTACTTGCTTGTTTTTTAACCCGGCTTTATTATTTCTTATTCCATATTGACACTGAAAAAAAGTGTGTTATGGTTTTTAGATTACCCTCCAACAAGTTGACAGTTCTTATATTTGTCAATTACTTTAATATTCTGTATATTTTTAAATGGTTGCTTGGTCGGAAGTCTCTAGACACAACACTCCACACTAAGTAAGGCTGACAGTTAAGTGATGTGGAAGCCATTATCTCACCTTTGTGATTGCAGACTGGGGCCTCTTGCCTTTTCCTATTTAATAACAAATAGCATTAGCATTCAGGAACTTTTTAACACCTATTGAGGCAGGATTTTTATAATCCCCTCTAAGGGGGGATTTTAAAAATGAATGACTAAAACCTAACAAACGTAACATACAAAAAAAGAGAACTATGCATCAGTCTTAGGTTGGAATCTTGAGTCATAAATCTCAAATAAAATACCAACAAACCAAATTAAACATTACAACAAGAGAATCACTTACCACGATCAGATATGATTTTTTCCATGTTAGAAAAATCTATTATTACGTAATATTAACTGGTCCAGTAAGAAAATATGATAATCTCACTAGATGTGGAAAAAGGTATTTTATAAAATTCAGGGTTTGTCCATGAGATTTATCCTGTGATAACTAGGAATAGACAGATTAATCTTTTAGATAATAAAGAATGGCTGTCTTAAACCAAACACCAGCATCGTTTTTAATGTGGGATATTATTAGCATTTCTTCTAAGATTGGGAATAAGGCAATCATGCCATGCCCATTTTTATACAGTTACTCTGAAAAATTCCATAATATTAAACCATAAAGAAGATATAATTACAAAGTCATGATTTATAGATAATACAACTTTTGATCTGGAAAATTCAAGAGCATCAACTTTTAAAGAACTGATTATATTGATCAGATACTTGGTTAATATGCAGAATATCCATATGATTTCTATGAACCAATAAATACTAATTAAATGAGCCATGAGCTAATTCTTTAAAAAATTTTTCTCATGATAGCACCAGAAAACATAAAATATATGGAAAAAACCCTAAAAAGAAATATGGAAAGTCTATAATAAGGAAAACTGCAATTCTTCAGAGAAATATGTTTCTATATAAGGAAACTGACTAATGTAAAAACTGCAGGTATTCCATACTATGCAGCCATCAAAAGAAATGAAATCTTGCCTTTTGCGACGACGTGGATGGAACTAGAGGGTATCATGCTTAGTGAAATAAGTCAATCAGAGAAAGACAACTATCATATGATCTCCCTGATAATGAGGAGGTGGAGATGCACCATGAGGGGTTTGGGGGGTAGGAAAGAATAAATGAAACAAGATGGGATCGGGAGGGAGACGAATCATAAGTGACTCTAAATCTCACAAAACAAACTGAGGGTTGCTGGGGGAAGGAGGGTCTTGAGAGGGGGGTGGGGTTATAGACATTGGGGAGGGTATGTGCTATGGTGAGTGCTATGAAGTGTGTAAACCTGGCAATTCACAGACCTGTACCCCTGGGGATAAAAATACATTATATGTTTATAAAATATTTTTTAATTAAATTAAAAAAAAACACTGCAGGTATTCCAAAATTAATTCAGTACTTTCAGGGATCCCTGGGTGGCTCAGTCAGCTAAGCATCTGCCTTCTGCTCAAGTCATGATCCCAGGGTCCTGGGTTCGAGTTCCGCACTTGGCTCCTTGCTAAGCGGGGAGCCTGTTTCTCCTTCTGCCTGACACTCCCCCTTCTTGTGCTTGTTCATTCTCTCTCTGACAAAAAAAAAAAAAGAACTTTCATGTAATCTCAGTCAGAATACCAGTGGATTTTATTTGTGTCTCAATAAAATTATTTGTTAGTACATTTGAAAGTATAAACAGGCAAGAATTGCGGAGGTAATTTTTCAACTTGGCACTGAGTAAGTAACTTTACTACACAATATTTTATTATGAAAGATTTCTAACCTACAGAAAAAATTTAAAAATACAATCCAACAAATATATAAAGATTCTCATTAAACAGTTGCCAACATTTTATACCTCTCTAGCCAGAATAAAGTTTAAATAAAAATGAATGAACTGTGAGGTCTGTTTTAAGAGTGATCTCAGCTACAGACCCATTTCTTTCCTTTTCTTTAAAGCATGACTCCTCAAAAGAATTATGTGTCCTTTCTGTTATCAGTTTCTCTGTGTTTGTGTGTGTGTGTGTAGGGACACACACACATGCTCTCTCTTCTCTTTAACTGCTTAACATAAAAAATTTCAAAAGTATCCTGACATAGAAAGATTAACATAACGAACCGCTGACCATCAGGTAGCTTCAATTCTTGGCCAAACTACTTTTATATCTTATCCCACAACCTCCCCAGATTATTTTGAAGCCAATTTCAGACATCATGTTAATTTCACTTATACATACTTCTGTACATGTTTCCACAATATAAGGAGTCCTTTTTTAAAGCATAGTATTATCAGGTGTGAAAAAATTAACAGTGATTCTTTAATATCAAATTTCCAACCCATGTCAAATTCCATATCAAATGATTATCTCATTTTTAAAAATAACATTCCAAGTAAGGCCTGTGTACATTGCAGTTGGTTGATATATCTTATAAGACCCTCTATTTATAGTTTTCTCTTCCATCTCCCTTTGTCACCTCCATATATTTTTTGAAGAAACAGGACCATTTATCGTACAGTGTTTCCTTTCCCATGGTTGGAATTTTGCTGATTGCATCCCCATGGTGTTCTTTGGTTTCTGAAATTTCCTGTAAATTGTTAATTACACCTAGAAGTTTGGTTAGATTGGATTTTATTTTTTGGCAAAAAATACTTTTTTATGAATTTATGTCATGGGCATCTGAAAAAGCTATATTCTCTATCTTCTGGACATAAAGTTACATTTATGTTAGTTAGATTTATCTCCTTAATTGTGTATCCTCTGATGCCATGTGTATATATTATTAAGTTTACACATACACATACACGAACATCTCTTTTACCATGGACTTAGAAAAGTGAATTATAATCTCATGCTACTAATTTTCTCTTTATTTCTCCTTATATTCTGTAGCCTTCTGTACAATCTTAATGTTATTTAATATGTAGATATGCATAACTGTTAGGGATTTATTATAGAATAAATATAACATACCTGCATATCCTTTTTAACATTTCTAAGTGCCCCTTTTTTTTCTTGTGTAGTGCTTTTTGTTTAATTAAGATTGCGACCCCAGCTTTTCATTTGTCATTATGAACATAGAAGAATGCTAAACTGTGTGGAGTGTTACACTAAAAAAAAAAAAAACCACCAGTAGGTATGTAGACAATGTTATAGATATAGGTATTTGAGAAAATGTAAATAGTTTTTAACCTCTGAGTGATGGGATTATGGGCAATTTAAATTTTCTTCTTTAAAGTCTTTCCAAAGTTTTTTACAGTGAACTTGTGTTACTTTTATGAGGCTCAAAACCTATTATTTTTATAGAAGTAAATTGTAAAGAAAGTATGCAGAGTAGCTTGGTTTCCTTAATGTTTTCAGCATACTTTCTTGCCTCAGCCTAAATAACGATCCAGGGACAGTGTTGCACATCAGCCTCCCCCCCCATTTGAATCACAACTAGAATCATACATACGACTCTTCCAGTGATAGGTTTGAAATGGAAAGTGTGATTGCTAGAAATTGTTACATGAGTGAGGAAAAATTTACCAGAGTCTTTGATAGATTTGAGGTCTGGGAGTAGAACATGGGAGGCCTCCTGAAAATCTGTCCAACATTCACTCAGGCCCTTCTTGGTTCGGAGCCAAATCACAAACTCTTCAGTTGAATTTTTCTGTCCAGACACTGGCTTAAATGAAGGTCTACTTCACTTGGAAATACCATTTTGGCTTTTGGCTGGAATAGCTGTTGTCGAGGAGCTTCTTTAGATGTGAAGCCGTGAGGGAGTTCTCTGAGTACATGCATTTTCACACATCTGCTAATGCAAAAGCCCCAGTGTGAGCATTAGTACTCAGGAATGTGATGTGGATTTGAGATGATCTCCCCAGGATTTTGGCAGGTCAGGACAAACATTATCTTGCTTCCATATGTTTTTGTAGGATCTTGAAAGGGAAATCATATACATTTCCTTAGACTGATGTGCTGAATTTTCCCACATACACCAAAAAACCCTCTCAGCAAAAGTAAAGTCAGTGATATGTATATATGACATTCATATCTTTAGCATCTGTTGTCAATACAACAATATAACCTGATGGCTATTGGGAGTCACATACAGTCTGCATTTACTTTGATTTATGTTTCACTGGCTTATCTCAGAAAACCTGGCCCACAGATTAAAAACTGTGAAAGAGCCCACATTTTCAGTAAGGGCTTTTTATTTATTTCTATTCTGCATTTCCTTAGGTGCAATGTGCGTGGGACTAGGATTCCTCTTTTTCGCTACTTCTCCATTGAGAACACTGCTCCCCTCGTGGTCACCTCCTCCCACAGTTTTGTAGTATCTGATATGTGTGTGACACATTCAGTTAAAAACAGCCAGGGAGCCCTTGTGAAGCTAAGAAATTCAGAAAACAACACACACTGTACAGAGACTGGGTCTGTTTTTTTTAATCACCCTTGAGCAAACCCAGTCCTGTGTCATATGGGGTTTGACAAACAGTAGGCACTCATTTAATGTTGACTAACTCTTTCTCTCAGTCTTTTCATTCTCCAATCTTTAGTCCCTCTATTGAATGACCTATCATCTGCCTCAGAGTTTGGCTCCTTTTCTGTGCAAGTAGATTATTAGAAGTTGAATAAAGATAGCACTAGCCTCAGCTACTTCATGGTATGTGTGCCGAGGAGAGCACATTGTCTAGTTCTCATTGGTATGCCGGCTGATAGATTTAGTTTTCCTTCATTCCATGTCACAACTCAGCCCTCCTGCAGGACTGAACTCTGAGAAGGCCATAATTGCTAATCACTATTTATTTTCATGCTTTGCAAATGAGTTTTCTCACCACAGTGTCACACGCCTAACACATCAATCCTCCTCCAGTTGGTTCTTTTATCTACTTATACCACATTGTTTTCAGGCTATCAAATGTTATTTAAAACTAGTATCTTGGATCTCTCTCTCTCTCTCTCCCTCTGCATGTATAATGAGGTCAGATGTCTTTGACCTCCTTTCTTTTATTTTGTGCTTGTTTATTTACCACCAGTGGTTAACTGTTGGATGATTTTGCTGGGAAAAGATGATTACCACAGGGAAGCAAGAGCTGGGATTTTGCTCCATAAAGGAAAACATGCAAAGGGAATATTATCAATTTAATTTATTCATCAAAAATTGGTCTTGGGTTCTTTACCCGGAGTCTTGAATCACTGAGCTTTGCTTGGTCTGAATTTCTCAGTCTATAAAGGCAAGGATCAGAACAGTATACCTTATTTAGTTTGTTTACTGCATTTTATTGTGGAACTGTTCAATTATTTTTAAGATCTTGGGGTCCACAGAAATACTGGTACTGTTGTACCTGTTCTTATTTCGTTGCCCGTTGAGACTTTGACATTAGTTCTTATATCCATTGTTTGTTTTTTTTTTAAGATTTTATTTTATTTATTTGACAGACAGTGATCACAAGTAGGCAGAGAGGCAGGCAGAGAGAGAGGAGGAAGCAGGCTCCCAGGACCCTGAGATCATGACCTGAGCCGATGGCAGCAGCTTAATCCACTGAGCCACCCAGGCGCCCCTCCATTGTTGTTTTATAGGGGGAAAAACATGCAAAAAGTCTCTAGTTGGATTTACCCCCCAACTTGTTTTCTTTGGTGAGTCAGACAGTTAATTATATAAAAATTTTCTTCTGTTTTAAAATACGTGAGATTTTCACTTAAAAAAAAAATAAGGGGCGCCTGGGTGGCTCAGTGGGTTAAGCCGCTGCCTTCAGCTCAGGTCATGATCTCAGGGTCCTGGGATCGAGTCCCGCATCGGGCTCTCTGCTCAGCAGGGGCCTGTTTCCCTCTCTCTCTGCCTGCCTATCTACTTGTGATCTCTCTGTCAAATAAATAAATAAAAAATCTTAAAAAAAAATTTAAAAAAATAAAATAAAATAAAATACATGAGATTTTTCAGTCCTTTGAAAAAATGGTTATAGACCATTTTCCATATATGACTCAACATTAGTGATCTCCCTGCCAAATGATCCCAGGTGTGGGGTTGCAGCAGGTAATTTCCTGAGCTGTATGGTACAGATGATTTTCTGTGTTGGAAGATGCTATCGGCTCACCTGGCCTCTTAGTGACAGAGAAATCCTTTGTTTATTCATTTAGTAGGCAGATTAACCCTAATGAATATTGGCTTCCTGGAAATAGATACAGGTGACAATGGCAAAGTGAGGAGTGGGGAGAAGTAAGACAAATTCCCTTTTCTTTCTTCACTTAGAAATAATGGTGGCTTTCTTTGGAGAGTGTTTTAAGTCAGAAAGGAATGCAAAATATTTTAATTTTAAGGCAAGATTTAAATAATCAACCTGAGATTTTTAGTTTTGAGTGTCTTTAGATGTATATTCAAAAAAACTCAAGATTTTCTAATTTTGGCAAACAAGTTAAAAATTTTATGTCCTTCAAATTAGACCTACAGGAAAATATTCAATTAAACACTTCATACTGGTTTGGGCAGCAGCAGTCGTTTGAAGAGGAAAATGCAGTCCTAATATGTCCTTGCACTCAGTTAAAATGTTATGAATTTAAAAAGTGTATCATTCCTCAGCCTCTCCTCACATAGGAAAGAAAATGTGTGCTGTGCTGTGTTTGTTTCTATAGCCTTTTCATACTGCTTCAGTGACATCTTTATGTTTTCTGGGGAACAAAGATGAAGGATTAATCTAACCATTAGAAAATTATTCAGGGTTATACTATAAATTGTTTTTAAGGAGTTTTTAAGGTTAAGCTATCCTAGATTCTTTGCTTTGCAGTAACATATTGGCAAAAATTATTTATATGAATAAAATTATGGATATTTGATGTAATTGTCAACAGCATATGATGAAATGTTTCTGATTGCAACTGAAGTTTTGCTTACTGAAGGAAGGAGTGCTTTGCAACATTTTTCTGTGAATGATTTTGGAGATACATTATTCCCAAGACAGGAGTGTATAGACACAGATGTGAAAATCTCTTAACGTTCAACCAAACTTTTCCAGATCTTACCACTATAATTTATTCTGCACTCTCCAAAGACTCCCCAAATGTCTTCTTTTACATAACTTTATCCATTGGAGGAAAAGTTAAAATTCTTCTCTTCCACATGCTAAATGATGGAGATAAGCTTTTCATGATGCATTTTGTAGTTGACTATAAAAGCTCTAAGATTGCAAAGGAGAAGTGAAAAAGCAGAGTTTACTTCTCTATGAAGATTTAAAATTTATGATTTCTCCTAGCTATATGGTTGAGATTCTGCTTGAATTGTGTTATGGAGAGTTCTGAATAATGTAAGATATATATGAATTGGAGGCCGTAATAAATTCTGAATGAATCTTTGAGTTTTTACTTTAGATTACTTTATCCTTAAAAACCAATGTTTCTATAACCTCTGACCGAGTATAGAAGATCCAAAGTACTTCCAAGGGTGAGAATTTTTCCTGGCCTCGTGTGAGTAGTTGAATTCATTCTGATTGTGTGGTGTAGGATATCATGTGATATGAGGATATCAGAGGCATATTTACAAATTCTTAATGTACATATCCCCCTGCCAAAATATGAGGCCATCCTTTACTGAATTGTCAGGAATATTTTCAAAGATAACGGAAAAAGAAAGCAATGTATATATGCCCTTATTATCTTCAGCTGAACCACTGCCTATGTTAACTGGCTTTTTCTTTCCTTTTAGTGAAAAACCAAAGGACAACAGTCATTATACGATTTTGTATTTTAAGTATTTTCATAATCCAACATAAATTGGCCCACCCAAGGATTATGTCTGTCTTATAAAGATGTGTTTACATAGTCATTGGGTGAAAGATTGCAGAAGTTGAACCACTAGTTTTGAAAGTTGAGCCAGACCAGGAAAAATCAGGATACAATTTGGCACTTATGGAGACGAAATGATTTCCTTTTTAGCTGCTGATTTCTACTGGGAAATGTATCCTTGGACTGAAAATTGCATCCGGAAAAATGTTTATGTAGTGTTTTTCAAATGACTGATTATTCTTCTAACCTTTAACATGAACTGTGTCTAATTTTGGTCTCTTTTAACTCTTTCGCGACTGGGGAACTTTTCCCTTTGTGGGAAAAAAATATTGCTAACAAACATATCTTTACTACTTTGGATACAAGAATGGCTTATATGGCAACAGCAACCTAAAAGGTGTTAAGATTTCTTCTTGACTTATTTTTCCAGCTGGTAGTACAGTGCCCAACATTATCTACCCCTTATCAGAGCAGCTTAGGTTTTACACTAGGATGCACGTTTATATTCTGAGGCAGTAGCTATAGTCTGCTGGAACAGCTACATCTCCCCCATCTTATTCCACCACCACCTGTGCGTGTGGAGTAGGAGCTTCTTGACATTATTTTCATGGGTCATCTTTGACCCATGCATTCTTGACAAAGATCAGATTGTGCTGTATTTTCTTTCTTTATTTTTTGTGGCTTTTCTGGCTTAGTGATTGTCCGTCACAGGTTGCATGGGTCTTGACTTCATGCTTTCCCCCTCAGGAACCTAGGTTAACTAAGGCTTCAGCAATGAATTGTTGCAGGCGATGATGGTGGGGTGGGAAGGGTTGGGGGTGGGGGTGGGGGACACGGGAGGTCTCATGCTGGTCACGTCTCATAATTCCTGGGTTAGAACTGTGCTGTCTGGTGTGATAGCCACCAGCTCCATTGGGTTATCTAAATTTAAATGAGAGAAAATTAAATAAAATGTATAATTGAGCTCCTCGGTTGCACTAGCCATATTATAAATCTACCATATTGGACAACAGAAATATAGAACATTTCCATTATCACAGGGAATTCTGTTGGAGACTACTGAACTAGAATGTTTAAGGAATGGGGAAGTATACTCTTACGCGCCCAGAGGTGGGGAAGAAGCAGATATTACTGAACTGCAATGATGTCTACCACCATTGGTAAACTATATGCTTGCAAATACACCCTGAGATACTCTAAATCCTCTTTTTCCCTGTGTGTGTGTGTGTGTGTGTGTGTGTGTGTGTGTGTGTGTGTGTAAAAAGTGAAGAGGGTGAGATTAATAGATACACAAACCCACCCACCCACCCACACACACACACACTGCTTCTAACTGCATGAAAAAGAAAACATAAGAAACATGCACTTGAAACTAACATTTTGCCAAGGGGGAGTCCTCCTGTTAGATACCCTTTTGAAGGAAGAATTTCTATTACATTCGTGTGGCTCTAGAAAGAAACACCACAATTCCCATTGAGCTCAGAAAATGTGATTAAGGAATTTGAATGTAATTACCCAAAGTTTGGCTTTTCTTTTAAAGAACCCATTCATTTTAGAGATTCCTTGATACTGTAAGTCTGACAACTAAATCTGGTTTTTTTTGGAAGACTTCCACCAGGAATAGTGAGAATCAAGGATGAGTACATAAAAAAGAAGCCTGTACATCAAGGACAGCCTGAGCCGTATTATGTTTTGACTTAAATCAGATTTTATCTATGGCTGATATGCAGAGGGGTTATTTAGTGGAATGCGCGGGGCTTTGTTCAAGATTCATATCTCACTTGATTGGTGTAAAGCATATTTAAGTGAATGTTGGGGCAATGATAAATATACATTCAAGCAAAAAGCCCACTACAGTTATTTCTGAACACAGTAATGATAATAGATTTGTAACATTTTCTCTGTTTTCAAAGGCAAAGTTCTTTTTAGCCCATACCCGATGGGTTAAAATTTGATACGCAATAGACCGACCTTCAGCGCTTCTCTATCCTAAGTGGTTTGACAGCTGTGCAAAATCCCCAGAACGCAAGTAACCCAGCCGAGTTTGTGACAAACTGTGAACCAGCCTTCTTGGTGCGCCTGCATGGTCTTGTCAAACATCTGGAAATCAGCGTGTTTGCAGTCACCCCACAACATGACTTCGCATTTACATCAGCTAGCTGGGAAAAGTTGTGTTTTTCTTTTTTTAAGGAAAAGAAATTCAGCAACTTTTGGTCTGTCACAAGGTCAAGTGATGATTAGTGATGCAGCCTCCCCTAAACATATGTTTAGCTCAGAAAAGTTAAATCAGTTCCCCCAAATTTGGTAACCATTAGAGGACTTCCTAAGTCACTTCCGGATGTCAAGCCTTAAGGTGGAAGGAGGACAGGACTCTAGTGATTTCTCTGTGGTCCTCTACCAAAGGGACTTAATTTGGCAGCTGATCCAGCCAAGGAAACACTCACGCAATGGGCAGCGCCAGACAGGAAACTGTTTTGAAAGTGCTGTTTTGATAGAGGATCATGAGATCAGGCGAAGGGCTGTGAACTTTCTGTGTAGCCTTGGCTGTGTAGCACCAGGCTAGCCACCTGAGGGTAGAGGATAAGAAAGGAAATGAAAGGAGGAGGGCTATGCAACTCAGGCGGTTTTCTTAAGAGGAAAGCTAAAAACGAAATTCTTTGAAGTAAGGGAACATAATTGATGATTTTGTTGTTGCCGTTGCTTTTGTTTTTGGCAAAACATTCCACCATCATTATTCACCTTCACGTTTTTAGCAGGATTGTTAGCACAGACTTCAGGAGCTAACCTCATCAATTCTGGCCCCCTTTTTATAGCTCTCAGAAGAGCTGTCTTCCAAGGAAAACATTGTATTGAGCAAAGGTTGTACTTTTGGAAGATAGACGTTTTATAATGATAAGTTTTGACAACTCGCTCTGGTCGCCATGTGTCTCCCAGGCCTGCCGGTGGGTGGGTATTTGTCAGGAATGAGAATATGTCTGAGAGGGGCTGCTTTATAGCAGCCAGACTTGATTTTCAACTTTCAGGGCTTTGAGCCTCCTTAAAGCACTCTGGAAACAGAGAGGAGGAGCTTTGCTGCTCTCGTGTGTGTGACATTGGCTGCACCTTGAATGTCCAGTTCAGGGACATGTGGCGCCTCAGTGTTAGAGCCTTTGTGCGACGCCTCTCATTCTCCCATGAACGTCTCCACATTTTATGTGCCCATATGTTAGAGCCTGCAATTTGGTTTCTTTCTTTTGTTGAGCCACTCTGCAGGGTCCACAAGCCATTTTTGTGCATAAGGCAGACCTGTTTCTTTCTCCCAACAGATCATTAAGTTATATCTTACTTCATTGCGACATTTAAAAGAAAAATAAAATCCATATCTGTACTTAACAAATGCTGCCAACCCTTTTCTCTAGACTGAGAGTGATTCTTGGTTTGTTTGCAAAGCAATGTTGTGTTCCACAGCATCTTCTCCCACACTCTGCTTCTGTGGCTCAGACAGCTGGCAGGCCCCAGAGAGAGCATATGGATGGTGCCCTGATAACATCTGTCCGGTTGTTCTAATCACATACTTGGTAGGCAACTGAAAACCCACATTCAACTTTACTAAGTTTATATCACTAATTCTAAATTTATTGCAAGCACTTTTTAAAAAATCTAAAACTCTTTCAAATGCTTACTAATACTTAATAATAATTGTGAAAGTATTTCTCTAAATGCTCATTTCCAGGGCTCCTTAAAAACCAACAAATAAAAGTTGTTTCCAATTAATTGTGAGAAAGCTAATCTGTACAGTTTATTTACTGTCATTAGTGCTCTAATATCCAGAAGAATAAGCAGTACAATCTGAGGAAGCCCTTTCATCAGAATAGCACAAAACTCATCCTCGCTTACTTCTTGTCTGGAACACTTCAAGATGGTCCATCTTGGTCCCACAAACACGGGTCTCTGACCCTGACATTTCCTTCAGTTAATCCTGCGTGATGCTAATAGAATCTTCTCAAATACTGCTTTTATGTCACTCTGTTTTCAAGAACCTTTGATTTCATCCCATTTTACAATGCGAAGTCTAAATATTGTGAGTAAAGATTCAAAATTCTGGCCTTGTTTCTTGTATATCCCTTCTGGAAGCACCTGCCCTCTAGCCAAATTGACCTTTTGGTTCAGTCAGTCTCTGAGCAGTTCAGATCCTAGCTTCTGAAGTCAGTATCAAAAAACATGTCTCATGAGGTCTCATGAGAGTTTTTCTTCATAAAGTCGGTGACAGACAAGGGCTCTGGTTGAAATAGGAAAAGCAGGAGTATGTTTTATGCGGCTAGATTCAGGAAGTGTTCATTGCTTTGATGGATGCTAGTTTCTTAGTTATATTTTAGTACTATTGGAGTGTTGGAAAACTAGCATTTTGGGATAGATGTGACTGCCTCAGAGGGGCTCCTCTGTGTAAGGGCAGGGTCCGTATCTGTCAGGCCATAGTGGGATGATATTGTTATGCCATCGGCTTTCATAGACAACAAGCAACAAAATGCAAGCAGTGTCGGAACAGTAGTAGCTCTTGACTCCTAGGCAGGTGTGTTGCCTTTATTGCCAGACGGCATCATGTATTTGGCAAAGTGTCACCCATGATTTCTTTCTGGAGTCCATGCCATGCACACTCTGTCATAGGCAGCTAGAGAAAAAGTAGGTTTTAGCTTTGTCAGTAGAGCAGTTAGCATCAATTTTGGAAAACATGGATTCAATGTATTTAAGGGGTGGTTGCATATTTCTACTTATATCCAAGGGTCCTAGAAGTATTTGCCATCATCTGGTTCTGTCTTCCTATGAAAAACGTGTTTTCTCTGTTTTACATGAATTCTGTTAGCTCTTCAGCCCATTAATGCTCTCAGAAAAATTGTTTGTAATAATTTAACAATACCTTGAGTTTAGGGGGAATTGCAGCAACCCTATAATATATCTAGGAAAGATGTAAACCCCATCTTACAGATGAAGAAATTGAGACTCAGACTATTAGGTTATTTTTGCCAAGGTAAACCAGTAAGTGGTGGACCAAGGATTAGCGCCCACATTTCCTGATTGACATTCTACTCTTCTCACTTCGTGCTCCCTCTGTGAGTGGTGGTATTTCAGTATTTGCCTCATGCATGAGATCTGAGCTGTATAATTAGAATCCTAGGTTCTAGAGGAAACTCTGCTATCAGCCAGCTATGCTGACTTTTTACAAGTCTGTTTAATTTTTCTCTTAGAGTATATTTCTGAGATCCTTTCCAGTGAAAAACTACAATGAGTTTATAATTTTATGATCTCAATTCCATTGAAGCAAAGGAACAGTCATATCGTAGACATTAGAGACTTCCCACCTGGGACTTTTTGTTTCATTTCTTGATGACATCCCTAAAACCAGAAGTGGGAAGGAGTTTCTGACTTAGTTTTAATTTTTGAAATTTATCTCCTGTCCTTCTGCCTTGGCTTTATTCAGCTTTGAATTAGATATTAAAATCGTCAAGCCTAGGGTACCAGTCACAATTTATTAAGCAAACTCATTATCTCTTTTCCATCATGAAAACAAAATTATGTTCCAAACTCTGCCCATTAAGTGTGAACAATTTATTTTTGAGATTCTAAAATAAAGCCTAAACATAGGAATGCTGTTCTACCTTCACTAACTTAGTATTTCTCCACAAAAGCCTTTCTTCCTTGAGGCCTGTGAGCCCCTAGGTTTTCAAAGCATCGTGGTCTGCACGTCTCTGTTTTTCTTTCCCTGGGAGTGCTGATTAGTGACTTGCGGTGTGGATTCTGATTTATCGCAGACCAGAGCTGCCCCTTAGGGGCTGAGCAGAAACACTCATGAAGGAGCCCTGATTAAAAAGAGTGGTAATGAAGACAAATGTTTCAGAGGGAGTTGAGAGAAAACCAGTCCTTGGCATTCCCCGTAGCTCCTCTGAGCTTTTGTAAAGGAGGTGGTGGTAGCCAAAGGAAATATTTCTCCTTTGTTGTTTATTTCTCATGGCACTGGAAACATTTTTCTTTTCCTCTTGGGTGTTCTAATTCTCACTTGTTAACTGCTTTTCATGCAGGGTTGCAATTAACCCCTGGCAGATTCCTCACCAGGTTCCCCTTATAGCCACTCCATCCCTGAAGAAGTTTTTAATGCTTTGACCTATAACCATTTTTTAATTATTCAGACTTGACACTTTTGCCTAATTTCTCAGATCATTAAATCACACATCTGTTTTTTTCCCAATTATTTTTACTAAATTTGATGTCAGGTAGGTGCCTATAATCACCTTCTCTTCCTCTTGTTTTTAGAAGACAGAAGGCCAGTGGAAAACACAAATTCTCATTCACTTGGTAATTTTAATCAAAACTAGAGTCAGGAGTTTCAAATCCAGTGTTATGTCCATAACCTAAGACACTGTTCCAGAATTACTTGAGTCTAAGTGGGAACTTTGCAAATAAGTGTCATGACTTGACCTGGGTCTTTGGGCATGACCAAATCAGTGGTCCCACCATCTGTGTGTGGCCCTATAAGCTGTAACCCACTGCCCTGGTCAGACCTAACGAAATCCTGTTTTCTTTCAGAGGAATCCCTAACATTGGAATTAATGCTAAGGATCTAGATTGTTTGCACCAGGCTTACACAGTGAGCCTCTGAACCACATTGAATGATCAGAATGTCCTATTCGGAGCACACAGAGAGAAAGGTGAAGTACCTTGGGAGCTGTGAGGTACTCCGGTGAGCGGGAGCAAACCACTATGCATGTACCCGGTTAGTGGGCTCCATGCGTTGTTCAGTGCTGAGGAGGATGCAGTGTTCAAGGCAGAAAGAGGGAAGGGCGAGAAAGAGAAGACAGAGTCAGCCTCCTGCCCCTGTCATTAAGAAGCCCCTTAGCAGATCTCCACTCATGAAAAGGGAAATAGTAAAGAACCCGAGCAGAGTTCAGAAAATGCCACCCCACCCCTGATTGACTTGACCTACGGAAAAGGTTTGGCTTCCAGAGGCAAGTAGTGGTTTCTTACTGAATCAAGTGGATTCCTTTTGGAGGAGAGAATCTCAGTGTACTTAAGAGAACCTTGTCAAATATCCAAGGCTAAAGGAAAATTTAAATCTAATTCTATCAGATGAACAAAGCTGATTAACACAATCATTAGTGTAAGAAGAGCCTGTAAAGTTACCCTTGTGGCCTTTCTGGCTTTATAACTTGTGTCCTAAGGCAAAACAAAAACAAGGAAATGAACAACAACGGCAGATAATTATGAGCTTAACTTTTCTCAGATACAAGGGAGTATTAGAGGTTATTCCATTCTGATGAACATAAGAGATTAAAGATCAACATTGAAGATTAAAGAGCACTCGCTGAGAGAAGACTTGGGTAAAACCTTTCACACTTAGGTTGTTTCTGTTGAGGTTCGGTTCCTCTGAACTCTTCCCCCAGCTATGAAGGCAAGGTCAAGGTTTTAGTCTAGGCTAAATGATGTCAAGTACAAGGGCTGTAGGAAGGGCCAAAGACTGCTGCAGCTCATCTGGCAACAGATGAAGATTGAGGCTGCTGGAATAATGGCCAAGATTTTGGGATTACTTCAAGAGCATGCTCCAGGGTAGTAGAATTCCATGCAAATTAGAGCCATTTGACATTACTTCCCTGTTAACTGGGGAAGAAAGGTTCTTGTAGTAATTTCCAAGCCTGCACCAAATTCCCCCCAAGTACTGATGGACTCTTCCTGGTCTTAAATACTGGCATACTGTTCTTTATTTTTCCTGGCTTCAAACAGGCATATTAAGATTTCATGGATATCTGAATCTTTCTTTGAGTATCTGGGAACACATCAGAGAAGTCAGATAGAAAAGAGGGAAAAGGAAATAGGTTATTTCCTTAGCCTTTTGAAGCAAGCGAATTGGAAGGATGCTTTCTGTGACATTCATTGGCCCACAACTGCCCGGAATCTCCAGAACACCATCTTTTGTTCCTTATTGTATGGTCTTTAACAAAGTATTTCACAGACATATTTAGCACATGATTTTCACATATGTATTCCCAGGATCCACTGAAGCATTAGAAGACTAGAAAGTAACTTGAAATTGAGAGATGCACTAAGGAAGTAATCACATACAGAAAAGGGAGGGGAGGTAGAGTTTGCCTGATTTGGAAAATAGTATTTTAAACAGGCTGCTTTAGTTTGGTATGGTCAGCCAGTAGGGTTAGATGGGAATCAAGTTCAGTATCACAGCAGCTGATACACCTTTCTTCCAAAGACGAATCAAGGAAATACAAGTATACAGTAGAAGAGCAATTATAATAGCAAACATTCATTTATTGATTTTTTTGGTAAAGATTTTATTTATTTATTTGACAGACTGAGAGAGAGAGATCACAAGTAGGCAGAAAGGCAGACAGAGAGAAAGGGGGAAGCAGGCTTCCTGCTGAGCAGAGAGCCCGAAGTGGGGCTTGATCCCAGGACCCCAAGACCATAACCTGAGTGGAAGGCAGAGGCTTAACCCACTGAGCCACCCAGGTGCCCTATTTATTGATTTTTAAAAATAGGTGAGAGGCACTGTGCTCAGTACTTTGTGAGCATTATCTTATTCAGTTCCCGTTTTATAAATAAAGAAATTGAGGTTTTGCCAGCATTAACTCAGCTGATGGGCTGGTTGAGCCAGGACTCAAAACCAGCCTATTTGACCCCAGAGCCCTCACCTTTTATACCAGGCTCCCCTACCTCCCTGTGTGACTTTGGTCAGTCAATGCATTTAGATAACATGAGAGTTGAGGAATACAATTTCTAGATTCTTTCAGTTCTACAATTCTAGGAAAGTATTGTAAAGTTAGGAGAACTCTGTCACAGTAAAGCATTTAGAGGAATGCAAGTAGAGATTATAATACCATTTCAAGTTAATGACACCTAGCATCGATTCAGCGTGTACTATATACCAGGCCCCATGTAATTAAATTTACAAACAACTCAATTAATCCTCAAAACAATCCTCTTGACATATGTTTAGTGTCCCTAAGAAAGATCATAAATATTCATAAAGAGTCAGCCATATCAAAGGTGTAAAAGACAATTGCTTAGATTTCAAATGGCTTTAATTATCATAGTATACCACTGTGGCTCCTAAAAGTAACAAAAAGTTGGACTCATGGAGAAACAGGTTTTTTTAAGGAAATGTTTCTCCAGGTTAGTCTGTACTTTTCTCTTACACAGTTTTTTTTTAAATAAAATATGTTTAATTAATTCATCTATAAATTCCAATATGGTTAACGTGGTGTTCTTTGAGTTTCAGGTCTACAGTATAGTGATTCAGCAATTCTATACATTACTCAGTGATCATCACAGTAAGAGTACACTGAATCCCCTTCATCTATTTCACCCATTCCCTCCCCCACCTTCCCTCTGGCAGCCACCAGTTCTCTATACAGAGTCTGTTTCTTAGTTTGTCCTTTTTTTCTTTTGTCTTGTTTCTTAAATTCCACGCATGAGTGAAATCATATGTTTTTATCTTTCTGTGACTTATTTCACTTAGCTTTATACCCTGTAGATCCATCCATGTTTTACAAATGGCAAGATTTCATTCTTTTTTTATGGCCGAGTAATATTCTGCAGTACATGTATTCACTACATTTTCTTTATCCATTCATCTATTGATGGATACTTGGGTGTTTTCTGTATCTTGGCTATTGTAAATAATGTTGCAGGGAATATATGAGTTCATATATCTTTTCAAATTAGTGCTTTTGGTTTTGGGGGGTAAATAACCAGTCATGCAATTACTGGATTATATGGTAATTCTTAAAAAAAATTTTTTTTAATTTATTAAAAGTGACACATTTTCTTCATAATTTGAATTCATGTTATTAGACTTCTCTCTTGGAAATAGGTCCAAATTTAAAGGTATGAAGTTTGTGGTAAGTTGAAGTCTCCAGAATCTGACTAGGGATAACATTAGGACCATCTGAGATAGTGAGAACACCTAAGCTACATGTCATGCGCCCTATTTCATTTTTCTCATAGTGGCACTGTCAGGTATTTGGTATTATCTTCATTGTAATGAATGATTACAAATACAGAGCTGTTTCTTAATTGTTGTTGCTTTTTGTCACTTAGCCCTAATTGTTTAATTCAAGGACATTCTTTGTCGGTGGTGGGGAGCTAGTTTAAGGATGGTTTTTCTGCAGTAATCAGTTTACATCAGTGTCAAGTGCCCTCTAATTATGAAGAAATTTTTATCTGCATTAGGTAAATGTCATTTCACCACAGTAGCCTGAAATTAGCTATTTATTCCTTTAGTTACCATACCATCTCATTGTATGTATAATAAACAAGCTATTGACAAAATTGGGGCCCTTGTCCATTTGTTCCGGAGCAGAAAATGGCTAGAGGATGATCAGTACTTCCAGAGATCTAAAGGGAAATGCCCTGCCTCGTTTTTTATCTAATCAGCTAACTTGTCACCTTGGAGTCCTGTGTATTCGCTATGGCAGGGCTTGGCAAACAACCACTAACACCTGTTTCTGTACAGCCCATGGGTTAAGAATTGTTTTCACATTTCTAAATGGTAGAAAAAATAAAAAGAAGAAGAATGTTTTATTAAACCTGAAAATTATATGAAATTCAAATCTTAGTGGCTATAAATAATGTTTTAATGGAACACAGCCATATTCACTCATTTGTGTATTGTCTAGGGCTGCTTTTTCACAGTGATAGCAGAGTTGAGGAGTTGTAACAGAGACCATATGGCCAAAAGATACTTCCTGTCTGGCTCATTACAGAAATGTTTGCCAACCACTGATTATAAGATCAAATCCAAACTCTTTCCAAGCATGGTGTACAAAACCTTTATGATCTGGCTTCTGCATACCTCTCCTGCTTCATTTTCTATACTTTTTCTCTCTGATAAGCAGGATAAGGTCTAACTGTGTTGTACTAACCAATCTGAATTTCCAGAACCTCTTAAACTCTGACCTGCTTTCTATATATCTAATTATTTCTCCATGCGGTTCCCTCTGCATGACATCATTCCTTTCCATCCTGAGTACCCCTAGCACATTCCTATTGGTCTGTCATTCTTTTTTTTTTCTTGTTTTAATTTATTTATTTTTTTTTCAGCATAACAATATTCATTGTTTTTGCACAACACCCAGTGCTCCATGCAATACGTGCCCTCCCTATTACCCACCACCTGTTCCCCCAACCTCCCACCCCCGACCCTTCAAAACCCTCAGGTTGTTTTTCAGAGTCCATAGTCTCTTATGGTTCACCTCCCCTTCCAATTTTTTTTTTTTTATAAACATATAATGTATTTTTATCCCCAGGGGTACAGGTCTGTGAATGACCAGGTTTACACACTTCACAGCACTCACCATAGCACATACCCTCCTCAATGTCCATAACCCCCTCCCCCTCTCCCAACCCCACTTCCCCCCAGCAACCCCCAGTTTGTTTTGTGAGATTAAGAGTCATTTATGGTTTGTCTGCTCTGCCATTCTTTTGGTTTAAGCACCCCTTCTCTGCAACCCTACCTAGCATTCTGTGCTCTTTTCTACCTGTGTTTCTTCACCAGACAACAAGCTCGTATAAGAGAGATATTGTCTCCCGTTCACCTTTGTAGCCCTAGTAGAGTTTCTCAGCCTAAACATTATTGGCCTTTTGGATTCAATAGTTCTTTGTTGTGGAGTCATCCCGTGAAATTGTAGGATGTATAGCAGTATCGCCGGCCTCTATCCACTAAATAGTAGTGGCCTCCGCCATCCCCTGCCCTGTCATGATAATCAAAAATGTCTCCAAACATTGCCAGATGTCTCTCCGTGGTCATCATTGTCCCCATTTAAGAACCACTGCCCTAGAACTTTGCAGTCATCAGCCCATAGGGGGTACTGAATAAATGTTGAATTAAGTATCATACACTTCAAATGGATGATTTGTATGGTGTGTTAATTATCTCTCAATAAAGCTGTTTTTTAATAAAAAAGATTTGGTTTACTATTAGTTATCACTAATGGTGTTTTTATGGTGGTTTTTATTTGTCTTCTAGAATGGTTGCCAGGGCAACTGTTAATGTCATATATAGTACTAGTTGATGCCAAATCTACATTATCTTATTTAGTACTGACTTCAAGCCTGGGAAGTTGACCTGAGTTTTGCTTGTTACTTTTCGGAGAGATGCAGACACAAAAAGATTTTGTAACTTACTCAAAAGTCACAAAAATAGGGAGTATGTATAAAGAAATAGAGGACTCAGCTCCTATCTGGTTTTAAACCTGTGTTCAGAGACACCTCGGTGGCTCAGTCAGTTAAGTGTCCGCCTTCAGCTCAGGTCATGATTCCGGGGTCCTGGGATTGATTCCTGCATCGGGCTCCTTGCTCAGTGGGAAGTCTGTTTTTCCCTCTGCCTGCTGTTTCCCCTGCTTGTGCTCTTTCTCTCTGCCTCTCTGACAAATAAATAAATAAAATCTTTAAAAAGAAAGTAAAGACCTGTGTTCATATCACTTGACCGTGTTGCTTCCATAAGCCAGAGATTAGCCACAAGAAGCCTAACTTCTTGGGTCAGGTGAAAATGCATGTACCTACCAAAGACAGTGCATGTTGATAGTAGATATGAACAGTTTCTAAATAATGGTAACATTATTTTTGTTCAAAATAGTGAGTTTCTTATCTGTAGAACAGCACACATGCTCTATGATTTTTTTTTTTTTTTTTTTAGTTTGTTTTCTTTGAGGACACCACAGGGACACTGATTTTTCTTCCATGTCTTTAGATCCTGAGGTGGTGGGGAATTGATTCTAAAACATCATAAAGACCTAATTTCATCCAAAAAAAAAAAAAAGAAAGAAAAGAAAATTAATAGGTGGAGTTATGGGTTCCATCTTTCACTTTACCTTAGAGCAATGGCACTAAAACAAATTCTAACCTGTCAGACTGGCAACTTTAGAAGGGTACGGTGCGATAGAACTTTCTGCGCTGATAGATATGTGCCACTTAGATCTCTGTGCTCTCCAATATGATGTTGAGCACTGGAAATGTAAATCAGAGAACTAAAGAACTGAATTTTTAATTTAATGTTAATTAATTGAAATTTGAATAGCCATATGTGTCTAGTGGTTATCATGCTGGACAGGATAGCTTTGGAAGTCTTAGCTTTGATAAAACCACAAACCTAAGCTTAACCCCAGCAAATATCTTTGGGGTCAGAGATCCCAGTTTCAGACTGAATAAATTATCAGTGCTGAATACATATGGAAAAGTGTAGGATATGTATTTTCACATTTTAATTTCAAAGGTTACTGTTGTATATCAGGTATGTGACTTGTAGAGGACAAAATTACTCTATAGGGAGTAAACTCACATTGCAGTGCTAATTCAACATTTATGAACATCTTCTAGTAAGCAATTTTGTATTTTTCTGTTGACTTGATTACTAACTATAGTGATAAATTCTCCATTAAAGAGGGATGATGAGACATTGAGGAGTAAAATGAATAACATGATGTGTTTGATTGTTCTAGGTGCTTAAGAATTATTGTTGCAGTAAGAGACTTTTGCTTTGTTGAAATTCTAGAATTTTTTACTAGAATATTTGTTTTTTGACTCTTGGTCCAAGTGACAGCTACATTTATGGAACTTTTCAAAATTTTTCTTCTTTGAGTATATTGCTGAGTATTTCAGAAGATGCAGTGTTTTAAAATATTCTTTTTGTGTCCATAATATTTTATTTATGGTGATGAGAATAAATATGATGTTATACTGATATATTTTCATGAGCAATATATTCTTAAAAGGGAGAAAAACAGTTATTTCAAAGTCCTTCAATCTTTAATTAATCTGTAATTTTTGGCAAATTGTACTTAAACCCATTTTATGCTTTGCTTGTCTACTGAATCTAGGAAAAAAACAACTTAATTATAATGGAGACAGAGATGAGTTTTATTATTTTTGCATTTTCAAGAGTTATTGTTAATTTTTAATTTATATTTATTTTATCTAGCACTTAGCTTGCATGACTTGCTAGGGATTGAAGTTTTGAAATATAGATACATTTTTTTCACTTGATTTTAGCCAGAAGGCAGAGAAGCAATAGGTACATTCTTAAAGATTATTAATTATTCTCCTTAGAATTACAGATGATCTAATCTAAAAATTTGTAAGACTTAAAAATAAGCTTAAAGTTATTTTTTCCCTTTCCCTTTTCCTGACTTGCTCCTTTTAAGGAAGTGTGATAAGGTTAAAGATGTCTGTGATCTGGCCAAAAGCTTTCACAAATACTGTTTCCATATTTGTGGTTTTGGTGTTTCCTCTTACACATGTGTCTTCCTTCTTCAGTTTCTTACTCTGTCAAGAGAGAATTGGCTGCTCTGTTTGGATTCTGTGCATATAACAGATGGGCTCAGTGGGGGCTTTGTCTATAGCAAAAACCATAATGTCCAGGAGTTGGTGAGCCAGTTAAGAAATTTCCTCAAAGAATTCCTGTGTGGACTGCTTATCAGAGAAGATGTAAATGCCATTGTTGATGGTTTCCTACATCTCAAATATGCAGCACAGTTCAGTGTGATTAAAAGTTGCCACGCCCCATGCTGTAGGGAGTACAAAAAATGAAAGAAGCATGCTTCCTGACTTCTAGGAATTTGGCATTTGGGTGACAAGGATAAAATTCTAGTGACTGTAGTAGAAGGCAGATCAAGTCCTCTTTGAGTGCATAGGAGGGAAAGACTAGTTCTAACTGAAGTCAGAGAGAGTAGGAAAGATCCCATTTGAGCTAGACTTTGAGGAATCAGTAGAATTTTGATAGGTAAAGATTGAGAAAAGGGCTCCTGTTGGCAGGACACAAAGGCACCAAGGCATACATGTACTAGAGTAATGGGAGGACAAACCAGAAGCTGCTTTGATTTATAGGAAAGGCTATGTGAAGGGACATTGTGGGAGACCCAGCCATCTAGGGAGGTGAGGACCAGACCATGGAAGGAACATGCTGGTGAAAGATTTGGAAGAGGCGACCAGGAACAAAATGTTGTTAAGGTGGGTTGAGTGATGAGGTTAGAACGCTTATCCAAGCAGCAGGATTGAATAGATGTGGGAAGGACTAAAGAAAACCATTAAGTGGTTATCACAATCAAACATTTATCGGGTAATCACACCAACTGAGGCTTAATTCGTAAAACCACATAAAAGTTGCCAATCTTTCCCCTTCCCCCCACCATGTCCCAGAGAAGTAGTGCTCTGGCATGTGGCCATCTTAGCGTACCTTTAGAAAACTTTGGAATGCGAGAAAGAGAGAGGAACACTTTCATTACAAAGTCTGTGAAATGCTAGTTTGTGATTTTTAATTACTAGATCTTACATATAACTTTTGTATCAGTTCTTTTCCGTATGAAATGACTGTATGACATTGGGCACATTACAGATGGTAATGCAGTGGTTTGATAGTGAGCGATTTAAGATACATTTTGTCCTAATCTGCAAGTGTCCTGACAAATGTTAAGTAAGCAAAAAGCATGCCTCCCTGTGCCCTTTGTTCATTTGAGTGAGTTTTTTCAAAAGTGTAATACTGAAGTGGTGTAGGCGTGAAGCCAAGTGAGAGCCCCATGGGGGCCGCTGCTACTTTTCATTATCAGCACGATCACTTCTCTTTGCTTTACTCCCTGTCACCTGCACAAATGGACGGGGCTGGTTCATATAGGTAAGGTAGTGAGTATTAATCCCCGTCTACCCTGAGTCTGCATCAGTTTATCAGTATTACATTTTTTAAAAAAGATTTTATTTATTTATTTGAGAGAGAGAGAGCACGAGAGAGGGGAGGTCAGAGGAAGAAGCAGACTCCCCACCAAGCAGGGAGCCCAATTTGGGACTCAGTCCTGGGACTCCAGGATCATGACCTAAGCCAAAGGCAGTCGCCCAACTGACTGAGCCACCCAGGCGCCCAGTATTACATTCTTAACCAAAGCCCTTTACGTTGGTGTGTGGGACATTTGATTTTTTAAGGATCAATATTTATGGACAGGTTGAATCACCTATGTTTTCAATTATGAGCTTAATCTAATCCCATTAAATAATTACAATTTTTAATCCCATTAAACAATTATACTGAGATACTCAAGTTCTTAAAAGAAGTTAGCTGAGAGTACAGTTTATAAAAATTTTTACTCTCATATCCTCCTTTCCTTGCTCCTTTTTCACCGTACACATACCCCTTCTCATTATTTGTTGTCTCACATATAAGAGTCTGTTGCTAAATTTTTAAAAATTTTTTACTCTCGTTTCCTCCTTTCCTTGCTCCTTTTTCACCGTACACATACCCCTTCTCATTATTTGTTGTCTCACGTATAAGAGTCTGTTGCTAAAGTTTTAAAAATGAGCTAACATTTATTATTAAGGTTCTTGGCTAATAAGCACTCTGTACGTATTATTTCATTTACTCTTCTTGACAATTCTGTCAGGTAGTAATTATTCCAGTTTTAGCCATATGGAGACAGAGACTCAGAGAGGTTAGGTAACTTGCCCAAGGACACAAAGTTAGTCATTGGCAGAGTCAGATTTAAAACCAGATCTGAATGACCAAAGCCACTGTCTTAACCACTATACTTCCTTAACCATTGTGTCTTCCTTGGTGCCAGATGAAAACTTGGTACCCCAGTTTTGGTAATAGAGGAACACTGGTCCAAAGCAATGTTAGCACAGAGGAGTCATACAATTTTAAGGATGGAAGGGTATATGGAAGTCATCAGACCTCATGCAAAACAAAAGTCCTGTGTGTCTGAGTTCTCTCTATTCGATTCATACAGTGCCCTGAGTAGTAAGAGATAGTACCAGTAACAATATCCTGTGTGTGTGTGTGTTGTGGGGGGAGGTAGTCATCTTCAGAAAAAAATTGATTTATGGGAGGAGATGAAGGCAGAAAGAGGCGGTCTGTGAAATCTCGTACTTGGAGGATCTCTGCTTTTTCATGTACTGTGTTCGATTTGATGACGTCTGTGATTTACTTCAAAATAATACAGGAGGAGGGAAGTAGATGTGGATGGGGCAGGATTGGCCACGGTTAGATGGTTTTTGGCTTGTGCCATGGTTGCTTGGGTTTTATTATATTTTTTTTGTCTATTTTGGTGTATGTTCAAAATTCTCCATAATAAAATGTTTTTAAAATTTTATTTGAAAGCACTGTTTTCATGAGTTTGTAGTGGTTAGATTATGTATATGTTTTCTTATCCAAAACTCTCTTGGATGTTTTAGTCAAAAGAAGCACTTTTTTCCCCCTAGCATTTGTTCCCTCTTAGAACGTCCTTCAGTTCTTTTTCGGTTTATTCGTTAAAGAAAGAACTCAGCGTTGCCAGTGCTGAAGGTGAAGTGAACTGTCAGCTGCCTACATGGCTGCAGTCTTGGGATAATTTATCTAATTTCTCTTATGAGTACCTTCTCTTTGACATTATTTTTGAACTCAAAGACTTGCTTGCATTGTTCTTGTTAGTAAAAAAATCGCTAGGATGTACTTAGTAATTGGAGTCAGCTGCACTTAAGACTGTTCCACCAGACTGTTATTTTAGCCTTCACTAGTAGGGTTTTTAACACCAGTTTGACCTTACTTTGAAACATTCTCAAAATACCATACTTTAATATCGATTTATATACTTTCGTATTAAAGAAGGGCAGGGTCCCTGGGGGGAAAGTAATGAACTCTTACTTCCCACAACTATAGGAATAAAGGTAGATTTTCTGATTTTGCTTTTTAAAGAGAAGTTGGGAAAGGGTTTGGTTAAGTTTTCCTTTGGTCAGGTATAATTATTGTAAATGTATTCTAAAGTATGCAAGTCACAGAAAGATAGGATGCTGGCCAATTAGGGGCGTTGATTCCCACAGCCTGTGTGCCTTCCTACCGCTTGAGGATAAAGGCCGGTTGAGTTTGTTTCTGACTGGTAAATACTAAATGCCCATACCATCGTGTCAATTATATTTTAGATAAGCAAAGCTCAAATTTTCTAAAATTTTTCTAAAAATAAGTTCTAAGTTTTTATTCATTCCAGAGCAGGGCTGTTTCCTGATTCCTTTCTTCTCTTTACTCATTTGCCCTTGTCCTTATGTTTTGGCCATCGGTAAACTCCCATCTAGTAGAATGTCAGAGGCAGTCAAGTAAAAGGGTAGTTACTCCTTTTTTTTAAAGTAGATTGAGGGGGTTCTAGTATTCTCAGGACTTCAGTTCTTTCTCTGAAGCCATATCCATCAGCAATTCCATATAAGGCAACTGGACTTCTTCCTACCTCTTCTGAGCCGCCTTACGCTTTTGTCTAGATACCATAATAGATCCAATGCCTATGAAGACCTGGAACATTTCAGACAATAACTCAGACTTGTTTTCTTGTGCTATATTTAGGAACTGAGCGAGTGTTTTATAATGAAATATCTCTCCATGCACTCTACATCTTAGCAATGTGAAACCCTCAGGAGGCATCCAATAAGCAATCCTTTTTAAGTTTAAAATGTCGGCTGCTTTATCTGTTACCTATCTAAAATGTTTGGCCCAATATTTTTCACGAAAATAACGGGATTTGGGAAAGATTCGATTTTTCTAACATTGACCCTCCATAGCTAAAAAAAAGCCCAAGCTCGTTAACAGCACAGCATTGCTCTGCCCAGTTCTCAGGAGCTTTAAGTTCTTGAGCATTTATGTCTGCCTTAATTAACCCTTGATTTTCTTCTCCACATCAACGGTTGGAATTGTTTTTGAGTCGCTGAGGAAACTAGAGGTTAAAGATAATTTCTTTGTAAGTTGATTTACATCAAAGAATTACTTCATGTAGATTAACTGAAATTAGGATACCGGTAAGATTTCCAGACCAGGATCATTACAGGATTTTGAGTAGGCCCTGAGTGACAAATTGCTCGAAACCTGTTTGGCTCACCACCACAAGGTTTAAAACATGAAAGTATAAAAGTGTTTAAATTTTTCTTTCTATTTCCTTATCAGAAATATTCATTTAGACCATAACAACTGTTAGAACAAGATAACAACTCCAGGCCAGCTGTCAAATGTTTACCATTATCAAAACTCTCCCTGGAGGGAGATGCAACTTTGGCTCGCCTCACCGGCAGTAATTTAATTTTTCCTTCATTCTGACTCGGAAATGGCAGCATTTTTCAAAGCTTCCTCCCACTGATGGCTGAAATTTTCCTTGTGAAATGATTTCCACCAGTCTTGAATCTTTCTTGTTTCTGCCGTCTTCACCTTTGCTGATGGTTCTGCAACTCATCACCAGCTATGCAAACTGACAGTTCACATCCTGGGGCAGCAGCAGGGGCTGGCCTGCAGAAAGGAGCAGCCTGACCAAATTTACGCTCACAAGATCTCTTAATTCACAAAAGCATTTGCTCTAGTTCCTGTTCTCTGCTGCAGGGGCTATGGAGAGGGAGTGGGGGATGGGGCAGGACCGTTGGGAGAATGTTCTGAAGAGAAGAGAGGCTCTCTTCACACTCTACTGAGTACACAGACTTTGGAGATGAAAAACAGACGGAGAGAGGCATTTCCAACCATCTTGCTGATCTGTGCGGGAGTTCATTGAACTGTACAGCCTAGCACCAGACCCTTGTGTCATTTAATGTTTCTTTTTAAAATTGTGCTTAAATGTTCAGCACAAATATCCCCCCCCCTTTTACTTAAGTTGACAAAGGATAAAAAAAAAGAAAGAAAAGAAAAAAGCCAAATATTGCGATGAGAATGACCAGAAATCGCTTTCCTCTCTGGAGAGTTCTGTTTAATATGAAAGTCTTCTTAACAAGAGTGGACAGAGGAAGTTTGAGGTTTGATTTGAACTTCATGTACATGACATTTCATTTTTCCCTTCTCTCACAAATTTCAGCCCAGGCCACTTGTTTGCAAAAAAAAAAAAAAAAAAACCAAAACACCAAACCATGCCTGGCTGCTTCGAAGATACCCCAGGAATTTGAGCTTGCCTTTTATCTTTCTTCTTCTTGGTGGAGACATATTTTTGTCCCTTTCCTTGCAGTGCCTTCAAGTCCTTTGCAGAGGACTCATCCCTCTGCGTCCAGTCTACCCCAGGCAGGCAGCTGGCACGTTACCGTTCCGTGGCACAAGGACACTTACGTGCTTGTGTACCAATTTGGGTCAGTCTCAAAATTGGTTTCAAACACAGATTCTTTAAAATGACTGACCTCTTAGGAGTATTTCTACCCACTCCCTCCCCCAGATGTGTAAAATGACCTAATCAAATTGGTAGGTTGTTTTCATGGCTTTGAAAATAAAACTATAATTAAGGTAAAAAATGACAGAACCCTGGGGTGTCTGGATGGCTCTGCGGGTTGGGTGTCCAACTCTTGGTTTCAGCTGAGGTCATGATCTCAGGGTTGTGAGATCGAGCCCCACATAGGACTCTGTGCCTGGCATGGAGCCTGCTTAGGATTCTCTCCACCCCTCCCCCTCGGCTCCTCCCCCATTAAAAAAACAAAAATAAAAACAAAAAACAAAACACAACAGAATCCTGAGCTAGAAAGGCAGATTTGAATTCTAGGCTTTGCTCTTCCAAACAGACTTTTTTCTTTCCTTGTGACCCTCACAGTCACAGCAAAAGGATGGGATTATGGATGAGAACAAAATCAAGTCCCTAATTTGGATCCCACTGATTCAGGATGTGTGACTATGCTCAATTGTTGCTGATCTTTGAACTACCTGTGAGTAAAGTTTGTTATGCAAGTGGTATTTTAAATCGTATTTCAGAGGAGACCATTCACTTACTGAAGAAAATGAAAGCATTTCAAACACTTTGATATATGCAGCTAGTTGTATACAGTGTTCCTAATTGCAGGTGTTTCTTCATTCAAAGTAACCCTAACAGACTTCTGCCACTCAACAAGTATTCTTCTTAAGTATAACTCACCTATTCCCTTGTTTGAGACTGGCCATTTCTCTAATTGTCTGAGTTAGAGGTATTTTTATGTTCTCAACAACGCTTTGGGAATACATACTTAAGGAGCTTACAAGTTGGTTGGGGATACAAATACCAATACAAGGTAGTACTCTGCTAAATTCCAGAAGCATTAGAAAAAGTAAATGCTATAGGAATTTTAGACCAGTAGAGAGATTATTTGGAAGTTTTGGAAAACAACACTTATGCATATATGTAAACACATGGGAGTTTTTTGTTTTTTATTTCCAGAGCTGAGTATATTGTTTGCGACATAAAATGTTTACTTGGTATCTGTGAAACCTCCATCAGTTTGGTGTGGTAGTTCTTCTTATAATACCTCCCTTTTATTGGGTATTTATTATTACCAGACATTTTGCGTCTGACAGTGTTCCAAACTCTTTCAAACAGAGAGCGTAAAACATCAGAATCTCTGATGGCTGAGTTTAAGCGGTGGGGCTATGGCAAGTGACTTGTGTTTCAGGTTGTTCCCGCTACTGCAGTCCATGTCACCGCTGCAGAAATGTGGGCTTGGTGTTGCCAAACCTTCCATTTAGTCAAGAGAGACAGGAAATTCACATTTTTTATGGATATTTCCTGATTTTAAAAACAGTATAGGCCAAGTAAAAGTTTGTGACTTTTACATTATATACTCAACCTCATTTTATTCTCACAACATCCCAGCAAAATAGGTGTAATTATTTATACTCGCCCCCCTTCAGCACACCTAATACGTAGCAAAAATGGAATTCTTCCCTGGATCTGTCTCCAAAAGCTACAGTGCTACTCTGCTCTTTGCTGTCTTCTGTAGATTCACCGGGGGTGGTGCTGGTGATAGTTTTTCAGCAGTTTTTTGGCAGTTTTGGTGATAGTTAAAGCCAGGCCCTTATCAAAATTATCACATCAGGTCTACTCTACCAGAGTCTCATCGTCCAGAGAACAGTTACTCATTGCCTTTGGCAGGGGTTGGGATTAACGATAACATAAAGGTGTTGGCGACTGTAATTATCAAACAAAAGCGGTTTCCTAGGGCACCTGGGTGGCTCAGTGGGTTGAAGCCTCTGCCTTTGGCTCGGGTCATGATCCCAGGATCCTGGGATCGAGCCCCACATCAGGCTCTCTGCTCAGCTGGGAGCCTGCTTCCTCCTCTCTCTCTGCCTGCCTCCTTGCCTGCTTGTGATCTTTGTCAAATAAATAAAATCTTCAAAAAAAAAAAAAAGCGGTTTCCTTTGCTGTGGATTTATTATTTCAACCTCATGGTACTTCTAGAAAAGCTACACAAATAATGCTAAATCGTATGTAGAGTTCGTCATGTTTCACAAAGAGTGGCAAAAGTATTAGTGGCAATTTTACAAGGCCTGACCTTGCCAGAGAGAGAGGAGAAATCATTAGTTCTCAGGATCTACTAAATATTTAAGCACTTTTGTTAAAATTCTAAATGAACTTTGTGGCCTGAAGGAGTTAACACACCTCCACAAACCTGCTTTCAGCTGGTAGGATCAGGCCCATTATTATTATTATATACAGCTGTAAAAAGCTGGTTACATAGCATAAATTGCATTGAAACACTTAGGCCACAAGATTACTCAAGAAGAGTTGTATTGCTTGTTCAGTCATATATTTTGATCTTTATTGCTAGTAGTTTATTCTCATGAGAGTTGGGGATTAGCCTTGCTTTTAATGTAAAAAGTGTATCTATGAGGGTAAAAATATAAAATGAAAATAGATTTTTAATGGCAACTTTGGTCCTTAGCATTAATTTTACATGCATTTTTCATTCTGAACTTTTAAACAGTTTTGAGAAACATATGAGAGATTTGTGAACAGGGGCAAGAGCGGGTCAAATGTATCAAATCCTTGGATTCCAGCAAATGTAGGATTTGTGGAAGAGCAGAGAAGCACACATGTGTTGGGAATGTAAATTAAAATAAAACCTCACTCGGTGGAGACTTTGAGAAGTGAGTGTGCCACGTTACAGCCAACGTCTGAGGCGTTTCTCTTCTTAATAAATTAACCAAATATTAAAATAAACATTAATTTTATCAGTCTGCATTTTTCCCTCTCTGGATGAAAGTGTTTCAGGAAAAATCATAAAAGAATCTATGGTAGCTCAGAGAGGTTAAACTCAACAGTTGTTTTCTTTGAAGTCCCTGGCCATGAGGTTAATTGCCAAAACTGCTTGTGGAAAAGGTGGTAACAATTTAACAAGACTGTACAACTGCAGAGACGTAGATGAATATCAGGTGTTTGCAGATGTTTTTTCCTAACAGGAAAGGGGGTGGGGAGCAGAGGAGGAAAAGAATGAGAAACAGGGGAAGAGAGAGGCCTGAATAAAGTCCCAACTAAACAGCCAATAATTCTTTGTTTGCTTAGCCAATCATCCTGTAATTGGCCAGGAGGTTAATAGGAGTCTATTGATTGGTCAGGAGGAGTGCTTACTGTGGCTGTTTTTACAGTATGCTCCCAGACAGAAGGCTGCAATTACTGGAGCTCTCATTCCCACTCTTTAGGGCCATTGCTGCTCTGATTTATGAAACCTGATCAGGTTGCTGTTGGCAGTTTATGTTTTAAGTGTTGCCTTCTAGGTCTTTGCTGCTTATGGGTCAGTGTGCTATTTCTCATCATTTATTGTGGTCATTTGAATAGGTAAGTTTATTTATGACTTATTGAAGTAGGAATACATTAAAAATAATAACCACCACCCACATGGACTGGAAAGTGGCAACAGTCAGACCCGATGTGTGATAGAGCCCTACCTGCTCTAGAAATAGACTTGCGGCTACCGGCAGAGCGTTTATAGTCGTTCCAGAAATCGGCAGTCTTTTATCTGCCTTCAACAGATTTGTTTCTCATCTCCTTGTAATTTACACTAGTTGATTACCCTTGGATTTGCTTTTGTGAGACTCCTAATAGTTAGATGGGGTCTCTGGTATTTTAGAGTTAAGGAAACTGAGGCCTTCCTTAAAATGTCTTAAGCCATCGAGGCGCCTTCTGGAGCTTGCGACAGGGCTCTTCTGTCTTAACCCACCCTGACCTGGTTCTGACCTGAGCATTACTAATAAGGTACTTACTTCATCATTTCATTTCTCACTGGCTACACTTGACTATAAATCCTTCTGTAACTCAAGATCTTGGTTTCCCACCCTTGCTCAAGCCCTCTTTTGTAGTTCAGAGTTCCCTGGGAGCCCAGGTGAAGGGGAGTAAATCTCTACCGATGATAAGGCCCTTGAGCCACAGAATCCTGTGTAGCCACATCCAGACCACTGGATTTCACCTCCACTTCCAGCTTGTCACTGAAGGATGTGGTGACCACAACGACCACTGCCTACGACTTACTTCCTCTCGTTTCTTCTGCTTCTTTAATTTCACTGCTTCTACTTTAAAAAAAAAAAAAATTAAGGACTTCTGCAGCTCTACTCATTGCTTCGAAAGCTCCCCATCGTTCAGCCCCCACGTTTTGAATGACTGCTGCTTTCCAGACACCCCTACCAGTGCCGCAGATGTGGCGATGGGGACAACAGCTGGCAGCTGGGGCACTGTTCGCCCCCGCAGACATAGTGCACAGTCCTAAGCCTGCCTGATTTTCCCTAAGAAGTGTGGCAGGCACCCACCCCCACAAAGGGACACAACACAGCACAGGAAGGGCAAGGATCCTCTGTCTGACCACAGAAAGCAGTGTCACGACAGGAAGCAGAGTGGCGATGGTGGATAGACCAGGTCGATTTTTCCAAGAAAAGGCTAACTCAACCAAGAAGATAGTGCTGAGGTTTGAATGTGTTGAGCCTAACAACAGATCTCAGAGGATGTTGGCTAGTAAGAGATGCAAGCACTTTGAATTGGGAGGAGATAAGAGGAAGGGCCAGACATCCAGGTTTGTTTGTTTTTTAAGATTTATTTTTATTTATTTTAGAGAGAGAGTGTGTGAGCAGGGGGGAGGGGCAGAGGGAGAGAATCCCAAGCAGACTCCCTCCTGAGCATGGAGGTGGGCACAGGGCTTGATCCCAGAACCCCGAGATCATGACCTGAGCCAAAACCAAGAGTCAGATGCTTAACTGACTGAACCAACCCAAGCACCCTCAGACATCCAGTTCTAATCTGCATGTTTCATTTTGTTATGAAGAGGATGAGATCTTTAGGGTATGTTTAAAATCATAAAAGACCACAACTATCCCAATACTGCAAATTCCTGGTCATTTTCCTTTTGGAAAAGAAAGGTGCCCTCTCATTTGGTGAGTACTACTTCCCTCTACAAAGCAGTGAAACGTAAGATTGCCCTGTCCCACCTGAGGCCAGGGCTCTACAGACAGCCTCCCAGAGACTTTTTTTTTCTCTACAAGGGAACCACTTGTTAGTAAACTGTTGTTATTTGTGCTGTATGGACATTGCAGGAGAGATTTCCTTTCCTTCTTATTTAAGAAATGTTCTTCTATCATCCTATTGTACTCAGTCTTTCTCATCCTCCTGAGTTCATTAGAGCTCAGAAGAACCTTGATGGTTTTCTCACCTGTCAGTTGTACATGAGCCCTCTTTCTCTTCCTGTTACTTCTGCAAATATGAGTGCCCTTTGCCTCGCCCCCACTCATTACCTCACTTTAGAAGTCTATTCTGATTGTGATTACATCTTTTATGAGAGTCTATTCAAGTGTTCTGACTAACCTATTGTTAACATAATGTTATGATATAGGAGAGTGTTAATCTGACCTATGTGGTAATCTCTGTGTGGTAATCATGGTTCAAGTAAAACAAAATGTTAGCTAAAGCTTTCATAGGGCAGTCTGCCACTGGTCACTAGACTTTGAGACTTTCACTCCTGCCTTTCTTCATTCCTATGTGGGCAACATTACCTTTTCTCCCTGTCCATTTGCTGTGTTAATGTTTTTACTATGAATATCAGAGGGAAAGCAATGCCTGTGTGCTTAAAAGATCTGACTTCTCCAAACGCCCAAAGTAATGTGACCTCTACCATTTACTTAATTTGGAATTCATAAGAGAAAATAACTTGGTACTTTTAGACAGACTGCATGTTTTTTTATCCTTTTAGCTTAATCCAAAAATTTCAGAGCCACAAAGCAGGTCCCTGAAATGCATTCTCTCCACCACTGTATGCCTGTAGATTCCTTGTATTGATTTTTTTGTTTTCTTGTTTTTTTTGCTAAGCTTCACTGTTTGCATCTTATCTACTTTTATATCAAAACTCAACAGCATTTATAAGATTCTTTAGTAAACATGTTCGAACTTCTGTCTTCCCATTTGGGAGTAGAGTCTGCTACTCTTTTCCAAAGGACTTAAAAAACAACCACCACCATCAACAAATTTGAACAATCCATGTTCTGAAACGAGCCAGTTTAAGGGGTTATTGTTTAAATGTCCTTTTCTCATTGATAATGGAATTATGAGAAAGGAAAATGGATGGGCAATAATTTCATTCTTTTAGAGATGGGAAGCAAGGACTGAGTAAGGAAGCTTGGCGTTTGTTCATTCCCTAGGACCACTTGGTTCTCTTTAAGAACCTTTCTTTTAGATATTTGTCACATTGCCTTCCTTCACTTTTGTTTTGAGCCAGCCATGCCCTTCATTAGATGAGCATGTGTAAAAAGGGAAGGAAAGAGGGAAGGAAGGACTAATGTAATACAGCAAGCAGAGATTGTGAACTAAGAGTCAGGACAAATACAATATTTGGAGATATAACTATTTTTAAAACTTTGGGTCTGACTCAGTCATGACACATTCACCTTTTTGGGAAAACTCAGGGAAATTTTTTGGCGAAATTCTGAGATTCTGTTTTCATAGTTCTGGGACAGCACTGCCCACTACAGACTTTTCACATTCTTGAGAACTAAAACATGACTTTGGTTAATCACTGGAATATTTATTACTTAATGTGTTCAGTGTAGTAAAAAGGAATACAATTTAGTGTGAATAAAGGTTAAAGGTACTGGCACTAAATATAATCTTTTTTTTAATTTTTAATTTTTTAAATAAACGTATAATGTGTTTTTATCCCCAGGGGTACAGGTCTGTGACTCGCCAGGTTTACACATTTCACAGCACTCGCCATAGCACATACCCTCTCCAATGTCCATAATATAATCTCATTTTTTAAAAAAAGATTTTATTTACTTACTTGACAGAAATCACAAGTAGGCAGAGAGGCAGGCAGAGAGAGAGGGGGAAGCAGGATCCCTGCTGAGCAGAGAGCAGGATTCAGGGCTTGATCCCAGGACTCTAGGATCATTTCCTGAGCTGAAGGCAGAGGCTTTAACCCACTGAGCCACCCAGGCACTCCTTATAATCTCATTTTTTTAAAGGTAAATTTGAAATATTCCTTTGAATGCAACTTTTTTTTTTTTTTGATTTGGCTTGCAAAAGACAAAAGTCACTTCAGAAATGTGTTCCTGTCTGCATTTTTACTTGAAATGGTCTTTTGAGTATGGAAATGTGACCAATAAACAAAATGGAATTTTTAATGAGACATTTCAGGCTTCATGGAAGGTTTGTGTGTGGTTCACTAGTGTGAGATGACCTCAACAAGTTCCTTTTACTATGCAGTGAAAAAAAAGTGTAAGAAACGAACACATGATAAAATTGTTTTGGGGCGCCTGGACGGCTCAGTAGGTTAAAGCCTCTGCCTTCGGCTCAGGTCGTGATCTCAGGGTCCTGGGATCAAGCCCCGCATTGGGCTTTCTGCTCAGTAGGGAGCCTGCTTCTTCCCTCTCTCTCTGCCTACTTGTGATATCTCTCTCTATCAAATAAATAAAATATATTTTTTAAGATTTTATTTATTTATTTGACAGACAGATCACAAGCAGGCAGAGAGCCAGGCAGAGAGAGAGGAGGAAACAGGCTGCCTGCAGAGCAGAGAGCCCGATGCGGGGCTCGATCCCAGGACTCTGGGATCATGACCTGAGCCGAAGGCAGAGGCTTTAACCAACTGAGCCACCCAGGCACCCCTCAAATAAATAAAATATTTAAAAAAAATTGTTTCAATATCCTAGAGCATGGATTCAGGTAACTTTGACAGAGTAAAAAATTAGTCAACATAGTTTGATATGAATTCTGGTGAAAGTTATTGGAGACACATAGTAGTGGACCAACCAGACTGATTCTTTACAGGAAAAAGTAAATGTATCCTGAGCATTTGGTGGCATCAGAAAATATTTGTACTTTATTCTTTGTGATTTCTTGCTTTATCAGCAGAAAGGAACATTTGTGCTCAAAAATGGATAATTCACACTCCAATCTTGTCTTTTTCTGTTTAATCAAACTTAAATTATAGGTTAAGTGTGGTGGCAAAAAAAAAAATATATATATATATATAATACAGAGAAAGTGTAGTACCTAACTTGAATCTTATTTAAATTTGCCACCCAATGTAGAGTTTTTACACGTGTCTAGGGCCAAACTCCTCTGGTACTTGTCACTAAGCAAAAGGAAAATATTGGCTTTCAAATACCAGGCATTTGGTGAACCGGCGACAGTCATATAAGCGAGAATGTTCAAATGACTTCAGCTCTTTCCAGCTTCATTATGTCAGGCTGGCAGATCGCATATGGCATTATGGAAATCAGCAAATGAAAACCATATTGATCAGCATTGAGAACAAATGTAAAAAAGGTGGTCTCGAGGAGGAGCCAAGGAGAAGAATGCTTTCCTGGTCAACCTGATAGGCCCTTGTTAAGGCCTTTTAATCATTTATTAACGTAACCCTCCTTCTTCCCTTTCCACTCAGATTACCTCAGCCCCAGAGCATCCTGCTCCATTTATCTTTTAATGTTTCCTTTATTTAATTTATTTTTAAGCTCTAAGTTATACTCTTATTTCAGAATTGAGTTTTACTTTTCATGGGATTGTTTTAAGTGACTTAAATGACTTTTCCCAACAAGCTCACCAGGCATTCAAAGGAAGAAACGCATTTGCTGAGATTCACCTATCAGCAAATAATTTACTTGGTATGCACCACAACCAAAAGCAGGGAGACGGAGAGAGACAGTCAGCCAGACACATTAAAAAGAGAAAGAGAGAGAGAGTGTGTGTAGACTCTGAGTTGTTCCTAAACCTAATTCTCTAGTTAAGGTTTGGGTCAGTGTTTCCATTTTGAAGCCTTTTTTTCAGGATTTGGAATTTAGCCTGGTAAAATTACTTTATGTCTAAAACCGGGATCTGTCACCTTTCCTTTCCTTCTTCACTCTGTGATTTCAGTAGAAAGCTGCAGCTTGCTTTTATCGTGTTGCTCTGGAAGGAAAATGAGAGCAGTGTTCGGTCTGCATCAGTGAGACAGAGAAACAGAAGTCTGCGTTCGTGGGGGGATTTGGCTCCCCGGGAGTTTCCTCACCTGAAGCGCACCTTGGGGTTTTGAAGGTTTGCTGTTTTCCCTAAATCACGTTCAGACCTAGGTTTAAACAGGCTTCTCCTCTGCCTCTCCGTCCTCCTCTCACCCCTCCAGCTCCTGCCTTCCCTTCCATTTTTATGTCCAGGCTCATCATTCAGTAAGAAATTTTAAAAATGTTTTCTTCTTACGGAACCATGTCCTTTTATAGTTGATGAGTAACCCGTGAACGTGATTCCTCAGAATGCTGATTGGCACATGACAATAATCATTTCTTCCCTGCTTTGCAGCATAAATCCCTCCTAAAGAAGATTCACACACACACACCAGAGAAACCTGGGCTGTGGATAGAAGTTAATGCCCCGAAGCTGCTGCATCTGTGATGGGCTCTTCCCCAAGTTATTTAGCTAATTGACAACACCGAATATTTGCCATTTTTTCCGCTTTTCCGCTTAAAAAAAAACAACAAAAAACAACAACAAAAAACTCTTCAACATGAGACAACTGAGGTTCACTTTCCTGTGAATTTAGCATTGAATTCTGAACTAGGTATTCACAAACAAACAAAAAACCCAAGAAGTATGGTTAATCTCTGGGTGCTGCCGGTGATCAAATCATTGAACTTTCTTTTTGCTACAGACTCCTTGTCTGTGGCCATGAAGGCATGAGTATTTTCATCTTCACTTTCCTCTGTTTCCTTTGCTCCCTCCTCCCCCCGCCATGCATTTTGAGGGACTATCACTGATTGATTTGGATATCAAAAGATGCACAACGTGTAGATCTAATTTATCTAAGTAGAATCAGGAATTTTATTTTGGGTCTCCCTTGGGACCCCAGAGATACATTCAATAATATATTTGCAAAATCCATGTCTAAAATCTATTTTTCTCCTTCTTGCATACTCATTGATTTCTAAGTGCTTTTCCTCGTAGCCTCCCATTACTATCCCCCTTTCCTTTCTGGGCTCTACATCAAACAGTGTAGGAATTACAGCGGGAGTGCTATCTGTGGAAGACTTGCTCTCCTCGTTTTTGCAGAAGAGCAGAACATTAAACAGTGAGTGGACGATGCAGAAATGCTCTCCCTCTCCAGCTCTTTTTTTCTCCTTCCCTCCCTCTCTCCCTCCTTCGTTTTTCCACTCTTCCCTCTCCTTCTCTTCCTCTCTTTCTCTCGCTCTCCCCATTCCCAATGGGAGTGTTGTTTATAGAGCATTATAATTTATAACTGAAGAGAGTGGATTTAATTTCAGTGGAGAGGCTCGCCAGCAGGGCGCCAGCCTGCAATCATATGAATCAGCAAGCTGCAAACTCTATTGAATGGAAAGTATTATCGCTGGCCACAAACGGACACTGTTTCTCCTAAACAACTCCCTTGGTGCAGGAAGACCTTGTCTTCATTCATCTATTTTACATATCTACTTCTGTTTTAATTTTGCCATTTCCTAAAAGTGTTTTCTCCTTAGGTTGCAACTTTTCTCTAACTACCTTATTTCCTGACCCAACATTGGAAACTGCTATTGTCTAATTCTGGCTGATGGGATATTTCTTCTATCTCCATACTTAACCATGTATGACTTTAGTTTTCCCTTTGCTTCTCCTTCCTGCAAGTCTTTTTTTTTTTTTTTTTAATTTTTTTTTCATGGGAGCTGTTAAACATACAAACAAGACTATAATGGTTCATCATAGTCTTGTTTGTATGTTTAACAGCTCTCATGAAAAAAAATTAAAAAATTTTTTAAATTTTAATCATGTAAAGTTTTATTTAATCATGGATATTTTGTTTATACTTGGATATTTTTTCTATATCCATGGAAAGGTTTATTTTCCTGTCCTTCAAATCTGGGAGATGATTTCTTACTCTTTACATGACCCATCAAATCTCTTGTAATGTTAGGATTGTACCTTATGCCAAGTTTTTCAAGTTTTTCAGGCATTTTTTTAGAAAGAGTGCTAGAATATGTGCATGGCTTTTTGTGGTTGGTATTTGTTTTAGTCCAACGCCAGCCGCTTTCGTGTAGTTAAGCTAAATCTGAGTCATTTAAAAAATCAAGTTAGACATACAAGGCTGGTACCTTTTTCAAAAGTATTTTACTGAATTCATGTAGCTGTTACAATTGGTAATGTTTAGTAGTGAATCTTTAACTGACCTTAGACAGATTATGTTAATATTGCCTCAGATATCAGGCTCTCTTTATCTAGACTTTTGAATAATTTCCACACTCCTCTCCTAACAATGAAATTCAGGTTACACAAATAGCCAGTTGACTGATAACTGTTATTTACTTAAAGGGAGAGAGGGGTAGTACGTCAGGCAGTAGGGAGCTCTAGTAAAGGAATTCTATTTAGACATCAGTGGAAAAGTCAGGCTAGTCTGACTACATTGGTTTAACATAAGGGACTTCTATATTTGAAAGATACAAATAAATACAAAAGTTAGCAAATAACCAAATTGCTAAAATCTCAGAAATTTGATAGGAAGTTCACATGTTATATTGTGAGAAATGTATTTATTTTCTTACATGTATATATAGGGAGAAATTATTTATATATCAGCTTGCGTATTTTCTTGACACAATTTAACATCAACAAATCAAAATATATGTAACCATAATTTTTCTCATTTAAAGCACCAACTTACGAATCCATATGTATTCATAAATCTTTTCCTTTAGAGCCTGAGAATAGAATTATAGTCTTCACTGTCTCAGCTGCGAATTATTTTTTTGCCTTTGACTACTCAGTAAGAATTACACATAGGAACAGAAAATCAATATGTTTACTTCTGCTTATTTTCAAAATTGAATGTTGCTGTGGTTTAATATCAGAGAAGGTATACCCAGGGTCAGCTTAAAGAGGTTTCGTTTCCTTTACTTTTAAATTCCTTGTGGCGGGAGCTGTTACCTCTAGCAACAATTAATTATCAACACAAGTAAAATGTCCTATCACAGTGTTTTTATTCCAAGAAGTAGTACGTGAAATGAGAAAGAAGATTGTGAGGTGATTGCAGGTGAATGTCTTTCTAAATCCTTTTATTCCTGACTGAACACCAGTCGGTAAGCCTGACTCATGGTATGTGGATTTTTATTGAATTAGGATTAGAAAAAGTTCATGCAGCTCTGTAATGAGTATCTTTAGATAGAAATCTTGTGTATTTTTAACATCCTTGAGGATGCGGGAGAGCTGTAGTGAAGTGCACACATTTCACTAAGTTCTCGGTGACTCAACAATAGTGAAAGGGCCCTTGGCTTCAGTTTCTTTTCAGAGGCAGAGAGAGGGAGGGCCTTTGTCTTTTCACTTGAGTGCTGTGGGCTTAGTTATTGTGTTTTGGGGTTTTTTGGGAGGGGGGATTTTTACTTAAAAGATGTCCCCCTCTTTACTTACCATCATGTAATGTAAGCTTAAGGACAATCACAGGATTTTTATGCCTTAAAAAATTTCTAACATGAGAACTCTCAAAACCCCAGCCCTAGAACAGGTAAATTCTGTTTGCCTGTTATATGGAGAGGATCCGTTTCTTTAAATTTGAACCATAATTAAATTAATTGCTTTGCAAATTTTCTGAAAGTGAAGTAGAAGAGAAAATTGGTAGTTATCTTTGATTTTTATTTAAATCAGAGATTTATTTTGAAATTAGAATCATTTATAAATGCATCTGTCTGAAATCATTATAGGCAACTAGATTAAAAAATATAAAGTGAGTGCAGGGAAGTATAGTTCACTAAAAAGTTGCTTTTTTGGTCAAAAGCAGGGTGGTTGGGTTGGTCTTTTTGTGTTGTTTATTTTTACAATTATTGCACCATATTATAGTAACCTGACTTCTTAACCTGATTCCTTGATCAGAAAAATTTTACAAAATAGCCTGAGTGAATTTTTAAACTGTTGCTGGGTGACCTTGAAGAAGTCCCTATCCAGGTCTTATAGAGAATATGTTGCATTTACAGAATAGCTATTGGCTTTCTTGACTGTTCATATGCAGTTTCCAAGTGTTGCCTTAATAAAATGCGTTTGGGCGTGGAAGCCGACATTTATGTTTCCCTCCCTGTAACTCTGCTGCTGGACCGTGTGCTTGGCCGTCTAAGCAAAGCTTAGAAGTCAGCTGCATCTGTGTGAGCCAACTCTGCTTTGACGGAGAGCAGTTGAGTACACCATTTGTCTTCTTTTCTAAATATCACAAAAGTTTTATTTCTTATTCATGAGGGCTTTTTTTTTTTAATTGCCCTGGGCCAAGGGTTTACCAATTTTTCTAACATCTATATTTCCAAAATGTAAAAAAAGGTCATGGCCTTATTACCAATTGTAGTGGATAACGCTGTGGTCTTGCTAGTTAAAACTGTGACCTTGGTGGGGGCGGGTGGGGAGGGAGGCGTTAGCGGGGGTTGGGGGGAAGGCCCTACTTGGTGGCTGCTTTCCTCACATTTTGGAACTTTGATGTGTTCCTGCAACTGATATAAGTGCAGGGGTGTTCAGGGTGAGGCAGCCGGCTGGCAGCGACAAATTAAAATATTTCTGACCCACAAAAGTAACCAAATGCCCATATTTCTTCATTTAACATAATTAATACCTTGTATTTCCACTGACTTTGATAAAGTGGCCTTCCTCCTCCCACCCCATCCCCCTTCCCTCTGTCAACTTGAGGAAGACTGCAAGAGATCTATAGTTAAAATACTCTACAGATGATGAAGGATAGCATGTCTTAAAAAAGCTAACATCAAAAGTCTCAATTAGGTTGCTGCCTAGCAGGAAGCTTATAACCACATTAAAATGGAAAAGTTATTTCATTTTTAGTATACTGTATTTCAGCAACAAGGGTTGCAATCGAAGGGCAATATGAAACATTTTGGCGTGGCTGCCAAGTAAATCCACATTTAGTTATAAATGTGTAATTACAGGAAATATATGAAAAGTGTTAAACATCTCTTATCAAATATTGTTAAGGAGGAACTTGGTGCCTTTGGAATTTAGAAAAAACCTGGGATGGATTTCGGTCATGTTACAAGGTCTACTTGTTATATTTAATTTAAAGCAGTTGTCCTGATTTCATTATCACAGAGCACACTGTTTTTCAATTTATTCGTTAAAAGGCAGAGACAGAAGACAGAATATGCTGGTAGGTCTAGGCAATATTTGATTAATCATGTGATTTTTATCAGTGTCCTTTTTTTTTTAATTTTATACCTCAGTGTACACATTTCTGGGTGAAAAGACAAACAATGCCTTTATTTTGAACCACCTAAGCAAGGGTTGAGCAAGCCATCTGGAAAGGTGATATCAGCTGAGGGCAAGGGTGGTTGCTGGTTGAGGGTAGTCATCTACCCTTTCCCCTCAACACTCACACCAGCCTCCGCAAATCCAGTTTCATGGTGCCTGGGTTGCTGTCTGGTTGGTTGAACTCATTCTCCTCAGCTGATATTTAACTAGTAGCTTGTACTGGAAAAGTATCAGTACTGCCTTCACTGGCCTTTATAAACACTATTGCTAGACAAAGATGAACAGCAGTGATCTGCTATGATGGACAGAATTCAATTATATTACTCTCTCGGAGGGGGGAAAAACACATATTTGATGCCATGACTAAATTGGATTTCTTCTAAGAAACCCCGAAACCCTAAATCTGTGTATAATAGATAAATGTAGAGCTGATTTATAGTTACCTGCTGAATGTAGATGTGGTTGCTAGAATATATAGTTTAGTCTGTATGCGGGTGGTTTTACTACCCCAAATGATATGTACGTTTGTATGTATTTATGTTTGTATGTATGTATATATAGAGCTGGTGCTATACATTTTTTAAAAGTAAAAACTACACATCTGTTATTGGAAAATCTCCTGGGTAAGCAGACAGTGTCTGCAATGTGTGTGGAGCCGCCATTCTTACAGGTGTGTGTATGGTTCAGGTAAGGAGGGGAGGCCCCGTGAAGATTAATGGGATGGGGTAGATTAGGTAGAGAATCATCTCATGAGGGAGGACTCACAGTGGAATTGCAGAAGTGCTCTTGACCCCTGGGTTTCTTTTTATTTCCAACAAATAGAGGTTTTATCTGCATTTGTGTCCCCAGAAAGGGAATTTTCTCCTATTATATGGCTACAGAGGAAGAGCAGATACACACCTCATATTTTGTTTGGAGAGGTCCTGACAGAATGCCTCGCTATCTTTTTCTGCGCTACAGTCTGTTGTACAGCAGCTAAGACCAAGATGATCCCAGGAATAAACCTTATTGGTATGGTTCACTGATTTTTTTGGACTCTGCATTTATTTGAGCAGACTTCTCTGATAGCTTTTTGCAGTTTTCAGCTTTTTGTTGTTGAAAACAAAAATAATAAGTAAACCAGCTCAGGGATATATTCTCTTTCTGAAACTGATTCCATGTCATAGTGCCCTCCTTGGGGAGGAGCTGTATCTCTGGCCAAGGCTGGAACCCGAGGAACCACTCCTGGTGGAATATAAGAAAGAACAGGGTATTGTTTACATCCTTAATGTTCCTGCCTTTTCTTCCTACAGGAGACATTCAAGAGGACCATCATAGTTTTAGAATTTTTTCCGTAAGAAAATTACATATGTATCTTGTTCAAGTTTTGTATATAGTTCTGTAAGTTTAGTCTTACGTTGTGAAAGAACAGGGCAATGTTCTATTCACATTCATTTAGTAAATGAGCCCCTATTTGTGTGATGTGATAGTGAATACCTAGAATGAATTTGCTGTAGAATGAATAGATGTTGCTCCCATCATATGAGCAAAGCACTACAGCACACATGGTAGATATTACTGAATAACACGTTTCTTCTACACTAAAAGTTAGGGGGTCAACTCTTCTTAAGTACCAGGCGATAGAATAATTTCTTTTTTCTCACTATTTCACCAAGATATTTTAGTTTTGAAAGAATAGCCACAGTACCTTATTCCAATGCAGAGCTGCCTGGATTCATTATTTAGTTTAAAGGTTTTATTCCAGAGTCTCTTCTGGAATATAGTTTAAGAAATGGTAATATACCATCTGTCCAGGAGTCAAAGAAACAAAACAACAAAGCCGAAGTTTTAATTAAACTGACCATATTGTTAAGCACTGTAATCAATGATAAGGACTCAGCTAGTTTTATTTTTGGAGACCTCGATAATGGGAAATTTATAAAACCCTTAACAGAGGGCAATGAAAGTACCATGAAATCACCTGTATAGTGATTCTGAAACAGTGACATGATAGTGAACTTGTTTTCTAAATCATAAAAAAAAAATATTATGTTCAGTATAGTTTTTGTCATAATTTTCCAGTTCCTTGTAACTTTTATCCACTTAGATTAAAAAAAATAGTTTACGTCTTCATTAGTAAGAACGTTCTGTTAACCCCAACATGTTTTCTCTTGTTTGGACTATTTCTATGATCTGTTTTGAGAATTCTGAACCAAACAGACCCTACTATAGGCACCCAGATTGAAAGGTGACAGTCCTTAACTGGTTCTCCATACAATATCTGTCCAGGAATCGGGTTGCTCAGCAGGCCTGCCTGGGAGAGCACTTGCCAGGACAGTTTCTACCCACTAGATTCTTATTCCTTAGATGGTCTTTTCTCTCCCTATAGTTTCTTCAGTTACTTGATATGTTTCAAAAGAAGCCCTGTTAGGGCCCTGAGTACTTAAATTAGAGACTTTTCCTCAAAGGAAATCCTGGGATCCAAAGAAATCAGTACAGTCACATGTAAGAACACAGATGTCCTGGAGAAAGTAAGTTACCTGTACTGGCCACCATTACCGAGGTGAGCCCCACCTACTTCAGTGGTGTCATGCACTCTGAGTGCAACACGTGATTTTTTGAAACATTATTCTAATTTATAGAGAATTCTTCATTTACGCTGCCTAAATTAATCCTTGAAAGAACCCAGGCAGGAATTAGTACTTCATATCATATCAATGATTTTAAACAGAGGTTTAGTGAGGTGAAGGAATTTCAGCCTGATAACCAAGTATTAGAGCTGGGAGTTGAATGGAAATTTTGTAAAGGCAAATACTGTCTTTCCACCCTGGGACACTGCCTGATTCTTTGTGATGGTAATGATCATGGTGAAAGCAGGTAATTGCTCCTTGGGCCTCTCAGTGAACAAAGGACACCAAGTCTCTGGTAAGTTTTCCCCTGTGATTGCTGATTTAGGAGATGCCCCTGCTCAGTTGGTTTTCATTCTTGCAAAACAAAACACCCTTCCTGGGAGCTCCTTTTGGCAGGTTATCAACAAGCAGAAGCCTTGAATTCTTCTGTGTCATATTTTTGTCCTGTAAACTCAGTTATATAACTGATGGCTTCATCAGTCTTCCCTTCCAACTATGTACTTCTAGTTAAAAGGCAATTTGCAGTGGGGCCTCAGGATGGGAATTTGCAGCCCAAGGAGCATTTTCTTGTTTTGTGAAGTAGGTAGATATTTATTGAATCTTTATTGTGTTCTTAGCGTGTAGGAGATGAGAAAATTTTGTTCCTTTCTCCATTCAAGGCACTTCAGTTGGGAATGATGAGGCATAAATGAATTTGAATTACTTAAAAGATGAAGAAATAGGGGCACCTGGGTGGCTCAGTGCGTTAAGCCTCTGCCTTTGGCTCAGGTCATGGTCTCAGGTTCCTGGGATCAAGCCCTGCATGGGGCTCTCTGCTCAGCAGGGAGCCTGCTTCCTCCTCTCTCTCTCTGCCTTCCTCTCTGCCTGCTTGTGATCTCTTCAAAAAAAAAAAAAAAAGATGAAGAAATACCACAAGGCATTATATGATCCATTGCGAAATTAATGACACAGATAATAAATGCTTTGCATTCAGGGAAGGGAGAATCGTCATCTTAGAACTGTAGCACTGAGAGGATGCTTATCAAGTCCTACCACCTTAGGAGAAGGTAAAATTCAGCAAGATGGGTATACAGGCTTAAATTTTTATAACAAGATATTGCCATATCTAGAATTCCACTCTCCCTGATCTGTAATCATTTAGATTTTTGAGAGAGAAATGAAATCTCAGCATTGGTATTTTTAAGCTTCTGACAGGTAGCTTTAAAGCAGCTAACCATTGAGCACCCCGGTGGGCCGTGGGCCGTGGGCATGAAGTCCTAGGTACTGTACTAAAGAAAAGGCCCCTGACATAAGTAGTTTGCAATCGAATGGGATAGAAATATTTACAGCTAACTGGGTTAAAGATAACACAAATACCACACAAGAGCCTTACATATATGGAGTGCTCTGGGCTCCCAGAGGTAAGGGGGGATATCCTGTTAATGGGACTACGGCTTCTTGTAGGGATTATGTCTAAATTGGTGGTAATTTTTGGACGGGTGTTCTGTGCAAAGAGAAATGCTGTGATTTACTTTCTGTTTTTTAGTGCTTACACAATTAATTCCTGTTTTCCTTTATTCTTTCTAATATCATCTGTTCCCCCTTCCTGTTTTTCACCCTCTTAGCCGCTCCTAGTGGGGTTTTGCCTTGCTAAAATCTACTTTATTAAAAAAATGAAGGGGCGCCTGGGTGGCTCAGTGGGTTAAAGCCTCTGCCTTCGGCTCAGGTCATGATCTCAGGGTCCTGGGATGGAGTCCCACATCGGGCTCTCTGCTCAGCAGGGAGCCTGCTTCCTCCTCTCTCTCTTCCTGCCTCTCTGCCTACCTGTGATCTCTGTCTGTCAAATAAATAAAATCTTTAAAAAAAAAAATGAAGTATAGTTGACATGCAATGTTATGTTAGTTTCAGGTGTGCAACATAGTGGTTTGACAATTCTGTACATTACTCAGTGCTCCCCATGATACGTGTAGTTATCATCTGTCACCATACAACGTTATTCCAGTATTGTTGACTGTATTCCCTATGCTATACTTTCTGTGAGTTGATAACTGGATGTTTGTACCTCTTAATCCCCTTCACCTATTTCACCCATCCCCCCCACTCACTTCCCTTCTGGCAACTACCAGTATCCCCTTTATTTAAGAGTCTGTTTGTAAAACCTACTTTTTTATTTTTGCTGTAACTAGAGGTTTACTCTCTCTCCTCTTTGGTATAAAATGGCACTCCTTGTCTCCTGATTCTAGAAATAATTTGTTTTCTCCATTGGCTTTTATCATTCATAGGAAACAAGTGAAATTTGTACCCACTGACAAAATTTAGCGGTAGCTCATTATTTCACTGGCTGTGTCAAGCTTGACTTTTCTTTTCTCGGATCTATCTTCCTTTTTCTGTCTTTCATTTCTCTAACTCTAGGCTTTTTTTTTTTTCTATCCCTCCACAGTTTTCCCATGTAACTTCTACAATCCAGAAGATCTTTTTGATGATTCTTAGACACCAACTCCATATATATTTACACCTGTTACGTGGAGCTGTCTTGTCCCTGGAGCCTTTTCTGTTTCTCTCTTCTACATATTATATTTAGGATGTAATTACCACACTGCAAAATGGTTTGACATCATTTTGTTTTGTTTTGGTTTTTTAAAGCATTCAAGTAAAAATTAATTTATTTTGAACAGCAATTTTGAATCATTAATGACTGCATGGAAATTAGATCATAATTTTCTCACCTTGTTCAAATATTTATCTCTAATTTTTTTCCTATCAAAGTCTAGAATTCCAAAGTGTCTTTCTTCAGTAATTTAATTAGGCCACAAGTTTGAGGCTTAATGACGGATCAAAAAATGTATGATATGCTTGAGAGATCAAGACAGCAAATTGATTACTCTTGTAGCAAAGGTTGGCAAATGTGGGAGAGGGAGCAGGTACTGCCCTGTGCTGCAGGATCTGAGTCAATGATCAAGGTCAGCCTCAGTTCATTAACTTCCTCTGAGGGCTTATAGTCATTGTAAATATGACTTCTCATACCTTATATTCTAATTACAATATAGTACAGTTTTGAAATGACTTATGTTCACTTCAATAATGCCACAGAGTGATATAGGATGTTGAAAGATCTACAGTAGTGTAAGCTAACTTCTAGTCATTTTGCCTAGTTTTCTAGTGCCTGCAAATAGAAAATCTCACACCTCAAGATGCGTTTGTTAATAAATGTGTCTTCATCCACGGACACATCACACAGGGTCCTGTTCTAAACCTAATTATCTAAAAAGGTCATCTGTTTTAAGGACCAGAATGCAAGGATTCTAATTGTGCTCTCAGCTAATACATTATTAAAAGTTGGAATGTATTTCATGCTAATTTTTAAGACCTTACAATCAAGAAACGTATTTTCTCAATAATTCTAATAACCATTTCATTCCTGTGTTTAGACAATACCATAGGTTGCTTTGACCATAAAGTGCAAAAAAACAAAAACAAAAACTTTTAACTGACTTTTTAAATATTTCACGTGAAGCAAAATGGTAAATCCCTTTAAACTGAACAGTTTTTATGAAATCCAGAATGAAGATAACATTTTGTGTGTCCAGTCCTTTGTATAATAACTTGGTTTGGGGATCTGCATGTGGCTAAGCTAACTGTACTATGAGACAGGATTCTCTTGTGTAAGGATTTTTTAGTGTACTTTATAGAAATTCTCAACACCAACCTCCGTAAGTATACACAAAATCAGAAAAACCAGTATATTTTTTCATTTGTTATACGGATATTAAAGACCATTTGAGAAGCAGAGAGTGGTATTGGTGATAAGATTATGAATTGGCGTTTTTTGAAGTTAAGGATATTTGTGGATATTAGACAATTTTTTACTAATGTCGTTTAAAATAGATTATGTTCCTTTCAATTTCTGTAAGTTAATTTTAATAAAGGTGAAATAATTGACATTCATTTCTGAGTATTAATTGGATACTCCCTACATCGAATTTTATAAGGCCTTCAATGAATGGAGGTACCAGACTTACCTTTCCACCTGAAACAGACTGGACAATTACATGATGCAGTGGCTTTCAAGATACTGGATATCAGGTAGTTAAAGACAGTGATTCCCAAGAGATAGAAAACAAATGAAGTGAGTCTCACAATTATACTGGCTCATTGCCAATACATATTCTAGGGAGGGGTAGATCTAGGTGGAGCACAGCAGTCTCTCTGAGTAGAAGAAATGAGCTGGGAGTTTGGGGAGGTCAAGGTGTATGTTATGCACAGGGCAGAGTACCAGAGAGCTGCACAGAGAGAAAACTCTAAAAGTCTGCAGAGATCTCTAGCCTATAGCTGAGTCCTGCTTGACACATGAGGAAGCTACCCAAGGCCCAGGAAGGAACCACCTAAAAAGGGAATAATTCACTGGAACTCACACAGGGCTGCAAAGAAGATTCTGTTCCCACCAGCCACAGTGGGAAGTCTTATCATTTATAGGCAAATGGGGAGAATACTCAGAAGGGTTTTTGTCTCCACAAGTGGGGCAGAATTTTTCCTATAGTATTTTCCTAGACTGTTCCAGACCTGCCTAACAAAGCTTAAAAGCACATCATAATCAAATTGCTTAGAGCCAGTGATAAAGAGAAAAACATTGTAAGCTTTTTATACTATATATGACGTGTTATAATATTCCTTAAGGGCAAACTTTGATAAGTACAAATATATGATATAAACCCTAAAGTAACCACTGAAGTACCAAGGATTTATATAGCTGATAAGGCAACAAAGGAGATAAAAGGAATCATAAAAGTATTCAATCCAAAAGAAGAGAGAGGAAGAAAAAAAAAAAGGAAACAAAAACCATATGGGCAAATAGAAAACATATAGCAATATAGTTGATTTAAAACAAAATCTCATTAAGTATAAGTGGCCTAACACCCAATTAAAAGACATAAATTATGAGCTTGGATAAAAAAGGAAGATTCCACTGTATGCTACCTATAAGAAACCCACTTAAATATAAAGACATAAATAGGATAAAAGTAAAGGTGTGGAAGTAACAATATACTGTGTTAGCACTAATCAAAAGAAAACAGCAAAGTTTCTATTAACAGACAGTAGACTCCAAAAGAAAGAATATTAATACAGAATAAGGGAATATTCATAGTACAAGGATGTTAATTCATGAAGAGGATCTATCAATTCTAAATATTTATGTGCCTCATTACAAGAGCTTTAAGACCTATGAAACAAAAATGAACTGTAAGCAAAATTAGGCAAAGAATTATAGTTGGAGATTTCAATATCCCTCTCTCAATAATTGAGAGAGGGATAGACAGACATGGAAGGACATGGAAGACTTGAGTAACACTAATGGCCAACTTAGTCTAATTGATATCTATCTCTATATAGGTATATGTCTCTTTCACCACCACCAGCCGAACCACCTTCTTTTCAAGGCATACAGAATATTTACTATGATAACCCACATTCTGGACCATAAAGCAAGCCTCAATAAATTTAAAGAATTTAAATCATACAAAGTATGTTCTCTGACCACAATGCAGTAAGTTAGAAATCAATAACCGTACAATATTTGGAAGAATATTCAAATATTTGGAAACTAACACTTCTAAACTAATGGGTCTAAGAAGAAATTTAAAAATTAGAAATTATTTTGAACTGGGTGAAAATTAAGACACAGCATATCAGAATTTGTGGGATGTACTAAAGCAGTACTTACAGGAAAATGTATAACACTAAATGGCTATGTTAGGAAATAAGATCTCAACTCAATCATCTCAGTTCCCATCTTGATAAACTAGAATAAGGATCAAAGTGTAAGTCAAATAAATAAAAACAGAAAAACAATAGAGAAAATCAATATAAGTCTAATTTCTTAGTTTTTATACTGAAAGTATGGTGCATAACAGAAAAAAAGTGATAAATTGAACATCAAAATTAAGAACCTCAGTTCTTATAATGATGCTATTAAATGGAATGCCACATATGAGGAGAAAATATTAATGAAAGGCATACATTAGGAGAAAATATTTTCAAATCATATATATGATAAAAGAAAATGTAAGTATATAAAAACTCAAAACTCAGGAACAAGAAAACCACCAAGGAAAAATTGGGCAAGTGATCTGAACAAATTTCACTGAAGAAGGAATGCGGATGGCAAATAAGCACATGCAAAGATGATCAACATCAGTAGTCATTAGAGAACTGTGAATTAAAACCATGAGGTACCACTACATACTTAGTAGATTGTCTCATATTGAAAACTACTGACAATACCAAGTTTAGGAAGAACATAGAGCAACTAGAGCTCACATACACTATTACTGGAAAGGTAGAATCAAAGAAACACTTCGGAAAACAATTTGACAGTTCCTTAAAAGATTAAACATATACCTACCATATGTCCTAGCCATTCCACTCCTAAGTATTTAACCAAGAGAACTGAAAGTATGTGTCCACCCAAAGACTCATACATCAAAATTTAACAGTGGCTATATTTGTGGTAGCTAAGAACTGCAGAGGATATGCAAATGTGCATCAAGTCAGTGGGTAAACAAATTGTTGTTCATCCATAAAATGGAGTACTATGCAGCAATAAAAAGGAAGGGATTTTTTTTTTTTTTTTTTTTGATAAATGTAGCAGCGTGGTTGGATCTCAAATAAATAAAAGGAACCAGACCACACAAATGCATACTGTATGGCTTCATTTATATAAAATTCTAGAAAATGCTAACAAATTTATGGTACTATAAAACCAATGAATGGTTTCCTGGATATGTAGATGGGGTGAGGGGAGAGATGATGATCACAAAGGGGCATAAGGAAATCTTTGGCAAAGATAAGTATGTTCATTATCTTGATTGTGGTGATGGTTTCATAGGTTTTATACATATGTCAAAACATCAAATTGTGTACTTTAAAAATGCACAGTTTATTGTAGGACAAACTGTTACAATTTCAAGGATGGCAGTGTATACCCTCATTCTAAATTCTGTTCAACAATGCTGTTTGAGGGTGGGTTGTTTGTTTGGCCATTTTTAGATTTTTGATTTAGTGTTTTAATTAATCTAGTGTTTGAATTAATCCAGGTTTTTCACCTGGAAGTTAAACATTATCTAGCCATCATACTTTCCTTCTTTCCAAACCCATAACTATTTTAATTTTATTTTTTAAAAGATTTTATTTATTTGTTTGCGTGTGCGAGGGAGAGATAGAGAGGGAGAGAGAGAGAGAGAGAGAGGAGTATGAGAGTGAGAGAGAGCATAAGCAGTGGGGAGAGACAGAGGGAGAAGCAGACTCCTGCCTGAGCAGGGAGCCCAACATAGCACTCAGGGCTTGATCCAGGACCCTGGGATCATGACCTGAGCCAAAGGCAGATGCTTAACCAACTGAGCCACCCAGGTGCCCTAACCCATCACTATTTTTTTTTTAATTTTTTTTTTTTTAATTTCTTTGACAGAGAGAAATCACAACTAGGCAGAGAGGCAGGCAGAGAGAGAGGAGGAAGCAGGCTCCCTGCCAAGCAGAGAGCCCGATGCAGGGCTGGATCCCAGGACCCTGGGACCATGACCTGAGCTGAAGGCAGAGGCTTTAACCCACTGAGCCACCCAGGCGCCCCACCCATCACTATTTTTAATGAGAAAACTAAATCCAAGGCATTTTGATTCTGTACTAAACCAATAAAATGGGTATATTAAGAACACATGTAATAGTTACTAAATGGGTAATCTTTTGTCTTACATTTCTACATCCTATGACAAGATGAACATTAGGTACTGTATCTTTGAATGTGTAGGTTAGTGTTTTGCTTTTGGACTCTAAAATAGAGACTCAAATCCTAAACATTAAAAAAAAAAAATTACTTCCCCAATTCCCAGATTCTGGCATTGGTTTGTTTGGTGAGTTGTACACACCCAGTCTGCCATCTTATTCCTTGGAAGTCCTGCTTGGACATTGTATTTTGAAATCTGTATTACAAAGTCTTTTATCCTTTTATTAGTTTAGTACTTTAAGCCTTAGACATAAGAAAGAAGACTATCAGTGAAAATCAATTGAAATGCAGTTAGATAAAGATCTGTTGTACTAGGCAGAAGGCTTAGTTGCAGCACAATATAATCAATTAGGACCCTCCAGCTGCATACAGAGTTTTACCCAGCCAATCACTTTTCACACGTTTCCTCCATTAGCTTGACTAGGGTTCTTTTTTTTTTTTATGTGAATTATGATGAATGAGATTGTTGTTATGAATAGAGAGATGGGTCATTACCCTACAGAAACCAGATTGTGCCGGCGTTTAGTGATTAGGGCTTTCTGCTCCTGCTATCAATAAAGTATAAATTTATCTGTCTCAAACTGCGATTGGGAAGCTGTAGTCATTGCTATCTAATTCGTTTAACAATGTTATAATAGTAAATTGTTTTTGTTCATCTGGATAATTTACATAACTTTTAAGTTAGCTGTGATGGTGAAGCAATATAATTTATCAAATAGCGGTGGGAAATTTTTCATGGCCTAAAATCAAATAAATATCCCTCAGGAATTAGTATTCCCCAATTTAGCAACCTGGGTATAGCCCCAAGACATCAAAAAGTGGAAATAATGAATGAAGTTTACATATCCTACATGAAGATGTTGGAGGTTTGCAAAGTAACGAGCATTAGCTCATTACAGAAGTCCTGTGGTTGTTAAATTCTAAAAGTTAAGTGACTGCTTCTCCTGGACTTGGGTTGAGGGGTTCAAGAGGTAGGAAAAGACTTGGGGATTAATGTGCAAAGTGACTGAGATGGGTTACAGGTAAATTGAGCCAATCAGCCTAACATTAGCCCGTTTGGGAGGGAGGAATCAATCCTTAGAGCACTTCTACCAGAGTAGATTAGTAGAAAGGGTCTTGCTATAAACTATTGAATTATAAGCAAATACAGTCTTTTTTTCCCCTCTTAAAATAGTATTTAATTTTTAAAATTTTTGTTATTTTAACTTTTTCCTATTCCTGTCTCCTGTTGTCCCTGTTGTGTGTGTGTGTATGTCCAGATTATTATGCATACTCAGTGCCCCCTCCTCCCAGATGTCAGTGCATGGATAGCATAATTTCATTATCCGCAGCCATGAATAATTTTAACGTTGTATAGAAAGGCAGGAATAGTTGCCTGATTGTGGTGGATACCAAAGAAAACCCCAGTAGGGATGCTGTTCTTGGAAGTTTAACGCTAAAAACATACCAGCCTTTGAGGTCCATTGATGAAAAGACCTTTGTGTTTTGTGCCATGAGGGTGGGGGAGGGGTGCTCAATACTAGAAGAGTCAATAAACACCAGGAGCTGTGCTCATCTTGTAGCTTTAGTAAGCTTTAATCTATAAGCTTGATTACCTCCTAACCCTCTGTCTCTTGCCTCCCCCTTCAAGCACTGTGGGGGCTTTATGGTGGTATTAGTGGCATTTTGCCCAACATTGGCTTTAGGGAAATCATTCTACAGAGAAAGAGAAGCAGACTGAATCTGTCTGTTGTATGAGGTCATTAACACAAGAATAACCTTATGAGCTCCGGAGGGTAGACAGGCGGGATGGTTGTCTGTCCTTACTAGAAATTTGCAGGTGAAATGCCACTATCCTTTTCTTGAAGCCCAACTTGGTCCAGGCCTGGGGGCATACATCATCTGGAAGAGCTCACTTCAGATACTTTCAGCAGGATATTCAGTAATATATCATGGCGATCCCTTTGTATTTGCTGTGATATTTCATAAAAACAAGTTGTATTTATGAAAAAAAACTGGGATTTTTTTTTTTTTTAAGAGACGCTTAACTTGCACGGAGTTGCTATGGAATTAATTCTCAGTATTGCAGATATTCTAGTGTCTGAGACCAGATTCGGTACTTCCTGGTTTGACAAACGTCATTAAGTCATTAATGTAGGAGACTTGTAGTGAAGGACCGATTAAAAGCTCAGAGAAGCCTTTGTACATTTTTATATTAATCCCAAGAGCTTTACAATATTCTCTCTTTTTTTCCTAATGAGTAGTCTGAGAAGACACATTATTTCATTTAAAAAACCTTGAAAGACAAATGAAGACCGAAAATGATTATGGCCACAGATAAGAGATCAAGCTATTCAGCCAACAAGCTGTAATAAATAAAAACTGAACCAATATACTGTTAGCCTGGGAGCCACTGGGTAGAAATAATGTGGTTTGAATTTGGACCCTCTTTTGTCAGAGGATACAAGAGAAACATTTGAAATTGTCACATGCTCCCAGGTATCAGCAAAGAACAGGTGTGTCCTACAAGTATGAGGAGACAACTCAGGACTCATAGCAAGTGATGGGCCTTGATGGCAAGTCTTGGCTGATGTTGCTATCTTTATCAGGAGCATTGGTCCCTTGCTGTGTGTCCATGTAGTGGACCAAAAAGCAGCAGTCCAACCTCACAGATGGCTTTGCCCATAGTTTACTTTGTACTTGAAGCGCAGAATAAAATTATCCTAGCCAGGCAGTGCTTGAATTGAGGAGGAAGTAAGATAACAGCATCGAGCCCAAGGATAGAATATAAGCTAATGGTGCCTTCTCTTCTCTCGTTGAATTCCCAGCAGTTGGAACAATCCCTGGCAGAAAATGGCAATTTGCTATAAAATTTTTATTAATTAATTGACATGACTGGTGAGGGACAAGAGATGATTAGATCTGGGCCTGAATCCATGCTTCTATGGTAAGGCCTGGAATACTGCAGGCTCACTGGTAGTGGTCAAAGGAAAGATGCTAAGCAGCTCAGAACAAAGTATGGAGTTGCCAGGAGACGATGCTGACCGCACCTCAGAACTGAGAAGCTATTCAGTGTCGCTGGGTATGTTCTCTCTGAACCTTTGCTCAACCATTTATGGATCAATATACCCAGAAACAATCTTTTCTATACTGACACAACACAAAAAGTTAAGTATTCCAATCATTTCCTTATGATCTAAAGTAATTTTTTTTTCTCTTTGGAAAAAAATCTGCATATTGGTATTTCTTTTTGAGTAGCCTTATGATGACAACACTGGGAGTTACAGTAAGAAGTCAGCAAAGATCATGTTCTTACTGCTGGTCTGAGAGACTGCTTCTTCAAGTCATGTTGTTTGCTCAGAGAGAGGGGACCCATCGTCGGGAGTAGACTACACATCCATTGGCTTGCGAAGATGCCTTGAGAGACGAATGAAACATAAAATTTGAAAAAAGTTTCAGGGCATAATTGAGAGGATGAAGGAAAGAAAAAAAAGATTTGAAGAATGAAATATGAAGTAGAAGGAAAGGACAGGTGCTTGGTTAATTTGCTTCCTTATAACCCTTAAGAATGAATCCTTGCTTATACCCCTAGTTGTAGGCAGTTATTGATCTGATTTTTGTCTCTGTATTTGTTTTTACTGGGTATTTCATATAAGACATAGGCTTCTGAGTCTGGCTTATTCACATGTCTTTGAGGTTCATCCATGTTGGTCAATATAGAAGTACTTTATTCCCTTAACTTTTTAAAAAAAATTTTTGAATGTTATTATGTTTTTAAGTTTAATTCTGGTATGGCTAACATACACTATTAGATTAGTTTCAGGTGTATAATATAGTGTTTCAATAATTCTGTACTCTGTGCTAATCTTGGTCCCTTAACTTTTTGAGATAGTCTTCTTGTGGCTGTGGACCCCATTCATTTCAGCTTTCTTGGCCTTCATCTTGGCTTGACTTTGTGGGCTGTGTGCTGAACACCAACATATACTGGTACTTTCAGTGTCATTTTAGAGGGAAAGGCAATTGGGTTTTGTTTTTGTTTTTGTTTTAATGAACTCACCTTTCTCATGTGTTCATTCTAATTGTAACTTGTTGAGGGATATGTTTCCTTAATAGAATAGGAGGACCTTCTTTTGAGGTCCTCCTACTCTTAAAGTATTAAATATCATTTAAAATGTTTTGCTATTACAGTTTTCCATTAAGAAATTTCCTTCCTTTAGAAATTTGTAGTTTCTCGCTTTTAGAAAACTTTACTCATTTGCACACTTAACAGTTTTCATGTATCAGTGGCCAAGGTGTTCTTGATAGGAAAATTCATCGGCAAGAGCATCATAGGAACAAAGGCTTAAACCTGGTCTTAACCGTGGTTTTTGGACAAATGTGTTTTCTTTTTTTTCCCCCCAAGTTTATTTTATTTTATTTTTTTAGTAATCTCTACACCCAACATGGGGCTTGAACCCATGACTCTGATATCAAGAGTCACATGCTGAACCATGTGACTGAACCCACTGAACCAGCCAGATACCCCTAGACAAATGTGTTTTCAGTATGTTGTTTCATATTAGTAAGAGTTTTCCCCTTGGGCATGCCTGGGTGGCTTAGTAGTGAAGCCTCTGCCTCAGCTCCAGTGAATCTTGGGATCCTGGGATTAAGCCCTGTGCCCAGTTCCCTGTTCAGCCGGGAGTCTGCTTCTCCTTCTCCCTCTTCCTCTGCCTTTCCCCCACCACTCATCCTCCCTCGAGTGTGCTCTCTCTCTCTCTCACTTGTGTGCTTTGTCTCTCAAATAAAAGCTTTCTCCTTATCTTTTTAGTTCAAAATGAATATATTATTTTAATTTAAATCTTTAAAATATATTATTTTAATTTATATGATGCTTCAAGCTAAATGTTGTACAGCAGCTTTATAAAAGTATCATAAACATATATTTGTTATTTTTCAACATGAGGTTTGCTGAGATTAATAATAATTGAAAAGTAATTTACCCCTAGGAAGTCACAGGTAAGGGTATATATAAAAATTAATTCTAAGTGGGATCATAAATCTAAAGAGCTAAAACTGTAAACCTTTAAGAAGAAAAAAATAGCATATCTTTTTATTCATAATTAAGCAGAGATTTTTAGATAGGATTCAAAATCTTGAACCAGAAAAACTAATTGATACTAAGTCAAAATTATAAATACTTGACTTTGGAAAACCGTTGTTAAGAAAATGATAAGGCCGGACACCTGGGTGGTTCAGTTAGTTAAGCTTCATTTTGGCTTAGGTCATGATCTCAGGGTCATGGGATCAAGCCCCTTGTCAGGCTCCGGGCTCAATCGGGGTCTGCTTGGGGATTCTCTCTCTCCCTCTACCCCCTCCCTGATGTGCTTTCTCTCACTAAAATAGTAAATAAATAAATCTTTTTTAAAAATAAAAAGGCAAGCTACAGAGTGGAAGAAAATCTTTATAGAACGTAAATATTTGGTTCCTCTTATTCACAGATTCTGTATTTGCGAGTTCACCTACTTACTAGAATTTATTTATAACTCCAAATCAATATTCATTTGCTATACTTTCATGGGCTGATAGGGGTAAAGCTGCAAAACATTTAAGTTGCCTGACATGTACTTTCCCAGCTGACTTTGAACAATGCAACACTTGCTCTGCCTTCTTGTTGAACTCTCATGCTATGGGCTAAGTGTCCTTTTTGGATCTATTTAGTGGCACATTTTTTGCATTTTTGTGCTTTTGCTGGTGATGTTTCTGTTTAAAACAACACCCAAGCATAGTGATGAAGTGTTGTCTAGTGTTCCTGAGTGCAAGAAGCTGCAAGGCCTTCTGGAAAAAATAGGTTTGTTACCTAAACTTAGTTCAGGTATGAGTTATAGTTCCGTTAGCCATGAGTACAATGTTAATGAATTAACAATACAATACATATTGACAAAAGACGAGGAATTCATTGATGAGTACATGAGATTGCTCTGGGAAATGCTAGAGTAACATCTATAGTGCTTGATAAAGCTATGGAAAAGATGAAAAAGCAGCTAAACTTGTGGATTTAGGAGATGACAACTGATAAAAAATTGTGGTGGACAGTATTGTTAAAAATTCATTTACCCCTGGGGAATCACAGGTAAAGTTATATCAAATTTAATTCTAAAGGGTATCATCTAAATCTAAGTAAGATCTAAATATCTGTCTATCATCTAAATCTAAAGTAAGAGCTAAAACTGAAAAGAACTTGAAAAAAAAAAAAAAAAAACAACTTTATAGTCATGTTACCCAGGGGCAGGAAAGCCTTATAGCCATTTTGACTAGTGTTGGCTGGCTTGCATATTTCAAAAGACAGTACAGCACAAAAACACTAAATTTGTAATTAAGCAGGTTTTGCAAATTGGAAGGTTACAGAATAATTTTTAAAATATCCACTAAGTATTAGGGAAATGGTTAAGTATATGGGCAGTTTTTCAATGCTTTTTTAAAAATTAAAGTGTAATTGACATACAATATCCGTTAGTTTCAGGTGTATATCATGGTGGGTCAGTATTTTAATATATGATGAAATGATCCCCACAATAAGTCTAGTTACCACCTGTCACCGTACAAAATCATTATTTTGTATTATTATTATTGCCTGTACTTTACATCTCCATAACTTCTTTAGTTTATAACTGGAAGTTTGTACCTCTTGACCCCTTTCTCTTATTTCACCTGCCCTCCTCAACCTGTCCAGTAATCTACTGTACCTATGAGTCTGTTTCTGTTTTGTTTTATTTGTTTGTTTTGTTTTTAGATTCCACATATAAGTGAAACCCTACAGTGTTTGTCTTTCTCTGTATGACTTATTTCAAATAGCACAGTACCCTCTAGGTCCATCCATGTTGTCACAAATGGCATTCTTTTTTATGGCTGAGTCATTATATATATATGTATATAAATATACGAGTATATAATATTATAACTATTAACATATATATCCTCTTTATCCATTCATCTATCAATGAACACTTAGATTGCTTCCATATCTTGGCTATTATAAATAATGCTGTAATGAAAACATAGGGGTGCATATATCTCTTCAAATTTTCAATTTCTTTGGGTAAATACCCAAAAGTAGAATTGGTAGATTATATGGTAGTTCTATTTTTAACTTTTTGAGGCACCTCCATACTGTTTTCCACAGTGTGGAAGCACAGTTTGCATTCCCACCAATCATGTACAAGGGTTTCCTCTTCTCCTTATCCTTACCAACACTTGTTATTTTTTGTCTTTTTAATAATTGCTTATCTAACAGGTATGATGTGATACCTTGTGGTTTTGATTTGCACTTCCCTGGTATTTAGTGATGTTGCATACTTTTTTATTTGCCTGTTGGCCATTCAGTACTTTTGAGACTAGTTTTCAATGCTGATGAGACATTGGCAAATGAACCGTATAATGTGAATGGCATTTCATTTAATGAAAACATTGTGACCAGAAGCTCACAGGAACCTTGATGTGCTTTTCCCTTAGGAAATCTCCATATTCACTTAATCAGTCCCACAAACAAGAAATTTACCCTATTTGATAAAGGGATCATGTGCAAAATATGTAAAGAACTCTTATAACTCAATAACGAGAAACACAATTTGAAGTATGGGCAAACAGACTTCACCAAAGAAGATAAAAAAGTGACAAATATGTGAAAAGATGCTCTGACATTAGACATGAAGGAAATGATACTGTGTACTATGAGAACAGCTAAAAGTTAAAAGACTAATAATCCCAAATGTTGATGAGAATGTAGAGGAACTGCAGGACCCTTATACTTTATTGTTGGAAATGCAAAATTGTAGAGCTACTTTATAAAATAGTTTGGTAGGTTCTTATAAACATACTTCTACCATATGATTCCGTTAGTCCAGTCATAGGTATTTACCCAAGAGAAATGAAAACATATGTTTATTCAAAGACTTGTACTCAAATGCTCATTGCATCTTCTTTCATAATAGCCAAAACCTTGAAACATACCAAATGTTCATCAGTTTGTGAAGAGACCAAACTGTGCTCTATCCCTGCTTAGCAGTAAAAGGGACTACTGATTAATACATGCAACAAGATGGATGAATTGCAAAAACATTAGGTTCTTTTTGTTAAAAAAATTTTTTTTTCAAGATTTTATTTATTTATTTGACAGAGATCACAAGCAGGCAGAGAGGCAGGCAGAGAGAGAGAGGAAGGGAAGCAGGCTCCCTGTTGAGCAGAGAGAGCCCAATGCGGGGCTTGATCCCAGGACCCTGGGACCATGACCTGAGCCAAAGGCAGAGGCTTTAACCCACTGAGCCACCCAGGCGCCACCCAAAAAACATTTTTTTGCCGAAAACATTAGGTCTTTTTTTGTTAAAAAAGACAGACATAAAGTAGTGCATGATTCCATTTATATGAAATTCTAGAAAAAACAAAACTGTAGAGATACAATGCAGATCAGTGATTGTCAGGGCCAGGAGTTGGGGGACAGGGATTGACTCCAGAGGGGCATGTGCAGACTTTTTGGAGTGCTGAAAATATTCCATATCTTGACTGTGGTGATGGATTACATATTGTATACCCTTAAAAAAAAAAAACCCTCATCCAACTCAACACTTAAAATGGATAGTTTAATCGAAGGTAAATTAATGCCCCTCTCAAGCTAATTAAAACAACAACAACAAAACTTACCAGAAACTTAAGGCCCAGTATAATAAAACCGTGCCTACTTTTTCCAATGAAAACAAATAGTTTTATTGTATTTGAATTTATAGTCCTTTAGCACAGCAAAAGCTACTTGTTGGGCAGAATTATCTCCATATAAGCCAGTAATAATTAAAAATTTTCTTTCTTGGAATAACTAATGGGATAATGGTTTAAATACTTATCCATATTCTAGTATGTTCTTCTCTTCCATGACCATGCTATGACCTCTGAAAACAAAAGTTAGAGATCGGAAGTAACTAACTGACAATTACAGTGGTTGATACACTCCAGTTTAAATAGAAGTGTCCTCGGTTAAAATATGGTTCATTCATCGGTCAAACTGTCCTTATTTCCTTTAATTGAATTAAGATGGACAAATGAGAGATGTGTGCAAGACAGAAAAAAAAATCCTTTCACAAATCACTGTTATCCTCCCTTTGAGTGTAAAACGAATCAATTAAAAGCATGTCAAAGCATCTTTCACTCTTGAACAACTTTAAAGCGGAGAACATTTTACAAAAATAAAAATTTGAGAAATGGAGAGAAACTGGTTGCTTTTTACAGTTAAACATAATTTTATCTCTGAGAACTGTGGATTATATTACTTTATATGCTTGTGTTTGGTTACAATTATAACTGTGCTCAAAAGCCTTCATTTTTTCATTTTATTTTCAAGTTGGAAATACTGTGTAAGAAGAAAATAGAAAATAGAAGAAAATAGTCAGTTCACAATTGTATATACACAGTTTGACTCCATCTGTACATTTACTACATCGTATTCCTGGCGGAGAGGTATTGGGGTGGGTTGGATGGTGAAATGTAATTTTTATTTTCCATCTAAGAGGCCTCTACTTTGAAAAATGTAGTGTCCCTACCCTTTCTCTTCCCTTAAATTATTATTTATTTTTACTACATCTTATGTGCTGATTCATATACATTCTATAATTTTAAACCTGTGTATTAAGATTAATTTTATTAAAATTAGTTACCTGTCCCTATATTTTACCTCTATTTTCCACTACTCTACCCATGTAAATCTTTACTGCCTAACTTGGAGCCTGCTTCCTGTTTGGAATTCATATCTTTTCATACTTAAATATGTGTTTTCCGTCTCTCTGAGTTTGGTTATAAATAGGCTCATAATTTGTGTTATTTATTCATTTGAATTTTTTTATTTTTCATGTTTTTAATTTTAATGGGTCAAAATTCAAAACATACAAAAGAGTACATAATGAAAAACCTTTCTTCTACCTCTGTCCTCCAGCTACCCAATTCCTCTTTGGAGCTCAACAATACTATCAGTTTCTTTATCCTTCCAGAAATGTTTTGTGCAATATGTATTTAGATGAGAGGAAAAAAAACTGAAGCAAACTTTATTTATAAATTGGGGTGGTGTTCAAAATTTCCAAAAATATCATGCTATCAGTTTCTACATGTTGATTTTTATAGAATCACCTTGGCAACATCAACCAAATCTAAGCTTAAGCATTATTGGTGACATCAAGGTAGTCTCTCCAGTAGGAGATTTTAAGAAATACTCGGAATGTCAGGCTTTTAGAGTTTCCTGTCTCTGGACTTTATGTCTGTGACGTGTGTTCTAGGCTAGAATTCTGGTATGTCTGTGAAACTCCTCTCTTATTGTTTATCTTCTAGTATGGACCATGCCAGTGAAAGAGAGCGTGAATATGAATTATTGAGTGGACTGATCAGCCACACATCTAGCCATGGGGATTTTCCCTTACAGTTTATCATCTGTACTTAAAAGAACTTCCTTCTGAAATGCCCAGGGCTAAGAATACTAATTTTCCCCCCTTCCATAATAAATAAATATATAAAAACTTACAAACACAGGAGAGGAGACTAAAATCCGGAAGAATATTGGCAAACACGTTCAGAGTTATTTATTGATGGTTTTGCTCATTGGCAGGATAAAGTGTGTGTCACTTATCATTAGCAGTAACAATTTCAGCACGTTATGTTCTCTTTTTATTTACTCTGGTGGCAACATGTTTCTGAACAGGGCCACTGGCTGGGGGTCAAGAGGTCAGTCTTTGAGGTTAAGAGTGGATGGGGTCATTTGCTATTAACCTAAGATTAGCAGCTAAGTTTTTCTTTCTTTCTTTCTTTTTTTTTTTAGTAGATTTCCTCCTATTTGTGTAGCATGCCAAATTAATTTCTCCCAATTTTTAAAGAATCTCTACTTTCTGATCAAATTTTATTTAAGTTTTCATAGAGGTGTTTTTTTTTTTTCTATCCAGATCTTTTTCTAGCCCCTTTTCCTAGTCCATGAAGCAATGTGAACTTTTTTCTAAGATTTAAAAAATTTTGTACCCTTTAACATCCATTTCCCAACATACAAATGCCACTATTTTTTATAGTTTTCAACTTTTAAGGTTTTCCTCCATGTATTTACATACCAAGCTAACCAACACACAGAAGAATTTTAGGATTTCAGGGATGCATTCTCTCTTGAGACAGCCTTTCTTCTTGCTATTAAACAATGTCCAACTTTTAAACTGGCAAGTTTTGTTGTTGTTATTGTTTCCAATTTTAGGGATTTAATTGGTGCCCTGATATCTGAAACCTTCCTGTTCTCTCTACTCTTCAGCAAAAAGAATCACCTGTTATAATGTAGTTTTGTCAATTGTCATGTAGTAAGTGTTCCCTGTGGAGTTTCCTCCTGAGAATTTCTGCAATTCCTGGTTTATATTCTGGTATAAATCGCAAGCCTGCTCTGGTTGCACAGTAACTGTTAGGTCTCTTATACCAAAGTTGTTTCTCTTATATCTTAGCTCGTTTGCTTATTAGAAGATTTTACTGGCCTTTAAAAAACTGTATTCCTGGGGCACCTGGGTGGCTCAGTGAGTTAAGCTTCTGCCTTCGGCTTAAGCCCCACATGGGGCTCTCTGCTCAGCGGGGAGCCTGCTTCCCCCCACCCCCCGCCTGCCTCTCTGCCTGCTTGTGCACGCTCTCGCTCTCTCTCTCTCTCTCTCTCTGTCAAATAAATTAGTAAATAAAATCTTTAAAAAAAAAAAAAAAGAAACACACTTTATAAAAAAAAAAACCTATATTACTACTGGTGATTTGCTTTCTTTCTATCTATAATTTTAGTTGTAGGTCTTAGCCTGTGAATAAGCATATAATGAATATTCTTTGGGCAGAAGGTACAACAAGCAGGGAAAATTCCCTAATGCAGACTTCTCAGAGTACATTGTTGAGCGTAATGAGTAAAAAGCAGGAGAGGAAGTAACAGATACACAAAAAATTTCAAATGTATCCAACCTATGGTAAGAGATTAAAATCCACTGGATTTCTAATAATAGGATACAGCAAAGAACAGACTTTACAGGGGATGTCCTTCGTTTTTAAGTTCTGTTACATCTTGGTGTTGAGGAAGGTAGAGAATATTTAAGGAAAGCTTTCTAGAGGTAAGATACCCAGGACGAGGAGGAATGCAGGTAGAGAATGTAGCATAAGTAAAGGTATAGAGACAAGAAAAGCCACAGTGTATTCAAAGGGCTCATAAGGAGGTTGATGTTGCCGTAATATAAATTCCTAGGTAGAGAGTTATAGGAGATGAATCCAGAACAGTGTGTGTGTGTGTGTGTGTGTGTGTGTGTGTGTGTGTGTGTGTGTGTGTATGTGTGTGTATACATTTGGAGTCTATCTTTTAAGGAATGGGGAAGTATTTCAAGAAGAAGAATGATATAATCATTCTTGCGTTTATTTTATTTTTTCTCTTTACCTAACTTTTTGATTGTATTTTATTATCATTTTAAAATCTTTAATTGAAGTATGGTTGACATATATTTGTTTCAAGTGTACAACGTAGTAATTTAGCACTTATATACGTTACAGAACGCTCCAGTTTGTAGCTGTAGAGAAGACAGATTTGAAGAAAGGTTAAGACCGAAGACGGAGAGACCACCTATAGTATTGACCTGACCTAGGGCAATGGTAAACGGAAATGAAAGGAGAGTGGAGAAGAGCAGAAAGTTGAGAAGTGTTTAGGAGTAAAAATTATCAGACATGGTGATTGGATATCAGGCATGTGGAAGAGGGAGGAGTTTAATATGAATCTCAGGTTTCTGTCTACACTAATTGAATGAAAGAGAAGATATAAAGGGAGAAGCAGATTAATGGGGAACTTAATATTTTTAATTTTAGGAATATTAAAAGTGATGTACCTATAAGAACCAAGCCTGACCCTGAGTAAAAATTTGGGAGTTATCAGTGTAGATGAAAGAGAAAACTGTATGGAATGAGAAGACTAGTGGGTCAGGGGCAGCCCCGGAGAATCAGCAAGATATTAGAGGCCTGCAAAGAATGATTTGTTCAGAAGGGGCTGCCAGAGAATCAAGACTAAATCCCAAAAGTATGTTACCATCAGGAGTCATGGGGGGATGGAGGAAGACTTTAAACCAGCAATGTCACTAAATATAGGATAGTGCAATGATCCTGGATAATAACAATAGAAATACACACTGAATTTAGCAATTAGCAAGTCATGAGAGGCATTTAGCAAGAGTAGTTCGAGTATAGCAGTCAGAAATGGGAACCACACCACTACTAATTGTGGAGTGAATTGGAATAAGTAGTGAGTGAGAAAATAAGACATGGGATGTCATTTTCAAGAGATAGTTTTATTTTTTCTCTTAAAAAAGAGTTTATGTATAGTCTAGGGAAGGATGCACAATTGATGGGTGAATTAGAAATGAAAGAGAGTTCAGATGCCTGACGGAGCAAGATCCTGAACAACCAGGAGGAGGTTGGGTTGGAGATCTTGAAAAGAAGGAAGCTCAGATTTATGTAATAGGAAGAAATAATTCTAGGTGGATGGGGATATATTTATATGTAAAGACAGTCAAGGGATTCAGTTGGTTGGCCTCAAGCTCATATTACCTCCCATCACTTACCTTCTATGCATTTAAGAGTAATTGCTCCCCTCACCTCTGCTTAATTTTTATTCTTTATAGAGATATACATATGATCCAATAACAATAAAAATTTTAATATCATAGCCATAGGAAAAAAATACGGATTACCCGTTAACATACTTGCAGAGTTAACATTTTGGTATAATCTCTCATCTCTCCTCTGTGTGTACGAGTGTATTTTTAAAGTGACCATGTAGTCTTCTGTAATTTGTTTAACCAGTCTCCTGATAATAAATACTTTATTTGTTCCTTTGCTTTTGTTTGTTTTGCTATTGTTAGCTTTGTTTTTTGCTTTTATAAACAAATGAATTCCTTGTACATTTCGGTACATTTATGTTATTATTTTCTCAGGATAAATTTGCCAGCAGTAGAATGGCTGGTCCATTGAGTATGTATTCTGTTAGGGCTTGTGATATGTGTTAGCCAAATCACTTTTCAAACAATTGTCAGGTTTGCACTACCCTATAAATGTAAGAAAATGGTTTCCCTTTACTGTCTCTTCTTAACTCGAGCTTTTTTCCAGCCCACTATGCAAAAGTGGTGTCTTCTGCTTTAAGTAGTTTTTTTTTGATGTTGAATTTTTGTTTTGATCATTTAAGAGAATATATTTTGAGTGCCTTTCTTTCTTTCTTCCTTTCTTTCTGGGAGAGGGGTGGGAGGGGCAGAGGATGAGGGAGAGAGAATCTTAAGCTCCTGGGGCTTGATCTCACAGCTCTGAGATGATGACCTGAGCTGAAATCAAGAGTCAATCCCTTAATTGACTGAGCCACCCAAGCACCCCAAATTTGAGTGTTTTTCACTCATTACTTGAATAATTAAGAGTATGAGAAATTAATTATCCTTATAAATTATAAGAAATTTTCAGCATGGCTTGCATATCTAAGTATCTATGATATAGCAATAATAAGGCCCTTTTGACTTAGAGGAAAATCAAAAGGTTAATGACTTGGAGACTACTACAAAGTTGGTTGGGGGCACTCTTTCAGTAAAATGATGTTACAATCTGTACCTTGATGATAAACTATTAGAAAAATAAAAGAGGGGGAAAAACAGAAAAAAATGTGTAAGACACGACAAAGCTCAAAAATAAGACATCTCGGGGCGCCTGGGTGGCTCAGTGGGTTAAAGCCTCTGCCTTTGGTTCAGGTCATGATCCCAGGGTCCTGGGATCGAGCCCTGCATTGGGCTCTTTGCTCAGCAGGAAGCCTGCTTCCCCCTCTCTCTGCTTGCTTCTCTGCCTACTTGTGATCTCTGTCAAATGAATAAATAAAATCTTAAAAAAAAAAAAAAAAGACATCTCCATGCACCAAAATTGGAACAGAAATGTTAAGGGCCAAGAGGTGAAGAGTATGGGTGTTAATGTCTGAAAGATAGTTCAAGTGACTGGGAGTTAGGCTTCTGTAGGGTGCTCCATTTGGGACCAAGTGATGTCTAATGAAAGCTGCTGGGGACTACTGCCAAGAGCTGCGGCTTATTTGAAATCAAATGCCCAGGGAGGTGAGAAGACAATGACAGCCTTAGGAACTGACTCATTTTCTGATTTCAATTTTCCCCAATATTAGCAAGGAATCTGATCCCTAGTTGCTCAATATAAGACAAAATCTGGACTGGAGTTTTATGGATTCCATAGAGGCAACTATTAAACTGGAAGATAGGGAGTGGTATACTCATAGAGAAAGTGAAAAGAATTCACTGTAACTCAGACCCAAGATGAGCCTACAGATCAAATGTCAAAATGCATAAAATAAAGTAATGCATTAATACCAAAAAAGACAGACAATAAAGTTAGAAGATAGGAGATGAATTTGCTCGGGTGAAAGGAAATAATACAATAATCTGAAAAAAACCTTTATGTTTCAGATTCTCAAAAAGATAAAGGAATAGCCTTATAAAACAAGAAATTATAAAACAAAACCAGCAGAAATAAGAACAAGTGAATATTTTTTAAAATCACTTCAAAATATTAGCAATAAAATAAAAAGACATTGACATTTTAAAACTCAGTAACTATTTCAGACTGTATCTTTGGATAGTAGTTCTCAGAAAGCAGCACAGAGGTATGAAAATGTGAAAGAGTTGGGATGCCTGGGTGGCTCAGTCGGTTAAGCATCTGCTTTTGGCTCAGATCATGATCCCAGTCTCCTGGGATCAAGTCCCACATCGAGCTCCTTAATCAGTGGGGAGCCTGCTTCTCCCTCTGCCTGCTGCTCCCCTTGCTTGTGCTCTATTTCTGACAAATAAATAAAGTATTAAAAAATGTGATAGAGTACTTAAGAAGCAAGGAGTTTAGAGACTTCAATATGTATCTAATAAGAGCTCCAGAATAATAAGATGGAATGACCAAGAAGTGATGTTCACATGATAACTAAGAATTTACAGAATTGGAGAGATTTCATCCTCAGATTGAAAGTATAACTTGAGGATACCTGGGTGGCTCAGTTGTTAAGCATCTGCCTTCAGCTCAGGTCATGATCCCAGGGTCCTGGGGTCAAGCCCCGTGTTGGGCTCCCTGCTGAGGGGGGGAGCTGTTTCTCCCTCTGCCCCTCCCTGCTCCTTGTGCTTTCTCTTTCTCTCTCTCTCTCTCAAATAAATAAATAAAATGTTTAAGAAAAAAAGAAGAAAGTATAACTTGAGTGTTGAACAGAATATATGTAAATAAATTCATATATATATATACTTTATAGTAAAATTAAAGACCATTGATTTTTAAAAAGCTAATAGAGGGAAAAGACATATTACCTACATAGGTATGAAAATTACATAGATTGTAGACTTCCATTGGATAGCATTAGATGCTAGAAAAAGTAGAATAATACGCCAAAGTGCTGAGCAAAGATAGTCAATTCTATACCCAGCTAAAGTTATAATTCAGTACTTTTGCACTCTCTTGCTGAAATTAACACCCTTTAAAGAAGTATTCACCACAACAATGTGAATGCAGAGGGAAGGAGTTACATAGACTATAGAGAATTATGTTGGTAATTAACTTTGAATGTTATAGTAGTAATAATAGTACCTTTCATGTGATCATATATTGGTACAAAAGTAAAACTCCAGACAATAATGACAAGGAAGGTGTGGGGCAGTTCAGTGGCAATTAAAGCATATTTAGGACAAATACTGTCTTATTGAGTAACTTGGGGAAATTAACAGTTGTGTGCAGTATGATGAAAATGAAGGGTAAACCATTAACAAAAATATAGTCTGTAGCTTTCAACATATAGAGAACAAATGATTATAGAAAACTGCAATAGAAAATAAATAAATAAATAAACACATGTATGTACAATTGTAGGCACAGAATAGCAGAGCATATAAAATAAGATGGTAGAAATAAGCCCAAATATATCAATAATTAACCCAAAAGACAGGAGATACAGTATTGAATTTTTAAAAAATCTAATGGTATTTCGCTTACAGAAAAAGTATTATCTGGAGATTGTGCCATTAGCTTGTTCCTGTGGTGAAATTTTCAATCAAGAGCTGTAAGCAACAAATGGCTTCGTTTTCTTTTCTTCATTATTCCTAATACATTTACATCAGAGAAAGAAAACGTTGCCTTGTAATTTCACAGATTTTGTCATTAGTTAATCAGAGCTCATAGAAGCTTCAAAGATCCCATCAGTTAATTCCTCCAGCACTTGAAATTTTCATTGTGCTAAAGCTGATTGAAATTCTGAGCTGCCTTTAAAGCAATTCCAGACCTCAAGCTTCTGAGGATTTTAAAAAGATATACTAAGTATGTGACGTTTAAATTCATAGGCTAAATTTCCTTTTGGATTGTTTTTCAAAGACTAAAAAACGCCTGTGTCAGGAAATATTTTCTCTTTCGTCTCCCAGCTTCCCTGTTTGTCAACTATTCTATTCTGACCTCTAAGATGGGGTTCACATTTTAATTATAGTTACGTATGCCGTCCCATCTGCCATAGCCAGCCAGCCTGCAGGCTTGACGGCAGAGGAGAACTTCTTTCTGACAAGCTTTCTTGCTACTTTCCCTTTGCAGTTAGACTCCCTAAATAATTGTTGCAATGACTATGACCTGGTAAATTATCAAATATTAGAAATCTTCAGTTCCTGTCAGTATATCACTTGAAGCATCCACCATCAAATTCTTTTTAATTAAATGTCTTCATTCTCCACACATGCCATCAGTCCGTAAGGCCAGGAGGACTTCATACAGTTTATGAAAGTTGTAAAAATATGTTGCTCATTCTCTTACTCCCATTTAACTGCGGATGAAATATTTGTTGTTCAGGATAAATTATCCTTAATGGATTACTCTTCCCTCCCATCCCCCTGGGTCCCCCTCCCCCAGTTGTTCTCTCCCCGAGAATATTTCTCAGCTTTCTAGTTCACTGTGCCTGTAGTTACCCACAGATTAAACATATATTTCTTCTGGTTGATGATGAGCATAAGAAGTGATCTGAGTGGATCTTTAGGAATGGTTATTGGTAGGTTATAGAAATGATCAAAAGCCCAGAATGATTTTTCTTTTTGTCCTATTGAAGTACAAGAATTTAATTTTTTTTAAATTTATGGACCTTAACATCAGAAGGATATAGGCATAGTCTTCAAAATATAACTTCTTTTTACCTCTCCCATAGCTATCCAGGCAGTTGCTTCTGCAGATCCACCTAGAGAACTTTTGGGGTTCATATATGAACAAGGGAAAACTCATTTGTTGCTGCTGATAAATTCTTGCTCTGACCCTAGCTGAGATCACTGCAGTCTGAATTACTGAAGAGAAGATATTCCATTACACAGTGCATCTCAAAATTTGTTTTTTCAACTGATACTTCCAGCTCTGGATTCTGTGACATTTGCCCAAAGGGAAACACCGGTCCCTTGGATTACACTGTGCATCCATTGTCTGAACTGTCACAGCAATAGCGCGTAAAGCTGTTTGCATAGCGTGCTAACTCTATCAGGGTCAGTTCCAGTCTGTGGCCGCTAAAAATGAAAACCATGCCCCAGCCGGGACAAGAGCAGGGTCAACAGCTGGCAAAGGATATGGCAATCATTTATATAAATATGCTTTCTCAAGCCCACAAAAACAAAAAACCCCAACCCAACAGCTGGGAAGGGTTGGAAGTAGCCCCAAGGCTGGTTAGTCCCCTTCCAGATGGGGAGGTTAGACTGGGGCTAGCCAGACTGCTCCACATAGACTTCCGATTCGCATTAGAAATGAAAAGAGGAGAGGAAAGGGAAAAGGAAGAAAGGCTACAAGCATGACTGCTCTGTTTTTCACCTAACTTAATCAAATAAGGGAAGACTTTCCGAGACGGAAGGCTTGCATTTATCGGTATTCGTTTTGTTGTTTATCAGAGTGTCTAATACACTTCTTAACTGCTTAAACAGAAAGCATATATGCTCTAAAGTCGAGTTTATATATAATGTCATGGTTATTTGTAGACAGATTGAAGAACCGATCTCAGATTTATATCCTGTTTACATCTTCCAAACACTTATGTAGAACATTCAATGCTAGAGAAGATAATAATTGTGGTGTTGGCTCCCTCCCAGAACTTTATCCAAGGGATAGGACTCATTTTTGTAATTTGATTTACTTTATAATACAACATTATTGCACATCTAATATATCCAACAGGATAACGAATACCATTTTCCCGAGTTCATCTTAAGGTTGCATACCAGGAGACAAAGTATTATTTTTCTAACCTGTTGTTGCTACAAGAGGCAAAGGTGGAGAGTATATGACTTTCAGACTCTTCCAGAGTGACATAGTAAAATAAAAGACACCACAATGATGATGAAAATTTGTTCTCATTATCTAGAAATGGGCAGCCTCCTCCCTAATAATGGAAAGTTCTGCTGAAGCCAAATTGAATGGCAAACAGCACTTTCCTCCTCGCCAGCCTTCTATTTGCTTAAGGGAAAGCTTACATAATGAATACATTTTTTAGGTGTAGGATGAGCTCATGCTATTGGAATCCATAAAGAGACATAAATTAGGGTCTTTTGCCAAAATGGAGACGTTGTCTTAAAGAATGGTTGTCTGACACAGAAGTTAAATAATGCATTTTCTTTCTTCTAATGATCCGCCTAAAACCAACATTTTAGCTTTATTCATAGAATGTCACAGCTAGGAGGAACTTTTAGTAATCATCTAAGATACTTCCTCTCATCTTACTGCCAGACTAGTAGAGATCACCAAGGTAGAATGTGCAGTTGGGGGAGGCTGCGGACCCAGGGTCAGGTATGCGTGCATACAGACCCTGTACTAAAGGACAGCACTAGGCCAAGCCAGATAAAGACCTGCAGAAGCCTGAAATCATCAGTGCCATCTGCTGATCCCAGATGTACCCAGGTTTACTCTGCAACCACACTGGCTTCCCACTTTGTTCTATGGCCCTAGCATGTCAAAGCAAATGTTGCTAAGGCATCAACATTTTATTAAGTATTCCGATGGCTTCTAGATTATGTTTTAGTCAGGTACTTCTATGGATAATAAGGCAAGTGTGTTAGGCCGGTGTTAGGAGTCTATCCTTGCTATGTGTGTAGTACTAGATTTTAAGCATTTGGAGGGCAAGAAAACTAGGTTTTACTCCTGTTTATATCCCTTGAGTCTTGCAGATAGGAGTGTCTAGTCGATGTTTGCTGATGTGATATTTAATGTACAGGAAATGTTAATTTTGAAATCATTCTCTCATTGAAGTGTTTTCTTTTATAATACCTACGGCCGCTTTATGCTAAATTTTCTTGGAGAGGTGCTTTTTATTACCTTAATTTACATACCAGTTGGGTTATGTTTTGTAGGAGAGTGAGCGTATGGTGAAGGTGTTTCTCGTAAACTGTCATTGCTATTCCTGCTGTCTGCTAGACAGGTCAGGCTGGTACCTGACCCTTTTTTAAAAGTTTCTGTGCACTTACTTCTGGTTAATCTGTTTAATTTGAATACATTGTTCACTTCATCTCAAACATTTTCTTAGCATTTATCTACAAACACAAAGTATAAAAGCAAAACAGAAGCTTAGAGGTGTGCTCAGAATTTAAGAACTAGTGGTTTAATTTCCTGACTCTGAGAACCTAAACGTCTCCTTAGATTGATGCAGATTAGTTTAACATAATTGGAAGTTTGAAAGGTGCATGTTTCTAAAGCTTTTAGGATAATGATACTTAGAAATCACTGATTCCTCCCTGATGGCTGATGTCTTTAATATATATTTACAAGCTCCAAAGACTTTACCATACTTTGATTACCAGAACTCTATAACTGAAATATTTTCTCTGTTTTGTGGTTCTTAGTGAAAAAAAAGTTATTTGGCAGAGGCTTCCTGAATTTAGTTAAAGCAGCTCTGTATCTTATTTTTATGTTTCTTTAAACTTTCCCAGTCCATGATACATTATGGTCTTGCTGGGATATCCCAGGAAGGTATTTTTTTCCTTCTGTTTCCTCCTGTTCTTTTAGCTATTTGTGTACCATGTACAACCATATAAGATGTGCTCTGTTGGACAGAATGTATACGACCCCAGCCTTACTCTTTCTTCTCTATTCTGCTGCAGCTACAGCTACTTCCCTATCAACTAGTAGGAAAACAGAGGGAGGAGACCAGTATGTGGTGTTATATTAATGATATCCCGACATTATACGGATGGCAATTTTCCTCTGTCAGTGTAAAGGCAAATAGTATGTGTCAAAACCAAATTTAGGATGTGGCTGACACTCTTGTATGGGTGTGTGTGTGATGCTATGTGGTTAGCTCATCATATTTATTATTTTAATTTGTGGCCAGACTCTGCCTTGCCAAAGTTTGGGCCTAGAATAAAAGCTATGGTGAGTAAGGCAAAAGAAATACATTCAGGATGGACAGATGTGGATTTTAAACAATGGACGCAAAGGGTAATGAATTACTAATACTGTACGTCCTTCCTCAGACAGCAGTGGCAGGTTAATTTTGATGGGATCTCTATGATCTTTCTAAGTGTATTCATGCCAGTAATGTTGTCGTAAGTATTAGATCCTATCCCTATCTGTTTTCAAAAAGCCCTGTAAAGTTAGTTGCTTGAAACTACCTGAAAACATCTTTCTAGACTTCCACCTTACTTCAGGGCCCTAGGGTCATAACCTCTTAACCTTACAGGTTATAGGTCTCTTGCTTTTTGATCTTTCTTGGTTCCGTAGTTTTTGCCTACTTCCTCCACAACATTCAAGCCTCGTTATATAAGGAAATTGGAAACACCAATTTGGGATGAGATAAGAGTTACCCTCTCTCCCAGAGTAATGCAAAAGGATGATTTTAAATAGAAACATGCTTGGAAAAAATTTAACAGAACTAACTACAGCATCCTGTCAAAGCCAGTTTGAAGTCAAGACCCCTTCATTTCATATACTCCCTTTCAAAAACGAAAAACAGAAAACCTTAGAATTTACTGTTGACTCCGTGATAAAGTTTTCATTTAGGTCACAACAGCTCACTTGAGGTATCAGAGGGAGTAAAAGTGGTTTCAGTGAGTGAGAACTGGACTAATAAACTTAGTTGGTTCATTTATTCTTGCCCTCCTAGTCAGTGTACTATTGGACAATAATAGTAAGAGCTAACCCCCCTAAGGCACTTAACTGTTGAAAGCATTGTCATCTTGATCATTTTATAGCCATATCAACACAGAGAAGGTTATCTTTATTCCACAGTAAAGGAAGCTGAGGTGCAGAATAGGTCCTCAGATTGTCCAGAGCCAGACAGAGATAAATGGCAGAGCTGGTGTGGACTGTTAGCCTCTTGCCTCCTGATCCTTTGCAACCAACCATTCCTGTTGGCGGGGCTTTAGAAGTAGAGCAAATTTCTTTTGATTCTCAGCTAGGATGGTGCAACTGACTAGCTCTCATTAAGTTAGTATCCTTTTAGTATTATGTTGCTGCTGTTTCAGCCAATATTTGGGTTTTGTCTCTGCCACCATAAGGCCAGGTACAGGTAGACTGAATTTATGGTTCTCCATATGAAACAACTTCTCTGGGCTAATACTCAAGTGCTGAATTCCAGATAGAATTGGAACATACTCTGTTTTGTTGGGATAATCCTCTCTCTACCCCTGCCACAGTCCATGAATATCCCCACTAGGAAACCAAACAAAATCACAAAAACCCCTCCACAGAGGATTTTAAAGCCAAGCGAGAAGCGCTGAGTCATTTTTAGCAGGACAGGTAGTTGTCCTTGATCCTTACTCAGGAAGTGCTGCTTCTTCATCCACCAGACAGAGCAAAAAAGGACAGATGGTAAAAAATTCTAAGTCATTTTATTCAGTTGTCTTTTAGTCCCATTAAAGTTATAAGAACTTGCTTTTAAGAAATTAAGGTAAAGTTTAAGCTAAACCTAAAATCAAACATGACAGCAGTATTTCACCTCGGGTGCAGACTGACATTTGCCGGTATCTCCTAGTATCAAAATCAGAGGGAGGAGCCTTATGACGGATAACCATGCTTCCATCTTGTATTAATCACGTACTTGTCTGACTCGCAATAGCACTGAAGTATGTATATGTGTGTGTATTTGTTCTGAATTTATTTTTGTTTTATCTGACTTGCCAGCTGAATAAGGGGGCAAAGAATGTAATGTGGAAACCTTCCATTGCCACTGGAGAAAGGATCCAAGAGGAATTCCTCAAGCTGAGAACATGAGCTGTGAGCAACATGTTTAAATAGCTAAATATCCAAAGTTTGAGTCAAGCCCATTTATTATTGGGGGGACACTCTCTTCTGTGAGGCTTAACGGAGTGCATTTGACTTCAATTGTAACAGATGTGGTGCTAGAGGAGGTGAGAGACTCGAGGTCCCACAGAGTTTGCCCAGGTTGTGGTTAATGGTGAGAGAGAATGGTGTGGCTCCCTTCATGAAGCACATTCCATGGCCTGTCTGAAAAAGCCATGCACTTTTTAAAGAAAGCTCTTCTGTATTTTCCAATGAAACAAAGGGAAAGTTGGGAAAAGGAAGCTAAAGTTTTTGATATTTTTAATGTGTCAGACACCATTCCAGGTACTTTCAGAAGTAATCACACTTCATTCTACCGCCATGCTTAGTAGGTAGTGATTTTTTTCATTCCATTTTGCAGATGAGGAAACCGATGGTGGATCGTTTGCCCAGTGTAACACAGCTTATAAGATGGAAGTCAGGATTTGATCCCAGATCTGGCTCCAAAGCCCAGGCTATTCTCAAATGCCTTGAAGTATTACTCAAAGCATTAATAACTAGAGCTCTCGACAGAGTTTACTGTCCTCCTCCATTTTCCTTGCTTTTCTGCTCCAGGCTGTCTGGGCTAATTACTCCATTAGTTAGAATAGGGAATGCATTGGGCCTCAAATTCTGTTTGATCTCTGGATGGGCCCAGTGAATTTTTTACAAAGGAAAACTGAGAATTATATGGCATCATCATTGGCCTGCTATTATGACAAAAGTGTGAGAGATGAGCTAAGAGTGTCTGACTCACTGCCAGCCAACCCAGAGAAAGAACTCAGCAGCACATGCCCTCTTGCTCTTACATGGTCTGAGGATCCAAAAGGCATAAAAGTAATGTGCCCGTGGTAGAAATAAACAGCCTGAATAACTTACATTAAGCCAGTAGCTTTTCAGTAGTGAAGTTGACCCTTATGTATCCGTCCTGTTTCAGTTTAAGTAATCAAGGTACTGAATTTTCTCTAAGCAGGTTTCTATTTATACCATCAGCATTGAGACTAAGGAGGTCTTCATCTCTGTTGTGAATCAGGGCTCATATTAAATTGTGTATGATTTCTGGAGAGGTTTGCTGTAATGTCTGTGTTGATGACCTCTGTCTTCAAAAAAATTTTTTTTTTGTATCTCCTAGGTCTAAAGGGGAAAAGTTTTTGTATAATTTTGAGACCAACTTCCTCCCTCCCTTCCTTCCTTCCTACCTTCCTTCTTTTCTACCTTCCTGTCTTTTTCAGTCTAAGCACCTTACTGTGCCTATCTTTGGTCTCTGTTGGTTGTAATCAGAGGTATATGCTTTTGTCTGTTCCACCTTGTTTTCATTCAGTACTTGAAAAATAAACACTTTATTTATGTATTTTTTATTATGTTCAGTTAGCCAACATATAGTACATCATTAGTTTTAGACGTAGTGTTCGATTCATTAGTTGCATATAACCAGTTGCACATCACATGCCCTCCTTATTTATTTTTTATTTAAATTCAGTTAGCCAGCAGAAAAATAAACTTTTATCACCACACTTCTTTTTTTTTTTTTTTAACGATTTTATTTATTTATTTGACAGAGAGAGAAATAACGAGAAAGGAATACAAGCGGGGGCGGGTAGTGGGAGAGGGAGAAGCAGGCTTCCAACTGAGCAGAGAACCCGATGCGGGGCTCAATCCCAGGACCCCGGGATCACGACCTGAGCCGAAGGCAGATGCTTAAAAACTGAGCCACCCACGTGCCCCCACACTTCTCTCTCTCTCTCTCTTTTTTTTTTAAAGATTTTATTTATTTATTTGACAGACAGAGATCACAAGTAGGCAGAGAGGCAGGCAGAGAGGGAGAGGAGGAAGCAGGCTCCCTGCTTCCTTAAGGCTGACAATGCGGGGCTCTATCCCAGGACCCCGGGATCATGACCTGAGCTGAAGGCAGAGGCTTTAACCCACTGAGCCACCCAGGTGCCCCGACACACTTCTCATTTTTAAGAAAAATTTTAAGCCATTAATAATTATCCTTCATTCATACTATAGTTTAAGTGCATAGTAACATTCTCTGTGTGAGCAGATTTGAGTTTGGTGTGGAGAAAGAATCTGAGTTTTTCAAAAAATTACTTTTGGAGAGTAAAGATTAATGAAGAGAACTAAATGTAAATCCAGTCAGGAAGAACTTTCTGTGCAGAGTAGTTGAGAAGAGACTTCCAAAGTGCGTCCTCCCTTTCCTCTCCCTTAGCAGTTCTTCGTTCCTATTTTTATTTTATTTTTGTCTTCCTGACTTCTGGGGGACTATGGGGGCACAAAAGAGACGGTTTATAAAGAACTTAACAATTTCCACATTGTCATCTGTGTAAAATCAGGAAAAGAATAATTAACAGATGTATCATAGAACATAGGGAGAACAGTGATCAAAAGGGGCTTGAAAAGATAGCTCAAAATTCATGGAAACTTCCAGCTACATATTTTGCCTTCTGTTTATCTTTGTCAACTTTTTTTTTTTTTTTTTCAGGTTGAGTGTGAGTCTTTCTTCCCAGCTGGAACTTTCAGCCTTGTCCCTAGGACCAAAGGCTCAATCAGTATCACCCTGCAGAGAACATTTTCAGTGTGCTGGTATCCTCACCTTGTCAATCAGGAGAGGGATAGTTAGCACTGCCCTGTGGCTCAGAGCTAATTAAATGCCATCAGAGCTCTGAGTGACAGAGGGGAAAGGGCAGAGAATGGAACCAAGAGATCATTCAAAATGGGGTTCAAGCTGTGAACAGTGCCTGGCCCCCTTCTTTCACAGCTGGGGTTTTGGCTGCATGTCCTTTGGGTTGTTCAGCATGGTGACCCTGGCTGCCTGTGATTTACTAACTGTTTTACAAACATTTCCTCACTCTGGGAGGTTTGATATACTCTTCATCCTCCTCAGCTCACCAGAGTCACTCAGTGTCTGAGCCAAACCTGCCTTTGTTTACAACTTTTCCGGAAATTTTCACAGAGGGGGGAAAAATCCCTTCCCTCCTCTTCCAGTGTTTTATTTTTAAGTCAACACTTTCCCCAAGTTTATTTGTGCTAAACCAAATTCTCCTACAAGGTATTGCTCTATATTCAAATGGGAATTGCTGCATTTCTATAAATAGAATGAAGGTCATGTGAACGAGTTCAGAAGAATCTAGATATCACATTTTACTGGACCTTTACATTTAGTTCACTATTTTTTGAAAATAATATTCCATGTTTGGATTTGTCTTTTTTTCCCACATTCATATTAAGACTGACCATTATGTGAAACGTTGAATTTGGGAAACATTGAGTGGAATCTTTCTAAACTAAAATATCCATGTTAAAAATAACAAAATTTCTTGTTGCTTTATCATTGTAACTTTCTTTAAAACAGAGTTTATAGCCCTTACATTAAATATATCTGGAATATAATTACCTTTGAAAACACAGTGTCAGGATTTTTTCCTTTAAGTCCCATTGTATTCTTCAGTCTTTACATTGTCTAAGAGGGGGAAAAATGCATTGGAACTTAATAAGCATCAAGAATAATGTGAAGAAAAATTAAAGAGTGATAGGATAAAGATTAGGAAGTCCAGTTCCATCAGAAATCAAAGGCAGACTTCTGGTTTAGACTAAGAAGAGATTAAGTAGCAAGTTTGGACAAATACACAATGGATTTCCCCATCCATTCATTTTCCTAGCCCACTGTTAGTGTAGAGGCAAAGTTATAAGACTCTCTTATTCAAAACTGACTTTCTTTAGAACTTACCTGTCTGAGAAATGTAAGAAATATTATGTTTCTCTTTTCTTCCTGTCAAAAAAAAAGTTGAAACTGGAAGAAAAAAAACAAATAGGTATTATTCTCTTTCCTCCTTTTCTGTCTTTTAGAGCTGGAACAGACAGAATATATCCTCAGCTGGATACAGCCAGAGACCAGTTTCCTGATAACATGTATTTTAAGAAGGAAAAATTGTTTTATTTCAACAAATCCATCTGGACTTCCTGGTGGGCCTCCCACATTGTCAGCATCAATAACATTCATTTGTTGACCAACAAAAGACCACCAGAATGAGGTCTTTGCATTTCTGCATATTTCTAAGTCTACAGGAAAGATAGCTGTTAAGAGAACTAGTATAAAGGAAATGGCAAACAAACACCATAGGTGATCCTGTGTGACATTCAGGAACTATTGCAGACTTCCAGTGCTCAAGACCGTCTCCTCAGCCATAATGTCATTGACCTTGACATGCTCAGAACAAATTGGTCTTTGTGATTGCTACCACATGCTGTCGTGCCTTCTAACCCTGCCATTGGTCTAGAGCGAAGGGGGCAGGAGAAAGGGCTACTCATCAGAGAATATGCTTCTTGTATGTTCTGTAGACCCTTGCCCAGCATGCTTTTCCCAGTCTGGTTAGTCTTAAAATGGCTATTTTAAAGTTGCCTAGAAGCTTTGTAGGACATGTGAAGCATACCTAGTCTTACCCAAGTACTTCATAGACGAATAGTCTTTGTATTCTTAGGGTATGAACTGTTTTAGGAGGGGAGTTTAAGGCTGACACAATCAGAAAGACAGTTTTGATGCTCCTTTTAGAAAGATAATTTTTGCCCCAAAGTGCTTTATACTTTCTGTACCCATCAGACCAGGAAAAACTGTGCTTTTATTTTTATTTACTTATTTATTTTATTAGAAGATTTTACTTGTTTATTTGACAGAGAGAGAGAGAGAGATCACAGGTAGGCAGAGAGGCAGGCAGAGAGAGAGGGAGAAGTAGGCTCCCTGCTGAGTAGAAAGGCCAATGTGGGGCTCGATCCCAGGACCCTGAGATCATAATCTGAGCTGAAGGCAGAGGCTTAACCCACCGAGCCACCCAGGCGCCCTGAAACTGTGCTTTTAAAGGAAAAACAGTATCTCTTTCCTACCCAAGAGTCAACTGAAATGAGCATATTTCTGTATTCTACTTCTCTTTTACTTTTGTAGGTTTTCCATGTATCTGGGGAACATAGGTTTTAGCCAGTAAAAGTTTGTATAGACTCTTGACTGTTTCTAGCACTGTAGTTACAGGTATTTAATAAATGCTGAGTGAATGAATGAGTGAGTGAACACTGCACAATTCAAGATGTATACAGTACGTGATAATCTTGGAAAAAGCCTTACGTAATGCCATCAAATCATCACTTTTAAAATAAGACCTTTGGGGCACCTGGGTGGCTCAATGGGTTAAAGCCTCTGCCTTCAGGTTGGGTTGTGATCCCAGGGTCCTGTGATGGAGCCCTGCATCTGGCTCTCTGCTCAGCAGGGAGCCTGCTTCCCTTCCTCTCTCTCTCTGCCTACCTTAAATCTTTAAAGAAAATAAAATCTTTAAAGAAAATAAAAAAATAAAAATAAATAAGACCTTCAATCTATATCATGCCTTTGATTTTTAGCCTAAAATTGATACATTAGCTTTTGTGCTGTTGTACACCTTGACATACCCTGGCATGTGACTATGTGTTAAGATAGCTGACTTGCTCAGGGCACTCCATTCGCTGTGCATCGTGTCCACAGTGTTCCCCCATGTTCTGAGTCAGAGCTGTGCAGATGATTCTTGAGTGCTGGGACTCTCTTTGTGTTTTACAACAAGTAAGGCCATATTTATTTTGGTGTGTACACACACATGTATCTGTAAATTATTCTAGTTCTTTTATGGCACTGTGAATGACTGTCGTGTTACTTGAAACTACTTTATTAGAGAATTGTGTGGAGCCCCCTGCCACAGTGGATATACCAGTTTTTACTTTGATTCTCTCTAGTTCTTTTTTTTTTTTAATTTAAATCTAGTCCTTTTTTTAACTTGAAGAACTCTATATAGATCCAAAAAAAAAATTTTTTTTTGTTTTGAAAGGACAAATGTATTAGGGGAACAATTGACATGTAGGCTTCCAGAGGAGTATATTTTTTGAGGATCTCTTCATTTGGAGATACAGTATTAATATTTGTTTTTACCACTTTTGCTAAATTTTCCACACATCAACTCTTGCAGTGTGCCAAAAATGGCAGAGGTGTTCTTTAACCTTTTATCTGTCTCATGCATAAAAGAACAAGAATTCAGATTTTCCTTCCCTGATCTCACACTGCTATTTCTTCTGCTCTCCAGCCTGTGTTGTCCTCTCCCCCATTTGGATGATAGACTTTTGTCTCCTTGTCAGTACAGATTATACATTCATTCGTTCTACTGGCTGGATAGTAGTAAGAATGGGGAATATCTCATGTGTGTATTAGTTCATTTAGTCTGCACCATAACTTTAGGATATAGGTGTTGATAGATGAGGAAATTGACTTAAAGAAAGGTTACAGCCATGCCCGAGGTGACAAAGACAGTAAAACCCAAGTCTGGATTCAAACCAGGATACTCTGGTTCCTTGGCTTGTGCTCCTGTTCCCTGAGCTCTGTGTTCTGTTGTATGGAGGTATTAAAATTTATTTGACTGCTTCTCTATCACAGTTGTTTCAAAACGTTTGCTTTTACAAGCAAAGCTGCAGCTTTGTACATATTTTCTTGTGCATGGACTAGAATCTTAAAAGTATGGATACAGTTTTCCTCTCCTCCCACTCCTACCCCAAGCAGTCCCTGCATTACTGCAGAACCAGAAATGGGGAAAACCTGTCCTCTCCCATGGCTCAAAGAAATTCAGCTAGGATCCATTTTTCAAAAATTTTCATGGAGTTGTAAGATTTAAATTAAGACCAACAGATGTATTTTTGTCTTGGTTGGTGGGAAGAGGTGGGGAGGGATGATGTTTCTGGTTTTGCTGAAATGTTATTAGTAATGTGGCTGAAACATGGGCTTTATAAAATTTGCTGTAAGGTCCTTGCATGTTAAGTAGAATCAGGAAAAGGAAAGTGTTACTGGTATTATTAATCTTCTTTACATAGAAACCTGGATAGAAAACAAAAACAAACAGGAGGTAATCTCGATCACCTGTTGAAGTTATCATTAAAATACACAGTCATGATAATTAGTGAGGCTATTGTTAAAATCCTCCCCATAAAAAGTATACCCAGCCACACAGGTGCGTGAACTTAGAGACCGACATACTTAGGGACTCAAAAACAAGGTCAGAGAAATGCCTCTGTGAACCTAGGGTAGAAATAACCTGTTCTCACCTATAGTTTTACCTCTTACATATTAGATCTGAATAAATAACTTTCATTTAATATTTTAGAAACTGTAAAAAAATTTATTGACTTCAACTTACTACCTCAAGTCTAAATTCAACACAGGGAGGTTTCATGGACTACCCAGACTTTCCAGAGGCTGGTGGCTTCCTTTCCCACTTCCCTGTGCTTGGTATATCAGTGACCAGATTGCCTACTTAAATATATCTGACTTTTCGTCGTGCTTGCTTGCATTCGTTCGTTCGTTCGTTCTTTCTTTCTTTCTTTTTTTCCAAAGCTGAACTCTCTTCTGCTTCCAGGAACAGGAGAATTTTCTTCTTGAGACGCTCTCTGCTAATGCTTTGCTAATGCTGTGACTCAGCCTGACTTTAAATCCATAGTTTTGTTTTTTACACGATTAATGATTAATATTGAAGCACCAAAGAGAGGAAATTCAAGAGTTTCACTAGAGAGCCGAGACAGTAAGTTTCATGAGAAGTTTTTGTTTGGGGCATTTCTTATCTCCAGCTTGAGTTCAGCCTGAGTCTCATTAGCCCAGTTTAACTTGAGGATGTTCTAAAAAAGGCAGAGGGAGAAGCAAAGCGCTGGTCATTCTAACTGCTAGTATCAGTGGCCTTTCTTTTATGAATCTGTTATGTTCGTGCTTCTATGAGGAAAGCAGGTATCCCTGTTGTTGATGCTCCCCCAGAGAGGGCCTCAGACACATTTTGTTCCCAAACAGAATTAGAAGGGAAAAGTCTGCTTAGCTGTCTTTTCCTGTTGAAAATACAGCTGCCCCTGAAGCAGAGCCGTTCGTCAGCTCACCAGTGTTCCCTGCAAACTTGGGACAAGTCTGTGATAGAAGTAGTGTGGACGAAGGGTTTTCTTTTCTTTTCTTTTCTTTTCTTTTCTTTTCTTTGCTAAGGGAAGCATGCTTGGGGTGGGGGTGGGGAGGTTAGGGGAAGATGTATCTCTTGTATAGCTCAGATCCTTTGGGTATGTAATGTACAGTTTCAACAAAGGACACTCAGAATTATACCTCTGGTTCAAAATTGCTTAAATGTTGAAACATATGGTCTCATGTTCCATTCGTTAGGAAACAACCAGCTGTTCTCAGCCTGCCAAATCCAAGTAAACATCCACTGTGTGGAAGAGGGAATCTGAAGTGGTTCAGTAAAAACATAAAAGCTGTTTTTGCTGAAGAAGAAGGGGGTGGGGGAAGGCCACCCCGGAACAACAGCTAGTCAAGTAAAAAAAGAAATCCCTGTTCTGATAACGTATTTCCCTGGCTAGCTCATAGTGGACTGGGGAGCGGGAATGGCTCTGGAGATGTTTCAATTAAAAAAGATTTGTAGGCATCCTTGTAGTCTTCCATTGGTGAAAATCATAGGATTGTCTCAGTTACAGTGATTACTTTAATAAAATGCAATTATCTGAATAATTAATTTATTTGGCTACTCTACTGTGTCCTTCATTCACAGAGGCCAAAATGTCAAAGATCAAGTAGATTAGGAGAATAGGAAAATTCTCATTATAAAGGCGAAGGGAGGAGGGAAAGGATGAAATATTTGGAATTTCAGTGCAGTGGTTTCTATTTATCTGAAATGTCAAGGGCAGTGTAAAATGTATTTTTAAAATGTGTTTCTGTATGGTTTGTGCCCATTCTTGGTGTGGCTGTGGCTCTACAGAGGCCATTGTTCTTTGAAGAGTATGAGGGGGTGTCTTTGTCCAAAGTGACAAAAAGAAGACTTGGAAGACTGGGCTTCCTTTGTTCCTGTGCGGTGCTGTAAAATTTGGTTTGAAATTAGGACCTCAGGGAAGGACCTTCAATAGAGAGCTTTCATTTCCTGCCAGCATTTTAATCACTCTGGGGTTTAAAGTGGATGGCCGGCCAGCATAATGGCCCTATGTTTAATAGAACAGCTCGTATCTTGAAGGCCAGCTAAGGGATCTGTCATCCGCCCAATATTCGTCTTTTCTGTTTCCTGTCCATTTATGAAGATCACCCACCCTTTTAGGTGGCTTCCCTAGACCATTTTGTAGGAGAGCTGCTGCCACTGCTTAATTCTTAAAGAGGCTGAACAGAAACCCAGTTGAATGTGGTCCATTTTTCAGCCTATACAAGAAGATCTGGGGACCACTTTCATTAGACACGAAATTCATCAGGTTTGGGAATTGATTCCCTCGGATCAGAGAGGAAGTATCACATTTTGCAAAAGTATAGAATATGAGGAAGGTTCACATTGATCAAGTGGATCATCAGGAATATTGGCACCTACTGACCTGATATGTGATTACAAAGTTGTTGCTGTAGACGTTAATGTCATCCCATCAGGCAGGGAGCAGTTTATACCCCGAAAGGTGCATTAACCCAATGGATTTGATCTCGTTGTATAATAAGGAAATTTGTAGTTTTCGTGAAAAGAGTGGCTTTTTAACTCCTTTTAGAACCATTTAGAAATTGACCTTTACAGTTTATTAAACAGTATCCAGAACTCCTAACGGAGTGAATGTTGGAATAAAGTCTTGAAAGACAGGGCCAGCATTAAGAAGTAGGAGTTCCGAATTTCTTCCAGTTCATACCTGGTGTCCAGGAATAATATAATATCAGTGAAAGCCTTGGATTCACTAAATTCTAATGTAGGACCTGTCACTGAAACTGCTCTGTGGCCAGGTGTTAAGCAGGGAATTCTCATGGTGCTGGTAATCATGAGGTGCTTGGCAGAAGCAGTTTCAGAGGCAGCTATTAAATCAGATCCTAAAGTGTTTCCCTAACTCTGAGCCATAACACAGATGAATGAGAAGTGAAAGAGAAGGGGCTTTTCAGCCACTAACACACGATCCTGTTCTGTAGCCGGAAGAAAGAGGGAATCTACTTTTCCTGGCCATTTTCTTCTTTGCACGTAAGTGTAGGTTATCGCAGGGAAATGAATAAAACTCATTCAGCAGAACCGAAAGGGTTTTTCTCTCTAGTTCATCTCAGTGCAGCCTGACCCACAGCCACGGAGGTGATGGAAGTGAGAGAGTCTTCGCTGCCCTGTGGCCTTCTGGGAGCCAGGGTCTGGCCCCAAGTGGAGGAAAAGCGAGAAGGCCTTTGGGTAGGGGCTGAGGTGACTGAAGCTTTCTCACTTCTCCCGAAGAAACAGAATGACATTAAAGTTCTTTACAAGAAATGCTGGAACCAGCTTCCCTTCATCCTTCCCCCCTCTGAAATCAGGAATTGCTGCCTGGTTAGTTCACGTGAGAGCCCAGCTGGCCACCAAGGGGTTGCACCTCTGTACCGACTGTATTTGTGCCCTGGAAGACTTTGCAGACAAGGATTTAAATATCCAGACACTTCCCAGCCTCTTTGAGAGCCACCCTCCCACGGGGTCCCTTCTGACCTCTTTTCATCACGTCTCTGGCCGCAAATGTCTTAGCTGCCTTGAGTTGGCCTCCCTTGGATGAATAGCTGTTTGAAAGCTGATTTAAAGTGAGTGTTGCTCCCTGCAAGAGCTATTGGCTGAAAACAGCACTATCCAGAGCAGCAGAGGTGGCCGCAGAAGGTAGGCAGGCTCTCCCGAGGTTGGGTTTGCAGATGTGCACTGGTGTAGTAGGAATTATGCATCATTAGACTCAGGATCTTTTCCTCATGTCCAGGTCGTTTCTCCATCAAGAATGCCTCTGACATTTCAGCCAGGGAACCATGCTTGTACTTACATCAGGGTGTTCCCACACATGAAATGTTATGACTCAAATCACCACTCAGCAGCTCCTCTGAAGGGCTAGGATGTGTTTACTGGGTAAAATCTTTCAGGCATAGATTTGGAGGGAAAGCTGCCCACCAGAGCAGGGCCTTAGCATAAAGTTAATATTGTCAAAGATCTGACTATAATCCATTTCATTCACTGTTGCAGTTCACTGTGTGGGTGTATCCACAATGTGGGAACCTCATTTCATTGAAGAATCTGAATATTTTGTAAGGATGTGAAGAGTTGCAAATAATCTTTTCTATAAGGCTATGAGGAGGAACAAAGCAGCTAATGTTAGAAAGAACTGGTACACTATTGTTTTCTGTCATTTGTGAGACTCGATAGGAATATTCTAGACTTGACAGTTTTATATCCTCAATTTGTTGTTCCTTAAAGACTATCCATAGCCTGCTTACAAAAAGCATACCTGTGAAAAGATCTGTTCCATTGTGAGGATATCCCCTTTTGAAGAACAGTTTTAAAATAAGGGGATAGGGATACCTCAGTTGTTGAGTGTCTGCCTTCGGCTCAGGTCATGATCTCAGAGTTCTGGGATCAAGCCCCATGTCGGGCTCCCTGCTCAGTGGGAAACCTGCTTCTCCCTCTCCCACTCCCCCTGCTTGTGTTCCCTCTCTCACTCTGTGGCAAATAAATGAATAAAATCTTTTTTAAAAAAATAAATAAGATGATATATGTAATAAGCCCCTAAATTCTTTGTCTTCAGCGAAGAATTTGTTTATACCTTGGAAGAGCTATCTAAAACCTGCTAAATTAGCAAAGACAAGGCATAGAATAAATTATTAATACACACACACATACATGCACACACATTTTGTTTTTTAATTTGTTTTTATTTTTACTTTATATTGAAGTAACATTGACGTACAGTATTGTATTAGTTTTAGGTGTACAACAGTGATTTTCAACATTTATATATATTACAAAGTGATCACCACAAGTCTAGTTACCATGTGTCACCATATAGAATTTTAATACAACATTATTATATGCATTCCCCGTGCTATACATTACATCCCCATGATTTATTTATTTTATAATTGGAAGATTGTACCTCTTGATTGCCTTCACCCATTTTGCCTCAACCGCACCCCCCAACCCTTTCTCCTCTGGCAGCCATCAGTCTATTCTCTATATTTGTGAGTCTGGTTTTATTTTGTTTTGTTTGATTGTTTCATTTGTTTTTTAGAGTCCACATATAAGTAAAATCATATGGTATTGTCTTTCTCTTGCCAAACTAATTTCACTTCCCGTAATACGGCCAAAGTTCCTTCATGTTGCAAATGGCAAGATTTGATACTTTTTTATGGTTGAGTAATATTCTCTTGTGTATATATACCACATCTTCTTTATCCATTCAGCTATTGATAGGCACTTAGGTAGGTTGCATCCATATCTTGGCTATTATAAATAATGCTGCAGTGAACATAGCGGTGCATATAATTCAGTGCATGTAATTCATATAACATTCAAATTAGTGTTTTTATTTTCTTCGGATAAATACCCAGAAGTGGAATTGCTGGATTGTATAGTGCTTCTATTTTTAATTTCTCGAGGAACCTCCATGCTGTTTCCACAGTGGCTGCACCAATTTAACGTTCTCACCAATAGTGCACGACAACAGTCCTTTACAACACTTGTTATTTCTTGGTTTTTAGATATTAGCCATTCTGACAGGTATGAGGTGATATCTGATTATGGTTTTGACTTGCACTTCACTGGTAATCAGTGATGTTTAGCATCTTTTCATGTCTTCTTTGGGGAAAATGTCTATTCAGATCTTCTGCCCATTTTTTATTTGGGTAGTCTGTTTTCTGCAGTATGAGTTCCTTATATATTTCAGATATTAAACCCTTTTCAGGTATATGGTTTGAAAATATTTTCTCCCATTTAGTAGGTTACCTTTTCATTTTGCTTATAGTTTCTTTCACTGTGCAAAAACTCTTTAGTTTGATACAGTCTTGCTTGTTTATTTCTGCTTTTCTTGCTCTTGCCTATGGAATAGACAATAGTGGTCTAGTGTCATTTTTTTTTTTTTTAAGATTTTATTTATTTATTTGACAGAGAGAGATCACAAGTAGGCAGAGAGGCAGGCAGAGAGAGAGAGGAGGAAGCAGGCTCCCTGCAGAGCAGAGAGCCCGATGCGGGGCTTGATCCCAGGACCCTGAGATCATGACCTGAGCTGAAGGCAGCAGCTTAACCCACTGAGCCACCCAGGCGCCCCGGTCTAGTGTCATTTTTTGCATATAGTTGTACTGGTTTCCCAGCACCATCACTGAAGAGACTGTCTTTTCTCCATTGTATATTCTTGCTTCCTTTGTTGTAGATGAATTGATCATGTATGTGTGGCTTTATTTCTTCTGTCTTCTGTTCCATTGATCCATGTGTCTGTTGTGTGCCTGTACCATATTATTTTGATTACTCTGACTTTGTAGTATAGCTTGAAATCAGGGCGTGTGATGCCTCCAGGTTTGTTCTTCTTTCCCAAGATTGTTTTTGGCTCTTCAGGGCCTTCCATGGTTCCATACAAATTTTAGGATTATTTGTTCTAGTTCTGTGATAAAATGCCATTGGTATTTTGGTAAGGATTTCAATGAGTCTGTAGATTGCTTTGAGTAGTATGGGGCTTTCAACAATATTAATTTTTCAGCCCATAAACTTTATTTTTATAAATGAATTTGAACAATATAAAAATTATATGTAATAATATAGCAAAATAATGTGTGTATAAATATATAAATGTAATCAGTACAAAAATATAAAATATAAGAGTGTGTGTGTGTATACAACTCAGTGAAGAGAGCAAAGATGCCTTCCCTTTTGCCTTGTTTTAGGCAGTAAGACTACACCAGCCTTAACTGTCACCAAGACAATTATGAGAATCATCGGTACTAGTTTCTAACTTTTGTTTCTCAGCAATTCTTTGAAATTATACTAGGTATCAAAGTAGCCTCTTTGGCTGTCCCATTTTTAGCGAATAGCATTTGGTTAGGATTGTTTTCATGAGCTCCCTTGGGAAATTTTGCCAGGATCTCTAGAAACTTCTGGTGCTTCCAAAACCCTTTCCTTAGAGTTGATCCCTTATTTAGTTAATACCTCTTTTATTATATTGTGTGCAAATGTGGAGTTTTTTTTTTTTAAGATTTATTTATTTATTTGACAGAGAGAGAGCAAGAGGGGGACCATAAGCAGGGAGAGTGGGGAGGGAGAGAAGCAGGCTTCCCACCAAGCAGGGAGCCCAATGCGGGGCTTGAACCCAGGACTCTGGGATTATGACCTGAGCCAAAGGCAGTTGCTTAATGACTGAGCCACCCAGGCACCCCAAATGTGTTTATATTTTAGAATTGACTCCCAACCAGATAGTTAACTTCGTTGAGGCAGGACCCATGTCTTGCTTTTTCTGGGTTCCTTAAACATACCGTTCAGTGCATAAATAGGTGTTAATTTCCTTTACATATTTAATTGTTACCCATAAATTTCCCATATAAAAAAAAGTAAGGCAGGAAGAGAACTTTATTATTTGTTCAGTTGACAAGAAATTTTTTAATAATTATTTTTATTAACATATAATGTATTATTTGCCCCAGGGGTACATGTCTGTGAATCATCAGGCTTACACATTTCACAGCACTCACCATAGCACATACCCTCCCCAATGTCCATAGCCCAACCACCATATCTCCACTCCCCCATCCCCCAGCAACCCTCAGTTTGTTTTGTGAGATTAAGAATCTCTTATGGTTTGTCTCCCTCCTGATTCCATCTTGTTTCATTTTTTCCTTCCCTGCTCCCCATAACCCTCCTCCCTGCCTCTCAAATTCCTCGTATCAGAGAGATCATATGATAATTGTCTTTCTCTGATTGACTTATTTTGCTCAGCATAATACTCTCTTGTTCCATCCATGTCATTGCAAATGGCAAGATTTCATTTCTTTTGATGGCTGCATAGTATTCCATTGTGTATATATGCCACATCTTCTTTATCCATTCATCTGTGGATGGACATCTAGCTTCTTTCCATAGTTTGGCTATTGTGGACATTGTTGCTATAAACATTCAGGTGCATGTGCCCCTTCGGATCACACATCTGTATCTTTAGGGTAAATACCCAGTAGTGCGATTGCTGGGTTGTAGCAGGGCTCTATTTGCAACTTTTGGAGGAACTTCCATGCTGTTTTCCAGAGTAGTTGCACCAACTTGCATTCCCACCAACAGTGTGGGAGGGTTCCCTTTTCTCCACATCCTCACCAACATCTGTTGTTTCTTGACTTGCTAATTTTAGCCATTCTGACTGGTGTGAGACAGTATCTCATTGTCATTTCGATTTGTATTTCCATGATGCTGAGTGATGTTGAACACTTTTTCATATGTCTGTTGACCACTTGAATGTCTTCTTTGCACAAATGTCTGTTCATGTCTTCTGCCCATTTCTTGATTGGACTATTTGTTCATTGGGTGTTGAGTTTGATAAGTTCTTTATAGGTTTTGGATACTAGCCCTCTATCTGATATGTCATTTGCAAATATCTTCTCCCCTTCTGTTGGTTGTCTTTTGGTTTTGTTGACTGTTTCCTTTGCTGTGCAAAAGTTGACAGGAAATTTGAAGCAACCGTAATACAGTAACCACCTTATGTCAAGAAGAATGATCTCTTTGCCACTCATCTACATTATGACTCATCTCTTTCCCAGACCTTTAGCTGTCTTACATTAGAATTTTTTCTAAAGATTTTATTTATTTATTTGACAGAGAGAGAGATCACAAGTAGGGAGAGAGGCAGGCAGAGAGAGGAGGAAGCAGGCTCCCTGCGGAGCAGAGAGCCTGATGCAGGGCTCCATCCCAGGACCCTGAGATCATGACCTGAGTCGAAGGCAGCAGCTTAATCCACTGAGCCACCCAGGCACCCCTGGAATTTTTTTTTTTTTTTTTAATCACGATTGCTTTTGAAAGTAGTAGGAGAAAAATGGAAGATGAATGGACAGACAGACATTTGGAGCAGCAACTGGATTAGAACTCACAAATTTTGAATTTTTTGGATGTGATTTTTTTTTTTTTAATACCAAAGTATGTCAGTTCCCAGTGTGTGATTGTAAAGGAAGCAAGCAGGGGAGAATTGAATGAGATAGTAAACTCTCCCTTCTGCCTTTTTATAATTGTCAGAGAACAGCGTAGAAAGGTTATAGTAATGGAGTACAAAAGGATGAGTAAGGAATTCTGGCGGCCAAATGCCTCCTGGAGGGAAAGGCAAAAGAGCTATGGCTGTGTGTGATTGCTTGATGTAACTGCACGTAAGACACCCTAACCACACAGGATGGCTGCTTTCAAAGCTCCTTCCAAACATAGGACTATTTTGATGGAAGTACTCCTTTTCTGGAAAATACTGAAAGCTGACTATTCAAAAGGATATGCTCTGGCTGTGAACACACTCCACAGATGCTAAGCAGTATCTAGCATTAACAAGTTTTTGTTGGTTTCGTATTAGGAAATTTACCACTTGTGTGTATTTTTTTAAAAGATTTATTTATTTATTTATTTATTTATTTGATAGAGATCACAAATAGGCAGAGAGAGAGGGAGAAGCAGGCTCCCTGCTGAGCAGAGAGCCCAATGTGGGGCTCGATCCCAGGACCCTGAGATCATGACCTGAGCCGAAGGCAGAGACTTAACCCACTGAGTCACCCAGGCGCCACACCGCTTGTGTGTATTTAATACACAAGCTTGCCCTCTAAAAAAAAATACAAACAGCATGTCTCTTTTCACTTAGTAGGTAAAATTTAAGGAACTATTTCAGATCTCTTTTGATAGCTGAAAAAGATAAGCAGGACATGTAACTAACCAGGATTCATTTCACATATTATCTATTATTATAGTTTGTCTTAATCTACTCTACTCCTTGGCCTGATATAATTTTTTTCAGTTCAGACCTTCTTGAGAGTAGGAGACAAGGGGACAAGAGTCTTCTGTTTGCCAAGTATATTTTGTGAAGCATCTGAACTAGATGATTCCTCACCTCTCCTATAGATCTTTAGTAATTTTACCGATAAATCACTTAAGAAATGCAGACAATATTTGAATGTCCATCTCCAAACACTTGCATACAATGCTCCCTCTGCATAGAGTGGGAAGTAATGTCTCTTATGGTGCTCTCAAATACGAAGGGATGTATTTTTACCTATTTTAAAAGTTACTTGAGCTCAAATAAAATTGTTAGAATTAAAAGAAATGTGTTGGATTAACGTTAACTTCTCCCAGTTTCCGTCTCTTTCATATCCATCTCCTTAATTTGCCAGCTCCTTCGTTCATGGTATCCAGGCTTCATTAGATTACGAACATCAACTCCTGGTGCAATGACTTTCAACCTTGGCTGCACATTAGAAATTCTGGGGACCTTTAAAAAAAAATCCCTACACCCAGGCCATACTCAGAGCAGTTGAGGTTAGAGTATAGGCATCAGTATTCTTCAGATTCCCTGGGTGATTCTAACATGCAACCAAATTTGAAAACCTCTGATCTTAGTTGGATCTCTTTGCTTTTCAGACTATAAATATATAAGTCCATTCTCCTAATATACTAAAATATATATTTAGGTTGGTTTTCCCAGCAGTGGATCTCTTATATTTCAGAACATTTTCCTTAATATTTTAACTGAGTATATATTTTATTCCTTACTAATCTCTCTTGATAGCCATTTTCCTTCCTTTGGAGGTACAGCATGGCTTCAGGTGAAGCAACATAACATGTACATTCTATTCCCCTTTCCTATGATTAAGCTAGGAGGAAGACTCCTTAGTACTCCATGGGATATCTGGAAATTGTGTGGCCTGAGACACGTGAGTGGATTAAGGTGGTGTTGATATGTGTTTATTTACAACAGAAGATGCTACTATTGGGACTTATGTTACTGTTTTGTCAAATTTGCCTTACCTCAAGTATACAAGGTTTTTCTTCCAGAATTGGCTTTCCCCAAAATGAAGTTTAAAATGAAAAACAGAGGCACCTGGCTGACTCAGTTGGTGGAGCTCGCAACTCTTGATCTTGGGGTCGTGAGTTCAAGCCCCATGTTGGATATAGAGATTACTTAAGAATAAATGAAATGAAATGAAAAAAAAAAATAAAAAGTAAATCTTCCAAAAAAATTTTTTTAAAAGTAAAGTGAGAAAAACAGTTCAGAAAGGAGATACCAGATTAAAACTCATGTAGGTTTATAGCATGTATCATTATATCTAAGGACTTGGCAATTCATTAAATATTTGTTGATTTTATATGGAGTAAGATAATTTTCAAATACACTGCTCCACCAAGATACAGAATTTAAATGTAGCATTTGTTAATGATGAATCTGAACACTCTTGTGCAGGTTTTCTTTATCTAAATTTCAGGTCCTTAATCTGCAAAGTTTAAAGTTGACAGAAATTTTAAAGTGTCCTCTGCTTTTTGTGATGTGAAAAGTCTGAATTCCTGAAAAGAATAAATTCTTTTCTCACCTGGATGATTTCCAGTCCTTACAATGGTTTGGAAGCATTTAGTAAGCATGTTGTGGCCCAGAAATCGTTGTGGTTAAGTTTGGTTTGCTTTAGTGCTGTAAATTATAGGAAATCTTTCTTGAAAAAGATAAACAGGAACTAAGGGCAGAATGCTTTGTACCCTGTCATGGTTGTTTGAAGCTAGTGAATGGACAAATAAAGGAAGGGTATATTCCCAGGACTTAGGCTCACTCCAAAGTTAGGTTATGTGACCCGAGTTAGGTTTTATAAACCTGCTATCATTAGGCAGATTATTAATAACTTGTTCATTTGCGTGAGAAATGTTTTTGCTCAGGTAGCATCCCACACTGCTCTGCTTCTACTCCTCTAAGCCTTTTTTTTTCTTACCCTTTCAAAATGACTTTAAAAAATTCCTGATGAGGGGTGCCTGGATGGCTCAGTGGGTTAAAGCCTCTGCCTTTTGCTCAGGTCATGATCCCAGGGTCCTGGGATCGAGCCCTGCATCAGGCTCTCTGCTTGGCAGGGAGCTGCTTCCTCCTCTCTCTCTCTCTGCCTGCCTCTCTCCCTACTTGTGATCTCTGTCTGTCAAAAAAATAAAATAAAAAAAATTCCTGATGACAGTCACAGAATAAACTGTATGAGAAAAGTGTCACACTTCCTCTAGAATAGTCTTGGTGATTGAGTTCCTTGCTCCTCTGAGAGGCCTTCATGCTTTTGCATGAACACTGCTGTCACTGAGCCCCAATAGTCTAGGTGGCCTACATGTTCCAGGTGCATGGGAGCAGGTAGAGCTTACTGACCTTGGAGACAAGGATGGAGCAGATGCGTTCTTGCCTCACGAAGACCCTCCACCGGCCTCCCAGACGTCTGGGGCAGATGCCCATCTAGACAAGCCGAGCCTGCCAACACCCATGCCAGAAAGGACTGCATCCCACACCTCCTCCTGGTCTTTTGATGACTCCACCAACCTGCACAGCCCAAATCCCAGCAATGGCAGAGTAGACACGCCCTCATCAGAGCCATCTGATGAGGAGGAGGTGGGGGCTAATGAGGGGCAGAGCCTGGAGCTTGCAGCTAGCAGTGGGCCTCCAACTTCAGACTGACCAAGCTGGCTCTTCTCCACAGGAGACCTGAGGCCCAGCCAGAGCCTCAGAGAAACCCAAACCCCTTACCTGCAGCAGGCACCCAGGGGGGAGGCAAGGATGGTGGGATGGGGTACCTTTCTGGGAATCGGCCCTCCTGCTTCGCTGGGAACGTTGCCTGCTGCAGCCCTCCCACCTCCCACCTGACTCCTGAGGTGGGGCTGACAGGCGAGGAGATGGAAGGTGAGGTAGGACAAGTTGCCACTGCTCTTCTTAGCACCCCTCCTTCCTGATAGAGCCTCCTAAACCAATGTCTCTCAGGGGACGTGAACTCCTTAGCATTCCCTGTGCCATGCTATTCCAAGCTATCCTGCCCCCCCTACATCCTTCTTGGGACCAGGGTGTGGTATAAATAGTAAACAACAACAAAAAAAATCATACGAAAAAAAGTTTTTGCAGGGTTTTAATGGGCACCCTCTGTAGCCAGAAGCCTTGAGATTATCCCGTCTTCTCCAGGTGGCTCTTCATTTAATATTGTTATACTTGCAATCCAGTTATGCTATCGTGATCTTGATCTGGCCAGAGCAAGAACTAAGATGTTTCAAAGGAAGAAATGTGAAATGTTGGGTCATGAGAAATTAGGTTGAGCACTTTATTTCTTGTTTCTCATGGAGCTGACTTTCTCAGTCTTAAGTCTCCTCCCTGCTACCCCATCCCTAGGCTGCTATGAGCCTGTTATCACAGTAACTAGAAGCACTCAGAGGGTGAGATAATACTCCTTCCCCTAACTGAAGACTAGAGCCTGAATTTGGGGGATGGATTGTTGGGATTATCTTAAATTCATCTATTCTCCGCTGTCGAAGTGGCAAATGCCCAAACCGCATTCTGTCTGTCCTCTAGAGTCTGTCCTTCGAGCCAGAAAAAAAGGACCCTAAGACCCGCATGCTCTTGGCTTCAGGTAAATATCACCAGAAACATGTCGCTTGCAGTCCTGGGAGCCTGCATGTAAAGTTGCAGTGGGTCATTACAACTGCATTGTAATCACCTCGATTATGCTTCCTCTCTCTCACTAAGGAGTCAGGCCCTGTCGGCACAGTTGTGTGCAGGGACACCGTGGATCAAACAGCCGATGTTTGTTATTAAGCAAGCAAGACATCCAGCTGGTGGGTTGAGCATCTCCATTCCATGCTGCCTGTTCTCTGAGGAAATAGCCACTTACTCATTTCCTGTTTCATCACAGAACTTTTGGGGCCTCAGTTTGCTGTGAGGATAGGGACTCAGCTAGGGTGACTGTAGGCCCCAATTTGCCCAGATCCTGTTCTCCTTTGGACTGGTTGAATGATCACTGAAACCCATTTCCCCATTATGAGTGTACAGGTTTGGAAGACCGTCACCCTGGTTATGACCCAGTGTTAGTCTTAGGAGCCAAAAGAAAGAGCCGCTAACTGGAATGATACCAGGATGCGTGCTTCTCAAGCATTAGAATTAGCCTGTTGTTTTCTGTTCGAACCCGAAAAGTTGTAAGTTGTCTTCTTCTTTATGTTTAGTGACAGAGAAAGGAGCTCTAGGTTCAGGATTCTGGTCTCTAACCAGTAGTTTCTTAGGAAATCAGAAAGCAGTGAAGGAGAAAATCAGGCAGGTTCTGCAACCTTTTCAAGAAAATTTGACTCTTGGGGGACAAAGGTGGATAGATGATGGTGCGGCAATTTGTCTTCTGAACACCTCTCAGACGGGAACCTTATCCAGAGTTCCCATGCCTCATGTGATGCCCAGTGGTGCCCTGGAGAGGAACATTCCAGTAATTCCCTTCCGGGCAGATTTCCTTGGGAATATTGAGACTTAAACAGTGTGTAGGTTCAGGACTTTTGGGCCAGATCTCAACCGAAAGGTCCTTCTCTCCCTAAGGTGGTCCATCGGTTTGGTCTCACTGGTGCTGCCAGCTTAGGGAGTTTATGAAATTTTGATGTAGAAATTGGGTTGTTACTTATCTTGTACCTTCTCGCTCATAGTATTGACAGTACCATGGAATTGCTTGAGGCAGATAGCATCTCAGTGATCACTGTGCTATTTCAGCTCTCTGCTGCTGACAACATCAGAAGTGTTTTAACAGGGTTTTAATGGGCAGCCTCTGTAGCTCCTTGGAGGGTTGCAAATAGCTGCCGTGAGAAACCCTCTCTGCTGCTCCGGGCTGACATGCCCTCTTTTCTCATCCAGCTGCTGCTTGTTTAGATGGCCGCCTTCCTGGTGACAAGCACTTCTTATTTGGGCTGAGCAGAACTAGGACTTGAATTCCAGAGATGAGATTGTGTAATATAAAAAAGGAAAGGTCTCCTAAGGACATTTTCTTCCCATCCTGTTGGGGGCAGGAAAAATAAGGCGGGTTGTGGGGGGGTGGGTAGGGCAAGAGAGAGGGTAGAGAGGGTCTAAGCAGGAATAAGTCTGCCATTCCCAGAACCTTTTAGAAAAAAGTCCTGGTGTGTCGTTAAAGTGTTCTCATCTGACGGAGTCACAAGAATCTATTTGGAGAATGCCACGCCCAGAGCCCCTGTTTTCTAGCTTTCCCACATTTTAGAGTTTTATTTAATGGCTGACAGACACACAAATGAGGAGGGCCCCTTTCCACACATGAAGACGGTTTCAAACTAGTTCATGATACCCTAGGATTTTCTCTACTGTTATGAAATATATCTCAAGGGTTAAAGCATAGTGAATTAATGCTGCTTCACTTGCTTTGGTTCTATCACTTGATCTTCAGATGCAACAAAGTGACTGAATTCCTGGCTAGTAACTTAAAACCTCAAATTGTAGGATGAAAGGAGATGGATAGCCCTTCTTTCTAGACTTCTCTTTGCTTAAGACGAGATAGTAAAATGAAGCCAAAAAAAAAAAAAGACATTACATTGATCTTCCAGCTGTGGTGCCAAAGATAGTTCTTGATCTCTGTGCCTAGGGTCAAGGGGGTACCCAAAAGGAGACTGGTGATGAGAATGGAAGAAAAAAAATGGTGGCTATAAAATAATAAAATTTTAGTATGATATAAGAACTCATTCTAACCAGGAGGGACTGCCTGAAGAGAATATGTCTCCGTTCCATTTGGAAAGTTTAGTTCTTTTTTAAAAAAGATTTTTAAAAAAAATTATTTATTTGAGAGAGAGCGTGTGCACGCATGGTGGCAGGGGAGGGGAAGGAGGAAGAGAGAGGGACAAGCAGACTCCCCATTAAGTGTGGAGCCCCACTTGGGACTCAGTCCCACCAGCCTAAGATCACAATCTGAGGTGAAACCAAGAGTCAGACGCTCAACGGACTGAGGCACCCAGGGACCCCAAAATTTTAGTTCTTAGTAGAATCCCTGTGTCTGGAAGCATCATTGCAGACATCAGCTGCTGTAACTGTTTCTTTCCATCACCTTCCCTTCTCAGGGGCAGAGAAGCAGTAGTTTGGTTGGAGTAGTCTGAAGGAGATCTAAGAATACTTTCCTCTAATAGGAGAAGGAAGCTTTTTTCACCTCAACCTCTACCTGCATAGAACTGGCTTTTGTCACTGTCACCCTCCACAGTCTTTTCAGGCTGCCTGAGAAGAATCTCCTATCAGACACTTAAAGCCATTTCACAGCCTTCTCTTCCCAAACCAAACTGATAGTAGTGGGTTATCAACTGTCCTTCAGAGATTTAAGATTCTTAACTTCTCGTCACCAGTGGAGGCATGACTTTAGCTATTAAGGCATAAATCTGATTATCAAGGTCGGGAGGGAGAAAAGGCCAGTACACCTCTGGGACACATTCAGAAATGGGTTCTTGGCAACACCCAAGCCTTTTTACCCTTTGCTTTCTCACTGCTGGGCACCTTTCCCAAAACTGTTGCTGCTCTCCTGCTGTGGGGACTATTACCTGAACCAGCATCATCACAAGGCTCCTTAGATGCGCCTGTGTTTGGAATCTTCTGTAGGGCACTGTGTAAAGAAAACTGCAGGAGGCTACATCCTATAAAGGAAAAACCATAAGAATATGGCCCGTGGGAGAGTAGAATGGTGAAATAGTGTTAAAGAGAAAGCCAGCCACATCACTACCTAGCAAGTAGACTTACATCCCTCCACCTCAGCCTCCTTATTTCTAAGATAAAAATTATTTTGAGAGTTACAAACTATTCATAAGATTGTCATGAATTAAAGAAGATGTTGCCTTATGTACCAGTGCAGTATCTCCCTTTCTTTAATCATAACTGAAGGAGGTGATTGTAGAATAGAACCCTTACAAATACTAATTTTGCTTTCAGGATGTGACTCAGGATTCCAAAGCTAGTTTTTCTAAATATTCAAAACAATTTAAAGTTAGTAGAGACATGGGTAACCAGGTTCTGGGGGGCTAGCAAGCCACCTGACCCAGTCATTCTCCCATCTGCCCTGGGTCCTGTCTTTCTTCATGCACATGGGTTTCCTTATTTTATATACCACCTGCCAATGTCTAGCTATGAGATATCTGTGACCGTGAGTTATTTTAAAGGGCTGCATAAGTACCTTTTCATGATGGAAAGTTTTTAAAAATTTAAAAGAAGCAATTAGGATATACTTTATAGGAGGAATATCTTGGTTTCTCAGAACACCGCATGGAGCAATTGATATTTGCATCTCTGCAGCTCATTTCCTAAACCTGGGTTCCTTGCCATGTGTAAAGTTGTTGCTCCAGATGTCAACCAGGCAATATAGCTAGAACTCACTTGTAGCCTGATCATGCCTGGAGGGTGTCTGCCAAGTATCATCACATGCTGGGATTTGAACGGAGGGAGGTGGTGAGAGTGAAGTTGCCCTCCTTCAGTTCCCTTCAGCCACCTCTAGTTGAGGGCAGAGAAGCGTTTGCTTTTTATCAGCTGCGAGTCCATCTTTCCTCCTGTCCTTGGTTCTTGTAGAGGGTAGAAAGCAATTGTTGTTTTTAATCCTATATCGGAAGGAATTTTCAAGCACTTATTTTGTGCCTGTCTCCATTAGGAACCATAGGTGATCTAAAGATGTATAATCCAAAGTTCTCATTAGCAGGAAGAGGCTGAGGGCACCTGTGACTTTAAAGTCACACTGGAAGTACAGATGAAGCCGTGGGGGTGGGGGTGGGGTCTTCAGAGGGAAGGGAAGTCTGTCTCCACTTGAAATTCAGGAAAGATTTCTAGAAGATATCATTGGAGCTGAGTTTTATGATATGGGAATAGGAAAGGGAAGTCAGTCCATCAGGAAGAACAGTGCTCAGAAAATAGGGTGTCCATATAGGGAAAGCAGGTGATTTGGCATGCCTGGAGGAGAAGGTGTGACCAAGAGAGGAAAAAAAGAGAACATTTTAAAAGTAAGACTAGAGAGTGTAGATCTTTAAATACTTCGCAATGTTTCAGACATCTCTAGAGTCCATTGGTCTGTCAGAATTTGAATCTTGCTTCTTCCACCTCTTTACCACTGTGACCTCAGGCATACTCCTTAATCTCTGCATCTCAGTAAAATGAATTTTAATACTATAGTTTATTTAACCTAGTCTCCATAAAACACCATTTCAAGATTTACTCATTATAAAAATTATTAATGGCTTATTTTATGTTCTTTTTTTCCCCATGATGAGTCTTTGAAATCTCCTGTACAGTTTGTGTTTACCAGCACACCTCAGTTCGGACTTGCCGTATTTCCAATGCTCAACACATTGGCCACACATTACCAGCACAGACCCACAGCCTTTAGAACCACTTCTTTGGCTCTCTACTGCCTTTGGTTTTATGAACACAAAGAGAGAGACATTCAAGTGGAACTCAAAAGTCATTCCATGCTAATATCCATAGCTACCGCTTACATTTTGACATGACAGAAGAAGTTAATCCAAATAAATTTTGTTCTCAGTTGTCACAAGAGATTTGTCAGCAGTTATCTAGAATGAAAGCAGTTACTGGTACAAGTCCATCCTGGGGGACATGTGTGTTTGCTCTGGCATGAAGAATAAGACTCATCTCTCCTTTTATTCTTTCCTGACCAAGCCTGCCATTGTATAGGTCTAACAACCTCAGAAGAATACAGATTATGTGCTCAATATAGCAGTTACCCTTTTCCATTTAATGCCTGGCCGTATGAATCCCCTGTACTGATCTAATTCCAGTTGCTTCTGAAGTTTACCTTTTACGCTTGTGTTGGTTTTAGCCAGTGACCGCAGTGTCAAAGGTCATGAACTTGTACACTTCCTCCCCATATATTCACTGTATCAGTGCTCCGTTTGCTAGGATCCCTCTAGATTAGTTTATTAAATTTTGCCACGATTGGTTAATTCATAAAATTGTAAGGCACTTTTTTTCTTCCTTCATTTGGATGGCAAATGGGTGGTAAAGAAGGAAAAGGAGAAAGAATGAAATTCATCAGTTTACTCCGCATCTTAATTATCTTCATTTTACATTCTTCAATATGTGTCTTTATTGATGTAGTTTTACCAGCTTAAAGCATCTAATTGAAGCCAGATCTTTAAATCTCTTTGGATCAAGGAGCAGTAATAAGCCCACGGCATCTTATCCCTACAATCCAGAAACACGTCTATCTATGTGCTTGTACTTGATGCATGTGTAATCAGTTTACTCTCCCAGCTTCTTTTTCTACCTAAGACCTTAGCAAGACATAGTCTGGTGATGAAGGTATTTATTCCCATTTTAAATGGGTATGAGGGGGGGAGCTTAATTATTAGTGATCATTCAAAGAATCTATTTCCTTTACATGTGGTATCATGGCGACTACTAGCCATCTGTATTGAGCTACAGAATATGTGATTCTGCCAATCAAGGTTTGCTTTTTTCTCTATCACATGCTAATTCTGATTTGATACTTGTTATATGTTCAGAAATACAGCATGGTTTCTAAAATGCCTGGTGATCACAAATAGTGTCTATTGTATACATTTTAACATTTTTAAAAAAGATTTTGTTTATTTATTTGACAGAGATCACAAGTAGGCAGAAAGGCAGGCAGAAAGAGAGAGGGGGAAGCAGGCTCCCCACTGAGCAGAGAGCCCAATGCAGGGCTCGATCCCAGGATCCTGTGATCATGACCTGAGCCGAAGGCAGAGGCCCAACCCACTGAACCACCCAGGCGCCCCGCATTTTAACATGCTCGCTGTAATGTTCAAATCCTCTCTGTAGAGAATTCAGGAAATATCTGCCCTGTGATACCTACTTTCCAGATAACTCCAGGTTGTCGGAAAGAAGACTGACAATATTTAAAGCATTTAAATTATATTAATACTTCGTCTTTTTATGCATAGTTGGAGAACATGTTCAGATAATTTTTTTTAATGCTGTAGCCCTTTGTATGGAGGTCTTTCTCAAGTGGATTTTATGCTTGCTTACTTCTTGAATACACTTTGATCTGGGACAGGGCCTTTTCATAACAGACATGCATGCGGGTCTCAGTTGTGGAATCATGTTGAGTGACTCATTGTTATGAGCTTACAATATTGTACTGGCACTTAGATCTTAAATGTTGAGGGCTTTTTTTTTTTCTTAAATGCAAAATAGGTTCAGTGCTCATGTGTATTTCCTGTAACTTTTCTTTGTATTTCTGCCATCAAGACAGATAGCCTTATCTCTTAGAGAAAGAGAGAGCCAGACAAAATCTTTTATTGACTATGTAATATGTGCCAGATGCATAGCTTAATGTTGGACGTTCAGTCCCCACAGCAACCCCAGGAGATAGCTGTCCCCGTATTCACTTTACATGGGAGGGAATCAAGGCTCAGAGAGATGAAGTTGTTTTCTTACTGCTGTCCATGCACCTGCCTCCGTCATTCCTTTCCTTTGAATTTGTTACTTCCAGTTCTTGCAGCCAGAAGTCGGGGTAACTGGATCATGCATATGGCAAAGTATCCTCTGGTGAGTCCTTCTGACGTGAGCCTCTGGGTAAAGAATGGTGAAGACCGGGAGAGGGGTTCTAGGTTGGGCATTCATGAGGTATTTTACCTGGGTAGGCGCCTGTCCTTTTATATAAGTTATGGTTAGTTAATCTACAGTTAAGCTAATGTTATACTATGAGCCAGGATGGGTGACAGTTTTTTGCCTAGGGATAGAGTTACCTGAATGAGCCCTCACAGACTGTTCTAGGAGGGTGAATGTTCCATAGCCTAGATGTGGAAAGGCTAAACAATCAGTTATTAGTATTTTGGTGTCTTCAGCTCTGCTCTGAGAGGCAAGTGACATTTACAAGTTGTCTCCAGGAAAAAAATGTACAGACACTCATACAAATGTCACATATGGTGTCTGGGATTCCAGGACGCCCCCCACCACCACCACCAAAATCCATCCCTGGACCCCAGATTAAGATCATCCATTTGGCCTCTGTGGGTAGGTGTTGGTCACCAATGCTGTTATAACTGAAACCTGTCCTTCAGACCAGAAATGATCATTGAGGACAGAGGAGCTCCTCCCAGAGGAGCTGGGAGATTTGAAACAGACAAGGGCTTTTGCTTTGAGATGGGGATGGTGGGGGAGTGGGGGTGGTGGGTTTAGGATTTGTATTTGCTCTTGAATAAGGTGCAGTGAGCAAGGAGACAGTAGAGGCAGTCCCAGATGCTGGGGACACTTCATGTGCCTGGAGATCATATGCCTGAGAGAAGGGCCAAAGCCAAGAAAGAAGAGAGGAGGCAGAGGTCCTCTAGAGTTAACGCCCATCCGCCAGATTTGAGCACACTGGCCTGAACTCAGGACCGTTCTTGCTCCAAGGAGAGATTTTAAGAATCAGAGACTTGTACTTGGGACACGTGAACTTGCTTTGCTGTTCATATTTTCTTTTTTTTTTTTTAATTAATTAATTTATTTATTTGACAAAGAGAGAGGTCACAAGTAGGCAGAGAGGCAGGCAGAGAGAGAGGGAGAAACAGGCTCCCCACTGAGCAGAGAGCCCGATGCGGAGCTCGATCCCAGGACCCCGAGATCATGACCTGAGCCAAAGGCAGAGGCTTAAACCACTGAGCCACCCAGGCGCCCCTGCTGTTCATATTTTCTATAATGGTTTACTTTTGCTTTTTCCTCAGTGTTATGTAAAATGTGCACTAAGGTCTCCCTAGAAAGGGGGTTTGGTGAATCAGTCCTTGAGCCTTTATAAAAGGGAAGGACAGCTCCTACAGTGGTGTTGGCAGGACTGAGCACTGTTCCTCTTCCTTGTGAGTGAATAACCTCCTTACCCCCGGACATAAAGTGCAAAGGCTTAGCCACTGGTGTAGTTATAGATGCTCTTCTCCCCTGGAGACTCTCCTTTCGGATTTTCAACACTGATAGGTTTTGCATCTTGTTTTCATAAGAATACCTCTTCCTTTACACTCATTCCTGCATGTTCTTTCTTCAACCCCCCAGGCCCAGTAGACACTTGGCAGTAGGACCTTCCTCATTTTGGCAAGTGTGACTCCCATGTGGAGGTCCAGTCATCTGGCTCTTAACTGAAACCTTGAACAATTTCAGGAGGCCTTTCTTATTTTGCCTTGAGATTTTAAGCCCGTGTAGTGTTGAGAAATTATCAAGGAGACTATAGACACATTGAAGTCTTTAACCAGCGGAGCTGCCTTAACAGGAAACCATAATTTATAGCATATTTTAAAAGGACTTGAAAGCACTAAAGTAAAAGGTTCAGTAAGTACAGCATTCTCCAGAATCATTGGATGTCACCCTAAAGAATGAAAGGTGTCACCTTTGAAGTCACAGATCTATTTTCTGTGTCTAAATACAATAACTTTTCTAGGCAGCCCGTGTTTAAGTTGGTGAACCACACTCCTGTGCTTCGAAAGCTTCTCCGCTAAAGTACATCGTATAGCAGAGGAGGGATGCTTATATGTCCCCCGTACCCAGTCCCCAGTTCTAGAGCCATAGCCCTGTTACTAGCTGAAAAGTTTTCTTGAAGCTAGGGCTTTATCTTTAAATTAGTGTTGATGGTATATTCTTTTCCACAATGTATATGTTTTAATATTTAAATTATTTGTCAAATTATTTCACTTTTTCCCCTAAAATTTCCAAGCAAATCAGCTCTCCCTGGCCCACCACTGCATACTCTCCGAAACAGTGCAACAACACAAGCATTGGTAGTGTTTTTTGTTGTCGTTGTTCCCATTTTACAGAAAAGAAAGAGGTCTTGTAAAGTTTGGGCACTTGCTCAAGTTTATAAACTACAAAGCAGCAAAGCTCTTTTTAACCCTTGTCTTTCTTGAGGTCCAAATCTATCATACAAAACCATGCCGGTTTTGTATTAAGGGTATTAAGGAATCCTATCTTCAAAAGAAATAAGAACGTTCCACAAAGTTAGTGATTACGAGTTATTCATGTGCAGTGTGCACTTAGTTTCCCAGATAGCTTAGAAACCATTAATTTTGGATAAGCATGTATGTTTTCTGTAACTGTAGATACTGGTGGTAATGTTTCATAAGCAGATGCATTTTGGCAAAGAAGAATGGAGGGCTAATTTCTCTCAAAATTTGTGTCTAGCGAGGGTAGGGAGGGAGTGTTTCTCTTTCATGGACAGGGAAGCCGAAGTTGAAATCTTCGTTGCATTTGGCAGGCCCTTTGAATATAACCAATCCATGGCCCATGTTTTAGTTCTGGCATGAAAGCCTTATTGCTTGCAAAGATGATGTTTAAAAACCTTAAGTTTCTGAGTTTCATCGTAAGGATCTAGGACCACACTCTCTTTCTTTTTCTTTTTCTTTTTTTTTTAAAGATTTTATTTATTTATTTGACAGAGATCACAAGTAGAGAGGCAGGCAGAGAGAGAGAGAGGAGGAAGCAGGCTCCCTGCCAAGGAGCCCGATGCGGGGCTCGATCCCGGACCCTGGGATCATGACCTGAGCGAAAGGCAGAGGCTTTAACCCACTGAGCCACCCAGGCGCCCCCCACACTCTCTTTCTTAAAAGAAAAAAGAACTAAAATGGTGGGGAATTCTTTGCAAGTCCTATTTTATTCTCAATTGTTCTCTCTCTTCTCCATTGCTGCTTTATTGGCACCTCCAGCTCTTGTGACTATGTGTACTGGAATAATAATAATGATGATAATTATTGTTAAAATAACTATTTCCCTTATTAGTATTTCATGGTTGTATATCCATTTAGTAGACCATAGCAACTAGCCTGAACTGGTATTGTAAGATACAAAATTATGTTGCTTGCATCAGTTGGGAATTTCATGGAATTTGCTTCTATTTGACTGTATTTCCAGATGGAACCATGTGCCTAAGTGTTTGTTTTAGGCCTCCAAGAAGTCATTCCTTTGCAATGATCTGTAGCCAGACTGCTCTCCCCTGGGACTAACCTGTGTGACTAATTTGAGTAGGAGTGTGATAAACTTTGTCACCACTTAAGAAGAGGCTAAAAATACTTCTTCTTGGTGTGTTTTTTTTTCCCCCTCCATATTATCTAACAACACTCTTTGAGGGATAACGTAAAGGAGGCGGTAAAGATTAGAACTGGTTGGGAGAGTTCTGAACGCCCAAGCTTCATTTCGGAAGCTTCACACCTTTGAGCCCCAGGGAAGAGTTTTGACCCCAGGTTTATAGGTTTTGTTGTAAAAAGTGAGCTGCCCAGAACACTCTGTGGCTAATGGCTTTAGCAGAAGTGATTTTACAACTAGAGATGGCCATCAACCAGGCTTGTCTTAGTTCATTGTCCAGATCTAAAAATGATTGTTAATGTGACTTATGGCACCAGTAAAATATTTCTAAGAAGTGTTTCTTTTTGGGTTCCAGTCCTGTAATCAAAACATAGTAAATGGAGGGCTTCCCTACAAAGTGAAGTAGACAGGATTTGAAGATGAAGCATATGGTAGTCCCCCCCCTTATCTGAGGGATATGTTCCAAGATCTCCAGGGAATGCCTGAAACCACGGATAGTACTGAACCTTTATATATACCACGTTTTGTTCTATACATACATACCTCTGATAAAGTATAATTTATAAATGAGGCACAGTGTAAGTAAGAGATTTATAAGAACTAGTAATAAAATAGAATAACTGTAACAGTATACTGTAATCAAAGTTAGGTGAATATGGTCTCTCACACACAAAATACCATGTTAGATTGTATCCACTCTTCTTTTTCTCCTGATGATGATGTGAGATGATAAAATGCCTATGTGATGAGGTAAGTGAGATGAATGGCGTAAGCATGTGGCGTGGAGTTAGTCCGGGTTGGGAGGTGGATCAGCTGCTTTCCAGCCATATTTGACTGTGGGTAACAGAAACTGGAGACTGGAGAGGGATTCTTGTCCTCAACTCACAGAGAGACCTTGGACAAGTCATAATCTCCTTGCCCCGTGTTTCTTTAACTTTAAAATAAAAGGATTGGACCAGCTCTTTGATTTTTCCCTCTTCAACTTTCCTCCTTAATGACAGAGCCTTTCTTTCTAGTGAAATTGTATGCAGGACTCCAGTATATAAAGCAGATACAAGTTAAGATATTTCGTTAATGGAGGGTTCAGGGAAAATCCTTCTCTGGCCTCAGTTCTGGCCCCTGAGGCATTTCTGCTCTATTTGATCTTTCTTTAAGAGCTCTTCCAGCTGTGGCATTCTATAATTCTAATTAATGTGAATTGAGCATTATTAATATCAGTGGATCTGTGTTATTTTCCCCCCCTTAGTACCCAAAGCAGGGAGAAAAAAATGCTATTAAATTTCAGCATGATTTAAGTTAGTAGAAGATATAATTCATTGATATTAAAGATGAATACAAGTCTAAACATATGACTGTTACAAGTTGTGGAAATTCACAATAGAAACCTTCCTTTGCCCCAGAATGCTTGGAGTAAGAATGCAGAGGAACAGATGAATGATAAACCTTTAGCCAGTAGACCTCGCGTGTATATATTTCCTGCGGAGTACTAGTGTACAACTCCCTCTTTTTCTTTCCTCTCCTCTCGCAAGTCCCAGATGACTACATGGTTCAGAATTTGGGCCCCAGAAGGGCTCTTCCTGGTTCCCTATGTCTCTCTCTCTAACCAAAGCCACATCCAAAGCAGTCTGATTCTACCTGTCATCTCCGCCAAGACCTTGCAGATTCAATACCAAACTGTTGTAGAGGATGAAACCTGGAGCCTTCCAGGAAAAACTTCAGAAAGGGTTCCTTTGCTGTTGTTAATTGCAAAATAAACAGATCTCCCTCCCAGGAAGCGGAGTTTCCTTCTCCTTTGGTGGGCTTCCCTCTAGCAATGTGGGAGCTGCTGGGGCCAGATTTACTCCAACAATTCCAGACCAGTTTAGAGCTCCCACCTTACCTTCCCTGTCTGCAACATTTCGCCAACTTGTGTACTAGCAGGTAATCATGCTGGCATCTCCTGAGCCTTGGCCTTCCCCAGCCCACAGTTTTTCCACCGATTGTTAGATCTGTAGCTCTGAGTCAGGATTTCCCCCTGAAAATAATAATAGCAAGTACTGTTTAGCATTTTCTGTCAGCCAAGCACTGTCCTAAGTACTTAAAATGTGTTAACTCATGAGGGCTCTTTGAGAATGGCCAGACCAAGGCCCAAGCGACAGGATAGGTGCAGAGTTTCCAGAATCCTTGGCTGGTTAGAGCCAAATCACTTAAAGACTGGTAGGCTGAGCGGATCCCAAATGAGTGCCCTCCAGTAAAAATGTACAATTTTGAGAATCTGGTTTTGTTTTTTTTTTTTGAAACAAATGAGCCACTTGAGTTGCTTATGTATGAAATGATTGCTTGGCAGGTGGAGTTATTATTATTCTATTATGTTAAAAATTATTAACAAGGGCTTACTTTCATTCCAAACAGATTGTGTCAAGGCGACTGGGTGCTGCAGAAATACAGTGAAATATGAGATTCTTGAGCCTTTAGTAGAGGCTGAGCTAGAGACCCCAGTCGTCCTACCCTTTCTAAACAGCCGCGGCCATGAAACTTTCTTGACCTTTTCACCTTTAAACTTTGTTTGAACTTGGAAAGAAGACTTTTGAATGATAAAAAATAATAACAATAAAGAAAAAAAAAGAAAAAAGGAGAAGGAAGGACAGGAGCAAAAAGGTCGGGGGAGGCTGTGGAAGCGCTGTGGAGACTGGGGGAGAGGGAGGGACTGATTATATGTTAGCGTAACAGTAATACTAGGAAAATAACCCTCCTCTTGTGTATGAGTTTCTGCTACTGGGAGCCACGGGGTAATCAGCTCACATGACATACCCAGAGGCTAATGCTAGCCTGTGCTGTTTTTGAACATATTCAAACAAAGGCTGATTATCCAAACAAGAATTTGGACTGCAGCAGCCGGACCAGTTAAATTATAGTTAGTAAAACTTGGCGCCTTATGAGCTTGGAATGTTACAATTGCAGCTGGATCTTCGTTTGTCAGGCAGCCTCACTAAACAACAAAACCAGAGATCTTTATCTCCCTGCGCCTCAGTTTAACTCCTTGGTTGCAAAGAGAAAAGTGCCAGCTCTCAGGGCTTGGACTCCTAGCCACCTCTGTCTCCCGTCCTGCCAGGGTTAATGGGCAGTGGCATTTTCGTGGGATTCTGCAGGGGAGAGGGGGAGGCAAGTTGCTCATTTTCTTAGACTTTATATTGGAGAGATAGTAATTGGGACCCGTTTATTCCTTTAACCAGCATCTATTAAGCGCTCCTATGGACAGAGGCCTCTGCTAGATACTCTGTTTTTACAGGCAAATCTTGTTCTGTTGCGGTTTGCTTTATCGCACTTTGCAGAGACTGTGTTCTTTAAAAAATTGCAGGTTTGTGGCTACCCTGCATGGAACAAGTCTATTAGTGCCATTTTCCAACAGCATTTGCTCACTTTGTGTCTCTGTGTCACGTTTTGGTCATTCTTGCAATATTTTAAACTTTTATTATTATTATATTAGTTATGATGATCTGAGATCAGTGATTTTGACTTGCTGAAAGCTCCGATGATGGGTAGCATTCTTAAGCAATAAAGTGTTTTTAAGGGACGCCTGGGTGGCTCAGTGGGTTAAAGCCTCTGCCTCCGGCTCAGGTCATGATCCCAGGGTCCTGGATCAAGCCCCACTTTGGGCTCTCTGCTTAGCAGGGACCCCGCTCTCTCCTCTCTCTCTCCCTGCCTGCCTCTCTGCCTACTTGTGATCTCTGTCTGTCAAATAAATAAATAAAATCTTTAAAATAAATAAATAAATAAAGTGTTTTTAAATTAAGGTATGTACAGTAGGTTTTTTTCCTTAGACAAAATGCTATCGCATAATTAATAGACTACGTAGAGTGTAAACATACCTTTTTTTTTTTTTTAAGATTGTATTTATTTATTTGTCAGAGAGAAAGAGAGAGCACAAGCAGGCAGAGTGGCAGGCAGAGGCAGAGAGAGAAACAGACTTCCCGCTGAGCAAGGAGCCTGATGCGGGACTTCATCCCAGGATCCTGGGATCATGACCTGAGCTGTAGGCAGCGGCTTAACCAACTGAGCCACCCAGGCATCCCAGTGTAAACATATCTTTTACATGCCCTGAGAAATGAAAAAATTCATTTGATTTGCTTTATCGCAGTGGTCTGGAACCGAACCCACAATATCTCCGAGGTATGCCTGTGTCTAGAAGACTGTCATAAATGGCAGAAAACAATCAGTTGTGGAAAGGTTATAAAATATTATGAGTAATTTAGCTAGAGGGTGATGTGGAAGATAATGGCTTTTTGAAGAAGGTATCATTTGAACTAACTTTGAGGGAAGGTAGGCTTGATCTTTAAAGGTGATCCTAAGGTGATTTTATGCAGAGGAATACTACAAACAAAGGATTCAGGATGGGGCGCCTGGGTGGCTCAGTGGGTTAAAGCCTCTTCCTTCGGCTCAGATCGTGATCCCATGGTCCTGGGATCCAGCCCCGCATCAGGCTCTCTGCTCAGCAGGGAGCCTGCTTCCTTCTCTCTCTGCCTGCCCTCTGCCTACTTGTGATCTCTGTCAAATAAATAAATAAAATCTTAAAAAAAAAAAAAAAGGATTCAGGAGGCAGGAGAGTTGGAGAGTGGATGTGATGGGAAGTAGGCAGAGAAGGCTGAAGAGGTAGATCGGGACTAAAAGTAGACCAAGAATGCCAGGGTTAGGAGAGTGGCTTTTATTTCAAGAAGCCAGCAAAAGTTCCCTTTTATTTTTATATAGCTGTCTTTAATGATAAGTTAACATAGGGGCACCTGGGTGGCTCAGTGGGTTAAAGCTTCTGCCTTCAGCTCAGGTCATGATCCCAGGATCCTGGATTCAAGCCCCGAATCGAGCTCTCTGCTCAGCAGGGAGCCTGCTTCCTTCTCTCTCTTTCTGCCTGCCTCTCTGCCTACTTGTGATCTCTGTCTGTCAAATAAATAAATAAGATCTTTAAAAAAATGGTAAGTTAACATAGATTAAAAGTCTACCATCTGTGAACCATGAGTCCTCATAATAACTCTCCTCAAGCCTGAAATTGAAAGAAGCTACAGCCCGTAAGTGGCAGAGTCAAGTCAAACCTAGGCTGAGTATAGACAGCCATCCCCCATCCCCACTGCCCAGCTCTGAACTGCTTTTCTGTTCTACTTTCTACACCTTTTTAATTTGCCAGCTTTTTTATTATAATGCCAAATGGATTAGGCATATTTTTATATGGAAGCAGGATGCTTGAATCTAATGAATTATCACTGTTCTTGACTTAGATGGCCAGAGTCAAGAGAATTACTCCACGTGGGATGATTTTTATATCAGACATCAGTTATACAGTGACAATGAACACTTTGAGTTGGTTTAAGCATATGAGTTGTAATGAGTTTGTGTGAACAAGAGTATTTCTTCTTGACCGGTTCCATCAAACAAGACAGTCTTCTGTCCTAGTGACTTCTGACAGCAGTTTTACAGTCAGACAGAGCTGACTTTGGCAGTTAAGGTCTTATGCATTTATGACATTGCCTTTTCTGAGAAACGCATTTGATACCATTAGAATATGGTTCCCCACTTCCCGGTTTCCACAGGGCATCTTCACCATATTCTTATCCTCTGCTGACCCTGCCACTGTCTTGTTTTCTTTCCTGTCCTCTTTGATATACTCTGTTATTGTAAGCCAGGCTTGTGGCTTCTGGGAGGGGTGATTGGCAGGGTCAGTCAGACATAAGTACTGAAACGTGTGTCCCAGAGGTGGAAGCCAGATTTCCTCTCAGGGCCCGGAGGCCAACTCCTGTGATGGCTTCATGGCTAGAAATAGCAAAAATCAAAATGGATATTGCAGATCATCCAGGCAAACAAATAAGAAATCCAAATACTTGGATACTTCAGATTTTTAAATTTATTAGTGGATATTTTTAACAATAAAAGCAATATAACATATTTCTGTGTCATTTTTTCCTATGCATGGCAGATAGGTTGGGTTTACAGTTCTTATGGGAAGATCAGGTACTGCTTAAGTGAGCTTGGTTTTGAAAAGCAAAAGCAAGAGTGAAGAAAATAGCAAGTTAGCATATTATAGATAGTGGAAGTTAATTGACACCAACATCCTTATTTAGCTTGGCTTAAAACAAATTCTCTGTGTGGGACATACTAGCTTGAATAGCGTCTCCATGAAGGATAGTTACATGCTCAAGAAGAAAGCCATACACATGGGGGCAGGGAAGGAGGGAAAGGGTTCATTCTTTTGCTTTGTTTTGTTTTTTAATTCAGTGCACCAGACCTCTAGCAGATAACTCTGAAACCTTTGCGAAAACTGTTGAAATTCTAGAGACAAGCTTTCTATGACTTAGGATGCTTTGGGTGGCCTGATGATGAGTTCTTCCTTTCTAATGTTAATACTTTGCATTCTATCCGTGGCTCTGACATTAATATAAGAAGGGAACTTCATTTACTTTGGGTGATCATGTTTCAATGTGTTAATGTTTCAGGAGTAGCAGAGGGATAATTTGCTACTGTTAAGATCTAGATCATGCTAAAAGTATTAAACTTGGCTTTTGGAAATTAGGTTTTCCCTACTTAAAATTAAGGACTTAAAGATTTTAATCAAGATAATCTCAAAATGTCTTAAGGTACAACTTACTCTGGAGGTGGTACCACTTGGCATACTAAAGACCAGAGGAGAAATTGTGAGTTAATGTTTACTCTTTCATTACTATTTTAATCAAATGGCTTTACAACTTGACCTTTTAAATGTGAATATATATATATTTTTTAAAAGAACACTCAGGTATGTGAAGCCATAACTGTTGTGTTGGAAGTTTACAGGACTCAAAGTCTTATAGTTGAGTTTTAAATATGTATAAGATGAAAATATGTTGTTGGGGTTCTCTGTGAGAGTGGTTACGTTGTCCTGCTGACCGTTTTTTTTAGTGTAGGTAGCATGCCAACACCTTTGGATGCTTGGGAACCGTAACCATGCTGTCTCAAAATAATAATAATTATAATGATAATTATTATTGTTATTTAAAAATAATAGTAACAGAAGGAGCTACCATTTATTGAATACCTACTGCATCATTGCCACTTTATATACATAGTTTCTTATCCTCACAACTATTCCTGCCGGGTAGAATAATATTTTGATTTCACAAGTAAGAGAACTGACGATAACTGATAGAGACAGGCTTTGAACTCAGGTTTCTCTGACTCCATAATCCACATCGTCCCACTCTACCATAATATTGAAAGGAATGAGTTGTAGCGGATGCTCGTTAAAACTTAGCACACATACCGTAAGAAGTTCAAAACCAACCTTATCTTATTCAGCAGACCAAATTCATTTACCTGTGGCAGGGAACCCTAAGACTAAAGGGCTCATTTCTTTTAAACTAGACTTAAACACACTGAAGTATATCTTAACTAAAACCTTCCCCCTTAAAAGAAGCATTCTTAAGAGGTACCAAGGGTGGTTGTGGTTGTTTTTGATTTTGATTTTGATGAATTCAAGGGCAAAAATAGGTTAGACATTTGATTAGATTTCAATATGCCACTCTTACTTGGGAATTTTCCTTTCGGGCATGAGAGAATTCTTGCTGTGAGAAACCATCTGCTCCCTCCCCTCCACTCTCACTCACCATCTCTCACCCTTTAAAAGAATCCAGCCCCAAATTACAATACAATTAGGCTTTCTTGGGGCTGGGGGGCCAGTACAGTAGACAAACTGAAGCAGTAGATTTGAAGTTAGAGGTTTGACTATTTGAAAAAGTGATTCCAAAAGTCAGTGAGGAATTCACTATCGCTACTGATTTGAAGGAGCAAGTGGCAAAGCCAACAAGTCAGCCTGTCACCTGCATTTCCTTCTGGCTCCGCTGTTCCCTACTTGTCATCTCATACCACCATGATTTAAAACACACATAACAACAACTTAACCATTCCTTTATGCTAATAATGGAAAAGAAGGGAATGTAAATAAGCCTAAGGAAACATTAGTTCTCAGGCAAAATCAATTTTAAAATCATACTTTCCCCCCTACTAGTAACATTTAGCATATAGGTATTTTTTAAAAGTTTCTGAATAAATGTGTAAATTTTTGAGAAAACTAAGAGCCTTCATCATATTGGAATACGTTCAGAGAGAGAGAGAGTGTGTGTGTGTTTTAATTAACAGAGAATGGTTTCCCAGTGATAAGTATATCAAGCACCAGAGTGACTCCTGTTATCCAAGAGGAAGAAGCCAAAAACATGAGGAAGATAGTATAAAGAATCTGAATCAAAAATGACCCTTTAATATGTCCTGGTTAGCCCTTGACTGATCACTATACCTTAAAACACATAAAGGTGTTCATAGTGGTGTTTAAGCAACTTTAAAGTCTATTTTATTTTAGTCCCAATCCATATTTGGTTAATGTGGCTAGGCCTAGTCTCCAGCCCTTCTCTCTTTGTATTTGATGCTTTAGGCATTACAAAACTTCCTCACTGACTAGTCTGTGTTGCCTAGACTCTTCTTCCAAATAGAATGACCTCACTGAATGCAGATTGTTGCAAAGAGCTGTGGCAGAACCTATAGTTACAATATTGTGAGATGCAAAGAGTGTGGAATTCACAAAGAGCTAAAGGGAAAATTCATTTTCGGAACCTCTCTTCTACCAGTCCCCCTGCTTTTTTGGCAAAAGTTTTTGTTTGTTTGTTTGTTTGTTTTTAAAGATTTTATTTGAGAGTGAGAGAGAGAGAGAGCATGAGAGGGGAGAAGGTCAGAGGGAGAAGCAGGCTCCCCGCAGAGCTGGGAGCCTGATGCGGGACTTGATCGCAGGACTCCAGGATCATGACCTGAGCGAAGGCAGTGTAAGCCAACTGAGCCACCCAGGCGCCCCTTTTTGCAGAGTTTTATCCCATTTTTGCTGAGCCAGTGTTGAGTACAAGGAATGTGTTGATCGCAGTTCTCTAAAGATTATTGCATCCCTTGCTGCCTTTACAAGTGAGTCCCACTTTCTTCCAACAGACTTATGAGAAATTCCCTTACATAATGGATGCGTACTATTCCATCATTTGATATGTCAGGATTTATTTTGCGAGTTCTTTAGAATAAGGAAAATCCATTCAGTCTATGGAAATGACACAGGCAAAGACATGAGTTTAGAAGCAGGGTTGGCAAAAATATGTGTCCTAAAAGAGTAAAGAGAAGTAAAATTCAGATGATTATCTTACTTTAGTGTTATAAGTGCCTAATGTTCACAGACTTTAGTCTATGTTTTATGAAATAGGATATACAGGGGAGAAGCCATATTTTTAAAGACTTAACTATAATTGCATAGTAGTTTGTGATTTTACTTTTCACCTTCCCAAGTAGATTGTAATGGGCTATAATTTAGCAGTATTTAAGCAAATTATTGACCTATAGAAAAGTGTTTATTTTTAAAGGTGGAAAAGTTATTTCCAGACAATCTAATGTCAATGAGTTTTTCTCTCTGGTACGAAATTTTGTATGTACAAATCAAAGTTAGAGAAAGTACTTCACGGCCTGCTATTCAGAGGTTTCAGACTGTAGGCTTTAACATAAGAACGTGAGATACTGGACTATCATAAAAAGCAGTTCCTAAGGGAACTCCTAAATTTATACTTCTTTTTAAATGGTAGTGAAGATCCCATTGAAGGAAGAAACAAGAGATTGTTAGGCACCTCTTACTACCTAGTGCAAAGTCATGAATGTAAGGGAGCTGACAGGCAGCTCTTAGCGTCCAGAGACTCACTGTAATGTTAAAGCTGGAAGGCCTCCTCCTCTGACATGTGAAAGAAACCTGAACTTCTTAGGGTTCAGGTGAGCTACCCAGGGTTCCACAGTGACTGAGAGAGCTGATACGTAGAATGCTGGCCTTCCCACACCCATATTTGGCCTGCCTTGCCTAATGACCCAGGATTCTTAGCTGTTCTGGGAGAGCTCAGTACCTAACATGACCCCAGGCTTGAGTCTTAGGTGGCAATCTGGAGACGGTTGAGTCAGAATAGGTTAAAAAGAGGCTGAAATTAATTCCTGGGTCTCTCCCTCCACTTCCAAAACTATCCAAAAGATGTTCTCGGAGCCCAAGTGGCCAAGGGATAGACTTAGGGACCTTATATCCTATAACATTTGGGCCTGGCTTACCTGGCATGGCTTTGTTGGAGCTTGTGTACCTGAATTATACCAACTGTTGCAAGTCAGCTCTCTGGGCTAGCAAGAGAATTTCCTTTTCCTCTTTGAAATGCAGGTCATGCTTTTATTTTAATATAATATCAACCATTCAGCCTTGACATGATTTAAAATGAATGTGGCTAGTTTTGCTTTTGAGCATGTTTGTGTAGAATAACCTAATTGACAAGCAATCATGAAGTTCTCTTTGAGCCCGATGTTATCCCATCATTCGGAGACCCATTTTGGTTAATTTGTTTTTTTTTTCATATAGTTTCTGGTGGGAAAAATGCATTACTTTGGCACTGAAATTAACTTGATTGAAATATCTTAGACTTTGTCATTTTCCAGTGGCTCAAAAGGTTATTTCCTAAGTGTTTAATTTTTTAAGTATAGTGTATATTAACTGCTACTTTCTGACATTCATCATTCCATGAAAAATTATCACAACTGCATGCATTGAACAGATTTTTATTTACACTCCAAATTCTCATTCAGTGTAGAGTTATTTAACTTTGAAGATATCACATAGATTTGATAAAGATGAGGTTTTTAAAAACTTGCACCATTTATTGATTTGCTAAATATAATTTTCACATCTTCTTTATGGTAGTCTATAATATATCTTTCAGAAGGAAACACTTAAAGACTAATGCAATCTACAGGAACTGTTCAATCAGAAATAATGAGTGGAGAGGTCACTTGTCAAGAACATATTGTTTGAAATACTTACATTTAAGGGTTTCCAGTCTTTGAGGTAAAAAGTTCTTCCATGAAAAATATGGAGTGCATTGGGCTTCTGAATTCTGTACAACATGTCACGATTTTTGCTCCTGGGCTAAAGATAGAAAGTAAAATAAAATGTTCTTTGTCCATTTAGTTATCCTTGACTCCATGAAATTCTCCAAAGTAATTACTGGTGACCACAATACCACCTACTAGCAAGAGCAGCATTGACCCTGTGCCAGCTGCCTTATTGCTGACCACAGCTGCTCTTGACTAGAGCAGATGTTTCTCCTTTTGCCCTGCCAGTAAAATTTTATTGAACAGTTTTGCAAATACAGAGCAGTATACTCTGCCTGATGAGCAGCCAGAGATCTTAGCCACCTTGGGCAATAAGGTTAGGTTTCTTCTATCATGAGGCCCCCACTTCTGGGTTCCATGCATCTTACCTCCCAGGCCTTGGGACTGGTAAACTGTAGTCCTCTTGGGTTTGCTTCCTTACCCACCCATGTAATTTTTCAAAATAATAATAATAATAATGTTGGAAGAGCAACCACACTTGTGGTTGCAACTTGCTGCTTTAAGAAAGGCTGTCACGTTGGAAGTTTGCTCCTACCAGTTGTGGGTTTGCAAAAAGGAGTTAGGGTACTTTGTTGGGATATTTTGTTCGGATGCTTTTCTGGAATTTTCCACATCTCTTTGGTTTGGATGTTGGCTTGGAAATCTCTTTTGAATTAGCTGCTTTTGGAGAGCTTTCTGCCGCCCCGAGCACTTCTTGAAAACTTCCCCATGAATACAGCCAGGGGAACTTTTTCTGATCCCATCTCTTTGTACGTATCATGGATGGTACCTATTTGAGCCTGAAAATCGAAGCAATTTAAAGGCCTGGTTTTGCTTTGAGGTTGGACTGGATGGTTTAATACAGTTTCTTACTGTGTTCCTTGTATAGAGGTAAAGGGATAGATTTTCCAGTTGTGGCTGATACTACTTTTTTTTTTTTTAATGGAACTTTAAAGAACCACTCCATTCAGTGGTTTCAGCCTATTGCCTGGGACTTTCCAAAGAAATCAACACATAAAGATGATGGCACTTTGAGGGTCTAAGCCCTAGTCTGACGAATTCCCACAGAACCTTGGGTCTAGGGAGGACAGGTAAGATACAAGATCAGAGGGCAACGTTTGCCCACTATCTGCTTCCTCAGCAGGGAAGAAGTAGCAGTGATTGTCATACCAGGGGTGTGTCACTGTGAAAATGTATCATCTAGCCAGTTTTGTGGTAGATGAACCATTCTGATAGCCTGATTTTAAGGCCTCTAATGCATATATGATATGTGGACTTCATTGAATATTGTATTTAGTTCATATTAGGATACACAGAATATGGGGTCCCTGGGTGGCTCAGTTGGTTAAGCGTCTGCCTTCAACTCAGGTCATGGTCCCAAGGTCCTGGGATTGAGTTCCGCACCGGGCTCCCTGCTCAGTGGCAAGGCTGCTTCTCCCTCTCCCCCTGCAGCTTCTCGCGCTTATGCAGTCTCTCTCTCTCTCTCTGTCTCTCAAGTAAATAAATAAAATCTTAAAAAAAAAAAAAGGATACATATGATAAGGTGAGTGGCTACTTTAGATCTATAGGTTAAGAGATTTGAAGCAGTATATTCACTTTTAATATTTCAAACCACTTGGAATAGTTTGAATTAGTAGTATACTCTCAAATACCTGTGGCATAAAACTTCATTCTTCTGTGATCTTAAAGAGAAGAACTTGTTTAAATTAATGTATATTCTTTCCCTGTTTCCTAGCGTACTCCTGTAAAAACTTGTTTTTATTTCTATTTTCATATTTTATTCAGATTCTCGTTAGTGAACATACAGTGCAATACTGATTTTGGGAGTAGAATTTAGTGATTCATGACTTCCGTACAACACCACGGGCTCATCACCACCAGTGCCTTCCTTAATCCCCATCCCCCATCTAGCCCATCCTCCGCCCATCTCTGTTAGTTTGTTCTCTGTCCTTAAAAGTCTCCTATGGTTTGTCTCCCTCTTCTCAAAAATTTATTTTTTTTAAATATTTTATTTATTTATTTGACAGACAGAGACCACAAGTAGGCAGAGAGGCAGGCAGAGAGAGAGGAGGAAGCAGGCTCCCTGTAGAGCAGAGAGCCTGATGCGAGCTCGATCCCAGGACCCTGAGATCATGACCTGAGCTGAAGGCAGAGGCTTTAACCCACTGAACCACCCAGGCACCCCTCAAAAATTTATTTTTAAAATAAGAACCTTGAAAGCATTATCAGTACCACTAGACTGGGTATTTGGCTCAGGACTGGGGCTTTACTTTTTTATTTTTTCCTTTTCCTTTTTTTTCTTCTTTAATGTTCCCAGGGCAGAGCATGCCTTAAAGTAGGATGAGAAAAGCTAATTTTAATCCTCCAAAGGCTTATTTGCTAGCACAAAAGGTCATGAAACACACCCAGAAACTGTATTGGTGTAATCTTAAGGACATCTGAGCAGCAGAGATGGCCTCTCATATCCCAACACAGAATTGTGTTCCTGGCCAAAGACACGGTTAGTTTTAGGGGCACCAGTGAATACAAAAGCGATCGAATGAAACGGCATTCCAGCATTCTGTTAACCTGAGGGAAAACTCTTCTTTTTATGCTGTTTCATGTGTCCCTGAGGAGAATTTTTTAAGAGGGAGCTGCAAAATTTGTGGTAGCGGGAATTGTTTTCAGGGATAGTTAGCTGTTCTCTGCCTGATACTTTTATAATTGCCACTCCTTAATCTATGATCTGCCAAAAGGAAGACAGACTTGCTATATCTATCTAGCTAAGAGACCCATGGAAGACAAAAATGTCATTACCAATTTTTTAAAGCTTTCTTTTCAGCTGATTTCTGAGGGTGTTCAAGTGTCACCCGCCCCAAATATTAAGAATCAGAAATCGAATTGAATCAGTGATTTGAAGAGGATCCAAAACAAAGTACTGACTCAACAGCAGCCATTGTAGAACTAAGAAGAGCGTGGAAGGCCTTGCTTTTCTAAAGTAAAGGTCTTTTTCATGGGTTTGAGGAGTTTTAGAAGAGTTTGTACCCTGGCCCCTGTAGAGAGCTTTGCCTCATGGTCGTCTGAATGAAGTAAGACATCAGTGTCCCTAGTTCATTTCTCCTCCTCAGCACATATATGAAGTAAAAGGTCACCAAAGGGAGGGTAGAGAGGAAAACCCAACTTAAAATGTTAGTTTTGATAATTTTAAAAGTTCAGGAGGAGATTTATAAACAACTGTTCCTTCACACAGTGTAAATTCTTTTTAAAAAAGTTTTTGAAAGACTTTATTTATTTGAGAGAGAGAATGAGGGAGAGAGAGAGAACACAAGCAGGGGGAGCCCGCTGAACAAGGAGCCCTATGTAGAACTTGATCCCTGGACCCTGGGATCATGACCTGAGTGAAGGCAGAGGCTTAACCAACTGAGCCACCCAGGGGTCCCACACACAGTATAAATTCTGACGCACTGTGGAAATACAGTCTGCTAAGCCATTAGGAGAATTCTCAATATAGCGTGTGAGTTTTGATGGGAAGGGGGCTGAGAGCAAGGCTTGTTTTTTCATAAAAATTGTTTCAGAAACCAAGGTTGTAACTGAGCACTGCTCTGTGCTGTATCAGACCGTAATAGCCAGTGAGTCATGAAGGCATTATGGAAGCACTGGAGACACCATACGAAATATTGTAGTTAATGTTTGAGATAAGGAAGATAACTATCTCTGAAAAGAAACTGGAATTGAAGGGCACGAGCTCTCATTTTCGGACAACTAAAGGGAATCACTTTTAGTGACGCTTCCTTTACGTACTGGTGGCCATGCTGTCAATGATGGAGCGCCAGGACAGAGAGTCAGAGACCAGGCTCCTAAGCTCACGTCAGCCATGAGACCCTGGGCGAGTTACTGCGTTTCCTCACCTGAAAATGAGTGATGGACCACATCATCTCTCCGGGCCCTTCTGGCCCAAGGAGTCTATTATATTCTGGTGTTTTGAACATTATCCTACCTTGGATGACTTACCTGAAAAGGTTTTATCATTTGCAGCCGCTTCCTGTCATTGGGAGCACTCACTGCTCAGACTTCAGGGATACCAGTGCCGCATGCTCCTGTTTCCGCATAGCCAGGAGTTCAGATCGCCAGACATCCTCATCCTCTGCCCCTGGCCCAACAGACTCTTAGCTTGAAAGATCACTTCATTTCCTGTCAGCCTGTGATTCAGCCTTATATCATTGACGCTGGGTACTGTTTGCCCAACTGGAAGGTGAACAGTGGAGGCCTCAGCCACTGCAAAGTCTATCAGTGACCTGGCCCTTCCAGGGGGGTTGTCAGCCTGGTGACAAGCCACAGAAGAGTTGAGTCCCTCAGTTAACTTTGGCCTGATTCTAATGGATTTGGGATTCCTTGCTGAAAAGAAGACTGGATCCTGGTGTGTCCAAGAGTCTGCCTTTGAAACCTCTGGGTTGATGACTGATATGTTAGTCTCTTGGGACAAAGCTGTACAGTTGAGAAAAGTAGCAAGAGCATCAGATCTCTGTAGGTCATCTGGCCCCTATAAAAAAGCCATAGCAAGTGGGAAAGGGCTAGACTGCTAGGTTCCCAGCAGTACCGGATTATGAGACAAAGCCACCCACTCCATCTTTGTTTATAGAACTCATTTTCAGGAACAAGTGTTTTATAGTGAGGTGGAGGTTGTTAAGAAGCTATTTATAATGAAGATCTCAAATATGTGAGCCCCATATCAAGCTTCATCTAAAGGAACTTTGCATGGGTGGCAGTGTAAGAGAAAAAGGGAGGAAAGGATACGGAAAAAAACTAATAAAAATAGCTGAGATCACTCAACAGTTATCAAGAAACAGATACTACAGTTTTATAACACTAAGTACTAAAAGTATATGCACTCTTAAAAGGCAATTAAAACGTATGCTCTGAAACTATAAAACATTTTCTTTTCATCTGCAACATAGAGGGCAGATTACAACGCATTAATAACGTTTTGTTTAGAGTTCAGTTTCTGATGGTTTCCAAATGTAGTCTGTGTAGATTAACCAGAAGGAGTCCAGTTCCCTTTTTTAAGAGCGCTTGTAAAGGAAAGCAATGTGGTAAGATTGTTATGAAAAGAGAGTGTATTTAGGAAATAGCACTTAGCGGGGTCTCTCTGAATGGCTGCCAGGTCAGGAAGCTGAAGTGCAAGGCTTGGCCCTTGTTCAGCCCCCCCAGTTCCAGCTCCTTGACCACACAGTACGTCAGGAACATGTCACAAGCCAGCCAGGAAGACTCAGCCCCGCCCATGGGCCAGCTTGGCACGGCTGCTTTCACATAACCCAGGGCTCCAGAGGGGCCGGAGGCAGGCATTCCAGGGCCACGGGAACATGCAATTTTTTAAAATAGAAATGAAGAACTTAAAAAAAAAAAAAAAAAAGCCTGGGAATCAAGCAGTTGCTGAGTCCTGATGGAGCATGCTCCCTCATGGAGAATGTCAGAGCTGAAAGGGCCGTCAAGGTTATCTCCTCCTCTGCCCTCGTCTGATAGACAAGGAAATGGGCCTGCCTCCGCCGTGGTGAAAGAGCCGGTGGTGGAGTCTGTAGCTCTCAACTCTCCGTCTGCTGAACCCACTGGCTCCCACTTCCGTGGGCAGGGCCTCTGTCTTTGCAACTCTGGCCTGTCCTTAGTGGTCTGCCATACTCTTTGGGGGCCCTCTGGGCACCCTCCTCTGTGGACTTTGGCTATCCAACGATCATTTGTTGCTCTTACTACTCACCTAACTGGTCTGTGTCTTAGCCTCAGTTTCTCTATCTGCAAAATGGGGATAATATCAGGGTGAAGTTTGTTAGAAGTTATTAGAAGGACTGCAGGAGTAAATACATGTAACACAGTGCCTGGCCCTGGAGAAGGGCTCAGTAATGTTGGCTAGTGTTATCATTAGTAATAGCATATATTGGCCCTGTGACTATCGTTTGTATCTTCATCATTGTGACTGCTGTTGTTTCACCAGTTGCTACATCAGGGGTCACCCTCCAGAACTGGGATTTGGGGGAAGGGGCATCAGCTCTGTCACTCATAGACTGTCACACCCAGGATGCAAGGGCGAAGTAGAGGGGAGAATGAGTCATGAATACCTCTGGGCCCAAGCTTCATAAAGTCCTATTGTCACATTCCAGCAGAGGTTTAGAAGTGTTTTTGTTGTTGTTTGTTTTTGTTTGGGGGAGGAGCTGTGGGGGTTGCTTTTCTAACTTTGTTATGTAATTTTAGTTGAAAGGGACTTTGGAGCTGACTGAGTAATTACATATTATATAGTTCAGTCTCCTGAGTTTACATGTGGGAAAACAGACTCAGAAAGATAAAGTGATTTGCCTTTTGTCTTGTTAACCTAACTTCACAATTGACTAGAGCTCTCATCTTATTTATATATAAAAGGAAAACTGGAGGAGAAGAGCCTTAGGGTAATAGCCACAAGACCTAAATCCTTCAGCCTTTCTTCTGCATTAGGCCCACTGCCGCCTTATTTAAAACCCCATTGGGACCTTATATTCCTTAGTCAGCACGGAGACAACCCCAAGGAAAAATCCAAGAGATCCAGCCCCTTCCTTAGGTATTTTTAGAGAACAATCCTCTATACAAGTTAAGTGGATGTTTGTTTTCCATTTTGAAACTTTGAAGAGATGTAGCCCTGTTGGTCCGTCACTGCCTCACTCACAGCCCTGTCTGTCCTCTGTGAGCTGCAGAGGCCTCACACAGTACAACTCAAAAGACTTACTTTCAGATTGCTTTAAAAACTATGACAAGCACATTTCTTTGCTTAATATAAGGCTCCCTGGTTTAGACAGTAAAATTACTTTCTTAGTTTATGCCTCAGTTGTCTTTTCCTTGAGCTTTTATTTCTACTTTGCTCTCATGAAAAGTTGGTTTTCCTGTTTTTCTAAAATGTTTCATCAAGTACTTGGTAAGATTAGAAAATAAGTCTAGTATTAGATTGCTGGAAAGTTCTTGTGTACTTACCCACAACAGTGCTATAACAACATCCGTGATTATTTACCTACAAAAATCGACCATAAATTCATTCCAGTCTTCAATTACAACATTTTAGCTTTTCCTTTTTAAGATTTTAAGTTCTGGTATTGCCTGCTTATGTTGAAACAGGCCGGTGTGTGTGTCATCCCACTTTCTCCTTCCTAGTACCTTCCTCTTTGGGACTCTGTTTGGCCTCATTAATCTAAATTTGTTCTGAAGGCACTAAAGCAGATTTTCAAAGAGCTGTAATTGTCACAGGAAGAGCACAATGACTTATTGAAGTTTCAGATTTTGCTCTGTTTGAAGCCACCGGAGATTGGAACAAATTCTCCATCCTCATCTCTACCCCAGAGTTGGATGAAAATATCAAAGTTTTCCTTTCTCTGGTGCTTGTCAGAAATACCCTTCCCAGCTAATCACATTTCTAATTTTCTGGAGAATAAAAACAAAGCCCTGACCAGGTAAGAAGAGAGCTTGGATGAGTGCACACAAGTTTCTTTCCTTATAGCCTCTAAAACACCTCCAGAATATACTTTGTTTAGTTTCTACATGTTGCTTTGCTAAGTTTCTTGTTAGTTTGACCATGTCTAGAAAGCATCATGGGAAACTGGTAGTGACAGCCAATGTGCAGAGAGTGTTGAATGCCATCAGTACCCATAAGTCTTCCCACCCTTCTCAGGAACCACGATGGACACATCCCTGCACCCTTTGGTGTTGGTGTGAGTCCTAAAATCAGAGTAGACTTGGCTTTGTGTGTCTATCTCAGTAGTTGGCTTATGTGTAGTATATGTATTGAGTGAAGTTTTTTTGTTAGAGTACTCATTCTTTGGAATACTTCTATAAACATTTTTTGGTCAGCTCTGCTGTGTGTAGGGTTTGGGGACTAATGGTTTCCTGATAGCGCTGCTCATGTGGAGAACCTTACCACAGCTTTGTTTTCCCTGAACTTTTCTTTCTTTCTTTCTTTTTCTTTTTTTTTTTCTTTTTTTTTTTTTTTTTTGGTAGGGAAGTCCTGGCAATTGTTTAGATGTTCAGTAAGTAACACCTAATAAATTATTAAGTGGATGGGGTTTGACTCAAGGAAGTTTGAGGTATTGATGGTTTCCTTGCCAACTCTATGAAACTTTGCTCCTAGACTCTGGGGATAGGAGATGCCACACCATCCTTTTTCCCCTAAAAAGTGAGTCATCAAACTGAGAGATTATTTTCTGAAAGTCTTAAGTCACAAGTATATCATGTTTATTTTCTGACTTTGATCTTTACTTTTTGCAGTTAGTAAATGTTTCCTACTCCTTGCCAACCTCTACTGGTAGTCATAGGATAAGGGGACCAATGGATCATTGTATAGTTGAGGCTTCCTTTTTAACATGAAAGTACTATACTTCAAAGTGCCTTCAAAGTGACCATGAACTGGACCAGACTCCATGGTGTCATCAACCTTGTATCTTCAAGTCAAGAGGTAGTTTCTTTTTTATTGATTTTTAAAAATGTAATGTCTTGGCCTATGAAGTGCTGTGTATCCAACATTGATGCCTACTTCTTGCCTTTAAAACCATTGAGTCTTGGAGCTGAAGGGGGATGAGTAGGATATACAGGTGAGTAAGAGAAAGAGGTACCCAAAAATAACCATTTTAGAAAGGACCCAAGGGTTTTAAGTTGGTTTGTATTCCATGGCACAAGAACCCAAAGTAATTTACTCACCCTCAGTCAACCCCAAACCCTGCAGATAGACTTTGAGAAACTTACAAGTAAGGGGTGGTGGGCCTTATTATTGCACAGAAGTATGTCTCTGAGCAATTCCTGCAGATGACCTCAAGTTTTGTTTAAGATATTTTCTCTACCAAATGAAGAATTTTGGATTTTTTAAAAATGCAAATGATGCTTTATACTTGTAGAGCATTTCCACCCACATTGTATCCTTTTAAATCCAAACCCGGGAGATAGGTATTGTCATCACCATCTTACCGAGGAGGGACAGTGAAAGAAACTACTCTAAGATCACATTGCTGACAAAGGGCAGATCTCTGGCATTCAACCCATGTCCTCGATCATTCCTTCAAGGATACTTTTTACCAAGTTGCCCTCCCTTGAACAAAATACTTCAGTGGCCCCAGGAGAGTCTTTATCCCAAAGTAACAAATATTTTGATCATGTCAAAATATTTTCCTCCTCAAAAACTTTAACAAAGTTGTTTTTTTTTTTTGCCACCTTCAAATAATAGAAATCCAAATTCATTAAATTCTTGTTTAAGGTGACATGGTGCTGTGGGAGAAACATGGAATTTAGGAGCCATCAAATAATTCAAAACGTGATTCTGCTCTATAGTAAACACAGGGTCTTCTTCTTTCTTCTAATCAGTCTGAATGAACTGACACTGCACAGTGCCTGGCATACAGGATAATAAACTGAAGGCTCCTTTCCCATTTTCACTTTGGTTCAAACTGACCTTTTCTATCTTACTCCCATTCCTTCCTTAGATGAAACCTCTGCGCATGCCAGATTTCATTACTTATCATCACTTGAGCATGCCGTCTGTCTTCCCACCTTCATATCTTTGGATACCTCATCCCCTTCCTCGGAGTAACCCTTCTGTCATCAGCGTCCCTTCATATAGTCCTCCTTAGCCACCTAGAATGTCAGCTTGTCCTTCATGATTCAGATCAAATACTGCCCCCGGTAGCCTTTTCTAATTGTTCCAGTCAGAAATTGTCTTGTTCCTCAAATGTCCAATAATCATTGTCCTCATGTGGTACTTACCATGTTTTATCTTAGGTTGTCTTTATTTATATACCTTGATTATCTTCTGCTCAGACATTAAACTCATTGTGGAAAGGGATTATAACTTTTTGTCTCCAGATAGCAAGCATAATACATAGCATGATTCCTGAAAGGTATGGTATGGTCAAAAGAACACAAAGTTTAGGGGTGCCTGAGTGGCATAGTCGGTTAGTTGTCCAGCTCTTGGTTTTGGCTGAGGTCATGACCTCAGGCTCATGAGATCAACCGCATGTTGGTCTCCACACTCAGCATGGAGTCTGCTTGGATTCTCTCTCCCTCTCCTATGCCCCTTCCCCTGCCTCTCTCTCAAATAAATAAATAAATCTTAAAAAAAAAAAAAACACACAAATTTTAGAGGAAGGCTTCTCTGGGTTTGAATACTGGGTCTGCCATTTCTTGACTAGTTCTTAACCTTAGACAAGTTACTTCACCAACTGAACCTCTAAAATTCAGGTAATCATACTTTGTTCATGATACCATTGTACGGATTAAATGAAGTGATATTTAGAGTGCCTGCCACCAAATAGACACTTTATACATGTTAGATTCTTTCCCTTAATCACAATTTTTAAAAATGGGTGCAGTAAATAGGGTGACACGCACTCATGCCATGATTTTCTAAACAAGGAATTTATCAATAGTAATTTTAGTAGGTTCATCTAACATAATGGAGACCGTATACACTCTCTGTGGTTTATTTGGGAAGCCAGGTGTTGTTCTGTAAAAGAATTACAGAACACCAGCTAAATATTGACAACTGCCTGTTCCATCCCATTCCAGCATATGGATTGGTATTTGTAATTCCCCCTAGATAAGATTTTACCTTACCTCTTAATTTTATTAATCCTTTCTAAACTGACAGATGTTGTGGTGAGCCTTGAGCTCTTGGGGATTCTTATTTCATTTCTGATTAAAAGAGGAGTTTCCTTCTTAAACCCAAGGGTCTAAATATACACTGCCTTTCTCTCCTGAACAGCTTATTTAAATGTCAGAAGTAAACTTGTTATTTTCTATTGGATATTAAAGGACCTTTCTGGTATCCGAGCCCTTTCTAAAATGTTTCCTTCTAGCAGACAGAAGAGTGGTATTAGTAGTAGTACCTGCTACTTTGTAGTTGCTTAGCAATTAGTAGTATGATCTTTGCCTTTTATTTACTCTCTTATTTTGGAAGAGCTGGGAGTAGTGAGCATAACTAATCTGTGTTGATCTCTTTTCCCAAGGGCACGTAGAATTTGAGAACGCCGAAATTCAGCCAGTTAGTGACCCAGAGTTATGGTCAATGTTCTGGTATGGTTCGTGCTTTGTTCTCACTTGAGTCCAGCTCTGACTTAATGGCACGGCAGTTGTCAGCTCCTGTGCATAGGAGTCAAGAACAACAGATCACCTGTTTAACACTGGAGAAGCTGAGGGTGCCTAAGTCTGGTCCATTCTTAGGTGACTGGCTCTTGTGTGAACTGCTACTCCAGAAAACAGGATGGTCAGCGTAAGAATTTTAATGAAGCCATTTAAGTTTTCCACCCGTGGAAGCTAGCTCTCTTGTTTTGTATTTTTTGGTTTTTGTTTTTTTTCCCCCCTTTCATCAGCCTCCCTCCAAGAAGAGGCTCATATTCTTTCTGAGGGAACCAGCCTTCGAATGGGCAATTGTCCACCATTACTGGCCTAGGACAATCATATTGGCCATCTCCCTAGACACCGGACACTTGCTATCACTTCTGCTCTCCTGTTGGCTGATATTCCTTGTGCTTTTAAGGGCTCCTGAGGTCATCTTTTTCCCTAGGAGATTTCTTCTGTGGCATCTTTATGGAATCAAACTGTGGGTTTGTTTTCTTTCACTTTGGACTGGCAAAAACTACTGTTGATTAAACTTCTCTGCCCTGTGTAAGGCACTTAATGTAAGTTGTCACTAATCCTTCCAACAACCCTTTAAAGTAGGTATCATGACACCCATTTTACAGATAAGTATGGGAAAAATTAAGCAACTTGCCTAAGTTACTGTATGTCAAAGCCAAGACTTAACTTCAAAGCCCTGTTTCCCCCCTCTGTTTACAGTAAGCTCAAAATGCCCCTGAAACTCTGAAATCCCTGTGGCATTTCACACTAACATTACCAGAAATTCCCAGGACATTAATGAGGTGATCAGAGTTGAAAATTCAGCAATTTGAAAATAGTAGATTTCTACAGTTTTACAAGAAAACCTAGAGAAGCCCAAGTCCGTTGGACGAATTGGAATTGAAAATCTTAAGTAAAAAAAAAAAAAAGAAAAGAAAAATTTCACTTTAAGGTCATCTGTTTATACTGACACGAAGTCTATGGAAAATGAGGGAGCCAGCATCATGTTTCTGAAATATGCAATTTTACAATGGGAACGTGTTATAAAACGCCCTGCCACTGTTGTTTGCCTTGGGATTTAGGGTGAGAGACATGAAGGCTGACAACTCTCTTCCTGTTGTAGGTCAGAGCTTCAAGGAACTCTGTAATCTTCCCACCAGCTTTGCTCTCTCCTGGAACTCACGGGTAAAATTAGATGCTGGCTGGACTTCAGTAGTTGAGTTTGAAAGCTTTCAGAGGGCGGGTCAGACAAGTGCCGCAGACTGCTTTCTCACAGTGCCACTTCGAGAGACACTTTGTACAGACTAACATAGTTTGGTCCACTGACGGGTCTCTCACAATTTCTGCCATAAAACACCAGTAAGACCAGTGTCCATAGGAACGCGAGACAATTGTCTGTGTGCCTTTCATCTCCTTGGAAACAGGATAAGGCTTTATCTTCCTTTACCAAGATGCTGCATTTGCCTCTTGGATGTTGCTCTACTGTGTGCGTACTATGGAAGTTAAAAAAATAAAACAAGACAACAACCTCTCTCTGAGGATTTAGACACTCTCAAGTTAGGATTCTTCTGTGATACACATTCTGACTGACTCTAGGAAGCAAACATGGTGCAAAGAGTGTGGGAAGAAATCATTTAGAGAACGAGAGCTCTCCCAAACCAGCATTGAACACATTTATCTAATTTGACACATTTTGCCTGGAAGTCATAGAGGGAGACTGTGGTGCCCCCATCAGAATATAAAGAGCCAGAGACTAAAACCAGACTAAAAAAAGCCAACCCATTAGGGAAGTACCTCCCTGGGGAGCGGGTGGGCAGGGAAAGGATGTTACATGGCAGTTATTAAACACTGAATTAAGAATATGTTCAGAGAGGCTACTACCCAGGAAAATCCTCCTTCCCGTACTTAGCTGGGCAGGGGACAGTTAAGGAAAAGGAGTTCTGCTTATTCTCTGCTGCAGGATGCTACCCCCTGACCCTTTATAAGTCAGCCTTGCTTGATTACTTCTTTTAATTCAAGACTCAGAACAGCTTGTAAAGTTTTTTTTTTTTTTTTTATCATTCCTTTCCAGATTGTGTGGGCCACACTGTAGCATGCGCTTTCCCTTTGTCCACATCTGTTTTCCAACCTCATTACTCTTCTGTTATTACATTCATTAAAAAAAAAGAGAGAGAGAGAGCGTGCTGTTTATTTCTTTTCAGTGTGTTTTCCTCCTGGTTTCAAAAGCTAAAATGGTAAATCATGTGATGTTTGATACGACCATCTCCACAAATTCTAGTGGATGAATGGATGGTTGCTTATATAGGAATAGGTTGAACCTTATTGTTTAAATTAGCTCCACTGAAGCCAGAGCTCACAACTCATGTAGTGCTCTTTCTGTGTAGACTATGATTGTCAGGACTTCCCATTTCTACATTAGAATGTTACAGCGTACTCTCCAGGGTGCATGGTAGTATCATGACTTTTTTGTCTAATGTGACTCCTGAGCACTTTAATTTGAATAGAATTATTTAAGGGCAAATGGAAGCTTGGGAGTTATAGCTTTAGGATTGACAGTGGTTTTACTTAGAGAAGAGTAAGCTAACAGAAATGAGACAAGGATGCCCGTCAACACCACTTCCATTCAACATTGTGTGGAAGCATGAGCCAATGGAATGGAGTAAGAGCAAGAGATAGGAGATACAAGAATTGGAAAGAAAGAGATGTAGTTGATCTTATTTGCAGATATGATTTGCTACAGAGAAAATCCAGGACGGGGGGGTGCCTGGGTGGCTTGGTCGGTTAAGGATCCGACTCTTGGTTTCGACTCAGATCATGATCTCGGGCTCCTGAGATCAAGCCCCACGTCGGCTCTACATGGAGTCTGATTGTCCCTCTCCCCCTCCTCCTCTCCCTGCGTGCTCTCTGTCTCTCTCATATTAATAAGTAAGATCTTAAAAAGAAAAGAAAAGTAAACTCAGGAGAGTCAATAAACAGAATAAGTAAAAGAGTCCAACAAGGTTGCTGAGTACAGAAATTGATGGTGTTCCTACAAGCCAGCAATAACCATTTAAAGAAAAGGCCTATTTGCAATAACAGTCAAAAACACAAAGAAGCCAGGGATAATCAGAAAAAATATGCAGAACATTTACAGAAAATTTACAAAAGTAAATTGAAGGGATGGAAGAAAACATAAATAAATGGATATAACATACTCATGGAGGAGAAGACTCAATATATTAAAGTTGTCAATTATAATAAAAAGGTTGAAAATAAAGTTGTCAATTATCCTCAAATTAGTTGAGAAGTGAAATTTTAATCAAAATCATTGACAATATCAGTCAAATGTATGGCAGGAAACCAGTGGTGCACACAGAAGCAGTTACTGAAGAGGGTTAATGAAGGACCTATTTGCAAATATTTAGACGAAGCTTAGGGAGACCAAGAAACCAACAGGGGGGAAGGCGAACTACCTTAAGCTATCCAAAGATAGATGCCTTGAGCACCCTTAGATCTGAAACAGCAAGGATTAGAGCAGCTCTCAGAACCCAGAGCATGCTAGAGCTGGAGCCTCTGGAGAAGCTTCCATAGAGAAACAACCACAGCTGACCTGGGCCTTGCAGCAAGAAAGCCCAGGGGGAAAGTGTCTGTTTTTCTTACTCTTCATTCTCCTGCCATTGACTCTCCTTGGCTGCATCTAGGATGAAGGGACCCAATGGTTGCTGTTCATCTGGAGGACAGCCTTATGGGGATAGAGCACGATGGAGAAGAGGCAAGTGAATTTGAAGCAACGATGAGAGAATATCCATTACAGGTTTTTTCATAAACATTTTCAAGGTGATTTTGAACTTCATATGGAAGACTCAAAGTTTTGGAGAACAGACCAATAATGATTTTCATTAGAATTTCACTTCAGTTCTGCCTGTTGGATATCAAGATGTATTCTAAACTGTGATAATTAAGATAGAATGGTATTGTTAGAGGTAGATGAAAAGTAGGATGAAATCACCATGTTTGTGAAAACTTGAAATACGATACAGATTGCAGCACCAATCAGTGCTGTAGAGTAGACTAGTCAATAAATTGTGCTGGGAGAAATGGTTATGCATACAGGAAGAAATTAGGAAAAAATCATAGTAAGATAACAAAAATTAAAAACTTTGTGTTGGCAAAGATGTGGGATCTCATATGCTGATGGTGGAATAGAAATTGATGTAATCATTCCAGAAGGTAATTTGCAATGTCTAGTGCAGTTGCAAAGATTCTAGAGCCAGACTACTTGCCATCTGTAACGAAATCCTCACAAAGTTATTGTGAAAATTAAATGAGTTAATATAAAAAGCACTTAGAACAATGACACATAATAACACTGTAAGTATCAGTTATTATCAGTATTATTATTTCTAGGATTTTGCAGTTCCACCCCTTGGTTTGATAATCCAGAGGAAGTTCTGGTTTGTATAAAAGAAGACTCATATAGGGACACTCGGCTGGCTCAGTAGGTTAAACGTCTGCCTTCAACTCAGGTCATGATCCCGGACCTGGGATGGAGCCCCTCATTGAGTCCCGCACCACTCCCTGCTTAGCGGGGAGTCTGCTTCTCCCTCTCCCTCTACCTCTCCCCCTGCCCATCTCTCTCTCTCTCTCCCTCTCAAATAAATAATATCTCAAAAAAAGAAGACTCATATAATAATGTTCATTGCAAATAAACAAAAGCATGGATTTTTTTAAAATCATGGTACATTTAATAAATAAGTAGAAGTGAGCAAACTAAAAAAAGCTATCTGTAGCAACATAGATAAATCTTAAAAATGTTGAGGAAAAGATGACAGAGGAAATGAGACTACTGGGACACTGGGAGGGAGAACTGGGGTGGGGGAGTAAAGTACACAGAAGATTCAGCTATATTTGTAATAGTTGATATCTTTAACAATCTTTTAAGAAATCCGAACCAAAAAGATAGCTAAGTAGTAAGTCATGGTCAGGTTTTAACAATATGAAAGAGATGCTAGAAGTATGATAGAAAGACACTACCCTATAGAGGGAAGAATATATAGTCTTTGTAGGCAGACAGCCCTGGGTTCTATTCCACTTTTTTTAAGAATTAGATTTGTAACTTTATATAAGTTGTTTAACATCAGCTCCCTCACTAGGATATTTTGAGGCTTAAATGAGATCTGCATATTTCATATATATTATATAATAGCATAGTATATTATATTTTTTATTGAATATAGCATAGCATATTGTACATGACATAGCATGGTGCCTTATACTTAAGAAACATTCAATAATTGTTCCATTCTTATCCCTCTTGTACAAGGAAGAAAAAGTCTAATCAACATTTTCCTTGGAAAATATTCTGGACCAAATTTCTGCTTCTGTGGGCCTGGTTGCCACAATCCTGTCTTGGCTTCACTTCATGTTGACTCTAAGTAAGCATTGCCAATTCATGCCCAAACATAGTGAAACAAGCTCATTTGATAAAGAAATGAACTTCAGGATCTCACTGCATAAAACCTTCATTCTTTTTGTTCTTGTTGTTCATCAAGTACGATATTTCCCAGGGTCTGAGTGTGTAGTGCTGTCTTGGACTCTGTGTGAGGAAGAGCTAATGACCACAGTCCTTACATTTGTCCTAAAAAATCTTCGACTATACTGTTTTTGTAATAAGCACTTGTGAACTTATACCTTCTCTTGCTAGCTGAGCTGGGGAATAGTTATTCCCCTCTGCCCCATAAAAGATAAATGTCTTTATCTTGTGAAAACCCGGTGTTACTTTTCATGGATACTAAACTATTTCCCTTCTTCCTTTCTAATGAGTTGCTGTTTGATTATTGTTTTTGCAAAGATATGAAATCCATATGAAAGCCCGTGTAGTCAGGGTCAGTTTCTCCATAGCTGAAGCTTGTCCTCACTGTCATTAAAATTTTATCTATTCTAGGCGGACTCCCTTTGATCATTAACAAGTCATTTGATGTTTTTCATATGAACACTTATGTGACAATGAGGATAGCAAATTTAAGGACTGCAGTTTAGGATTTGTCCTCTTTTTTACTCTAGTATTTGGGGAGTTTGCGATGACATTCAGTGTTAAGAAAAACTTTGTGGTGGTAAAGGAGAAGGATGGCTTTAAAAACAGAAAGAAAGATCATGGACAAAGAAAATGACATGGTGTGGATTTTTATTTTTATTTTTTTTAAGATTTTATGTATTCATTTGAGAGAGAGAGAGCGCTAGCAATGGTGGGGAGGGGCATAGGGAAAACCAGACTCCCCACTGAGCAGGGAGCCGGATGTGGGAATTGATCCCAGGACCCCAAGATCATGACCTGAGCCAAAGGCTGACGCTTAACCATCTGAGCCACCCAGGCGCCCCCCTGGTATGGATTTTTTAAAGGAGACCTTCTTTCTCGTGTGCTTCTTGCAGGGGAACTCACTGTGAACAATGCCATTTAAGGAAAGGTTTGGGAAAGAATTAGTTTCCAAAGGAAAGTGTGAGAAGCACCTTGAGCTTGAATGATTTAACACTAAACTAAGACCTGGTATCTGAGAAGCTGGTATCTAAGGGTGGAGAGATGAAACAGGAGGCCTAGGAAAATTTTCCTGTTTAGTGTCCCCAGGGTTTACCAGGACGACCTTGCATGTAGATACTGTTTTCTAAAACTGACATATTTGGGAAATCTCTGATAAGATCTAATTGCTACAATAAGTGTGACTCATAGCCTTTTGCACCTTCCGTTGTTGTGGAGTCTATCCCATGCCGTGTTAGAAATTTTCTGTAGTCTAAGCCTATTTAGTCTGTTTTCTCCCACTTTGTAAACACCCTTTTTCCATAGTTGCAAATGTCTCCACCATTATTTGTTTCGATTTGTAAATTGCAGAAAGGCTAGAATAAACAGTGTCCTCACACACGCACATCATTTGTTGCCAGAAATTAACTATCTCCGGCCAGAGATACATTTAAATGGGGACAGTCAATATTTTCTTTATAAAGCCAGAATGCCAAAAGCAAGGTTCTTTTCTTCTTGCCCCCTCTCTACTAAGATAGGAAGGTTAATTTTTATATTGCCCCAGTGGTTGGTAACTTAGAAGGTAATTTGTAGTGATACCAAGGCTTTAATTTCTTTGGAAACTTCACCAGGAGGTTGACTGGTCTCCCAGTAGTATTCAGGGCCCTTACCAAAAGCTACAGTGGTAAGAACCATGTCTGAACTGTAAATTCCCAACACTTAACTGTGGTTGGTGGGCGACTGAGTGAATAAATGAATGAATGCTGTGTTGCCCAGAAGTGTTATCCTTGGCAAGAAGTATGGTATACAAAAGAAGAAGAAGAAGAAGAAGCATGAGATACCCACTGATTCTGAACTCAAGGAGAGAGATGGCAAGGAGGTGAAACATGGAATTTTCCAGAGCATAGCCAGGAAGGGCTATGTAAGAAAGGACTGTTTGACCTGAAACATGACCATAGGGTAAAAGAGTCTGCTCTCTTTTTTTGTCCCCCTGTGTCCACAAACCTGTCCTATATAGGTCTGTGTATGCTCAGAGCTCACTGAAAACCCAATACCCCCACCCCACCCCCCAAAACTAGGTCATGTATCTCTTGAATATTTAATATGTCCTACATTTTGTGCTTAGAGAGAAACTGTTACTCACTTATAGATGTCACTCAAGCCACAGATCTTCTGTCCTTCACTGAAGATTCAGCATCCCTAGTCATATTTGATCTGGGGTACTGTTTGCACCTTCGTTTGTTCCAAACCTGCCTGTTTTTCATTCAGTCACTCATTCATTCATTCATTCATTCATTCATTCATTTTATTAATGAATTAGTCTCTTAACTCCTCAGACATGAAAATGTGTAAGACATAGACTCTATTTTCAAGGAATATCCTTATTTCCGTTGGGAAGGCAGAATTATATAGCCTGTCTGCCCCTCCCTCTCCTTTTGTGTCACTACCACCAATTACCCCCCTCACCATGACATTTTTTAGTCTTGTTTTGCTTTCCCTTTACCAGGATCACATTATTGTTTTTTGGATTTTGGTGGGGGTTTTTTGTTGTTGTTTGTTTGTTTAGGATTTTATTTATTTATTTGACAGAGAGAACACAAGCCAGGGGAGCAGGAGAGGGAGAAACAGGCTCTCCGCTGAGCAGGGAGCCTAGTGTGGAGCTCAATCCCAGGATCCTGGGATCATGACCTGAACCAAAGGCAGCCACTTAACTGACTGAGCTACCCAGTTCCCCCACATATTAGTTTTTTTGTAGGAAAAAAACACGTAACAAAATTTGTCATCTTAATCATTTTTAAGTATAAAGTACAGTCATATTGATCTTATGCATACTGTTGCACAATAGATCTCCAGAAATTTTTCATCATAGAAGCAGAACCACTGGTACAGAATAAGGGATCTCTTATGGGGACTAGACCTATATCTGAACTTGCATGATTGTGGTAACTGTTCAAGACATCTGTTCTTATTCAGTAAGGGTACAGGATAAAATTCTTATTCAGTAAGGGTACAGGATAAAAGAACAATACATGGGGCACCTGAATGGCTTAGCTGGTTAAGCGTCTGAATCTTGATTTCAGCTGAGGTCTTGATCTCAGAGTCATGAGGGTGAGCCTCACACTGGGCTCCACACTCAGCTTGGAGTCTGCTCAAGTTTCTCTCCTTCTAAATCTCTGCCCCTCCCCTCCCACACTCAAGCACATGCGTGTGCTCTCTCTCTCTAAAATAAATAAGTAAATAAGTAAATAAAATCTTAAAAAAAAACCTTACACAAAAAACACTTGTGTATCTAGAGTAGTAATGAGCAAACCAAAAAGAAAACTAAGAAAACAATTCTATTTACTATAGAATCAAAAAATCAAAGCATTTAGGAATAAATTTTTAAAAAGTGTAAACTTTATACTCGGGAAAATGCAAAATGTTAAAAGAAATTGCAGAAGACTTAAATGTAAAGGCATGCTATGGATTGAAAGACAATATTGTTAAGATGCAGTACTCCCCAGTGCTGTGAAGTGTGTAAATCTGGCGATTCACAGACCTGTACCCCTGGGGATAAAAATACATTATATGTTTATAAAAAAATAAGAAATAAATAAAAAAATTTCAAGATGCAGTACTCCCCAAATTGATTTATATATTCAAGGAAATCCTTATAAAAATCCCCAGCTGACTTCTTCGCAGAAATTGACAAACAGATCCTAAAATTCACATACAAATGCAATGGATACAGAATAACTAAAACAGTCTTGAAAAAGAAGAACAAACATAGGCTTTAGCTTTTCAATTTCAAAATTTACTAAGTTACAGTAATCAAGACAGTGTCTTACTAACATAAGGCTAGATGTATAGATCAATGGAATAGAGTTGACACTCCAGAAATAAACCCTCATGTTCATGGTCAACTGATTTTTTAAAAAAGATTTTATTTATTTATTTGACAGGCAGAGAGGTAGGCAGAGAGAGAGAGAGAGAGAGAGGAGGAAGCAGGTTTCCTGCTAAGCAGAGAGCCTGATGCAGGGCTTGATCCCAGGACCCTGGGATCATGACCTGAGCTGAAGGCAGAGGCTTTAACCCACTGAGCCACCCAGACTCCCCTGGTCAGCTGATTTTTAACAAGGATGCCAGAGCAATTCCTGGGGAAAGAATAATCTCTTCAAGAGATGGTGATGGACAGCTATATAGCCACATGTAAAAGAATGAAGTTGGACCTGTAGCTCCTGCCATATACAAGACTTAACTCAAAATGGATCAAAGACTTAAAAAAAAAACTCTTAAAAGAGAACATAGGTATAAGTCTTCATGATCATGGATTAGGTAAGGATTTCTTAGATATGATACCAAAAGCACAAACAGAATAAAAAATAGATAAACTGGGCATCATCAAAATGAAAAGCTGCGGCATCTGGGTGGCTCAGTTGCTTAAGCAACTGCTTTCAGCTTGGGTTGTGGTCCCATGTCCCGGGACTGAATCTTGCATCAGGCTCCCTGTTCCTGGGGAGTCTGCTTCTCCCTCTGACCTTCTCCCCTTTCACGCTCTCTCTCTCTCCCTCAAAAAAATAAATAAAATCTTAAAATTAAAAAAAAAAAGAAAAACTGTTATCCTTCAAAGGACAGTATCACCAAAGTGAAAAGACAACCCATAGAATGGGAGAAAATTTTTGCAAGTCCCATATCTGATAAAGGATTTGTATATAGACTATATGAATAACTATCACAACCCAATAATAAAATGACAGATAACTTAAAAATGGGTAAAGAGGGACACCTGGGTGGCTCAGTGGGTTAAGCCTCTGCCTTCAGCTCAGGTCATGATCTCAGGGTTCTAGGATCGAGCCCTGCATCGGGCTCTCTACGCAGCAGGGAGCCTGCTTCTCTCTCTCTCTCTGCCTGCCTCTCTGCCTACTTGTGATCTCTGTCTGTCAAATAAATAAATAAAATCTTTAAAAAAAAATGGACAAAGAATCTGAATAGTTCTCCAAAGAAGATAGGCAAATGACCAATAGATAAAAAGGAATCAGGAAGATGTAACTCAAACATACAGTGAGATGCCGCTTTGTACCTACAAGGATGACTATAATAAAGAAAGAAAGATAATAATAAGTGTTGATAAGGATGTAGAGAAATCAGAACCTTTAATATACTGCCTTTGGGAATGTAAACTGTGCGGCTCCTTTGGCAAAATATCTGAAAGTTTCTCAAATGGTTAAACATGGAGTTACCATATGATCCAGCAATTCCACCCCTGGATATATACCCAAGAGAAATGAAAACATGTCCACACAGAAACCTGTACAGCAGTGTTCATTGCAGCAGTATTCACAATAGCCTAAAGGTGGAAATAACCCAAATGTCCAACAGATTAATGGACAAAATGCAGTATGTCCATACAATAGGATATTATTCGGCCATAAAAAGGAATGAGGTTCTGATACATGCTATAACATAGATGAACCTGGAAAATATATGTGACTGAAAGAAGCCAGTCACAAAGGACCATAGATTGTGTGGTTCAATTTATATGAAATGTCCAGAATTGGCAAATCTAGAGAGACAGAAAGTTTATTAGTGGATGTGTAGTGTTGGGGGGATGGGAAGGTTGAGAGATGAGGTGATGGCTAAGAGGTATAGGGTTTTTCTTGTTGGAGTAATTGAAATGTTCCAGAATAGATTGTAGTGATGGTTGCACATTCTAGAATGTACTAAAAGCTATTGAACTGTACTGCGTAAATAGTACATGTATGTATGTATAGTATGAAAATAGGTGAAATGTACAGAAGATGAGTTCTGTCTCAGTAAAGCTGTTATTATTTCAAGGGGTTGGAGGCAACCTAGGACTGATAGACCGAATAGATTAGAAGCTCTTGCTTATTTCTCCTTTTTTCCTCAGTCAATAATTCCCTTTGTGGGCAGGTGTGTAAGCAGATAGGGACTTACATTTCATTCCTTATCATTTGGGTTCTTCTTAAATGGCAACTTGTACCTAGCTTGTTGTGGTGAAGAGATTCACTAGGCATTGTTTATATTTGGCAAACTTTGCCCTGGGGCCTTGCAGAGGATATTTTTGGGTCCAGTGTTGTTGTGACCCAGTGTCTGTTCACTGGTCCCCATCACTGTTACTGGGATAAGCCTATGTTACATTTGCTCTTAATCCCTTGGAGGACACAGAGTTGTTCAGTCCATCCTAGGATAGAGCACAAACCATGTCTAAAATAGTGGACCAAGCCGTTGGGCCTCTATGGTGAGGTGGCACTGATCCCTCTGCTTGAGTGAAAAAAACCAGGCAGGTGACCACAAGCCACGTTGGGCTTGGCTGTTCCAGGCTGGTGGGATGACTGTGATAGTGTGAGTTTCGCTAAGCCTCCTCTGGCTCACTCTTTCTCCCTCTCCTAGTCTTTCTCTACATTAACTCTAGCTTGACTCCAAAGCTAGGAGTACGGGTTTGGTTTGGTTTTGTCTTTGTTTTTGTTTTTGGTTTTGTTTTTTTTTTTAGTTAAATGCTCATCCCTGGGGTGATCTTCTTCCCACTGTCAGCAGAACTCAAGAAATGTTCTATTTCATTGAAGAATTCATTCTTCAATGAAACAGTTCAGTGTTCCTATAGTTGAAGCTCCCTCCTTTACACATGAGCACACTGGATGCCCAGAGAAAGGCAGCTGTGGTTTGTGAAATCCAGAAGGCCACTGGATGCCCCTGAAACCAGGGAGTTGTATAGACAGAATAAATACTTCATAGCTTGTAATCAGCACAGCTTGGGGACTGGGGAATCACAATTTGTCTTTGAAAGGGAATTGGAGGTAGTCGATATGGCAGAAAGAATACCCAGTTTGGAATTAAGGAATGTTGGTTTGAATCACAGCCCTGCCACTTATCGATTTTACATTTGGGGTGTGAACTTCAGTTTCTGAACTTTGGTGTACAAATTTATGTAACAGGAAAGAATAAAAGTACCTGCCAGGAACATGTAAAGATTTGATGAAATGATGGATGTAAAAGCTTCTTGTAACTCAGAACAAAAGGTGCATTCCCATGAAAAGATCAGTACTGTTTGTAGATGTGTGTGTTTGTGTGGGTTCTCAGCAAGAAGTAGCTTCCAAGTACATTCTTAGGACAGATTAGTGTTTGCATGGGCAGGACCAGAGCCAAGGCTTCTGCCAGCTCTCCTCACACATGCCTGCTCATTTGGGCAGCAAAGGTGGAGCCATATGGGAATATCTGGACCTTTAACAGATCAAAGGCTTTTTTCCTGCAAGTTGCAATGCATTGGTCTACTTTATTCCTATGATACCTCAACTTCTTGAATAGGTATTACATGCCATGCAATTTGGTTAGAAAATTGCATGGCAGTTCTAATTAGGAAATAATTAGAAAATTGGGTACAATATGGTGTAGAGTGAAAAGTCTCCCACCCCTATCTCCTGGTCTGTCCCTAGAGGTAATCACTATTACCAGTTTCCTGTGTGTCATTCCAGGGGTATTCTGTGCACATGCAAACATCCTTTTTTCTTTCCATCAAAAGGACACCCTGCTATGCACACTCTCTGTATTTTAGTTTAATCATAGATCTTGGATATTTTTTCTTTTTTAGTATTTACAAATTTCCTTGTTCTTTTTAGAGACAGCATTGTTTTTCATTGCAATGATTTACCGTAATTTACTTAGAAACCCTATTTTTGAATGTATAGATGATTTTTAATCTTGTTTTTATAAACAATGCCAAAGTAAATACCCTTTTGTATCTTTGAACATTTGTGCAATGTTCAATTCGAAACTATACAATTAGTTCCTAGAGGTAAAACTCCCAAGTTAAAGAGTACTTCCATTTGTAATTATATTAACAAATGCTGAATTTGCCATCATAGTTGCTCTACTAACTTATATTCCCACCAACAATGTATAAGAGTGCTTATTTCTCTTTGCCTTTCCAATATGGCATGTTAACAGATTTTTTTAGTTTTGTCTAACAGATTCAATGTGATACTTCATTGTGATTTTAATTTGTATTTCCCTTAGACTGGCCATGAACATCTTCACTCATATGTAAATTCCTTATTTTTTATTTTCTGTTCATGGTCTCTGCTCATATTTCTATAGTTACTGGCTTATTAGTCTTATTCATATTGATTTGGAGGAGCTTTCTTCATGCTACGTAAACTAGAGTTTTATTTTTCATACGTATATAAATATTTTCCCCAGTTTGTCAATATCTTTTAACATGTTTGCAGTACTTTTTTTTTCACCTTAAAATATTTTAAATTTTTATGTGTTTAAATTTATGAGCCATTTTTAATGGTTTCTGGGGCTTGCATCATACTTAGGATAACTTTCCCCTTCTCTATTGATTAAAAAGTTCTCCTGTGTTTTCATGGTAAATCTTTTTTTCTTCCAAGTTTTTATTTAAATTCCAGTTAGTTAACACACAGTGTCATATTAGCTCATGTGTAGGGTATCTTTACTTTCTTTTCCTTGTTACCTCCTTCAGAGGTTGGACACATAAGAGAAGCTCAAGAACTTTTTTCCTGTCAACTGTTTCAATCTGACTATTTCAGATAGAGGGAGAGACACTGAATTTGGAAGACCTCATTGACTAACTTTACCACATAGATACCAGTTCTTTACTGTGTACCCGCCTTTTGGATTTTTGTGAATATCTAATAAGATCGAATGAAATAAATAGGAGAAAGAGCTTTTTCATCTGTAAAAGAATTGTTCGGGATGGTGTCTCAGTGAACAACACATTCATACATACTTTTGTTGGGGGCATGGCTCAGGAGTAGATCATTTGACTGCCTACATGCTTTTGTTATTTTTCCTCCCTAATTGGTCTCAGGTTTGAAATAAAATTTGTCTCTAGGAAAAAGCAAACCTCATAAATGTGAAATTTCCTTTATTGCTTCTTTGGGAATATCTTACCAATGTGAAGTCTTTACTGAGCCTCTGAGTTGGCAACTGAAAGCGGGGGATAATGGACCGTTAGTGAGAGGTTCTCTCCAAGTGTCCAGAGTAGTAATTTCTAAGAATTGAATGGTTAGGAAAAGTGGGCAGGGCATTTGGTTAATACGAAGGACAGAGTTGAAAGAGTTCAAAGGCAAAATATTTCAGGAACTAAAGTTGGTTTACTCGTGGACAGATGTGACTTCCTATGTCAGCCAGGGGAAGGTTCCCTAGCTTGACCTACAGAGGCTGTAGGACATGTTAAGGGCCCAAGTTATAGAAAGTTATGTTTGGGTTGGTCCTTGTTAATAAAATGGAAGAGCTAGGTTGAATGTAAAAGAAGGAAGCCTGTCAATACAGAGTCCTGTAGACCAAATCATTCTAGAAGTTTCTGTACCTCGAGTCTGGGAAGAATTGAACACTATTATTTTTCTTTGAACACTATTATTTTTGTTTCCATCCTAGTTTAATGCATTAGTCAAATTATATCATCTCTTTATCTACCTAAGCATTTTTTTTCTTTAAAGATTTATTTGAGAGAGAGAGAGAGCACTCACATGCACATGGAGGGGGGAAGGGTAGAAGGAGAGGGAGAGAAGCAGACTCCCTGCTGAGCCCAGAGCCTGATGTGGGGCATGATCCCAGGACCCTGAAAACATAACCTGAGCTGAAATCAAGCCCAATTGACTGAGCTACTCAGACACCCAAACCTAAGCATTTTTTTATTGAGATGAATTTTTCATACAGTGAAATGTACAGGTCTTAAGTGTGTAATGAAATGAATTCTAACAATTGGAAATATATCTAAATGTATGTATTTGTGGTTTTCCCCCTTTAATACTGAAAATGAAGCAACCCATGGCATTTTATGTCTAAATAATACTATGATGTTGTGATACTTGAAGTTGTGATGGTTACTTCACTCCATTTTGCTCCTATTTGTGTTGAAAACAGTTGGGCCACGGGAATGTTCCATGGTACTGCCTCATCCTTTCAGCAATTTTACCATCTAGTTTATTTTTTAATACACGTGGGACTGTTGGTGCTGGAAAAGTAACAACGAATCTGACTTGCCTTGGTTTCATACAACCGAGCCACGCCAGGCACTGTGTATCATACTTGTTGCCTTCTCCCTTCTCCATCCCTACCTGGCTGGACACAACTGGCTGAGGGATGGGCAAGTGCATTGAGAGGGGAATTGTACCAAAATGAAATGTAAATATCAATTGATTTTTGACCCGTTAGAACTTGAGAACCATAGTTCAAGTTAGAACTTGACCTCACTCACCTGGGCATCTCAAATTGTCCCTTAGGTACTTTCATCTGAAGCCTGCTGAGCTCTGCTGCTTTGGGGCTTCTTGGAATTAGCAGCACGGGCCATAGCTGCATGTCCTTTCTCTGCTCCCTTTCTCTCTCTCTGGCTGAGCTTGGGAGGTTGCTATTTAGACTTTACTCTGCTGGGTCTTCCACCTACCCGGGCATCCGTTTGTCCCTGTGAGGCCATGCCAACCACTGTCAACATAAAGAGAAGTTCCCCTCAGCTGTGCCATCTGGGTCAGTGCCAGGACAGCCCCTCACCCCTTTGCTCACAGGGGAAAGTCAGAGGATTTGCCCAGGCACTGCCAGGCACAGGACGGTGACCTGAGGCCTCCTCAGGACCTAGCTCAGTGCAGAGCACCTATTCATTGAAGGGGTGGGTGAGTGATGTTCTCAAGCAGTTGTCACCAAGGCCCTCTCCTGCCTTTCTGGTCTGTAGGCTCAGGAAGCCCTTTTGCCCTAAGTTCCTGTTCTCAGGCTCTACTCAGACTAAGCTGCTCCCTCTTGGCTTCCTGCCTGGACCCGAGGGCCTCTTCTGCCCCCTCCTAACTCAAACCAGCTACCTTGAGATCGCCTCCCCCTCAGGAGATCAGGGACCACATGAACCAGAGAAATGAAGAGTATCACCTAAGAGTTGAACTGGGTTCTTTGCTTTCCCGTCCTCCTAGATGGAGGCTTATCTTGCTGAAATACAGGGAAGGAGGAGAAACAAATATGCTATTTAGTGCCTGGCAGAGGAGGTGCTGAGAAGTGTGTCAAACAGAGAACCCAGTGCTACTTGCTTGGCTCAGAGTAGCCCCCAGGTCTGAATACTGATCTTTGTTTTCTGCTCATTTCCAGCAGGTGTCAGTTACACTTTCTTGGCCCTCCATTGGGGAGCTCTGCGTGTTTGGTTCTGTTTAGCCATAGGCTCTAGACTAGACTGGAGGATTGACTCAGTGAAAATGTTTACTTCTCTAATTAAGCAGAATTAAGGTCTGGACTCAAAACTGTCTTGGGCTGTGCGAGGCATAATTGAGATGCATGGGCTTTGTGTAAATAATGTACCTCTAATTGGCTTTGATTAAGTGCAAATTAGGATCACACTTCACTCCAGTGTGATTTACATTCCTAAGCCGTTTTACTAACTGAAGTAGTGTGGGTGGCCGATAAGGCTTGTTTATCCAAGGTGCCCAGAGAGCAGAGGAGGAGCTAGGGGTCTGTAGTTTTCCAGAGGTAAAGAGCCTGAGGCTAAGACTCCTGATTTTGACATCTTCCTTCCCCTTTCTGGTCCTACTTTTGGCAAATCAGCTTAATCCATTAAATTCTTGAGCTCTACCACTTTCTGATTTTGGAGACTTCAGGAACTTGTCTTAAAAAAAAAAAAAAAAGTCAAGTATAGTGGTGTTTACCTAATGGAAGCTCAGACCTAAAATCAGCACCAGGCTTTGGCTGTCAGAATGTTGTGACACCTTTGTTACTTGTTGACCAAAGATGTTTCATAAAAGGAAACAACCTGTGGCAAGTTTTCTCCAAAGAGTTTCCAGCGTGTGAGTGTGAGGCAAGGGCCTACCACAAAGCAGCTTCACTGGGTACATGTCTTCCTCCAGGATTGCTCAAGAGGGTTCAAAGGGAAGGTCTTTGCAGGTGGCCCTTGGTGAAGCCAGATGGGAAATGTGACACATTGCTCGCTCACAAACTCTTTCCCTCTGCCTTTGAGGGTCACCATGATGAGATGAAGAGATCGATGTCTCTCCTGCTCCTGAGCTGGTGAAATCCGGCACGGGGCAGAGCCTCTGGTAAATGGGCCACCAGAGGAAGACTGTGACATAGTGTTTATGACCCTCTAGACCATTGGCACTGTGACCTAGAAGGAGTGTCTCCAGATTTTCTCACATTAGCATGCTGCGGCTTGGTGCAGGACCAAAACATAACATGACAAAATAGGGATTTTCACACTAACAGAGAGTGCTAACAGGACGCTGGGATCTGTGGGAATGCTGTTCAGAGGTGTGATGTGTTAAATACTCACTTCACAGGCTGGTGAAAGAGTTGCCCAGAGCATCACAGAGGGACTCCTTGAGTGTGTCACCTTCAGAGAAGTTTAGACTGTAAATATGTTTGGTGTCTAAACTCTGCCCTGGGCCTACTAGAGTGAGAAGGCAGCATATTTAGGCAAGTTACACTCTAGAAATCCTGGCAGAGTGAGTGAAGATAGAGAAGGCTTTCTAGGCCCTGTAAAGGGCATCCATTCGCTTACTCACCCAGTAAGCATTTGTGGGCCACCTCCTGGGCCAGCCATTGGCGATGTGACTAGGAATAAGCATGGACTGTACCCCAAAAGAACTCTATCTGGTTGGGGAACAGATCTGTATAGAGCTGAATTACAACCAAATGTGGTATGTGCTGTGTCAGAAGTAAGGAAGCACGTGGTGGTAGGCTGTCGGGGGGGAGATTGTCTGCCATACTGCATTGGTTCAGAGCACCTTGGAGTTGGCCTGAGGGCCATGTGCAGTTCCAAAAAAGTGCACTTGTTACCCCTTGCACTTGAGTGGGAATTTCTGAAAATAAAAACCAGTAACAACAACAACAATACAATAATTAAGAACATTTGTTTAGTATGCTGTGTGTACCAGTTACCATTCTAAGGGCTTTTGTTCATTTTGTTGATCAAATCTTTACATCATCATATGTGTACAGTTTTATGATTCCTGTTTCGAGAGGAGTAAACTGAAGCTTGGAAACTAAGCAACTTACCAGAGATAGGAACCAGAACTCAAGTTTCTGAAGCTCTGGGTCTGGGGCTGACGAGCGCACCACCAGGTGGTGAGGTCTTGAGCAAGCCCCAGTTCCCTCTCTAGCCCCACCATCAAATGGGGCCGCTCAGCCAGCTTCCTGAGTCACAGGAAACACTTGGGGTATGGCCAGGGAAAGAGTAAGGTCTTTTCTGTTTGTGTTGCTCTATCAGTTGTGAATTTTGTGACCTTGGCTTGTCATCTGCCAGCTGTAAAGTAAGTGATACTGATCTTCGTCAGTCTTCTTGACCGGTGTACTTGATTCCAGAAGGCCTCTTAAAATAGGGCTCTCTACCTTTCTTGGTCATAAGTGGCCCAGGCAGCAGAGGCCCAAGGGTATCAAGTACAAGGGCTTTGTGTCCCAGGGGGTCATCTCTGATATGCATTGTCCTAGCTTTAGATCAGCATATACTTTCTACTTTAGACCCCCTGTCGGGCCTTGTTGACAAATGCAGTGCTCTGCATTTTTAAATTTATAATATTTTATATTATTTTAATAGCTGCAGTGCAGCCCAAGACCTTGACGCAGGTAAGTTCTCCTTCACTCCTGATGAGTTAGGAGAAGTGCTTCCTTGTCTCAGTGGTAGGGACAAGGAACCAAGTGTGAGGCAACCACAAAATAATGGTCTTCCAGAGGGCCAGGAAGTTTCCCTGATGGTTTTAAGGCAGAGATGCCTGGAAAGAGCTACTCCCTCACCTGCCAATCCTTTCACGAGGCATTGCACCCAAAACTAGGTGAAAGTACTCTGCTTTCACCTAGAGAACCGTCGAATCCTCCTTAGGCCCAGGTGGTGACTGGTGTTTTTCAGATATGTTGGTGTTAAAGAGAGCCTTGGACCAAAAGATTTTGGTTTTAGAGGATAGGGATAGAGGCGAAGAAATATGCTCATAGTATTTATCAGCCAGTAAAATGTTTAAAATTACTAGAGTCAGCTTCATGGCATCATTCCTTTAGTCCTTCCCACTCCAGAAGGACAACATAGGCCCAGGTGCCCTGTCTATGTACATTTTCTTTTGGGCAGGGCCCAGTACAAGTATACCTTCCTCTCACCCTGTGGTCTACTGGTTAGAATGGCTCGTTTCAGACCCTTAGTATTGTCTCATCCTTCTAATCATATTCTGGAACTTTTGCTTTGACCTTAAGTTATATTTCCAAGTACTGAGCATTACTTAGAAGAGAATGCAGCCACCATGACTCAGCGGGCTCACTCCAAGTCGTGGGGGTGGGGTAGGGGTGCTGACCCAGTAAATTCTCGTTCACTCTTGAAAAAGGGCTTCTCTTGTGACCATTTCCAAACATCTTCGAATGAGCCCAATTTGGTTTTAGCTTTTCCCCCCCTCTTTGCTTATAATTTCCCAGTATCAGATATAGATGTTTACCTCCCTGTGCATTACTGCAATGTGAAACCACTCTGTCCTCTGAAAGCAAATAAACTAGCTTTAATGGATGTGCTCTCTGCTAGCAGCTAAAGAGTTAAAAGTTTTAGCAGGCAGACTGGCCAGCAGGAGTTAGTGGTGTGGAGTAAGAGGGACGCCAGGCTGTCTCTAAACTTTTTGGCCCTCCCCAAGTACAGAGATGAAGGAAGAGCCTCTATAAATCACTGGAGATTAGAGACCCTGTTCTTGCCGACTCCGCAGGGTTGCACTGCTTAATGTCAAAGCCTCACGTATTACTTTAACAGCACTCCTTTTCTTTATTAAATCCACTTTGAAATAAAAAAAAAAAATGATGATCTTTCCAGTAAGGGGGAGAAGACTAAAAGGATTTAGAAAGTATCTGCTGTGTTACATTACAGAGACTAATAACTGTTTAGGGAGTAAGTAACATTTTTGCACCATCTTAAACCATAAAAATGAAAAGATGTATAAAGGTCTGTTTCTTAAAATCAATTTGTTTGAGCATTTATTTTGCCCCATGTCCTTGCCTTCAGGTCCTTCAGAGTATGGTGCAGAAACCGGGAACAGGAGCCATGAGTGCTAATGACCAAAAAGTGTAGGAACGCACTCTTTAGGAAATTGTTCAAAACTAGGGTATTTACTGTGTGCAAGTGTGTGTGTGTGAGGGAGGGAGTCAGGGAGGGAGCATGGTGGTGGAAAGAGTTCTACTTTTATACTTAAAAGAAAAATGCAAACGTTGACTGTGTTCCACTGGAGGCTGAGACCAGGCTTATCTCCTTCATCTGACTTTAATGAAGACATATTTTAAGCAGCTGCACCCATGTCAAATGTCATATTTTGGCTCAAAACTTCCACCTTCTGAGTGGGAGGTTTCTCAAAACCAAAAAGTTGGTAGTAATTATAAACTAATTGGGGAGCTCGAAGCAAAAGTTGGATTGTCACAAAACCCAAGTTAAAAGCTAATTTATACAGATGAGGTAAGAGGGGCTGTGAATCGATAATCATTAAAGCCGGTGACATGCGGATGGGGTTCATTATACCATATTCTCTGCTTATGTATTTAAAAATGTTTTCATAACAGAAAATAAATAAATCTGTTTCAGTAAAATGCTTAGCATTTGGTAGAAACACACACACACACACACACACACACACTATAAGCCAAAATGTTAAATCACCAGTTACAGTGTTTTTATTTATACTTTCAGAGAGATCTTTAAGATAAAAGCTGCACAGAAAATTTGGGCACCCTAATTTGTGTACTACCCATTAGAGACTGAAGCTTCTTTCTGTTTTGTTCTGTTTTGTTTTGTTTCATTTATAGTCAGATGGCCATTGCTTAAATAGAATTATTTCAAAAAAGTAGGATTCCTTTATTAAAAGACCAACAAAAAAAAAATGTTCCAAATCTCAGGAACAGATGGGATCAAGGGACTTTTATAGTTTGCCTATTTTGCAAGCACCTATGAGCCAAGTTCATTCTGTTTTCTGGATTTCACTTATGTATTCACAAACATTTCCTGAACAGCTACTACCTCTCAAGCATGTTGCCAGCTGCCAGTGATAAAAAGCCAGGTAACCTGGGCTCCCACTCCTGGGAAGCTTTACAGTCTTCAGTGGAAATATAAAAATACAGATTAAATATAAACTAGGCATGAAACCTAAGAGGCAGAGGCCACTTTTAAAGCTGTCGTGTTTGATGTGGGAAAGGGAATCGTGCTTGCTTGCGGTAGCTCCCAGGTCGTGGCCAGCAGACAGACTGAGATTGGGGATGAGCAGGGAAGCCTCTTCCAGGCCATTCCTGGACGATCGCGGTGCTCTCTCCATCTGCATGTTGCTGTTTGGAAGAGGTTCACACCTTTAAAATATGGTTCCTATTTGCCAGGGGGGAAAAACAGCTTGTTTTTCAGGGTGTAGTATCTAAAAGCTGGCAAGTCACAGCTCTCAGTTTTGACAGACATCTTGAAGGTGTCATGTCTGTGGGCTCCTGACACAATGAATTGCGGTCCTTCACTTACGGCAGTTGGTGCTTCGTGTACGCTCTCATGGGTTTAGGACGGGCGCCCAGTTTTAAAGTAGCAGCTCTTAAAATAGCCAAAAATGGCTGTGGAGCTCAGGTTTGGTTGAAATGGGATTGGTGGGGCTGGTGTGTGTGTGTGTGTGTGTGTGTGTGTGTGTGTGTGTGTGTGTGCGCGCGCGCGCGCATGTGTGTGTGCGCTTGTGCTCCTGTAAATCTGCACGGGAACCATTTACACAGGGGTCCATTGTGACTAGAAAAGAAAAGGCATGTAGGGTGAGGTGGAAGAGGGAGGGAGGATTGCATCTAGTGATCCTGGAACAGTTGCTCAGACCAGCATTTAGTGTTTTATTAGGAGAGAACAACTCTATAAAAGGAACAAGAGGTTCAATCATTACAGAGTGGGGCGACAGGAGGCAGCTGCCAGCATGACTTTGAAAACCCTTTCAGATCCTAAAAAAGTTGCCACATATAACGTGCTGCAGCTGCCGGGGTCATTTAGGAGAAATGCAGAACTTGGCACCCACTTACCTCTAGGGGATAGGATTCTAGGATCACCCCAATGTTTTCTTTAGATGAGTTCCAACCCCCCTCACCAGCACCCTCCACTTTCCTTCTTTGTCACTGAAACTTCTCACAGCAGTTCTTAGATTTCTCGCTTTTTCGGGTAGGTTTTCAGAGAATTAAGAGAAAAGGACAGTATCCTGGTTTGATTGAAAGCAAAGTGGGGTGAGGGGGCAGTCCTGCATACTTGGGAATTGGGTAGGTGAGGCCAGACTGGGAGAATACAGAGGATCCCCTGATTGTGCCCCTAGTATTTGTGCTTGACAAACGAGTTACTCTAGCCTTGCAAACTATCACTTACATGATGTCATGTAAGTAACAAAGTATGTGGATTTCATTTTTTTTAAATCTGCCCAGAGATGTCTGTTTTTCATCAGTACATACAGAATATTTGCAAAGTTGAACCCTCGGTGATTAAACATCTCCAATTAAATCATATAAACTTAAGCAATAACCTGTGATCATATGTGCCAGGAAAAAAAATCATTTATGGGGAGTTATTTTTGACAAATGTATTGCTTGATATATGTATAAGATTTTTGATAAAGATTTCTTAAAGTATAAATGCCAGTTACTGCTAAAATTTGGCAACCAGTAGGGCTTTCTCTGAACTCATGCTCTGTGAGCAATCTCAGAGACCACTAACAAAAAATAGTAACTGATGTAATCTTAGAGAAGTGGCCCCAACTTTACTGGGGAACAAAGGAAGAGAAAATTAAGGGATGGGGTGTAGAGGTGGTCCAAGTATCATATTTGGAAGGGACATGAGAAACCCTTTGGCTGGAAATCTCACTTAGAGTTTGAGAAAATCCCCCTGTCCCTCCTATCCAAGGGATTCTGATCACCTTCTCTATTATTTCTCACCCTCCCTGCCCCAATTTCGAACTCTTACTGGGGAAGATGCTGATCTCTCAGATACATTGAGACAGAAGGTGGGGGGGACCTCATTTTTAAGATGAGAAGTCACGGCCTAAATCAGGCACTTCTTTTTTTTTTTTTTTTTAAAGATTTTATTTATTTATTTGACAGAGAGATCAAAAGTAGGCAGAGAGGCAGACAGAGAGAGAGGAAAGGAAGCAGGCTCTCTGCTGGGCAGAGAGCCCGATATGGGGCTCGATCCCAGGACCCTGGGATCATGACCTGAGGCGAAGGCAGAGGCTTTAACCCACTGAGCCACCCAGGTGCCCCCTAAATCAGGCACTTCTAAGCCATCCCAGGGTCAAGAGTGGTCAAGCAGGAAAGAGAAATGACTGTGTCGCTGGTGAGACGGTATGAAGAGCCATGGTCATGAGCTTCAGTTCCATGATATGCAGCCAGTTTCAAGAGATCTGCTGAGGTAGCAACTCCTATTGCTACAGAGTAGGATGTTGTGTCTGCGGTCAGAGTAGTTAAGTCATAGACTAGAGCATTTCATTCTTGTATCTGCCAGTCACTACAAGAAGTTGTTATTAAAAAAAGAAAAGTATACAAGAGATGCCCAGCTACTGTGGAGTCACTCATCCTGTTTAAAAAGAGACTTGAAATGGAATATTAATTTTTTTTTTCTGGGCCCACAGGTAGGCCAGAAGTTCTGTCATGTCCCCACACTCATAATTCCTTTACCTCTCCATGCGAGACACGTGGAACTTCTCTCCAGCCTGGGAAGAATCACGCATCCTAAGTATCTTTAAACGTTTGATTAAGCCATCCAAGGGGCAAACAGAGTTATGCTACCCACAGTATGGTATTTGGCATTCCTTTTGTTATTAAAAAATTCCACACTGGTAGTATGAGTTCAGGAAGCCTGAGGAGGGATAAGAAATAGAGGGCTTTTGTCTAGTGCTGTTTTAACGCTCTGCCTCAGGTGTTGGGCAGACTGGCTTCGCAAGGCCTTGCGTGAGTCGTTAACACAGTTGAATTTCAGACCGAGGTTGGCTAGCAGCAAGGTCTGGTCCCATTGCCTACTCTTCTGCTCCGCCTCTCCTGTCCCTGTGTGGGTCCGAATTCTCAGGATGGTTTTTTGTTACTCCCATCCAGTCAGCCGGAGCCATCCCTTTGGGCCAGGCTCCGGCCAGTACCCCGCATTTTATGCAGCTGGGCTTGGGGATCAAATCAGTTTTTTCAAACAGCATAAGACAGTTTCTCTTGAGACTTCTGGTCCATCTCTTACCCTGAGGTCTTTGCCCCGAAGATAGTTCTCTCTGTTCCTGTGCTGCTTTCAATATGGCAGGTCAGTTAAGCACTTGGCCACCTTAGTAATTCAGAAAACATAGACTGCCTCCACCCGCATGACCGAAACCTTTGATGACATCACTGCTCAAGATCGTGGCTGACAGGAAGGTCTTGGTGTCACTCTCCAGAGGAGACAAGCCGAGAAGCCCAGCTTCTAAAAAGCCCCTGCTGGGTGATGAAGTCTTGATTGGGGAATGTGCTCCCCCCTGAGACTTATCGCTCAGCCTTTGGAGGGCACACTCCCTAATAAGCTGCCTGAGATGGGCAATCCAGACAAGGAACTCCCTTTAAGTGAGTCACAACATCTGGAATGATCATGCTGCATTACTAGGCAGCCCCGCTAGCAGCCCCTTTCTTCCTTCCTAAAACTCAATTCTCAAGTGAAGAGGTTTATAAGGAGCAGGTGATGGCGGCAAGGAGGTGTCAGTGATGGGGACCTCTGTGAGGCAGTCTGGCTCCCAGGGGTGGGGCGGGGGGAGGATGGGGTAGAAAACCTCTATCTTCATGACTGATAATACCCAGCATTATTCCCAAGGCAAAGGACAGGCTGAGAGAGTCTTTTCAGAAGAGTAGCCGTCTCTGTGTCTCTGAGGTGGTCCCTTATCTGTGACATGGCTGCCACCAAGAGCCACCGCAGCGGTTTCAAGGTGAAGGTTCTTTTGTCGAGTTCTGTATGTGCTTATGGTAAAACCTGCCTCTGATACCACTCAGTTCAAGACTCATCTTACAAGATGCCTGTGGTGGTCATTTGAAATTTCCAAAGATCCTGTCACCATTTTAAACGTAACAGTTGCTGAAACAGCTCCTGCACTGGCCCAAGAAGGTCACGAAAAGTATCTCTTTCTTCCCAAAATGAGTTTTGTTTTGCTGATGATAGTTAGTAAAATATTCCCCCAGTTTTTTCTCAGGGACACAGAATCTAAATGTGTACCTTCACCATATAAAGCAGAATGTATTTGCCTCCACCACTCCTTCATTCCACACCCCCACCCCTGCCCTGGGGCTCCAGGCTTCGGGGCTTCAGTAGAAAGACTGGCCATTAGGGTTGGATCTCTTTTGAAAAGGCATTTCTGACAAAGGTAAAACAGGGTTCTTCTGTCTGTGCCACAGTGTTGATGCCAACTTCCACCCAAAGCCCATATTCTTTCCTTTCTCTTTACAGTTATTACTGTGCTTTTGTAGGAAAGGGATGTGTTTACAAAACGTGTCTCTACCATTTTGCTTGGTTTACTCCTTTATTTAAAAAAAAAAAAAAAGTGTATTGAGCCCCAACCACGTGCCAGAGGATGCTTCCTGGAGAAATGATATCTTGAACCCAAGTCTTGAAGAATAAGTTGGAATTTGCCAGGCAGCAGTGAAGAGGGAACAACATGGACAAACCCACAGATAAGAGAGGCTGGAGCACCAGTAGAGCTTCGTTTAGTTTGGGAAGGCCAGGATATGGGTCAGAAATAGGAGATAATGGGGTAGACGTCATGTTAGGAACCTGAAGACTTTGGGGAGCTCTTGTGGAATTTTAAGCAAGACAATATGATCAGATGAGTGCTTCAGAAAAACCACTTTGGCTACAGTGTGGAACATGGACTGAAGTAGGGGTGAGGCTGGATCTGGGAAAACGGTCAGGTACCACCGGTGAGGTAGTATGCAAAATGTGAGAGAAAGTTCGGGGGCTCTGTGAGGGCTAACAGTGTATTGTTCCCAGAATGTAATAAAGAGGGAGGAGTCCAGGACGATACTCAAGGTCTGGCAAACTGAGTAGAAGGCAGGCAGTACCATTCATACAGAAAGAGGGTAGGGATGGAGGAGAGAAGATATGTTTACTTCATTACCTATTGAATTTAAAGGGCCCAAGGAACAACCAAGAGACATTGTGGCTGAAGTCATATTCCTTGACTTTCGCTTTCTTGCCTTAGACTGTCTCACTGTCCTTGATGACTTGTTTGTGCATGTGAATGTGGTGGCGGAGGGGAGAGAAGAGTCATGTGGAAACTCTCAGCGTCCAAGAGAGGTTAGCATAAACCCTTCTGTTGAGATTATTTCCAAAATCTGACCAGATGTTTAAGCAAATTAACAAATGATTAAAGCAGCAGTCGGCAGAGACCTAACCCGCTGTAGGGATAGGCAAAGGAGCAAGCCTACAGAGAAAGCCAAGCCCAGTTGTTCTTACTAGAAAGATCACTGTGATGTGGGTCCCCAGTGGTTGATGGACAGAGATAAAACAAGGCAAGCCGGGTGTGATGGAGAGGGTGAAATAAGGGAGTATAGAACAAGTGCAGATGTTTGTGTTCATTTGGAGAGTAATTTCTGCCCAATGGCTAGCCTTCCAGGAATGTTTTATTCTATCCATTATTAGGAGCACATTCCCTTTTGCTCTGTAGTCAAGTGTGTCATCCCTTAAGACTTTCTTGGTAGTCCAGACAGAATAGTATCAAAGAAAGACCACTGATTAGCATTCTGCCATGGCATGCATGTTGGACCAGCAGTCTGGAGACTGACATGGGGACCCCCTCTAGCTTTATTAGTAGCTCACTGTGGAGTCTTGAGAAGGTAAAGTAACACATCCTAGCGGGTTTCTTAGGGTCACTTCTAACACTTTTGTTCTGTATCTCTATCCATTTCTATCTAAACAAGCCTGGGGCTAGGTTAGAGTGGCCAGTTCTTCGCACTCACCAAAGGCACAGCCTTGGATATCAGCAAAATACTTCAGTAAATTGTGCTTCCCAGTACACTTTATGCCTGGTGTGTAGCAGGGCTGGAAAATTGCCATAGAGACACTCACTGCAGCCCTTAAATGATCAGGGGTCATTTAAAATGTCAGGTTTAAAAATCAACTATCTATCTTGCCCCCCCCCCCCACTGCCGTCACCACCACCAAAGTCAGCTCCCTAGCTAGCCTCGTTTTGAGGCTTCATTCCTTATTGAGTTCAAATAAAAACCAAATAAAATGAAAAGACTGGTGAGCTCTAATACGCAGAAACTCTGGCACAGGTCCTGATTGTTCTGCCCGTGCTGACTCTGGCTCTCCCAGCATATTCATTCTCCATGCAAGTTGAGGTTCTAGCTCAAATTCTGTACCCTGAGAATAATGATGGAAAAGAGCAGTGATGGCTATACCACTCCCTTTCCAAACTGCTTCGCAAAGGGAGTGAGATCTGGGTCCCCAGTAGGGATGTCCCCACAGCCTCTGAGGTGGCATCCACACCTCTTCAGTCTCTGTGTTTCAGGGTGCGTCCCGTCACCTATCTGGCCATTCCTCCTTGCACTTCTCTGGGAAGAGTCCAGCGCCCTCAAATGCAGGCTACCTTCCAGTTGAAAGTTATCATGTGTCATACTCTAACAGTTGCATTTTAAGAGATGGGATTCTGATTAAACTTGGGGGTTTTTGAACTATTTGAATTAACTCATTAATTCATGGCAATTTCATAGCCATACTTCATAGCATTCTTCAGAGGACTTGAGGTTCTTCCGCAAAAGAATCTCATTAATATTTGTGCCACTTGTATGTGTGTGTGTGTGCGTGTGCGTGCGCACGTGTGTCTGTGTGTAGGAGGGGGGTTAACATGTGTCCACACACAGAGATCTCAGAGAACCAGAGAAGTTTAGTTACTTGCCTGTGGTCACACAGCAAATGAGTGATCAGCAAGCATTGGTAACAGTGCAGGTGGTAATGATACTGAAATGTTTTGGCTCTGACAGAAGAGTTCAGCAAGAGGATATTGTTCCTAGGATGGGGAGTACGGCTTAGCCTTCGGGCCCCATTGCTATCCCAGGAGAACTGTATTTTCTACTCTCCTGAATTCTATTATGACAGATTTTTTTAAATGATCTAAAATTTATGTGTACGTATGTGCATGAAAATATGTAGCCGCTCACAGATACATATATAGAAGATGAAAGAGAAAAATGGACAACTTATAATTACAGATATTTTTGTTCATCTGGTATCCAGATGATCTCCCTTGATTCTGACAGTTTTGACAAATCAGTTTATTAAAATTGTAAATGTAACCCAGAGCTGTTTAGTACAGGACAAAGCAGAAGGTGCTTTCTCTTCGCATTATATTTTGTGGTTGCATTATTAGAAGTAAATATGGCTTCTCCTTCAAAGACAAAACAGCCTGCCCTCCATGAGAAAGATGTGACTTGTCACATATATTCCCAGTTGGTTTCACTGTTCTGAGACCCTAAGGATATTTTTGGAGAGCTTTGACCTTGATGAGACACAGAGAAGCCTGGTCTCCATGTCCCCTGCTCTCCTTCAACTCCCCCATCCTTCAACTTCAGGTTTCTTTTTTTTTTCTTTTTTTTTTTTTTTTCTATTAATTTGACAGAGATCACAAGCAGGCAGAGAGGAGGCAGGGGGAGAGAAAGGGGGAAGCAGGCTCCCTGCTGAGCAGAGAGCCCGACGCGGGACTCGATCCCAGGACCCTGAGATCATGACCCGAGCTGAAGGCCCGCTGAGCCACCCAGGTGCCCCCAACTTCAGGTTTCTAAGTAGAAAATTCCAAAGAGGAAAACTTGCTCCCTTTTATCCCAGAAGGCGTCATTCAGGTGGCATTTGGGGAAGGACGTCATCAGGAAGGCAACTTGCGTTTTGGGATATATAATCGCCTTGTGCTTAAGTAACAGACTGGCACTGTAAACGCTTCAGAGAACTCTGTGGCAGCAAGAAGTAATGGCAGGGACGGCAGGATGGGAATTGTGCGTACCTTGTAAATGAACAGAAGAAATGTACAAAAGGTAAAGTTCTGTGCAGTAGCGGAAAATAGGGGAAAGAATCCCATGTTTCCACCAGTTGCCCTAAGAAGTCCAGAGAAGTTTTTATTTCCTGCTTGATTAGCTTCAGTTGTCAGTGCCATCCGCCACTCTGATTTCTTTCTCCAGCTTTCGTCTTCCCTGTCATTCCAAGTCTCTACTCAGGAGTAACTTGTAAATGAGCACTATATCTATGACAGGGTGTCTTAATCTTGGACTGTTGGTGATCCAGTAAAGGCTGTGGAACCCTTATCAGAATATTTTTCAGTGCATAAAATAAAATGCGTAAGAACATTGGTACTGCATATTTTATATGCCCACACATTTGTGATATAGTAATGCATATCTGTTTTTTTTAACGAATAATCAGAACTAATTAAACTGCTCTAATTTTAAAGTCATAATGTGTGTCCACCAGGGTCAGTAAACTATAGCCCACAGACCGTTTTTGTAAATAAAGTTTTATTGGAACACAGCCACGCCAATTCATTTATATATCATCTCTGGCTTTCATGCTGCAACAGTAGAGTTGAATAGTTGGACTGAGATCATATGGCTTTCAAAGTCTAAAATATTTGCCATCTGGCTCTTTACAGAAAAAGTTTCCCAGTCCCTGGTGTAAATTGCAACAATAGTAATGTACAATTAAAAAAAAGTGGATTTCTGTGGGTGACAGTCACAGGTACTTCAAACCGCTGTTTAATGTTGCCGATTTTCATAATTGGTAGAAGTGCTAAAGTTCAGTTAGAGGTTAGCAAAAATGTAGGTGTATTTTTTGTTTCCTGTTCAAATCCATGGACCACCTGAATTCTGTCCACAGATTCCCTTGGGGACCAGTGAACCCCAGGCCAGAAACCTCTGAATGGGATTACAGTTTAAAGGAACTTTCAGCAGAAAGAAGGAATTCTTTGCAGTGTGGAAAATCTGCTCCCTTTCCACTCCTCTTACAAATTTATATATAGCGATTTCACATTTTCACATGGGGATTTTTAGGTAGTAAATGAAAAAGAAGTCAGATCACACCTATAATGAGGGATGTCTTTCTAGGGAAAGGCTAGTTCTGTCAGCTATTGCTAAGAAAAATCGGAGATTTTCTACACATACAATCACTCATTTCCACTGCCCCATCCCACTCTTGCCCCACCAAGAGAAGGAGCCAGAATTTCCCCTCCTCCTCTAAGGCTTCTCCTGTCTTCTGTGGTATATAACTCGACTTTTCTTATCTTGTCTCTTAATGTCCCATCAAGACATACCACGGGATTTGACTTTATCATTTATGTGACTATGATGTCTTATTCTCCAGAGACAGCCTCAAGTATTCAGCAATAACTCATGTCCACTTAATGTGAAAATTGGTACCATCTAATAGAATCTTCGACATGCTAACCACACCATTCCAATAATGAAATGCAAATTTTTCTGCCCCTTTTTTTTGTGGTATTGTCATTTTTCGACTCCTAAGGAATGAAATATCCTCTTTATTATGAATTAAGAACTGGAAATTAACATGTGGTGCTTTCTTACACTAATTTTAAATAGTGTCTCTACCAGGAGCCCTAAGATACCATACTTAATCCTCACAACAGACTCAGAAGGTCCATGTCACTATTCCCATTTTACTGCTAAGAAAACTAAGATATACAGAGTTTAGGTCACATTGATAAGTGAGAGGATTCCAGAATTCATGTATGTTTTTCCAGCTTTGAAAGAAAAGACAAACTTACTTTATATGCCCCTTTATATACAGGATTAGCTATGGCCTCTGGGCATTTTTTTTTTTTTTTTAAATCTAAGAGAAGGGAAGACATGAAATGGAGTGGTTTCTGACTATAAACTCAGGGGATCTAGTATTTGGATCATTTCCCAAGTTTCTCATCTATGCCATAAGGGCTTTGGGTGAGAAGACCCTCTACAAGGCACCTTCCAGTGCCAGGTAACCATCAGAAGTTCTAGCATAGTCAAAGCGAAGGATGGCTTGAAAAGCTCCCAACCTGCCTTCCAGGCGGACCATTAAAGGCAAAGACCTGCCCAGCAGTGGGACCTCTGAGATGGGGCAGCGGGCACCGCAGCCATTGGCCTGTGTGCTGACCGGCAATACGGACACAGCAAAGCCAGGGAGATTATTGATTTTTCAAATAATATTTGAATGTCATCTGATGGAAACAAAACAGAGAGGATTTATGGGGTACCAGAGCTGCGCACGGCTGCAAGAGATGCCGTCTGCGGGCATCTTCTGAGCTGCCTAAAAAGAAAGAGAAAAAAAAAATAGTCTTTCATCTATGAGACTAGGGGAAGAATGTAAACAAGCGCCTATGTGTGGGGACACAGCAACAGCCTGGAACTTCTGAACTGCCAGAGAAATATCCACCGGGTGAGAAGGAACACATGGGCTTCATGGAGCAATTAGTGCTGTAGGTGTAATGGAGTTTGAATCCTGCTCTAGTTTCAGCCTCAAATCGGCTTGACTTCCAGGATGGCGATTTGAACTGACAGCCTTACCACCTGTTGTGAATTGGACTTTGGTTCTCTCTCCTCCTGCTGTCATTTCTCATTGCTGTCCTTGACCTCTTTCTAGGGGAGTAAGTACAGTGGGGAGTGACCAGCCCTTGGGAAGGGACCTGGGGTATGGGTCGGTACTCACCCTCTCTTCCAACCTGTCTCCGGCTTGAGGCACCGTCAGTGTTTCCCCATCCTCTTCAGTTCCCTCTGTATCAAGCCCTTGGCACATCATGCTTTAGTTTTCTGATTAAAGCTTTCTTTCTTTCTTTCTCTCCTTCCTTCCTTCCTTCCTTCACAGATGTATTTATTTATTTGAGAGAGTGGAAGCACACATGGGGCAGAGAGGCAGAGAGAGGGACCCCCCACTGAGGGCAGAGCCTGATACAGGACTTGATCACATGACCCTGAGTTTATGGCCCAAGCTGAAACCAAGAGTCAGACACTCAACAGACTGAGCCACCCAGGTGCCCCTCTTTTTTTTTTTTTTTTTTAGCTTAAATAATCTTTACATTTAACTTGGTGCTCGAAATCACGACCCCAGAGATCAGGAGTTGCACACTCTTCCAACTGAACCAGCCCAGTGCCCCTGGGGGCTGATTCCCTTCTAGATTGTAAGTCCCTTAGACAGAAGAGGCTGAAAAGTCGTCTCTGTGACCCCAGCACCAAGTTCTGTGTCTGGCATTAGTAGGTGCTCTTAATATTTGTTGAATGGCTGGCGGAAGAGTAGATCTCATTTTCCTAGCCTGATCCACCCTAACCATGCTCCACGTCCGACAATGCCGTTTGTCCGTGTTCCTGGTCTGACTTTGTAGCACCCCCGTCCACCCCGTCAGTAAAACTGGAAATAATGGGGGTGTAAGCATCCCCACTCTTGCCTCCTTCTCCTTCACTTCACACAAAGAAACCGCCAGCTCCTGCTGATTTCTTCTCTAAATAATTCTCAGATTTGTCCTTTTTCCTTTTCATTCATATTACCACTACCTAATTCACTGCCTGATTATTGGAATTATCTAAACTTCCTGTCTTCACTTTGGCTTCCACTTATCTGTCCTGTGGCATGGCTGTTCTGACTGTGTCACAACTCTGTCCACAGCCTCTGGCCCACAACAAAAACCCCAAGCTTTTTAGCCTACTCTACAAAGTCTTTCCTTGGTCTGGCTTCTGCCTGCCTCTAGATCCACAGCTCTGACCACTTCCTGCCTCGAATTTTATGTTTCAGCATCACCAGACTTTTTGTAGTTCTCTGTATTAGTTACGCTATTCGATGCCCAGAATGCCCCCTCCCTTTTGCTTTTTCCATTCTCAGTCCTACTGTGAGATGCAGCACATACATCACCTTGTCTAGAGAGCCTCCTTGGAAGGAAGGGAGGGAGGGAAGAAGGAAAGAAGGAAGGAAGGAAAGGAGGGAGGGGAGGTGGGAGGGAGGAGGGTGGCTATGTAATATCTCCCCTGGGCTTTCCTAGAGCCCCATGTGCGCCTTCGTGTACTTGACTCTGCTAGACACTTCCATAGGGTGCTGAACCTCCAGCATGTCTCTTTCTTTCTTTCTTTCTTTTTTTAAGATTTTATTTATTTATTTGACAGAGAGAAATCACAACTAGGCAGAGAGGCAGACAGAGAGAGAGAGAGAGAGGGAAGCAGGCTCCCTGCTGAGCAGAGAGCCCAATGCGGGACTCAATCCCAGGACCCTGAGATCATGACCTGAGCCGAAGGCAGCAGCTTAACCCACTGAGCCACCCAGGCACCCCCAGCATGTCTCTTTCAGTTGCCTAATACCCTCATGTTCTCTCCATTTCCCCCTCGCAATCCTTTCCTAAAGCTTTCATTCCTATTAGGGTAGAAGTAACAGGTATGCATGAACTTTCTTAGGAGGATTGCCATTTCTGTAGGGCCTCACTCCTCTAACAATGGCATACTGGCCTTATTCAGTGGATGAGGAAGCATCTCGGGGTTGCCAGATGACCCAGTCGTGAATGAAGAATCAAGTGAACTCTGACTCAGCTGCTCAGCTGGACGGGCAGTCCCTCCCGGGTGTAGGGCAAGGAATGGAGAGCGCCAAGCTCCAGCCCCCGCTGCCCAGCAGGGCAGTGAGCTGAAAGCGGTGCTGAGCGCAGCCAGGGCAAAGCCTGCCTCACTAGCAAGGACAGGAGCTTTGAGAGATTGAAAGACTGCTATTCAGACCCATCATTTCCCTCTTTATTGTATAAACTTGAGCAACTTCCTTAAACTCCTTCCTCCTCCAGGTAAACATGCATATAACCCTTCCACACCGGATTCAATGAGGTGATATATGTTCTGTGTTTAGAAGAGTCACTGGCGTATAGTAGGCAATTTGTTGTTATTGTCCCTGTCTTGGTTCCACCAGAAAGACATTGCTGAGCAATGAAAACAAGGTCTTTGTGTGTCCCTCTCATTTCACTGAATTTGGCCCTGAGGCTTATCCCCCAAATCCATCTCAGTGCCCAATCCAGAGCACTAGGCAGCTTCTGACTTAGGAGGCCTCGCCAGCATCCTAGTATGCATTTCCAGTTTTCAAGCAGTTAAGGAGGACAAGCTAAAGCCTCCAGTTCGGTCTGTGGAAAAGCAGCATAGTATCAAAAATGTGTCTGTGAGTCCTGGTGCTGGTGTCTCTTTTTGGCCACTGAATGACGTCAGGTACATCCCTTAGACTCTGCACCTGAGTTGTAAAAATCCAATGAGATTAACGTATAGATGAAATTTTCTATTGTTGGATGCTTTTTATTTCCTTATAGACATGTTGCTTACAATGAGAGTACTCTGACTCTATAATACTGGCTTGGTTATAAGTATTTAGTTGTCAGACTTCAGCCTTAAATATAGCTAGGAGAGATGAGCAGGTTTTGTTCATTTTTAAATAAAAGCAAAACCCACTACATAATCAGTATCACTAGATACCAATTTTCCAAGATAACTCATGAAGTTCTTTTCTTTCAAACACTTCTTTGACTATAAGCCCGTAGTTCTTCACTATTAGTCATCCCTTAATGGAACTTTGGATTTTTCCCCAGGCTTAAGTAGGATGGTTATTTCTAACTCTGTTATTCCTGGCATCAGATCTGTCTAGGAACAGCTCTGGATCTCTGGGCCAGTTTGGCGTCAGAACCTCCGGGCCCATTTCCCCCCGACTCTGATTCTCTCCCAAGTCTGAGTTTGCAGAAAGTCATTCCCACTGAGTCCTTGTGGTTTTCTTTTACTTCTCTCCCCATAAACCACAGGATTAGAAGAAGAAGGACGAAGCTGAGGACCTAACATAGTGTCGGGCTTGGGTTGGCACTTGCTGAATATTGGTTGCCATCCCCACAGTCACGAAGAATACACTGCCGTCTCCATCAGCCGCGTCCTTCCTCTGGGACTGTTCCCAGAAAGAAAATGTGCTGTCCATTTCTCATTTGCTCTTTGGGGAACAAAGAACACTACCATAACTTTTCCCATTTCCCCACCCCACTCCCCGCTGCTTTCACTACTACAGTTTTATTCCAATTCCTTGAGAGTGACCTCAGACACATCTAACGCATCCTTTCTCTCTCCTGTTGCATTTCCCACAGCTGCACGTATGACCCATGTGGAAATAACTTTCTTTAGCCTCTGGCCAACATGTAAACAGCCCCTTTTGTTTTTTTTTAGTTTTTTAAATAATTTTTTAAAAGATATTATTTATTTATTTGTTAGGGAGATAGAGTGCACACAAGCAAGGGAAGCAGCAGGCAGAGGAAGAAGCAAGCTTCCCGCTGAGCAGAGAGCCTGGTGTAGGACTTGATCCCAGGACCCTGGGATCATGACCTGAGCTGACGGTTAAATGACAGCCTAATCAGCTGAGCCACCCAGGTGTCCCTTTTTTCAGTTTTATTGAGATATAATCGACGTATAGGACTGTATAAGTTCAAGGTATACAACATCATGTTTTGATCTGTGTATGTGTTGTGAAATGATCACCACAATAAGATTAGTTAACATCCATCAGCTCACATAGTTGCTTTTTATTTCCTTATGTTGAGAACTTTTGAGTTCTACTGTCTTAGCAACTTACAAATATCCAATATTGTTAACTATAGTTATCATGCTATACATTACTAAGCAACCCTTTTAAACTTCATCTTCTGTGTTTGGCATCGAACTGTGTAAAATAGGAATAATCCCAATCTTCCTCAGTGAGATATTGTCCTCCAGAATTAATATTCAGAAACAGAAGGACCAATATGAACCCAGAAACTACAGAAGAGCCTCTCATTTCCTGTCCCAAGTGCTCTACGTTGAATTACCTTATCCTATGTAAACAGTGTTCTAGAAGGAGTCATGTTCCTGACTAAGGAATTAATGGCTAACTTGTAGGGAAATAACCAAATCAAAAAAGTATTTAATTCCAACTTTTAACTAATTTTTTGAAGCACCTTCTGTAGGCGCTTGCATATGGCCTGTATAAAATGCATAGCAAAGCATCTGATATATAGCTATAAATGTAGCCAACAGTTACACAAACAACTCCAACGTACCTTGATACCGCTGAGACTTAGATTTTCCAAACACTAATTAAATTGGGCAGATAAATACCTATTTCATCCAATTACCTCTGTTTTATCTATTTAGCTGTGTGTGGGCCTCCTAAAAAGGGGCCTGGGATCTGGGGTCAGAAAGCAGACTGGCCAGGCGGTGGAGTTTATGCATCGCAGTGCTGTAAACAGCAGCCTGGGTACAATGACCAAACCCTGTGAGTGAGGCTGAGGATGTGGGGACTCCTGGTGTTGTTGTTTATGCCATTTGGCAAATATTTCTCCTTAAGCCCTCAGCTAGTTTATAGCATTTCATTTTACAGCCCATCATGATGATAGTAACCAACCCCAGAAAAACATCAACAAGCTGTTAGAAACCATAGTGTTGGAAGATGAATGTGACCCCAGAGGCCTCCATTCCAGCCACTCCGCCATCTCATCACACCACCACCACCACCCCCCACCACCCTCTAATGTTCAGTGAATTTCTTTAGCCAAAGTGGTTGCTATGGTTCTTGGGTCAAAAGGAGGATATTTGGAGGGATTTTTCTAAACACACGCATATAAATGTTGAGAAATAGGACTCTAAAAAGTAGGAGTCATACACAGACCCCAGCCCCTCTCAGTGAGTAAGACAAAGGGCAGTGTGATCTATAAATATGGTCAAGTGTCTTCAAATGAAGAGCACTGTGGGGAGAAAGGGGGGGGGCAGAAGAAGGGAGGGAGTCATCTGCAACACCAAGCATGCCTTCTATTCCTGCTAAACACGGCCTCAAAAGACATTTTCCACTTTTGAACAAGTCAACAACAATTGCATTTTAAGTTGCATTGGTTAAGAACAGAAAACTCTAACTTGGCATGAGTTCCCATACTGGCCTTTTAGAACGGGTTGGTCTGTAACACCATACTAAGTCTGTTTTCTATCAGTGATTCCTAGCCAGCTTATTAAACAGATTTATACAATGAAAAAATCTAATAACAGAAACATTCACCTCCTTTATTACTTGGCATTATTTATGGTTTGGGTTTTTTCAGTGAGTTTTTTATGCACTGGAATCTGGCAACATTGTACTTACAATAAAGTTTATGCACCCAAGTGTAAGTAGGCCAGGGAAGTATTAGACGTGTTGTGTCCCCCTCTCTCCGGCTGTGTGGACTCCTCCAGCAGAGAGGCTGAGGACCTGTCTGTTCCATCCTCTGAGTGCTTTCAGCATGGAATCCTGTTTCCTTTTCCAGTCCTTGGTTCTTGACTCAAACAAAGGTTCATTGCCCCCTCCCCCTGCCAACGAAGAGTAAGGCTCCTGGGTTTAGTGACAGGTGAGAAAAGAACCTTGGCCTGGGTGAGAATGTTTATAGGGGAATTGGATAGTTCTCTACTGCTTTGCAAATCTCAAAATTTTCAAGATGGAAAAATCTCCAGAGTCTCCTTTCCTCCCCCTCCATAATGAAGGAAATGGCAAGGTAATGTAAACTTGCGGAGGGAACCAGTGTGTGGAGATGAGGCTGTTTGAGTACGAAACTCTAGAACATCACTCTCCAGGTTGCCCTTTTGTTGGAAAGGCAGCAGGGGGCCATCGAGAAGGCCAGACTTGGACCTAAAGTGTGTGTCAGATGGAACGCAGTATGGCCAGTGTGGACCTGGTCCTTTCCTGCCTCATGTACCCTCTGCTTCCCAGCTTCATCATAGCGGGGGATTGTGCTTTGGTTTGATTGTTCTCCCTGAAAAAGCACAGTTCTCATCTCACATGGACGCCACTTCCTCTTCCCAAACTGTGTCGTACCTCCATATATGTAAGGCCCTCTGAGGAAAGTCTGGAGCTCCTGAGGTGACCCTAGCTGCTTTGAGATTGTGAGGTAGCCGCTGTGGGAAAGTGGGGACCTATTTATGGGTTAAGGAGGAAGGAGCCTCCCATGAATCTACAACCCTCCTACGTCAAATGTGAAGTCAAACAATTTGTAAAAGGAAGCCATGAGCACTGGCAAATGAGCACGTCAGTGGTTAAAGATGGAGGTATATATGCTCAAAGCAGTTTTCTTTGTCAGAAGGACAGCATTTAGGCCACCTCCTTGTGTTCCTTCATAAGGAAGCCATATTCCAGCCATGTGTTGGGAATTAGTCATTGTTGTCCATGTGGTTAATAATAATAAATATAAGAATTCAGAGGTTAATGAACCTGGTTCTGGTTCTTAATGATCGGGGGTGTTGCCATAGGTTTGCCAGGTGCATGGATCAAAAGAAATCACATTTCTTCCTTCTCCCAGCTTCCAGATTTCCAGGCCTTCCTCCCTGTTATGCATACATGCATATGAGCTTCCCTGTCTGTGACCCACTTTCGAAGGGTCATTTGAGTAATCAGGAATGAAGCCATCTAAAGAACTCTTAGATCTCAGATGCGAGCCATCTCTCAGAAACCAGTGTTTCTCCTGAACCCCATTAATTAAGCCAAGCTATGAAGCACATATTAGAGGTGTGAGGTGCATGACGACAGGGAGGCCTCCACACCCTGTCCTCTGAGAGCTCCCAGCCTCATTCTGTATAAACAAATGGTTCAAGTGGCAAATACCCGCCCCCAGCCCACCCCATTCTGTTGAGTGGCTGGGAGCAGGGTAGAAGGCCAAAGAAGAAGGGTTATGTTCAAAATGGCTCTGAGGATCTTCCAGGATACCAGGAGCAGTTCAGCCCAGCAGATTAGAACCTGAACTCTGGAACAGTCCACACTGACATCATTTCCCAGCACTGCTTCTCACTGGCTGTGTCACCATGGACAAGTTACTTAACCACTCTGTGCCTCATTTCTTCATCCATAAAATAGTATAAGCTATATCCTAGGGTTGTTGTGAGGATTCAGTGTGTTAATATGTGCAGAATGCTTAAAATACTGCTGGCCACCAATACAACACAAAAAAATAACTACCTGATTGTAAATGCTATATAAATATTGGCTATTGGTATTATTTTCACAGATTTTGTGTGAATGTGTATAAATACCATCTCTGTGTAGCTTTTTTTTTTCTTATTTGAGCTCACACTATACAGAGAGCCTAACTTCCTTTCCACATCAGCACATACAGATTCCTCTTAAGGGTTAACTTAAAATCAGCTTTTTTTGAGAAATGTTATGACTAACCCCATCAGAGACTGGAGATTCTATATGGTGGCACCTCTTCAAGGCTGTACCTTGCTGTGGTTGATGAACTTATGTCCTTCAGAGACTAAATTTAGGATCTCTATTCGGGCTATTTAGTTTATGAGAATTTTAAGATATTTGTTTTTTAAATCCATATCAGGACACATTATTCACTGTTTGGAAAAATCAGTGTGTACTGATTTCTTGGTTGGTTGAAGAATTTATAAGCAAATTATTGCTCTTCAGTCCCCCTGACATGTAGAGTGGAAGGGAACTTGGCATCCTGTGTTTAAATCAAGTGTTGGGATAAATAGGTCACTTCCCATCTCAGCCTCATAAGACTTCTGCTTCCCAGATAGGTGTAGTGTCTGTTAAAAACAAAGCAAGAGGATCTTTTATCTCTCGCTCCTCGGAGGTGGGCCCCGGGTCATCATAAAGAAGTGCTGGCCCTTCCTTGCAAGTGTTCTTCCTGGTTCACCCCCTAGGAACAACAGATCTGGATCCAGGCCCCAGCATTCTATATCTTATAGTTCTTTGGTGTCTATGGCGGTACCCATTGGACAGGTCTGTCCAAGGAGATGGACGGGAGCAGGGAGAAAGATGATGTCAGCCCAGATGGGCTAGCAAGTCTGGTGGTTGGTTGCCTGTTCTCCCACAAAGCAGATACCCCGTGTAACTCACACCTGGTACTGAGAGGCTGGAGTGTTGGTACACCCCAAAGTGACACTGATCTTGACCGTGCTGCTGGGGTAATTGGACTTTCAAGATGAACTCCCTGAACAATCTTACCACTGTGGCTGCACAAATGGGCTTTTCTTTAGCAGCAGACGTCCATGTCTTCTTGCTCCAACTTTTCTTTCTTGAACAAACATATGTATTGTGGCCAATGCAAGGAAAATCCCACTCATCATTTCATCTGAGTTGTTTCTGTCCTGAAACAATAGTCTAGTGTACCAGGGGCCCTCGAAAATCCAGTTTCCATGCCCGGGTCTAGTTTTGTGAATCTCCTCAGAGGACCCTAAGGCCAGGAAGCCATTGGTATTCCTGAAGGACCGCCTACCACCTTCCGTGACATCAGTGGCTTTGTATTTGATTGGCTGCTTCCCCCATTGCCAGAAGGTTAGCCGTGGCAGTGGCTTCAGGGGTTGACTGGTCAGGGTGGAAAATATCTTTAAATCAAAGAGCCTGTCTTTTCTCCCAGGAGGTGGCCCCTTCATTACTTAAATGTGCATAATCAAGGGCCCCTTATTCTTCTCGGAGCATCTGCTTCATTCAGGTAGAAGTGTCTCCAAGCAAGGCCGACAAGGAAATAAGCACTTTCCAGGTGCCAAGTACGAGGTTAGGCACTTCACGTCTTTAATCTCTTTCATCTCCTCAAAATCCTGTGAGGTTTTTAATCACTGACTCACTGTGTACGATTGAGAAATGTCCGTGTTCGGCTTAGACTACATAATGAGGAACAAATCAGAGTCTTTGGACTCACGGAGGTTACCACCGCCGAGTAGAAGTGCATGCTGTTATATCCATGAAAGAGGAAACTGAGGTTCAAAAAAGCAGTACTTTCTCAAGGCCATACAGCTGGAGAGGGTGAAGCCACCCCTGCAGACGCCTGTCTGAGTCCAAAGACTGTCCTCCTTCCACGATGCCATACTGCCTTCCTATAGGAAGCTTAATCTGTGGTTCCACTTAAAATATGAGGAAACATCTGGAATATTAGTTTTCAACCACATTTCAGACACAGAAAGTGGAGCCTAAGGAATAGCCCAGTTGGCTCCTCACTGAGAGTGGGTAAGCATGGAAAAGAATTGCTGATCTCAAGCATTTTGTTACCAGAATAACCCCACAGGAGAGAGCGGGCTGAACTGGGATTTGTGTGGGCCAGACAGCGTAGGGGATTTATTTCCCGAGTTGGAGGACAGGACTCGAATCCTGGTCCAGCTCCGCATCCTCCCTCGGGTCCTGCTTGCTGGAGAGGTGCGGCATCTGGATGAGGACTTTTCCGGCTGGCCTACTACAGCTCTACAGTGCCGAGGCAGTTAACGATTAAACAAGAAGCAGCCTTTGGCTACAAACCTAATGGTTTGGGTTCCAGGGCGCAGGATAAAAATATACAACTGGAAAGGCAAGCTCCCAATTAAGTGGAAGAGCTCGAGCAAGAGATGTTTCAATACAGTGTCGCCAGTGACCACACGCGGGCCTGCTGTCTCCTCAGACGGCCCCACTCTCCCCACCCCATACTTAGCGTTGGCTCCAGAGTCTTGTGGGGGATGTCAGCTGGCAGCACGTAGGCTTTTTCTCTTTTCCATTCAAAGAAAAACTTAGTTGCCTTCAGCCCAGCGATTTATCTTCTTTAGCATCTCGGGAAGAGGAGAGTGTCAGAACTAGAAGGGTCTTTAGAAAAGACCTGGTTTAGTGCTCCCTGGTTTAATGCTGTGGAAACTGAGGCCCACGACAAGGGAAGTGACTTGACTGAAGTCACTCTGTCAGCTAGGTTATTTATTGGCAGGGAGGAGATTAAAGTCAAGGTCCTCCAATGGCCTTAGCAGCATGCCCGTCCCCCTTGTGCACTCAGCCGCCATTTGACAATGTGCCAGTCGTGCATCTTTTTCCTTTATCCGCTGAACATAGGAGTGCTTGGCCCTCCTCCTCTTTTACAGGAAAGGATACTAAGACAGGGGGTGTAAGCAATGCCCGCAGAACTGACAAGAACAGATGCCAGAAAGGGAACCACAGAATCCCAACCAGGAGGCTTGGGCCTTCACCATCTGACCACATTCCCTCTCTAAGAACATGTTGTGGGAGGACCAGATTTGGCCTCCTCTGAGCTCCAAGCCTGCAACAGCCCTCCTAATGGCCCTACGGTTCCTGGCTTCCTCTTGCCACTGACTTTCCCCTCTACCACTGCCTGGGACAACCTTACAACTACAGTGACTTTGAGTCTTGCCAAGACAAGCCCAATAGTTACTTTCAGACTCGAGTTCTTGCCAAGCCTGAAATAGTAATTGCCTGAAGGATTCCAAAAAGCTGGGCTTTATCTGCAGCCGAGACTCAGTAAATCAAAACACAGGTCTTATCTCCGTATTCTCTCCTCTCTGTTGTGTGGTCTTCTAGATGAAAAATGTTACCTAATTGCCTAAAACAGCTGGCCTGATGTTTAATTATTTCAGCTTGCTAACCTGATATTCTGGGCCAAGAAATTGTACACAGGGAGTGGATAATGCTCTTTACAGATCGTACTTGTCCAGGTTCCCTTTGTGGGAAATGTTGATTTCAGCCACCAGAGAGAACTCCAAATTTGAATGCTGTTAGCAAGAGCTGCATTTGTCTGATGTTGGAACTCCTCTTCACCCATCTGAGGAACAGTTTGCTTAGAAAATGCCTTTAATCCTCTCCCAAACATTCCAGTGGCATGCCCTTCTGCACTCATGCACATCTCAGCCCGCACTCCCTGTTCTGAGGCACAGAGGGCCTACACAACAGCCTCAGATCTCACTCTCGGCCCCGGCGGCTGGACTGTCACCTCATAGGGCAGATAAGCCTGTGGAAAAGGCGCACAGTTAGGCTGATTAATGACAGAGTCAAGATGACACACCAGTAAACCAACAATTCTATATAATCCCAAGTGCACTCAAGCCTCCCCACTCCATGCTTCCCCTCGTGGGTCCTAGATCCTGACCAGGCCCTGCAATGTCACCTCACTCATCCTTTCCCCTCACTGTCTCTTCCCTTCCGTCTGCCAGATACCACTTAGTTGTCCTTCAAGAGTCATCTTCATGGCAACACCTTTTTTTCAGAAAAGATTTGATTTATTTGTCAGAGAAAGAGGGAGAGCAAGAGTATAAGGAGGGGGAACAGCAGGCAGAGGGAGAAGCAGGCATTCCACTGAGCAAGGAGCCCAATGTGGGACTAGATCCCAAGACTCTGGGATCAAGACCTGGGCCAAAGGCCGATGCTTAACCAACTGAGCCGCCCTGGCGTTCCCATGGCAACACATTTACCCAACCTCCTCCTTCACACCTTGGGAGGCTTACGGGTCCCTTGGCTAATATCATGACTCCATGTCCCTTATCCACCTGTTCCTTTGTGTCACCGAACTTCTTCAGGAGCAGGATTTTCCATTTTTTCGTCTGTGATTCTCTGGTGCTCAGAATAGGGTCTGGTATATAGCCAGTGTTTAGCTGATGTGTGCTGAATGAGAGATGTATTTCGGGGGGAAGCCTAAGATATCATTCGTAGAGCAGCAAAGAAAAAAATCATAGAGCTATGGATATTTAATGTCTGATAAAAGAAAAAAGGAAGAGAGGGAGAGAAGGAGGGAGGGAAGGAAAAGGAGAAAATAAACAGAAAAAGGGAGGTGACTTCTCCAGGAAGGAAATCCAGGCCCTCTGAATGGTGTGGTCCTCTCCTCTGCCTCGTCTAACACCTGCTCAGGCTTACACGCTGGCCGGCGTCTGCTGTGCTAGCTTCCTCGGGGTAAGATACAGCAATTCCTGCCATTTAGGCTTATTAAATTAACAGTTTCAACTTAAATTATGTTTAGCTGTTTTCCCCTAAGGAATTCCTCACGTATGTGATCGATCTATGCAAGGAGCCAACTGTCCAGCCATTGCTGGTCCTTTTGTGAAACTGCTAGGATACGATCCAAAACGCCTTTTTCATGCAGACCCTCGTGAGACACTTAGAGTTCAGGAGACGCGTGTACAGTTCTGAGATGGATGTAGCATGAATGAAAACTGCTTTCCCTGCTTTATTTTCTTAAAAATTCCAGGTTTCCAAAGAGTAGCATCTTCTCTCTAAATTTAATATGTTTGTATATGAAATCCATTATATTATATTTAGCCATTTCCCCCAGGTATTTAATCAATGTGTGCATTTATTGCCAAACTTTTAAGAGGCTTCTTCTCCACATCTTCCTGCCACCCTCACTAGCTCAGGACAAAGCCAATGGACCATGGGGGGGGGGGAACCTCCTCACCAGAGCCCACCCAGCGGTGACAGTCTCTGCTCCTTAGTGATATCTGAGCACCAGCCACCTCCTTTCTTCCTCTCCTGTTATCATAGTGAAATGTGGTCTTTCTTGAAGCCCACTGGGGCAACAGCGGCCCCCTGCCCGTTGTCATCAGCAGACACATCCTCCTCCCCTCCCCCAAAATGGCAGATGTGGCCATTTCTAAGTGTCCTGTAGCACTGACAAGAGACGGATGGCTTAATACCATGGTGAAGACAAACAGACAGAAGGTTACTCCCCAAACTTCTCCCCCACTGCGCTGAGGCAGCAGCCCTGTGTGGGGTTTCGGAGGAGGCCTCCCGCTCTGAGGACCTGTGCTATTTCCAGCCAGTTGTCCACCTGCAACTTTCTGCTGCCCTTAGCAGTTTCATCTCCCATTATTAGAGTCCAGCTGGGATGCCTTTGAAGTTGGTCCCATAACGTTAAATGTTAACTATAATTTCTCTTGGCCCTTGCAGGAGAGTGCATTCCTTCTGCCGGTAGGATAATAGGCACAGTTCTATGGACTGTGTTCTAGCTGACCCCCTCAGCATTTGCTTTCTCTCCTGTGGTGACGCCGAAAGAGCTTTGTACCGCGCATCCTGGAACTTGGGTTTGGACCTGGTTTTGCCAGATCCATGTGACCTTGAGGCAGCCCATTCTCTTCTCAGATCGTCATTTTCCTGCTCTGAGTGGTGATGGAGAAGGGCTAACAGGTCTCTCAAGCCCTCCCACCTCTAAGGCTGAGACTCCAAGAATCGGAGAACATGGTTATTCTACCTCCTGCCTCTGCTCTCGCTCTACTTCCTTCACTGCACGCTGCTTCTCCGTGTGCATGTCTTGGGAGGTACCCATGACCTGTGGATACTAGTGATATAGAGGGAACCTCGGGTTATTCTGAGCTTTTGAACCTGAACTCCGCAGAGAGCTTTTTGTTCTAATAAAAAGGCATAATATTGGTGCTATGACACCGCCTACATCAAATTCAATCTTATTAAGGAAACCTTAGAACTCAGACCTACAGTCTGGCCTTATAATTTACAATTCTGCCGGGATTAGTATGAAGAATAATTATACCTATTTATTTATTCCACTGTCAGAACAGTGATGCTAGGTTTTCATATTGCCTCTGTCACTAAAGATTATAATTAAATAATATGTCAAATGTATTGATCATTTTCTTATAAATTTGCTTCATGTGCTGTAGAGGCCTTTTGTTGTTATAGTATATCACAGGATTAAATTCAAAAGTTTGCCAGGCTATCTAGGTCTGATTAAGAGATCTTTTCTTTTTTGTAATAAACCACAAATTTTTGATGGCTTGTCGTTTTGACATTGGCTAAAGTAATTTCTTCTTCCTCTCTGGTACAGTGCTGTCTCTCTTTTAGCCTTTTGCCAGACTAACTAGTTAAAATTCCATTAAAATGAAAAGTAGTTATATATCTTTGAAGGTGGGGTCTTAAACATCTTTTTCTGCATGAACTCATGGTTTTCAGGGAACAGTCAATTTTTTATGCATTTATTGAGATATTTTCCAAAGGAAAAAATGCATCTGTATGGTTTTTTTTTTCTAGTTTCCAGTTGCGTTCTTCAGTTCAGGACAGAAGTGACAAAGAAGTATGTGTTTATTAGCCAATTACTGTATTGCTAAGAGTAGTAGAAATGAGACTCAGTCCAACTTCTCAGATAAGCTCTAATAAGATGCTAAGTAGGCGAGATAGGAATTGAGAGAAGAGAGGTGTTTCTGGATTAGGTTATGAGAACAGGTGTGGCGGTAAAGGTGTGTACAGAGCTATCCCAGGGTACCAGAGGCCAAGGATGACAGCAGTAAGACTAGGAAATTAGAGACAGATGGGAAAACCTCTAGGGTACATAAGACACACCTCTATCTCTGATGTTTACATCTAGAATCATTCTGAAATGCTTATTACACTTGTTACACTAAAATTGTCCATTATTTTTATTTTTTTTTAAAGATTTTATTTATTTATTTGACAGAGAGAGAGATCACAAGTAGGCAGAGAGGCAGGCAGAGAGAGAGGAGGAAGCAGGCTCCCTGCGGAGCAGAGAGCCCGATGTGGGGCTTGATCCCAGGACCCTGAGATCGTGACCTGAGCCGAAGGCAGTGGCTTAATCCACTGAGCCACCCAGGCGCCCCTGTCCATTATTTTTAAATCCAAGGCCCTAGATGTTTGCCAAAAGAAGGGGGCGAAAAATGACATTTTCTATTTTGGTGAGCCAAGGAAAACAATTGGCCACTTTTGTGTATCTATACTTTGCTTCGTGGGCCTCAAGAAACAAATAGCAAACAAAATTTAAAAGTCTATCTAATATATTTATGACATCTGCACAGGGAAAGTTCAGACATAGTGAACTGGGAAAAAAAAAGGGGGTAAAATGAGAAGAGAAGACATACATATAACTGATGTTTATTGGTCTCTGATTCCGTGCTTGGCATCTTGGGGTTTTTCATAGTTTGCCTCCCGTAGTCTTTACATTGACAGTATAGTATTTTTCCCATGTTCCAGGGGAGGAAATTTGACCTGTTAGGTGCCCATGGTCTCACAGTTAGTAACTCCAGGCCTCAAAACCTGAGTCTACCACACTGCTTTACTCTCTATTGTCTTTAGATCATCTCTCCGACATCGTCTTCAGCAAGCCACTAGAATTTTATGATATTTTAGGAGGTATACATAAGATGCAAGATCACTTAATGGTGAACATCTGCCATGTGCCAGTCAGCTTTCTAGGTGTAATTCCAAATTCTTATGGCAACTCTGCACAAATAGGTATGTTCATCTTCATTGTTCAGACACAGAAACTGAAGCCCAGGGTGGTAAGGCAGATTGCTCCAGGTACATAGCTAGCACTTGGCAGAGCTAGAAATCTTTGGCTCTAAACCCCAGTTTTCTTCTTCCATACCAGCCCATCTCTTCCTGGACAGCTACACTTCAACCCAAAAAAGTCTTGGGTTCCTCATTTGTCCTTGGGACTCGGAGCCAGGGGACACTCGTGAAGGAAAATATTGGACTGTAGGTTCTTTTCTCGTCCCCGTTCTCCTCTGCTTTTCTTAAGTCACAAAACCTTTACCTGCTTTAGTGACAGAACCCAGAGAGTATAGTTAGACTTCTTCTAATATTTGCTTTGGGTGTTTCATATGTTTTCTTAATAGTCAGAGAGGATTTCTCTAATCTGCCTGAAACATGTGTAATAAACTCTTCAGTCATAATGATAATAGATCACATGTGTGTAAGGTTTGAACATTTACAGAAGGCTGTCACATACATTATCCCTGATGAGCCTTAAGGCATGGTGTGATACAGGCAGGAATTATTACTATTAGTTCATTTTACAGATTTTTTTTAAAAAGAGACCCAGAGAATTGAATACTTTCCCGTATCAATGGAGACTAGATCCTTAATCTAGGGTCTTTTGGCCTCCTGTCTTTTTCCCCAAAATATAACTAAAATTGTGACATCTCCAGTTTCCCTTTTCATGCTCCCTTGTTTAAAGTAGGCTGTCAGTTTCCTTCTCATATCTGATACTCTGGATAGGCATATGAAATTAAATGGCCACATTTCACTCACCCAGAGGAGGGCAGAGGAGTAAGTAACAAAAGAGGAAAGATGCTGGTTATATGTGACGGAGAGATGCTCTCAGGCCTCCTCCCCCACCCTCCTCTCCCTGTATTCATCCATCCTCTGTCTTTTGCGGGAGCTAATGACCCCCATTTTCAAAGAGTTTGGTTGTGGTCCTGAGCCAGGAAGAAGCAAAGAGCCAAAACATTGGTCATAAGTGGCTGATGACCCCCAACAAAAGGCCATTTGGCCGAGGATGTGGGAGGCTTGGGCCAGGCAGCCCTTTCCTCCTGGGGCCATCTGCATGGCCCTGTAGACCAGTAGGCTCCCTGTGCTTTCAGGAAGCCTTGCTCTGCTGAGTGTCACTAGGTTGGTGTTTGGGCCTGGTTATCAGGAATTCTTCACACTGGGGCGAGCTCTTGGAAGAACAACCAACAGATTGTGACCATGGCTACTCTAGGGTACAAGAGTCAGCCGGGCCTAGTGTTCTTCATTCTGGCCCAGGCTTTGGCTGGAAGAGAATAGTAGCAAGAGCCCTTGGAGGGTTGGGTGTCAGGTCTCGCAGTCTTCTGCTGAGTTTCCTCATCTGTAAAATGTGGCTAAATCACACTGATTCCCACTTACTTTTCTTGGGTTATTATTATGAGGCAAGAATGAGCTCATGTAGAAAGGCCCTGTGCTCACTCCAAAGCCCCCTCACATGCAAGGGACTCACTCTGAGGGAAGGTGCTCGTCTCTGAAAGATGGTGTTTTAGGAGAGCTGCCAAATTGAGCAGTTTTTAAGAACAGAAAGAATTCTTTCCTCTCATCACTCTTGGTGAGGATCAGGACTGCCTACCGGGGTTACACCCAATCCTCCAAACCTTCCGCCATCCTCTTAGGAATGAGCTTGTAACTCAGCCATGATTTGGCTCGGATAGTTCTCCAAGCCTGAGGCTTGGCCAAGAACATGGCCTTGCTGTGCCTCCCACTCTGCTTTCCTTTCTTCTCCCTCTCTCCAGCCTCCACTTCATTTCAAACAAGTGAGTTGTGTGTGTTAGTTTTCTAAGGAGGTTTTTCCACTCTCTTTTTTTTATTTTGTCCTTGACCATAAAGAACTCCCAGTTACTCAAAGCTGAAAATAAAATTTGGCCAGAAGTAAGCTGAGTATAGTCTCATTATTGGTGTTGATATTTTTAAGTCTCTTAAAAAAAAAAAAAAAAAGCTCTGGGAGAAAGGGGGGATTTGTCATGGAATGAATATCTGTTTGAGTCCCCTAAAGTGAGGACTTTACATCTTTTCCTGAAAACAAGGCGCCTTCCTTCTTTTCAGGGAGAGTTGTGGCTATTTTGATGCCTTTTGAAAGCACCACAATTAATTTGATTGAGCTGCTAAGCAGTTGATTTTAAAAAAAGAAAAAGGAGAAGAAAAAGGATAATAGTCACATGGACTTAGCATCACATGGGGAAATTTGCTGTAAGCCAGCGGTCTTTTAGACAGCTGATGACCACGGGCCAGATTGTTCATTTCACAAAAGGGAGTCTTTTAAAGATGAGAAGACTTTTGTCTAGAGCCCAAACTTCCCCAGGGGAAAGGACTCATTTATAACCCATTCTGATGATTTTTTTCCTCCTAAACCTCACTGGCTAATATGAATATATGTGGAACACTCAGCTACACCATGGAAATAAGTAGTGTAGTAGGAGATCGGCTAGCGAGAGTTCTAGCTCTGGGTTCCGATGTCTGCCTGGACGCTCCCAGGGAAGCTGGGGAGTCAGTCACTGGAGTGGCCCTGAGCTGCCTCGGGCTTTCTACTCTGTAAAAATGAAGGAATACAAGGAATCGTTTGCTACCTTGGAGGATTGGCTTGGAAGAAAAATAAATAGTTGATAATGTATAATAGGGCTTTAAGAAATACCTGAAATGTTTTAAATGTTGAAAGGTGTGCAGGGGAGGTGAATTTGGGGAGAGTCTCGTTGACCAAGGTCCCCATTCCTTCCTCCATATGTCATCTCAGTTAAAAGGTGGGTCTGTGTTTCCTTAGGAAACCCCACTTCCCCTCCAAGGATTCCGAGACCATTCATCACCATGGTGCACGTTTGCCAGGAGGCAGGCAGCCTGTCTGCTGTGCTCTGCTGCTTGTAAGCTATCCGGCAGAAGCAGGCAGCCCTTGCTTATCCTTTGGCCCCTTGGTCCCTGTGTGGATTTGTTGGCCCTTTGCTTCTCCTCTTTCCCTGGACTACCTTTTCCCTTCTCGTTTGCACATTCCTCCCAGAGAAAAATGAAAACTCACCATCAAAAGTGAGTTTGGTTGGGAGACAAGACTAGGACTGTTAGTGTCTGCAGGGTGTTTGGGGGCCTTTTCATCACATACACCTTAGTTTTCAGCTGGAATCCTTGTACTTCCTCGGCAAGAGGCTGCCTCCTCTGTGTTCCCAGGGCACTCTGCATCCACCTCTGCTAGAGCGCACAGCACCCAGGGCATCCTGTGCTTCCCTCTTCCTATTGGGCTGACAACCCCTCCCTTCCGTATCTACATCTCCCCAGGACCCTACACATGCTCAGCACTCCATAAATGTTTCAATGAATGAATGAAAAGGACCTAGAGTACTTCCAGCCCAACCTCCTTCTGTTGTCTGTACACATACATGTCTGTACACATGACATCATCCAAAGTCCACAGCAGCTGTGTGTATTGATCAGGTAGAGGAAACTAGAACTGGGATTAAATGTATTTTATTTAAATACATCTTTATTTAATGTATTTAAACATTAAATTTAATGTTTAAATGTTTAAATTTAATGTGACTCAGCAGGTTAGGTGTCCAGCTCTTGATTTCAGCTCAGGTCATGATTTGGGGACTGTGGGATTGAGCCCCATGTTGGGCTTCATGCTGGGTGTGGAGCCTGCTTATGATTCTTTCTCTCTTACCCTTTCCTCTCAAATAAATAAAATCTTTAAAATTAATATATATGTATATTATATTTACTTACTATAAATGTATTTATATTTAAATAGTCTCTGTTCTAGAATACGTGACTCTAGTATATCTACAGATACAGTAGAAGTGTAAGTAGCCTGGAAAGGAAAGCAGTATCGGGTAGTCAGGTAAGAGCCAAGCTTGGAGTCAATAGCTTGGCTGCCAGCCCTGCCAGTGGCTGGTTACATGACCTTGGCTAAGTCATTTCCTCTCTCTCATCTCATTTGCCTGGTTTATAAAATAAGGGTGTAGATCAGATGATCTCTGAAGTCTCTCCATAGTTCAAAAGTCTGATGTTCTAAGAATGGCGTGAGTTTTTAGAAGTTTGAATTTGTCGAAGAGAAATAACAACACACACTTAAAAATGAGTTTTATTGTAAAGGAGGTCTTTTGATAAAAATTCTTATCTTAGGGGCGCCCGGGCGGCTCAGTCAGTTGAGCATCCTGCTCTTGGTTTCAGCTCGGGTTGTGATCTCGGGGTCGTGGGGTTGAGCCTGGCATGGGACTCCTCTGTGCTCAGCACAGAGTCTGCTTAGGGCGCTCTCTCCCTTTCCCTCTATCCCTCCCCTCCATTCTCTCTCTCTCTCTCTCTCAAATAAATAAATATATTTTTTTAATTCTCATCTTAAAGCCCCTTTCCACTAGGGTCCCATTGTGAGCACTTTGCCTATGCCTTTGAAGTACCCATCACAGCTGAGTTACTGGTTGGAGGCTCTTGAATGTTTGAGTCTGTCTCCGTGGACCACAGCACAAGCCACAGGCTCTCACACAGTCACGTTCAGGGAGTGGCAGAATCCTGGTCTCTGGGCCATGTAAAGAGCATGGTAAGGAACTCTCAGCCATACAAACAGCGCCCTGACCTTTTCATGTCTGTGGGGGCTGACTCCCAGGCTCCACCCCACCCCCCCTCACTCTGGCAGCCTCACCCCCCTTTGCCCTGCCTGGTTCTCAGGCCTTACAGGGGCGGGAAGGGTGACCCTCTGCCCCGGGTGCTGGGCACTACCCAGAGGGTGGTGCGCCATTCCTGGGAAGACCTCCCTTAGCCCCCGCCTCCCTCGGGGCTTTGCAGAGCAGCAGGGCTACACACCAGTTCATTCTTGGTCAGTGGCAGGCACATTTCACACTAAATTCCACCCTGTGGGGCTGTGTCTAATTGGACAAATTTGAACAGCAGGCAGCATAGCCACTGCAGCAAGAAACGCTAATATATGGCCCAGGCAAAGGACAGAAATCTTAAAGTGACAGGGCTTCTTTTTCAAAAAATGACTGGCTGGATTCCAGGAGTAACAGGCCTGACCGGCAACAAAGAGATTGGCCAACTCTACCAAGCAGGGGCTCTTTTAGGAGGTGTTTTTGAGAAGAGTGTCTCCATTTCCCCTTTGGTGTCTTTGGCAGGATAAACAGTGGAGGGTGGTCCCCAGGGACTGTCATGTAGGAACCAGTCATGCTGAATGCTTCTCCCACTAAAAAACTCACAGTATCTGGCTAAATCTGGTTAAAATACGGAGCAAAGAAACCTTGACAGAAAAAAAAATGGAAAATTCATGTTGTTGTATATTACCAAGAATCCACCATTCATGAGTTCGGTATCCATCAAATATCTCTGAAATGCTGCTCTGGGTACTATTCTGTGTGCTAGGCGTAGGCACAGCGGAGCTTGTGAAGTCTGTGGTCCCGGGAGGAAAAAAGACACCAATCAAATAACCTCACAAATAAACATAATTGTTAATTGTGTGAAGTGTAATAGAGGAGAAATTCCACGTGGTGTAAAAGCGGTATTCGAGGTGAGTTTCCCTGCGGAAGTCACATTTCAGCTAGCCCTACAGGGTGAGTTCAGTCAGCAAAGGAGGCAGGGGTGAGGGAGGGGAGGAGAGTGGTCCACGTGAAAGATGGCCTGTGTGGCTCGAGCTCGGTGTCCAGAGGGGAGAACAGCTTGGGCTCAGGCTGTGGGCCCTTTACTGTTCCTATGAAGGATCTCAGTGTTATCCTAAAAGCACTGGGAAATATGTTCACAACAGAGAGTCATAGGGTCATGTTTGAGTTCTGGAAAGATCGTTCAGGAAGCAGACTGCTGTGGAAGTCCCATAGGAGGCTAGGGCGCAGATTAAGCTGGGATCGGTAACAGCAGTGGACAGAGCAGTGATATGTAGGAGAGACGATCATCAGGACTTGGTAGTGGCATCAGTGTTCTGCCTTATTTTACTCTCTTTACTTCATTCACCAAGGGTTGCTAATCATGTGGAGAAGGAGGTTTGGGCCCACTGAGTTTCCAGGCAGATGTCAAGAGATTGACTCTACATCAGTGGAGTTGGATCTGTGAGTCTTCACGGAAGAGATGTTTGGGCTAGGTGTGTCCCTGGAGAAGGAATGATGGTGAATGATGATAAACTGATGGAATAGATACCTTCTTTCCCTGTAGGCATCCCAAAAGTATTTGGAGAGGCAGTGGGACTACAGAGGCAAGGAGATATTTGCAAACGAGTAGTCAATGTTGGAGACGTGAGATGAGCTCTGTTAGGAGTTGGATGACAGCAGGGGGTTTGGGGGGGACATGACAGAACAGCCCCAAGAAACTCTTGCAGAAGTGATGGTCAGCTCACAACTGGTTAACTCTGGCCACTGCCTTTCTTCAAAGTTTGAAGCACTTGTTCAAATGCTGTTGATGAGAACGTGGCAAACCCCCATTGGCTTGTTTCTCTCCACCCTGTTCCCTGAATGTGTTTCTAACAGGGTATGAACACTAGAGCTTCTGCGGTTTCCTTGGGAGCGAGGGAGGGTTGGAAAGCAGGCAGATGCCCCCCTCCCTTTCTTCTAGAGTATCCTTACTGCCCACTTTGGCAGAAAGGAAGGTCCCAAATGATTATAACCCTTCTTACAACCCACACTTAGGAGTTAGGGAAGGGGAAAAGGGAATTCTTGTCAAGAAACCCATGAACAGGGATGCCTGGGTGGTTCAGTTGGTTAAGCCGCTGCCTTCGGCTCAGGTCATGATCCCAGAGTCCTGGGATCGAGTCCCACATCGGGCTCCTTGCTCAGCAGGGAGCCTGCTTCTCTCTCTGCCTGTGCCTGCCGCTCTGCCTGCTTGTGTTCTCCCTCTCTCTCTCTCTCTCTGTCTCTCTCTCTCTCGCTGACAAATAAATAAATAAATAAAATCTTTAAAAAAGAAAAAAAAAAAAAAACAAGAAACCCATGAACAGAGGACACATTTCTGTCCTTTCCATGTGCTGTGGCTTATCCATGTGTGCTCAGCACACAGCAGGTGTACTTACTGGCCCAAAGTGAGTCCCATTCTGAACCCTCAGCTCATCACTGGTGCTGACAAGAGCTTTGTCTTCCCATAATTGAGCCCGTAATGGGTTTGGGTGGTGTACTTTTTTGGTTTGTACCAAACCGGCCTTTTCCATGTATCATCCTATGCCAGCCCATTTCTTTTGAGTGTTGGACTAATCGTCTCCATATGTGTGTCTGGTTTGGCATGTGCATCCCGACCTCCCATAAGTAGGGTGAGGCTGCCTCAGACAAGTTCGGAGAGTTGCTGCCCAGACGGCTGGGCTCTGGAGCTAGGCCACTGGTCGATTCTCTGAAGAGAGCATAGGTCCAGTTAGGCTCTGTGGAGAGGCACCCAGATGGGCTTCTCTTTGGAGTTTAGCAGGGCATGAGAAGAAGGCATTCTTTGAACAACTACTGCCTGGTGACCCACCTGAAACGGAATCTCACTAGGACAGTGGGCCTCAGGTATGCCCAGCTTTAGCCAAGCAGCGTGTGACTCTTGGGTAAAGAGTGTTCTAGGCCTTGAACTTCTTGCTCTGACAACCAGTGCTCTCTCCTCCCGTCCCTTCTCCATTCTAGAGATGAGCTTCCTACCCCAGCAGGATGGAGCCCTTGCTTACCGTGTTTGTGAGAGCAAATAGACCGATTGATAGGGCTTATGGCTACAGATTGAAAGGAGGGGGAATAACCTGACAGCAGAAAAGGAAACTTCATGTGATGAGTATATTATAATTTTACGGAGTTTTTTCAAATTCCTGACTTTCATGAATCTCCACAACCAACCTGTGAAGTAAGAGTTCTTCTCCCCAAGGCTCAGAGAAAGTGTGTTGCAAGTAAGAGGCCGTGAGAGAGCCAGGGCTCTCTCCTGGCTTCCTGACCCCGAGTTCAGTGCTGTTGGTAAAGCATAGCACTCCCCAAACTTCTGCCCTTGCTGCCTCGCATCTCTCTGAGAGAGTGTCCCGGCAGGGTGCTTCTCCTGGCTCTTCCCTGGTGCCACCTGTGCCACCTGTGTCTGGACCTGGGTGGGCATGGGTCGGGCAGCAGCTTGCATGAGCCTCAGAATGCAATCTCGGTGAGGAGAACAAGAGCAGTGACTGTCAGGGAGCCACCAGCCCCTCAGACTCTGCCAGCCCCGCCACCGTGGCTACTGCTCAGGGAAAATCTCTGTCTTCAGAGAGGTTTGTGCCTGGCTGCAAATCTCGACCTGTCATCTTCGGAAGGCACCAGCACCAGTTCCCATCAGGCAACCGTTGTCCCTGACCTCAAGCCAGGCCCAGAACAAAATGGAGGCATTTTGTGAGACATTTGGGCGTCTGCCTCATCACCCCCAGTAGCATACCTTCCTCTTGGCCCACTCCCTGCCACCCCCAGCCCCGGCCAGTCCCACGCATACCATGCCGTGTGCCAGTCCTTCCTTCCTCCTGAGGCCAAAAGCTCTACAGCTTTATAAAGTTCCTGAACCTTTCTGGTCCTTCATCTCCCTGATTGAGAAATGAGGTCAGAATGCAGAGATGCATTCATCAAGTCACTCATTTGTGTTAACTCAGCATATGATTTGATGGGCCCCCATGATGCAGATTATAGGACTCCAGGCCCTAGAGATTCAGAACAGTAATCAGATACAATCTCTCTGCACCCCCCACCCTGAGATGTTCAGGATCTAGCAGGGCAGACAGATGTACACATAGATGATCGTTGTGCAGTAGAAGCATTAATGAAGTGCTTCCCAGCTCCTGTCGTAGCGCTCTGCATTGAAGGCTGTTGAGGGAAAGAGAATGTGGGGATCATTCCTTTCTAGAAGTCACAGAAATCATGTGGGAGATAAGGGTGAACTAGATGATTTGTGGCAAGTGATCTAACTTCTCTGAGCCTCAGTTTCCTTATCTATAAAATGGGATGGTTAAAGCCTATGTCACAGAGTTTTATTGTAAGGAAAATGTAGAATGTACTTAAGCATCATGCCAACGCCTTGTACATAATAGGTCATAGAGGGCAAAGGTGCCACAAAAAATACTGAATTGTAATTTTTGAAAAGTAAGTGTCACAGGTTCAACTCAGAATAGCAAGTAGTATTTATTAGTCCTCAGTAAACACCTGACCTCTTTATGGGATTTGGCCCCAGTTCCTGAGGCTGAAACCTCTACTGCACTCTGGGCTTCCCGAGCAGACATCAGTGTCTGGTAGAAAGAACCAGAGCCTGCGTCCATGGCTCTTTGCAAGAGCTCACTCAAGAGTAAAGATCAAGGGGTGCCTGGCAGGCTCAGTCGCTAGAGCACGCAACTCTTGATCTCGGGGCCGTGAGTTTGAGCCCCACGTTGGATGTAGCGATTACTAAAATAAATAAAAATTTTTTTAAAAGACAGTAAAAGAATAAAGCTCTGATGGCCAGACCACAGAGTTCCTCCTCAGACACATCACTGCCCTCTTGTAGATGTACATCAGTTTCAGCCCGTTTCTTTTTCTCATAGTCAACACAGGCAAACCTCCCTTTGGGAGGCCCCCTTTTGGCCATTAAAGTCCTGAGGCCTCAGTGTGCTTGGTAAAGTCAGAGCAGCAGGTTCCGCCCAGAGGCAGATAGGGGCCCACTCCCTCCCGGACCGGCATGCCGAGCCCTGCCGTCTGGGGCTGGTGCACACTGGGCCCGCAGTCAAGGCGCCTGATTTTTTTGGAAATATCTCTCCTTCTGCTATCACCCAAAACAGCTGTTCTTACCCTACATCCTTAACATAAGAAGAAAGAAACAGAATAAACTCTGGTCTCCTTTGCCAGGCTTTTGACAGGTATTTCTTTGGTTGCTTCTCTGGATCCCGTGCAATGAGACATGCAAAGCACACGGTGGAGGGACCACCAGAGCAGCCGTGTCCCCACCACCAGTGATTTGTGCTAATTAATTGATATTGACGGTGGAGGAAGTCGAATTAAATGACCTTTGCCTTTCCAGCCCTCCATGTCCTCACCTGGAAAATGGTGGGGAAGGCAGTAATGGTATCTCATAAAGCTCCTTTTAAGGATGAAGCCACATCCCTAGACCAGCAGCCCTGCACATTTGAGGTGCTCTGTACTTGGTAGTTCTCATTCATTTGCCCCCTCAGCTACCAGATACTGACTGGGACTTCCTGGGGACAAGATTCAGGAGTGGGGCCTGGCGTACCCCAGTGAGAAGCCCAAGCAGTCAGGAAGCTATTCGCCCAGTCTGGGTGGGAAAACAGACATTAAACAAATCGTTGTGTTGAGAATTCATGGTCCTTCATAGTGACTGGAAAAGAGGGAGAAAAAGCAGCTTCGGGCTGGTTTTTTGTTGTTGTTGTTGTTGTTTTGTCTCAGAAGCCCGGAGGCTCTGGGGGACTCTGGCTGGAGAGTGGGCCCCTGCGAGGTCACTGCCTAGACTGGCAGCTATGGTGGCCGCCCAGAGTGACAACTGTCTTCAGACCCCGCTCCGGAGCAGGGGGCTGTCCAGACTCCCACCTCCTCTCTCTGTCCTGCTCAGATGCAGGCCTTGTCAGCTTTCCTGATGCGAGCAAGGCTCCAGAGGCCCTGCCCCAACGGTGCTGCTCTGGATCACGGCCTCGCTAAACTCCCAGCTCCCTGGTTTGCAAAGCAAACTTCAGCCTTGTACTATTTACCTTGGCAAGTCCTGGACCAGATTGATGATCTGTAAAGTGGATTTGTTATTTGGCTGTTTGCTTTGGCAGCTCTTGAAAGCGCTTTGCTGATTACAGTCCCAGATGTCATTGCATACATTACCCTGCTCTGTAACGGGGCTTTGAACACTTTAATTTGAACTACAAATACTATTAAGCTTTTTGCACCTCTTCTGCCTTTAGTTCTTGGATATTAAATATCAGAACAGACAGCCTGCATTTCCTTAGGCTTCTTTCCCATTGTCTTTGTCAGCCTCCTCCCATAGAGAGCTTCCGGCTTGCCTCCCATTCTCAGTAGGTCTTTCTAGAAACCGTACCCATCAATGGGCCCCCCCACCCAACTACCACCACACCCAGCTTCCCTGGCAGCAGCCTTGCCAATTCTTCCCTAACGGATAACCTGGCTTTCGAGTTTTGGAGGTACACTGTGTGTGTTCCAAGTCTGGCTTCCCCACACTCCTGGGCCTGAGTACTTTGTATTAATGGTCTGTTTCCTTCACCCACAAGGAGTTTTCCTCTATCCACTTTTTGTTTGTTTTAATGTTACCCACAGCATTCTTTGGGAGAAGGTAGTTTGGGGCATGAACACATCATGTCATTTTGCCCACAGTGGACTGGGGTCTCACAAAAAAGGCCCAACATGACACACAAAAGGCAGCAGCAGAACCCCAAATAACTTTCCTAACTCAGAGCTCAACTCAGGCTCTCTTTGTCCCACTTTGTTTAAAATCATCACCGAGGTAGAATAGGGAGGAGAGAGGTGGGAGACTCCTGAAGTGGGGGCAGTCACTGGTTCATATATCTTTGGAGGTTATTGGTAGAATGAGGTGTTCCTGGCTAATGGTGGGGCATATGACTCCGTGTTCTCCAAGGTAATTGCTTCTTCCTGTTGTAAATAAACCATTAGCCAGGTCCTCGCCTCAGGAAGCAATTTAAGGCCCAAGGGAGGTAGCCAAAGAAGTCAGCTTGCAGCCTCCTGGATGGGAGGCTCAGCCTTGCCCGGTGCCCTCAGCCCCAAGCCTTCCCCTTGGAGCAAGAGAAAGCTCCCGTCATCATCTTGCCAAGCTCCTGACAGGCTGCCCTTGGCCCTTGATTTGCCAAACTCTGTGTGAACTGCCTCTGTTTTTACTCTCCAAAGAAAATCACTATTTCTAATCCACCTAAACTGAATACCAAGGGAACTTTTTTTGTCGGTGTTATTTTTTTTTCCTTTTTCTTATTTGCTCTCCCTCATTAGAGGTCATTTTCTGTCCATTCCCTCTCCTCTGGCCTTAATTATCTACAGCATTCTTAGCTGAAGCCTTTTAGCATTTCACAGGGCTTTAGAGATGGAAAAAGTCTCCCTAGTATCAACAATCAGTGGAATACCTATGTGTATTTCCGTTCATTCTTTTTAATTTTTTTAAAGATGTTATTTATTTATTTGACAGAGAGAGAGTGTGAGTGAGAGAGCATGAGCGGGGTGGTGGGGGGGGGGTGGGCAGCAGGCAGAGGGAGAGGGGGAAGCAGGTTCCCCGCTGAGCAAGGAGCCCGATGCAGGGCGCCATCCCAGCACCCTGGGATCATGACCTGAGCTGAAGGCAGATGCTTAACCCACTGAGCCACCCAGGCATCCTCTTTCTGTTCATTCTTATGCAACCCTGCAAGGGAGTTCATTCCACCCCCACTTTATAGCTGAGGAAAGTATAGGCTCAGTGAGGGCCTTGCTCCACGTCACACTTCTGTGGCACAGTTAAGTTAAGAAGGAAGCAGCCAGATCTGTGTGATTCCAAAGCTTGCACTCTCTGCTGGGTGGCCTCTCCCCAGTTCTTCTGTTCTACCCCTCCTTTGGTGGAAGGTCCGAGTTCTAACCTAGGAACTACAGTATCCCTTCTATGCTGTAAACACCACAAAGGTGGGCTTAATGTTACACTTAATTTTGTTTCCTGGTGACTAGTACCAGACCTGGCTTGTCTTGGGCAGCCAAGAAATACTTGTGGGATGAATAAGCTAAGTCCACTGAAGTGGTTCTGCCTTTAAGCAACCGTGGCTTCCCTGTCCTGTGGCCTGTTTCTATGTCGGTTGTGGGGGGGAGGGACTTCAACTTCGCAATAGTTGCGTTGAAGAAGTTAATTCGCTCTGTGAGTTTACTTTAGGAATAGAGATTATTGCAGTATTTTTGGCCACCACTCTCAAATTCTCCTAAACCTTTACTATAATAAGCAAATTGAGCAGATTAAGGACATACTTAACTGCCAAATGGTGTTTTGAACTGTGCAAAGTTACCCGGGATGGCTTTTTCCCCCCTATATAAAAGATTGTGTGGGTTCTGTGAACTTCTCTGCTTTTTTTAGTTCTTCCTGTTTTATTGTGTTTGAAGTGTCTTTGTGGTGACCTGTTGGGATAGGGTTCTTCCATATGGAAGTGTTTCTTTAACTTTTTAATCATTTCTTTTGGGAAGTAGAGGGCTAGGGGTAGCAGATGTTTTTCTGGCATTGTTTGCTGAGTGGAGGTAGGGGCTTTGGGAGCTGTGAGTCAGGCTAAACCCGGCCTGGAAGGAGAAGGCCCATTCCGGGCTGGGAGGCGGCCCTTTCACCGCTGAATCTGGCAAATCAGCCAACGTGGGAGTAGATCCTTCTGCCCTCACCCTGACTAATGCCTTTCCCATTTCCCAGGAAGAATACATTTTTCCCTTGTGACACTGAGAAAAGTTATTTATTTTTTTTCAGTGTCCCAAGGCAAATCCTTATCAGTCCTCAAATGGGAAGGCTGTCTGGTGCCATTACCAAAAAAGAAAGGAAAAACAACAAATTAAGTGAACCCTTGCTTCTGTCCTTGGTGGCAGTCACGTCCCTCTTCATACTCTTTCTCAGTGAGCCAGATTTTAACATCTTGGTTTAAGAAAAAGAAAAAAAGTTGCGAAAAGCCATCAGGTTCTCCCATTTTCTCATATTCTTCTGGACTTCACTACAGTCTATTCAAGAGGCAACATGTGACCTCCTTGGAAGGTCGTCGTGTGGAGCCCGCAGAAGCTGATGGTCGGTGGCCGTGTTCCGCAGCTGGCAGTTGCCCCTTGCCCTCACCACCAGTATCCCCCTCTCCTGCATCCCTGGGTTACACCCTGAAAGCCGGTGAAGGTTTTGGTTCAGCGAGTAGATCCCCCAGGCACCGGCTCACTTGAGACCCAGGTGATAAGGCTCCAGCAGGAAGCCGGGGAAAGGGGGACCTGAAGGTACATAAACTGGGACTTCCCTGGGCACTCTCTGATCCGTTCTTGGCCCGACCAAGCCTTTGCTTATAACCTTGGGAGTCTCAACATTTAGAGCCAAATGTCTCGATTTGCTGACAGGTCCGGTCAGTTGACTGAGAAACAGCCATGGGATTTAGTAATATGGTGGTCATTAACTCTGGAAGAGTGGTTTCAGTGGAGAGGTGGGGCAACACCAATGCTGGGTTCAAAGAGAGGAAGGAAATTGTGGACAAGTCCAGACACCTCTTTCAAGGAATTTTAAGGGAAAGAAAGAAATGGGATGGTAATGAGAGGAGGAAGTGGGGTCAAGACATTCGTTTAATAGAGGGAATACAGGCATGATGCTGACAAGAGGAAGTGGGGTCTAGGGCACGGGTGGCCGGATTGGCGTTGGTGTGGGGAGGGAGCATATGCACTCAGATGCAGGTGGCTGGGTAGGTGCAGCGCTAGGACTTTAAATCCCCTTCTGATTGCTTCAGTTTTCATGATGAAGTGCGATCGACATCCTCAGCTGAGCATGGAAGTGGTGGAGAAGGTATGGGAAGTCACTGGCCAGCAGAGTGGGAGAGCAGATGGACTGAGGAGATGTGATCAGAGGGCAGCATTAAAAGCCCATTTGCAGGGGGTGCCTATGTGGCTCAGTCATTAAGCATCTGCCTTTGGCTCAGGTCATGTTCCCAGAGTCCTGGAATCGAGACCTGCATCGGGCTCCCTGTTTGGCGGAAAGCCTGCTTCCACTCCCCCTGCTTGTGTTCCCTCTCTTGCTGTCTCTCTGTCTGTTGAATAAATAAAATCTTAAAAAAAAAAAAAAAAGCCCATTTGCTATTAGTGATCATGAATTTGAAGTAAGACTGGTTAGCAGGATGTGCTTTCTTCCCAGCTACACGTAACCACATGGGGACAGGGAGTGGGCAGATTAACAAGGTTTTGATTTCACCAGGGGAGTATAGGAAAGGGAAAGAGGGGTACAGTGAGTGTGAGGGATTGAGTGTAACAATTGCAGGGGCACCTCGGTGGCTCAGTTGGTTAGACACCCGACTCTTGGTTTGGCTCAGGTTGTGACCTCAGGGTCATGAGATCCAAGCTCATGTCGGGCTCCATTCTCAGTACAGAGGCTGCTAGTGATTCTCTCTCCTTCTGCCTCTCCCCCTCCCTCCCCACCTTCAAATAAATAAATAAAATTTTTTAAATGAAAGAAAATAAAACAATCGCATATGGTGGGAGGAGAAGGACCCAAGGCAGGCAGGACCAATGGATTAGAGACCTTGGTGGGGTGGAAGGATTGTTGGAGTCGCGGTACTAGAAAGACAGGCAGTAGTGGGATACTTTGGTAACTGAAATTGTGATGGTGTTTGCAGTTGTTAATTATATCAAAGGAATGGCTATCGTGGTGAGTGGCAGAGACAAAGGAGGTAAGGGCTAGAAATCAGAAAGTTCAGGAACTGAGAGGCCAGGTTGTTGGAAGGATCATCTGTGTGACTTATGACAGAAATCAGGAGCTCAACTCTTGGAGGAATAAGGGATGTGGCGAGGCGGGGAGGGAGTGGGGCTGGACAAGGAGGGGCAGGAGGCAGTATAGTCTTAGGCCCGCAGAGTCAAAGCTGTGGGTTTTATGAAGCAAAGAAGAGAACTGCATTGGGAAAGAGTGAGGAGGGTTGTGGGAGAGAAATCAGCTGCGGGGGAGGACCGCAGGGCAGGCAGTGTCCCCAAAGGAAATCCTCGTATTTTATCAAAATACATCACTTCAGGATTTACAGAAACAGGAAATATATATACTTGGTTCTTTCAACAGCCCTTCAAGTAGGGAGGGCAGATATCTTACCCACATTTGACGCATGAGAACACTGAAGCTTATAGAAGCGAGGTATTTTGTAGAGACACTCAGCTGGTTGGCAGTGGATTCTGGCCTTCAGACTCCAAGTTCAGTGCTTGGGCACTGTAACATACTGCCCTCCCACAGGAGGCCAGCAGGCCTTCCACAGACCCCATGAAGCCATACTTGATCCAAAGCCACAATTATTGCTGTCATGCTCTGCTGCGTGAGTTTCAGCGCCCAAAGACGCTGAAGTGCCCACACAGATCCACACAGGTGTTCTTGACTGTTCTCTGATATCCGAAATATCCTAAACTTAGCAGTCAGGAATGGGACTCAAGTGGACATTTCCTTTTAGGGCTAATTTGTTTTTTTTTTTTTTTTTTTTTAAAGATTTTATTTATTTATTTGACAGAGAGAGATCACAAGTAGGCAGAGAGAGAGGAGGAAGCAGGCTCCCTGCAATGCAGAGAGCCCGATGCGGGGCTCGATCCCAGGACCCTGAGATCATGACCTGAGCCGAAGGCAGCGGCTTAATCCACTGAGCCACCCAGGTGCCCCAAGGGCTAATTTGGATACCAGTTCTAAATGGAAATAATATGAAATTTTAGTTTTAAGGAATTTAGGTGCCTAGGAACATGCCTGAGCCATGGTGGTTCAGGGCTTGGTTCTTAAGAATGTTTCCTTCTTGATTCTCAGGCACAGTGAGCGGGCAGGACGGCAGTCCAGGACTCTCCCAACTGCTGAGTTTTCCCATCCCTCTGTCTTCATGGGCCAACCCCCCCACCCCCGCCCAGGCAGGGAGCCCACACCCAAATGAAGGTGGTCTCAGTGGCTCATTCGCTTAGCCAAGCACGTGATGATCACCCGTTACAGTACTGAGCACACAGAGATGAGCACTACCCTAGAGAAGTAAGCTCAGTGAATGGTTGGGGGTTTCTATCCAGGCACTGTATAGAGAGGTTTCCTTTTAAAGGAAGTTGAAAATATTCCTGCATGCTCCCGGAACGTAAGCTCTCCTTCACCACTTCATCCTAGTTGCTACTGAGGTGGGTCGATTCATGGAGGGTGGGCACCCAATACCTCCATCAGCCCATCAGCCTCTCTGCCATGTTCCTCTGTGAGCACATTGGCCAAGGCAGACATGCTGACCTGAACAGGAGCACTGATCTGGCTATAGCTTATAGCCACAAAGAGTGCCTCAGAGTTACTTGGGGATACACATGCCCAGGCCCCATGGCCTGGGATGAGACCTGTACCTCTCTATATTCGGAAACCTCCCGAGCCCCGCTGAGAAGTACCGGTTGAGGAAGTGTACGCAGAAAGTTGCGACAAACAGCTGGACAGCGAGATAACCAACATGCCACTTCCGCTCCCCTCCCAGATCTGTGTGATCCAATGTCTCTCCTGACAGGTCCCTTCTCAATAGTATCCTCCAGGAATTTGTGATTATCCCCAGTCTGAGACAAAAGCAGCTTAATTCTTCCCAAAACAGTGCCAGTTGGGCATTTTGCCTAGAACGAGCAAAGCAAATCTGTGGCAGTGTTCTTTGCTCGGTTCAGTTCTGCAGCCTCCATGGGGCACTCTCTCTGTTCGCCCTGCCCCCACTCCCGATCCAACTTTCTCTACCTGCCACAAAGTCTTGGGGAAGTCCACTCATTTCAGTAGGACTGAGGGTCTGGCTGGATGCAGGCTTGGGTATAGTTGGCCGGATGAAATCTGGTTGGCAAGAAGGTCCTGGGTGAGCTAAGACATCAGAGAGCAGGAGACTAGGGCCAGGAGTAAAGATAGCAGGCCGAGGGTGAAGGCCAGAGCAGCACAACAGTCCAGTCTGAGAGAGTACTGCAACTGAGTCGGAAAGTCTCATTGGAACCCAGAAGGAGCTGGAACACATAGGCCCTTGTTACTTAGGGGAACCTGAGTTCACCTGCCTACATTGTCCTTTGACAGCAGGTCCCCCTGGTCTTTAAGGGCCAACTCTTACCAGTTGCTTCTGCTTTATCAGAGACTTGGGTCTCTTCATCCAGGAGCTTATACTGAGAGTTGGGCCCACTGCTTCATGAAGCCTGTAGCCGTTGACACTGGGCCCTGACTGGTTCCCTCTCGGGCCCAGCTTCATCTTCACCGGGACTTTGTTCCCTCTGTGCACTGACAGGGGTGCTCTGTCCACATCCAAACCCCTTGGTGTTTCTGGGATCAGTATAGAGCTATTAAAGAAGATGGGTCTTAAGTTTTGAGGATACTACAGAGAACAAGACAGATGATGTCTCTGCCTTCGTGGGGCTTCTGTTCTAGAAGAGGAAACAGACACACCAGCAATATTCATGGAGTGTACTTTGATGAGGTAGCTTCAGGGGGCTCTGCTGCGGGAGCCCATAGCAGGGGCACCTGGCCTCATCTAGGGGAGGGTCAGGGAAAGTGCCCAGAAGCTCTGTCTAAGCTGCCGTCAAAGGATGAGCAAGATGAAGATGTAAAGGCCCAGAGGCGAAAGGGAGCACACTCCACTGGAGGAACAGAACAGGGTTCCTTATGTTTCGTGCAAGGTGCAGGGAGGGACGGGGAGAGAGGAGCCTGGATGCGTGAGTGCAGGCCGGGTCATCACGAGGCCTGGCAACCATGGCAAGGCATGGAGGCATCACTCTCACACCTTTTTGCCACTTTGGACAGGTATTTTCTGACTCCTGGGATGACTCTGAAACATAGATACACATCCACGTGCGTGCGAGCCTGCAAATCTCACAGGAATGCTGACTGCCCTGTCCCTTCTCATGTGGAGGCCATACAGGGTCATTTCTGGATTATAAGCCATCCACCTGGGCACGGGCTCACTCGCCTGCTGTAATCATCTTTTTCTCCCACCTTAGGACGCCACTCAGCCTCACACAGCAGCAGCTCTCTGATGAAGAATGAAAGTGACAAGGGCAAAATCAAAAACCCTCCAGAATGTATTCAGTGGGAAACTAACGGCAGGAAAAGCGGTTCTCTGGTTCCCAGCCGACACCCGCTCGCCTGCTTTCTCTTATCAGAGGAAACTCTGCTTCCAGTATGCCTGACTGGCTGACGGGGTGATTCTTCAGGGGCTGTGATCTGTGCTTGTCACTCCTACACTGGCCGCTTTTAAGATGCATGGTCTTCTGAATCTTTAAAAGAAAGAACGAAAACGGAATCCCAAAGGCAGTTAGTTGGCAGGTCATCTGCTGAGAATGAGGGAGAGAGTTGTGACAGGTTTAGGGGGTTTGGGAAAAAGAGGAAATACAGAAGGGAACTGACCAGGAATGAATTGGTGGGGGGGGCTTAAAAAAAAGGCTGAGGAGCAGGGAAGGCCTGGCTGGTAAATTTGTCGTGGTGCCAGTGGATGTAAGTGTGAGGGTTTCTCCAGCGCAGCCCAGCAGCCCAGGAACGGGAGCAGAGGAATCAGGTGGCTGGATGGTGGGCGGATCCTCCTGGAGGCATCTGGCAAAGCAGGGGGAGCAGTGATGGCGGTGGATGAGGGTGGTTGAGGGCCAGGTGTTGAGGGTGTTACTGGACTTACAAGCCTGCATACCAGGATGGACAGTGGAGAAGTGTCACTGGGAGGGAACCAGTGGATTGGGATGACAGGGAAGGGCTCCAGGGGCTAGCAGGCTCAATGAGGTGGAAAGGCATCATTAGGGAGAATAAGGAGGTGAGGGAGATAGACAAATAGGAAGTTTCATGATCAAGAGGTGGGATTTCTTGCTTCCAATACTAGAAGAGGCTATTGCAAGATCCAGGTGAGGGAGTCACAGGAATGAAGGTGAAGTCATTGGTGTGTGGTGGTCAGTGAACTGTGAGGCCAGGAGCGGTGATTTGGTCATGCACCTAAGCATCGCACTTTCTCAGCTTTTACTGTTACTTAGAAGGTGACAGTGGTGTCGTGCCATAATCTTCTCTGAAGTCCAGCTGTTGACTTCGAGAGTCTGTAGAGTCCTGTCAAAAGGACGAGGAACACTGTTCTCGACAGCTCCTGTGAGCTCTGAGCTTCTCTCCTGATTGATAAGAGAATTCCTTTGGAAGAGGTGATGGAATTCACAAAGAACATTTGTATTCCCTTCTAGAACAAAGTACTTCCTTTTATTTTCAACTCATTTAAGCATGGTTGAAAAATCAAGGGGAAAACCTTTTTAAAAGTTTAAGTCTGGGGGCGCCTGGGTGGCTCAGTGGGTTAAGCTGCTGCCTTCGTCTCAGGTCATGATCTCAGGGTCCTGGGATCGAGTCCCACATCGGGCTCTCTGCTCAGCGGAGAGCCTGCTTCCCTTTCTCTCTCTCTGCCTGCCTCTCTTGTGATTTCTCTCTGTCAAATAAATAAATAAAATCTTTAAAAAAATAAAATAAAATAAAATAAATAAAAGTTTAAGTCTGGGAGAAGTATACTATCTGAGATGTCCAAAATCCTGGCCCCAGGGTCCATCTCTGTGGCCTGACGCAAAGTCTCTTTATACCTCAGTTTCTTTGTGAAACAGGACCTTCACTGAGTTGTGACGAGGACCAGCAGGATAGTAGTGCATGGAAGCATTCACTTGCGCCGGTCACTGCGCTGAACACATTCGTTTAAGCCTTAATATTTTTTATGAGTCCCATTTGAAAGAGGTATTCGTTGACCCAAGAGAGGTAACTAATTTGCCCAACATTATGCGACTGTTGGGTGACAGAACAAGAGCCCTAAAGCCCGAGCCTTTAACCATCTCCTGTACTGAGTCTTAAGGCCCTGTGAATACCAAAATAAGGCAAAACACTCACAGCACAAAGCTGAGGGGAAGACAGGAGCATGGGTCACTGCAGTCACGGACGCACCACGTTAGAGGCTGTGCAGGTGCTGTGGGGATATAGTAGAGGGACCATTCTCTGCCCAGAGGACTCCCAGAAGGCTTCATTGAGGAACTCACACATGGGTTGAGTCTTGAGTGGGCAGTACAAGGTAGCTTGTCCTGGCAGTTGGTGCTTCTTCTCACGTTGGTCTGAAATACATCAGCCCATTGTCTTTTCTTTCTGTGTCCTGTTTGGCCTCTGGGGCCACTAAATAGATTGATTGATTGATTGATCAATTGATCGATCAGTTGATTCCCTTTTCCATAAAATTGTGCTTCACATATTTGAGTACTAGAATCTTGGTTCTCTCAATCTCTTCTCTGGGCTAGATAACCCCAGTTTCTTCCTTCCCTTCTTTCCTTCCTGCCAAGTGCCAAGAACTGAGGCAACATGCTATGCACTCAGAATACAGAGATTAAAAAAAAAAGGGGGGGGCGCCTGGGTGGCTCAGTGGGTTAAGCCTCTGCCTTCAGCTCAGGTCATGATCTCAGGGTCCTGGGATCGAGCCCCGTATCGGGCTCTCTGCTTGGCAGGGAGCCTGCTTCCTCCCCTCTCTGGCTGCTGCTCTGCCTACTTGTAATCTCTCTCTCTCTCTCTCTCTCTCTCAATCTGTAAAAAAGAAAAAAAAAATTAAAAAAAAAAAAAAAAGCAGCCGCAGATGCTGTCCTCCAGGAACTTACAGTCTGGTCAGAAAGTAGACCGCAAAACATGTTACTGTTCTTTCAGCCATCCATCCCCTTTACCCAGACTCCCAGCACCCAGCCCAGTGGCTGGACTGTAATAGATAGCCTTAAGTGTTCGTTGTGGAGTTGACTGTGTGCCATGTGGAAGGGAAGCCAGGGTGTTGGCCTATTGTAAGACCTAAGTCAGACGAAGAAGGAGGGTGATAGACTCTAAGTCTTCAAGGATGAATAGGACTAGGGAAGAAGAACATTCCAGGCAGAAGGAGCAGCCAATTCAGATGCGTGGTGGCAAAGCACAAGGTGGGGCAGGGTGTGCCCAGAGTGTGGAGAGCTGGTCAGGGCCAGATGATAGACGGTGGTGCTAAGAAGATTGGGCTTTATCCTGAGGACAGACGAGTTAAAAGTTCAGATTCGCATTTTAGAAAAGGTCATTCTGGTGGCACTAAGAAGAATTAAGTGAAGGGAAGCTATATTAAGGGACAGAAAGACTGGTATAAAGATTGTTGGAATAATCCCAATGGGAACTGATGAGGGTCTAAGCTCCGTGGCTGTGGAGCAGGGGACAGATTGGGCAGGGCTTAGGAAGTAAAATCCATAGGACTTCCTGATCAGTGGGAGTGAGGAAAGGGGGGAGTCCGAGAAGACAGTGCTGCCAATTCACTGAGGGAATCAGAAAGGAAGAAGTTTCCGAGAAGTCAGGTGACAACTTTGTTTCGGACATACTGAGTTGGAGGTGCCTGTGGAGTATGTTGGGTCGGACAGAGATGGATCCAGAGGCCAGGAGAGAACCGGGTCAGAAGTGCCATTAGGGAAGTCAGCAGCGTGTCAGTGATAGTTGTAAGGACGAGAGTGGATGAGCTCACCCAGGCTAGTGTGCAAAGAAGGAAGGGAAGAGGGTGAAGGGTGGGACCTATAGAAGCACAACAATTTGAGGGGCAGAGGGAACAAAGTCAGGCCTAGGGAGAGGCTTGGGGGTGGTCGGGGAGGGAGGAGGAAAACCAAAAGAAACTAAGGAAGGATGAGGAATAGTCAGCAATTTGCCAGTGCAAGCAGCTTTCCTTCTTGGTATCTGGATTGCCACAGGGGACCAAGTGGTTATGGCTGAGCTACCATGATCGAGGGAGGACAGTCAAAGGCTTTTTCCCCTGAGGCTGGATTAGAGGCCGTGCTGCTCCGGAGCAGTGGTTCCCCAAATTCCCAGGTAAGATTCAGACCCTATCCCAGAACCACTGCATTGGATCATCTTGGAGAAGGGCCTGAGCATCTGTTTATTCCATAGGCGCTCCTGGCGATTCTTCCCTTTAGGAAAATCTGGGAATGAGGCTCTAGACTAGAGGTTGTTGATTAATAACCTGGGAGCACTTTCCAACCACACAAACTACACCCCAACCTCCCACCCTAGACACAGATGGATTCCCCCTAAGCTTCTGGAGAACCCCCATCCTTTGAGCCAGTGCTTCCGTGGCACTCCTCAGGTGCATGGAGATAGAAGTGCTCACCCATCCATCTGAAGGAGGGTTTCTGAGCAAATGAGTATTCCGGAATCTGGTGGAAATCCTGCATCTAGACAGGTAACTGCCCTAGCGCTGCTTCTCTGAAAGCTGTTGGACTGGAGCATTGTCACTGCCCTGTGCTGTAGACAGCCTGATTGGCTGCTCTGTTTTGTGGAATAATGGGCCTGAATGGGATCCAGCATTTAAACAAAACAAAACATATGTTAAAAACCTATTAAAGAAGTTTGGAAGAAGCAACACCTGTAGACAAAGAAGAAATTTTTAGGTGATTGATTGCCAAGGCCAGAGCTGGCTCTACTTGTTTATGTGTTTGAGACTAAGTCTGTTCACTGCCCCTCATCATGAGTTTTACACAACTCTTCTCAGGATCGGATGTATTTACCTTTTGTAAATAAAGGCTTTGTCTCTACTAAAGCCATTTTATTAGGCGTAGGAGTGGTACAGAGGGTATGTGCCCCTTGTGTGAAATTGCAAATCTATATGAAATTCAGACATTGTCGTGAATGAATAGTCAGGATAAATATTATTTCCTAATCACTTGATCTTGGGACATTATCTGTCCAGGATGAAAAGAGATATTAATTATACTTATTTTAATATTATAGGAGAAGTTACCTGCTGAGGAGAATACTAAGGAGTGTGGCTCCAAAACATAGGGACCCCTTCTTTTTCGAGTTATTTTAGAATGAGAGATTTAAGGGTAGTGCCGCCTGGAGGTAAGGTGGCTGGGAAATGCTTTTATGTGCTCCTTTTCAGACTTCAGATCAAAATATTGCAAAGATTTGCTCTTCATTCATTTAATAAACTTTTACTGGGCACCCATTTTTTAAAAGATTTTATTTATTTACTTTAGAGAGAGTGTGTGAGCAGGGGGAGGGGCAGAGGATAAGGGAGTGAGACAAGCAGACTCTGCGCCGAGCGTGGGACCTGACACGGGGCTCAATCCCACAACTCCGTGACCATGACCCCAGCAGAAATCAGCAGATAGATGTTCAACCAACTGAGCCGCTCAGGCGCCCCCATTAGGCCCCTCTTATGTGGCAAGATCTGTGCTGCAGGCTCTTGGTTCTTAGATATCTCTGGGACATCAGAATAACTTCAGGGTCAGCTTTGTTTGACCCTAGAGGGCAGCAGTTAAGTGTCTTGTGCAGCTTTAAAGCTCCAGTGAAGACATGATTGGTAACTTCACATTCCCATTTTAGGACTGAGCAGTGTGCTGAGCTGTGTGGACCTTCCCATACCTCCAGAAGCCAAACAGCTTAAATATTATCCTTAAGTCTCCAAGGATCTGGGAGAAGTGGTGAGAGCACCAGTATAAAACCATCTGGCTTCTAGGGGTAAAGTCAATAGTTTACGTACCCGTTACACATTGTAGTCTTGAAGGGTCTATCATGTACGTCATTATTTGAATCTTAGCATAATTTCGAGGATTATAAATAACTAACAGTAATAATAACTAGCATTATTATTGTTTTAAAGCTTTATTTATTTTTAGAGAGAGAGACCACAAGTGGGAGGGGGCAGAGGGAGAGGGAGAGAGAATCTCAAGCAGACTCCATGGTGAGCTCAGAGCCTGACACGGGGCTCGATCCCACGACGCTGAGATCATGACCTGAGCCAAAACCTAAAGTCAGTTGCTTAACCGACTGCCCCACCCAGGCATCACTAATAACTAGCGTTACTGTCATTAACTGAGGGGCCAGGAGGTGACTTGCTAGAATATACCAGCGCCAGAACTAGCCCTCGGTTTCCCATTCTTAATCAAGTGCTCTTTTGACCGACAGAGAGCTCAGTGACCTTATAGCCACCTCATCTGTCCAATAGACCTGCTCCCCACCCCTCTCTCAAAATAAGGCATAAGAAGATACTAAATGGAGGGAAGGGATTGCATCTAGATTTGGAGCACAGGTCACTGCTGCTGGGTCTTGAAGGTGGACCCCACAGGAGGGCGAGAAGGAGGGGGATGGTTCACCCAGTAAATGGGGTGCCACCACCCATTTGGATCTTGACAGCATGAGAGTCACTTCCTACATTTGAAGATTATGGAACTCTTATCCAGGCCTCTTTATTTTAAAGGGAGGTCCAGTCCAGAAAGGGTTAATGACTTGCCCAGAGGAGTTTGGGTGAATTTGCAAGTTCATTTGGAGCTATTTGATAGGTGTTTCTACAACAAATACACTTGGTTTTTATTTATTTATTTTTTTAAATAGTCTGAGGGATGTGAGAAAGCTCTTCTAAGTAGCTTTTCAGCCCTAAAGGCATTTCTAAAACTCAAATGAAGCACAATGAGAAATTCTTTCATTCAGCTGTTAGCCCTAACTCAAGGTTGGATGACAGGTCCGTGTCTGTCTGAGATAGTAACATGAGGTTTCCAGGCCCCTGCTAGGGACCTCCTGGCGCCTTGGCTTTTTTCGCCTCTCTCCTTATGGATGACTCTGATCATCCTGTGAATTTGTTATGTACCATAGGTCCAGAGATAAAAAGCTAGGTTTCTGCGTGCACGTGTGCACGTACGTGTGTGCGCACGCACACACATTCATTCTGGGCTGCTCCTTGCCTGAGTGTAGCAGAAATGAAATCTGTTGCTTCCTCCTCATGGGAAAGATTGGCATTTCTCACACTGGGACTGGGCCGGGGAGCTCTCCTGGCCCTTTTGAACTTGCGTCTCTGCTAGGGAAATGAATAACATCCTGATTGGCCTCAGTAGAGTAGAAGTGGGGGTAGGGGGGAAGGAGGGGGAATCCTGGCCCCAAGCTCCAGCCAAGGCCTCAGAATTGCATTTACCCACAGGCGCCAAACTTGGCACCCGGGGAGACTGGTGAATGGAGGGAAAATCCTAACCAGCTTAACACAGTTATTTGGGCATTTTCCACACTTACTAATGAAGTGGGCATTTTACAAGGCACATGTAGCGTCCCCTCCGCAGGTAAGCAGGGATTGCCTGGTCCTCTCCTAAAAGCAGTAGGGCCTCCGAGTGGGGCAGGGCAGAGGCGGCTGAGTGCCAGCTCACCCTCCGCAGCTGTGCCTGGGAGCCCCTGGGTACTCTGCACCCCCATCGGCTCTTCCACCGTAGCAGGAGGTCTCAGCTTGCCTGTTTGCTTTAATAGAGTGTTAACCCTAGGTCCTAGAACTTGTGTTAACACTTAACACAAGGCTGGAACTGAGGGGTGAGGCCGAGGGCCTGGCAGCTGAGAGCGGTTTGAGGCTTGAACTTGTGGGGCAGGGACAGAGGAGGAAAGGCAAGGCGCACAGTAGTTGAATGTCAGCTGGATTAAGCAGGCCCAGGACTGCTTTGCAAGACCAAAGTTCTGTCTGCTCTTGATTCTGTCACAGGCCGTATCCCATCCGCTCCTGGGTCTCAATTTCCTGGTCTTTAAATGAGTAGGTAGAACCAGATATACTCCAAGGGACCGGAACGGGGCGAGGGGAGTGCGGTGTAAGCTGCTCTCCAACTCTAGTGTGCACACAACCCCCTGGGGATGTGATTTAAGTGCACATTCTGCTTTATTAAGCCTAGGGCAGGGCCTGCGCGAGGCTACATTTCTCCCAGTCTTCCAGGTGATGCTGCTGTGCTGGCCGGTGGCCCATACTTGGACTAGCAAAGGTGTAGCATGCAGGATTGGGTTCTCCAAACTCATCTCTGCCCCTTACATAACTCCCTGCATTCACTTCCTCAGCCGTGAAACAGGGACTAGTAAGAGTTGCCTTACCTTCCTCTCTAGGAGTGTTGTGAGGATTAAGGCAGTTGAAAGCACCTTGTAAAGGGTAAAGCGGGTGCATTGTAAGGGATTATTGTCATTGTTAAGATTTCTACACCTCATTGCTCCTGCTGTGTGTTCCTGCGGCTTCTCCTCTTTTCCCTACATCCTCCCTGGTTTCCATGCCCAGGCTGATGATGAGTCAGTGGGAGCAGCCAAGGCTGAACAAACACGTAGACATGTCAAGGCAGGGAATGACAATTCCCAGGCACCCTCACTGTTTCAGGTGTGGAACAAGCCATGGACACACCTTGTGCGATAAAGTCAAGTGATACCGTGTTGAACCCTACCACCATGCTCACCCCCATGGGCCGCAGGACCAGGAAATGAGGCCAAAAGTCAAGGAAGGCCTTGTAGGACAAGGGGCCCAGCCAGTACTAGTTAGGATTTCAGCAAAGTCAGTCACCAGTCTGTCCTGTGATCCCATTTCGGCACCTGCCTCAGGCCGCCATGATGATACTTCTGTAGTGCTGGTTCACTGAGGATCTTCACAGAGGGTGCCACAACCATCCTGGGAGGCAAGAAACTGAAGTGACTGTCGACTATACATCAATAAAAGGAAAAAAGTAAAGAAACTAAGGTGACTGAAGCAAGTCATTTCCCCATCAGGAGCCTCGGGAGCCTCATCTATAAAATGGAGTCAACAGTGTCTGTCCTGCCCATGGTACAGATTGCTATGGTCCCACAGTCACAAGGAAATAACTGTGTGAAATGGGCACCGATTCTGAGGAACCACATGAGGTATTATTCTTCATGAGGGACCCTCCACTTCAGTAGACTCTACTGACTGCCTCTACATGAGGAACATCCCTGCCTTCGTGTTTGTACCCAGACATGCCACCCTACTGTGGCATATCTTCTGCCCACATCAAGCCGCCATGACTGATGGAAACCGTCCCCGACTACCCCAGCTTTAGTGGGTGTCCCCCATTGTCCAAACAGTGCTGTTTCTCATCTTGCTCCTCTCAGGCCCTGAGGCCAAGTCTTTGGTGAACAGCTTTGTTGTAAGGGCCTGGAAAGTAGGGATCCGGTTATATAATATACCCTGTGTCAGAATAGCAGGCCAGGCTCAAATCTTCATCCAAGACCCCTGCAGCTGAAAATCTGGTTCAGCTTTGCCCCTTGGAGTGAGAGCTGATGGGGTTTGGTGGCAGAGAAAAGTGGAAGGCTGACCATACACTACAAATGGAAATGCCTCTTGCCCAAGCTGGAAACACCATTTGAAAGCCCACGTGGTTAGGTGACTACCAAAATAACAAAACCAAAACTTGGCAGGGCATCAAACCAGTCAACTCTGGGACCTGCAGGCACCTCCAGGACCTTCCATCGGCCCAGAGTGGGTTCCTCCCTTCTTTCCCACAGCTACTGCCTTGGGGGCCTAGAGGAGCAAATGGTGGTAGGAGCCACTTTACCCACACTTCTCTCCCTGGCCTTTGAAATTCCTGAGGCGAGCAGGGGCCCAGGCCTGCAAAATTGGGCCTGAAGACAAGTCAACCAGCCCAGGAAGCAGAGAGGTCTCATCTGAGGAGGTGCAGATCCTCAGGGAAGATCAAAAATAACCCAAAAGGACAAGCCATGCATGTCTGTGTGTATATTGAGTTTCACATCTGAAGTCCAGTCATCGTGCTAAATCTGATGATTTTGAAACATCTTCTTTAATTAATAAAAACAGAAGACCTCTTAGTCCCAGGTTTCAGACTTCAAAGTTCTCCTCCGTGGAGAGCCTCAAATTTGGCTTATTTGTGGAGTACTGAAGTCTCTTTAAGACAAACACAGGATTTGTTTGGGTTGGGTTCTTTGGCCTCCCAACTGTCCAACTGCAAGAACCACTTAAAAATTCTGCAGTAGAAAGTCTCAACTGGAAACCCCCTTACTGGTCCGGCAGCCATATTTTCAAAATGAAAATTCGGCATGAATTTTATTGGGGGAAAATACAGGCCTTGGACCTAGAATCAGAATCTTGACTGTAACCCTGACATCATCATCTTGAGCAAAATTTTACTTTTCTTGGCCTCAGTTGCTTGATCTGTAAAATGGGAACGTCAGCACCACCTCATAGACTTGCTGGGACAATTTTATTGAGGTAAGGTATTATAAAGTGGTCATGCCTGGCACAAAATAAACAATAAATGTTAGTTCTCTTGCCTTCCCCCATATCTGATGTAATCACAGGGCTTGTTTGGGAGCAGGATTGTTCTGGAAAACCCATTTTGTTTGCTCATTTGTGTTTAGAGATATAGTTCTGTGAAGTTTTTCCATTGAAGGAGATGTTGGAATAAAAAGGAGATGTTAGGTTTCCGAGGATATAGTTTGTCTTGTGGTGTATTCTGAGCCTTACCCTAGGAGTCCTGTAACAGAACGCCGTGTGTAAATTTTCTCTCCACCCTCAGGAGCAGGGCAGACCATCCTGCAGGGAATATTTTCATTGCAGTCTAGCTGCAAAACGATTCTTCTCTTCCCACTTTGAGGGGTAGAAATCTTGATGGTTTCTGTTTCAAAGCAGAGGAGGAAAGGTCTCTGGGATCCTGTCTGGGAAATGCCACTGTCAGCCTGACTTGGAAAGCTCTTCTGTCTGAGGCACCTCCAGGTCTGCTGTGAGTGGGGAGCCCATCGAAATTCTCCTTTTTGGGCCCTGCAGTGATGACTGATCTCCTGGGCTCCCAGGCAAAGGCAGGGGCCCGGCTCAGTGACCTCCTAATGATGTGTGAGGGGCTCAGACATTCCTTGGCAATCTGGAAAGGGTGTCTCCTAGCAAGCTCTGTCCTGTCTATCGAAAGGCTGAGGGCTGGGGTGGCCGGGCAGGACAAAGATGATAGGTAAAGGGACTTGATTTAAAAATGGAGTCCTTCCAGCATTGCTCTTCTGGTCCTTTCTGAACTGTTGTATGAAATTTGTACAGAGGTCAAGTTGTTTCTGCCATTTTCACACACACAGGTTGGTGCACATTCCTGACACAAATTAAAAGGAAATATGTCTGATGTACACAGGGATGAGTCAACATCGCGTGCGGCCGGCTGTGGACACTGGGAGAGGAGTCAGATGCCGGCTGTGGAGCTGCAGGCTCCCCCCACCCCCCAGGCGTGTCAAGACCAGGCTCAGGGGAAGCCCTCCGCTCAGATGCTCCTCAGGGGGCTACTGTCTGTGTCCCAGCGCACGTGTTTCTGGCACGGGGCTTTTTTTTTTCTCTCTCTCTTCTCTCTCTCTGCTTTTTCTTCATGTTTGTTGACTTGCTTTATACTGATTGCCAAAGGTACAGGAAACACATGGATGGGTATAAAGTGACAGGAGAGTCCCCAGTAACCCAGCTACCCACAGGCAACCATGATTAACACTTCATCGTGAATTTTTAAAGAATGTTTGTCTACGCTTCCTTTTTATTGCTCAGTAATAGTAACTGTACGATTTTGTTCTGCTTTTATTTGACATGATATCTTAAAGAATTTCCCCTATTATAAACATGGGTTTTTTGTGACTACCTAATATTCTGCTGCAAGAAGGAAGTATGATTTACCTCACAAATACCTTATTTTAAGGCAGTGTTAAAGTGGCAAGGGGCATCTTTATGCCTGAGGGTTGGTTAGCATCTTACTTGCTTGGGCTAGAATTCTGGAGGTGGAATCCCTAGGTCAGTGGTTGGAAATATTTTTAAAAGGCTCTTAATATGTATTGCCAAATTGCCCTTCATAGGGTTTATAACAATAATATTCCCCACCAGCACCAGTCCGTCTCATTCCTTCCTTACCCTTACCTTCTTCCTTACCCTCATTCTATCCTTACCGTGTTGAATATGATCCTGTTTATTTATTAAACAATTTAGGGGCTGAAACATCCCCCTCAGATATAGGGAGAGGTAAGGAGATCATGAGGGCGCAAGGGAGCTAACGTGGGAGCTAAGAGCCACCTGGCCTGCCCTTCTGTGCCCCCTGCAGGCATCCTCAGAGAAGTGGGGTCCACTTTGATGTATCCCCAGATACATCAAACATCATCTCACCATTGCTCTGTTAGTGTATTATTATTAATTACATTTGAGGCTATTCATGCCAGTGTGATGAACCCCTATTGTGGGAGTTACTCATTTACTGTCCATGTGGGAAATGGGGAAATTAAGACCTAGAGTGTCCAGAAAAGTTAATGGAAGAAGTCCAGTTATAACCTTGGTATCTTGAGTTGTGGTCTGTCTCCTCCTCTTGAAAGTGTGAGTTGTGATCATACATGGCATTTGTGAAAGCAGTTGCCAAAACAACTATTTGGTTAAACTGAAGAAATCTTGGTCTCCGAGTTACTGTTGAACTCTTCTCCTCTGGCTTAGGACCCCTTGATATGTTGGCCACGTAGGGCAGTCTGTTTGTGGACTGTGATGAATGATGAATAAATCCCTTCCCAGCCATGGCCCCAAGGGCCTGGGAGAACAGATGTGCATAACATCATCACATCTGGCACGTCAGCATCTCCTGGCTTGCCAACATCAGCAAAGGCATTTCTCTGCTGCTGGTACCTTTTCTTTCTCTTGCTCAATTTACTTCTGACCTGGAGTAACAAATCCTTTCCTTTTTTAAATGTTTTATATATTTAAGTCATCTCTAAACCCAACACAGGCCTCAGACTCTCGACCCTGAAATCAAGAATTGTATGCTCTTTTGACTAAGCCAGCCAGGTGCCCCAACGAGTAGCGAATCCTTTAAAAGCGACCTAACCCCAGGGCACCTGGTGGCTCAGTCAGTTGAGCATCCACCTCTTAATCTTAGCTTGTCTTGATCTCAGGGTCATGAGTTCAGGCCTTTCATTGGACTCCACACTGGACATGGAGCCTACTTTAAAAATGTAATTATTTAATTTAATTTAATTTGAAAAATAAAAATGACCTAAACCCAAACCCCCCAGCCAAATGGATGAGTATGGGATAAAGATGGCACACTGTCACAAGTTTGGTGACCATTAGATAATCTGAGTCATAAAAGATTGCCGGGATCTAGGCCCCTTTGCTGTATACCATGTCTGTGGTTGTGGGATCACGGTTACCTTGGGAGCCACCCTAAGGAATCGAGAGGGACAGACAGGGTACCCATATTCTCTCCCCTTCCCACAGTGAACCAGTTTGTGTTAGTCACAACACAGTGCGTATCGACTTAGTAAGATATGCCTGCAGCCACATCCAGATACCAGAGAAAGCTAATGTCCTCAGCCTGTGCTTATGTGAACCAGCCTGAAACACATAAGCACCACAGCTCCAGTCTCCAGCTCTGTTGAGTGAGCTCATTTGGAGAACAGACAAGGAAGCTCTCTGGTAGTTGCTGCCATCCCACCTAGAATCATTTCTTAGTTCTCACGGACATCATCCTTGTCGTGAGTGCTCACCCAGAAGGGCTTGTGTTTAATGACAAGTTTTGCGTCTGCTACCCGGCCTCGCTGGAGACTGGAAATCTGATCGGCAGCCTCTCTTCAAAGTCCAAATTCTGGGCTAAACCTGACTGAGGCACGGGGAAGACTGTGCCACAGCTCCTAAATAGCTACGGTGTGATTAGACACTATCAGCTCTGAGGAACACACCCCATGCCCCCACTTTCCCTCAGGCTCCGTTGCCCCCCAGCAATGGTATACAAAAGACAGAGCACATGTTCCCCTAGGCTCCCCAGGAGCTGCAGGCTTACCAGCTGTCACAGCATGTCTTTAATGGGTTTGTGAAACCCAAGAACCTGACCCATTTCTCCTCTGGGGAAAGAGTGTAACACAGGATGCCAAGCTGGGAAGCAGGATTCGGGAAGCTCACCTGTATGAGCCCGACTCTCCATGTCATCCAAGGCAGATTGTTCGGTTCCTCCAATTTCCGGGGTCTCCAGTCTAAAATAAATGCACAGAGGGCTGTAGAATAATACCGTGACTTTTTTTTTCCTCCTCCCTTATAAGCTCCTTCCTTCCTATTATTTCACTTCAGCTCCCTTTTCTGCCTACCTCCAGCTTATTCCTCCCAATCCCGGCCCTAGATGTTTAGGCCCTGGGATTCTACCCAAATGTTATTGCCTCCAAAGTGACTGTCAGATTTCTGAGATGTCTCAAGCAGTTGATAAACATATCTTGAGTAAGTGTGATGCACAAAATCATATCCTTATTACAGACTTATGGTTATGGAGGAATCCATGCCCTCGAGGAGCTTCTAAAGTAGGTTGGAGAGCAAATCATGAGGACAACATAAGGCAGGATGGAAATGACACCATGGAAATGATCTCATTAACCTGGGATCCGAAGGTGGGCTTCAGAGAACCATACAGAACAGTAATCACTTTACAGCATTTTATGATATTGCTTACATAATTTTATGTATGCAAACATACATTTTTGGGGCAAGTTCAGAGCTTTCATCAGCTTCATCCAAAAGGTAAAGAACCTGCCACGCAAACAGACTTTCTGGAACAGCTCTCATTATAACTCGGGTGGTCACTCAGGGTTTCACCAAGCAGGTGAGACTTGAACCAAATCTTAGAAAATGTTGTGCAGAGAATAGCAGGGTGGGAGGCAGCCCTTAAAGAAGGGGCTCCCAGAAGGCATCAGAGCAAGACTGTCACATCTAAACCATGGCCTTAAGTTACCTCACCTTTCTCCCTCAGCCTCCGTAAAATATAAATCTGTAAAATGGTGACAATTGCTGCTTCTCAGAGTTTTGTGAAAGACCATGAACCTTTTTTTTGGCTCACTCTGTATCCTCATACCTCAGTGCTGTGCTTGAGTCATATCATAGTGGATGCTAATCAGTATTGGAGGAATGTGTGAGTTAACTGAAATAATAAACGTGAGGGGGCTTTGCAAACCGCAGAGCATTGCTTCGGCAAAAAATCTTTGTTGCTAAGTACGTATATTTTGTGCTTCTCGAACAGCCTGCCCTAAGTGTCTTCTCTCCCTTGAAACTGACCCTTTCTCCCATAATGGGACTCAGAGGGCCAGCCCATCTGATGGAGCGTCTCCGGGCCGACCTGATGAATGATAGCCTTGCCGACAACGCTGACACGATGCGCAGTTGCCTAAGAGTGCAGAGATGACCTCACTCTCCGAGGGCTTGGCCTCTTAACCCCAGCCCTTGCTGACACACACACACCTGCAGCTCTCTCTCACTCCGGGCCCAGAAGAGTCCAGGAGCTCCTTTGCTGTCCTCATCCGCGCTGGCCAGGGTAGAAGGCAAGGCCAAGGAAGGGGGCACTGCAGAGTCTTTGTGCAGATTCCAGCCAGCACGATAAGTCCTCTCTGGGACTTCTCAGGACAGTAGAGAAAATCCCGTGCTCCTCTGACGGACGCTATATCTCCAGCCTCCTGCCCACACCATCTCAGCAATGCCCCTGTGAAGAGAGAACAGAACAGATCTTCTGTCAGTGTTTTTTCCCTCCTGTGTGCCATCCAACAGACAGGATGACATGTCGGCATTACCATGATACTCCGAAGAAGCTGGGCTGGTTGGGTGGAAAAGACTTTTTAAAGGTATTGGTGGAAGGTGATAAGAGCCCTCAACAAGTTAGGAAAGACAGAGGTGATTTCTCCCTATGACAGTTCTCCACTGGATGGGAGGGAAAAGTAAAGTAAGATGAAGTCTGAGAAAGAGACAAACCGTAAGAGACTCTTATCTCTAGGAAACAAACGGAGGGCTGCTGGAGGGGAGGGGGTGGGTGGATGGGGTAACCGGATGATGGGCATTAAGGAAGGCATGTGACGTAATGGGCACTGGGTGTTCTTTCTGTGCAACTGATGAATCACTAAACTCTACCTCTGAAACTAATAATACCTTATATGTTAATGAATTGAATTTTAAAAAAAAGAAGAAAAAGAACAGTTCTCCACTGCAGAGGCAGCCAAGAGAAGTAAAGTGTAAACCAACAGAATGAAGTCCAAGCTAAGATTTAGGAGCCTGTGTTCAGGATCTGTCGCTTAGAGATCTCAAGCATGCCGTTTAATCCCTCGGGGCTTCCAGCTCCTCTTCCATAATAATTGTTAACAAGGTCAGGATTGGGACTTCTGGGTGGCTCAGTTGTTAGGCGTCTGCCTTCAGCTCAGGTCATGATCCCAGGGTCCTGGGATCTGATCCTGGGGTCCTAGGATCAAGCCCCACATCAGGCTCCCTGCTCAGTGGGAAGCCTACTTTTCCCTCTCATACTCCCCCACTTGTAGTCTCTCGCTATCTCCGTCTCTGTCAAAGAAATAAATAAAATCTAAAAAAAAAAAAGAAAAAAACTCAGGATTGTGATCAGCAATATTTATGATGATGCTTCCAGTGGTATAAAGTTGTACGTATTTGCTATTACTAACATGCACATGAGCACCATTATGTGCTGGGAATTGATTGTACATTCATCTAATCCAACTCTCACAACCACCCTGTAGGGTTGTACTGTTTTTCCACTTTTATGCGTATGGAATCAGAGGCTCAGAAAGTTAAAGAACTTGCCTGGACCCACGCAGTTAATACGTGTTGAGAACCTAATTTGAGTCCAGCTCTATTTCCATTCTCCACCGGCTCGTGATTTCTTTTTCTCAGGTCTACTGTTGTTTTGTCCCTAAAATACCACATGCTCCTCTGGCCTTTACCGTCTTGTCGTAGACCAGGCCTGCCTTCTTACCTGCACCCTTCTTGTCATAGCATGTTGCTGGCTTATTTTATTTTCTTCTTCCTCTTGGCTCCCGCTATCTGCTCAGCTGCCCTGACCTCTAAGAACGGCGTGTACTAACACTGACTGAGCACCTTTTAGGGACAGGCACGCTGCTCTTGTGAAGTGACAGAAGGTAAGGGCATCCCCATTCTTGAGACAGACTCTGAGACATGTCTGTCCATAAGAAAACTGTCACCACAACCCTGAGGTTACAAGAGGGGGAGTGCACAGGTTTTATTACTAACTCCCTCATCTGCCAGTCACCAGAGGCACAATGACGCTGTAGCACTTGATCTTGTCGGCTAAGAGTGGGATAGCACCAGGGGAGAACTCTGGCTCCTGGCAGGAACCTGGCTTAACCTTCCATTCCTTTGAGGCAGGGTTATTAGTTCTACTTCAGAGATGGAAAAAAGAGATCGAGGGACTTACCTAACATCACTTAGTGAGTGGGTCATATGTCATCAGTGACATATGTGAGTATGTCACCAGTCCTTAGGGTCTGGGCACCTTTGAATTGTTGCTAATGTTCTCAGGCGTTGGCTCTGGGCTTGGTACTGCCAAGGCATGGATGCACAGTTCAGACTCTTGGAGGGCTGATGCTCAGAGCACCTCATCCCCACCACTGGCTCCTGGCTCCCCAGATCCGTCCTGACCCTGCTAATGAAGAGAGAAGGTAGTATCAGGCAGCTCCCCATTCCTGGGTCCCACCCAACAAGCCGAAGCCCGGCAACCCAGTCCCAAGGTGGCCTCTCTTCTTGGGGAGATACATTTGTAAATGTTACCCATCCTCCCAGCACCAGGAATCTTCCCTACAATTAGGTAAGAAATAAATCAAAGCCAAACTTGGCTGATGACATTCAGGAGCCAGGGGTGACCCTTGCCACACATATAAATCCCAGCGGGCTGGCCAAGGGCCTTTGTCTGGTCAGAAGAGCTCAGGTTTATCTGGCCCTCTTTGCTGATGTATGGAGTCACCGGCTGTCGGAGTGTTTACTAACGGTTATCACCTCGATGCTTTGGCCATTATCAGAGGCAGGGCCGCCTGCCGGGGCTGGGGCTCGCACCCTCTCTATTACCACCTGTCATTGGCAGAGAGTGTGCGCTGACGCTGCCCAGTCCTGCCCGCCTGGGGAAGATAGTTTCTGACGGCTGATCAAAGAGGAGAAGCAAGGCCTGATAAAAAGTGTGTGTTGTGCGTACTTTTAACTTTAAGAAACATTGGCATTTGCATTTTTTCCCCCATCTTCCTGGTGCTGGCAGGAACCAAGCCCAATAAATGCAATAGATTCAGTTACCTAATCACTGGGAAAATGGTATGTGCTTAAAGCAACAGAGCATGACGATAATCTCCTTCCGAGAGAGAGTAGACGAACTAAGCTTTCACAGAAGACTTGCTGTATAATAGAGGAGAAGAATTTAAATTTAGACTTTGAAGTGCTCTTGCACCTAAAATCTCATCTTGGCACCGAGCAGAGCACCATGTATGTCTTAGAATTGGAGCGCACCTTCGGGTTAAGGAACAATTTTTGCTGAAGATTCTATCACCCAGCTCCGTTGCTGGCATCCCCCAAATGGTGCCCCTCTTGTCCATCTGTCCTTGGGCAGCTGGGGGACTGCGTGCGGCCGAGTAGAGCGAGCTCCAGATTGAGGCGTCAGGTGATGGGAGTTCTTGAACCGGGTCTGTCACAAACCTGCTGTTGGATCTGAGCCTCAGATGTAACATGAGGAGCTTGGGTACGGGTTAGAGGATGGAGTGGGATGGAAAACTTTTTTGAAGTTTTAAGCTATGTACCCCTTTTTTAAATGGACTGTTAGGGGAAGGCCTATTGCCTCAAAGAAAGAACAGGAGAGGTGTTTGGGTTGAACCTGGCCAAGAGGTTCTCTGCCCTTGACCTGTTTCTGAGGTCTTTTTCCTGAAAGTCTTCCCTGTCTGATCTCGCGTCATGAGCTGCTGCCCTCAGCACGGGTTTCATGGTGGTGTCTCCTCCATCCAGCCTGGAGAAGAGCCAAAACGGACCGTGGCGGGGTTGGGGTGAGGTGGGGGCAGCTAGTGGCGGGTAGACAGGAAGGGCCCGCTCTCTGAAAGCACACACTCAAGGCCAGATATCCCATGTGTGCCGCAGGTACCTTTGACCGGAGCGTGACCCTGCTGGAGGTGTGTGGGAGCTGGCCCGAGGGCTTTGGACTGCGGCACATGTCCTCCATGGAGCACACAGAGGAAGGCCTACGGGAGCGGCTCGCTGATGCCATGGCCGAGTCGCCGAGCCGGGACGTGGTGGGATCCGGAACAGGTAAAGGTGGCCTCGCACTTCCAGCCTGACGCGGTCAGGACCAGCGCATGTTGGCATCGACCTTCTCTGGTGGGAGAGGGTGTCCGTTTGTGCTAACCGTGTGTTCCTTCGGTCACCACTCTGACGGGCATCAGTTTGGGAGTCTCTGGCCTGGGGAGGGCCCTGTGTGAAGGAGTGCACGGGGACCCGGGGGCCCCTCGTACGTGGAATGACACATACACAAATGCGGTGGTAAGTGCAACTGTGTTGTACGTGCAGCTCCTGGAAGGACACCTACTCCAAGGGAAGGGAGTCCCTCAGTTCTCAGCAGCCCTAAGACATGGAATGGGAAGGCAGCGCACCTTCCGCCATGCTCTCATGCTCGAAGCTTTGTGGATTAGCAAGTAGCAGTGGGGCCTGCCCACCTGGAGGGAGCAAGCATGAAGCAAGGCTGGTTTGAGCCCCCAGGCTACTCTTTCTTCCGCTGCCTTTGCCCTTGCACTCTTGCCTGTGAGAGGGCTCAGCAGCCAGAGCCCGGGGCAGCTTCTCGAATCTGTAGAGCCGTCAGAAGACGTCCTTAGAAGATGGGTGAGCCGCGTGCCAGCAAGCAGCATACATGTGCACGTGCACGCACACGTGTCCACGCGCACACGCACACACACACGTACACAGCACGCAGTCAGGAAAGACCGCGATGCTCCCATCACTGCACATTACAGCACAGCCTGCAGCTCCTTTTCTTCCGAAGCACCTCCTCATTCTCCATTCCTATGCGGCTAATGCCTGCTCTAGCCCAGATTTTAGGCCCGAGAACGGCTGCCCAGCAGGCCTCTTCCCCACTTCCTGAGGTCAACAGGAACTTCCTACTGGGTCGAGCAGATCCTGGCCGTGGGCCTTCCCACCCTTGCTTGCCCAAGGCCTCTGGAGACTATTCTTTACTGTGAACATTACTGCCCCGACTACACTGGCCTACCTGGGAAGAGGATCCCAGCGAGGAGAAACTTACAACCTGGGGCAGGAATCAGGATCAGCAGGATTTAGAGAGGCAAGCGTTTTTAGCAGGGCTTGAAATGTCTGATATCATCACATATCTGTCCCACTTCCATGTGGAGCCTCCCCATCCCCTAGATAGCAGTTAAGCCTTTCCCTCTCTTCCTCCCCTCCTTTCTTCGCCTCCCATTCAGTCCTCCTGTTCCCGCGCCAAGCGGAGAAAGACCCATCTTTCTCCTCTCCACCTCCACAGCATCAGCTCTGGGCCTGCCCACAGTGCTTGCGCCATACTGGGCAAATGGACAGAATGGATTCAAGGAGGGAAGAGGAGTGTGCCTGGGGATAGAGAAGTGCCCTACTAGGCCGCAGGAGACAGCCATCTCGGAGGGCCAGCCCCCTTCCACACCTCCTTCTTCCCTGGAGAGAGAGGAGATGCAGACCTTGGAAGCAGCAACCAGCCATGCCCCCTTCCCTCGTGCACACACATGCACAGACATGTGCACTCCACCATTCTCCCCGTCATCCAGCCCTCCCAACTTGTGGATGGTAGCCCACCGTGCCCCTGTTCTTTTCCCTGCATCTGCAGATGAGGCGGGCTCTGCCGTTTACAGAGGCTCTGACCCGGTTTTCGTTGGAAGTTCGCAGAAGGGGGGAAGCTTTTCTCTTTCCAAAACTTCCCCCTAGCACCGCCTTCCCCCTGCACCCCTCAGGCCCCTGCCAGCCCCTGCTACATCCACCAGGGCCTGGTGTCACCAGACTCACTCCCCAGGAGCCACCCTTGCCGGGGCTCACACGGCTCATGGGCTGCTCTCCTCAGACAGCACTTGGAGCCCCTCTGCCATCAAGCAGATTTAAAGGGGTGCCGGATCCGGAGCTGGAGAACTTCAGCCTGGCGCAAACAGTAACCTGAACAAACCTGGCAGCAGTTCATCTGCCAGACAGCTGAGGGATTCAGGAGTGTCTTTGTGGCCTTAAGCAGGTTTGTGAAATTAAAAAAGAAGAAGAAGAGATGAGAGAGGAAATTAAAACTGCATGACCCACAGGTCAGAAAATAAGAGATGCCCTTCTTGAGCAGAGGAATTTCATTTTCCTCCCCAAACTGTCACCAAAAGGGATTCATTTGGGGGTTTTTTTGACCGTATTAAATGTATCAGTTTTTTAAAATCTGCCTCCATTTGAAAGGTCAGTAAGTAAAGCAGGTATTATGGAAATTAACTCGTTTCCCTCTGCCATTGCTGAGAATCAGTTGTCCCATCGTGCAACTCCAGTTGAAGTGCCGGGCTTGGTGGTGCAGCCGAGGGCCTCAGAGGGGCAGCTCTGCACACCCAGGAGTGACCTGGGACAGGCGGTATAATTGGATGCCAATTTCCATCAAGCCTCCCTTTGCCATAGCAGCCCGTCCATCTCTGTCTTCCCACCACCCTCCTCCTCTCAGTGGCTCACAGGACCTACACTTAAGGGGACAGTAAGTGTTTGCCAGCGTCAGGTACTCCAAGGCACCCGAGATGATCAGTCCTCTAGTACCTTCCAGCAGGCACCCCTGTAGTCTCGCAATCACGACCAATGGCCTCTTTAACGAGGTGTGAACGGAGCATGCGCTCATCACCCCCAGCACTGAAGCCCATTCTAGAGCGTGCATCACTGTGATAATGGGCTTCCCTAGTGACATGCTGGGAATTGTTTACCAACCGGCTCTCTAGAGGGAAGCAGGTAGGCCCTGCTTGGTAGCATTTGGACATTTCTGTAGTATAAAAACTCGAGTTATGGCCAATGTCGAGCCATCAACATGGTGTCTTTTGGCTTGCTGAATTCCTGAAAACGTCGCTGTCAGCCGGCTTCAGCACCTCACCAGTAAGCTGTACCATAGGCAAGTTAGCTGTGCCCCAAAAGTAAAGCAAAACCTTTTTTTTTCTTTCTTTCTTTAAGCCTTGCTATTCCAGGAGTGGTTTGGGAATCCGCAGCACCCTCTCTCCCTGGGAGCGGGTTAGAAATGCAGTCTCGGGCCCCACCCAGCCCCGCTGAGTCCACGCCTGCATCCTAATAAGGTCTCTATGCACATGTGACAAGGTCTGTCTTTACACACAGTTCATCTAGGAGGCAGGTGTTAGTTCTGTCCTCCATGGGGGCTGCTGACCAGGTATTCTAACCAGATCACATGTGTGATTTGCAAATCTGCTCTAAAATAACTGGCTGAGTCGCTGTCTTACAGTATCAACACACCCCTTGCCCCGCCAGCCTTTCCTTATCCCCGTTCAGCAGAACTCCAAATCAAGGTCAGTCCAGTTCTGCTCTGACACTTAGGTTGCCGAAGGAGAATCCCAAGCGGTTCAGATTGGCGCCTCTACAGATTTCTGGCATCGACTCTCCAGTGAGCCAGGGGAGGCCTTCTCTGTGGTTCTAGTAGCCCCCTCCTGTTCTCAGTTTGTGCTCATTTTTTCCCACAGAATCCAGCAACCAGCACCTAGAACAGTGTCTGGTGTGTAGTAGGCCCGTGGTCACTATTTGCTGAGTGAGTGAATTCTGCATCCCGTCTAGAAGTGAGCAGTTCTGCCACGTCCCTGCCTCCTGCTGTCGCTTCTGGCCTGATTTCCTTCTCTTAAGATTCCGCAGATCTCTAGTCCCGTAAGAGTTTATGTTTTCTTTTTTAATATTTTCCCTCCATTTTTGCCTTTTTTTTTTTTTTAATATGGTGCATGTGCTCAGTCCATCATTTTGAAATCACTCTTTTTCCTTCTGCATGGCAAGTATTTCAGACTCCCCCACTCTCCTCAGGTCTCTTACCCCACCACCTTGTCTCTCACTCTCAGAGAGAAAATGGTGGTCATTGTTCAAGAGATCTCTTGACTCCATGCACCCAGATCCTAGCCGTCCTCATAACAGCCTCCCGTGTGCTCCTGTCACAGAGGAGGCACAGTCCCAGCCTCCAGAGCCTGTCTAACCACAACAGCTGTTTCTCCAAAGTCACCACCAGACCCTTGGCTTTAGCACCATGAGCCATGCCCCGTGATCTCGAGGTGCTCTCCTGTGGCTCCTGTTCTGCCTCGCTCTCCAGGTTTTTCTTCTGCATCTGGCTCCTTCTACTCCCTCGACTTTCTGGATTTTTCTTCCCTTTTGGCCTGAAGTGTATTTCTCAAAGCCCTGCCTTGGCCTACTTCCCTCACTCTCAGTCAGTACAGGGCAGTCTCCTCTGCTTCTGGGGCCTCCGCTAAACTGACTACCTCTAAACTGACCAATTCCAAATAATCTCCAAGATGGCTCTCTCCTGAACTCCAGAACCATTCATCCTGCTGACATTTCCTCTCCCCCAATCCTGGCCTTGTCCGGGTCCCCCCCATCTCACTGTGTACAAAGGCCTTCGTGACCAACTGCTGCCCTGTCTCCAGACTCCTCTCCTACTGCTGTTGCCGGCTCCAGCCAAGCTGAACTCCCCGGAGGGTCCCTGAGCACACGTGCTCTCTCTGCCCGCCAGGCCCCCCACACATATTTCTCCTGCCCGGAATGCTGTCTCCCACAGCCCCTCCTCTCTCTCTCGCCCCCCTCAAAACAACCTGACTAATTCCCGCTTAGCAGACATTCCTTTCAATATTGCCTTTTCTAGAAAAAATAGAATTTTTTAAATAAGCAAAACATGTACTTACTCCAGTTGTTTTTGTCTAGATAGATAGAACCTAATACCAATAAATCTTCATAAACACCTGGATACATATTAAGTGTGTTTTCTCTTTAGACTTTAACTCTTTCTGTCTTCAGCTAAACCTTGTTCTTTCTTCTTTGCTTTCTCCCATGTCCAGTGGCAAAAGCCCCAGGACTCATTCCCAAGCCCTGATAAGCTTGACACGTCTCTGTTGCAGGCAGCCTCCTTTTGCTGCTGTTGACTCTTAAGAGCTCACTAAGTCAGCTCTCAAGGTCAAGAGGAACTGTCTCTTCCCCCTGACTGTGACTTCCTGCAATCCCAGGAACACCGCTTCTCCTTTATAATCATGGCACTAAAGGGAGAAAAGAAGCTTCATCTTTTTCTGTATGCCATCTCTTCAAGTGGACTGTTCTAGTCCAGAAACATTTACTTTAGGGGATCACCCTACAGGCTCAATCTTTGCCTCTTGCCTTCTGTCAGACATACACTTACTTCCTTACCCAACCGAACATACAAAACTTTCACAAAACAGTGTTATAAGCAATACATTCTAGTACTTTCTATTTTCTTACATTTTTTAAAGAATGTGGTCATGACTCACCAAATTTATTTCACAATAAATCAGTGAATTTCAGCCTATAGTTTAAACCAATGCTCTAATTTATTTGCCCAAATACCCTCAGTTTTCATGTATGTATATTAATTATTAGGATTATTTTCAATGAAATCTCTTCCAAGGATTTGTCAGAAAACTTTTCCCTCTTGAAAAGGCTGTCTTTTTTCCTTTTTAACACAAAAAGCACATTTTGAACAATGCGCGCCATTTTTAAATGGTGATAGGAAGTTTTCAGTAAATTAACAAATACCTGATAATCTGCAGAAGAACAACAAAGAGCACTGCGTGTGTGTGCGTGCATGCACAGACATGTATGTGCAATTGCGTGTGTGCGGCCTCGTGCTAATACTGTCTTCCATTTCAGGACTGTAGAAATCGATGTTAGTAATAAATGTCGGCTATTGTTATTGGAGTTGACCAGATGTGTTCCCCAAGGCAAGTAACCCAGTGCATTGGTCCCTCTAGCCTCCCTCTAGGGTTTGCTCTTCCAGTGGGCCTTGGAACTCTCGCTCAGCCCACTGCTGAGGTCTGTGGTCATTTTCAGGCTGAGGCTGCATTTCTGGTAGGGGCCATACTGGCCCTGTCCCATCTCAAGTTGCCACTTGCTCAGGTGACAACTGTGGTCGTGAATTAATTCTCTTATTCCTTAGACACCTCTACTTTCTGGCAAGCGCTTTCATCCTAGTAATTTAGCCTATCACTTAGCCTTCGGTTTGTATTACTGAATTGGGCCCTCGAATTTTGCTCCTTCTACAGCATGTCTGCAAAATGCTTTTCATGTCTTCTCTCAGCAACCTCGTCAGTGGGCCTGCACCTTCTTCCATGGTCGCAGTGGGCAGCCTAGCTCTCTGTAGACACCTGCTGGTTTCTCCCCGCCGGGCTGGGCACTGTGGGGAAGTAGGCATGGTTGTTACCCTCACAGAGATGAAAGCTCCAGAGGAGGCAGCAGAGCTGAGTGGTGTGTTTTCCTCTCTGGCTCCTCTCTCCGGGTGCCCACAGGGGCCCGCCTAGCAGGGCTGGACCGGGAGTCTGGGTGGGTCTTTTTAGGGTGTGAAGACAAAACTGCCAATTGCCCAGTCACAGCTGCCATGGTTGCTGAGGGTGGGGAGAGAAGAGTAAGTCCCCAGAGACACAGGAGCCCCCAGATGCAGAGCCCAGCGCCATGGCGGCCACAGCACTGCTGCTGAGGGTGGCGGGGAGGCAGCTGCTGCCTGCAAACCGGGGCGTGGCCTTGTTGGCATTGCCATCTGTGTCCCAGTTCGGTGTCAGATGGCCTGTCCCTCGCTAGTTTCCACGGGTGGGAAAGGTTGAATCTGACAGCCCTTTCCGTTCCTAGTACCCAGCTACTGATGCTGGGAAGAATGTTGGTTTTTTCTTCTCAGTGGCATTTGGAAGTCCTCATGAAGGAGTCACTCTGCGTGACCTTGGGCAGGTTCCTTTCCCATTCTGGGTTCAGTTTCTTCTCCAGTACCATGGGCGAGAGAAACCAGGCAACATGGAAACGTCTGCTCCCCGTGTGTGTTAGGTGCCGGGCACTGTGCTGGGGGACAGTGTCTGTTATCTGTCTTCTCGTTGGCTCCTCTCAATGATAATGGTCCCCTCTGCCAAGTGGCTTCTATATTTCAGCCTCTAGGCTAGCGACAGAAATGTCCTTTCATCATCACAACAGTGTCAGGGAGTTGTTCCCCTCTCTGACTCACAATGGAGGAAAGAGGAAAGATTTGAAGTCAGATCATAACAAAAAACACAGGATCCAAATGAGATATTGAGGAGGTGGTGGAACCCCAGGCTCTGTAAAACAGTGGAATTAGATGAGTTTTCATCACTCTGGTATCAGAATAGTTCTTTCTTTAAGGGTCTGTCCCATGGACAATGGCAAAAGCATCTTCAGGGACAACCCTACTTATGTTGTCCTTGGTGTTCAGACCAAACCTCCATGCAGGCACTTACTGGACTGAGGGGAGAAGGGACAGGCGCACGAACCCAGGTGGTGGTTTCCAGTCCTGGCCAGGTGTGCCCACACCCATGCCTGTGGGTCTTCAGGCTTCTTGGGTTGGGTCTCCCACACCTGTGGGTCCTATCTGTGACCCTTCATCTGGGATTTAATTCACACCTAGTGGTTCCCAACCAACCCTGCCCCCAGCTGCACATGTTTATTGCTCCCCCAGGTCAAGATAATGGGGGCCGTTTTGTAACCCATCAGCCAACTGAGTGCTCACAAAGCTTATATCCTCCATGGGTGAGCAACATTGTACAAGGGCCTGCACTACTAGTTGTTTTAGTCATTATTTGAAAAAGGAAAATAAGCTTGTACATGTGTATATAAAAGATAAAATTGGTTCGTGAGAAAGATTTGTGAAATTGGGATCCACACAAAACAGAAGAAAAGTAATTTTTTTAATAAACTTGACTCAGGAGATGTAGAGAAAACAGGTCGAAGCCACAGTATCTCTAAAGAAGTTTACATTGTTTGCCATCTAGTCACATCATCCAAAGAGTGGGCGCTGAGGTTAAGAAGCCTGAGCTGTAACCTCACAAGAAGTGAAATGAGGCCCGGGAGCTTTAAATAACGCCACTCTGCTCACACAGCCCAGGAATGCTGACAGCAGGATGAGAGAGAGAGAGAGCTAGGAGTTTCTCAAGATCCGGTCAGTCTCACCGGGTCAGAGGATAGTTCAATGACTCCCACCCACTATTCAGAATGAGAAGGGATCCCTAGAAGAGGAATGGGGCTCTCACGTTCAGGGCCTGTTCTGTCTTCCTATTTCCCTACTCACAACATGCCCAGGGCCCCCATGTTTCCACCTTGGCTGCTGCCGTGAGATTTCAAGGCTCTTCCAGGCCCCCCCTCACCCTCCTTGGCAACCTGCTCTCCCACTCACTTGTCCCCAGTAACCCCTTATTCGTGTTCATCCTCACCACCACCTTCATGCAAACACGCTCCCATCAGAACCATCCTGTCGTCCGCAGCACATGCCCTGCTCACCTGGCTCTGTTAGAGTCCCCTCCGCCCTCCCTCTCTGCCTGGTCACTTCTGTAGACCAAGCTCTGATCACATCCCCTCTGTGAAACCCTCCCTGACCTTGCCGCCAAATGCCCTTTCTCTCTCCTCTGAGCTTCTGAACCGTCTGCTCCCTGGACACTTGGACCCGGACAAGCAGTGTCTGTTGCCTTGTCCTTTACCTAGCCGTGTCTGATTCCCTTCTACACGCCACAGCGGGGTGGTCCCTTCAGCCCCTCCCTCAGCCACACTGCCCATACTGCTTGTCTTAACCTGATTCTGGTGCCTTGAACAGAGTCTCATTCCTCTTTGCTACCTCTAACCACCAGCCTTCTCATTGCCCACCATGCAGCACTGGGATGAGAGCCAAGCTGAGCCCCAGTAATGTTTGTTGAATGACTGCATGGGTTTTTGTGGCTCCTGAGAAGTAAATGAAAGCCAGCCAGAGCAGTGGGAAAAATGACCATGTTTAGGTCATACTTGTTAGCTTCTGGCCCATTGTCAAATCTGATTCTAGGTAGACCATTTCTCTCTCTCTCTCTTTCCCTCCCTCTCCCTTTCCTCCCCCCATCTCCCTCTCTCTCCATCTCTGTCTCTCTCGTAGTCCCCACTCTTCCCCTTTTCCCTCTCCCGTCTCTCTTCCTTTTTACCTCTCTCTCTCTCCTCTCTCTCCCTCTCCCTCTGTCTCCCAAGGCTGCTAGAAGTCCCAGGCCAGGGCAGAGCTATAATGGGAGCTTAGGGCTGAGAAGCTCCTCTGTGCACTTTTCAGTTGCCCAGTCTGTTCCAAATTCTGTAAGCAAAGCACCCTGATTCCTGTCAACAAGGAGGAAGTGCCAGTGTGACTTCATTGGTGAACCGTCAGAATCCCCTTTCCGGGTGTTGCCCCAACATGGAGGCAGGAGTTTCTGTGGAAAATGGAACAGGCTTGGACAAGAGGGTGGGGAAGGGCAGATGGACCCCCAGACGAGGGCCCTCCTCTGGAGACATTAACATAGGTAAATGGTTAACAAGAGGGAGTATTTCTCTCTGTTCTTCCTCCTCTGCCAAAGAATTCACCTTTAACCATTGACCTTTCTGTGAGGTGTGAGATCTGAACAAAGTTGAACCCAGTCATGGATGGTTAAATACCCATCTTCCCCTCTGAGCCTGCCTCGCGTCCTCCGAAGATGGTCTGTGGTGTACGGACTGGCCCCTAGGTTGGATGGCTGGTAATAGAGGAGAGGCACATGACACACAGGAAATGAAACTTGGAAATGACCCTCTGACCCTTCAGGAATCCGGAGCCTCACTATACCAAGAAGGCCAAGCCATGCCAGTGTGACTGAACGTAGCAGAAGAAGGCATTTCCAAGTACCTCTATCAGAATCAGACGCCTGACCACTGACATTTGGTGATTTCTTCCTGCCCACTTCTCTTGAACCCCACCCCTGCCCCCAGGCACCTGCAGGCCCACTGCATAAGCATAAATGTTTTAATTTGCTGGCAGAATCCCCCCCGCACCAGGCTTCGCAGACCGCCCCCAGCTCCCCCCACATATTATTCAGTGTAGCCTGAGAGCTTCCTATCCCACCACTCTATGTGCTTAATTAAGTTTGGGGAAGATCAACATCCAGTTCCTTCATTTGTGTCCGTGACTTTTTTCACTCTGTGTCCTCTCTGTGCTCGTTCTGCCAGCATGTTTCCATCATCTCTGGGCCCCGGTCGGCCGGGACCAGCATGCCGTCTCCACTTGGAGGGTGTGATAGTGCTGGCCTTAGAGGGGGTGGAGGGAGAAGCCCAGCAGGGTCCCGTGTCCATCTGGGCCTGGCTGGGTCCTCGGAAGGCTTGGAGATGCTTTGGTTTCACACTGGGTTCCCCCCATGCCACGGAGAGCTGAGAATGAGCATCAGGTTCCTGCCTCTGAGCACGTCTCCATGATCCATGGATACAGGCACTCAGTAGGCAGCGCGGGGCAGGAGGAAGGAAGGGAAGGATGACGGTGGTCGAGGCTAACAAGCATTAGGGCAGAGCCCGGATATGCTGCACCATGGAACAGACCATGAACAAGCCCCCTGCAGAGCTCTCCGTGGCCCAACTGGATTTTGATACCTACTTGCTTTGGTTTGAGCACTTGCTGCTCTCTTAAAGGTCCATGTTGTGATCCTCTTTAAAGAAATATTCTATTTTCAATACAGACACAGCCCTTGACGTAGCCGTAAAAAACATCACCCCTGAGAGACACGTGGCTGTGAAGTATGTTGGTATGTAACCTCCTGTCTTTGCCTACGTGCAAGGCTTCGTCCCGCTGCTCTGTTTGTCCCTCAAGAAGTTGCTCCCTTACCCCCCGCGGGTGCTCAGGCTCTCAGGAGGCCTTGAAATGAAGGCAAGAGGTCAGCACAGACAAGAGGTACCTTCTGGCAGCGGACTGGTTTGGGATGGGCCGTAGTTGTTGTTCTTCACCCAACAAGAGTTTCTTTGAGACCCTCGTTCCCTGCCCCCCACTTTTAAGATGGAAGTCAAATTTTCGGATTCTGCTGTGCAGAGCAGAGAGGTCACTGGGCTCTAATGCATTTACCATTGACTGCCCTTCTTGTAGTGCGTCTATTAGTGAGTAATTTGATTTGTACCTATTCATTTGCAGTCCCTGCAGGAGCCTGGAGCTGGCCCCTAGTATAATTGGTGCTGTCTCTATTTTTACATCATTAGATTAGCCCCGACTCCTGGCCACTTGTTGTCTGCGCTTGTCTGTCCATTTATACAACCTAATGTAACACAAAATTCATTACTGATCACATTACTTTCAACTCTGAAGCCAGCCTTGTGATAAACATTTGGTTAACCCCTTCCTGCCCATGGGCGGGCTGACAGAACAAATGCACTTCCCCTCACCGGGCAGATCAATATCTTAATACACCAAAGTGGAATTGCATTTCTAGATTTGTTATTCCTCCTGGAGGAGCAAATGGAAAGACTCGTCTGAGCTAGCTGAATTGAATAATGAATAGAGCCCCGGCTCCAGCAGCCAGTCTGTGAACAGAGCACAAAGCAGAGGCGGCATCCTGCTCAGCTTTTTCCCCTGGACAGGCGGCTCCACAGCAGCTAATTGAGACCTGTGCTCTTCTCCCGGGGGGTGGGGGGGCGGAGCGCATGGGTTCCAGAACACGGGCTGCAACCCTGGCGGGGACAATGGGGACCTCGGCTCCACCTCCATTCTCTTTGCCAGGCTTGGCCTCGGGCATCTGGGCTAAAGACTGGCTTAAGTTTCCTTAAAGCCTTCTTCACGGATGTGAGGGCACCAGACACACGGCCTTCGCACTGATGCCACCGAGAAGTTAATTAAATTCATTACTAAACAGAAGTTGACCGCTTCAAAAAGATAAACAGAATTATCCCAATTCAGAGCTGGGTCAGCCGTGTTTGGATTGTTTGGTTCACACCAGCTTGTGAGTGCGTGTGCGTGTGCGTGTGTGTTTGCACGTGCATGTGTGTGCATGTATGCGTGCACCTGTCCCCAGGTGAGCACTGAGCATTCTCTGACATGGAAACACCATGCGCACCTGAAAGTGGTCCTGGTTCTCTGATAGGGACATTGGCGAACATCGGGGGTTGCTAGCACAGGAGTTGGCCCAGGATCTTAAAGGGACCTCCACATAGCTCTGTTTAATCCAGAAGATTCTCCTCTACTGCACCCCAGTTATCCCCTTCCCAGCCCCTGTTTGTCTCTGGGTAGCATCCACACCCACTGTAAGTCATTAACTTGCAGGACAGCTTGTTTCAAAAGGAAAAATATCCTGACTTTTAAGAAACTCTTATAAAGCGTGTACCACAAAGATTAGAATAGGCACAGAGGAAGTAGAATGGAACCCATAACCATGAAAGTCATAAATCCCTAAGTTTAAAAAAAAAAAAAAAAAAAGCCCGAAACAGAAGCTACTCAGTCGGGAAGGGACGCTAACCCATCTAGAGGATATTCTGCTAGAATTCGGGGCAGTCCTGGACTGGCCACTGAGGAGAGGCAGTGAAGCCTCCGGTTAGCGGGCCTCCTTTCTGTCGAGGAGGCTGCCCGCCATCTCCGAGGACTGCACCTTGGACCCTGCTGCCCTTTAGCCTGTTCAGAGCCTTGACAGGCCAGAAACAACCAGCAATCCTGTGAGACAGGGAGCTCCCAGCCTTCTTCATGCCTCCAGCACTCCCCCCGCCTCCCTCTTTTGTATGTGGAGGAGGGCCAGGGCTCTCTGCGGCCTTGCAGCAGTCCCCAAGCTGCAAGGTGAGAGGTGGGAGGTGCGCGGGTTGAGGGTGGGGGCACTGCCTCACCCCTCCATGACTGTGGGAAGCTCTGTTTTCCACAGAGGGACTCAAGGGCCAGGCTGGAGACTGAAGACTCTCAAGGGCTTCCCGTTGTGAGGACCTAGAGAGGGGATCCTTGTATCTAGTCAGTGAGAAGACACTGGTATGTCTGGCGCAGCCTGGGTAGGACAGCTGACAGCTGCCTCTGCCTTGTCGCCGTAGGCTTGCCTCCCCACCCCCGCCCAGCTCACAGGGTACTGACTTGCTCAGTCGCCAGCCTGCTGCTTTGGCCTCAGCTGTTAATCCTCTCAGGTGGGTAAGTGGGACAGTGGGGGAGAAGGGCTCCGTGTAGCCCACACTGTCCCCAGCCCAATCAGCTCGAGAAATCAGATCAGAGCACAGGCCTCTGCTTTCTAGAATGGGACAAACCAGGAATGAGTCGGCCGGCCAGTGGAATGAGAGACTGATTTCTTAACCTTGATGGAAAGGGGGGAAAGCCACATCTTACCAAACTCTTCCGCTGCATCATAGAGAATTTAATTATGTTTGGACATTTGAATGAGAACCAGATGTGGCTCTGGCCTGTCAGGCCAGCAAAGTTCAAGGAGCTGCATCTCTCCTGTAGTCTGCGGACCCCTGTGCTGCCTCTCAGCCCTGGAGGGCAGCTTGGGAAGACCCGGCCTGCGAGCTCGGTGGGGTCTCCCGAGCCTCAAGGCTGGACTGGAGGAGATAGGCGGGTCCAGGCTAGCTGCCAAGCACCATTTCCACAGGAGACTCTCCAAGTGCCATGTCCTCCTCGTAGCCATGCTGAGTGGGCATGTTTATGGGGCCTTCACTGGCACCCACATCCTCCCCACACGCAGACACACACAAAGAGCTCATGCCACAGCACCTGGCTGGATGTTCTCTGTCAAAGGCACATCTCCGAACCGCCCGGCCCGTGTCCACCTCAGATGGCGTCTGCCAAGACTCGGCCCCCAATGTCGTGCCGTGACCTGGAGCTAGAAAGGCCCTTTCAGGCCCTCCTGCCTGAGGAGCCCGTCTCTGGGGGCCTCCGCCTGCTGGAACACCAGAGGTGGCTGCACTGATCTCCCCGTGTTTGACGCGTGTTCTGCTTCTGAAAGTCCCATCCCATCCTTTTCTCTTTAGAGCCTCACGCACCCGGTGAGGTTGCCAGAGACGCTCCTCCCCTCCCGCCTGACAGATGCTGAGGTGGAGGAGAAGTGAAGTGACTCGCGCCGGTCACTCAGCACATCTGTCTGTGCTAGAACTCAGCCTCCTACCCCAGGACTCTTCCTTCCTGCCATCCACGGTGGCGTCAGCACAGGGCTGTTCCCGAAGCGTGGCTTCAGCCAGATTTGTCAAATACCTCAAAACCAGGGAAACAGGAGCCCGTTCTGCTCAGCCTTTGCTGTCCCCATGTCCAATGGGTTGTGACAGATCAGGATGTGAAGTTAGAGTGGTACAGTGATACCGAGAAGGTCACTGCACACGGGGTGCTGGTCGCGGTGGTCCGGGTAGGGGATCCTGCTCTCTCCTGCTTTGAAGCCAAGACTTGGCTTAGGGTAACATGGATTTCCTGGAAGTGGAGTGTGGCAGCATTTCTGTGTCTCCCTACCTTATTATGGTTGTCATACGGGGCGACCTGGGCCAGCATAACCTCCAGCTAATACCCCACCTACCGCCGTTGCTCATCAGTTGTTCAAAGGCCGTGAAGGAATCTGGCTGAGCCACGAGCTGCTTGCTCTGTTGAACTCAAGATGCTGTGCTCCCCACTCCCCCAACACACACACACACCCAGCCAGCTCCAAAGGGGAGGGGGTGCAGGATGTGGTGAGAATCTGTTCTTTTGAACAGAGGCCTCCAGAGTCCTCCTCATTCATTAGGCCTCCCTCTCCCTCTCTCTGTGCTTTATTCTCCCTTCCCCAACCTTCCAGCATGCTCAGCTCCTGCCACACCCCTGTCCCCACAAGGAATTTGGGGATCTAGCTACCTCTATGCCTCTCCCTCAGGATATTAATGCCACGCTGGCCTGCTGTCATGAATAAGGTTTCTCTTTGGCTAGTGGAGGGAGGAGGGAAGGAGCGATGGGGAAGAGAGGTGATGTGTCTATTCCCCGGTTTTCCTGGATGGAGGCTGTCTGCTTGCCTAGTCTCTTCAACCATCATCCTTTCTACAACTCCCCACAACTGGCCACAGCTTTCATCTTCCAGGAGCCAGTGGATGCCTGGAGGACCTGAGGACTTCTCTAGACCTCAGGTCTCCCCCTAAGCCCTAAGGTTATTAGGCGTGTGCATGGCCCCAGTGGCCAAGGGAAGCAGTTCCTGGTCTCCTGAGCCAAGAGCACTGGATATTTCCCTTCATTGTTCAGAGCTGAGGAGTGGGGTCCGGGCAGACCATGTGGCCTTGGCTTCATTCTGTGACATTCTAGACCCCAGTAGCTGCAGGGGTCAGGAACGAGAGCTGGGCAAAGGGGAGAGAAAGCACAGTTGTGGGAGTCCTATGGGTGGAATGGACCCCGGGCAGGAGGGAAGGTGCGTGCCTGCCCACAGGCTGTGTGCAGTCAGGTCACCAGAGGTATATGACATCAGTAGGCAAGAGCTCTGCATTCAGACATGGGTGCGAGGTCTGGAGGTATGCCGGCCAGAATTAGCACCGTTTTTCCTCTACGCCCAGATTCCAGCAGCCCAAACCGGGATCTCCATTATCTGGATGTGGAGGAGCCATTTCATCCTTGGCCCTCAGCTTCAAGAAGCTGCCCTCTTTCCCTCCACAAGCATGCCTGGGAAGGGAGCAAAAGCCCTGCTGGAAGGGGAGGGCGGTCCTTCTGTCTCCCCGGCCCTGTCCTCTCCCAAGCCCTCCAGGCCTGTCTGTCGGCATCTGTGCCAGCTCCAAGGCCTGTGGGGTTGCCTGCATGCAAGAGAGCCCGACTGGTGGGGCTGGAGCGGGGCGGGAAGGGGAAAGGTGTTGGGGAGGCAGGCACCCTCCAAATTGGGCCTTTCTGAGTGTGAGGAAAAGCAAGGCCTCCCCATAGGCTGCTTCCTTTACCTGCTGCCCTTGTATCCTTCTAAAAATTGCCAGTGCTGAGACTGGCTCTGGCCCAGAGTGTGGTCTCTGACAGGGCTGTTGGGGTTTCTGGAAACATTTTTAGCCAACTCCATTTCTGTCTCTGCCTCACTCTAGAGGAGTGAGCAGGAGTTTCCCAGCCCAGGACTGGTATAAGGCAGGCAGTCTCCTGATTGGCATCTGGGCCGTCTCTCTGGATCCCAGCATCGGGGGGTTGCCAGTCCTGCTCAGCCCCACAGGAAGCATTCAGCCCCCCTACCTGCTTCGCCGTTTTCTCTCCAAGTCCCAGTTTGCTTGGTTGGTCCCAGCCAGCAGGTCCCAGCAGGCTCCTGGCTGACCAAGTGGATTGCTTGGGGCAGACCCCATTTGGATCCATCTGCTGAACTTGGCAGCAGTCCTGTGATCCCTGGTCTCCTCTCCATATATCCCATCCAAAGAAGTTCTGAAAATCTCTAACCCCCTAGTCAGAGCCCACCCACAGCCCCCGCCAACCCCAACCTCCCAAGAAGGAGGGGCCACCCACTCCCCTGGGGTGCCGCTGAGCCCAACCCAGGTAAGGGGCTTAACCAAAGGCCCTGCTGATGGGGAAGGTAGATGCAGGAGGGAAAAATCAATGCATGTCAACAGGGTTGGGAATTTATTTTCCAGCTTGGAAAAGGGTATTTACAAAGAGGCAAGGAGGGAAATGAAAAGCTGTAAACACATATCTGCCATCTTCCTCAGCGGGCCATTTCTTGATTAAAAAGAAAGAATCCTTCCCAAGCCCTAGTGGCAGGCGAGCCGATAGGGGCCTGTTTGGCAGAGGCACCTCCTGGAGAGGGAAGATGGAGAGGGACCCAGAGGACCTTGTGGATATTCACCATCACTAATACAATTGCGACAATAGTAGTAACTCAACATTTGCCGGCTGGAAGCTTTAAGCTTTGTGACGTACTCTACGTGCATTACATTATTTAATTTAATGCCACAGCCACACTCACACTAGGAAGCAGACATTGTTATCCTCACGCATAGGAAACTGAGGCACAGGAGATGTTGAGTAACTTGCCCAAAGTCTCCCTAGTGGCCACAGGCTGGAACCTGTGCTCTCGACCTTTTCCCTAAACTGCCTCCCTGCTCTGGACAGACACTGCCCCTCCCTTCTCCTCAGGCCCTTGAGAACCTGGGATAGGAGGTGGGGCTGGGGGTGGGGCGGCGTTCTCTCTTCCCACTGCCAGAAGCGTGCTGTGGGTGCAGGCTGAGACTGTCCTGAGCTCTAAGCCTACCGCCCCCACCCCAGCCGCTTGGGTGGCTCATTTAGGGCCAGGCTACGTGGCTGCAGCCAGAGCCCAATAAAAGTGCTCTGCTAATCCCTTTAATGATCAGCATCGTGAGGCTCTGAGTGTGCAGAACAGGGCTGAGTGCCGAGCATGCCGGAGGGGCCGCCCGTAGATGCTGCTGCTTTGGTGATGGAGGAAGTGCCAGAGCTGCCCAGAGGCTGAACCACAAGGGCCCAGGCACCCTCCTCCCAAACACAGCCATAGCACTGCCTTCATCGACTCCGCTGGAGCCCAGAAGCAGGCCTCTCTCTGAGTCCTGAGCCTTGGGCTCTCCACAGTGTCCCCACCACCACCACCAGAAGCCAGTGGGGCATCCCTCGGGGTCTCCGATTGGCCAGCTGCCCCCACTGCCATCTGCCCAGAAGAGGCCTGGAGACGGTCAAGCCCAAAGTAGGACCTCACTCCTGACCTCTCATTGGGGTCCCCTGCTCCCCGGGCTTCCCCACTCTCTCCAGGGCTCACTACCTGTGTCCCCAGCGTTTCTTAGGGAACAGGGGAACCAAGACCATGGCACTTAGTGAAGTGACTCATGAGTGAGAAGAGGCTTCCATCCAGTCTGTCCTTGGAAGTCTCTGGCTTGCCAGTATGGGACAGCCTCAAGGGAGAGAAGGGTCTGTATCCAGAGGAGAGAATGGCCCCAGAGAACATCTCAAGGGTGAAGCAGCCTTGGGGGCCACAGAGGAGGTGTCCTGGTGGCCGGCCCCCAGAGGCCATCTCTGGCTCCCTGTAAGAGTCCTGTCTGCCTCCAACCTCTGCCTCTCCCCCTGGTGCGCCCCGCCCAGCTCAACAGCACCCACCCACAGCTCCCAGGAGCCCGTCTCCGCTGCTCCCACATTTGCAGAGGAGCTGCGGTATCCAGCTGTGAGATGAGGGGGTGAACTATCGCAGAGAGACCCCCTCATTCCGCATGGCCCAGCCCCAGTGGGGCCACATTTGCAGCCAGCTGTGCTCCCGCCTCCTCACAGAGACTTAACCATGACTTCTCCCTTTGCATACATACCCAGGTAGCCAGAGCTGCTTCTCCCTAACAAGGGCAGCCACCTCCCTGTCCCCTCTGAACTTTGCCAGACTCCATGTGGAGTGGGGGCAACCCGAGGATTGAGCGTTCTCTTTCTTTCACTTATGAGAGCCTGGCACCTTCCTCGTAGTTTCTGCTCCTTCCATTGTCCCGCTACCCCCTGTGGCTTGCCCACCCTGGCCATGGCATCGAGGGGCATCTGTGGCTAGCAGGTTCCTTTCCCAGTGAGAAGCAGTTGGGAACAGGTGGACACAGCCAGCAGGGAGCATGGGAGCCAGTCAGTGATGCCTGGGGTTGCCCACATCTCCATCCCAGGGCCTGCACCCACCCCAGTTCCCTCTCAGGGGACTGCATACCCAAAGCCCATGGCTTCCTACTCTCCCTTGGTTTTGCTATCTGCAAGAGGGGGAGATGAGCACCCAGCTCACAGGTGCAGAGTCATGCAGGAGGCGAGGGCACCATCAGTTATCTTCTCTCTGAGCCCTGCCGCTTGGCTGGGAACTAGTCCTCATTCCCTATCATGCTTTGAGGCCTGGGGAGCGATCTCTTTAAGAGCTGGCTTTTTCCCACTGAGCAGAATCTGCATTCTTCCAAGTAGGGAGGTTACGGGGTGTGCTTTCCCAGCCACCCTGGCATAGGGCCCCCAGCTCTCTCCCAAGACCCTAGCAGGTAGCTGCTGGACTCTCCCCACAAGCCCACCTCTACCCTAGAAGAGCTGCCCAGATCTGGGGCATTCTTGGGAATGGGGAAGGAGGGCAGCAGCCCAGAAGCTGGACCCCTGAGTCCAAAGGTCTGGAGGTGTCCCCCCAAAACTCTGCAGCCTGCCCACTGTCTCCTCTCCCTCTTCTAGCAACCTGCCCGCATGGGGTGCCTGCCAGCACCCTTCTCTCCCCTTCCCCCCCCCCCCCCGCCCTCCTCCGTGTGTGGCTCCTCTCTCCCACCCCCATGCCGGAGGGGCTCTCAGCTCCGTCACAACAGTTCCATCTCTGGGGCCCTCCGGATGGGTTGGCCCCCACCCCCCCTACACATGCATGTCACTGTCCTTGACTGCGGAATTTCGCCGCCAGCCTGCCCTCCTCCCAGCGTGACACCCCACACCTCCTTAGGACCTCTCCACCTGCTTGCAGGGATCAGTGTACTTCTCAATCGTTGTCCATATCTTTTCCAAAAAGATTCCTCAATGCTTTTCTTTTCAAAAGGGAAAAAAAAAGGAAAAAAAAAACAATGCCAACAGCCCAGCGTCCGTGAGCAACCCAACAGTAACAAAGCAGGTGTTCGGGATGGAGGAAGGTAAGGCCACACATTTCCATTTGCCGCTTGCTCCTAGGGCTGGGCGGCCGGGGTGACTCGAAGGGGGGAACCTGTGTGCACCCCTCCTCCACTTCCTCTTCTGCACACACTCATTGTTCTGTCTCAGGGAGAAGAGAGAAGGGGTTGACAGAAGGCCTGTAGAAAAGTGCCCGGGTCCAGCCAGGCCCCTAGTTCTCTTACTAATAGACCACATGCTGAAGAGAAGCTCCCCGCCTCTCCTCACCACATCAGTCAGGAAATGTTTTTTGAGCACCAGCTATTTTCTAGGCTCTGTGGTTGGCATGAGGGATACAGAGCTAAGGGCCAGAAGCAGTCCCCGAGGGGCTCTGCACCCGGGTGAGGACACAGACGTGATCAGGGCTGGGGCAGGAATGAGGATGGAGCCCGGTGGGGCCTGGCCGGCTACCAGGGCTGCAAGACGGGCTCACCTGTGGGGCGTGGATACCTATGCTCACCTTTGAAAGATGAGTAGGGGTTCTGGGGGCCATGGGAGCCTGGGAAGGGCTTTTCAGTCAAAGGGGATGGCATAAGCCCAGGCCCGGGGGCCTGAGGCAGCCTGGAGAGATCCCAGAACGGCACAAGTGCATTACTTTGGTTCTTCAGATCCAATAACAGGTGCCATCCGTGGGTGGGGTCTCGGGGGCAGGTCACGAAAGGCCATTTTGGAGGGCTGATTTTAGACCTGATGCTGAGGACTCAAGGACTGATGAAGGTTTTAAAGCAGAGGAAAAGCACGATGAGGTTTGTGCCAGAGTCGAGCCACTCTGGTATGACGGGTTGGAGAGGGGGTGCTGGAAATGGGGAGACAGGGAGGGAGTTCTTGAAATCATCTAGATGGGAAGTGCAGGCCTACGCAGGCAGTGGTAATAGAGAGGAGGGGGGATGAGAGGGAGCTGGGGGATGTCAAGTCTGCCTTGTGTGGCCACCTGGGTTCTGGGGGGCTGGTGGGCAAGGGAGAAGCCTGCCCACTCCTGTCTAATCCCAGGCCTGATTGGTGAAAAGAAAATAGCCAGGCCGGTCAGGCCATACCTGGCCCCCAAGAGCAGCAAACTCCTAAGTTCTTTTGGCAAATGCCCCTGCGCTATCACATGATGGGATGAGGGCATCCACTCAGACTCACAGAGTGGGGCCCCTGAGGCTGCTGAGGGTGTTGCCCTGGGCCTGTGCCAAGGGGCAGCGGGGCTGCTGTGCTTGGTCCTGGGCTCCAGTGTCCTCCACTTCCTTGGCAACGTGGATGTGTCAGCCCTTTGCATCAAGAACTCTGGGCCCATCCCCCAGCTCTGGAAAGGGGCCCCATTCTAGAGGCCTTTCCTGCTCCTTCATCTGGGGCTTTCTTGCTTGGGCATGGTGTCCAGATCCTGAGGAAGCCCCTGCTTTCCTTGCTCCTGCCAGTGCTCTGCTCTTCTGCCCTTCTGGCCCTGCTGTCAGCGCCCCCTAGTGCCAGGATGGCTGTGCATGAGGGCAAGGGTCTTGGAAATCCAGCGGGCCTCCAGGATCCCCCACACACTCCTTGGCTTGCTTGTGGGCAAAGAAGGGAGCAAAGGAAGTTTTCTTGGAGTCTGACACTTCCATGTAGAAATCCCAGGGTCTCTTCTTTGCTTTTCCATCTTCTCCCTCTGTTGGCACACAGTCTGTACTCCCAAATTAGGGTGAGACCAGAGAACAGGGAAGATAGAGCTCATGTGGTAGCCACCGGTCTTGTTTTCTGTCTTGATGTATCCCAGAGTCTCTGGCCCAACAGGGAAGCCAGTGCCTCTTGGAGACTGGGACCATCCTCAGGCCCACAACCTGTGTCCACAGCCCCCAGCTTCCACTACCCCCTATCTGCTGGGAGGTTCCAGTGTCGAGGTTCCAGACATGGCTGGTGCAGCCTGAGGGCCCCTAACCCCTGGGCCATGCCTGATCTAAAGGAGGACAGGACAGACTCTCCCACCCCATTCTGTGGCTGCTACAGCTGGGCGGCTTCTGTGCTTTGGGGGAGGCCTGTAGGGAGTGGGAGTCCGTGGTTAGTTCCTGGCTGGCTGCCGACGGCCAGACCAAGAGCGAAGGCCGTGACTGTTACCCTGATCCAAGCTAGCTGTGCTGCATGTGTCTGGTGGCAGGGGGCCTGGGACTAGGTGCAGGCTGTAGATGAAGGTCTCAAGCCAGGCAAGATAAGTGTAACATTCAAGTACACTTGGCTGCTTCAAGTTTGCTTTGAGGTCCTGAGCTCCTGAGGGGGACAAGCAATACCGCCTTAGTCCCAGGCAGGCGTCCCTTGCAGGAAAAGAAATCACAGATCACCACATCTTGGCTTGGGGTAGGCTCCCAGAGCCTTCCCGGGGATGTGTGTGCCCACGTCTCAGAGCCCACTCTGAGGGACTGAAAGGGGATAGGAACTAGCTAATTGCAAAAAGCCAAGAATAATTCCTTCTTCCTTGTATTCTACATGCAGGGAAGTCTGTTCCCAAACCACCTGGCCCAAAATCTATCTTAGGTCAAGAGATTGGGGATTGGGGGTGGGAGGCAGAGGTGGTCCACAGCTGAATGAGATAGGGCTAGTTGCTGTATCCAAGATGGCAGTTTGGCTGTGGGAGGGCCAGGGAAGGGGCGGTAGATGGGGTGGGAGCCTCCCTGCCTGCTTCCCAGGGCAGCTCTGCATTCTGAGGGGCCCCCAGGACACTGGGGGGCTAAGAGAAAGGGAGAAAGGCACTGCAAGCAAGCAGGGACCTCCTCTCCGTTGGAATAGGCCTCTCTCCAACCAGGCATTCCCTCCTGCAGGGAAACTGGACACTTTCCAGGAGGTGCCAAAGATGAGTGGCGGCCTGGCCAGCAGGCCGACTGTATGGGTCAGAATGAGTGAGCAAGTGAGTTGCTAAGCCAGGGCGGAAGCTCCAGGGAGCAGGCAGGGCCAGGGAGGAGAGGGAAGGACAGATCAGGCAGGGAGGCTGCAGTCCTTGCCGTGTTCTGGCTTTTCTCCTGCCTGCCTGACCTGTAGATCCAGGCCCGGAGCCACTTCTGGAATCGGGGAGCATGCCGGCTGAGCATGAGTGTGTCTGCAGGTGTGGGCACGTGTCCCGTGTATGGCAGTGTGGTCCAGACAAATCAGCAGGGTGGCCAGACTTATGTAAAGGGGTTCCCACACCGAGGGACAGACTGTGGCCTAAAACTGGACTCTGCCAGCCAAGGGAGCTTCTCCCTCCTTTGGCTGTACACTCCCTGTTACCGGAGCTGTTGCCTGGCCCATCTGGGGAGCAGGTGGGGATCCCCCCTGTGGAAGATGCCTCCAGGCAGACAGCGCGGCCCAGGGTGTGCCCCCAGCCCCTCAGACTCCATTCTGACCAGGCCTGGTCCTCTCCTCTGTCTTGCAGAACTACAGCGAGAGGGAAGCATCGAGACACTGAGTAACAGCTCAGGCTCTACCAGCGGCAGCATCCCACGAAACTTCGATGGCTACCGATCTCCACTGCCCACCAATGAGAGTCAGCCCCTCAGCCTCTTCCCCACCGGCTTCCCGTAGTACCAGCAACCTGCTTCTGACTGGCCGGCCCACTCACCTGCTGGAGGGAAGGGGAGAAGCCCCCCTCTTGGTCCTGCCCTTCAGTCTCTGCTCCTCTTTCACCAACCGCCTTCCCCAAGCTTAGTGACAACAGCCGCCCACCCTCCCCGGATGGAGAAGAGCCCCTTCTCCCAAGCACCTTGGCGCACTCTGAACTCTGTCCCCCACCAGCGGGGCTGTGGCTGAAGGAGACTCTGCGAAAGTTCTGTCCCCTCCTCCGTTTGCACTGTCCTGTACTGGATCCGCTTTTGTATCTTCTAACCATACCCATGGGGTGCGGGGAAGGGGAGAAAGAGTGGATGGCCTGGTTGGGCATTTTGACCCTGAGCGGACAGCCCCAGCCCACTCCTGGCTACAAGATGCACTGCCCAGCTTCCCTTGGCCAACCTCCCTCTGGCGTGAGGTAAACTGAGGCCCAGAGTATTAGGGAAGGAGAAGGAGAAGCCCCCCCCTTCCTCTTTTCTTTCCCCTTTGGCTCATGGGAAGGATTTGTCGTTCTTGTCTGTAAGCCCTCTTACCTCTAAGGTCCTGTGCTGTCCAGTGAAGGAAACCGTGGTTAATAAGGCCCTGTCAAAAAGTGCACGTCTTGTCCAATAAATCACGCTACAGTTGGTGTCCGTCCCTGCGTCGCTGGGGTCAGGGTCCTCTCCAAGCCCTGAGCAGAGTCCTGTGGATTTGACCATGTGTCCCCACTCCCAGCACCCCCAGCCTCAACATGAGCGACTGATTGGAGGGTCAATGAGGGGGTAGGAAGGAGAAGGAGAAGGTTTGCTGTGCAAGTTGTGTTGGGCCAGATTTAAGTTCTCCAAACTTCTTGCCGGCTACCAGAGCCAGTGAGTTCTGGAGGCACCACACAGGCCAGGAGCCCCCCACCCCCACCCCCCCACCCCACCCCCGCTGTGGCAGTCAGGGCCAGTAAGGTCCTTGACATGTGCTGGTCTGGGGGCGGGGGTGATGCTGCTGGGGGACAGCAAGCCTCCTGAAGACATTAGCCTTATCTTTGGGGCAGGCACCTTTTAATTGCTTCTCTTTTCAAACTCAGAAGGTGGAAGGGTGTCAGGTATAGGCAGGTCTCCTGAATCCTAGCTGGCACCTTGGATGACAGGTTCCTGATTCCCACCCCCTCCCAATTCTGGACCTGAAGTGAAAGGCCGATAGGAGACCAGAATAGGAGGAGCAAAAAGGGGTGTTGAGCAGGACGGAGACTCATGCTACCCCCAGGTCCCCCTCTTCCCTGAGAAGCCGGCGAGGCCTGGGAAGATTGAAGGAAACCCACTGAGCCAGGTGTGGTTTGAGGTAAAGTTTAATGTAACAGCCTTGGAAGAGTTGAATTCACAAGCAGGGGTTCCCATGTGACCGTCCAGCTGGAGCCGGCGTAGCTCCAGAGGCCTCTGCCCCCTTCACGTGCACCCCATGACATTTGAGAAGAGATTTCATCCTCAGTTCCCGCCACCTGGTCAGTTGGGCCTATTGGGAGAAGCCGGACCTGAATCACGGCGGGCTCTGCAGGCTGAGTAGATGGCCTTCTGGAGCTAGGGTGGCTGAAGCCAGTCCCTGGGGCTGGCAGTTGCGGTAAGGAATCACAGGCCGTGCTGGGAGAGGCATGTTGGGGCCATACGGAGGTCTGGGCACGGCCACTGGGGGCTGCCAGACTGCAGCAGCTTTCCCCCCATTTAGCTGAAGCCGAGACCTTGTGTGCCTGGCACAGCCCCAACCCCCCGCCAGAGCAGGGTTTCAGTCCCAAAGAGGCAGGGACAGGGCTGCAGCCAGACTTCCTGTGCATTCTGCCCATGGCCTGGCTCCCTGGTGATGGGGCCCAAGCTCTAGGAAAGGTGAGCTCCTCTGTATCCACGTGGGTTCGTGGGTGGGGCAAAGACAGCGGGCAGCTCTCTCCAACCATGCGGGGAACTGGCGGGCAGCTTAGAGTCAGGAGTCCTCCCTGGCTCAGCCCTTTCCCTCCAGGGGGGGTGCAAAACATCTGTGGCCTCCTCCAGTCAGGGAAAGTTGTGGGTGTAGGGCTGGACTTGCCGGCTGAGCTTGCAGGACAATCTGGTTATTCATCTGCTCACAGCCAGGGCAAGTCTTTGAATATGTGGGGGAAGGGGGAGGATAAGAAAGGCCAGATAAGCTGGCCCCATGGCGGCTGCCACAGAACTCGGGTTATCAGAGAGGCCTTGGGCCTGGCCCCTGGCTAATTGGGGAGGTTATGGACCCTGCCACAGCCTGTAATCAGCTGGAAGTGAGATCTGGGCCCCTAGGTGGGGGACTGTACTGCCCACTGGCCCCCTGAGCAGCCAGCCTCCTATCCTCTAGAGATAACACCAAGGGCAATCTTCACCTCACCCTCCCCAGCAGCCCAGCAGACCTCCATGATGCCATCACCTAGGAGGCCATCAGAACATGCATCTAATTGCGGCCTGACCGAGTGACCTTGAGGTAGCCATGTGACCTCCCCGATTCTCACAGTGCTACCTGCTCCAAGGGTAAATTACTATGGACTTTCTCTCAGTCTGATGGAGGAAAAAATATCTTCATGGTCTGAGGAGGCTGATGGGAGCTGAGGTGGCAGCTCAAAGAGGGAGGGCACTATCTGGGATTGATTTGAGAAAAGGCCTAGTGGTCCCAAGGCAAATCCAGGAAAGCAAGTACTCCATCAAACAGCAGCATCAGCTCTGGAAGCAAGCAGAGGCCAGAGCAGGCAGCTGCCAGTTTGGGGTTGGAAAGGGTTCTCAAGGGCTGATTTTTCTGATTTGCACAGACCAGAGAATTTCTAAACTAGAAGGTACTTAAAAAGAGTACTGCTCAGTCCTGATTTTGTAGATGAGAAGCCAGAGCCCCAGAGAAGGCTCAGGCCTTCCACAGGGTTGCAAAGTCGCACAGCTGATCTTGACCTCTGTCTGCTCCTTGCTGCCTCCTATGCTCTTAAGAGGGCTGGATTCTGTTCTGTGCTGACCTCCCTGTCCTGCGCCCCCACACAATCCAAGACTCTGATCCCACTCATCTCCATCCCCTACCCCTAAGAGCTTCCAGACCCTGGCTTTTGAAGCTACTCCCTTGGAAATGCAGCCTCCTCCTACACACCTAGAGCCAGAAACTCTAGGGGCAAAGGGAGAGAGCCTTGCCTCTATCCTCTAGTTAAAACAAGAGCCCAGCCTGAAGGTGGGGCTGAAGTCTCAGTGTTGCCTTGCTGTGTAAGTGCGGGAAGCTCTCAGGACAGCAGTGACAGCATTAGCTTCTAAGGAGTGGATGCGCCCTTGCTCTCTTCTAAGGTCCCAAGGTCCCATCCCAGCTCTGCCACTGGTAGCTGCGTGACCTTGGGTAAATTACTGCCCTCTGGGCTTCAGAGTCCTCATCTGTAAAATAGGGGGAGAGGTGCACGTCCTGCCAAGAAGAGCAACCAGGCTGAATCAAGCAAAGAGGAAGTTCTCGGTTAAAAAGGCTAAAGTTTGGTTGGAGGCCCGGAGGCTGACCGGACAGCCAAGTAGCTCTACCTCGGGAACGGGAGGGCGCGTACGACCCAGCTGGAACCCTGATTGTGGGGCGCTGTCCCCCACGACGCTGCGCCAGGAAATCCGGGGCCGCTCCCTGCAAAAGTGTTTGAGAAAGAGAATCCCGGCCCTGGCGAGCGCGCGCAGGCCAGCCCCGCCCCTCTCTCGCAGGTGGGCTGGTCTTAGGGGTCCTTTAAGCGATTTGCCCCCTCTCTCAAGCCCCGCGGCAGCATGGCCCGCTCGCGCCGCCGTAATCCCAAGCACCCGCACCCACCATTTCACAAGTGCGCGTCCACGCACTCGCAGTTTCACAGACGTACACCTCACTTTGGCCCGTCCCTGCTCCCAAGCGGACAGCGGCCACCAGCGGACCAAGACCCCGGAGCCGCTAATAGTCTGGAGCTCCCGGCGTTATAGGGTCCCCAAAACTCCGGGGGAAGTCGTCCAAAGGCCGGAGGGGACGCACCCTCGGTTGCGGGCTGGCGCACCTCTCCCTCGGTGTAAAGCGACCCCCTTCAAAGGCCGGGTAAGTCCGGAACCTGAGCGGCCAGGAGGGGCCTCGTCTTGCGTTTGCCTGTAAGACTGGGGACTGGGCCACACAGGCAGTCTGCCCAGGCACTTCCCGGGACCTAACCGGAAAAAGGGGCCCCGCTGCCTTTCCTGGAGCAAGGCGGGGGCCACCGGGCTGGCCGGGAACAGGTCGGGCCTCCCGCTCTCCCCACGCCCCCCACCCCATCCCAGCCACTTGGCCCGACCCTGCGCGGGGTAATTGGGTCGGGAGGGAGGCGTCGGGCGGGCGGCGATTCCAGAGAGACTGCGCGCCTGTCAGCCGCAATTTGTCTAAGTGGACGGGACAGGCCGGGCCGCTGCGGGCCGGGGTCATCGAGGCCGCGGCCCCCACCCCAGCCAGACCCGGGACCGCGGGGGAGCCGGGCCCGGCCGCTAAACGGGGCTGGCTGGCGCCAAGACTCCGGGAGGCGCGGGTCCGGCCGGGAAGCGGGCATGGGAAGCAACTCTGTGTCTACCTCCGCCCCACCACACACACACACACGCACACTCACACACGCACGCACGCCGCTCCAAGATGGGGACAGGCGTCCAGTGGCACCCCCGCTGCTGGTTACACGGATAGGCCACACACGTCACCTGAGCTTAACCCGGGCACAATCATATCTTTAGTTCTCCTCTCAGGACGGGGCCCCGTTACCCGACGCTCGTCGCCTGCGCCACCCGACCTTATACCCCTAAGCCATGCACGCGGGCGCACGCAGATCCACATCCAGTAACACAGAGCAAAGACACTGGCGAGACCCAATCCGGGGAAGGTCCCAACAGTGGCCCCTGACGCCGCGAAATGTTACGGGGCCAAGGACAGACGGGCGGCCCAACATGGCTCGGGACCAAGGCACCACCCGGCCCAGGCCGCCCCCCTCCTGATTTCCTAGTTGTGGGAAGCGCGGAGCGTACTGAGGGCGCGCAACCACCCGCGGGAGGCCGGGAGGCCCGCGCCCGCCCGACGCCCGGGCCCAGGACTGCCTGGGAGAGGGAGGGGCGGCTGAGCGCGCGTCCCCCGCCCGTCTGCGGGGCCCGGCCGATGCGAAGTGACAGGGGCCGGAGCTTTGTTGTGGAGCCTCGGCCGCCTGGCGCCAGCCGCCCCCGCCCGTGTCCTCCCCCTCCAGCCCCCGGCGGCTTGCGAGGCGCCCCCCAGGGCCTCTTAAAGAGACACGAACTCTCAGCCCCGGGGACACCCCCCCCCAGAGGCGCCTGTTCCCGGGAAGGGGACGTGGGGTAGACCCAGGTGGGGGAGGGGACGAGCTGGAGCTTGGGAGACTCAAGGCGCCGCTCCGAGGCCTCCTGGGCCTCCCCTGCGTGGGTTTCCGGGGAGCCAAGAATATTCCTCGGTGGAGAGTTTGGCAGGGAGGCGGGAAGGGGGGTAGATTCAGAATCTTGAGAGTGCCTATAGCAGGACCTCGGGTTGGCTGTGGGATGGAAAGGCAGGACAGATGACAGGGGCCTGGCCGGAAACAGCCTGTGGCCGCGGGAGGGCAAGATGGTGACCCAGTGGCTGTGGCCAGGTGGGATAGTGGTTCCCCAATGCAGCCATGCATGCACTGTCTCCAGGGTTCTTTGGCAAACAACCCAGGTCAGCGTGTTTCGAACTCTCCAGGCCTTGGACCCCTGGACCAGATGCGGACCTTTCCCAGGAAAATGTCCAAATTGCACAGTTAGATGTACACACATTCTTACAAGTACGAAAGGAGTGTACACTCATGACTTTGTAAATATATTCACGGATTCCCGGCCCGTCCCCGGATTCCTGACTATGGAACGCTGCCCTATTATCTGGTCACCTCACCAACGGCGCAAACATGCCCACACACGTCCCTCACTGAGGGGCCATATCCCGCCTAAATGGAGCCGGCAGGACTTTCCCTGTGCAAAGCTGCAACGGATTCTGCCCCATCTGCGTAGACTGCGCAGCGCGAAGTGGAAGATTCGTTCTGGACAGAGAGGAGGCACTCAGAGAGTAGCGACCCAGCCAGGAGCAGGGTCGTGAAGAGAAACCCTGTGGGGGCGGCGCTCGTTTGCAAGCCGGGTAAGGGAGCTGTGAAAGGACCGGCTTGGAGAAGTAGCAAAAAGGTCGTGGAGGCCAAACCCCTCTGGCTGGTCACTAATCGGCATTGCTCCAAGCCATCAGGCTTTACATGCCAGGTCCAACAGTGCTGCGACAAGGTGCCCTGTGACTGGGTGTGTGCAGTGGCTGGGCAGTGTTGCCTAGGTCACTGTGGGATGTGGGCTGCACGCGCCTACCATGCGGGCACAGGGCCCGCGCTGGCCGAACTCACCCACACTTATATAGGATGTGCGGGCAAGAGTGCCATCCATGTGTAGTATGTGGTCCTTCTTGTCCTTTAGAACGTGACCACCAGGAATCAGTCTGAACGTCAGCTCCCGAGCCCGATTCAAGGCAGGTGTGTGGCCGCTTCACTCACTGGGCGCACTCCTGAAGTTGCGGATCACGCCGTGCAGTGTGCACCACCGTACTGGGCGCAACACACACACACGCCCGTGCGCGCGCGCACACACACACGCACACACACACCACGGGGCGGGGGAAATAGTGGGGCTGGCGAAGAACGAAGACTGGGGTGGGGTGGTGGATTCAACCACAGGTGCGCCCAGACACTCCGACCCCCACACTCGTTGCTCCGAACTACTGAACTTGGGAGACGTACGCTCCGGAGAAACGGAAACAAACTCTTAAGAACGCGGCATAGAGCGGAGAGAGGATGCCGCTGTTTAGGATGAGGGAGACTTGGGTCTCCGGTACCGGATGCGGCGAAAATTCGTTGGGTCGCGGGTCACGGATTTGGGAACCGGGATCGGCCCACGCCGTGCCGCCCGGTGCTTGGAGGAAGATGCGCACACCTTCCTAGCCCCGAGCCTTTCCCGGCTGTCGGAGGGCTCAGGGCTGGATCCGGGACGCAGACAGATACTGGGCTGATTCCGGGCTTGCCGGGAACTCCACGTTCCTCCTGAGTCTTCCTGAGGGGTGGGGGGCGCGGGCTAAGAGGTCCCCGCGTTTCCCCAGCGCCAGGCCGCGTCCCACTCCCGCCCACGCCGGCCCCACCGGGGTTCTACCACCGCTCCACTCACCGGCTCCCGCCACCTGGGTTCGGCTCCAGGACCTCGGCCGCCCGCGCCTCCCGACTCGCCCGCCCACCGGCCTCTCTTTTCAGTCCCAGCAGGAGTGCAGGGGCCCCGGGCTGCGCTGCGGCCGAGAGCGGGGTCGGAGGCCAAGCTGGGGCGCGGGCCAGAGCGGCTGGGCCGCCAGGCGAGGAGAAGGAGGGCGCCCCCTCTCCTCTCGGGGCCGTGTCAATGCTTTGCACTTGGAGACTGCGTGCGGCTGGGGGTCCTTCCCCAGGGCTCTGGGACCCGGGCGCCCCCCGCCTCAGGCCCTTTCCGCGGGTCGGGTCGGCCCGCCGCGCTTTCGCGTCCGGGCGCAGGCAGCCGCCGGCGCGGGCGGCCGGGTGGGGGCCGGGGCAGGGGGAGGGGTCTCGGGGCCCGCTGGCCCGTCATTGGTTAATATTTTATTCTGTTGACATGTTTTCTTACTGCTGAGGCTTCCGACACCTTCTCCCCGGCCCCCCCTCCCGGCCGGAGCTTGGCTTGAGCTGTCAAAACCCCGCCCCCGGAGACCCACAATTGGTCCAAAAAGCGTAAAATCAGCAATCAAGGGGGGCCTGGCTCGTTAGCGCAGGGGATCCGAGCAGGGCAGGACATGTGAGATAGTCACAGTTTTCCAGAGATCACGACAAGATCTAACCAGTCGCGCGTGGTCCCCGGCGCCGGAGCGGGCCAGCCCAGCCCAGCCCCGCGCAGAGCCCCCGCCACCCCCGCGCCTAGAGCCCCGCGCCCCTCGCCGTGCGCCGGACGGGGAGCCGGGAGGAGCCGCCGCCGCGCCTGCCACCCGGGTCGCCCTTCCTCCGCGCGCGCCGCCGCCCGGGCCGGGGGTCCGAGCCGCGCGCCCCCGGCCCCGGCCCCTGGGCGCCTGGGCCGGATGTCCCGATGAGAGAGCCGGCGCTGGCGGCCAGCGCCATGGCTTACCACCCGTTCCACGCGCCACGGCCGGCCGACTTCCCCATGTCCGCCTTCCTGGCGGCGGCGCAGCCCTCCTTCTTCCCGGCGCTCGCACTGCCGCCCGGCGCGCTGGCCAAGCCGCTGCCCGACCCGGGCCTGGCGGGGGCGGCGGCGGCGGCGGCCGCGGCGGCGGCGGCGGCCGAGGCGGGGCTGCACGTCTCGGCACTCGGCCCGCACCCTCCCGCCGCGCATCTGCGCTCGCTTAAGAGCCTGGAGCCCGAGGACGAGGTGGAGGACGACCCCAAGGTGACGCTGGAGGCCAAGGAGCTGTGGGACCAGTTCCACAAGCTGGGCACCGAGATGGTCATCACCAAGTCCGGGAGGTAGGGCGGCTGGCTGGCCGGCGGGCATGCAGGCGGGAGGGCAGCCTGGGGGACCCGACAGCACCCACCGGCGCCGACCCGCCGCTCCCGGCTCCGGCCGGGCGCCACGCTTAGCTCCCACAGACAACCAAGTTGACTTTTCTCATTTAGCACTGAGCGAATTTTTTAAAACTAAAACACCAAAGTTCCCCGAATGAAACAAAACGAAAACACGCTCCTAAATAATAGTCCCAACCTTTCTGAGTCTCAAAGCCGAGGAGGCCCTGCCGCTCGGCCGGGCGGGTCTCCGAGATCTCGGCTGCGGCTCCTCAGCCCTGCCGCTTGGCTCTCCTGCCTCCGGGTCTGACTCTCGGAGCTCTGGGGAGATGCAGCATCTCCCGGACTGTCCTCTGACCCGGGAACCCAGAATGAAACTCACACCATGCTAGGCCCAGGCTGGCCAGCGGATTCCAGCCCGCCATTCCGTTCTGGCAGTGAGCCCCAAGCGGGCCCAGCTGCAGCCTGACCTGGGCTGGGAGCCTTGTGCAGGCCCAAGGAGTGAGAAGCCCCCTACTCCCACACTGCTCCAGCCTTAAAGACTGAAGAAAATCACAGTTCCGAGCCCCTCCACCGTTCGACTCAGCCATCAAGAATCCAGGCCTCAGGTTCACCCTCTTCCCCCGAAGCGCAAGGTTCTCCTTCGGCTGTAACCCAGTTCCCCAAGCAAACATCTTCTGGTTTTATTTTTGGGAGTTGCAGTCCCAGTGGGCATATCCCCCGAATGAATTTGGGGGAGATTCAAAAGAAGCAGGTGTATTTCTAGGGGGCCTGGGTTTTCTGGACATTGACTTTCATCTCAGATGAGGGAGAAAGACAGTCACCAGACCTGAGGATGTGAGAATAGGGCCCATGGGAAACCATATAATAAGAGAGGGTTTGACCAGCAGAAATGGGCTCCCCCAGGAATAACAACCACAGGTGGGGTCTCCCAGGCAGTCATATGAGGGCAGAGGAGCGACAACAGGGAAACTCAGATGGGGAAGTTCCTGGCAATAGTGTATGCCTGGAGTGGGGTCCTCAGACATAAAACCGGGTTCCACGGAGTCTTCCCCTTTCCCTTTCTCGCAGGCGGATGTTTCCTCCCTTCAAGGTGCGAGTCAGCGGCCTGGACAAGAAGGCCAAATACATCTTGCTGATGGACATTGTGGCCGCTGATGATTGCCGGTATAAGTTCCATAACTCGCGCTGGATGGTGGCGGGCAAGGCCGACCCAGAGATGCCCAAACGCATGTACATCCACCCGGACAGCCCAGCCACAGGAGAGCAGTGGATGGCCAAGCCTGTGGCCTTCCACAAGCTGAAACTGACCAACAACATCTCCGACAAGCATGGCTTCGTGAGTGCTGAGCAGGCGCAGGAAAGGGGGTCGGACACTGCATCCGGCTCCGCAGGGGGTGGGGGCGGGAGAGCAGGCTGCAGGATTCCCCAGAGGGGAGCGCTGGCCGAACCCTCAGAGTGCCCCTGCTCGGGTCACTGCCCTGTGGCCCATGCTGACTGAGCCTGGGCCCAGAGGGCTTCGTTCTCCAGGCCTGGGGAATGAAGGGGTTGTGGGGCGGCCAGCTTCAGGCTGCTCACGATCTCGGCTGGGGTCCGGCCTTCCAAAGCTCTTCCTAGAGCCCAGCGGGAGGCAGGTGTGACCGGTACTCATTTGTGCAGCCTGTGTTCTTTAACTGCTGAGTTTGGAAGTCCTGTCCCCGACCTCAGCTTTTCTTCACACTTTCCCTTGACCAATGTCCCCATTTCCCCTTCAAACTGGGAGATTCAAAAGTTAAACCAGTCCCCTTCACATCCTAAGACTCCTTTCTCTCCTCCTACAGGCAGATGCCCCACCAGGAGGAGGGAGTTTTGGGGGTTCTCTCAGTTTCTTCCTGAGCCAGGCCCCCCGCAGTGAATGGGAGGGGGGAGTTGGGGCAAAAGGGACTGCCCATTGCTGAGCCCCTGGAAGGTCCAAATCTTCTGTCCGTGGAGTTACTAGGGGCTTAGCAATGATTCCAGGAAGAGAGGTTAAGAGTGGAGTTTTATTGGGTTTTTATTTTGTTTTATTTGTTTTCAACTGGGATACATTTTTTAAGTGGAGAGAGAAAGAAACTGCAATAAAGAAAACTGAGGGGAAAAAATAGAAGAAAAAGAAATATAGGCAAGAAAAAGAGCAGAGAACACAGGAGAAAATCGCCAAGGAGGGGATGGAGGAGGCAGACGAAGAAAGACAGAGAGACTTGGAAAGAGGTGGGACTCCCAGGGAGTAGAAATGCTGGGGCCAAAGCCTGGGGGCTGCCGACTGACCCGCACCCTCCCCACAGACGATCCTGAACTCCATGCACAAGTACCAACCGCGCTTCCACATCGTGAGAGCGAACGACATCCTGAAGCTGCCCTACAGCACCTTCCGAACCTACGTGTTCCCTGAGACCGACTTCATCGCGGTCACTGCCTACCAGAACGACAAGGTGCGCTGCGTGGGCAGCGGGTCCAGTCCCTGCACTGATACCCCCTTACACCTGCAGGCTCCAAATCTTCACTCACCACCACCCCCCCACTCAGCCCCCAGGACCCACCCTGCACCCTCACAGCTCCCTCCCCAGCACCAAGTCTTGCACTGTAAGCGCAGCACCCACTGAAATCCCCAGGCTCCCTCCCAGTTCCGCAATGCGCACACACAGGTTCCCCGGCCGGGGGAACAGCTGGGCGCTCGTTGGGGTGGGGATGTTTACTTAGCAATTAGCAGAGACCCCCGGACCGCGCTGACATTTTTACATTTTATTCGTTTATTTCTTGGCTCAGAGATGGGGATTTAAATGAAGAGAGGGAGCCGGAGGCAATCTACCCTGGCTTCTCGGAGGCTGGGAAACCAGCGAGAGAAACCTAGGGCAGAGGGTGGGACAGGTGACACAGGTTCCCAAAGTTCCCCTCCCCCATCCGTCCAGGCCCTGAACCCTTTGGGAAGTGTTTAGAGACTTTTCCTTTAAGTTAAAGGGGTTTTTCTTCTTGCTGCTTTTCTACGCCCTCTCTCTAGAGGGGCGGAGAAGCACTCCCTCTGGGCCTGTGCCCATGTGTACCCCTCTCCGGAGAGTGTCCAAGTGCTCAACCGGTCATTCTTTTTGTCTTTGTGAAACGATGTGTATGCGGGTAGGCGGGCAACCTTTTGGGCGCCTTGGGTACGTGTGGAGGTGTGTGGATTCCTTTGGTTCCGTGGCACGTGTTTGTTTTGTCTGTGTATACTTGCGTGTGCGTGGGCCCGTGACTGTGATTTTCGCCTGTGGCGTGGACCAGCATGTGCTCTGCTGTCCCTGTGCGCGCCTGCTCCTACGCCGGGTTTGTTTAACCTGAGTGACCGAGCGGGCCCGGGTGCATGCTTAGGCAGATCCCGACTCTGCGCACAGCTCTGGGCTTGTGTGTGCAAGATAAGAGAATACGCCTCGAATGAAGTTTTTGGAGGAGGAGAGACCCTGTGCCTTCCCGCGAGGCCCGCCAGCCGGCCTCACCTCGCCTTCCGGCTGGGAGCGCCCTGTCCCAGGCGGGCGGGTACCAGGTGGCCCTTCGCCGGGCTCTCCTCCGCGCCGGCAGCCTCTGACCTCGGGGTGCCCCAGGCCAGGCTGGAGGAGCCGCTTCCTGACCTGGCGCCGCCTCCTCGGTCCCCCGCAGATCACGCAGCTGAAGATCGACAACAACCCGTTTGCCAAGGGCTTCCGCGACACCGGGAATGGGCGGCGGGAGAAAAGGTGAGGGGCGAGCCGGGCGGCTCTGGGGAGGGTGCCTGAGCGAGCAGGCCGCGGGGTTGTGTGCGCGCGCCTCTGACCCGCTCCCTCGGCTCATCCCCAGGAAGCAGCTAACGCTGCCGTCCCTGCGCCTGTACGAGGAACACTGCAAGCCCGAGCGCGACGGCGCGGAGTCGGACGCCTCGTCTTGCGACCCCGCCCCCGCGCGGGAACAGCCACCCTCCCCGGGGTCAGCGCCTAGCCCCCTGCGCCTGCATCGGACCCGAGGTAAGGGTCGAGTAGTCGGACCGGGGGGGTGGAGGAAGGACGGAGGGGAGGGTCTCCTCCGGGGGCCCGGCTGGCTCTTTGCTGAGCGTCGGGTAACCGGGTAACCTTAGGGCCCGGGGGAAGCGTCAGCACTGTGTCTGGGTTGGGGCATCCGACCCAGGCCTTCCCTGGGAGGGTGGTCCCCGATAGCTAGAAGATCTGGCTGGACTCCGAGCCAGGCCCCGGGTGCTGTGTGACTCTGGGAGTGAGTTTCCTTTACATGGCTCAGTTTCTCCAACAGTAATATGGGGCCTTAAATTAGGTGACGTGCAGCTGCCCCCTGCCCGACGAGGAGCTAGAAGCTCCTTGGATGCGGCTTCCCTGAGAGCGGGGCTTTCCCAGTCTCTCCGACCCAGCCCAGACGCGGGGGAGGCCTCGCTGGTGTATCTTCCCGGGCTCCTGTGACCTCGCGCGTCCTCTCTCCCCGCAGCCGAGGAGAAGTCGTGTGCCGCGGACAGCGACCCAGAGCCGGAGAGGCTGAGCGAGGAGCGCGCGGGGCCGGCGCTAGGCCGCAGCCCGGCCCTGGACAGCGGCAGCCCCCCTCGCTTGACCGAACCTGAGCGCACCCGGGAGCGGCGCAGCCCCGAGAGGGGCAAGGAGCCGTCCGAGAGCGGCGGGGACGGCCCATTTGGCCTGCGGAGCCTGGAGAAGGAGCGCGCCGAAGCGAGGCGGAAGGACGACGGGCGCAAGGAGGCGGGCGAGGGCAAGGAGCCGGGCCTGGCGCCACTGGTGGTGCAGACGGACAGTGCGTCCCCCCTGGGCGCCGGACACCTGCCGGGCCTGGCTTTCTCTGGCCATCTGCACGGGCAGCAGTTCTTCGGGCCGCTGGGGGCCGGCCAGCCGCTCTTCTTGCACCCGGGACAGTTCGCCATGGGCCCCGGAGCCTTCTCCGCCATGGGCATGGGTCACCTGCTGGCCTCGGTGGCGGGCGGCGGCGGCAGTGGTGGAGGAGGCGGGCCAGGGACCGCCACCGGGCTGGACGCAGGCGGGCTGGGTCCCGCGGCCAGCGCGGCAAACACCGCCGCGCCCTTCCCTTTCCACCTCTCCCAGCACATGCTGGCATCTCAGGTAAGGCCTGTGATCGGGAGGGAGAAAGAGTGAGGTGGGCATAAGGCCTGAGGGCGCCATGGGTGCTCTGAGTTCCCAGCCAGCAATGACTCTGTCCTGGGGAGACCCGACAAACACTCTCCAGGATGCCTAGATTCAGGGGAGACTAAGACTGTAGGTCTAGGGTCTGGCCAGGACACTGTTTCTTACTTGTGTCTGACTCTTGACAAGTCCCTGACCCTCTTTGGGGTTCCTTCCCTATGCCTTAAGCACAGAGTGGCACCCATTAGACTCTTCCTCTGACAGACTGGATTTGCTTCTGACGTTGGGAAGGCCGCTTTCCTGGCCTCAGGACACTTCTTTTGGAGGCAAAAGCTCTTGGCTCACTGTCAGTCCCTGAAAGGCTATGATGCCTGGAAAAAGGGAGTAGAAAAATTTGCAGTATTTTCTGGACAACTGACCGCCACAAAGACCCACCTCTCAGATGCCTCTGGCTCCTTTCAAGCCCTCTAGGAAGTCCTCTGACCTGACAAAGGACAGGGCTGTTCCTTCCCCCCACCTTGGGTCTCCCAACTCCGTCAGCCACATATCTCAGGAAAGAGGAGTTCAGTTCCCCAGGTCCAGGCTGAAATCCTGAGCTCCCAGGGGAGACTTTCTGAAACTGGCCAGCAGCAAAATGCGGAGATCCAATGGGGAGAGCAGCGGTCTCTGGTTGTTTGGGTGGAATATTCCCTGTGGAAAGATTTGGAATCTCTACATTCATTTTCTTCCCTCTGAGGTTTCTGGCAAAGTGAACCCTTGAGATCTTATCTTAAGGGAGGGAAAATAGGAGTTCAGGTCTGAGAAGACTCCTTTGGTTCCGAAGCAAATATTTTTAAGAGGGGGAAGGGGTTTCTGAAATGGGTTTTTAACAGAGCTCAGTGTCAGGGATGTGTGGAGTGAGTGAAGCACTCACATCACGTATGTGTGGCTCTGAGATGGCAAGGAAGCCTCGGGGAAAATGGAACGTAGGGCCTGGAGGTTTAACCTACATCCTTGATTCTGTGTATATGTGAATGCCTCCTCCCCAGCATGGGCGTCCGAGAGGTTGTGCGGAAGCCAGCCTTCCAGATACAGCCTGGGCCACAGGTGCAGGGCCAGGTGGAGAATACCCAGCACTCAGGAGGCTTCATGCTAGTGGTTAAGTTCCTGAACCAGGGTTGCCTGACCCTAGCCCTCAGGTAGAGCCAATTTTGGGGAGATCTGAAGCCTCCCTCCTTCCTCCCCACCTGAGATGCCAGGACTGAATGCCCAGTAGGGCTTGACCTTTTTGGGAAGGATGTTTGCTTATTCCTGACTAAGCTACTTCTTTCCTTCTCCCTGCCTGAGCCAGGCCTGAGGCTCCCTGGAAGCCCAGCGCAATCAGCTCCCTGCACTCCTCCCCATACCTCCATACTCCGGGGAGGGAGCCATTATCTCAAAGGTCAGCTAATCCAAAAGTCAGGCCTCATGGACTCAGACGGTGTTTGTCTGGGGTTTCCTGGCTACTGTGCTCTCCACAGGCAGACTTTGCATTCCTTCCTCAGCTGCCACTGAGGAGGGGCCAGGAGTTCTCTGTAGAATATCCAGGCCAGTTTATAAATGGATTGGCATCTATGCTCTTCTCCTGGCCCAGGCAGGAGATCCCTGGGCAGTCAGGCAGGTAAAAGGAGAATTTATAGGGCTCCTCCCCTCTCCTGCCTGTGCTTCCTCAGTCCTTTGGGGGCACCTCCAGAAAGAAGGGCTGGGGAAGACAGTGTTCTAAGTGAGCAGAACTTCCCAAGACAGCCAAACCTGCCTGCTTGCCACCTGGCTCTCTGCCTGCCCAGTTTCCTGCCTCCAGGCCTTTGCCCATGCTAGTGCAGCCACCTGGCATGTCTTTCCCTCACTCTTACTGTAATACCTGGCCCAGAGCTTGATGGCGCCAGACCTTTGCATCATACTCAGAAATGAGCGCCCTTCTACCTGGGGTTGACCGCAGCACATCGGCTCATGCCTACCTGCGCTGCTTGGGGTTCCGGTTCTGGGAGCTCTGGGCTTATATTCCTAGAAACGTAGGGCAGGGATGCCTGGGGTAGCACCACCCCCAGCACCCAGCTTACCCTCGGAACACCTCCGGCAGGATGCCTAACCCTTGTCTTGTTCTGTTTCTTTCAGGGAATCCCAATGCCCACTTTCGGAGGCCTCTTCCCCTACCCCTACACGTACATGGCAGCTGCTGCGGCCGCGGCGTCTGCTCTGCCCGCCACCAGTGCTGCGGCCGCAGCTGCCGCCGCCGCAGGCTCCCTGTCCCGGAGCCACTTTCTGGGCAGTGCCCGGCCCCGCCTGCGTTTCAGCCCCTACCAGATCCCGGTAACTATCCCGCCTAGCGCCAGCCTCCTCACCACTGGGCTGGCGGCGGAGGGCTCCAAGGCTGCAGGCGGCAGCAGCCGGGAGCCCAGCCCCCTGCCGGAGCTAGCTCTCCGGAAGGTTGGGGCCCCTTCCCGGGGTGCCCTGTCACCCAGCGGCTCAGCCAAAGAGGCGGCCAGTGAACTGCAGAGCATCCAGAGACTGGTGAGTGGGCTGGAGAGCCAGCGAGCCCTCTCCCCCGGCAGGGAGTCGCCCAAGTGAGGGGGCTGCCCAGCTGCTCCGCTGCCACGCAGACCTCCCGGGCTGCCTGCCCCTGCTGCTTGGGACGTGTACAGCACAGAATGGGTATTTATTTAAATAAAGGAGCAAAAGCAGGCTGCAGCAGCCGGAATAGAGGCCCGACCAGCCACCCGGGGCCTGGGACATTTCCCTGGGCCTCACAAGGAATCCGGCTGCCGGGAACACAGTCGCTTAGGAACCACTGGTCACGGGCCAGATCCGCTCCAGTGTCAAGGTGGTACTGGCCAGGGGCACCTCTGGGTCCTCCAGCGCTGTGGGGAGGCCTCGTCCTCCCGCCCATCTGTCTCTTCTAGAGCCAGAAGGTGCAGGAGTCAGGGATGGGAGCCTGGGAGAGAAGCCCAGAGCACCTAGTCTTGGGCCTGGACCGCTTGAGAATCTGCAGTGAGGGATGCTGGGCTCAGTGAAGACTGAAGTCAGTGTAGACTTGAGCTGGGAGGGACCTGTTCCTTTAGTCCTCCCACTTCTTCCCCCCAAAAAGACAGGCGCCCCTCCCACCCCTGGATCAGCGGAGGGAGTGGCACTTCGGCCTTGAGTCTCCAGGGGGGGAAAAAAAGATATTTATGAAATAAATGGTAATTTGTGTAAATAAGCTTTAAGGTTCCCAGAATATGCAAATTGGTATTAATTTATTCAAAGGTGTACATTGCGGTGTACATAATATCTAGAGATTAACTCATAGCATTTAAATTTTCTTTTCATTTTACATGAGCATCTATATTGTACAGGGCTGGTTGGGGGCGGGGGGGGTCCTTGGCTGCGGGAGAAGCCCCGAACCCCGGAGGAACTCCCACCCGCCAGCCCCTCGGCTCCCCCCCCCCCCCACGCCCGGGCTTTGCTCGCCCGGCCCGCGGGCTCCACCTCAGGTTTTCACTTTTCGCTACGGAGCGAGACGAAAAGACAAAAACGCGAGAAAACAATAAAACGCTGCAATGCGAAGTGAACGGCGCTGTGCGCTCTGTGGGCCGCGTGGGGCAGGGGGCGCAGCGAGTGCGTAGGGAGGGGCTGGAGGCGGGGACAAAACGTTGGGCGCCCCCTGCTCGGCAGCAGCTGCACGCCGGGAGCGGCAGCGGGCTGGGGCCGCGGGCGGAGCTGCGAGGCCGGGCGGCGCCGGCGAGGGCCGCGGGCTGGGCCGGGAGGCGCCGAGCAGCATCGAGCCCCCCGAGCTTCGCGCACGGGCAGCCTCCCGGGCCGGGGGCCGGGCTCCCTCTGCTGGCCGCTCGCCTCTGGCCGCCGCCCCAGCCACTCCGCACGGGGATTCCGGGCTCCCTCTCTGGGGCTCCGGAGTGGAAACGCAAGCCCTTTAAGCGCCTCTGGGGAGCTGGAGCTGGGAAGATGGCTGCACCCTACGCCCTCTCTCCGTTTAAGGAGCTTGGCCGAGGTGCACCCAAAACCTCGGGCGCTAGAATCCTTTTCCATCTCTCTGCCTCCCGAACCTCAAAAAGAAATTATTCTCGGGGCGCCTGGCTGGCTCAGTCGGTAGAGCATGCGACCCTTGATCTCGGGGTTCTGAGTTGGGACCCCTGTGGGTGTAGAGATTACTTAGCAAAAAAGAAGAGGAAAGAAACATTTCTCCTTGTCAGGCTTGCTGACTAGAGTGTCAGAATCTAACCTGAGAGTTCTCCCGTCTAACTCATCTAGCTCTCTCTTGGGGGTGTAGGGAGTGTGGCTCCATAGGCTACTACCTCTCCTGGTCAGTTTTCCCTGGTATAATAAAGGGCTCGGCTGGGGTGTCCCCGGGAGTCCCACCGTGTTTGTCTCCATCAGGCACGTTCTTCCCCGCGGCCTGCTTCTGCACGGACAGCTGCTGCCCATCCTCTGAGCTCACCTGTGCTTCATTCAGCCAACAGGTGTCTCCAGTCCCAAATCCTAGTAGTGGGCAGGGGTGGGAGATGGGCGGTTTCTCCTTTAACCCACCTTTGGGCCCATCTATTTATGCCTCACGGGGCGGCCATCTCCTTCCTTTAAGCCTTTAACTCCCCTTTAAGCCTTTAACTCCCAAGTCCGTGCAACCCAGGACGAACACACTGCCTGCCCACCTAGGGCACTTTGGGGGCGGGAAGCACGGGTCCCCAACTCACCAGGAACACCAGGAATGGTGAGATGAAGGACGGGTGAAGGTGGAATTGGGATCGACGGTATCCAGGCCTCCAAGTGCCGTGGACACCTCCGTGGGCCAACGCACTCGCAAGGAAAGAGAACCATGCCCGCCTCTCCCAGGTAGGAAGCTGGACACAAGCTACGCTGAATTCTGTGAGAGACTTGGCCAGCGAGGGCGTGAAAGGGCGCAGAAGCCAGTCCCAAGTCCCCAGAGGGTGGGTGGGCTGCTACTTCCCGGTCTCTGACCTTCCGCAGGCAGGACACAGAAGGGCTTGCCCCGGAACGGGGCTGGGCAGAGAGACCCTTTCTCAGCTCAAGTAGAATCCCTCGTGGCAGTGTGCTTATTCGAGGTCTCTTTGGGTGCGAAACGCCTCCCAAATTCGAAGAGCAGGGGCGCGTTCGCTTCTTCCGGGTTCTCCCTGCACGTCTAGGAAGGGAAATCGGCTAGAGCCCGCGAGTGCTCAGCAGGCTGCTGACGCCAGGGGGCAGCACCGACCTCAAGCCGCGTTAGGGGCCGCATGCGGAGGGGGGAACTCCAGGAGGGTCGCTGCAAACGCTAGGCAGGGCGGCCGGGTTGCGGCCGCATTGTCGCCGTGTTGTTGCCGCAGCACCCCATATGGGGTGGAGTGATACGGCAGGGCCTCGAGGGCCCCAGGCCCTGAGTGTTTGGGGAGTGGTCCCCCCATACCCCCACCGGCCAGTCTCCTCCCGGAGTCGCCCTCGCGGCGCTCCACTGGGTCGGAGCTGCGAACCTGAGTTCGGCTGCGGGAACCGCGCGGCTGGCCGCAGGGCCTTGTCCCAGGCAAAGACCAGGACGCTCCCTGGCGCAATCAAGCCGCCCACTTCCCCTTGCCTCACATCCCTTATTGTTCCTGGGGTCGCCAATTAGCCCAGGCGCCTCACGTCTCGCCGCTCTGGTGTCCCAAGGCCTTAACCCTTCTGGGCCTGGCACCAGAGGCCCTAGACGGCAGAACGGCTAGTGCGCGGATATGTGCGGAGGGTGTGTTTGGGGTGATGGGCATTGAGGGGTCGCTACGGGGCCGTGTGCGTTGAGACTGTGGGGTCAGAGAGGAAACTGTTCTTGTGGGTGCGGGATGGTGACCGTGACTCACGGGATCTTGGAGACCGGGGATGTGGGTGTGGGGGCTCTGGGAGACCCCTAGCGGCTAAGCAGCACGGATCTCGAGACCTGGAGCTACTCACTTCGTTTTGGGTTAATCCGAGTCTCCCGAGCGCCTCTAGCCATTCTTTTACCCCCACCTCCACTCACGCTGCGGCGGAGGAAACGTGCAGCATTAGTAGCCTGGCCCTGCCCGCCACCCAAAGGCGCTGAGCTGGGGTCCGCCTCCCCCGCGCATGGTGAACGCCCACTCAGGGCATCCCTTGGAGCTGGAAGGCAACGTTCAGCTTCTTGCTGCCAGGACACACACAGGTGAACGCCTTGACTCGAGTCCCTCCACCCCTTTCCCCAGATACTGGATGGTTCGAGGGACTGAGTCTGGATGAGACCGAAGTCTAAACGCTGAGCCTGCCTTTCTTCCCAGATTTGGGGAGTCCCCTAAATCCAATCCCACTCTTTCCTCTTCTTTGGCGGCCTGATTCTGTTTGGAGCACCCGCCCAGCAGGCAGGGTCCGGCGAGGGGCCGAGCACTCGTGTTCTAGGGACTGGACAGCAGAGGGAAGACCGTTGCGCGCCCGGGGAAGAGGGCAAAGGGAGCGGAACCTGAGCCCCGGGTCCCCTGGGGCACTCCCCAGAGAGCACCCTCGGGAGTGCAGCCTGGTCACCCCTCGGTGAATGCGTTGATGCCAATGGCAGATTCTGGGATTCTGATTTGCTCTAGGAGCTCCTTTTGGGCTCTCGGAGGGTCAGATTTGCTCGCTGCACCCCATATCCCCTCCAAAGCACCTGGCTGCCAGAGCCCACCGCCGCTCTTTTCCCGGCTCCTCACCTGGTTATCTTCCGCAACCTCCTGCCCAAAGCAAACTTGCTGCTTGCCCTGTCCACGAGCCGCGACAACTCGCCGAGTACCCACGAGATGGCGCTCCAGGCCAGGGGCCAGACCGCGGCCGGACAACCGGCCCCAGACTAGAGCCGGCGGTGGACATTGAGATCCACCGAGATGGGCACGAAGACAGAGCCACAGACTGACGTAGATCCAGGCCTAGAGATGGGCACAAGCATCAGATAGACCAAGAGGCTCCGCAGAGCCCCACCGGGACCATGGTGGGGCTGCAGACACACGGACGTGAGCCAGGCTTCTTTCCTTCCCCTTGGGACTGTCCTGCCGTGCCAGCTCCCTGACCCGCAAGACCCTGGTTGCAGAACCGCCTGGCCACCTTCTGAGTGCTCCTCTGGGCTGGGGCCTTCTCGAGGTCCCGACACTGGCCTTCCACACCTCTCAGAAGCGGGGTTACGGGATTGAATCCTCTGTTGCATGCCTGACAAACTGCTTTGGCCTGCAGGGCCCACTGGACGGTGCAGCGGTGCGGGATAGGAGGCTGCGGCGGCGGCTCAGGGGCCCAAGGGCGGGATCCAGTGCTCCTCCCGCCCAGAAGTCAGCCTAAACTCCTTCCTCCGCCCTTACCCCTGCGGTCTTCAAGGTCTAGTGCAAGGTGGAGCGTGGAGGGGCGGGCTAAGATACAGGATGGGGTCCCTGGGGCGAGCCCTGCGGAGTTGATCTGGTGACCTGTCGGTAACCCCTGGGTGTCAGAAGCCCTAGGGTAGCTTTGGGGCTCCATTATTCCAGTGAGAGGTGGTGGGGAATGGGGAAAGCCCAGTGGTCAGGGTGAGAATTTGTCCCCTGGGTTAAAAGCCACCAAGGCTCTGGGTCAGGTTTGAATGGGAGAGGGGTAAGGTGTGAGGCCATATTGCTAGGTTGATTGGGGGGTGGGGGGAGGCTTTGGAAGCCTGATTCTAGTTGACCCTTATGCCCCTGGATGAGTTCTGGCACTCTGGGAGATTATCTCCTTTATTATTAACTAAAGGCGCATAGCTAGAAAGCAGCCCAGTCCATAGCAGCTAGGGTGGTTTCCAGCAGGACACAGTCACCAGCTGGTTGTGACCCCAGGCAGGTGTCTTCCCTGCATGAGACTTCCAGCTCTTTCCTTTTCAATGTCTAACCCAGGATAGAATCAAACCTTTGGTGCTTCAATAGTTATCTATACATTCATCTACCGCTGGCAGGGGAGGTAGGTACAAGGCTAAGCTCTGGCTCTAGCTGGGCGACCTTGGACAATGTGACTTTTTCTCTGGCTTCAGAATCCTCTTCCCAAGAATAAGTGGTTTGGGCCAAAATCACGTTGATCTGTGAGTGACCCGTCGACCTGGGTCCAGTTACAGGGATCCCCAGTCCCAACTTCATACCACAGGCAGGGGCTAGACTTCTATTTAGTGTTTAAGGAACTTAAGCCCGAGGGGCGCTGCTGTTGCTGTGGAGCTTGGTGTGGGGGCAGGACTGGTGGCCAGGATGAATTCCCAGTGGGGGATACATTCCAGGTCCTGAAAGCCTCAGGGAAGCCGCTGGCTCCAGCTGCCTCCACCCCTTGTGGGACTTATTTCCTCCCTTACTTTCCACCTAGGAGCCAACTGTAGGTGAGGCACAGACTGGTGGCGGGGGCGGGGGGTGACTTGGCCACCTGGCACCAGTGTGTGGAGTAGTGTGACTTCTTCCTACAGAGACCAAGGGGTACCAGGGGAGGACGTTCTAATGTCCATGTTGAAGGATGCCCCCCACACACACCTGGGATACCCCCCGGGGGACGGCTAATTCCTTACCTGTGTGGAAGGTTCTATTCAAAGCACTTGCACCCATGGGCGCCACCGAGCCTTCGCTGGCAGGGTGTTGGCTGTGATGCCCCATTTCAGGGATGAAGACACTGAGGTTCAGAGAAATAAAGGGAGATGCCTCAGGCTATCCAGTGAATAAAGGAAGAGGTCTTTCACAGCCCCATGGGCCTGATCCTTGGAAATGTGAGCTGATAAGGGATCAGCTTGGCTGATCAGTCAGGATCAGCCTCAGCTGGGAAAGGGCAGAGAGGCTGGGCGAATGCCCTCTGGCCCAGCAGGTGGCGTGTCCGTGAACGACGCAGCCGGATTTGGAGGCTCCCTGCCTCACATGCCCAGCAGGGCCTGCCAGGGAGGCCAACGGGGGTGGGGGGAAGGGGGGACACAGAGACTTCTGTGTGAAACAATACAGGGGTGTCCATGGGTTACCTGAGATGTCACCTGGCAAGGGCTTAGCTCAGACATGGCTCAGGTTTGCTTTCCTTATTATTGATTTCCATCCCAAAGAGAAAAAGATATCCTCAGGCCCTAAGTGGAGGAGGTAATGGGAGGAGCTGTGGAGCCCCCACTGTGTGTTTCACACTGGGCATACATTTTCTTATTAGTTCTAGGCACTGAGCAGTGGGTATGATGACTCCCATTCTACAGAGGAGAAAACCAAAGCTTGGACATACCTGAGGTCACGCAGCTGCTAAGAAGCGGGTCCAGAGCCACACCCAGGTCTGGCTGTCCCTAAGCCCATGTTCTTTCCTGGAGGCCTGATTTCCCGCTCTACAGAACCTGAGGCTTCTGAGTCCCACCAGGCTTTTGGCCCAGCCGCACGCGGCAGGCTCCTATGGGACTGGTGCTTCCTCAGCCCTGGTGTGGCTGGCCCAACTTGGGGTCTTATTCCCTTCTTTGAGGGGCTGTCCACCCTTCCATCTTTGGCCTCCCACGACTGTCCTCGTGTGTTCATGGCAGTTCTAGTTTTATTACTGATATCATGAGTTCTGAGAAACCCCTTAGAAGTCACCCAATAGGCACCCTACCTCCTACCTTTCACACACAGACCACCCCCCCCCCAACGGATTCCTTCTAGAGACAGCTGTGCTTGCACACCCATGGAGACTCACACACAGTGAGCTAATGCCCAGGAGGGTATGGCCTAGGAGGGTATGGACCCTCCTAGGCACACTCATTTAACAACACACACAAACACACAGATATTACATACACACATACACAGACATGCACACTCGCAGGGACACACATGCACACAAACATGCAGAGATGTGCCTACACAAGATGCCTGGTGGTTTCCCCCGGAGAAACCACCTCTCCAGACTCTCCGAGGCTCCTCTGCCCCCTCCCCTGCCCCAACCCCTGTTTGCTGGAGCCCTGCGCATTCCCACCCCACCCCACCCTTCAGCGTGGACACATCTGCTCTGGGAAGGGCTGTATTTGTTTAAGGTCTGTCTCCTATGAGATCACTGGCTCCCTCAAGGCGGGGCTGGTGTCTGTTGGGCTTATTGCTATGTCCCTAGATGTAAAACTGCTTAATAATCACATGACCGGTGTGCATAAAGCATTTGCTGAATGAATGAATGAATGAAAGAAAGAAAGAAAGAAAGAAAGAAAGAAAGAAAGACAGACACCCTTTGGAAGCAGGGCCCACACCTGGTCCCTCCAGGATACGCTTGCCCAGGCCCTGGGCCAGAAGCCCCTGCTCCAAGTCTACGTGGCATTGGCAAGAGGGCCCCTGAGGGCCAACAGGGACTCCTCTCTGTCCTGAGGAACCGAGTCCCAGGGAGGGTGTACATCTTGTGTGAGGACTTGCCTCTGCAGGAAAGTACTCCAGACTGCTGTAGTCTGAACTTCTGTATCACCCCCAGATTCATTACCCAGGTGCTGGTAGAGGAGGTCTGACTTTGGGGAGGTCATTCGGTCACAAGGACAGCTTCCTCATGATGGGATTAGTGCTGTTAGAAAAGCAGCCCTTCCCACCCGGTGAGGACGCAGTGACACAGCTGCCACCCAGAAGAGGTCCCTCACCTGCCCCCCTGGCCCTCTCATCTCGGACTTCCAACCTCCAAAACTGAGAAATAAATGTGTGTGGTTTCTCACGTACCCTGTCTGTGGTATTATAGTGGCCCAAGGGGACTGAAGACCCCCTATACCCAAGCCCTCCCATCCTCACCCCTTCTCTCCAGCCGTCCTGACTGATGCCCTGTTTCTGAGAGGCTCTGGGGCCCTCTGGCCTTTGGGTCTTTGCTGCTGAGCCCCTGCCTTGAGTAACAACCTTACCTGCCACCCCCAACTCCAGGCAAGCCTCTCCACCCAGGGGCCTGAGAGTCACAGCAGGCCTGCCTGCCCACCGTTCCTGCCAGCCAGGATCTTCCTGAAACAGGATGAGACGGAGTCACTGGCCTGTTTAAAGGCTGCCCAGGGAGGCGCCTGGGTGACTCGGTTGGTTAAGCATCTGCTTTCAGCTCAGGTCATGATCTCAGGGTCCTGGGATTGAGCCCCACATCGGGCTGTCTGCTTCTCTCTCTGTCCTCTGCTGTGCTGTCTCTCTTGCTCAGTCCTTCTCACAAATCAGAAAGAAAGAAAAGAAAGTAAGGAAAGAAAGGAGGAGAGAGAGAGCGAGAAGGAAGAGAGGAAGGAGGAAGGGAAAGAAAGGGAGAAAAAGGGAGAGAAAGAGGAAGAAAGGAAGGAAGAGAAAGAGAGGAAGGAAGAGAGAAGGAAGAGAGGAAGGAAGGAAGGTGGGTTTCCCATGATCTTGGAGTCCAGAATCCTCAACCTGGCAGTGACTTCTGCCTATGAACCCCACCATGCCCCTCTATTACCCACCCCCACCCCAGGGCTCTACCCTCACTGCCTGCCTACCCAGGTCTAGGGTATCCTTGCCCATCCTACCTGGTGTCCTTCTCACACTCACACATTCTTCCCTCTGCCTGGGATCTTTTCCCGTCTTCCTTCAAAACTTGGCTCACTGCACCCTTCTCCAGGAAGCTTCCCCTCAACCTTCTCCGTTCTTGGTAAGGTGCCCGTACACAATGTTTTATAGCTGGTATTCAGTGAATGGGTGACCTGGTCTCATCGTTGTACCCCACCCCCTTTGCTTCCTCTGCAGGGAGATAACAGGACCGAGCTCATGGGGGTTTTGACTGAGATGCTATTTGGAACAATGAATGCTGCTGCTCTGCTCCCCTCCTGAGGAGGCGCCTAGGGGCTCCTGGGGATGGGGTCCTAGGGGCCTCTAGAGACAGTGCCAATTCCCCTCTGTCCTGGGCAGCACCCAGGGGTCAGCCCACCAGAATTAGGTGACCCCTCCTGCACTGGAGACCAGCACAGGCCAATGAGACCTGGCCTCCTGAGGTGACAGGTTGTCAAGTCACTGAGCCTGGGGAAGGAATGTGGCCTAGACTTCAGGGCCTATATGCTGGGGTGTCTGTGGTTGAGGACCAAGCCCTCACAGGTGACTGTGCTGCTGCAGAGAAATCCTGAGGGCCATGAACGCCAGTACACATGCCCCTCATTGGGGCCTCCTCTCTCTCCTGCAGAACCCAGGCCCAGGGAAGGCGTGTTTCTTGCTGGAGGATGGTTTGCTGGTGACTTGACTAGATCTGAGGGGCCTGTGAGCCTCCTGGGCCACAAGGCAGTGGCAACCTCTTACCACTAGATGGGGATCTGGTGTTGTCCAGGCCTGGAGTCTAGGGCTCCGGTTTCTGCTGCCCACAGTCCCTGCCCCTCCTGCCTTAGGCCTGTTTCAGATCAAGGGTTCCCAACCTGCCTGGCTGTTGCCTCTGGGGGATCCACGCCTCCTTCCTGTGCCTCCGTTCTAATTTCTGGCTAGGTCCTGCTGCCAGGCAATGACACTGAGGGAAGTGAATGACCATGGCCCTTGTGCAGCCAGAGCCCTGAGTTCAAATTCCAGCTGCACGTCTCGCTCTGTGGCTTTGACCCCTTGAGCCTCACGTATCATCTCTTAAAAAAAAAAAAAAGACTTATGTCCACTTCGTCTGCAAAGGGCAAGAGGAAATGTGGCTCCCTGATTGCCACACAGGGAGGGTGGGGAATGGTAATTGCTCAGGTTCACAAAACAACCTGACCCAGGAGGAGAAACCTGATATGAGGAATTCGAGTGCCAAGATGGGGAGTCGTAGAGGGTGGGGAGGGAAAACTGAAACAAGATGGGAACAGGGAAGGTGGTCCCCATTTGTCTCATCGGACCTTCCCCTGGAGCTCCTTGATCTCCCAAGGAAGCATGGCCTGGTCCCCTCCTTCAGGTTGTCTGTAGGCAGGCATAGATTAGAACTTGGCAGGGGTCACCTTGCTGGCTCAGTGGGTGGAGTGTGTGATTCTTGATCTCAGAGTTGTAAGTGTGAGCCCCTTGTTGGGTGTAGAGATTACTTAAAAATAAAATCTTTTATTTATTTATTTTTAAAGATTTTATTTATTTATTTGCGTGTGAGAGAGCACAAGTGGGCACAGAAAGGCAGAGGGAGAAGCAGACTCCTCACTGAGTGGGGAGCCTGATGCAGAACTCAGTCCCAGGACCCTGTGGCCATGACCTGATCCCAAGGCAGACGCTTAACCAACTGAGCCACCCAGGCACCCCAAAATAAGTTTTTTTAATTAACATGTATTGTTTCAGGGGTACAGGTCTGTAAATCATCAGTCCTACACAAGTCACAGCACTCACCATAGCACATACCCTCCCTGATGCCCATCACCCAATCATCCTATCCCTCCCCACCCCAAACCCCCGCAACCCTCAGTTTGTTTCCTGAGATTAAGAGTGTCTTAAGGTTTGTCTCCTTCCCTGGTCCCATCTTGTTTCATTTTTCCCTCCCTGTCCTCCACGACCCCTGGCACTGGCACTCAAATTCCTCATATCAGGGAGATCATATGATAATTGTCTTTCCCTGAATGGCTTATTTTGCTCAGCATAATACCCTCTAGTTCCATCCACATGGTTGCAAATGGCAAGATTTCATTTCTTTTGATGGCTGCATAGTATTCCATTGTATATATATATACCACATCTTCTTTATCCATTCATCTGTGGATGGACATCTAGGTTCTTTCCATAGTTTGGCTGTTGTGGACATTGCTGCTATAAACATTTGGGTGCTACATTTGTATCTTTAGAGTAAATACCCAGTAGTGCAAATACTGGGTCATAGCAGAGCTCTATTTCAACATTTTGGGGAACCTCCATGCTGTTTTCCAGAGTGGCTGCACCAGCTTGCATTCCCATCAACAGCATGGGAGGGTTCCCCTTTCTCCACATCCTTGCCAACATCTGTCATTTCCTGACTTATTAATTTTAGCCATTCTGACTGGCGTGAGGTAGTATCTCATTGTGGTTTTCATTTCTATTTTTTTTTTAGATTTTATTTATTTATTTGACAGACAGATCACAAGTAGGCAGACAAGCAGGCAGAGAGAGAGAGGAGGAAGCAGGCTCCCTGCCAAGCAGAGAGCCCAATGTGGGGCTCAATCCCAGGACCCTGGGATCATGACCTGAGCTGAAGGCAGAGGCTTTAACCCACTGAGCCACCAGGTCCCCTTCATTTCTATTTCTGATGCTGAGTGATGTGGAGCACTTTTTCATGTGTCTATTGGTTATCTGTATGTCTTCATTGCAGACATGTCTGTTCATGTCTTCTGCCTGTTTCTTGATTGGATTATTTGCTCTTTGGGTGCTGAGTTTTATAAGTTCTTTATAGATTTTGGATACTAGCCCTTTATCTGATATGTCGTTTGTGAATGTCTTCTCCCATTCTGTCAGTTGCCTTTTGGTTTTGTTGACATTTCCTTTGCTGTGCAAAAGCTTTTGATCTTGACAAATTCCCAATAGTTCATTTTTGCCCTTGCTTCCCTTGCCTTTGACAATGTTCCTAAAAAGAAGCTGTTGTGGCTGAGGTCGAAGATGTTGCTGCCTTTGTTCTCCTCAAGGATTTTGATGGACTCCTGTCTCACACTGAGGTCTTTGTTCCATTTTGAGACCATTTTTTGTGTGTGGTGTAAGGAAATGGTCCAGTTTCATTCTTCTGCATGTGGCTGTCCACTTTGCCCAACACCATTTGCTGAAGAGACTCTCTTTTTCCCATTGGACATTGTTTCCGTCTCTAATCTGTTCCATTGATCTAGGGGTCTGTTTTTGTGCCAGTACCATATTGTCTTGGTGATTACAGTTTTGTTTTGTGCCAGTACCATATTGTCGTGGTGATTACAGTTTTGTAATAGAGCTTAAAGTCTGGAATTGGGATGCCGCCAACTTTGGATTTCTTTTTCAACATTCCTCCAGCTATTCGGGTTCTTTTCTGGTTCCATATAAATGGATTCTTTTCTGGTTCCATATAAATTTTAGGATTATTTGTTCCATTTCTTTGAAAAAAGCTGATGGTAGTTTGATAGGGATTGTGTTAGACATGTATATTGCTCTAAGTTAGCATAGACATTTTCACAATATTTTTTCTTCCAATCCATGACCATGGAATGTTTTTCCATTTGTGTCTTCCTCAATTTCTTTCATGAGTACTCTATAGTTTTCTGAGTACAGATTCTATCTCTTTGGTGAGGTTTATTCGTAGGCATCTTATGGTTTTGGGTGCAATTGTAAATGGGATCAACTCCTTAATTTCTCTTTCTTCAGACTTGGTGTTGGTGTATAGAAATGTAACTGATTTCTGCGCATTGATTTTATATCCTGACACTTTCCTGAATTTCTGTGTAAGTTCTAGCAGTTTTGGAGTGGAGTCTCTTGGGTTTTCCACATGAAGTATCATATCATCTGCAAAGAGCGAGAGTTTGATTTCTTCTTTGCCAATTTGGATGCCTTTTATTTCTTTTTCTTGTCTGATTGCTGAGGCTAGGACTGCTAGTACTATGTTGGATAGCAGCAGTGAGAGTGGATAGCCCTGCCATGTTCCTGACCTTAGAGGAAAAGCTCTGTTTTTCCCCATTCACAGTGATATTTGCTGTGGGTTTTTTACAGGTGGCTTTGATGATATTGAGGTAAGTACCCTCTATCCCTATACTTTGAAGAGTTTTGATCAAGAAAGTATGCTGTACCTTATCAAATGTTTTTTCAGATCTACTGAGAGTATCATAGTGTTCTTGTTCTTTCTTTTATTAATGTATTGTATCACATTAATTGATTTGTGGATGTTGAACCAACCTTGCAGCCCAGGAATAAACCCCACTTGGTCGTGGTGAATAATCCTTTTAAGGTACTGTTGGATATTTTTTGTTGAGAATTTTTGCATCTGTGTTCATCAGGGATATTGGTCTGTAATTCTTTTTTTTTTTTAAAGATTTTATTTATTTATTTGACAGAAAGAGATCACAGGTAGGCAGAGAGGCAGGCAGAGAGAGAGGAAGGGAAGCAGGCTCCCCGCAGAGCAGAGAGCCTGATGTGGGGCTCGATCCCAGGACCCTGGGATCACGACCTGAGCCAAAGGCAGAGGCTTTAACTCACTGAGCCACCCAGGCGCCCCTGTAATTCTTTTTGAAGGGTTCTTTTTTGGTTTTGGGATGGAGTGCTGCCCTCCTAAAAAGTTTTTGGAAGTTTTCCTTCCATTTCTATTTTTTGGAATAGTTTCAGGAGAATAGGTATTAATTCTTCTTTAAATGTGTGGTAGACTTCCCCTGGGAAGCCATCTGGCCCTGGGCTCTTGTTTTTTTGGGAGATTTTTGATGACTGCTTCAATCTCCTTATTGGTTATGGGTCTGTTCAGGTTTATTTCATCCTGGTTCAGTTTTGATAGTGTATATAATCTCTAGGAATGCATCCATTTCTTCCAGATTGTCAAATTTATTGGTGTATAGTAACTCATAATATGTTCTTATAATTTTTTTGTATTTCTTTGGTGTTGGTTGTGACCTATTCTCTTTTATTCATGATTTTATTAATTTGGGTCCTTTCTCTTTTCTTTTGGTAAGTCTGGCCAGGCGTTTATGAGGCTTATTAATTCTTTCAGAGAACGAGCTCCTAGTTTTGTTGATCTGTTCTACGGTTCTTTTGCCTTCTATTTCATTGGTTTCTGCTCTGCTCTTCATTATTTCTCTTCTGCTGGATTAGGCTTTCTCCTACTGTTCTTTCTCTAGCTCCTTTAGGTGTAGGGTTGGGTTGTGTACTTGAGACCTTTCTTGTTCCTTTAAAAGACTTGTAATCACTGTATACTTTCCTCTCAGGCCCATCTTTGCTGTGTCCCAAAGATTTTGAACAATTGTGCTTTCATTTTCATTTGTTTCCAGGATTTTTTTCAATTCTTCTTTAATTTCCTGATTGACCCACTCATTCTTTAGTAGGAACCTCTTTAGCCTTCATGTATATGAGTTCTTTCCACATTTTCTCTTGTGATTGAGTCCTAGCTTCAGAGCATTGTGGTCTGAAAACATCCAGGGAATGATCCCAATCTTTGGTACCAGTTGAGACTTGATTTGTGACCCAGAATGTGGTCTCTTCTGGAGGGTGTTCCGTGTGCACTAGAGAAGAATGTGTATTCTGTTGCTTTGGGATGGAGTGTTCTGAATATATCCGTGATGCCTATCTGGTCCAGTGTGTCATTTAAAGCCCTTATTTCCTTGTTGATCTCTCGCTTAGATGATCTATCTATTTCAGTGAGTGGGTGTTAAGGTCCCCTACTATTATTGTATTATTGTCAATGTATTTCTTTGATATGGTTATTAATTGGTTCATATAATTGGCTGCTCCCATGTTAGGGCATAGATATTTAAAGTTCTTAAGTCTTCTTGTTGGACAGACCTTTTAGTGTCCTTCCTCATCTCTTATTATAGTCTTTGGCTTAAAAGCTAATTTCTCTAAGAATTGCCACCCCAGCTTTCTTTTGATGTCCATTTGCATGGTAAATGGTTTTCCATCCCCTCACTTTAAATCTGGAGATGTCTTTGAGTCTAAAGTGACTTTCTTGCAGACAGCATATCAAAGGGTCTTGTTTTATTGTTGTTGTTGATTTTGTTTTTTATCCATTCTGATACCCTGTGTCTTTTGATTGGGGCTATTTATCCCATTTACATCAGGGTAACTATCAAAAGGTATGAATTTAGAGCCATTGTATTGCCTGGAAGGTGACTGTTACTGTATATTATCTCTGTTCCTTTCTGGTCTGTTACTTTTTGGTCCTCTTTGCTTAGAGGACCCCTTTCAATGTTTCCTGTAGGGCTTTGGTATTTGCAAATTATTTTAGTTTTTGTTTGTCCTGGAAGCTTTTTATGTCTCCTTCTATTTTCAATGACAGCCTAGCTGGATATGGTATTCTTGGCTGCATGTTTTTCTTATTTAGTACTCTGAATATATCATGCCAGTCCCTTCTGGCCTGCCAGGTCTCTGGGGGTAGGTGTGCTGCCAATCTAATATTTCCACCCATGTATGTTACAGACTTTGTTTCTCTTTGTCACTTTGACTTATAAGATTTACTATTAGATGACAGGGTGTAGACTTATTTTTACTGATTTTGAGGGGGGTTCTCTGTGTCTTCTGTATTTTGATGCTTGTTCCCGCCACCAAATTAGGGAAGTTCTCTGCTATAATTTGCTCCAATATACCTTTCGACCCTCTCTCTCTTCTTCTGGGATTCCAATTGTTCTACTATTGTTTTGTCTTATGGTATCACTTATTTCTCGAATTCTCCCCTTGTGGTCCAGTAGTTGTTTACCTCTCTTTCTCTCTTCTTCATTTTTTAAAATTTAATTTTTTTCAGTGTTCCAAAATTGTTTATGCATCACACCCAGTGCTCCATGCAAACATGCCCTCCTTAATTCCCACCACCAGGCTCATCCAACCCTCCATTCCCCCTCCTCTCCAAAACCCTCAGTTTGTTTCTCAGAGTCCACAGTCTTTCTTGGTTTCCTCCGTGTTATCCCTTATGCTCCACCAGTAAGTGAAACCATGTGATAATTGACTATCTTTGCTTGATTTACTTCACTCAGCATAATCTCTTCCAGTCCTGTCCATGTTGATATAAAAGTTGGGTATTCATCCTTTCTGATGGAGGCATAATACCCCATTGACTATATGGACCCTATCTTCTTTATCTGTTCGCCTGTTGAAGGGCATCGTAGTTCTTCCCACAGTTTGGCAACCGTGGCCATTGCTGCTATGAACATTGGGGTACAGATAGCCCTTGTTTTCACTACATCTGTATCTTTGGGGTAAATACCCAGTCCACCTTGCACGAGTTAGAATGACCAAATCAACAAGAAAGTAAACAACAAGTGTTGGAGAGGATGTGGAGAAAGGGGAACCCTCTTACACTGTTGGTGGGAATGCAAGTTGGTGCAACCACTTTGGAAAATAGCGTGGATATTCCTTAAGATATTCTTCATCATTTGGTCTTCTGTATCACTAATTCTCTCTTCTGCCTCATTTATCCTAGCAGAAAGAGCCTCCATTTTTTTTATTGTACCTCATTGATAGCTTTTTTTATTTTACCTTGGTTAGATTTTGTTCTTCTATTTCTCCAGAAAGGGATTCTCTAGTATCTTCTATGTTTTTTTTAAGCCCAGCTAGCATCTTGATAATTGTCATTCTGAACTCCAGTTCTGACATCTTACTAATGTCTGATGTCCGTATTGATTAGGTCCCTAGCCGTCGGTACTGCCTCTTGTTTTTTTTTTTTTTTTTTTTTTTGAGGTGTTTTTTTCCACCTTGTCATTTTATCCAGATAAGAATAGATGAAATACTAAATGGGTATTTAACAAATATACTAAAAGGGTACAAAATACTAAAAGCATAGCAATGACCCCAGAAACATATATTCTAACCAAATCAGAAGAGACCCAGAACTAGGGGGAGAAGGAGAGAAAAAAAAATTGTGTGTGTGTGTGTGTGTGTGTGTGTGTGTATACATACATATATACATACATGGCCACACCCTTGATTTTGATTGATTTAGAAGAAATTGCCTCCCTAAATTTTAAAGAAAAACCTAAAATATATAGAAAAATAAGGGTAAACACAATGAAGGGATGGAATATGATTGTAAAGATGAAAATTTAAAAGATAAAAGGAATTGATAAAAAGTTGGTTGAAAAAGGGGAAAAAAAAGAATGTGATCAGGCCAGAGACTAGAACAAAGCCATATGCTAGATTTGTGGTATATTTTGAGCAGTTAGAAGAAACTGTATCCCAAAAGTTTAAAGAAAAACTTACATGTATACAAAAAAATAAGGTTAAACACAATTCAGGGATAGAATATAACAAGGAAAATTTAAAAAGATTTTTAAAAAGGTATAGATAAGAGAAAATAGTTTAAAAAGGTTAAAATAGGAAAGAGGAAAAATTTTTTAAAAATAGAATTTAGGGGCGCCTGGGTGGCTCAGTGGGTTAAGCCGCTGCCTTCGGCTCAGGTCATGATCTTGGGGTCCTGGGATCGAGTCCCACATCGGGCTCTCTGCTCAGCAGGGAGCCTGCTTCCCTCTCTCTCTCTCTCTGCCTGCCTCTCTATCTACTTGTGATCTCTCTCTGTCAAATAAATAAAAAAAAAAAAATCTTAAAATCTTAAAAATAGAATTTAAAAAATTTAACATATTTAGCTTTTAAAGACTAGAGAATCATGGAGAAAGAGCCATGAATTCTATGTGTTGCTTTCCCCTAGCTCTAGAGTTCCACAGTTCTTATTGATTGGTGAACTTGGTCTTGGCCAGATGATCTTAGTGATCTTTTGGGGGATGGATCTGTTGTATTGATTCTCAAATGTCTTTGCCCGAGGTGGAACTGCATCACCTTTGTCAGGGGCCAGGCTAAGTAATCTGCATGGATTTGCTCTTGGCAGTGTTTGTTCCCTGAAAGCTTTCCATACAGCTTTGGAGGATGGAAATGAAGATGGCAGCCTCCCAATCTCCAGCCCCATAGGAGCTGAGAGCTCGGGCCCCTACTCCTCAGTGTGCTCTCAGAGAAAAGCAGTCAGCTCCTCCTGAATTCCTGGTCTCTGGTCGCACTCCATGCTCACCTGGCCTGTGACCAACCATTTCTGTCTCTGGCCCATGGCCCCGACTGGACTCTCCAAATCCAGCAGATTCCTGCACCGTGCTCCTGCACCACTCCTCCCGTGTTACGGAATATGGACTGGATCCTGGCCAAAAAAACCAAGTGGCACTCGGAGACCTTGGGGGATCGGAGATTTATTTCATGCTAGTGGGCCCAGAAGACAGTAATCTCTCAAGATCTGAGCTCCAAGCACAAACAAAGGGGGCATCTGGTACACTTGTACTTCCGTATCTGTGCCACTCTTGCAGCTGTGGCTGGTGGGGCTAGGGGGAAAGCCTGGAATGGCCCCAGGATTCCCCTGCTGGACTGATAAGCCACCTCAGAACAAAGATTTTCCTTGTTATTCCCCCTTTGATGCCCCTTTAAATACCTGATTTAGAGGGCATCATTTTTATTATTTACAGCGCGACAGTGAGTAAGGAGCAACTGGAGTCTGACCTTGGCAATATGAGCAGTGATAAACCTGGTAAGAGCATTAAAAATACAAGGACCAAATGCTACTGTGAGGAGGAGCATAGGAGGGGGCCGATGAGGGGGGCAAACCAAGGAACTGCTGTGAGAGGGACTCTCATAAAGTCGCCTGCTGGAGTGCCTCCCACCGGCAAATTACTCATTCCTGCAATTGGGTTAGAGTTTCTTGGACTACCCCTGACTCAGCACAGAAACAAATTTTTCCTGTAAGAAGAGGCAGAGTCCCCCTTGTGCGGCTCTGTCAGTCAAGTCCACGCCTGTTTTGGAGGACACTGAAGCTGGCGCATCAGGTTAGTGCTGCAGGGTCAGGGCCATGAGTTGTTGAGTCTCTGGTCCTGAACCTGTGACGGTTTCACGCCAATGGCCTTAGGGCAGCTCCTGACATGGCCAACAGGCTCACAAGAAGGGGAAGGGCTATGGGGGTGTGTCAGGGCGACTAGGAGGTTTTTGTATAGTGGAGCATCGCTCCCGGGGAAGACTGAAAGATCGGGTAAGAGACTGACAGGCATGTATGATTGCTTGTGTGGGGTGTTTGCCCCCCACTGCCGGGTCGGGTAAGCTAAAGGCAGTGAGGAGGAACAACACACCAGGTAGCAGAAGACCAGGACTGACTGGGGTTGGGAAAACCATAGTGAAATACCCGTAGGAGTAGAGAGCAGAGGGCCAATAAGAGTGGGGTCCACGCCTTAGTTAGAGGGAGCCATTATGGCTAGCCCAACAGCAGATAAAACCTATGGACAAGTAAGGGCAGTAAAACACCTTAGGGTCATCCGGTAAACAATAACAATAGCAAGTCTCTGGGGGAAAGTCCAGTCAGAAGGGGACAACAGTGTAGAGTCCGACCCCTAGGATGAGGAATATCGTGCCAGTGAGAAGTAGGGGTGACGGCGAGCAGGTGTCATCAGTTGGTGGGCTCAGCCAGAGCACGTCTGCCGGGTTCGGCTGGACTTTCCACTGTTGCGGCTTCTCATCCGGGCGATGGGCTTTTTTACTCTGGAGTGCTGGACCCATGGGGTGACAGCCGAGACCTTAAGAGCAGTAGGGCGTTAGAACAACAGAGTGAGGCCCTGTCCACTGTGGCTTGAGGGAGTTCCTTTTCCAATTTTTTTCCAATTTTTGACCCAGACTGAGTCCTGGAAGGAGTGTACCTGGGACCCTAAGGAGATTGGGGCCCTCTCAATGGTACCTTTGCGATTTATTTAGGATGGCCCCCAGGTCCTGACGTTGTTTTTAAATTTTTTTATCCCCAGTCCGATGTAAGTTTCCTGGAAGGCTCCCCAGGCATGGAGAAGGCCGTCCATACACTGATTTGAAAGGGGAGTAACCTAGCACCCCGGGTGTGCAGTGGGCACGGAGGGCCAGGGCTAGCAGATCTGGTCATTGGAGGGTAGTCTCCTGACAAAACTTTGCTATGGTTTCCTTGAGGGTGCGATTCATCTGCTTTACTTTCCCTGAGCTCTGGGGCCAGTAGGTGGTGTCAAGCCTCCAGGTGATGTTGAGAAACTTGGTTAAGACCTGTACAATGTCCGCTACAAATGTGGGCCCATCGTTACTATGGATTGTTAATGGCAGGCCAAACCGGGGCACAATCTCCCCAAGATGACTTTGGCTACTTTCCGGCTTTGCTCTGTCCTGTTCGGGAAGGCCTTGACCCACCCAGAGAATAGGCACATCATCACTAGGAGCCATCTGAACCCCCTGCTCGGCCGGACATCTGTGAATCTCTTTCTAGACTTTTGAAAGGGGTTACTCCCATCCTCTGGACACCTGGCGGGGGCCGCGGTGCAGGCCGAGCATGACGTTTAGCACAGGTTGTGCCTTGCTCTCGGGTTGCTGGGCCCAGGGCTGGCAGCTGGCAGATGTAGCCGTGCTTCGGAGGAGGCCGCTAATGCCGTTTTCTCCAGGGGAGTGAGCTGGTGCTCTTTCTTGACTAGGTGCCCTCCTGTTGCTGGGATGAAAATGCGCCTGTCTGGTATTACCCACCATCTCAGGGTGACCCCCTCAGCCATGGCCCATTTGTTTCTGTTTAGTGTAACTGGGCGGAGGGATTTCTTCCGGGGGTCAGGACCAGGGTGAGGGAGGGGGCTCTGTCCGTGTCCTTACTGGCTGTGGCCTTGGCAGCCTCATCTGCCAGATGATTTGCCTGTGCTATGCAGTTGTCTCCTTTTTGGTGTCCCTTACGGTGCAAGATTGCTGTTTCCTTCGGAAGTCAGACAGCTCGAGGAGTTTCAGTATCTCTTCTCTGTTTTTGGCAGCCTTTTCTGCAGCAGTTAGGAGGCCCCTCTCCTTGTAGCCGGCCCCCTAGAGGCCCAGTAGCAAAGGCGTACCGGGAGTCAGTGGATGTTGACGGGCTTGCCTTCACCGAGGGTGAGGGCTCAGACGAAGGTGTATAGTTCAGCCCCTTGTTCTGACCATCCAGCTGGTAATGCCTTACCTTCTAGGACTTCAGTCCTAGGACCTGCTTTTTGGGCACCTTCTTGTAGGTAACTGCTGCCATCTCTGAACGGTGTGAGCTCTGGAATTTTTTAAGGCTTGACCCCATAAGTCTGGACGGCTCGTGTAGCCTTTACCAGTTACTTTGGAGCAGTTATGGTCTGGTTCCCCCTCTTCCTTGAGGAGAAAGGTTGCTGGGTTTAATGTCCTTACTGTTTTAAGGGTGACCCAAGGATTTTTGCAGAGGAGCCCTCGGTATTGTGCTAGTTGAAAGCTGGAAAGGAAGCGGTGCCCCTGTGTGTTCCTGATGGTCGTAACTGCATGAGGGACCTTGACATTAAGTCCTTGCTCCAGGCTGAGCTTGTCTGCCTCCTCACTGAGTAGGACTGTGGCTGCTAGCACCCTGAGGCGGTGGCCATCCCGCTGCCATGGAGTCCAGTCTTTGACAGACGTACCTGGCCGTTGTCAGGGCCCAACAGTCTGGGTGAGTACCCCGGGCACTATTTTTTCATGTCCAAAGAGATGGAAGGGTTTTTTAATATCTGGTAGGCCCAGGGCTGGAGCCTGCCTCAGGGCAGCCTCTCTCTCTGCGCAGATGGCTTCTGCTGTTTCAGTCCAGGCAGGCCCCCCCCAAGAGATTACAGAGGGGTCTTGCTATGGCCAAGAACCCAGGAATCCAGATGCAGGAGGATCCTGTAGCCCCCAGGAATTCTGATAGGCCCCTTTTGTCTGGGGCTATGGCAAGGAGATGATTTCTTTCCCCTCTGGCCCTCATTATGTTTTCCCTTGGGTAAGGAGGAAACCAAGATAACAGACTTATTGTTGGCAGATGTGTGCCTTCTTCCAGGAGATGTGGTACCCCGGGTCTGACAGGAGCTGTGGGAGGGCCTTTGTGCCTTTCGTGCAGTCTTCTTGTGTGTCACTGGCGAGGAGGTTGTCTACGTATTGGAGGAGGGTGCATGGATTTGGGACCACTGGGTACAGGGAGATGGCTATGCTTACTGATGGCCCTCAGGTCTTAGACTGGTTGATATCCCCCTCCTGGCTTCTTAACTGGCAGGAGTGGGGTATTTCAGGCCGACTGGCACTCGATTAGGATACCTGCTTCTGTAAGTTTGGCCAGATGTTCTTGAATGCTAGTCTTAGCTTTTTGTCCAAGGGGATATTGCCTTTGCCTCTGGGCTTGGGCTCCCAGGATCAGTTTAACAGTGATAGGGGCCTGATTCTGGGCTAGTCCAGGTGGGTTGTCTTTAGCCCATACTGTAGGTGAACCTGAACTCCGACAGGCCATTTGGCTGGGCCTGGGTGCAGAATTCCTTCCATTATTTCTTGGTGTGGTAATTGCTAGTACCAGAGACCCCCGTCTCCTTTTGCCCTGGGTTTCATTGGAGGCTGGTGTGCCTGGTGGACTCAAAGTGGAACTGAGCCCCAAGCTTAAGAGAGTATATCTTTGCCCAGGAGGGGGATGGGGCAATCAGGTAGATAAAGGAATTCACGTCGGACCTTGTGGCACCCGAGTTTACACTGGCGAGCCTGGCAGAAGGGCTGTTGTATTGTCTGTGTCCCAGTAGCCCCAAGGATGGTCGCAGTCCTTTTTGCTGAAAGGGGGCCACTGGGGAGGTGACGAGAGAGTGCTTGGTCCAGTATGAACCATGAAAGTCACTGGTTGGCCCCTATTTTTATTCTGACCGTGAGCTCATGAGGGCCAAGAAGAAGACAGCCCGGTCCCCCTCAGTATGAGTCTATTTCTGCAAGGCCTGTAAGGTCCCCTTTTTGGGATTTTTTCCTTGTAGCTGCAGGGCTTTTGAGCCTTTCCCCAGTTGCGACATACTTATTATTTTTTTTAATGCCCCTTTTCTTTACAGTAGGCGCACTGATCCCTGGCCAAGGGGGTTCTGGATTCCCTCCTTTCGGTGGTTGGGGCCTCTCCACCTTATAGACCTGCCAAAAAGGTGATTCTGAAAACTCTTTCCCAGAATGAACAGGTGGGCTCATGTGTTCAGTTGAGGAGGTTGGTGGTGGAGAAAGTTTGACAATACATCATGGAATGGCCAGGCTGGACTGTTCTGTCTTTATTGTGCCTCTCGGGTTCTTGCTTCTCTTGTACTGGCGTTTGGCCTGGCCTGGGGCGCATCCTGGCTGCTGGTCCCAGAGAAAGAGGATCCTCTGGGCTGGGGGTGCTGGGGAGACAGAGTGTCTGGAACTGGAGGGGGCCAGGTGTAGATGGCCTTGGGGGTGCGTATGGAGGGACCAGGATCGGTTTATCCTTGGGATCTCCAGCTAGGATCTGTGGAGGCTGGGGCTTCTGTTGGTTTTTTTGGGGCTGCTTGGATGAGGCAGTTAAGACCCTGGCCTGTCCCTGCCTATTGCAAGCAAATCGCACCCAGGGGGAAGGGTCTGGGCAATTCCTAGCCAGGAGTTAATGTGAAGAAAGTGGTTGGGGTGTCCTGGCTCCCCTGTTACAACTTGTCACACCCAACGAACTGTTGGGACATCCAGTGTCCCTTCCGAAGGCCATCCGACATTAAAGGTGGGCCCTTCTAACTCAGAGTTCTCAATTTGCCAGGATGCATCTTAACTCCATAGTCTTTTGAAAACTCCTTTCTGAAATTTTGATCATACAATCTAGGACTGTAGGTTTACTCTGCCTTGATCCCATAGTGATGTTCCCCTGTGCGGTGGCATAGACAGATAAAGGGTGGGTGCCCCTCCAGAGGAGAGACCAATCAGATGCCCTCCTGTCCGCCCTCCCAGAGGAGACTTGGGTGCCTCTTAGCCATAGCGAGTCTGTATAAACCCCGGACTGGCGCCCCAAAGGGCTCTCCCTAAACCCGATGAGGTCACCACGGAAACAGGTTGGGGCCCACTCAGACTCTGTAGTCTCAAGACCGTGGAGCCACAGAATCGCCAGGTCGAAGTGCACATTCATTCATACCGAAGTTATTATAGTTCCTCCCCCCTTGGGAGGCCCTACCTGTGGAATTCCTTTTGGAAATTCCTTTCTGATCCCCCTTTCGGGGGTTTTCTGTGAAACATTGGAGGTCTCTGGGAAGTGGTCAAGCCACCCTGACAGGTGGGTCTGACTGGTCCTGGGGCTCCAGGCCTGAGGGGAATCCGACATCAGGACCAGGTCCCCACCTGCCAAGTCTCCTTGAATCTGGTGGAACAGTGGAGCCGGGCTGCTCCGAGGCAAACGGGTGGGAGACTGCCAAAGATCAGGCAGGGTGCGCCTTCTTTGCGGAACAAGGGACCCTTGTTCCGTCACTGCGCTGCTGTTGCCCCCAAACCGGTGGCAACAATGGGCCAGTGTGGTTGGGTTTCCTGGTCAGGGAACAAATGTTATGGACTGCAGACTGGATCCTGGCCAAAAAAAAAAAAAAAAAAAACCAACTGGCACTCAGAGACCTTGGAGGATCGGAGATTTATTTCATGCTAGTGGGCCCAGGAGAGAGGGATCTCTCAAGGTCTGAGCCTCGAGCACAAACAAAGGGGGCATCTTACACGCTTGTACATCCCCAGCTGAGCCACTCTTGCAGCTGTGGCCGGCGGGGCTAGGGGAAACCCTGGAATGGGAATTCCCCTGCTGGATTGGTCAGCCACCTCAGAACACAGATTTTCCTTATCACCCAGAGGAGGGAGGGGGGTTCTCCCTGGATCTGCCACTTGTGGGGTCCCTGCTTGAAGAGCAGTAGTCCGACTGTGCCTCAGATCACGGTTTAGGGTAACCCTGAGCTGAGAGCCCCCCTCCTAGACTGTCTTTGCAGCTGGCTTCCCCACTCTGATATCTGGGAGCTCTGCCACTCAGATACCCCTAGTCTTCCTGAGACCACGTTGTCCCCGTGAGGGTTCCGCCCCTTCTCAGCCTCTGGAATGAGGTCCCTCAGTGGAGCCTACTTCTAAAAGTAACAATTTTGTGCTCTGCTGCTCGCCGGGAGCTGGCCTCGCCCCCCGCAGTCTATCTTCCCACATATCGCCTCGGATTTACTTCTCCACATGTCCTACCTCCAGAAAGTGGTCGCTGTTCTGTTCCTGGAATTGCTGTTCTTCTTCTCTTCAGTCTTCCACTGAGTTTGTAGGTGTTCAGAATGGTCTGATAACTCTCTAGCTGGACTCCTGGGACCCGATGATATTTAGGTCTCCTACTTCTCCATCATCTTGCTCCTCCCCCGATCCCACATAAATTAAAAAAAAAAAGTGGCAAGTCCACAGAGAGGTGAGAACAAACAGCTTTGGGCTGTTCATCCTCTGAGATAGGGCAACCCTACATTCCTTCTGCCTGGAATGCCCTTCTGCCCCTTCTCCCATGTCCTCTGAGTATTTTAGTATTTTCTAAGGCTTAGGCCAAAAATCCTTCACTTCATCATGCCTTACCTGACTTCTCTTTCCTCCAATCCTGGGCTCCCACAGTCCTGGTATATCTCTCTCTGCTGGCGATGGTTCCTTAGGCCAGAAATTTGGGACTGGATTTGGGCTTCTGGCACAGGGGAGATGTTTAATGCACATAAGAGAACGTTGCCAGAAAATGAGGAAGACTTCATGGAGAGGTGACCTGAGAAGATGAAGGACATTTCAAGAGTGCAGGCGCAAAGTGCTGGGGTTGTGCAGGGAAGGGGGCACCATCCCCAGCTGAGGAAAAGATGTGAACTTACTCGGAGCAAGCAGCCCCGAGATGAAGGTAGGTCCAGGAGGGCGGAGGTAGCTGGAAGACCTGGGGAGGAAAGGATCTGGTTCCTTGGAGGGTCTCCTTGGAGCCCCCAAACTGAAACTCCCCGCTTGTCTGGCTGCAGTGCTGGGGCAAGGGCCTGGGACATGTCCAGCCTTTCTCTGAGGGTCATGACACCATCCCCGCACCCTCCTCACCCTACCATGTCCCATCTTCTCTTCAGCCATCACCTAGGGGGCAATCAGTGGAGCCAAGACCTGTGATAAGGCTGGAAGGCCCGGTGGCTCCCTGTGTGCTCTACCGAGGGCAGTTTTCAGTTCTTTCTTGGTTTACTAGGGGGAAGAGTGGGAAGAGCTTGGACCGTGGGGGCAGAGCGAACTGATGTCTCCTAGCTCTGCCAGCCCTTAGCTGGGTCACCTTGGGCATGTGGCCCCCCCTCCGAACAGAATGTTTCCTCACCTGTGAAACAGTAATGAGAACATCCTGCTCTCCCCACCAGGTTGTCCCAAGTTTTAAGGAACCAATGCATTTACCAGAATGGTTATACTCTTTATCCTTCCCAAGGGCCCAGGAGTAGACTCTGGTCCCTGGTCCCCCCTGCCCTGCTCTGCCCTTCATGGTGGTTCCTGGTTTTCCCTGCATCACCCCCACCTTTTCTTTCCTTACACAGAGGCTGGACCCTGGTCCTGGCAGAGCCTGAGTCTCAGGCTGGCTTGTGACATCTATATAGCTTGTCCTGCATGCTGACTTCCCATGTGTTTTTCTGGACAATGCCTGTCTTCCAAACCTTCCATACTCCCCCAACTCACTGGTAGAAACTTACCTTTCCCAGGACTCCTCCCCTGGAGACATGCTGGGGGAAGGCCCATTCAACTTACTGTGTCTTCTCCCCCAGATGCCACACTGGCAGCTTCTTTCAGCATCTGGAGGTCAGACTCTGGCCTGGGTCCCAAGGCTTCACTTCAGAGGCTCAGAAGTCTCCTCCCCCATCACACAAAGGCACTGCTTCCTCTGCCTCCATTAAGTCCTGGGCCAGGGCTGAGGGGTAATTTCCCTTCTCCCCCATTGACAGACAGAAACACTGAGGTTCAGAGAGCCCAGCGCAGGCTCCACAAAACAGGAAAAGTGAAGGACAAGTCCAGGGAAACCGAACATGAAGCTTGCAGTGGTTCATTCTAAATCACCTGTCTCTTCTTTCCTTCAGGTGGCTCCTCCCCAGAGGTCACTGGTCCTTCCCCACAAGAAGGATTTGCATGAGAACCTTCATTGTCCACACACCAGAACTAGCCAGGCCTGCTTTTCACTGAGTGGGGAATCAGAGGTCTCTCCCCCATGGTGAAAAAAAGCAGAGGCCAGGAAGAGTTTAACTATTCTTGCTTTTACATGATTTAACAAATATATATTAAGCAGCTTGTACACTATTGTGTGCCAGGCTTCATCCTTGCTCTCTCAGAGGTATTGGTCTCCTTGGGGTTTTTTAAATTCTTTTTAAAAAACTAATATATAATTTACATAGCTTAAAATCTACCCTTTGAAGTGTAACATTGTACAGCAATCACCACTATCCAATTCCAGAACATTTCCATCATCCCCAAACCAAACCCTGACCCATTAGCAGTCACTGCCCCTGTCCCCAGCTCTTGGCATCCAATAATCTACCTTGTCTCTGTAGATTTGCCTATTCAGGACATTTCATATAAATGGAATCATAAAATTTGTAGTTTTTTTGCGGCTGGCTTCTTTTACATAACATAGTGTTTTCAAGGCTCATCCACACTGTATCAGTGATTTTATTCCTTTGCAAGGTTGAATAATACTCCACTGTATGGATATACCATAGTATCTTCATTCGTCTGTTTGTGGACATTTAGTTTGTTTCCACTTTTTGGCTATTGTGAATAATGCTGCTCTGGTCCTTCATGTGAAAGTCTTTATGTGGACGTGTGTTCTCATTTCTCTTGAGTCGATGCTCAGGAGTGGAGCTGTTGGGTCAAATGGTAACTGTTCAACCTTTTGAAAAACTGCCAAATTGTTTTCCAAAGTGGCTGTACCATTTTACACTCCCACCAGCAATTCCTTGCCATTTTTGGATATGCCAGGCATGCTCCACCTTGCTCCCCAATTTCTTGCTTGGAAAGGCTATCCTGTACCAAATCATGACCCCTCTCCACATCGCCCCCTACTCTCCTCTGATTATTGTTGTCATGACTGACATCTGACACACTATGCATTTTTTCACTCTATTTATTGTCTCCCCTCATTAGAGTGTGAGCTTTGTTTTGTTCATTGTATTGCTCCTAGCACAGTGGGCAGCACTTAGCACCCGCTCAGCAAACGTTCGCTGAGTAACACATGAATGAAGACATGGATGACACCAGGCTAGGCGCACAGGCTAGAGTATGGTGAGGCCTCAGAAAGAAGTCCCAAGATCACCGAGCCTGGACTGCCTCCACCTGTCAAATCTGTCACTGGGGTCAGCCCAGACCATTCACGCTCTCACCCTCACCAACTAGGGTGAAGGGGGACTGAACCTCTCCCCTAAGCTAGACAGAAGGTGGGGGAGGCCAGTTTGTTCACCATGCAGTCATTACGTAATAGGCCCACCTGTCGGGACACTGTTCATAGACAAGGTAACCGTTTAGTCAAGGATTTGCAAGGTGGCAATTGGAGAGGGCAGAAGAAGTGATGTCAGTGCCCCGCATTGTCCCTGCCTGTCCCCCTCCAGGACCCAGTCTGCCTCAGACCCTGGATGTGAGAGCTACTTGACAGGAAAGGATGTTGGCTTTTCTCATGCCAGGAATGAGGAGCAGACCATCCCAGCTACAGAGCTGACCCAGTGGGTTTTTTATGGCCTCAGCTGGTCTCTGGGAACAATAGGAATCCTTCAGTGGCAAGGGACAAAAATCCAGTTCAAGCTGAAAAGGTACAGTTTAGTGGAGCCTGTGGTACTTAGAAGTACAGGGGAGGGGAGCAGCCAGACTTCAGAATGCTGATAGCCAGGGACACACATGTCCTGGGTTTGAACACTGTTGGTCTCCTTTCATTTTTTTTAGTTTGCATGTCAGTTTCATTCCTTCCTACCACACAAGGGCCTCTTCTTGGGACAGGGAGCTTGGCTATGGAAATCAGCTTAGTGGCCCTGAGAACAACCCAGAGAAACAGTTTGGCTCAGCTGGGATCAAATGCTCACTTCCCTCATCCACCTACACAGTCCATTTCCATCTGCCACTATTGCTGGTATGGTTACACTAGAAACCCAGGCAGGCTTGTTACTCTCTCACAGAATGCCTGCTAGGAGGCAGGTACTTTACAGTATGATTTCTTTCTTTCTTTTTTTTTTTAAAGATTTTATTTATTTATTTGTCAGAGAGAGAGAGCGAGAGTGAGCACAGGCAGACAGAGTGGCAGGCAGAGACAGAGAGAGAAGCAGGCTCCCCGCTGAGCACGGAGCCCGATGTGGGACTCGATCCCAGGACGCTGGGATCATGACCTGAGCCGAAGGCAGCCACTTAACCAACTGAGCCACCCAGGCGTCCCTACAATATGATTTCTTTTAATCCACACAGCTTCCCTGCAGAAAGCGATGTTGATCAGGGCTGTTTTGGCTCCAACTGAGCCAAAAAAGGAATTTATTGCTCACATAACTGATAAAAACAGGAGTGGATTTTAGGCATAAGTGGATCCAGGGAGTCAGATTAGTCTGGGCTGTCTCTCACTATTTTGGGGGGTACCTGGGTGGCTCAGTTGGTTAAGCATCTGCCTTCAGCTCAGGTCATGATCCCAGGGTCCTGGGATTGAGCCCCACATTGGGCTTCCTACTCAGTGGGGAGTCTGCTTCTCCCTCTCCCTTTGTCCCTCCCCTGTACTTGTACACACAACTCTCTCTGCTTTCAGATAAATAAAATCTTTTTAAAAAAAGTTTATTTAAGTGATCTCCACATTCTGCATGGCACTCAAGCTCAGAACCCCAAGATCAAGAGACTGTGTTCTTCCAAAAGAGCCAGTGGGGCAAAGGAGGGGCACATGGGTGGCTCTGTTGGTTAAGCCTCTGATTCTTAATTTCAGTTCATGATCTCAGAGTCATGAGATGGAACCCCCTCACTGGGCTCCACTGAGCGTTGAACATGGAACCTGCTTAAGTTTCTCTTTCTCCCTCTGCCCCCCTCCCAGTGCATACATGCTCTCTTTCTCTCTCTAAAAAGAATTTTTTAATTAAACAGGCAAAGGATCATGAATAAATAGTCCTCCAAAGAAGATATACAAATAACCAAAAAGCACATAAGAAAAAGCGCTCAACATTATTAATCATTAGGGAAATGCGCGTCAAAATCCTATTAGATACTACTTCATATCCACTAGGATCACTAGAATTAAAACAAAACACAGCCAAGTGTTGGCAAGGATATGGAGAAACCAGAATGTTTGCGTATCTGCTGGGAATCTCAAATGGTGCAGCCACTGTATAAAATGGTTTGGCAGTCCTTCCAAAAACTAAAGAAAGAATTACCTTATGATCCAGGAATTCTACTCATAGGTAGGTATATACCCCTAAGAACTGAAAATAGGGACTCATACAGACACTTGCTTACCCATGTTCAATACAACATCCTTCACAATAGTTGAAAGGCAGATACAGCTTGAGTGTCCATCAACAGATGAATCTATAAATAAATCATGGTTCATATGTACAAGAGAATATTATTCAGCTGAAAAAGAAACGAAGTTCTGATGCTGGCTACAACATGGATAAAACTTAAAGGCATTATGCTAAGTGAAATAAGCTGAATCCAAAGGACAAATATTGTATGATTCCACTCACACAGAATATCTAGAATAGGAAGATTCTTAGAGACAGAAAAGAGGCTGGAGGTTACCAGGGGCTGAGGGAAAGGAAAAATGAGGGATTATTGCTTACTGGGTGCAGTTTCTGTTTAGGATGATGAAAATGTTTTCGAAATAGGTATTGCTGATGATTGCACAAAATGTGAATGTACGTAATGTCACTGAACCATATAATCAAAAGTTATTAAAATGGTAAATTTTACACCATCTATGTTTTACCATAATTAAAATTTTTTACATGATTAAAATAGCAACTTTTATGTTGTATATATCTTACACCAGTTAAAAAATAAATAAATAAAGAGTCAGCACAGCTGCAAGTTCATAAAATACCTTCAAGGTGAACTTCAAAAAGTGTTTCTCTTCTTGTGGCTAAAACTGAGTGGCGTGCCTTCTTTTCAGCTCCCATTTAGTCCCTCAACCCGTAAGCTGCCCTTGGGGAGGGAACAGACTACACAACCATACAAGGTGACCACATGCTTGACTTTAGACTTAATGTCTGCTTCTGGTTGGTCAAAATCATGTTGGGTCTTTGTTTTGTTATCCAGTGTGCTTCCCATCTCCTCCAGCTCTGTGACACCTACTGAGCTGAGCCTACACCATCTTCCACACCACTGACTAAATGGTCAAACCGGGTAGAACTCTGTGGCTCCTCAGTAGAGACCTCCTGCCAGATCTGTGCTGACCTGTCAGCTGACACTCTTGGAGTATGACCGGGTAACTGTCACTCATCCTACCTGTGCCTCTGGAGAACTGGAGTGACCCCTCATGCTATGTCCTGCCTCCTTCTTCACCAGTCTCCTCTGTGTTCTCCCATATTGTCCTCTAAGATTTCTTAAGAAGTAGATCAAAGGCTTTACTGCACTCCGGAGACAGGGTATGTCCTTCATCTGCCAGTCTGGATATCCTATTACAAAAGAAAATGGGATTATTTTGGCCTGCCTGGATCTTGGAGGGAGGGGGATAACGTAGGGCAATGGTTTTCCAAATTGTGCATGCACGAGAATCTCCTGGCGGTGAGTGCTAGGCTCTGCCCAAAGAGTTCATATTCAGGAGGTCCAAGTGGGGCCCCCAGCTCTTGCATTTCTAGTAAGTTCCCAGTGAGGCTAAGGCTGCTGGTCCAGGGACCACATCTTGAAAACCACTGATGTGTGGAGACAAGAGCAAATGCTTTTCAGTCAAGTATCCCTTAACTTGTTTGAGCATCAGTTTCTTTGAAATCAAGATAATAATCCCACCTCATGCGGTAGCTATAGATTACAGAGAGAATGCATGAAAACACACAACTTGGTGCCTAGCACATAAGGAGTCAATAAGCATTGACTCCTAGTAATATGCCTAGTAATGAATTGGTGCCAGTTGCTCTTCTGAACCACCATCCATCTACACACTGGAGTAGGGGTTGGTCAGTTCCTGGTCTTAGCTTTTCTTGGGTTCATCTGGGTAGTGGGTAGGTTTCAGAATTGGTTACTTGAAGTAAGTACATGGATTCACAAAAAAGAACGAAGAGTATAAATCCTTCAAGTGGGAGGAAGGAGACCTGGCTAAACTGGGGGGAAGACCCCTGTACCCACTGCTTTTTTTTGCCTCTTAGCTGGTTACTTTTGATGCTGTCAGAATCTTACTTTACATGGCCCATTCACAGATATCAGGTCAAGAAATGGGTGTCCAGCCTAGCCTAGCTCCCAGGCAGGGCAAACCTCTGCCCCAGATGCATGGGACTCCCAATGCAGCCCCCCAAGTGCAGGCCAGCTGCATCCCAGCACCCCACACATCCTCATTCCTGCCACACCTCAGATGCTAGGCCTGAGAGGCCCCTCCCACTGCTTCATCCCCCCTTCAACTCTCCCAGGTCCTAAAAGATGTCCAAGAGCTCCAAGCACCAGAGGGGCAGAGCCTGCCCTGGGATGCCCTTCTCAATACCCGCTGCGGGTAAGATGATGCAGTGGTTCTGGGGCTGGACTGCTTATCCACGTAACCACAGATATGTTCATGAAGCTCCTGGTACCACACATGGTTTCCTCCTTTGTCAGATCAAAGCTAATGATCTTACATGCCTCAGAATTGCCAAGATTAAATGGGATATTTTATGGCTAGTGTTTAGGACAGATCCTGACACATAGGACACCCTTAATAATGACTTTTATTACTATTACTTTCTGTGCTAGAGTTTTCTTAAACTACTGGCATTTCAGCTTCTGTAGTGGGTTCAATAAAGTGTTCCCCTCCCTAAGATATATGAAGTTCGGGGCACCTGGGTGGCTCAGTTGGTTGGGCGACTGCCTTCAGCTCAGGTCATGATCCCGGGGTCCTGGGATCGAGTCCCACATTGGGCTCCCAGCTCCATGGGGAGTCTGCTTCTCCCTCTGACCTTCTCCCCTCTCATGCTCTCTCCCTCTGTCTCTCTCTCAAATAAATAAATAAAATTTAAAAAAAAGATATATGAAGTTCTATCCCCTGGTACCTGTGAATAGCAGCTTATTTGGACAGGCTCAGTTAACGATCTCAAAGTGACATCATCCTGGATTTAGAGTGAGCCCTAAATCTAATGACTGGTGGCCTCACAAGGGAAAGGATGCAAAGAGAGACACGTGGGCTAGAAGGCCATATGAAGATTAGATTTGCCGCAAGCCAAAGAACTGGAGCCACCAGAAGCTAGAATGAGGAAGGAAATATTCTCCTTTAAAATTTTTCAGAAGGAATGTGGCTCTACTAGCAACTTGATTCCCAAGTCTGGTCTACACAACTGTGAGAATAAAAGGACTATAGTTTGAGCCAGCAAGTCTGTGATGAGTTGTCATGGCAGCCCTGGGAAATGGATACAACTTTTTTCTGATTGTCCATATCCTCTTGTAAGGATCTGTTCACGTTTCTCTCTGCTCTTAGCAGAAACTCCTACCTCTTAGGGAAATCTACCTTGGTGTTAAGTTGGGGCGGGGGGAAGGATAATTTAGCTAAAAAGTCTTTCCCTGCGGGGAGGAGCGAGATGGTGGAGAAGTAGGAGACCTAAATATCATCAGGTCCCAGGAGTTCAGCTAGATAGTTATCAGACCATTCTGAACACCTACAAACTCAATAGGAGATCGAAGAGAAAAATAACAGCAATTCCCAGAACAGAAAATCAACCACTTCTGGGAGGTAGGATGTGTGGAGAAGTGAATCTGAGGTGATATGGGAAGATAGACGGCTGGGGGATGGGCTGGCTCCCAGCAAGTGGTAGAGCAGCAGAGTACAAAATCAGAACTTTTAGACGTCTGCTCCACTGAGGGACATCGCGCCATAGTCTAAGAAGTGGATGGATCCCTTGTGGAGACAGTGTGTCTCAGGACCCTTGGGGTAAGAGAATCACCAGGAGTGGCTGAGTGTGGCAGAGCTGTCAGGTATCGGAGCGGGGAAGCCGGGTCCAGAGACAGAGTTGAGGAGTGGGCTTTCAGCTCAGGGTTACCTTAAACTATGATCCGAGGCACAGTCGGATCACTATTCTTTGAGCAGGGACCCCACAAGTGGCAGATCTGGGAGACACCCCCCCACCCTTCCTCCTCTGGGAGGAGCGGTGTGGAAGCATGCTGCAGGAATCTGCCAGGTTTAGAAACTCTAAATGGGGCCGTGTGCCAGAGATAGAAGTGCTTGGTCACAAGCTGGTGAGCATGGAGTATGGCTGGAGACCAAGGAGATGGGAGGGACTGACTTCTTTTCTCTGAGAACACACTGAGGAGTGGGGGCCCGAGCTCTCAGCTCCTATGGGGTCAAAGATTGGGAGGCCACCATCTTCATTCCTATCTTCCAAAGCTGTACAGAAAGCATTCAGCATTCAATAAAAGCTCCTAAGAGCAAACCGGAGCAGATTACTTAGCATGGCCCCTGACAAAGGAGGTGCAATTCCACCTCGGGTAAAGACATTTGAGAATCAATGCAACAGGCCCCTCCCCCAGAAGATCATCAGGAACATCCAGACAAGACCAAGTTCACCAATCAATGAGAACTGCAGAACTCCAGAGCTAGGGGAATGCACCACATAGAATTCATGGCTTTTTTTTTTTTTTAACCATGATACGTTAGTCTTTTAAACTTAAAGATTTTAAATTTTATTTTTTCTTATTCTATTTTTTAAAAATTTTCCTCTTATTTTGACCTTTTTAAACTATTTTATCTTATCAATATCTTTTTAAAAAATCTTTTTAGATTTTCATTGTTACAGTCATATTCTACCCCCTCATTGTATTTAACTTTATTTTTTTATACATAGAGGTTTTTCTTTAAATTTTTTTAAAAGTTTCTTTTAAAACATCAAAATATACCCAAAATCTAACACATGGCTTTGTTCTAGTCTCCAGCCTGATCACATTCTTTCTGCCTTGTTTTTCTTTTTTCGACCAACTTCTTATCAATTTTTTAGAATCCTTTTTAATTTTCATCTTTACAGTCATAGTCCATTCCTATATAATGTTTACCCTTATTTTTCTGTGTGTGTATATATATATTTCTCTTTCTTTAAAATTATGGGAGGCAGTTTCTTATAACAGACTAAAATATACCTAAAATCAAGTGTGTGGCTCTGTTCTATTCACCAGTCTAATCATATTTTTTCCCCCTCACCTTTCTTCTCTTCCCAGTTTTGGGTCTCTTCTGGTTTGGTTAATGGATATTTTTCTGGGGTTATTGCTACCCTTTTGGTACTTCATTCTTTCATTCATCTACTCTTATCTGGATAAAATGACAAGGCAGAAAAACTCACCTCAAAAAAAAGAACAAGAGGCAGTACTGAGGGCCAGGGACCTAATTGATATGGACATTAATAAGATGTCAGAACTAGAGTTCAGAATGATGGTTGTCAAGGTGCTAGCTGGGCTCAAAAAATGATAGAAGATACTAGAGAATCCCTTTCTGAAGGGAGGGATAAAATCCTTTTTTTGAGAAATAAAAGAACTAAAATCCAACCAAGTAGAAATCAAAAAGCTATTAATGAGATGCAATAAAAATTGGAGGCTCTTAATGCTAGGATAAATGAGGCAGAAGAGAGAATTAGTGATATAGAAGATGAAAGGTGGAGAATAAAGAAGGTGAGAAAAAGATAAAAAACTACTGGACCATGAGGGGAGAATTTGAGAGATAAGTGATACTATAAGATGAAACAATATTAGAATAATTGGGATCCCAGAAAAAGAAGAGAAAGGGGGCAGATGGTATATTGGAACAAATTATAGCAAAGAATTTCCCTAATTTGGCAAAGGGAACAAGCATCAAAATCCAGGAGGCCCAGAGAATCCTCCTCAAAATCAATAAAAGTAGGTCAATCTAATAGTAAATCTAATAGTCATCTAATAGTAAAACTTACAAGTATCAGTGACAAAAAGAAAATCCTGAAAGCAGCTTGGGATAAGCGGTCTATAACATACAACAGTAGAAATATTAGATTGGCAGCAGACCTATCCACAGAGACCTGGCAGGCCAGAAGGGACTGGCATGATATATACAGAGCACCAAACAAGAAAAATATGCAGCCAAGAATACTATAACCAGTTAGGTGGTCATTGAAAATAGAAGGAGAGATAAAAAGCTTCCAGGACAAACAAAAACTAAAAGAATTTGCAAACACCAAACCAACCCTACAGGAAATATTGAAAGGGGTCCTCTAAGCAAAGAGAGAGCCTAAAAGTAACAGATCAGAAAGGAACAGAGACAATATACAGTAACAGTCACTTTATAGGCAATACAATGGCACTAAATTCATACCTTTCAATAGTTATCCTGAATGAAAATGGGCTAAATGCCTCGGAAAAAGACATAGGGAATCAGAATGAATTAAAAAAAAAACACACACACACAAGACCCATCGATATGCTATCTACAAGAGAGTCATTGTAGACCCAAAGACACCTCCAGATTTAAAGTGAGGGGGTGGAAAACAATTTACCATGCAAATAGACATCAAAAGAAAGCTGGGGTGGCAATCCTTAGATCCAATAAATTAGGTTTTAACCAAAGATTGTAATAAGAGATGAGGAAGGACAATATATCATACATAAAGTCTTTGTGCAACAGTATTTAAAGATCTAACAAATTTCAATATCTATGCCCCAACATGGGAACAGCCAATCATATAAACCAATTAATAAAAAAATAAAAAAATATATTGACAAGATACAATAATAGTATGGGACTTTATACCCCCTCACCAAAATGGACAGATCAACTAAACAAATGATCAACAAAGAAATAAAGGTTTTAAATGACACACTGGGCCAGATGGACATCACAGATATATTCAGAACATTCCATCCCAAGGCAACAGAATACACATTCTTCTCTAGTGCATGCAGAACATTGTGCAGAATAGATCATATCCTGGGTCACAAATCAGGTCTCAACCAGTACCAAAAGTTTGGGGTCATTCCCTGCATATTTTCAGACCATAATGCTTTGAAACTGGAACTCAAGCACAATACGAAAGGTGGAAAGAACTCAAATACATACTAAAGAATGAATGGGTCAACCAGGAAATTAAGGAAGAATTTAAAAATTCCTGGAAACAAATGAAAATGAAAACACAATGGTTCAAAATCTTTGGTACACAGCAAAGGCGGTCCTGAGAGGAAATTATATAGCAATAGAACTTTTCTCAAAAAAAGAGAAAGGTCTCAAATACACAACTGAACACTACACCTACAGGAGCTGCAGAAAGAACAGCAATGAAGCCTAAATTCAGCAGGAGAAGAGAAATAATAAAGATCAGAGCAGCAATCAATGAAATAGAAACCAAAAGAACAGTAGAACAAACAGATCAACACAATTAGGAGCAGGCTGTTTGAAAGAATTAATGAGATTGATAAACCCCTGGCCAGACTTGTCCAAAAGAAAGGAGAAAGGACCCAAATTAATAAAATCATGAATGAAAGGGGACACTTCACAACCAATGCCAAGGAAATACAAACAATTATAAGAACATATTATGGGCAACTGTACACTAGCAAATTTGACAATCTGGAAGACATGGATGCATTCCTAGAGACATATAAACTACCAAAACTGAACTAGGAAGAAATAGAAACCCATAACCAGACCCATAGGCAGTAAGGAGATTGAAGCAGTCATCAGAGATCTCCCAACAAACAAGAGCCTAGGGCCAGACAGCTTCCTAGGGGAAGTCCACCACACATTTAAAGAAGAATTAATACCTATTCTCCTGAAACTCTTCCAAAAAATAGAACTGGAAGGAAAACTTCTGGACTCTTATTAAGAGGCCAAAAACAGAACCAGAACCATCTCAAAACAAGACAAAGACCCCATCAAAAAGGAGAAATATAGACCGATATCCCTGATGAACAGGGATACAAAAATTCTCACCAAAATACTAGCTAATAGGATCCAACAGTACATTAGAAGGATTATTCATCACGACCAAGTGGGATTTATTCCTGCAACCTGCAAGGTTGGTTCAACATCCACAGATCAATCATTGTGATACATTAATAAAAGAAAGAACAAGAACCCTATGACACTCTCAGTAGATGCTGAAAAAGTATTTGACAAAGTACAGCATCCTTTCTTGTTCAAAACTCTTCACAGTGTAGGGATAGAGGTAGATACCTACCTCATTATTATCAAAGCCATCGATGAAAACCCATAGCGAATATCAATCTCAAAGGAGAAAAACTGAGAGCTTTTCCCCTTAGGTCAAGAACACGGCGGGGGGGTCCACACTCACCACTGCTATTCAACATAGTACTAGAAGTCCTACCCTCAGCAATCAGACAACAAAAAGAAATAAAAGGCATCCAAATTGGCAAAGAAGAAATCAAACTCTCATTCTTTGCAGATGATATGATACTTCCGGTAGAAAACCCAAGAGACTCCACTCCAAAACTGCTCGAACTCATACAGGAATTCAGTAAAGTGTCAGGATAGGAAATCAATGCACAGAAATCAGTTGCATTTCAATACACCAACAATAAGACAGATGAAAGAGAAATTAAGGATTCAATCCCATTTACAACTGCACCCCAAACCACAAGATACCTAGGAATAAACATAACCAAAGAGGCAAAAAATCTGCACTTAGAAAACTATAAATTACTCATGAAAGAAATTGAGGAAGACACAAAGAAATGGAAAAACATTCCATGCTCATGGATTGGAAGAACAAATATTTTGAAAATGTCTATGCTATGTAGAGCAATATACACGTTTAATGCAATCCCTATCAAAATACTATCAATTTATTTCAAAGAAATGGAACAGATAATCCTAAAATTTATATGGAACCAGAAAAGACCCTGAATGGCCAGAGAAATGTTGGAAAAGAAATCCGAAGTTGTTGGCATCCCAATTCCAGACTTCAAGCTCATTACAAAGCTGTAATCATCAAGACAGTATGGTACTGGCACAAAAACTGACACCTAGATAACTGGAACAGAATAGAGAGCCCAGAAATACACCCTCAACTCTATGGTCAACAAATCTTCAACACAGCAGGAAAGAATGTCCAATGGAAAAAAGACAGTCTCTTCAACAAATGGTGTTGGGAAAATTGGGACAGCCACATGCAGAAAAATGAATCTGGGCCATTTCCTTACACCACACACAAAAACAGACTCAAAATGGATCAAAGACCTCAATGTGAGACAGGAAACCATCAAAATCCTTGAGGAGAACACAGGCAGCAACCTCTTGGACCTCAGCCGCAGCAACTTCTTTCTAGGAACATCGCCAAAGGCAAGGGAAACAAGGGCAAAAATGAAGTTTTAGGACTTCATCAAGATCAAAAGCTTTTGCAACTGCCTTCAGCTCAGGTCATGATCCTAGAGTCCCGGGATCAAGTCCCGCATCGGGTCCCAGCTCCTCAGGGAGTCTGCTTCTCCCTCTGACCTTCTCCCTGCTCATGCTCTCACTGTCTCTCTCTCAATAAATAAATAAAATATTTTTTAAAAATAGATCAAAAGCTTTTGTATAGCAAAGGAAATAGTCAACAAAGCAAAAGGCAATGGACAGAATGGGAAAAGATATTTGCAAATGACATATCAGAAAAAGGGCTAGCATTCACAATCTGTAAAGAACTTATCAAACTCAGGATGCCTGGGTGGCTTAGTCGGTTGAGTGGCTGCCTTCAGCTGGGGTCATGATCCCAGCATCCTGGGACTGAGTCCCACATCAGGCCCCTTGCTCAGCGGAGAGCCTGCTTCTCCCTCTGCCTGTGCCCTTTTTCTCTCTGACAAATAAATAAATAAAATCTTTTTTTTTAAAAAAAGAACTTATCAAACTCAACATAAAAGAATAATCCAATCAAGAAACAGAAGACATGAACAGACATGTCTTCTGCAACGAAAACATCCAGATGGCCAACAGACACATGAAAAAGTGCTCAACATCACTTGGCATCAGGGAAATACAAATCAAAACCTTAATGAGATACCACCTCACACCACTCAGAATGGCTAAAATTAACAAGTCAGGAAACGACAGATGTTGACGAGGATGCAGAGGAAGGGGAACCCTCCTACGCTGCTGGTGGGAATGTAAGCTGGTACAGCCACTCTGGAAAACAGCACAGAGGATCCTCAAAAAGTTAGAAAGAGAGCTCTGCTACAACCCAGCTATCGCACTACCGTGTATTTACCCTAAAGATACAAATGTAGTTATCCAAAGGGGCGCATGCACCTGAATGTTTATAGCAGCAATGTCCACAATAGCCAAACTATGGAAAGAGCCTAGATGTCCATCCACAGATGAATGGATAATAGCAGCAATGTCCACAATAGCCAAACTATGGAAAGAGCCTAGATGTCCATCCACAGATGAATGGATAAAGAAAATGTGATATATATATATATATATATATATATATACTGTATATATATATATACAGGGGAACACGATGCAGCCATCAAAAGAAATGAAATCTTGCCATTTGGAATGACATGGATGGAATTAGAGGGTATTATGCCAAGCGAAATAAGTCAATCAGAGAAAGACAATTATCATATGATCTCTCTGATATGAGGAATTTGAGAGGCAGGGCAGGGGTTCATGGCAGGAAAGGAAGGAAAAAATGAAACATGTTGGGACTGGGGTGGGAGGGGATAGGGTGGCTGGGTAATGGACATTTGGGAGGATATGCGCTATGGTTATTGCTGTGACTTGTATAAGGGTGGTGATTCATAGGCCTGTTTTATTTGCCTGTATTATTTGCCTGAAGCAAATAATACATTATATGTTAATTTAAAAATATATAAATAAATTTAATTAATTTAAATTTAATAAATTTAAATTAATTTAAAAATATATAAATGTCTTTCTCTCTTAGGATTAAAAACTTTCCCAGGGGCGCCTGAGTGGCTCAGTGGGTTAAAGCCTCTGCCTTTGGCACAGGTCATGATCTCAGGGTCCTGGGATCAAGCCCCACATCCGGCTCTCTGCTCAGTGGGGAGCCTGCTTCCCTCTCTCTCTCTGCCTGCTTCTCTGCCTACTTGTGATCTCTCTGTCAAATAAATAAATAAAATCTTAAAAAAAAAAAACAAATTTCCCTTACACACCTGCATTGCAAATGAAGCCTTCTTGTTGGAATGTGACTCTAGATTTTCAAGGCCTTCTTGGTGTCCCTGGCTAGGCTGGCTCACTCAGCAGAGGACACTTCTGCCAAAATACTGACCATACCAAAAAGGTCATGAGATCCCTCTCTGTCGTGCTTAGTTTATGGAGCAGGCTTGCCACATTATTGTCCAAATAAGAGTTTATTGACTTAAGGGATGAGGGAGGGAGTTTACTGATGTCCCCACTCTACCCTAGTCCTAGAAAATTCTGTGAGAAGTGAAAACATGTCCATACACAGAGTTGTACACAAATGTCTAAGAGGCTTCATTTACAATAGCTAAATCTAGAAACAATACAAGTGCCCATCAAAATTTGCGTGAATGAACAAATGGTATAGCCATACAATGGAATACTATTCAGCAATAAGAAGGACTGATCTAACCACCAGTATAAACAAATCTCAAAGTCATGCTGAAAGAAGGCAGACACAAAATAATACATAATATTCTATTCCATTTACATGTAATTCTAGAGAACACAAATTAATCTATTGTGACAGGAAGACCAGAAATTGCCTGGGGCTGGGGTAGAGGGAAGATTGGCCGAAAAGGGATACGAAGAGGCTCTTGAAGCTGACAGAAATATTTTGCATCTTGATCATGATCAAGGTTACACTGATGTATACATTTGTCAGAATTCATCAAATTGATAGTTTAAATGGGTTCAGTTTATTGTATGTAAACTCTATCTCAATAAAGTTAATTAGGAAGAAGATTCTAAGGGCACCTGAATGGCTCAGTCAATTAAGCAGCCTGCTCTTGACTTTGGCTGGGGTCATGATCTTGGGGTCCTGAGATTGAGCCCCCTGTTGGACTCTGCGCTCAACAGTGAGTCTCCTGCAGGATTCTCTCCCTCTCCCTGTACCCCTTCCCCTGCCTGCTTGCACTCAATACCTCTCTCTCTCTCTCTCTCAAATAAATAAAAGAATCCTTAAAAAAAAAGAAAATTTTGTGAAGCTGTGGACCTTAAGTACTACATCCTCTACTTCAATAAGATATGAGTCTTACATGTGAAGTCTATCTGAGAACTCATTCAGACAACAGGTCAGTATTGAACACCAGCCCAGTGGGGGCACTGGTGAGTCTATAAGGCAGGTTGTACCCTCAGGAAGCCCAAGGCTATAACACAGCTCCCCAAGTTTTCAAAGAGATACGAGCTAGGTTGAAACGGATATGCCAAAGGCAAAGAATAAGAATTGGTGTCCCTGGTGCTTTCTTGCCTGAGATGCTTATAATAAGTATTACAAATGTCTGGGCCCCATTCCTGGCTTATTCAGAATTGCTGAAAAGGCCCGAGAATCCGTATTTTTAGTAAGTATCCTAGGTAAATCTTCACATCAGGTAAATTCAGAAAAAGGGCTTGACTTGATCTCCATTTCAGGCATAGGTAGGAATCACTGTCTTTAGCAATTAGAAGACTTTGAACTAGAAGGGCATGTGAAGGGCAACCCACTCACTTATCTACCCCGACCAATGAGAATTCACCAACTCCTCCTTCCTCTCCATTCCTAGAGTCTCAACTTGTCTGCCAGTTTCCTATCTATTTAACTCTCTCTCCCATTGGAAGTTCCTGGCTTTTTGGTCCAACCTGGGAAAATGGAAAAAAGTTCCCTGTCCCCAACTCCCACCATATTTCAGAAGGGTAAAGGTTTTTACTAAGCAGTTCTGCAACTTGGGTCAAACATATTGGTCGTTGGATTAGTGTTTCTGCTCCTCGGGCCTGAGAATTCAATGCTAAGCTTTGAAACCTACTGAACACATTCCCTATGCTGAGAATGATGGGTGTGAGGGTGTGCATGTGGTCACTTTCTACTCTGCAGGCAACCATTTTGTTTTCATGGGCAATGCCCCAGCCCAACAGGAGGATGTATGGTGGCAGTGGGGATACAACACTGAGAAAAGGTCTATGTCACAGCTAAAGATCACCCACTATCTCAGGGGCAGCAACTAGATGCCCTTCCCAAAGTTGGCCAGGTTCCTCCCTAGGAGGCCAGGTCTTTGGGCAGAAGGCAAGAGTTTAGTCCTTAGTGGATGTCCTTTCTTCTGGAAGAGGTAGACTGTCCTGTCTTTGAGAACATGCCATGGTGACCATATTTTAAAATCCCAAATCAAGACATTATACCTGATAAAAAAAAATCTGTGGATTGATTGATGTGAAAGCCCCTTAAAGATATATAAATTAGGGGCACCTGGGTGGCTCAGTGTGTTAAAGCCTCTGCCTTCAGCTCAGGTTATGATCCCAGGGTCCTGGGATCGAGCCCTGCACAGGCTCTCTGCTCAGTGGGGAGCCTGCTCCCCTAGCCCCGTCTCTGCCTGCCTCTCTGCCTACTTGTGATCTCTGTCTGTCAAATAAATAAATAAATAAAATCTTTTTTAAAAAACAAAGTATATAAATTAAATAAATAAAGATTTTAAAAAGGTATATAAATCAAGTCACAGTTACATACTGAATAACTTATATTTCTGGAAAAGAATGCAATCAAAGCAGATAATGTCCTGAAAAATCTAGGCAGTGGTTCTAAACAGGGTGATTTTTGACTCCCAAAGGACATTTGGCAATACTTGGAGGCATTTTTGGCTTTTACCTCAGGTATGGATGAGACCAGGAATGCTGCTTCTACCATGCACAGGACAGCCCCACAACAAAGAATCATCCAGCCCTAAAGGTCAGCCTGTGTCCAAGGTCAAGAAACACTGGCTCTAGGCTCTCTGGTGCTGTACCTGTGGACCCCACAGTGTTGGCCCTCGCATCGGTTTTTGTCCCACTTACTTTGGTCCTGGTCTTGACATTGTCATCAGAGGGGAGAGGCTTGGGACCCCTCTGCTCTTTTCTGCTTCCTCCCTTGTCGGCAGATGTAAGGAGACAACTGCCTTTGAAGAGATGCCCAGGCATCAACCCATGATAAAGGCAGGCAAGGTCTTGAGTCAGTATCTCATCTCATCTCATCTTCCACGAGAGAGTGTCCAGAACAGAGACCAGCTGCAGCAACATGGAGGATCACTGGATTTGAAGGGGGACATTTGGGTTCTAGTTCTGGTTGACTCTGCTTCTGACTTGGTCACTTAACCTCTATACCCCAGTATCTTCAGATCCTCTTTGAGCACTGGTGCCTGCTCTTGCCTTCTTTACAGGGTTGCTCTGAGGGTCAGGGGAGGTGAAGGGCGTGGCTGGGTTTTGGAAAACTTTGAAGGTCAGGCAGCACCAATCAACAGAGTAGTCTTCTGTGTGTGGACATAGGGTTTCCCCCAGGTGGCCAGCAGGAGGAGGGAGGATAATCCTTGTGGGGTCACAAACAGCCAGGTATGGTTGGAACATGGAGGAGGAGATGAGGAGTGGCAGGGGCAGCACATGGAGCCTTCCTTTGAGGATCCTTCTTTCTTTTGTAATTCTCACACACAAGAGGTAGGAACTATACAGCTGTGTAGATGTCCAGAAGTTTTTAGGGGCACCTGGATGGTTTAGTCAGTTAACCATCTGCCTTTGACTCAGGTCATGATCCCAGGGTCCTGGGATGGAGCCCCACATCAGGCTCCCTGCTCAGTGGGGAGTTTGCTTCTCCCTCTCCCTCTGTGATCTCTCTCACTCACTCACTCTCAAATAAATAAATAAAAATCTTTAAAAAAATAAGTCCAGAAGTTTTTAGGAATTGAGGAGTTTGGAAAAAAAATTTTCCCACTTACAAAACTTTTCTAATTTCTCTTCATCCACAATCTTTGGCTATGGTTTTCTTTTCATGCATGTGTGTGGGAGAGATCATCTAGTTTTTTCCTACCAATTTTTGTTGTTAGATATTTAATTTTGTTCCAATTAATGTTTATTACTGGACATTTCAGTTATTCCAAATTTGTGCTAATATATACAACACAGAAAAGAAATAGCTACAAAAGAATTAGAAATTTAAAAGTAGATTTAGGGGCACCTGGGTGGCTCAGTTTTTGGCTCAGATCGTGATCTCAGAGTTGGGAGATCAAGCCCCATGTCAGGCTCTGTGCTCAGTGTGGAGTCTGGTCGAGACTCTCTCTCTTCCTCTCCTCTCCCTCTGCCCCTTGGTCCCTCTGCCTACTTGTACTCACAAATAAATAAATAAAATCTTTTTAAGAAGCCATCTAAAAAATAAATAAAGGGGCACCTGGGTGCCTTAGTTGGTTGAGCATCTGCCTTTAGCTCAGGTCATGACCCCAGGGTGCTGGGATCGAGTCCCAACATCAGGCTCCCTGCTCAGTGGGAAGCCTGCTTCTCCCTCTCCCACTCCCTCTGCTTGTATTCCCTCTCTCACCTTCTCTCTCTGTCAAATAAATAAATAAAATCTTTAAAAAATAAAAGAAACAAATAAGTAAATAATAAAATAGATTTCAAACACCTTGAAAAGATAGACAGAAATGCTTAAAGATAGCTAAAGTTGCAAAATTACTTCAAAAGGAACTAAATATATGAATACTTCCAAAACACCAGCTGTGGGTGTAAATGGTCATCAACTTAGTGGGCCAACTACACAGAGCCTGCTGCAACATCTCTTTCTCCAGGCTAACCTCCTACAGCACATGTGACCTGGACCTTTGCACTACATGGGGCATAGGGGTGCCCACCTCTGCACAGCTGAAAATCTAGCAATAGCTTTTGCCTCCCCCCCAAAACTTAACTATTAATAACCTACTATTAGCCAGAAACCTTACTGGTAACATAGTCCATTAACACATATATTTTAAAGATTTTATTTATTTATTAGAGGGGGGAGGGAAATGAAGCACAAGCAGGGGGAGGGGTAGAGGGAGAAGGAGAAGCTGCTCAGCTGGTTGAGTGTCTGACTCTTGGTTTCTGCTCAGGTCATGATCTCTGGGTCATGGGGTCAAGCACGGCATTGGGCTCTGCGCTCAGCCAGGGTCTGCCTGGGACTCTCTCTCATCCTCTCTCTCTGCTCACATGTGCATGTGCTCTCTCTCAGATAAATAAATCTTTTTTAAAAAGTGGATATGGGTGCCTAGGTTGCCCAGTGAGTTAAGCATCTACCTTTGGCTCAGGTCATGATCCCAGGGTCCTGGGACTGAGTTTCACATTGGGCTCCATGCTCAGCAGGGGAGTCTCCTTCTCCCTCTCCCTCTGCTGCTCTCTCTCTCTGTCAAATAAATAAATAAAATCTTTAAAAAAATAAAAATAAATTTTTAGATGTGGATAATAGGGTTTAGGTTATGTTGTTGCTTTCAGTAAGGGAACTTATATCAAGCATTTAGCAGCCTGACATATGATAAGTATTTACAGTTAGCTATTAGTTATCATTATTTTTCCTATTCCTTTTATTAAAGTAGCAATACATACTCATTATAGAAAAACTTACATGCAAACCAAAGAAAAACGTAAGCCAAAAAAGTAAAGAAAACTATCCACAATCTTACCCTGAGACAACTACCAATACACCAGGCTGTGGATTGCTACAGATATAATTAATTGTTTACAAAATTCCAATCACACCATACATACACTATAAGTGGCTATAATTTAATTAAATAACATTCCTGCTGTTCCAACTCTTTGCTCTTAAAAGTAGTCAAGAGCATAAGTAATGGGTTAAATATTAATTAGGGAAAAAAAAGAAAATCCTGTAAAATTATAAAAATTGGGCACCAATGCTTAAAGTTACACAAATGGTGTTCATCAAAACAACCCTCATCTGAAAAGCCAAGGACTGACTTTTCTAGATCTGTTTGGCTTCATAATTTAAAAAAATATATTTTTTTAAAATAAAGGGAAAAAAAGGTAATCTGACAAAATGTTGGCAGTGGTTATCTCTTTTGTTTCCTTCGCATCTGGCTGTAACTGCCAGATGCTCTACAAGGAGGGTATTTGACTCTACAGCAGCAGGAGTAGAATCCAGGATGATGGCAGGGCTGTCTTCAGGCTCTCAGCTGGGCCCCTGGGCTCTTAAGTGAGTCTGAGACAGAGCCTCCCAGGACAAGCCCACTGGGTGGGTGAGGGCTCCAGTGTAGGGGCTTGCTGCTAAATTTTAGTCACTGTGCAAAAGAGGGAAGGACGATATAGAAGGCTAGCACTATTGCTCTTTCTAGAAGCCCAGAGAAACCAGAACACCTGCCTCTCTCATTTGGTGGCCCTTCCTCATTTACTAGAGCCAGCTCACGTGATCCTCCTACAGTCTGGGAAACAGGTAGACACCTCTCCTCTGTGCTTGATCTGCTCTTCCTAAGGTCCCCAGTGACCTCGAATTGTCCCCCTCCCCTAATCATTTACATCCTCCTCCTTGACACTCTAGTATTTTACACTGCTGACCACTCCTTTACTTTGAAAAAGTTCTTTTTCTGGGGTGCCTTGGTGGCTCAATGGGTTAAAGCCTCTGCCTTCAGCGCAGGTCATGATCCCAGGGTCCTGGGATCAAGCCCCACATTGGGCTCTCTGCTCAGCGGGGAGTCTGCTTCCTCCTCTCTCTCTGTCTGCCTCTCTGCCTGCTTGTGATCTATCTGTCAAATAAATAAATAAAATCTTAAGAAAAAAGAAAAAGTTCTTTTTCTGCCCGGACTGCAATCTGTCTTGGCCAACTCTAACAGACTCTTATTAGGTTGCATCACAGGTGTCCTTTCTTCTTTTCCACACCTTCCAGACTCTCTTTTTGGTCTCCTTCCTCTATGAATTCTCCCTTAGTGGTTTCATCAACTACCAATATAAACCCCCCACCACACATCGATGTGTTCTAGATCCTCAACTCCTGTATTTCCAACTTCAGGCTTGTCAAGACTGAACAAACCTCTGGCTGGCTTAAGCAGATAGGGGATGTATTGGAAGGATGAATCCATTCACCAGGTTGCAGGAAAGACTGAAGATCCAGGTTTAAAAGTGATGGAGGCTAGAGCAGTTGTGGGGAGCAAGCAGAAGGTGCAGGGGCATAAATCCTTCAGGGCATGAGGACTGAAGAATGTAGTTGGCATAAGAATGCTACCTACTGGGGTGGAGCAAGATGGCAGAGGGGTAGGAGACCTAAATTTCGCCGGGTCCAGAATTCAGCTAGATAGTTATCAAACCATTCCGAACACCTACAAACTCAAAGATCAAAGAGAAGAAGAGCAGCAATTCTAGGAATTCTAGGTCGCTTCTCTAAGTGACCACTTTTTGGAAGGTAGGACATCCAGAGTAGTGAATCCAAAGTGATATATGGGAAGGGGAGGGCAGGGGTCGGCCCCCAGCAAGTGGTAGAGCAGCAAAGCAGAAAATCAGAACTTTTAGAAGTCTGCTCCACTAAGGGATGTTGCTCCAGAAGCTAAGTGGGGGGTGGAGCCCTCATGAGGACAGTGTGGTCTCAGGCCTTTTGGGTCACAGAAAGACCAGGGTTACCTGAGCTCTCGGGTGTCGGAGTGGGGAAGCCGGGTACAGAGATGGAGCCGAGGAGTGGGCTCTCAGCTCAGGGTTATCTTAAACTGGGATCCAAGGCACATTCAGACCACTTTTCTTTGAGCAAGGACCCCACAAGTGTCAGATCTGGGGAGACCAATGCTTCCTCCACCGGAGGAGTGGCGCAGGTGCATGGTGCAGAAATCTGCTGTTGGAGACTCCAAACTGGGCTATGTGCCAGAGACAGAAATGCTCGGTCACAGGCTGGGTAAGCACAGAGTGTGGCCAGAGACCAGGGACATGGGGAGCCGGGATTGACTGCTTTACTCTGAGGGCATACGGAGGAGTGGGGCCCCAAGCTTTCAGCACCTACAGGGCCAGAGATTGGGAGGCCGCCATCTTCATTCCCGTCCTCCAAAGCTGTATGGAAAGTTTTCAGGGAACAAACACTGCCAAGAGCAAACCCGAGCAGATTACTTAGCCTGGCCCCTGGCAAGGACAGTGCAATTCTGCCTTGGGCAAAGACATTTGAGACTCACTGCAACAGGCCCCTCTCCCCAGAAGATTAGCAAGAACATCCAGCCAAGAACAAGTTCACCAATCAATGAGAACTGCAGAACTCCAAGCTAGGGGAATGCACCACATAGAATTCATGGCTTTTTCCCCATAATACATTAGTCTTTTCAAGTTAAATTAAAAAAATTTTTTTTCTTATTCTATATTTAAAAATTTTTCCTCTTTCCTATTTTACCTTTTTTAAAAACTATTTTATCCTATTAATACATTTTTTAAAAGTCTTTTTAAATTTTCATTAGTATAGTCACATTCTATCACTTCATTGTATTTAACCTTACTTTTTGTAGACATATAAGTTGTTTTTTCTTTAAAATTTTTGGGATATAGTTTCTTCCAAAAGACCAAAATATACCCTAAATCTAGCATATAGCTTTGTTCTAGTCTGAGCCTGATCATAGTTTCTCCTTTTTTACTTCTTTTTTTCTTTTGCCAACCAACTTCTTATCAATTCCTTTTTTAGAATATTGAAAAAGATATATATATAGATATCTATCTATATATATATTCCCCCCCCCCTTCTCTCTCTTTTCTTCTCCTCCAGTCTTGGTCTCTTCTGATTTGATTAGTGTATATTTTTCTAGAATTGTTTCTACCCTTTTATTATTTTGTTCTCTCATTCATCTATTCTTATCTGGATAAAATGACAAGGTGGAAAAACTCACCTCAAAAAAAAAAAAAGAACAAGAGGTAGTACCGATGGCTAGGGACCTAATCAATACAGACAGTAAGATGTCAGAACCAGAGTTCAAAATGACGATTATCAAAATGCTACCTCAGCTTGAAAAATGGATAGAAGATACCAGAGAATCCCCTCCTAGAGAATTAAAATTCCTTCCTGCAGAAATAAAAGAAGTAAAATCTAACCAAGTGGAAATTTTAAAAAGCTATTAATGAGGTGCAAACAAAAATGGAGGCTCTTACCACTAGGAAAAATGAGGCAGAATAGAGAATTAGTGATAAGAAGACCAAATGAGGGAGAATAAAGAAGCTGAGAAAAAGAGAGATAAACAACTAGTGGACCATGAGGGGAGAATTCGAGAGATAATTGATACCATAAGACAAAACAATATTAGAATAATTGGGATCCCAGAAGATGAAGAAAGAGAGAGGGGGGCAGAAAGGATATTGGAGCAAATTACAACAGACAACTTCCCTAATTTGGTGAAGGGAACAAGCAGCAAAATCCAGGAGGCCCAGAGAACTGCCCCCCTCACAATCAATAAAAATAGGTCCACACCCTGTCATCTAATAGTAAATCTTATGAGTCTAAGTGACAAAGAGAAAATCTTGAAAGCATCTCAGGACAAGTGGTCTGTAACACACAGTGGTAGAAATATTAGATTGGCAGCAGACCTATCCACAGAGACCTGGCAGGCCAGAAAGGACTGACATGATATATTCAGAACACTAAACGAGAAAAACATGCAGCCAAGAATACTATAACCAGTTAGGTGGTCATTGAAAGTAGAAGGAGAGATAAAAAGGTTCTAGGACAAACAAAAACTAAAAGAATTTGCAAACACCAAACCAGCCCTACAGGAGACATTGAAAGGGGTCCTCTAAGCAAAGAGAGAGCCTAAAAGTAACAGACCAGAAAGGAGCAGAGACAATATACAGTAACAGTCATCTTACAGGCAAAACAATGGCATGAAATTCATATCTTTGAGTAGTTACCCTGAATGTAAATGGGATAAAAACTCCAATCAAAAGACACAGGGTGTCAGAATGGATTAAAAAAACAAACAAACAGAAGGGAGGAGTCAAGATGGTGGAGAAGTAGCAGGCTGAGACTACATCAGGTAGCAGGAGATCAGCTTGATAGCTTATCTAAACATTGCAAACACCTACGAATCCAACGGGAGATCGAAGAGAAGAAGAACAGCAACTCTAGAAACAGAAAATCAACCACTTTCTGAAAGGTAGGACTGGCGGAGAAGTGAATCTAAAATGACGGGAAGACAGACCGTGGGGGGAGGGGCCAGCTCCTGGCAAGTGGCGGAGGAACGGAGCACAAAATCAGGACTTTTAAAAGTCTGTTCCACCGAGGGACATTGCTCCAGAGGCTAAAACAGGGTGAAGCCCACGTGGGGTCAGCATGGCCCCAGGTCCTGCAGGGTCACAGAAGGATCGGGGGTGTCGGAGTGTCGCAGAGCTCGCAGGTATTAGAACGGAGAAGCCGGCTGCAGAGACAGAGCCGAGGACTGAACTCTCAGCTCGGGGTTACCATGAACTGGTCACAGGCTGGGTGAGCTCGGAGCGCGGCTAGAGGCTGGGGATACGGGAGTGATTGGGTGCTGTCCTCTGGGGGCGCACTGAGGAGTGGGGTCCTGGGCTCTCGGCTCCTCCGGGCCGGCGACTAGGAGGCTGCCATTTTCATTCCCGTCCTCCGGAACCCTATGGAAAGCATTCAGGGAACAGAAGCTCCCAAAAGCGAACCCGAGCCGATTACTTAGTCCGGCCGCCGGTAAGGGCGGTGCAATCCCGCCTCGGGCAAAGACACTTGAGAGTCACTACAACAGGCCCCTCCCCCAGAAGATCAACAAAATATCCAGCCAGGACGAAGTTCATCTATCAAGGAGAAAGCAGATTCAATTCCTAAGACAGCAGCGCAATTCCAGAGGAGGAGAAAGCAAAGCACGGAACTCATGGCTTTCTCCCCATGATTCTTTAGTCTTGCGGCTACTTCAATTTTTTTTTTCTTTTTTCAATTTTTTTTCTTTTTTCTTTTTTCTTCTTCTGCTAAATTTTTTAAAACTTTTACCCTTTTCTTTTTTAACGTTTTTTGACTAGTTTATCTAAATATATATATTTTTTCTTTCTTTTTTATATTTTTTCTTTGTTTTATTTTTTAAATTTTTTTCTTTTTTTTTTTTCTGACCCTCTTTTTATCCCCTTTCTCCCCCCCACAATTTGGGGTCTCTTCTCATTTGGTTACAGCACATTTTTCTGGGGTCTTTGCCACCCTTTTAGTATTTTATTTGCTCCTTCATATCCTCTTATCCGGACAAAATGACAAGGCGGAAAAAATCACCACAAACAAAAGAACAAGAGGCAGTACCGAAGGCTAGGGACCTAATCAACACAGACATTGGTAATATGTCAGATCAAGAGTTCAGAATGACGATTCTGAACATTCTAGCCGGGCTCGAAAAAGGCATGGAAGATATTAGAGAAACCCTCTCTGGAGATATTAAAGCCCTTTCTGGAGAAATTAAAGAACTAAAATCTAACCAAGTAGAAATCAAAAAAGCTATTAATGAGGTGCAATAAAAAATGGAGGCTCTCACTGCTAGGATAAATGAGGCAGAAGAAAGAATTAGTGATATAGAAGACTAAATGACAGAGAATAAAGAAGCCGAACAAAAGAGGGACAAACAGCTACTGGACCATGAGGGGAGAATTCGAGAGATAAGTGACATCATAAGACAAAACAACATTAGAATAATTGGGATTCCAGAAGAAGAAGAAACAGAGAGGGGAGCAGAAGGTCTATTGGAGAGAATTATTGGAGAGAATTTCCCTAATATGGCAAAGGGAACAAGCATCAAAATCCAGGAGATGCAGAGAACCCCCCTCAAAGTCAACAAGAATAGGTCCACACCCCATCACCTAATAGTAAAATTTACAAGTCTTAGTGACAAAGAGAAAATCCTGAAAGCAGCCCGAGAAAAGAAGTCTGTAACATACAATGGTAAAAATATTAGATTGGCGGCAGACTTATCCACAGAGACCTGGCAGGCCAGGAAGAGCTGGCATGATATATTCAGAGCACTAAACGAGGAAAAACATGCAGCCAAGAATACTCTATCCAGCTAGGCTATCATTGAAAATAGAAGGAGAGATAAAAAGCTTCCAGGACAAACAAAAACTGAAAGAATTTGCAAACACCAAACCAGCTCTACAGGAAATATTGAAAGGGGTCCTCTAAGCAAAGAGAGAGCCTAAAAGTAGTAGATCAGAAAGGTACAGAGACAATATACAGTAACAGTCACCTTACAGGCTAATAATGGCACAAAATTCATATCTCTCAATAGTTACCCTGAATGTTAATGGGCTAAATGCCCCAATCAAAAGACACAGGGTATCAGAATGGATAAAAAAACAAAACCCATCAGTATGTTGCCTACAAGAAACTCATTTTAGACGCGAAGACACCTCCAGATTTAAAGGGAGGGGGTGGAAAACAATTTACCATGCTAATGGGCATCAGAAGAAAGCTGGGGTGGCAATCCTTCTATCAGATCAATTAGATTTTAAGCCAAAGACTATAATAAGAGATGAGGAAGGACACTATATCCTACTCAAAGGGTCTGTCCAACAAGAAGATCTAACAATTTTAAATATCTATGCCCCTAACGTGGGAGCAGCCAACTATATCAACCAATTAATAACAAAATCAAAGAAACACATCAATAATAATACAATAATAGTAGGGGACTTTAACACTCCCCTCACTGAAATGGACAGATCATCCAAGCAAAAGATCAACAAGGAAATAAAGGCCTTAAATGACACACTGGACCAGATGGACATCACAGATATATTCAGAACATTTCATCCCAAAGCAACAGAATACACATTCTTCTCTAGTGCACATGGAACCTTCTCCAGAATAGATCACATCCTGGGTCACAAATCAGGTCTCAACCGGTATCAAAAGATTAGGATCATTCCCTGCATATTTTCAGACCACAATGCTCTGAAGCTAGAACTCAATCACAAGAGGAAAGCTGGAAAGAACCCAAATACATGGAGACTAAACAGCATCCTTCTAAAGAATGAATGGGTCAACCAGGAAATTAAAGAAGAATTGAAAAAATTCATGGAAACAAATGATAATGAAAACACAACAGTTCAAAATCTGTGGGACACAGCAAAGGCAGCCCTGAGAGGAAAATATATAGCGGTACAAGCCTTTCTCAAGAAACAAGAAAGGTCTCAAGTACACAACCTAACCCTACACGTAAAGGAGCTGGAGAAAGAACAAGAAAGAAACCCTAAACCCAGCAGGAGAAGAGAAATTATAAAGATCAGAGCAGAAATCAATGAAATAGAAACCAAAAAAACAATAGAAAAAAATCAATGAAACTAGGAGCTGGTTCTTTGAAAGAATCAATAAGATTGATAAACCCCTGGCCAGACTCATCAAAAAGAAAAGAGAAAGGACCCAAATAAATAAAATCATGAATGAAAGAGGAGAGATCACAACTAACACCAAAGAAATACAGACAATTATAAGAACATACTATGAGCAACTCTACGCCAACAAATTTGACAATCTGAAAGAAATGGATGCATTCCTAGAGACATATAAACTACCACAACTGAACCAGGAAGAAATAGAAAACCTGAACAGGCCCATAACCAGTAAGGAGTTGAAACAGTCATCAAAAATCTCCAAACAAACAAAAGCCCAGGGCCAGACGGCTTCCCAGGGGAATTCTACCAAACATTTAAAGAACTCATTCCTATTCTCCTGAAACTGTTCCAAAAAATAGAAATGGAAGGAAAACTTCCAAACTCATTTTATGAGGCCAGCGTCACCTTGATCCCCAAACCAGGCAAGGATCCCACCAAAAAAGAGAACTACAGACCAATATCCTTGATGAACACAGACGCAAAAATTCTTGCCAAAATACTAGCCAATAGGATTCAACAGTACATTAAAAGGATTATTCACCACGATCAAGTGGGATTTATTCCAGGGCTGCAGGGTTGGTTCAACATCCGCAAATCAATCACTGTGATAGAACACATTAATAAAAGAAAGAACAAGAACCATATGATACTCTCAATAGATGCTGAAAAAGCATTTGACAAACTACAGCATCCCTTCCTGATCAAAACTCTTCAAAGTATAGGGATAGAGGGCACATGCCTCAATATTATCAAAGCCATCTATGAAAAACCCACCGCAAATATCATTCTCAATGGAGAAAAACTGAAAGCTTTTCCGCTAAGGTCAGGAACACGGCAGGGATGTCCATTATCACCACTGCTATTCAACATAGTACTAGAAGTCCTAGCCTCAGCAATCAGACAACAAAAAGAAATTAAAGGCATCCAAATTGGCAAAGAAGAAGTCAAACTATCACTCTTTGCAGATGATATGATACTATATGTGGAAAACCCAAAAGACTCCACTCCAAAACTGCTAGAACTTGTACAGGAATTCAGGAAAGTGTCAGGATATAAAATCAATGCACAGAAATCAGTTGCATTTCTGTACACCAACAACAAGACAGAAGAAAGAGAAATTAAGGAGTCAATCCCATTTACAATTGTACCCAAAACTATAAGATACCTAGGAATAAACCTAACCAAAGAGGCTAAGAATCTATACACAGAAAATTATAAAGTACTCATGAAAGAAATTGAGGAAGACACAAAGAAATGGAAAAATGTTCCATGCTCCTGGATTGGAAGAATAAATATTGTGAAAATGTCTATGCTACCTAAAGCAATCTACACATTTAATGCAATCCCGATCAAAATACCATCCATTTTTTTCAAAGAAATGGAACAAATAATCCTAAAATTTATATGGAACCAGAAAAGACCTCGAATCGCCAAAGGAATATTGAAAAAGAAAGCCAAAGTTGGTGGCATCACAATTCCGGACTTCAAGCTCTATTACAAAGCTGTCATCATCAAGATAGCATGGTACTGGCACAAAAACAGACACATAGATCAGTGGAACAGAATAGAGAGCCCAGAAATAGACCCTCAACTCTATGGTCAACTAATCTTCGACAAAGCAGGAAAGAATGTCCAATGGAAAAAAGACAGTCTCTTCAAAAATGGTGCTGGGAAAATTGGACAGCCACATGCAGAAAAATGAAATTGGACCACTTCCTCACACCACACAGGAAAATAGACTCCAAATGGATGAAGGACCTCAATGTGAGAAAGGAATCCATCAAAATCCTTGAGGAGAATGCAGGCAGCAACCTCTTCGACCTCAGCTGTAGCAACATCTTCCTAGGAACAACGGCAAAGGCAAGGGAAGCAAGGGCAAAAATGAACTATTGGGATTTCATCAAGATCAAAAGCTTTTGCACAGCAAAGGAAGCAGTTAACAAAACCAAAAGACAACTGACAGAATGGGAGAAGATATTTGCAAACGACACATCAGATAAAGGGCTAGTATCCAAAATCTATAAGGAACTTAGCAAACTCAACACCCAAAGAACAATCCAATCAAGAAATGGGCAGAGGACATGAACAGACATTTGTGCAAAGAAGACATCCAGATGGCCAACAGACACATGAAAAAGTGCTCCACGTCACTCGGCATCAGGGAAATACAAATCAAAACCACAATGAGATATCACCTCACACCAGTCAGAATGGCTAAAATTAACAAGTCAGGAAATGACAGATGCTGGCGAGGATGTGGAGAAAGGGGAACCCTCCTCCACTGTTGGTGGGAATGCAAGCTGGTGCAACCACTCTGGAAAACAGCATGGAGGTTCCTCAAAATGTTGAAAATAGAACTACCCTACGACCCAGCAATTGCACTACTGGGTATTTACCCTAAAGATACAAACATAGTGATCCGAAGGGGCACGTGTACCCGAATGTTTATAGCAGCAATGTCTACAATAGCCAAACTATGGAAAGATCCTAGATGTCTATCAACAGATGGATGGATAAAGAAGATGTGGTATATATACCCAATGGAATACTATGCAGCCATCAAAAGAAATGAAATCTTGCCATTTGCAACAACGTGGATGGAACTAGAGCGTATCATGCTTAGTGAAATAAGTCAATGGGAGAAAGACAACTATCATATGATCTCCCTGATATGAGGACGTGGAGAAGCAACATGGGGGGTTAGGGGGATAGGAGAAGAATAAATGAAACAAGATGGGATTGGGAGGGAGACAAACCATAAATGACTCTTAATCTCACAAAACAAACTGGGGGTTGCTGGGGGGAGGTGGGATTGGGAGAGGGGGAGGGGGCTATGGACATTGGGGAGGGTATGTGCTATCGTGAGTTCTGTGAAGTGTGTAAACCTGGCAATTCACAGACCTGTACCCCTCGGGATAAAAATACATTATATGTTTATTAAAAAAAAAAAAATTGGAAGGGGAGGCAAACCATAAGAGACTATGGACTCTGAAAAACAACCTGAGGGTTTTGAAGGGTCAGGGGTGGGAGGTTGGGGGAACAGGTGGTGGGTAGTAGGGAGGGCACCTTTTGCATGGAGCACTGGGTGTTGTGCAAAAACAATGAATACTGTTATGCTGAAAAAATAAATAAAATGGAAAAAAAAACAAACAAAAACAAGACCCACTGATATGCAATCTGCAAGAAACTCATTTTAGACCCAAAGACACATCAGATTTAAAGTGAGGGGGTGGAAAACAGTTTACCATGATAATGGACATCAAAAGAAACCTGGGGTGGCAATCCTTAGATCAGATAAGTCAGATTTTAAGCCAAAGACTATATAATAAGAGATGAGGAAGGACAGTATATAATACTTAAAGGATCTGTCTAACAAGGAGACCTAACAATTTTAAATATCTATGCCCCCAACATGGGAGCAGCCAATTATATAAACCAATTAATAACAAAATCAAAGAAACGCAACAATAATTCAATAACAGTAGGAGACTTTAACATCCCCTGCACTGAAATGGACAGATCATCTAAGCAAAAGATCAACAAGGAAATAGAGGCATTAAATGACACACTGGACCAGACGGACATCACAGATATATTCAGAACATTTCATCCCAAAGCAGCAGAATACACATTCTTTTCCAGTGCACATGGAACATTGTCCAGAATAGATCATATCCTCGGTCACAAGTCAGGTCTCAACCAGTACAAAAAGTTTGGGATCATTCCCTGCATATTTTCAGATCATAACGCTTTGAAACTAGAACTCAACCACAAGAGGAAAGGCAGAAGAGTATCCTACTAATGAATGAATGGGTGAACCAGGAAATTAAAGAGGAATTTTAAAACTTCCTGGAATTGGGGCGCCTGGGTGGCTCAGTGGTTTGGGCCTCTGCCTTCGGCTCAGGTCATGATCTCAGGGTCCTGGGATCGGGCCCTGCATTGGGCTCTCTGCTCAGCAGGGAGCCTGCTTCCCTCCCTCTCTCTGCCTGCCTCTCTGCCTACTGTGATTTCTCTCTCTCAAATAAAAAAATAAAATCTTTTAAAAAATGATTGGAATGGAATGGAAACAAACGAAAATTAAAACACAACTGTTCCAAATCTTTAAGACACAGCAAAGGTGGTCCTGAGAGGAAAGGATATAGCAACAGAGCCTTTCTCAAGAAAAAAGAAAGGTCTCAAGTACACAGTCTAACCCTACACCTACAGGAGTTACAGGAAGAACAGCTAAAATGAAATCCTTAACCCAGCAGGAAAAGAGAAATAATAAAGATAGGAGGAGAAATCAATGAAACAGAAGCCAAAAGAACAGTAGAACAGATCAACAAAACTAGGAGCTGGTTCTTTGAAAGAATTAATAGGATTGATAAATGCCTGGCCAGACTTATCCAAAAGAAAAGAGAAAGGACCCAAATTAATAAAATCATGATGAAAGAGGTCAGATCACAACCAACACCAAAATACAACCAATTATAAGAACATATTATGAGGGGCGCTTGGGTGGCTCAGTTGGTTAAGCGACTGCCTTCAGCTCAGGTCATGATCCCAGAGTCCTGGGATCGAGTCCCACATCGGGCTTTCTGCTCCTTGGAGAGTCTGCTTCTCCCTCTGACTTTCTCCCCTCTCATGCTCTCTCTCTCTCAAATAAATAAATAAAATCTTAAAAAAAAAAAGAACACATTATGAGCAACTGTACACCAGCAAATCTGACAATATGGAAGACATGGATGCATTCCTAGAGACATATAAACTACCAAAACTGAACCAGGAAGAAATTGAAAACCCTAACAGACCCATAGCCAGTAAGGAGCTTGTAGCAGTCATCAGAAATCTCCCAAAAAAGAACCCAGCGCCGATGGCTTCCAGGGGAACTCTACCACACATTTAAAGAAGAATTTATACCCATTCTCCTGAAACTGTTCCAAAAAATAGAAATGGAAGGAAAACTTCCAAACTCTTATTAGGAGGCCAGAATTCCCTTCATACCAAAACCAAAGACCCCATCAAAAAGGAGAATTAACAGAATGAACACGGATGAAAAATTCTCACCAAAATACTAGCCAATAGGATCCAGCTGTACATTAGAAGGATTATTCACCACGACCAAGTGGGGTTTATTCCTGGGCTGGCTGCAAGGTTACTTCAACATCCACAAATCAAGCAGTGTGATACAATACATTAATAAAAGAACAAGAACCCTATGATACTTTCAGTAGATGCTGAAAAAAACATTTGACAAAGTACAGCATTCTTTCTTGTTCAAAACTCTTCACAGTGTAGGGATAGAGGATACCTACCTCAATATCATCAAAGCCATCTATGAAAAACCCACAGCGAATATCATTCTCAATGGATAAAAACTGAGATTTTCCCCAAAGCTCAGGAACACGGCAGAGCTGCCCAATCTCACCACTGCTATTCAACATAGGGGTAGAAGTCCTAGTCTCAGCAACAAAAAGACCGCAAACAACAAAAAAGTCTCAGAGAACAAAAAGAAATAAAAGGCACTGTAATCAGCAAAGAAGTCGTCAAACTATCACTCTTTACACATGATATGATACTTCATGTGGAAAACCTAAAAGACTACACTCCAAAGCTGCTAGAACTCATACAGGAATTCAGTAAAAAGTGTCAGGCTGGGAAATCAATGCACAGAAATCAGTTGCATTTCAATACACCAACAACAAGACAGATGAAAGAGAAATTAAGGAGTCGATCCCATTTACAAATGTACCCAAAACCGGAAGATACCTAGGAATAAACATAACCAAAGAGGCAAAGAATCTGCACTCAGAAAACTATAACGTACTTGTGAAAGAAACTGAGGAAGACACAAAGAAATGGAAAAATGTTCCAAGCTCATGGATTGGAGAACAAATATTGTGAAAATGTCTATGCTACCCAGAGCAATCTACACATTTAACGCAATCTCTATCAAAATACCATCAACTTTTTTCAAAGAAATGGAACAAATAATCCTAAAATTTATATGGAACCAGAAAAGACCCTGAATAGCCAGAGGAAGGTTGAAAAGGGAACCCAAAGTTGGCGACATCCCATTTCCAGACCTCAAGCTCTATTACAAAGCTGTCATCATCAAGACAGTGTAATACTGGCACAAAAGCAGACACCTAGATCAATGGAACAGAATAGAGAGCCCAGAAATAGACCCTCAGTTCTATGGTCAACTAATCTTTGACAAAGCAGGAAAGAATGTCCAATGGAAAAAAGTCTCTTCAGCAAATGTTGTTGGAAAATTGGACAGCCACATGCAGAAGAGTGAAACTGGACCATTTCCTTATCCTACACACAAAAATACTCTAAATGGATGAAAGACCTCAGCGTGAGACAGGAATCCATCAAAATCCTTGAGGAGAACGCAGGCAGCAACCTCTTTTACCTCAGCTGCAGCAACTTCTTCCTAGAAACATCACCAAAGGCAAGAGAAGCAAGGGCAAAAATGAACTATTGGGGGATCATCAAGATCAAAAGCTTTTTCACAGCAAAAGAAACAGTCAACAAAACCAAAAGACAGCCAACAGAATGGGAGAAAATATTCACAAATGACATATCAGATAAAGGGCTAGTATCCAGGATCTATGGGGAACTTATCAAACTCAAAACCTATAGAACAAATAATCCAGTCAAGAAATGGGCAGAAGACATGAACAGACATTTCTGCAAAGAAGACATCCAAATGGCCAGCAGACACGTGAAAAAGTGCTCCACATCACTCAGCATCAGGGAAATACAAATCAAAGCCACAATGAGATAGCACCTCACACCAGTCAGAATCGCTTAGATTAACAAGTCAGGAAATGACAGATGCTGGTGAGAATGCGGAGAAAGGGGATCCCTCCTATGTTGTTGGTGGGAATGCAAGCTGGTGCTGCCACTCTGGAAAACAGCATGGAGGGTCCTCAAAAAGCTGAAAATAGGGGCACCTGTGTGGCTCAGTGGGTTAAAGCCTCTGCCTTCAGCTCAGGTCATGATCCCAGGGTCCTGGGATCGAGCCTCGCATCAGGCTCTCGGCTCTGCAGGGAGCCTGCTTCCTCCCCTCTCTCTGCCTGCTTCTTTGCCTAGTTGTGATTTCTCTCTGTCAAGTAAATAAAATATTAAAAAAAAAAGACTGAAAATAGAGCCACCCTATGACCCAGCAATCACACAGCTGTGTATTTACCCTAAAGATACAAATGTAGTGATCCACAGGAGCACGTGTACCCAAATGTTTATAGCAGCAAGGTCCACAATAGCCAAACTATGGAAAGAGCTTAGATATCCAACAACAGATGAATGGATAAAGAAGATGTGGTATAGGGGCCCCTGGGTGGCTCAGTGGGTTAAGCCTGTGACTTCAGCTCAGGTCATGACCTCAGCTCTTTGCTCAGCGGGGAACCTGCCTCCCTCTCTCTCTCTCTCTGCCTGTCTCTCTGCCTACTTGTGTGTGTGTGTCTCTCTCTCTCTCTCTGTCAAATAAATAAATAATCTTAAAAAATGAACAGAGGACTCCAGAAGTTTAAAAAAAAAAAAAGAAGTGGTATATATACAATGGAATACTCTGCAGCCATCAAAACCCCAAAATCTTGCCATTTGCAGTGACGTGAATGGAACTAGAGGGTATTATGCTAAGCAAAATAAGTCAATCAGAGAAAGACAATTATCATATAATCTCTCTGATATGAGGAATTTGAGAGGTGGCAGGGGTGGTTGTGTGGGGAAGGGAGGGAAAAATTAAACATGATGGAACCAGGGAGCAAGACAAACCATAAGAGACTCTTAATCTCAGGAGACAAACTGAGGGTTGCTGGGGGGGGGGGCAGGGATAGGGTGGCAGGGTGCTGGACATTGCAGAGGGTATGTGCTATGATGAGTGCTGTGAATTGTGCAAAACTGACAATTCAGAGACCTGTACCCCTGAAACAAATAATACATTATATGTTTAAAGAAATTAATTAATTTTTAAAAAGAAAAAAACAAACACAATGCAAGAATCTTGAATTGTGGAAAAATGTAAAAGATAGACTTGGGACAATTGGGGAAATTTGAATGTGGAATAAATATTGGGTGATACCGAGGACTTGTTATTTTTTTCAATGTAAATGATATTGGAGTTATATAATAAAAAAGAATGCTACCTACTATGGAGTGTTTGCCGAATCTTAAATGATATGTACAGATGAGGAACCTGAAGCCCAAAGAGGATGATTAAACTCACCCTCCTTCCTTCTTTTCGCAATTATGCTCAACATTAGAATTCTGAGAGCATCTAACATGTTCCTGGCTGAGGATGGACAGAGCCTCTTCACGGACAGTCCCACAAAAATACTCAGCGGGAATGATTGTTTCCCCTAAAACTACAAACTTTTCTGAATGTGAAAAAAAAGTGTGGATGCAAGGGGTGAAGATGACAAATGTCTACCATATTCCTGCCCAGAAACATCCTCAACTTCTGCCCTGCCTTTTTCCTACTCCACTTCTAAATACTATTCTAAAAATTTCCCTTCCTTCATCACTAGTCATCTTCTAGAATACAAGTCTGACCAGTCCAGCCCTGTTCCCTCCTAAAATCCCTTTACAGATTCCCATTGCCCTTAGATAGAGGTGGTTTCTTAAATTGTTTTGTTTCTGTCTCAATTCAAATTTTATTACCTTCATTATATGCAGGTGTGCAGAAAAAAGCTTCTTATCAGCTAACTATATGAAAAGATAAATAGTGTAAATCATTTGTGTGCTCCAAAATGGGCAAAAGCAAAAGATTATAGCTTCCCCTCAAGAAGAAAAAATTCAGACCTGTGAAAAGGACTGACTAAGGAAGACTATGAAAAAGCACATTTAAAAAAATTATATTAACTTAGAAGCATTCAGAGTATCAACAGAACAGGGACACCTGGGTGGCTCAGTCAGTTAAGTGTCTGTCTTTGGCTCAGGTCATAATCCTGGGGGACCTGGGATCGAGTCCCACATCAGGCCCCCTGCTCAGTGGGGAGTGTTTCTCCCTCTCCCTCTGCCACATTCCCTGTTCACATGCCATGCTTTCTCTCTCTCTCTCAAATAAATAAATAAATATTGTTTTTAAGATCTTATTTATTTGTCAGAGAGAGAGTGTGTCCAAGCAGGGGAAGAAGCAGGCAGAGGGAAAAGAAGACTCCCTGCTGAGCAAGGAGCCCGACGTGGGTCTTGATCCCAGGACTGTGGGATCCCAACCTGAGCTGAAGGCAGATGCTTAAACAAGTGGGCCACCCAGGCATCCCAAATAAATAAAATTAAAAAAAAAATAGAGGGACATCTGGGTGGCTCAGTTGTTAAGCATCTGCCTTTGGCTCACATCATGATACCAGGGTCCTGGGATTCCAGGGTGCTGCGATTGAGCCCCAAGTTGGGCTCCCTGCTCGGCAGGAGGCCTGCTTCTCTCTCTCACTCCCCCTGCCTGTGTTCTCTCTCTCGCTGTGTCTGTCTCTGTCAAATGAATAAATAAAACCTTAAAAGAAAAAAAAGTCAACAAAACAGCTGCAACTTTTTTTTTTTTAACAACTACAGAGTGAACAGAAAAACAATGATTTCATATAAGTTGCATCAAAAACAACTGACGATGAAAAAACTATCATCCCCATATATATTTGATTTGGGTTGTACACCAACAAGAACTTGCTTTACATTTTTATGCCCATACTGCTAACAAATTTAGTAACTATTGAAAATACCACAGGAATAAGGCTAGCTAAAGACAAATTTGGTAGTATGTAAACTCCATTTTAAAAAAGACACACTAAAGTTTAAAAACTGATCTTACACAGCCTAACAATTTTTTTTCATTAAAGGGGGGGGGCATTAAATGCTTTCTGAACAAGAAAAAAAGCCGCCCTCCATTATTATCATCTTCTTCCTTGCCTTCCTTACTGCTCTTTTCAGCCTTGGATAACTCCCATTTCTGCCTCATCAGCTTCCCTGTAGCTCACTATGCAACAGTATCCTTTTCCTATTTTTCCCTTCAGCTAGGCAGCCTTCTTCTCAGGAGACTGACCACCGTCTCCAGCAGCATTATCCCATGTCTCTCCCAGGTCCCTCCCACAGCACCAATGGACAGGCCCAGATGTTCTCCTTTGATTTTTGGATGATACTCAGAACAAAACAAGGTGAAGGCCAAAGGAGGCCTCTTGGATACATCAGGATCTTTGAACTTCCTTACTATTTCCCCTTTAGGAGGTATGGATCCAGGTTTTCATGTCTCTTTCATAATGAGCCTTGTCAGTTTTGGCCATATCTTCAAATTTTCCTTCCTCTTTAGAAGACATGTTTTCCACCCCTCTGTGAACTACTTAGAAAACTTGGAGAAGTTGGCTGAAGCATCTTCGTGCCTCATCTTGTGCCCCTTCCAGCAAGTTTGCAGAGAGAATACACACAATGTTTCTGCCTATCAGGATCCTTCTTAGGGTCTCCTTTGCCCATGTTTAATTATTTTTTCTCCGTGAGTGTCAGAGTCACCCAGTGCCCATCTGGCTCTCAAGGGCCCTGGTGCTATTTCTGCGGAACTCAATGTACTGCCATGACTCTCTAGATGAAGTTATCAATATGGTTTACAAGGCCCTTCCCAAGCCCTCCCTTCCCACAAAGCTCCAATTTCTATCACCGCAGCCCTGCTGCTCCTCAAACATGGCCTCTGTGCCTTTGTACAGGTTCTTCCCTTTTCCTAAAATACCCTTTTCACATTCTTCCTCGGGAATCCATACATATTTGTCTTTCAAAGATGGGCTCAGACGGTACCTGCTTATGGAGCCTTCCTCAAAAAGGTAGGATGAGTTGGTAACTCCCTCTTTTGTACTCTCATCATACCCAATATGGACTTAGATTATAGCCCTGAGCACATTTTATCACTGCATTTCTTTACAAGTCTGTCTCCCCACTAGTTTGGGAGCTCCATCTCAAGTAGGACCTGGTTTTTCTCTGCTTCATTTCTGTAGCACTTAGCACTGTGCCCCGCATATAGTGTTTGCTGAATCTTAAAGGAACTATGCAGATACAAAAAACTGAATCACACACCTAGAAAAAGGAACCAACCTGAAGGAAATGGATTTGGAGGAGATAGGATACATCAGATGGTGATTTTAATAGCTTGGGCAGTTGCTAAGGACCCTATACCCCCCACCCCCACCTTGCACCCACATACAGGCTGGTAACCACCTGTTTATTCCCTTGGGAAATTTCCCTTTGGGAAAATTGGGCTCAAACTCAAATAGGAGAGATTTAAGTTAAAGAAGAGTGAGATCTTCTTGTTCCTGGGTTCTTATAGACAAAAAAGTGAACTGACTCAGAATGCATGGACTTGACCTCTGGGGGCTTTTAAAAACAAGAGAGATTTTATCAGGAGGACTAAGTCCGAAGTCCTGTTAGAGGCAGACAAATGACCGAGCAGATGCCTGAAGAGTCTGCTTCTTGAGGAGGCCCATGAGGAGCAAAGGAACCAGCCAGGGAAGTCCAGTGTCTCCAACCATGTTCCCATTGCGCTCCAGGATGTTTGGGGGAGGGAAGACGAATGAGGGAGCCCTTGCTAATTAAGCCTCTACCCAAAAACGAATGTGAGGCTAATAAGGCGGCCCCATTCCAGGGCACCTCCACACCAAGCCAGCCGGTCTGCCTGTTTATTGCCCGTATGGAGATCATTAATGCCTCCTGACACTGAGGTCACTCCTGGGGTCAATCCCTGAGCCCGTTGTGCAAAACAAGGGGAAATGAACTTCCCAGCACATGTGGCTCAGGCTTGGAGGGGAGGGGGACTCCCGTCACCCCACACCTCAGCTCTAGGAGAGATCAGCACCCCAGGTTGTCAGACCCCTCAACACAATCCCCTCTGCCCAAGCCGGACCCTGGGGAAGGTGAAGGAGAGCCCTCGTCTGGACCAGGACAACCCCCACTGAGGTTGTCCCAGCCCACAGACGGACACTAATCCCCTGGCGACGGGCTGGGGTGGTGTCTGGGAGCTGCAGCTGCAGCTCGACAGGGGCCAGGCCCCGGCCGCAGGTGGCGGGAAGGCGCAGGTCGGTGGCCACGTGGGCTCAAGCTGCAGCTTCACCCCACCCTCACCCGCTTCTCCTGTGCTGATTGGACCCCTTACCCCTCCGGATCCAAGATGGCGGAGGGGGTGGAGTTCCGGCCCAAGCAAAGCTGCAGTTGGTGAAGCCCAGGACTTCTGAGCTGAAGGACGGCCTCAGTAGCCACTCAGGGAGCTCCTGGCGGTGGTAGTGGGCACTTCGCCACTTTACCTCAGACTTCAGCAACCAAGGCAGGCACACAAATCCATCTCTTACAGCCTGAGAGGGCCAGTGTGGGGAAAAGAAACACGAAGATGGTCCTCTGGGCAAATCCATACCAGTCTGGGCCTCCTACTCAGTAATGACCAGAACTGGCAATCAGCCCCTACTGACCCAGGAAGATGTTGAGAAAGCCCCCCAACTGGCTTGGAGGAAATCAATAGGATTATGAAGTTAATGCCACAGCAGGCTGAGTGACAGTTACCAAATAAATGATCTCAGAGGACAAGGCTGAGGTTAAATGAAGCCCAATAAATAAAGGGACATGTTCAAAGAAGGAACTTCAGAAATTGTAGGGACATGGAGGATTGAGCGTAGGGACTCCTTCCTGGCCTCCCATTTTAGGGTCTGTTGAATTCTAGGGGAGCCACAACCTCAGGCTCTGCCTCCCAGGAACACAGACCAGCGTCTGTGCCCTGTTCAATGCTAGTGTGGCATAGCTCTTAGGCTCGGGGCTCCTTGGATAGCTCCATCCACCCAGCTTTGGTGGCTGAAATTAGAGAATGGCAACTCCACTGTGAAGGTCTGACCAGTTAACAGAGCCCCAGAATGCCTCTGATTCCTTAGAGACAGGTAACAGACCAACTGCAGCAAGAAGGGATGAAGCTAGATGTTAGGAGGCACTTCCCAAACATTATCTAGATGGAGGGAGCTTATGGATCTTGGAGGCAAGGAAGAAGGCCTGTTATAGAGGATTTTATTCCAGATGAAAGTGTGTTTATCCTCATCCCCATTTGTGCCTGGGTTATTAAACATTGCCTTTTTTTGGCCAAGATGGTGTTACCAGCTAGAAGGGGCCATCAGCACCATCTTTGCATAAGAAAAGGTTGCGGTAGAGTCAGTGTTCTCCATTCTACTACCAGCATGTCCTGGTGAATGAGCAGCCCACTTCCATGAGTCTGCTGATTCTTTCGTGGCCAGCTTGGTGGGGGTCAGTGGGAGACAGAGCATGATGTTTCTGGGACCATGAAGGATGTACTATGTCTTTGGCGGGGAGGGGAGGGAGGCTTGAACTCATGACCCTGAGATCAAGACCTGAGCTGAGATCAACAGTTGGACACTTCACCAACTGAGCCACCCAGGAGGTGACCCTGTACTATGTCTTTCTTTCTTTCTTTCTTTCTTTCTTTTTTTTTAAGACTTTATTTATTTATTTGACAGAGATCACACGCAGGCAGAGAGAGGAGGAAACGGGCTCCTTGCTGAGCAGAGAGCCCGATGTGGGGCTTGATCCCAGGACCCTGAGATCATGACCTGAGCTGAAGGCAGAGGCTTAACCCACTGAGCCACCCAGGCGCCCCTATCTTTGAGGAGTCTAAAGAGAGATGACTAAGTCTTTGGTCTCCAGGTAGGTACTGTATTTTTTAGAAAATGAACAATAACAATAGTTAAGATCTTGGGCTCTAGAAACTTAGAGGTCGAATGACCACTTTTTTTAAGTGTGAGACCCTGGGTAAGATCAATTGGCAGCACAGTAATGATAATAAGATTATTTTGTGTCAAGCATTATAATACACTTTGACAACAATACTGTAGGGAAGGTACTGTTATCCTTGTTTAAGAAATGAAATGAGCTTAGTTAGGTTAAATGACCATAGAACAGTATATTTGAAAGCATGGGCACTGGAGATCCAGACTAATCAATTGGGTTCAAATCCTGACTTCGTTTCCTCGTTGTATGACCTTAGGCATATTTATCTGTGAAATGAGGACCATGATAGTATTCACCTGATAATATGGTAAGGTTGAAATGAGGGTAAACACATAAAGCTCTTAGAATCCTGCCAGGCACATTGTAGGCACGCAATAAACATTAGCTATTGTTGTGAGCCCTTCAAGCACTTCTATGTGCTTCATCCTTTCTACTATCCTTCGAGGTGGCTGTTGTTATTAAATTCATTTTACAGATGAGGAAACAGGCTTTAAGTGGATCATGATCTAGGTCCCTCTGTAAGCAGCCTGCTGAGGACCTGAATTCAGGTTTTTTCACTTCAAATTCCAAGGACTTGCCGATCGATCACATACTCTCTCATTCTTAGTCCTAATTTGTTTCAGCCCCTCATTCAAAAAATACCCTCAGAGGACCCAAATTCAAACCCAGTTTTGGATAGTCTGTGCTTAGGAAGAATAGAGGGGAGAAAGAGGAAGAAAGAAAAAGGGGGTTGGATAATGAGACAAATTCTCTGATGTAGGCATATTTGTTACCCAATTCCACCCTTGTGGAGATACCTTACTCAGGGATAGTAAATAAGCGCACATTTCAGAGCAGTCGTACTGGAGGAAATGGGAAGAAGTGGCAGTGCAGGAGCAGGTAGTGGAATGGGGGAGAAAGTCTGATGGGCAGACAATGCACCTATGGCTAAGGCCTCGGGAACAGAAGGCCTAGATTGCCAGCCCTGACTATGCAAAACCCAGATCTGAATACTCGTTCCTTATCTCTGTAGTGCCCCCATTGAGAGTTATAGGAAGGACTCACAGGGTAAATGGTAAATCACTGCCTCCACCCTCAGGCTGGAGGGGGCTGAGACCAGCCTATGTCACCCAGGTCAGGGATCAGGCCAGTTTCTTAATTCTCTTTGTGGGAGAAGGCCTGGGAGCCCAGGGTGAGAGGTCAGGTGAGCAGAACTGAACCTGGGGCCTGAGGGGAAGCACCTGCAGCAGCTGCTACCTACTACACATTCCTGTTGCTCAATCCTCCAATTTCCAGAATGAGCTCAGCTCCTGCCCCCACCCCAGCTGAGCTTGATAATCTTAATGGGATGTGGGCTCGAAAATCTAGAACCAAGATCTGGGGCTACTGGGGACACAGTGGGATAAAGCCACAGGGGACAAGTGAATTCTGTGCTGCCTCACCCATCCTTTCCCTTTGGGGGACTTAATAAGGACCCCAGGCCTCAGGTCATAGCACACACTAAAGAGCATACCTGGGAAGGGGAGGTGGAGGGAGGGATTTTGTGTCCTGGCTTTGAACAGGAAAATGTGTGCAAATACACAAGGATACACACGAACATTCAGATTGTATCCCTCATGGTGGAGTGCCTAAGGACTCACTCAACACATAGTTGCGACCTTTACACTTGTCTCTGGAGTGTGTTTGGCTGTAAGTAACCGAGACCCCGACTAACAATGATGTCAAGAAACAGGCTTATTTTCCTCACAAGAAACAGTGGGCACTGGCTTACCTGTTCATTGATGCCCTCAGGCTCTTTCTTTTTGTTCGGATATCTTTAGTATAGTGCCCTTTGTCTTTGCGGCAGGGTCTCTAGGGGGTGAGAATTCCAGGGTTCTCATCGTTAGAAGAAAAGAAGATTATGTCTTCCCCTTTACCAAGAAAACAAACAAAAAAAAAAACCCTCCTCCCTCCCTAACTTCCTCCTGGCAGTCTTCTGTTTAGGCCTTATTGGCCAACATTGGATCACGTGACCCCTCCGAGTTTACCAGGGAAACTAGGAAAGCAAGGAACAGGATTTCCAGGATTGGCATAGGGCAGTACTTTGCTCCTATCCTCAGAGGTTCTGACTCAGTTGGTCTGGGGTGGAGCTTCACATTGGTATTTATTAAATACTCCAAAGACCTAATTTGGTTTTGTTTTTTTTTAATTGTAATTTGCTTTTTACCACACTATGGAGCCAGCTCAAGCAGTCGTCTTCAACCAAACCTCCCCTTGCCTGTGCGCAAGCCATTTTACTGCACTGACCAGGATTCTCCAGTTTATCCTGCAGCCCCTGCTCCCCTTGCAGTTGACTATTTAGGTGATTAATTAGTAAGTTTGCAGGTCATTCATTAGTGAATTTGTGGTAGTAACTGCTTAGACAATCAGTTGACTAACTAATAGAACTAATAAACTAACCAAGAGCTTGGCCTTTCCTTTTTATGTCTGGCACATAACAAGCACATGATAAATAATACTTTGGTTGAATGAATCCATAAAATGGAGATAAAATGGAATTGATACAGCATCGGATGAGATAATAACTGTGAAACCACTTTGTAAATGGTAAGACACTGTACAGACATATAGGTAAAAATTGACATGAGGGGCGCCTGGGTGGTTCAGGGGGTTAGAGCCTCTGCCTTTGGCTCAGGTCGTGATCCCAGGGTCCTGGGATCGAGCCCCACATCGGGCTCTCTGCTCCGCGGGGAGCCTGCTTCCTCCTCTCACCCTGCCTGCCTCTGCCTGCCTCTCTGCCTAGTTGTGATTTCTCTCTGTCAAATAAATAAAAATATTAAAAAAAAATTGACATGAGAAACTACTTCAAAAATTGGGAGGGGGAGCGGCGCCTGGGTGGCTCAGTGGGTTGGGGCCTCTGCCTTCTGCTCGGATGGTGGTCTCAGGGTCCTGGGATCAAGCCCACCTTGGGCTTTCCACTCAGCGGGGAGCCTGCTTCCCCCTTTCTCTGCCTGCGTCTGCCTACTTGTGATCTTTCTCTCTGTCAAATAAGTAAATGGAATCTTTAAAAAAAAAATTGGGGGGGTGCCTGGGGGGCTCAGTGGGTTAAGCCTCTGCCTTCGGCTCAGGTCATGATCTCAGGATCCTGGGATCCGAGCCCTGAATAGGCTCTCTGCTCAGCGGGGAGCCTGCTCCCCCCCCCAACCTGCTTCTCAGCCTACTTGTGATCTCTCTCCGTGTGTCAAATAAATAAATAAAATCTTTATTTTAAATAAAAATCTTTAAAACAAAAAATTAGGGCAGGGGGCACCTGGGTGGCTCAGTCGCTGAAGTGTCTGCCTTTGGCTCAAGTCATGATCTCAGGGTCCTCAGATGGAGCCCTGCCTAGGCTCTCTGCTCAGCAGGGAGTCTGCTTTTCCCTCTCACTCTCCCTCTGTGCTCTCCCTTCTCTCTCTCTCTCTCTCTCTCTCTCTCTCAAATAAATAAATAAATCTTTAAAAATTAAATAAATAAAAGCTAGAGCCAAGGAAAAGTTTGTTCCCCACACTTCACCAAAGAAATACTGTTTCCACATTTCTGAAATGGAAAAAGACCATTTTGCCCTGCTGCTGATAAACCAGATTTTGCTCTCAATTATAGTGTCTTTGTCAACACTTGGTGATAACATGTATTTTTATTCCTTTTCCCTTACTCCTATTTTGTCTTTTTACTTGTGTTTTTATTAGCTTATTTTGGTTATAAACCATCTCAAGCCTTTTTGGAAAAGAGGTGGGATAAAATAAATTTTAGAAATACTTGGGAATTAACCTATTAATTACCTACCACGTGTCAGAAATTTACATGCATTAACTTAGTCAAACCTTACAATAAGCTAGTACATTGGAGTGATTGTATCCATTTTATTTAAGTGTTAAGGGACTTACCCAAGGTCACACAGCTGCTAAATGCTGAGCCAGGATTCAGAGCCAGGTTTCAAAACCAAGGTGAGCCTGACACCAAACTTGACGGCTTTACCCTAAGCCAACCCAAGTTTGTGTGATAGATGGTCAATTATTCACTTAGCTAGCTGAGGAGAGCTTTTGTACTCGGAGCTACTCAAATTCATTTTGGAAAAAGCAAACAAAAAAACCACCCGTCTTTTTTTCTCCATCGGCTGTTTATCAACAAATAACACCTTTCTATTATTTTATGTACCACTAAGAAAAAAAAATTTATTACACTATAGCACTGCAATGAATTAAACTACCACTGATTCTAAGATGCATCCCCATTTCAGAGCTGTCAAAATGTGGGAAGAAATGTACGTGTTAGAATCAATGAAACAAAGAATTCCATTCTACTAACAGAGAATGTGTATACATACCTTCCCTTTCTCTCTTTCTTGCTGGCTGGTTTGCCCCGTTGTTTTCATCGCCAAAGCCTTGCCAGTCCCTTCTGTATCTCATTTCTCCATGTCATCATGAACTACTTAATGCTGATTTGGAGTATCTCCTGTGAGTCTTCAGAAAGCCTTGCACTTATAGAAAGTCTTCACTCTAGTTTCTGTAAAGAAAAACTCTAGATGCTCTCATTATGAACTTCCTCCAATGATTATCAACCAATTCTTTCCAGACTCTGGCCTAAATGTAATCTTCCCATGGTACCTGGTGATTCACTGCCCTCCCTGTTCACCATTCCACACAGTAGTTGGATGGTTCATCTGTACACATTTATTTGCAAGGGATTTCCCTACAGGCTGTTGGGGAGGGCATGGGAGGAGGGCTTGGGAGCAGAAGCTGAGATGTGTCATCCAATTCTCCCTAACACAGGAAACATGACTCCCCAGGCATCTCTGAAACACCAGGGCCTTTCCTTTCTCCACTCCAGGAGAAGGCAGGATTGGAGGAGGATTAAACTTCTCCATCGCTTAGACCTTACTTCCTCTTCCTGGTTTGGGACTCCATGAGACAAATTGTGAAAGGAAGATGGGGTAGTGGAATCTGGTACTGCTAAGGATGATAGGGATTCTTGAGCAGTGAGCACATTGTGGAGATGGCGTCCGGCTCCCGACAGCAGCAGCTGGCTTTTCCTAGTTGGTGTTAGGCTTCCACCTTTGAGTGCTGGGTAGTAGGGGAGGCACTGATCCTGGCTTTCCATTCCTAGCATAAGAAAAGGGACAGATCCATCCAGGGAAACGATTGTCCTGTCCTGTTCCCTTCAATCTGAGTTTGAGGTAAAAGTCTGGAAAGAAACAGAGGCTCATTGGAAATGAGTGGAGGGAGAGTCGCAGCTCACGCTGAGGACCAAGAGGCTAACCTGGGAATCCTACTGAGAGGGGACTCTGGTGGGCAGACCTAACTTTGCCTCAGTATCCTGGACATATGACAGGCTGTGAGGCTTGGACATAGGCTAAGGTCCACATGGGTCTGTCTGCCTGTCAAACTGAAGGGTGCTGTGTCAAGGTACAGACAGACATAGAGAAGGAGAGGTAAGTGAAGACAGAGGGAGTGGAGAGCCAGAGGCTGGGCAGGGAGGTCTAGACACTGAGAGGGCCTCACTTTCTGAGGCACAGAGGCCAGATGGCTCCCAGCACAGTGGTCTAAGCTTCCTAGGCTGGAGCGGGCATTGGACTTCCTCCTCAGCTTTCTGGGATTTTGAGGCTGCTGGCGGAGTCTTGGCCCTCGCCGCAGTTTCCCCCAGGGACTCTGCCAAGCCCTGGCACCTTGAAGCCCAGGCTTCGGCTCAGATTCAGAAGCCGGCCCAGCACTTCCCCGCTGCCGCGGCTCCGGGCCCGGCCGCCCGGCCTCCTCCCCGCCCGGGCGAAGGGCCTGCCCTCACCCGTGACCTCCGCGGCCGACTCCGAGGCGCGCCAGGCCGCGTCCGGCGCCCGCTGCCCGCTGCCCGCCAGGCCCGGACAAACCGGAGGGCCAGTGAGCAGAGGGTCCACGCCCTGGCCGTCGCGCCCGCGCGGGGAGCCGGCCAGAAGGAGCGCGCGGGCCGCAGCGCGTAGGTGTGAGAATGTGTTGGGGGCATGGTCGGTGGACGAGTGCGGGGCTGTGAGGCGCTGTGCGCCCGCCCCCCGGGACGTGGGCTTACCGAGCCGCCGCGCGCACGGCTGGGAGCGGGTCTCGGACGGAGGTGTGTGCGGGCGCCGAGCCCGGGGCGTGGGGCTCGGCGGAGGGCGGCTGTCTGCAAGTTGGCTCCGGCCCGACCAGGCCTGGCTGCGCCGCGCCTCAGTGTGCGGGCAGCGCCGGGGCTCGGGGTGTGCAGTCCTGGTTGTCGAGTCTTGGTGCGAGCAGTGCGGCCCGGCCTGGCCGCTCTCTCTCTTCCCGCCCCTCTAATCTAAACCATGCGGGGCTCCCAGCCCGGCCCGGCCGGCGGGGCCCGAGGGCCGCAGGGGAGGGCACCAAGCCGCGCAGTGGGGGAATGCGAGGCCAGCTCAGGGCTCGGCGTCCTGGGGCCAGTGGAGCGGGGGGACCCTAGAGCCCCCCTCCCCGGGGGGGCGGCGGGCGCAGACTGATTGACAGCGGCGACGTCAGCGCAGGGGGGTGGCGGCCCCGGAGGGAGGGAGGGAAGAGGAGGGAGTTGAGGCCCCAAAGTGCAGCGTCGGAGATCAAGGGCCCGCTCCAGAGCCGGGATGTGTCCGGCCCCCAGGGCGCGGCGGGCAGCGGGACACTGACCCAACGGCCCCAAGTCAGTGCCCCAGCCGTCCCGTGCCCCTCGGACCCGAGCCTGCAGTGGACCTCGGGCCGCAGGCGCCTCCGCATGCGGCAGCGCAGTTAGGGTGAGTGTGGTTACGGGGGGCATGGGGGTGAGCCGGGCGTGCGGGACAGGGACTACCCTGAGCCCAGGGTCAGGCTGCAGGGCAGAAGAGGATGAACTGGAAAAGAAGCGAGTAACGGGACCGGGAGAAGGACCTCAGGGACCCGCAAGGCTGCAGAAGGGTGGCGAGATGTGCTTCAGATCAGGCTGCCGCCTCGGCCCCACTCCCCGCGTTTTGGGGCGCGAGCCCTCATCTCCTCTGAATAACAGGATGGATTGGGTCTAGGGACCCAAAGGCAAGGAAAGGACAGCGCCAGCTCCAAAGGAACAAGATTAAGCGGTGACAATCGGAGCGGTGGTCTTGAAACTGGTGTTTGCAGAATAAGAAAGGCCAAGAGGGCCCGGGTACTTGCGGCGATATCGTTGTGGAAGTGCGCGATCGGAAACCTGGACTTCGGGGCCTTTGATGCAACAGGCTCGTCAAAATTAAAGCAAGGCGCATTATATATAAATAATGATCGATGATCAAGAATTATCAGAATGTGAGCAATTACCAAAGAAACAGGGCTAAGCAGTAAAACTAATAGTGCTCACACTTTAAAACAAGAGTAAAGGAGTAGACAATTTCAGAACCAAGTGAAAATTTTAATAACAAATTTAAAAGGATTATAGACAAAGTAACTCCAAATATAGGAACAATGTAATAAGAACCATTGTATTAAAATCAATAATAATAGTATAGGAAATAGTAACAAATGACAGAACTATGGAAAAAGGGTGAACAATTGAAATACTATTAAGGGAAATACTAATAGTAGTACTGACGGAATACTATCATATAATGTATTGTAGACACTCTAATGAATTACTAAATATTAATCAAAATCTTTAGAGCAATACTAATACAAACAAAGACAACAGCAACAATTGCTGGAATAATATGACAATTTATTACCAAGGTATTAATAGTCCCAACAACATTATAAATAATGGTAGAGTAATAAGAAGAACCATATCAATGTGATGAAAAATAATCAGAGTATTAGGAACTACAGCAATGTCACCAATTCTGACAAAGTAAGGAGTAATGATGCGATGAAAAATAGCGAATTAAGATCGCAATTACAAATAATGACAAGATATTATAACGATGTGATGAAGAATACCTAGAATATTGTGAACAATTTAACAAAACAAATAAGGACAAAATAAGAAGTATTATAAGGACGTGAAGAAAATTAACATCAATATTGAGAACAATAATATTACAACTTACGGTAGATAACAAGTTACCAAAACTGTGACAAAATACAGAGACCGAGGAGCCAGCAACGGAAGCAATTTAGGGGTACAGAATAAAAATTAAAATAACAATAGATTACAATGACCTCTGGGAATACGGTATCTAATAATTACCTGACTATTGATAACAGTATCACTAAGGTACCAGGAGACCCTAGAATGATGGAGCAGCGACAGGAAAGCACCAACACATTTGATAATGATGAATTAACAAATCAAACCATTGCTTTGATTTTACAGTATTAAAATTAAAAGTGCAGTATTTACAGTATTAATATTTACAATATTAAATAATTTAATGTGCTAGGATATTCTTAATGTCATTGAACTGATTAGAATACTGCTGATAATAGAGATAATTAAAATATTTTAAATAATATAAAATGTTAATTCCCCCAGTGCGAGAAAAATATGATCAGTAATCTAGAGTGAAAAGTAAAATGCCCTTCTCCTTAGAAAACGAGTTAGCTGAAAGCGGCAGACCGAGCGGAAGGGCGCCGAGCTGGCGGGCCGCGTCCACGGAGGAGTCGAAGAGTGGGGCGAGCGCGGAGACTGCGGAGATTGCGGCGGCCTCCGCAGTCTCCGCTTGGTGCGGAACCCGGCTGTGCAGTTCGCGCCCTGGTTGGGGGTGCGAGGGGAACCATGGCGGCCACTCTGGGCCAGCCGGGAGGGAAGAAAAGGAAATTGGCGGGGAGCTCCAGCCAGGGCGAGGGCCAGCTGTCGCGATGTCCCATGTGTCTCCGGGGCGGAGAGAAAAGAAAGAAGCGAAGGAGAGCACCGTGCTGCCCTCGTCCCTGGTCGGAGCCATGGGACTGGGGTCAGTGGATGCCGGCGGCAGACGAGCTCCATGCACAGGACTGAGAGCGCCGGGCGTGAGTCAGACAGCGGCCCTGTATGACTTCTGGTATGACAAGTGCCCCGTAGAGGACCCAATGGCCAAAACAGCATTGCAACGGGCGGTGTGCCCTCCAGGTGGAAGCGGATCGCAGGGGACCAACCCCGCTGACCCCAGATACAGTTGGAACCAGCGTGTTGGGCCAGAGCGTGCAACTCCCCTCTTGGGGCTGTGTCCCCTCACCCTGGGGGCTTCAGGTTTCCTAGGCTTGGCTCAGAATCCGCACGTGGCCCACGGGGGATACTGGTGCTAACCATGAGGAGCAAGACTTGTTTCCTGCTGCCTGTGGCCAGAGGACTGGGAGGGCTGGCAGCTTTATCTTTATGGGCTTTTCCCAGCCCCAACTTGCCCAGGCCCCTTTTTATCTCCCTCGGTTGCACTTGGCTTGTTTACTTTGTGAGGCCCTGGGAGCCAATGTCTAGGACCTGGGATGGGGAGGCCAGTGGGCAGGATGGTCAGAGGCCTGGGCCTTGGGATGCTCAGGGAGACCCAGAAGAGAACAGAAAGAAGACAGGAAGAGAGGCAGCCATGCACATTTAAAAAAAAAAAAAAAAAAAAAAAAAAGACTCACCAGATGCAAAAGAAGGGAGAAGAGCAGAGAGGTGGAAAGGAGAAGCAGAGATAATGTAGGGGTGCATCCATGATGGAGGCAGGAAAGGCAGGACCTGCAGCCTGGGCTCTCATTCTGATATCCCAGGACCAACTTCTAGAAGGGAGCAGGCATTTGGGGCAACCTGGTGAATAGTTCTAGACACTTGGGGAAGGATGGCTGTGCTTGGGAGCAGGACTAGGTTGTGCCTGTGAACTGGACCCACCCAGCTGGCCTGGTCCTTAGCTGGGAAGGGTCTCAGTCCTTTGCCCCAAAGCAGAGTCCTTTGGAGCTTAAGTGTGACTGAGTGCACCAGCGCACGTGAATGTGTGGGGAAGGCCGTGAGGCCCCTGGCTGAGTTCAAGGCCTGAATCAACACTGCACTAAGAGAACGTGGCTGCTTGGAGGACTAGAAGGCTCTGTGAGGGTGCTTGTGTCCGTATGAGGCTGTTATGTGCCTGTGGGAGGGACCCACAGGGTGTCTGTGGGAGTGGGAATGGGCAGGAGTGAAAGCCTCTGGTTCAGGAAGTCTTTTCCTAACTGCTGTCTAAGGGACCGCGTGAGGGCAGATGGGTGAGCGGGGACCTGAGCGGCTGCCCAGCCCTAGGCCCTTTTGGCAGGTGTGGAGCTTCAGGAGCCTGGGGTCTGTCCTCCTGGCCTGGACGTCCTCTGGTGCCTACCCAGGAAGTCTCCTGGCTGCCCTGACCCAAGACCTGGCCCGTTATTAGGAAACAGCGAAGAGAGACCTAGGCCTCAGGCTCCACTGGAGCCCAGCAGGAGGGAGGGACTGGGGGTGCAGCTGGGGCCATGCCGAGAGGGCGGTCCTTCCCCTAGACCTGCTCATCACACAGCCCCGCACCCAGGGCCAGCCAGACCTTGAACCGCACACAGACCGTCCCAGGTCCAGAACCCAGAGGGAGGCAGCCACGGTCCTACCCTCCGCATTTTCTCCCTCCCCCAGCTCAGAAGGGGGCGGTGTCCACGTGCGCCAGGGCGGCCTTTCCCTCCCGGGCCCGAAGTCCCTCGGCTGGCCTGGAGCGGGCGGCGGGGCCTCTGGCGAGTGTTGACCCAGGCATGTGACTCGGTGTGTGCTGTGCCGGCAGGAGATGCTGCAGGATAAGGGCCTGTCGGAGAGCGAGGAGGCCTTCCGGGCTCCGGGCTCAGCGCTCGGCGAGGCCAGCGCTTCCAACGCCGCCAACGCCCCCGAGCCCGCGCTGGCTGCTCCGGGCCTCAGCGGAGCCGCGCTGGGCAGCCCCCCGGGCCCCGCCGCCGAAGCCGCAGCTGCTGCCGCCGTCGCCGCAGAGCAGGTAGGGCCCGTGGCCGTCGGGCAGACGTTGGGCATCCGTCTGTCTATAGGGCCGCCTGCGTCTGCCAGTCCGCGCCAAAGAGGACAGGACTCGTTTCCCCGGGATCTGGTTGCGTCCTGGACTGTGTGCTCTGCTCCGCGGAGTCGGGCTCACACTCTGCCTCTGTCCCTCTTCTGCTTCGCGCCCTCGGGGCTCCTCTGGAACAGGCGGGGGAGGGCACCCTTTTGGCATCGGGGCGAGCCCGGGCCAAGTGTCCAGCTCCGACGACGCTGAGAGGGCGTGGGCGAAAGCCTGGTACCGGGAGGAAAGAGCGGATCCCAGCGGGTGCGAGCGGGGAGCCGCTGTGGGGACTTCCCTAAGAGGGTCTCAGTGATAACCTGATGATCACAATGAAAGGAACCCGTCTGTGCACGCCCTCAGCCTGCGTGGGTCTGCATAGGGTCTGCGGTTGCCCGCGTCCCTCCTGTGTCTGTGTGTCTGTCCTCAAGCCTGTGGCTACATCCCACTGCATGGAGTGTTTATGTTTGTGTGGTGTGTCATCTACCCTGACATATCAGTGTGTGTCCTCTGCAGACCACTATAGGTGCAGCTCCGAAGGAGTGGGTTTTAGCTACTTTTTAAAGTTTTTAAAAGCTACTTTTTAAAGTTTTTAAAGTTTTTAAAGTTAAAAGTTTAGCTACTTTTTAAAGTTTGAAAAATTCACCAATGGTACAGTATAATTTTATGAAATGAAACCTTCAGGCGAGGAGTCCTGCTCCTGACACTCTGCATAGTTCTTTGGGTCTGTGTTCTCAGTCCTCAGGGCTCCACATGGAGCCACAGCCCAGACCTACGTCAGTCCCCTTCCTTCTTGCCCTTAGACCATCGAGAATATCAAGGTTGGCCTGCATGAGAAGGAGCTCTGGAAGAAATTCCACGAGGCGGGCACCGAGATGATCATCACCAAGGCGGGCAGGTCAGCTCTGGGATGTTTACTTGGGGATTGGAAGATGACTGGTGGGAGCGATGGGGATCCCCAGGAGCTTGCTTAACAATCATCTCCGGCTGGAGCCAGGGGAGCGATGGGGGTCCCCTTGGGTGCTCTGACCTTAGCCCAGCGACATCCTACTGGGCCACAGAACTTCACCCAGGGGATTCCTCCTCTAAGAAGCCCAGAGGGATGGGAGGATGGGAGGGGCAGCTCTATGCAAATAAAATGCAAATAAGGATCTGGGGGTCAGAGGTCCCACTTCAAGCACCATCGGGCCCCTGTGGGGGGCTGCTTTGTCCTCCTCCTTTTGGGGACCTGTCTGGTTTATCAGGATTGCATTGATTGGGGACCCGGAGATGACCCTCAACAGATAGAAGAAGGGGACCTGATGGCGTTTTCCTATTTCCGTAACTTTTCCAGGGCAGCATGAACCCCAGATCTCTCATCCCAGGGGTGCTGTTCCTCTCTTGCCAGCAACCCCCTCGGCCAAGGGAAAGGCACCATTGGGCCCTGTGAGTGTGCTGTTTAGGGAGCAGCTCTGGGTGGCTGCCAAAAATAATGATTTATAAAGTGGAAACATCTTTAAAATGTGCTGGTGTCTGTGGGAGAGCCTGGAGGAGAGGGTGAGAGGAGGGAGATGCAGAGAGGGCAAGACCAGAGACTGGATGGGGCCGGGAGTCTTGAGCAGGGCAGGAAGGGCTTGGCCAGCAGTTATCAGTGAAGGGGGATTGACCCGCAGACAGAGAAGCTGGGGAGCTCAGGTGTAGGAACGACCCCCTCCCCACTTGCTCACAGTTGATTTTGGTCCCCGGGGACTGCATAGGTGTGAAAATGTCCCGTTGCCTGGCCGTGTGCCCATAATTCGGTTTTCCAAGGAATATGGTGGTGAAGCATCAATAGCCAGGAATGGGGAGTCAGACCGCAGCTGCTGGCATCTGTGCAACCCCCAGGCAAGAGTCTCTCCACTCTCTCATCCCTCTCTGCAAAACCATACATACATTTGTATGCAAAGCACTTAGCATAGCTCCTGGCCCATGTAAGCGGGGCCCTAAATGCTAGCTAAAATAAACGTAATTAGAGAAATGTCTGGCATCCGCTCAGCATTTTTCTTCGACTTTTTAAAGAACTCTGCTGACCTGCTCAGAGAACGGTGGGCTGTTCAAAAGAAACAAAAAGCTGGTGGTTTGCAGTGTGTGGTGTAGGAGTGCTGTGGCCCCTCCTGTCCGCTCCCTGGCAGGCACGCAGGGTTTCCTTTGTTTTGGGGGGGGGATAAAGGTCTGGGCACTTGGCCACCTGCCCCAGTAGGTGGCAAGGGCGCCTGAGGATGGGGCCTGAATTTGCTACATTTGGGCGATGAGGAAGGAGGACACACGAGGGGAACCCAGTAGAGGGTGCCACTTGGAATAGTCCTTGAGTTCAGTGGGGAGCCAGGTGTCACAAGCCTTGCCTCTTCCTAGCTGAGCGCACTTTGGACACGTCTCTAAGCTTCCTGTGGCTCAACGGTGTTGGGTAAAACAGAGCTGGTGACTGCAGACTTACCTGCCATCCTTCCTTTCTTGGTTACTATGAGACTCAAACCAGGGGTCCTGTGAGCTATGTATGGTAAATTGTTGAGTGGATTATAGGTGTGAAGAGGGGGAATTTATTTCTTATGACTGCTAGAGTTGAGGGAGGTAAAGAAGAAAGAGAAATTTCCAGAATTTCCTTTTTAGGCAGCAGAAATAACCTTGTCTTTTGGAAATAAATGACCAGCACGTTCTTGGGGGCAAGCCTGGCTTCTGCTATTTAAAACAAAAGGCATTTGTGATTCTCCTCAGTGGGGTTTCCTGCAGCTGTATGGGTCCTCCTCCTTTCCTCCCCGCAACAGAGAGACTGACAGACAGACAGACAGACACACACACACACACACACACACACACCCATAGGTGCCAACCTCAGGCAGATGTTTGTGCCTGATCTTAGAGATGGACCTCAGGGAATGATGATAATTTTTAAGTGGCTGTGATGAAGTTGGCCAACTACGGTTTCATCACACTCTTTCATTTCTCTGGCGGAAAGTTATTTGTGCAACAGGTCTAGTCCTTACAAAAATCACTGGTCTCATTGCCCCTCCCTGTGGTTCTCACAGACCCTCTTTCCTCCTGCATAGCTGTTCGCTAACCTCAGAGACCAAAATCAGGGCTCTACCCACCCCCATGATCCCCTCCTCCTGCCTCCCCTGCCTGGGCAGCCTTGGGAGGCATCTTGCTTTGTTTGCGCTACCCTGCGGACTCCCAGTTCTCTTCTTCGTTCTCTTCTTCATATCTCTACCGGCACCCTTCCTGGGACACCTGCATTTCTTAGCAAAGGGTCTGGACTCTTCTCCTGAACCTTGAATCACAGATTCCTAGACTGCTCAAGCTGGAGGAAAACCGAGGGAATGTAAACCTTACCCCAGAGAAGAGAAGGCACTTGACTCTTATAGACAGAAGCAAGATTAGGCAGTTGCCGGGTCTGCACAAGTCAAATGGCTGACACTCCACCCCCAGAACAACACCCCAACTTTGAGAAATTCCCCGTTATTGCTTATTTACAAGGCATTCAATGTGGGGTTGTTGCTCTACCCTAGGGACCCTGGCTGGTTAGGGGCATGGTCATTGCTATCTGGTTGAGGGAGAGGCAGGCCCTGGAGAAGGGGAACCAGAATATTCTCAAGCTAGTTTGTCTTTGGGTCACAAGCCTCTTGCCTTAAGCCCTTGAAGGTCTGCAGGCCAAGCAGAGAATCATCCCTTTCATCGGATAGTGGTTTGGATTCTCAAACCATTTGATCTGGGGAATAAAATGCCAATCACATAGGGAGACATCAATTTCTGAATGCTCAGTAATCCCTGATGTCAGGTGTAAAATGGGGCCAGAATGCTCCAAGCCATTTTCTGTCCCTCTCAGGCTCCTGAACTCACAAGTTTTAAGCCGTTTGCTGCAGAGAGCAGACCCCTCCTCTCTCTACCTCCTTCACATCCCTGCCAAGCTTGATACATGTGAGAAACTGCATTTTCTCCCAAACATAGATAAAAATGAGCTCCACAAAAATTTAAATATAAACGTCCCCAAAATGAAAATTTCCTAACCGTTTGACTACTCTCCTCCTAGGTCATGGTTTTGCCACCAGATAAATCTCCACTATCAGCCTTCATAGCCTGCTGAGTTCAATGTTGCTTGTGTTAGTGACAGTGAATTTGCGTTTGAAAAATGAACTACCGATGAGAACTCCTGTTGAACCTGTATTGTTTGTTATTCTGAGGCAAGGATTTGGCCCAGCTTAATCCGGGGCTTCAAAGCCAATTGCCCTTGCTCTGTATACAGAGCGTCAGAGCCCAGTGGCGTGGGTGATAAGACAAGTAAGGGTTGAAGACACTGGGAAAGTGGGTTGGGGAGAGAGTCCTTTGATCTCTTGCTAAAGTATTTTCTGAAAGCAAAAGTCTATCAGAAGGAAGTGTCTTTAAAAAAAAATCTGAGAAGCAACTGATCTCCCAAAACAGCATCCATTCCACACACCCTCACTCCTGCCTCCCACCTCAGGGAAAATATTTCTTAAAAATGCTTTGAGTGAATTAGAAAATTCTGTGTGTGTATAAAGTGGAAATAAATTATGAAGCTTTGCCATGCTCTCAGAAATAATTTTGCCTAGAAAGTTTGGTCTCAGTATAGGCAGTACCAGCAACACAGGCCCCCCTCCTCCAGCAAACTGAACCTTGGTTGATGGGACTTAATCTCTTCCCAGAAATCTCTCAAGATTCCCAGACACTAAGGATAGAAAGAAGAGTGGGGTTTTCTGCGGAACCCCATCTTTTGCCTGTTACTGGTTCCTTTCAGACTCTGAGCTCCGCTGCTGATATATTCTGATATATATCCGTATATATACGGATATATACAGTATCCGTATATACACGGATATAATTTTCAATGCCCATTTTATTGAAGTGGAAAATTCCTGCATAGAAATGAACGAACCTTAATTGTACAGCTCTAGAGACTTACACAAAATGAATACCCCCCATCAAAGCACCACCCAGATAAAGAAACAGAAGCGAATCCTCTCGTGTGCCTTCCCAACCCCCCACCACTCCCCGCCCCCCTCGAAGCCCCTCTCCCGACTTCTCACCCCTTCGATTTGGTTTTGTGCCTGTGTTTAAGGGAAGGCACATTTAGCTGCTCCTGGGGTTTCCGGGACCTCAGAGAAAGTCGGGTGCCGTCGTCGGGTTTGGGGTTTGGCGGCCTGGCTAGGTGGAGAGAATCTGGCTGGTCTCCTAGGTCCGGTTTACTCCCTGCACCCCCCTTCTGGGTTGGTGGGGGGCTCACAGGTCAAGGCCAGGAATTTGGCGAAGGCTCTGGCCCGGGAGCCGGGAGCCCCCGCGGCTCTCGGAGCCCAGCTGACCTTGCACGTCCCCTCTCAGCAGCGAGCGAGCAGCTGAGGGGTTGTTGCCAAAATCACAATGCCCCGAATCCCTTGCCCCGCGCCCCGCAAGCCTCCCACGCCGAGAAACGTCCAAGGAAGCTTATCTTAGCAGTTCATTCTAAAACCATTTCCGAGTACCAAGTAGATAAAGGCTCCAGCCCGCACCCTTTCAGAGCCTGTTTCATGATCAGAGGAGAAACCCCCGGCTTTCATCTCCTCCCGGGCGGCGGGGCGGGCGGCTTGTTTATTCCCCGGCGGAGCCGTTTCCGCGTGCGCCCGGAGCGCCGCTCTGCCTGCGGGGCCCGGAGCCCCGAGGGTCGCCAGGGGCGCGGACGGGAGGCCCGCGGGGCACAGGGAGGGGGTGGGGGAGAGGGCTGGACCGCGCGGGACTCGGGGGGTGGTTTGCCGCGGGGTATCTGGGACGGGCGAGCCAGCGATTCCCGGCCAGCGCGGGCGGCGGGGCACAGTGCGAGCCAGGCGGCTCCGAGTCCTTCCCTCTCCTCCCGGCCCTCCCTCCCCGACCCGCTGAGCTATTCATTTCCCCCCCAGGAGTGGTTTTCAGCTACATTTATGTCCTAAGTCACAGAAACAATTTACACCGCGCCCCATCCTTTCATGGATTTCAGTAGAGCGGGCCTTCACCGTGGACGGGGAGTCCCGAGGATGCCACAGCTCCCAGCCCCATTCTGCTGTCGGTGGCGGAGCCATGCCCACCTGGTGAACGTTCCCTTGCTGGGCCTCTAGGATCCAGCTTTAGCCCCCTCTGGCTCGGAGAAGAGGTTTGCAGTCTGCGTGGACCGTGTGTTTCCCCTGCACACGCAGCCTTTTCCCCACCGGGCTGCACCCTTCATTCTACCTGAGTCGTGCAGGTGGGGAAATGATAGTGCCCAGGGTCCCCAAGGCCTGCGTTCTCAGAAGCAGTCACCAAACTGGACCCTGACAGTTGGGGAGATGCTTATTCCAGTGAAAGCAGTGGAACTCACTGAGCCTCAATAGTTCAGCCTGGAGCAGTGGACTTTTGAACCCCTCTCTCAGACCAGATATCCCCTCCTGCAAGGGCTCCTGCCCTAAAAAGAGGGGAATTGGTAGGCAGGGGAGGCAGAGGCTGGGGAATACCTTCCTTCCCTGCCCAAGTCTTGGCAAAACCTCCCTGAGGGGGTTTTCCGTCAGGAATCTGGTCCATGGTCAGCTTCTGGGAAAAGCCAAATCACAGGACCCCAGCTCAGTGCCTGGAGGAGCTGAGCCAAGGATGCTTATAGGCCTTCTAAAATGCATTTAGCCAATGTCAGCCTGGCCTCCTGAGACACTGAGATGAAGGGCAGTAGGGAGTAGGAGAAGGGGAGAGGCAGGGTCCTTCACCCTCCTCTCAGCCTGGGTTAGGGAGACTATTCCAGTGGCAAGGAGCCATTTTCTCCCAGGCCCCCTTGGTAGATACTGGCCTGAGTGGGGAGGGGGTGGGGGCAGCCATATCTGTCCTCTGCCTTTGCCACCTGGAGTGATTACAGGAGAAACAGGCTAAGGCTAAGTTCAGGGCACGGGTGCCAGGTCAGCCCAAGCATAGCCAGGGCTGCCCCATTTTGTGGCAGTTTCTGTAACAGTTACAAAATGGTGGCCTGGAGGGGACAGGATTCTTGGCCTTCCCCCAGGGAGGAGGGGAGGTGAGGCAGCTGCTGCCGTCCCCACTTCAGCTTCAGGCCTATCAGGGAAGAGGCTGAGCTGGGAAAGAGGGTGGTGCAGGCTGCAGCTGTGCCCCCAGGCCAGGCAGGGACTGGTTAGCAGGAGGCAGGACTGGGTTCCTGAGCCCTCTCACTTCCCCTGTTCCTGGAGAGGGGGTGGGGTGGACATTTGAAAATGCTTTCAATTGACATCTGAGACAAATTCTTCCAGAGGGTTTATAAGTCCCTAGACTTGCTGCTAGAACTTCCCTCCTCCCTCCAGACACACACACACACACACGCACACATGCGCACTCCACTGTGTGCTCAAGTACAGGGGCTCGGGCATACACAGGGCCAAACACCTCCCACGTCCCTGGCCACTGCAGTGCTCTCACAGGCCTTTCCTCCCACAAGAAAGAGGGTGAGCAGGCTGGGGCTGAGCCAGGGGTAGAACTGAACCTCCTACCTCCGGGTCCTGGCCGGGGCTTGCTGTAGGTCGGCCAGCTTATTGGAGGCCTTGATCCCTTCTGGCCAGGTAAGATGGAACCCTGTTGACAAAACGAGGGGCTCCAATCATCTGTTTGAGGTGTCTAGGGCAGCTTCTCTTGAGGTTCCCCTTATAGACTCTCAGCTTAGTGAGGAGACAGAGGACCACTTGATGGCTTTCCTTGAGGGGACTGGTTGGGCAGGGTCCTAACTCAGGGGATTTGCTTCCTGACACCTTAACATCTTCAGTCAGGTTTGGATTGGCCTCTCTCTTGGGGAAACACCTCTGTGGGAGATCAGCTAGGAAAGGGTGGGGGTGTCTGAGGAGGATTGTGAGGAAGCTCTGTCTGCCCCTCTGGGGAGACCCAGTATCAGGGGCCTAGTGACCAGGGGGCAGAGCGGCGCCCTTGTAGGTTTGTGTGCATGCTGTTGTTCATGTGTGTGAATGGGGGTCTGGGGAAGCCCTTCTCTAGAATAGTCACTGAGCCTGAGGGTCTCAGGCTTAGCAAGGGCTATGGAAACTGGAAAACATCCTATTTTTTAGTGAGTCCATGTTCACAGAGGTCTGTCGTCCACCGGTTTGTGGAGGGAAGAGTGCAGTGAGGGCCAGTGGTAAGAGTCACAAATGGATTCAGTGAATCCACACACCAGCCTATGAGATAGGTGGTAATATCCCCATTTTAGAGATAAGGAAATCCAAGGCACAGAGAGATCCAAGCAAATTGCTCAACACCTCACAACTTGTCAGTGGTGGGGCTCATGGCACAGTGGTTCTAGAATCTGTGCTTTTCTCCATGAGGCTCCTGAACTGACTTCCCCTGGTCCCCGGTTAATGTGCATAGGCCCAGGCAAGGTCTTCACACAGTTAAACACTTTTGCTAAACACTCCAAAGGAATCCAAAGACCTAGCAGCGCTTTCCTGTTTTCCCATGAATTGGTTTGAAGTCTGAGGGTTTCCACCTAGAAAAGGCCCAGAGGAGACACTCCATTGATGACAGAAGCAGCTGACAGTGACTTTGAGGTCTTTTGCTCTGGCCCCTGTAATGGCAGCCCAGAACTTCAGTTGTGTATGGACAAAGGACAGAAGTGAAATTAAGCAGCTAGGTTGGTGCTGAAATCTTCTCTTGTGACCCTGAGGGTTCCTATGCCTTAGGTGCTCACAGCCAGGAGGACTAAAGCCAGGTAAGCCCTCTTCCTAGACACAGCTCCTGGGGCTCAGAGCATCAGGTGCAGGCCTTCCCTTGTGTAGGGGGAGGCTGAGGCCAGAGAGGGAACGGCCTTACCCAGCTTACAGTTCTGATATAGGGCCTTCTGTCCCCTCGCCCCTGTGTGCCATCTCTCCTGGTGCTCTATGCCTCTGCCTCACACCTTGGTGCCCCCCAGGAGGATGTTCCCCAGCTACAAGGTCAAAGTCACAGGCATGAACCCCAAGACCAAGTACATCCTGCTGATTGATATCGTCCCCGCTGATGACCACCGCTACAAGTTCTGTGACAACAAATGGTAAGAACCTGGGGCCCTCACAACCCCCGTCTTCTCCCCCCCACCCACCACCTGATGTTTGGTCCAGGGACTCACCAGTTAGCTCCAAGGATTGCCTGGACAGGTAGACTTGGGAACCAAACTTGCAGGGGCTGCGGGGCCCCAAATGTTTGTCCACCTGCTGCCGAAGGGGCTGGGGCTAGAAATGAGCTGCATTATTTGGTGGCTTTCGAGAGTCTATTCTCTCCCTCCAGCTGTGGACAGATGGGATTGGGGACTATGCTGTGGGGTGAGAGATGGACACCAATGCAGGATAGACACAGGCTCTGGTTGGGCTGCACTGGGGAGGAGGATGGGAGCTATTTTCTTGAGGGACGTTGATTCGGATGGTTAGCACCCAGGTGCCTGGTGTGTGGCGTCTTCTGCTGCTTTTCCACTTGCTCATTGTCTGGCTGTGAGCCCTTCCTTTAAGCGGTTCATCCACAGTGAGGGGCAGCTGCCTGGTGGTTGGAGGACGGGACCCTCCGGCAAGGGGCTGGGAGAAACAAGTCGGTTGTAGGGTAAATAAATATTTACCCAGGGGCTGGGTAAATAAACACTGGGCTGCTTTTCCTACGGCCACCTCCTCTGTACACTTACACTGTCTATCCCCTGAGCCCAGGACGCTGCTCAAGTTGAAAGAGGGATTGAATGAATTAGCAACCAGCTGGGATGTGGGCTCCACAGTGGGCTGGTAGTAGGGTCAGCAGAGACTGGGCCGAGTTGGCAGGATTCAGTGCCAGGTCCTAGCAAGAGTCGTATTTCTATTTCTTCTCTCTTCAGGTTGAATTATCATTCAGAGCAGACTGTAGCGGAGGGGACAGTTACTAATTAATTTCTTTGGGGGTAAACACTATATTGGAGACAAGCAATTTGAAAGCTGTCTAGGTCCTCTAAGAAGCTCCCTCCAAATAATATAAATTATAACATATCAAATTGAAAGGATAACACGTATACAGAAGTACCTAAATCTGCCCACAATATATTTGTGATTAGCCCCATTCTTTGAAGTAAATAATTACATCTGTCTGTAACTTCCCTTTCTCTCTATACTTCAATCAAATAAAAGATTCAGAGTCGCCGCCCCTCCCCAGCACGCTGACCTCTGACTCTCTGACTCCTCTGACTCAAACTCCCAAAGCCCTAAATTGAGAGTATAGGATAAGCAGTGATTCCCACCGCCCGCCCCCTCCCCCCCCCATCAGGTTTATGGGGATTTGCTCTCAGAGGGGGCAGGGAATCTGGGCTTTTCCAGACCCCAGAGTAATCAGCTGCTGTGGTTCTGTCTGCTCTGTTGGCAGGATGGTGGCAGGGAAGGCTGAGCCCGCCATGCCAGGAAGGCTCTATGTCCACCCCGATTCTCCCGCCACTGGGGCGCACTGGATGCGCCAGCTCGTCTCCTTCCAGAAGCTGAAGCTCACAAACAACCACCTGGACCCCTTCGGCCATGTAAGAAAGAGAATGCCTGGCCTTGAGAGCCAGTCCTGGCGCACCGCATTGCTGGTGGGGGGCTGGGTAGGGGTGGCGATGTGGAGACTCCACTCCGGGGATCCAGCTCCGGGCTTTGGTCCGCGCCTGGGCCAGAGTGAGGAAGGAGGCCGGGGTCTGAGTCCCGAGCCCCAAGGTGCTGCATCCCTCCCTTTACACTTGCTGGCTGAGTAACTTTGGGCAAGTTTCTTGGCCTTTTTGAGCCTTGGTTTTCTTATCTAGAAAGCTTTCGTGGTTGTGAGAATTAACTGAGAGAATGCGCAAGAAGCTCTGTGCACGTGGGAGGCTCTAAACAAATGGCAGCGGTTGACAAGGAAGATGATGATGGGTAAAATCTCTCTGCATCAGTGTCCCCAAATTTGGCCTTGCTGGAGCCTAATACACGTTAACTTTCTTGGGAAAGAGTCACTGATGAGTTCTGAGGCCTCTCTTTGGCATGAGCCGTCTGGCTGGCCTGGCAGCCCCTGCACTGTGGAAGGGAGGGCCTCACTCTGGCCCTGGTGGCCGCTCCTCCCTGGCCTTGCCCCGGACCTGGCTCTTACAAGGGAGACTCTACAGCCCAGGGATGCTGCCGCTGACGCCCCATCCAGGCTGCTAAGGCTCATTCTTTCCTCATCTGGCTCTGGCAGGCCCACAAAAAGCGTTTTATGTGGAAATTTTTAGCTCAAGTGTGTGGCAAACTGAAGTCTGGGGACCTGGTATTATCGGCCGGCCAGGGCACAGGCCAGGCCCCTCTCAGCTACCCATCCTTACTCTGGAAGTACAGGGTGGGGGTGGGGCGGGGCGGGGCACGGGAGCACCAGAGGCTGCTGGATGGAGCAGCAGAGGCTGCTGGATGCAGTTACCCAGGCTGTTCATGCAATCCTCAGGGTGTGGCTGGTGGTGGGGGACACAGGGGTAGGGCTGAGGGTGCAGGGATGTGCCTCTTTTCTACCTAAATTCTATCCCTAAGGGGCTGCATGCACATCAGAATCCTGTGAATCATAGTTCCTCGTGGAAAATGCCAGCAGTGGGTCATTTCTGAGTGGTATATAAGACAAGCAGCCCTTACTTCTAATTTTCTGAGTCCGTTCTGTTCTCTTCTGAGTTGGTAATCTATAAAAAAGTAACTAGGAGAAAGCTTAATTAGTGTAATTAACTCCTGACTTTCCCATTTTTAAGGGGTGCAGGTTTTCTGGTGCCATGCAGGCAGGTGCTGTGGGGGGTGTGGCAGAAAGATGCAGCCCCAACTTCTCATGGGGGCGGAGGCAAGCCATCCATCTAATGGGAAGGGTGGGCCAAGCCCCCACCTCCCAGAGCACGGGGCCTTTTAACAGAGGCACAGAAGGGCCTCCTGGGTCTTCCTGGACACTATCCTGGCCAAGACTTTGCTCCCCATGGGCTCCTACCAGGCCTCCCTTGCTTGCCCAAGTCATGGCACCAACCTGGAGAGGTTAACTAGGGCCTCTGTGGTGGGTGTGTGGGAACCTCACTGGCAGGCCTGTCTCTGCCCAACACTGCACACAGGGACCCCATGGCACTGACCACTGGGGTGAGCACAGAGCTTGGCAAGAGCTGGATCTTGGAGTGAGCAGTCAAATGTACCCAGAGACAGAGTTCTGGTGAGAATGTTGGAGGCATGGCTTGCTACCATGGTTCCCAGCTGCAGGGAGTCCTGAGAGGACTCTTCAAACCCTTACCCCCTCCCCAAACCCCTACAGAAGGTGGCAGGGGTGGGACGCAAGTGCTTGAAAAGTGGGGATTTTTTAAGAAGTGGGAGAGAGACTGGCCTTTCTAGCCCAGCAGTAGATTTTCCCAGCCTGGCAAGCTCCTCAGGTGCTCTGGAGTCCACAAGGGGTTTGCAGTAATCCTGCATATTGTCTTGAGTCTGAGCCCCTGAGGCTGCCTGAGGGGCAGGTGCCCCTGGCTACACTCACCACATCTGCCTGGAGCTCATCTTTCCTTGGCGATAGGGATACTCCCCATACTAACTCAGCTCTCTGCAGAGGGTTGACATACAGAGCCTTTTCCTTCTCCCCCAGCCCTGCATCTGCCCAGCATGAGCAGCTTAGTGGTTACAGCACCCCGTGTATGGTGGCGGGACCCAGAGACAAGGCCATTGTCTCAGGGGCTGGGTGTGAAGGATCTGTCTTGGACCCATACCTGTTCCCAGTCCAGGGTTCTTTTGGCTTCTCCGCCTGTTTTTTCTGTACCCAGGGCTTGAGCTGTCCTATCTTCAGTCATTTGGAGCATCCCTGGAGAGGGAGCAGCTTTTGACCATGCAGGCAAGGGCTGTGGAGGATGGAGTCCTAGATAAGCCGGGTGGACCTGGGCTTTCTGCTTGTTGGCCTGCTCCGGTGGGGCTGTTGAGCCCTTCGTCACCCTGGCTTCTCAGTGCAGGAGCCTGGGAAAGAGCTATGTGCAGGAGCCTGGGAAAGAGCTATGTCTGCCCCAAACAAGCCCTTCCTTCTGCACTGCTCACCTCCACAGTTTCAGCTTTCCTTGAAACCTCCCGGACCTTGAGGCACATTCTCAACCAAGTGAACTTTGGACTTTTGGCTTGGGTCTTCTAGTATCTCAGGGATTTTAGCTGAGGCCTTTCATTTGCAGCCCACCCCTGGGAAAAGGTTCAGGGTCCCAGTGAGGGCCTGGGCAGGGCAGCCAGTCCCACATACAGGCCAGAGGGACCCCTCGGACCACATGGCCCACATGTTCTAGGACCGGGTTCTGCCTAGAAAACCCCTGGTGGGTATTGGTTGCAGTCCGGGAGGGCCCTCTATTCCTTCCTGGGGTAGGCTCAGGGTATTACCACCAGTAATACCCTGGGAGTAAGTTTCTGGGAGTAAGCCTAAACCCAGAGATGGGCAGAAAGGATCAGGGGGTGCTGGGCAGGACCGAGCCTTAGGGCCCCAATTCAGCTCCACTTCTGTTCCTCTGCCTAGAGAGGGGCAGGTGCTCATTGCTTCCTACTTGCACTGCCTCCCGCCCCCACAGGGTCCTGGGCCAGGACACCAAGAAATGGTAAGAGAAGCAGCTTCGGGAAATTGAGAAGGGCCTCCCCGAGATAGGGCCTGTCTCCTGCAGCAGGACTTGGTGATGGCTGGGTCTTACTTTTCTCCTGATCTGGAGGCAGGGAGCCAATGACTGCAGCAGGGTGTGTCTGTGCGTCTGTGTGTGAGAAGAGAGACCTCTTATGCCCCAGTACTCCCAGATTGCTGAGCTGGGAGACCAGCTTTACGATTTCTGACACAGTAAGTCTAACTGTTCCAGAGGCCGGGTTGGCTCCAGGCTGGGGGTATGGGCTGTGGCTCTTCGGTCACCAAGTGGCACAACAGTGTCCCCTTGGTGTGCCACCAAGTGGCACAACAGTGTCCCCTTGGTGTGTCACTTCCTCCACTGACCCCGGGCTTCCTCACTTAGTTAGTTATTCCTGAGCCTTGGGATCTAAGCTCAAATGCCCCTTCTTCAAGGAGACAGTTCAGGGTCCCCATTACACGCTCCCAACGTGCCATCCACCTTTCTGTCCTAGTCCTTACTGCAGTTAGGATTTTATTTATTTAAAGATTTATTTATTTATTTTAGGAGTGAGGGGTGGAGGGAGAAGGAGAGAGAATCCTCAGCAGACTCCGCGATGAACACAGAGCTTGACTTGGGGCTCCATCCAATGACCCCGAGATCACAACCGAGACCACAAGCCGAAACCAAGAGTCAGATGCTTAACCAACTGCGCCACACAGGCAGCCCCTAGAATTTTATACTTATAAACCAGATTTGTTTTTGAATAGGAAATATACAGTTCCATGATTTAAAAACAAATCAATGAGTAAATAAAAAATGTCTGTAATAAACCATTTTTCTCCTCTGGTTCTCCATCTCCCAGGTTCTTCTAATCCCGGGCACAGCTAACCGCTGTAAATAATTTCTTTTTGGCATTTCTTTTTTGCATAAACGAATTCTGCAGGATGCAGAATCTCAAGTCCTTCCTTTCATATGCAAAAGGTAGTACACTATAAAAGCTTTTTGTACCTTGCTTTGTAAACAGTATAACATGGAGATCATACCATTCATCTAGAGCTTCCTTTGATTCCTTTCCTTATAGCCGCATAGAATTTCATTGTGCGATGATGGTTCCATAAATCATGTAGCCAGTCCTTACTGAAGAAATGAAGATGCCTGTTTTTGCTCTTTCTATTAAACTGGTACATATATCACTTTACACCTGCGTCAAGTATCTCTGCGTGGCGAGTTGCTTGCTCCGAGGTGTTTGGATTTGTAACTTGTGGTTTCGCCCTCCATCGGAGTCCTATTGATAATGTATTCCTGCCATGGCTGGAGCCTTCCCAGCAGGTGGGAGAGACGTTCGGGGCTTTTCCCGGTGTGAGCGGTAAACTGTAGATGCTGGTTGTAGTTTCAGTTTGCATTTCCTTTATTCTCAGTGAAGTTAAACATCTTTTTCCCTCTTCTGTGAACTGCTGTTCCTATCCTTTGCTAATTTTTTCTCTCAGATTTTTGAGCAGTTATCCATTCTAGGAGCTTATATAAACGAGGAAGGCATAGCCCCTGTATGTGACAGGAACTGCTCATGTGTTTTCCCAGTTTGCAATTTGCCTTGTGACTTTGCCTATAGGGGTATTCCCACACAGAAGCTTTTGACTGAAAATATTGCTCCTTTCCTTATGGATTCTGGATTTTGTGTGACTGAAAGCCCTTACCCACTCCTTATTTTGAAGGAAAATTTCTTCTGTTTTCTTCTAATATTTTATGGATTTATTTTTACATTTAAACCATTGATCCTTTTGGAATTTATTCTGGCATTCAATAGGAGGTGTGAATCCAACTTTTTTTTTTTTTTTTTAAAGGCTATCCAGTTGTCCTCACACCAATAATTGACTGGTTCTCTTTCCCTCCTGGCTTTAGTTGCCTTATTTCTGTACACTAAATCCCCCCTTGAATTTGTGTCTGGTCATGCGCCAGTGCCTTCGCTGTTGGGACTTCACGATAGGCTTTCGTGTCTGGCAGGGCTGGCCCCCGACTGCTCTTCTTTTGCAGAGTTTTCTTGGCTGTCTTATCTGTTTTTTTCATATGAACTTTACGAATCCGCATATAATTAAAAAAGAAACTTATTTGTATTTTTATTACTATCACTCAAAATTATAAATTGACTTAAGGAGGGATGGATAGGAATGCCTTTCTCTTTGTTGATGCCTGCTTTTTGTTTTTCAAAAGTGTCCTCAAGTTTTCTTCACCACAGGGATGCCTGGGTGGCTCCATTGTTAATTGTCTGCCTTTAGCATAGGTCCTGAACCCAGGGTTCTCGAATCAACCCAGGGTCCTGGGATCAAGTCCCATATCTGGCTCTCTCCTCAGCAGAGAGCCTGCTTCTCCCTCTCCCTCTGCTGCTCTGCTTACTTGTGTTATCTCTCACTCTCTCTCTTTCTCTCTCTGTCAAATAAATAAATAAATAAAATCTTTACCCCCCCCCCAAAGTTTTCTTCATCAGAACCTACATATTTTCAGTCAGGTATTTCGTCTTAGTCATCACTATTATAAATGTAGTCTTGGGGTACCTGGTGGCTCCGTTGGTTAAGCACCTGCCTTTGGCTCAGGCTGGAATTGAGCCCTGCAATGGGCTCCTTGCTCAGCAGGGAGTCTGCTTCTCCCTTTACCTCTCCCCCTGCTTTTGCTCATTCTCTCTCTGACAAATTGAAGAAAAAAACAAAAACAAAACCAAACAAACTTAAAAAAAAGATAAAAATTGGATAAACTTTAAAATACATAATAAATAAATACATTTATTTATTTACTACTTACTTTTGCCTGATTTTTGGATTAGTGACTTCCCCGACTAGATAGGAAACCATGCGGTTCTAAGTCACCATTGTATCCTAGTGCCTGCCACAGGGTCTGGCACATTGGGTGCTGGAAAGCAATAAGTGAATGAGAGAATTGGCTGGCAGGGGTGGGATTTAGCTAGAGAAGGCTTGTTCTCTGCCAGGGCTGAACTCCCTCCAAAGCTTATGCTGTCAGCATGTCAGTGGGGACCCAGTTATTGATCTCCCTCTTTTCCTCCTTTTCTCCCACATTTTTTGCACCCTGACAATGCGCTGAGCCCTTGCTGGGTGCGTTGGGAGACACAGATGCCTTGTACAACTCCGGATTGGGACTGGTGCTCTCCAGCCAGGGACATGTATGAGCTCAGGCTCTGGAATTATTCCAAAATCTAGCTCCACCTCTCACTGACTGTCTGAGGTTGGGTAGATGCCTTCACCTCTCTGAGCTGCAGGCCCCTTAGGCTGTGCCTAATGCACCCAATAATAATGCCCACTACACAGGGATGTTGTAAAGAGTACTTATTCGATGTGTGTAGGCTCCTCAGCACAGGGCCTGGCACATAGGCTATGCTCTGTGAACACCGCAGTGTCTGCGAGAGAAGGCAGAAAGCTTTCCGGGCCCCTGGGTTGCTGCCCTGGGAGTGAGGCCTAAGGCATACCTGGCCAAGGCCTCGTGAGTTGGCTAATGGGCTGCCCGACTCAGCTCTAGTCTGGGTCTTCTTTCAGCCAATCGCTTACCTTTCTGGGTCTCAGTTTTTTCCTCTTTTAGTGTAAGCTCTAGAACCTGCCTCTGTCCTTACCTCCTCGTAGGACTGGAGAGGGTAAGAAGGATGATGGAGGAGGTAGTCTTAAAAAGTAAAATTATGACACGGGGGAAATCTGGTTTTAATCTATGACAAAATGGACATTAGCCACACTTGTGCGGCTAGCATCCAGATACACTGTGTTCCGTGATGGACATAAGGGCCTGGTGAATCCTCGTCTCTCACAGTGTTGGGTTGACACTTTATCATTAATTTCTGAGCATGTTGTGGAGAGCAGTGTGTGCTCTCTCAAAGGCCATCTGGACTCTTCTCAGGATTCTGTCTCCAGCCAGCTATGTGTTCTTGGGCAAGTCACGTTCCCACTACAAGCCTCCTGTTCCTCATCTGTAAATTAGGAGGTTGGACTAGAATGATTTCTAAGGTCTGCCTCTTCATGTGCTTATGTTCTGTGATTCTAACGCAGATAAATCTCAACCTCATTGGCCAAGCACGCTAGGGTGATCTCTTGAGGAAATGGATGTTTGGCGCTATCACAGTTTGTTAAAATAGAACAGGCTTCTGAATTGTAGCCAGAACGTAATGAATCCCATGTCTGTAAAACAATGATGGGACCAGTTATGTAGTGGGGTTTGTTGACGTGGCTGGTCCATTTGGCCCAACGTCCTCTGCCACAAGTATAAATGTGAGACTCTGGCAAAGGAGATTAATGTGGCGCCTGAGGAACTTCCGAGTAAAGCCAGGTGTGAGTCACGGAGTTGGTTCCATGTTCTCCTGGGCTGTTGGGGCTGAAGCATCAGTTTAAAATTGCGTTGGTTCAATGAGCAGGACCTTCTTCCAGACACCTGTCTGGGTTCTAGAGTGTCTGAGTTATGAGCGGTGTTTGGGACCACTTCTTAGTCGAAGGCCTCCCTTTACAGATAGGGACCCCAATGACTGGGGGGAAAGAGCTTGCTCAAGACTTGCAGCTGCTGAGCAGAGATCCACTGAAGCTTCTGGACTCTTCCCGACTTCTCTGTGTCCAGGATTGCACCCCCTCTGGCTCCTCCCTGCCCTTCACGTCTGGCACTTTCTCTCTTCCCAGTTTTCCCTGCCAGCCAGACTGGTTCCCTCCCCTAGAGGGTGTATTTGGCAATCTCTCCACCTTAGTCAATGGAGGACCTTGTCTGATAGGCTAAGGAGTTTGGCCTTTATCCCAAGGGGCAAGAGGGAACCATCAAAGGTGGCATTATGAATATAAGACATTTATTGAGCTCTAAATGCTGGCAGGAATGGAGGGAGGAAAACTTGGGAGGCAAGAGGAAGAAATACAAAGCAAGTGGACAGTCCTCCTGGATGAACTGGAACGTTATAAGCAGGGGAGTGACCTGATCTGATGTGTAGCAGTGAAAATGGAGGGGGAGACAGGGAGGAGGTAGCCCCAAACCCAGAGAGAGATGGCAGGGGCAGAGGGGCGCTGAATAAGGGCTGGGCAGTGGGAACAGAGAGACATTTATCTTGTGGATGGAGTCATAGGACTTGGTCACTGACTGGACCTGGAGGTGAGTGACAGTGAGGAGTAGGGAGTTGATGGTACCCAGGGCTCTGGCCAGACTGACAGAGCCTAGGACTCCCCAGGTGGCCGAGGAGCAGGGTGCGTGCTGTCATCTGTCTGATGGTATCCTTGAGGGACAGCCCAGCCTCACTGTGCTGGTGCCTGGCATCACTTAGATCTGTCAGTCCACTGGCTGTGTCCTCTCCAACTGGCCAGGGGCTAGTCCTGCCGCCGGGGATGGCAGCACGCTGTGCACAGGTTTAATCGCGAATTTTGACCTGAAAAATGCCTTAGAGGCTGCCTTGCACTTACTAGTTCCTGTCTGAGGGTAAAGGAGCCCAGAGGTACAAAAGGAGTAAAAAATACGGTGCTTTCTCTTTTTCTCTTGAGGAGTTCACAGTTTAATTAAAGGGACAAGCAGGAATAGGAAACCACTAGGGAACAACAGAACAGCCAAGTAGACAATGTGTAGGGAGGAAGTTTCAGAATCAGGGATTCACAACAGGACCTAGTGATCTGGGAAGGCTTCCCGGAAGAGTCAGGTTTAGAGAAGATAACCCTAGAAGGTGAGAAAGAGGGGAAAAGGAAGATCAAGCCAAAGGAACTGCATGTGAAAAGGCCAGGAAGTAGGACCCTGGGGACTTCTGGAGACATCTTGACCACCTCTCAGGGGTTTAGTTTCCTGGTCTTCTGGGGAACTTGGGTCCTTTGTGGACTCCTGCAGCTGGGGGGCAGTGCGGGGTGGCAGAATAACCTAAAGGGACTGAGAGGTGTTTCCCAAGACCTATACCCTATCCCCAACCTCTTGGAAACAGATGTCCATTGAGGCCTCCCGAGGCAGGACTTGTGTCCACTCTGCGTTTGTTTATCTGGCAGGCCCCCAGTTGGGCAATGGGTCCTTAGCTGCAGGCCCTGGCTGGGGGCTTGGGGTCCTCTGTATCTGCCCCAGAGGGTCCAGAGATTTGTCACGGGAGGCTGTCACAGCCAGTGCAGAAGGCAGAAAAACTAGCTCTGCTGGATGGAGAGACCCAGCCAAGACCAGGAGCCCAGGGAGAGCCAGAGGCCGTGGCCCAGCTGCTGCCCCACCTTGCTCCTCAGCTGTGCCTGTCCCCTGGGCTGTCTCTGTCCCCAGGCCGTGCTGAATGTGGCACCTTTCCCTAGACTAAACTTCTGCCTTGGTGTGCCCTAGAAAAGCCTAGTTCCGGCCCTTCTTCTGGCACTCTGGTCACTCAGGGTTTTAATCTGGCCCCAGACCTGTCCCTGGGAACTGGGAAGATGGGAGCCAGCAGGGCTAGCCCAGGAAGGGGCACTCCTAGAAGGAAAGGAAGGAGAGAAAGGAGCTCAGAGAGTAATGGGGCCAGAGAGCCAGCCTTGCCCAGCCAGAATAGGAGCCAAAGGGTTAACAAAAGCAGCGGTGCTGATAAAATGCCCCAAATTCCTGGTCCTGCCTCCAATAGGGAGGGCATCTGGCAAATGTCAACGATAAAAAATACATTTTAATGGCACATGATGCAGCCGCTACCGTGGGACACAGCCGAATGAAGCAGGCTTGGAGCCGCAACTACTGTGTGTTACTCCCAGGGCTCCAGGGCCAAGCCTCCTGGGTTCTTCTGGGCTGGTGGGTTGACCCACCTCCCCAGCCCCAGGCATCCTCAAGGGCCTGTAGGTGCGTGGGGCCTCTGGCCTTCTCTGGCATTATTTCTAGAACTTTGCTATCTCCTACCCTGACACCTGGAACTCTAGCTTATGACGGAGCTTCCCTCCAGGCTGTGAGCAGCCTTGAGCAGGTCTGCGGGCAGGATGCGTCTGGGTCTGCCGGATTCCCTTCAGCAGGCCTCTGCAAATGTTGAAACAGATGAAAAAACTCCAAGTGGGACACTCTCCTCAGCTCCTCCCCCATGTTGCACCCCTGGCAGGCATCTTTATGAAAAGCGGGTCATACAGCAGTGTGGGGGCGGGGGGTGAGGAACAGGAGAGGCAGGAGAGGAGCAGGATGGGCAGGGTGAATGGGCAGCTGGAGCAGGAAACCTGAGGGAGATGAGTTACGAATTAGGATCCTGTTTTACAAATATGAAAACTGAGGCTCAGAGAAGTCCAGTGACTTTCCTGAGGTCACACAGCGAGTCAGTGACACCCTGGGCCTTTGCCTACAGCTTGGAATTCCACCTGCTACGCAGTGCTGAGGTCACTTGGGCTTTAAACTATTCAGTTCTCCATTACTGCAGTGAAACATCTGTGCCATCAGGAAGGTCTTGGGGCCAGGCATTCGTTCTGGAGCGGAGGGGCTGAGCGGGGGCCATGGGGGCTGAGCTGGAGTCCAGGAGCCTGCTTCTTCACTTGGGAGCATTAGCACCTTTCTGGCCTGTCCCAGGAGTCAGGCCCTGGAACCTGGGCTTTTAGCAGAATGAAAGCCAGCCTGAGGCCAGCTGACTGAGACCACGGAAGAGAGGGTGGGGACCTAGAGCTCAGAAGGAGACCCTTGTCTTCCAGATCATCCTCAACTCCATGCACAAGTACCAGCCAAGGCTACACATCGTGAAGGCTGATGAGAACAATGCTTTCGGCTCCAAAAACACAGCCTTCTGCACCCATGTGTTCCCAGAGACTTCCTTCATCTCCGTGACCTCCTACCAGAATCACAAGGTATAGCCAGCCCCCACCACTGACCCTGCCTGGCATCTCTGTGCCATCAGGGAGGCAGGAAGGGAAGCCCCCATGCCTGGGGCAGAGGTGCCTTGGACACCTGGACTGTCCCTCAGAGCAGTGAGAAAGCAAATGCTGAGTAGGAAGGGAGACCAGATTCCTAAATCTCCAGTGTGAAGTAATTATGGGGAATGGACAAAGTCGGCACTGTAAGAACCAAGAGCGTGGATCTTGCCTTGTGGCTTGAGTGTTAGGCCATTTTGTGCTACAAACTTCTTGGCCCTGCTGGGATTCAAAGATCGGACTCAGGGCCTGCCAGGAAAGGGGAAAGATTGGGGAAAGGAGCCTCAGGGCACGGTCAGCTGTGTGGGAGCCGGGAGACTGAGCCTGCTTCAGCCAGTGGTCAGGTGGGTCTAACTCCCGCCCTGCCACACCCCTCCCCAGCCTGACTGCCCCAAACCGCCTCTGGGTCCATGCATGGGCCATTCTTCCCTGTCCCTCTGCCGCTGCCCAGGCAACCCTTCTTAGGGGGCTTGTCACATCGTGCAAGGGACTAGCCAGGTGGGCTTGGGGGATTGAGGAAGGGCCATAGGCTGTGGCAGATTTCAGGCAGAAGAGTAACAGATTTGCATTTAGTATGGTCCCTCAGAAGCTGACGTGGCAGATGGCCTGGCTGGGGTGACACAGATGTGAAGCTGTGAGAGGCACACAGATAGGAGAACAGGAGGCAGAGTCAGAAGGTCTGCAGTGAGGAGAATGGATGGGAGACAGCAAGGAGCCAGTCGTGGATGGAGAGGGCCGGGAGGACTCGGCAAGGCTGCCGGCCAGCTGGCCGAGGGCTGGGGTATACACTGTCCCTTGACTCTGCCCAGAGCTCTGAACAACAGTCTGGGACGGGGAGGAGGACCAGCTCAGTCCTCTACTATGGCGACTCTGTGTGTCCTCTCCTGACAGATCACACAGCTGAAAATTGAGAACAACCCTTTTGCCAAGGGATTCCGGGGCAGTGACGACAGTGACCTGCGTGTGGCCCGGCTGCAGAGGTGGGGCTGCCTGGTCCGGGGGCAGGATGAGGGTCGGGGGTAGGGGCGCAGACTGGGTTCAGGAGAACGAAGGGTAACCCTCAAAGTATCTTTCCTCTCTTCCTGTCTTCCCGTCCCTGTCCTCCCCGCCTCGCCAGCAAAGAATATCCTGTGATCTCCAAAAGCATCATGAGGCAGAGGCTCGTCTCCACCCAGCTCTCAGCCAAGCCTGACGTCAGCCCCCTGCACGGTGCCCATCAGGCGCTCCAGCACTACCAGTACGAGAACGGGGCTCACATGCAGTTCGCCCCTGCTGAGCCACAGGACCTTCCCCTCAACACCTTCCCAGCCCAGAGGGACTCCAGCCTCTTCTACCACTGCCTGAAAAGACGAGGTAGTTCTCTCATAGGCTGGAAGCCCTAGAGGGTCAGACAAGGGGTAAAGCTCTTCCTACAAACACTCTCCACCATATGTGCGAACATTCATGCTCTGTGGGCACACACCTGTGCGTGTGTGTGTGCATGTACACACACATATACACGCACACGCACATACCTGGTTATCGTGTGGCCTGGGAGAACAAACCTGGAGGGTTAGGAACATGGCCGGCTTAGTGCAGGGATGTTGATTCTTTTTTTTTTTTTTTTAAAGATTTTATTTATTTATTTGACAGACAGAGATCACAAGTAGATAGAGAGGCAGGCAGAGAGAGAGAGAGAGAGGGAGGGAAGCAGGCTCCCCGCTGAGCAGAGAGCCCGATGCGGGACTCGATCCCAGGACCCTGAGATCATGACCTGAGCCGAAGGCAGCGGCTTAACCCACTGAGCCACCCAGGCGCCCCAGGGATGTTGATTCTTGATTTTAATCCTCACAGACCACTTCTGGCCTTGATGTCCCCAGGACCCCGGTGGGTACCCCTGCCCAGTGCCAGGTGCTTTTTATAGCCACTGATCAGAGCCTTCACGGGGTGGGCGCATCACATAAAGTCACATGGGCTTTGTCTCTAAGCCTGCGAGGAGGCCGACACCTCAGGGTCCAGAGGTGTGGGGACTGGAGCTATCGTTTTTCAAAGCACCCTCAATCCTAAAACAGGGGTGACCCAGGGGATATGCCACTCCAGACAGTCAAGCCGTCATGGCTGAGGACATGGAAAGACACACATAGGTGGTTTGAAGCAGCTGATGTCATCTTTCCCCAAAGAGAGTATCAGCTTAGCCTTTAAAATCCAAGTCACCTTTTACTGATTGTCAGCTCTGTTTCCATTTTGTAAACACTGTTTGGTTGGAATCTGCATTATAACAATGCTGGGATTCCTTTGAACACATGTAGGGTTTACTTCCTCTTCTAAAAGCAACAGGAACGTGCCTGCAAGTATCTTTGGCTTGCTAAGGCCTTCCTGGGAGCTGAGGATTAAGGCAGAAACATTGTGGCTTTAATTTTCTGGCTAATTCAGACAGATGTGGCCTCTGGGCCTAGTTTGGCCTGGCAGTTGCCTCCACTTTCCTTGGCCAGGGTGGGCCTCGCCTAAGAATGCCAGGGCACATTAAGGCCTCTTCCCATCCCCAGGAGTCATGGTGGCAAAGGATGAAAGCTATATGCCGCCTGGCTGACCACATCACTGTGTGTCCACTGATGTGGTGTCCCCTGTGGCCTCTGAGCAGGGTCCATAATCTGACCACTTCTTGGCTGCTGCCACCTTATAAAAGCTGTAGCTGATTAAAGTGATTCTGAAAGCGCCATGGCCACATGGGATGAGGGGGCAAGTGCTAAGTGACAATGGCAGGCTGTCTTGGCATCCAAGAGGAGGGTTCTGGGCCCTGGGCTGGTGGAAATGGCTCTTCCTGAAGGTTTCTCTGTCTTCCAGCAGACAGTGCCCGCCATCTGGACTTACCCTGCAAGCGATCCTATCTGGAAGCTCCCCCGGCAGTGGGAGAGGATCATTATTTCCGTTCTCCCCCTCCCTATGACCAGCAGATGCTGAGCCCCTCCTACTGCAGTGAGGTGACCCCAAGAGAAGCCTGTATGTACTCAGGTTCGGGGCCGGAGATTGCTGGGGTGTCTGGGGTGGACGACTTGCCCCCGCCCCCCCTGAGCTGTAACATGTGGACGTCAGTTTCCCCGTACACAAGCTACAGTGTTCAGACAATGGAGACTGTGCCTTACCAGTCCTTCCCCACCCACTTCACCGCCACCACTATGATGCCTCGGCTGCCCACTCTCTCCGCGCAGAGCTCCCAGCCGCCGGGAAACACCCACTTCAGCGTCTACAATCAGCTCTCACAGTCTCAGGTCCGGGAGCGGGGCCCTGCTGCCTCCTTCCCCAGGGAGCGCGGCCTTCCCGCCGTGTGCGAGAGGAAGCCGCCCTCTCCACATCTGAATGCTGCCAATGAGTTTCTCTACTCTCAGAGCTTCTCCCTGTCCCGGGAAGCTTCCTTACAGTATCATTCAGGAATGGGAACGGTAGAGAACTGGACTGACGGATGACTCCCATGTCTATCGATAGCCCCAGGACCACGGTAATCCGGTGTTAACCTCTGTGGGTGGCCTGCGCTACCAAGAAACACGGAAAGGTATTTCAAAGGGTAGGGTGTCTGCGTGTGTGTCTGCATGTATGTGTGCCTGTGTACGTGTCTACGTTTGGAGAATATCCGCCTTCTGACATACAGCTGAGGCCACGACCAGGAAGAAAACCACAATTATCTAAGAAGTGATTTTGGCTCTGGTACCTGGGTCCACTGTTATCTCGTATCTCCTGACAGGTGCATGGATAGGACGGGAGTGGAGAGTTCATGTGAGTTACTTAGAGGTTTTGATAATATAATCTTTGATTCACTCAGGGGCCAGGTGATGAGGTCTCTCTCATAGGGAAGGTTGGAGGAGACTCATTGCTGGGGTGGGAGGTCTCTGAGAACATCTTTGAGTTCCTGGCCTTCTGTTAGCAAGAGAAGCTGGAAATCTTGTCTGGGGAGTCGGGGGCCCCTCTTTTGGCCTCTGGAGATTCTGTGAGATGACCTGAGACGTGCGCTCAGCTAAGCCACAAAGCGCTCTCTGAGAGTAGAGCTCACGGCTCAGTCAGTGGCCTGGAAATTGATCCCTGGAGTCCTGAGGTCTGAGGGATGACTTTCTGAGAAGGTCATGTGCTACGTGCCACCTAATGGGTATTAAAACATTTTATTTTTTTTCCTTCAAGAGGAGGGAAAATGCAACCAATAGCATCTCTGTCATCATTCAGGTTTTTTTATATGGTACAAAGCCCTTCCCCTCAGCCCCCGACATGGTTTCCCACTCTCTCTGGTGTACAAGACTCGGCCTTTCAGGCACCATCTGCATCCGATGACTGGCCGTCATGAAACACACTTCACCTGGCAACGTCCCCAGGAGACCGAATTGGAGCTGCTGCCAGGCAGAGCCTGTTCGACTCCCAGAAAATCCTCGCCTTTGGAGCAAGAAAGCCCAACAGGAATAAAAACAAGAATTGAGAAAACATTCATTTCTTCCAGTACATTCAGCCAGTGAGCTCAGAGAAGCGAGGATAATTCTCCCATGAGGTGGATCATGTCGTCCCCAGCCCAGCTCTTCAGCGCGGAACGTCACCAGACCATCCATGTGGCCGGTGTGAACTCTTGTAATCTAATTTGGGAAATCACTAAACTCTTTGCATGCTGAATAGCTATTTATATATTATATAAATAAATCTCTCTCTCTCTCTCACAAATGCAGGCCACATGTCAAATTCAGCTTTGCTTTTTACAAATGAATAAACTTAATAAAATAAGCGCTGGAGGGGGTATTTGGAAAGACATCTATTTAAATTTTTATGACACATTTGATGTTAAAAACTAAGAATGGTTAAGAGAAAACATATAAATAAATAAATAATAAATATATAAATAAATAAATCTATATATATATAAATATACACCCACCACAGATTAAACTATATTAGAAGACACAATAGCCAACAGGGGGTATGGAACGTCAAGTGTTTTGTTATATAGCATGGACATTTTATTTTACATATCGTAACATAAAGCCATTTTACAACTGTGAAGTGTGTGGATGCTCTTTACTACTGACTTGTCATTTCTTGGCTCAGCAATGGTCTTAGTGTCCCCTTTGCTGGTATTTTTTTCTGTGCCTCTGAGCATTTATACCATGGAGCCTCTGAGCCTCGAGTGAAGGAATTTAGAACCAACGGAACAATTGTACCTCTGCTTTCATGTTACTCCCCCAGGTGACGGGTCTGGATTCCTGGGCCCACAAAGACCCCAGAAGGGCAAGACAGGCAATACACCAGAATTCGTCCCCTTTTAGTAATCAACACACAACCTGGTGATTTGGGAGAGGTGGTCTTACACAGAAGGGAATTCTTGGTGGGATCTGTGTGGCCTCTTCAGACAAGGAACTGAAGAGCAGGTTGGAGTGAGAGCCTGGGGTTTCCTGGAGAGGTCAGATGTCTGAGCTCATCAGCCAGCTGCACCCCAGAGAACAGAATGAAGGCCTGGCAGAGACCTCTGCTTCCCACTCCTCCGCCAGATCCCTACAGCTTGGCCATTAGATGGAGTGTGAAAAAGAGAGATGAAATTCAGTCTAGTTTCACCCTGTTAGATTAGAAGAGAAGCTGCTGTGGAAAGGTGTGTTGGGTCTCCCTCCTTACAATCCTGCCTCTTGCCCCCTCCCCTTGTGGCTCCTTTTCCAAAGCTGCTCATTGTTACCCACTGTCTGCACAGCAGGCTGGTCTGGGAAGTCAGCAGAAGAGAAAGCAAGGATAAGGGCATTCTTTAAATCCTCATCTTTTTCAGGATGATGAGGTTTCCTGCTGGGTAAAAAGTCAACTTTGTCATCTTTTTTCCCCCCGAGTCCTTCTCTGTGGCTGTAGGGCTGCTCTCTGGGGAAACTTCTTGCTGCGGAAGGAGGCCAAGCTCCTTCTCTCCTTGGCTGTTGGCTCCCATCTTGGGCTCATTGGTCACAGAGAAAAACTTACCTGAACCTGGCTTAGGGTTCAGGGAAGGGGTGGGTTCTGCTCTCACACCCGTTCTGCTTTTTTCTTTCTGGGCGAAGACTGAATTCTGGGATACCCCACACTTTCTAGAACCCCAGACAGAGGGCTGGGAGCTACATGTGGGTTTCCAGGCTCTCTAGACACATAGTTGCCTGAGTCCAAGGTAAAGAATGCTGTCTTTTAAGGAATATTCTGCCTCTAGGCAGCCCCTATCTTCCTACCTGCTTTCTGGGAAGCATGAGGTCCTTGGGCTTTCCCACCTGGGCACGGCTAGAGAGCAGGGCCTGCAGTGGGATTTGTGGAACTTTCCTGCCCCTCTGAATCAACAAGTCAATAAAAAGGGGGCACATGGGATGCCCTGGAACAAAGGGCACCATTCAGTAACGCCAACAGGTCATACATCATCGGGCCAGAAACCTGCCACATGAAAAGTGTCTGCTTCTACAGTGCTCTGCCTGGGAAGGGGGGAAAAAAAAACCCACGATGAATATTCAGCTGTGAGGCCATAGACAGGCAGCTCCCACCCAGGGCTCTGCTCTCTAGCCCAGGTCCGGACACTTGGGGAAATGGGGCTAGGCTCTCAGCTACAACTCGGCTACCCAACTGCCCTCCAACAACAGAAGAGCCTGGCACAACAAAATGGAGAATGAAAGAGAAGCTGGGTCAGACTGACAAATTGTTAAAAAACCAAACCAACTTCCAGTCTTGGCTGGGCCTCAGGGGGTCAAGAGGCCTCGGCTCGCCCCACTAATGGAGCCTGCTGGAGAAGTAGCAGCCCTAGCCTCGCCGTGTCTTATCTTACAACATAAAATTAAAACCCACTTAAAAGGCCGGAGGGCATGTTAACATTCCCCCTGCTGTCTAATTGAAGTAGTTCCCAGGGCAAAGATTTCACTTGAAAGATGTTCCCCTCTGAGCCCAGTTCTCCTGCTTGGCAGGCAGGGGAAGGGAGCCAGGAGGGAGAGACCATCATTTCAAAAGAGCCTCACAAGCTCAGCAGGAAAAGCAAGGTTCTGTTGGCCGTCCCCACCCAGGCAGCAGGTGGCGACAGCAAAGGTTAGATCAGGCTGGGTTGTTTTGTATTTTTTAAAAATTTACAAATTCATTAGCAGCTGTGTCAGCAGAGGCCAGACTCCTGACAAGAAGGCTCGGTAATGATTCAAATATGGCGAGCCCTGCAGCTAAACCTGGCAGTTCCCGCAGCCGAGAGAGTTCTACCCCGTCCCCCAACAGCGCCATGCTCCCTCCTATGCAAATATATTACAGGTCTCTGAGGCATACGGAATCAATCAGGGACATCCTGTAAAGGTGATGAACTTGCACTGGCCATCCCAAGTAATAGGAACCAGTCAGCCTGCAGCCGGCTGGGACTGAAAGCCAAGGTGACAGCTATTAAGCAATTGTGTGCAGAACAAAATGGCAAAGGGGCCGGGTAATCAATTCAATTTCGATGGGCAACCCAAGCAACTGCAGCGGCTGTCATCTGTCGCAGCTGGTTAGAGAGGCTGGCCAGAGCTTTCAGTGCGAGCCCATCAGAGATCAGAAACAGGCCTGGGATGAAAAGGGAAGGAACTGTCTCCTGAGAAGCAGGCGATGAAGGACTCTGTTTTATGTGACTGTGTTCTTCTTTCTCTCCTTGAAGAAAGAGGAGAAAAAAAGCAAGCAGTTTGGAGATTAGATAGTTTTCTTTTCAGCCATTTATCATTATGAAGGAAAGTAGACAGGGCAGGGGCAGAAAAATCTCCAGTGGGATTTCTGCGAAGTCTCACTAAGAAGGACCAGGTTTACACTTTGCCGCTCAAACAGCCCCTGCTTATTACCACAGCCTGACGGGGTCTGCAGAGCATCCAGAGTCCCTCTTCTCTAACAAGGGCAAACAGGTCCCAGTGCTCAGAGGATCACAGAAATTCTCCTGCAGAAACCCCAAACCACCAAATTGTATCATTTGTGAAAATTAAAGCCTGAGTTGGAGTAATGGGGAGAGGAGGAAAATGGGAGAGGAAAAGATGAGACAGAGTTGTACAAAGTCGCAGCAGGTAAGGCCCTAACAGCGGCCGTCTGGTTTCCCTGGGTCCAGGGCAGGGCAGGAAGGGCCCTGGTTGTGTCTGCCCAAGGTCAGCACTGACCCCAGTCTGATGCTGGACCCTGGAAGCCTGATTGAAAATTCAGGCTCCTGTTCAGTCCTCCAGGGCAGGGGGACTGGGGGAGGCTGAGCCAGGACACCCCCAGGCATGGGAAGCTATGACAGAGACCAGCTCTGGGATCAAGGAAGGAATGAGAGACTTGTGAGCTGATGGCAAGGGATGCAGACCCAGGAAGGAGAGGGCCACGCTGGAGCCCAGGGTGGGAAAGAAGCATCTGAGGTAGGGCAAATGGTGAAAGAGGAAGGGCTGATTTAGAAATGGACGGCCCTGGGTGCCTGTGATCAGCATCATTTTAAGAATGGCAAAGGGATAATGAACTTGAACAAGCTAACCTCCTGAATCACCTGAAATGCAAATTAAAGTGATAAAACACCATTTTTATCTAACCAATTAATAAACATTTAAGAAAAGATGTGAGGAGCACCTCTCAATCACTGTCAGTGGGAACACAGATTGCTACAGTCTTTCTAGAAAAAGCAGTTTGGTAACTTGGAGAAAGACTCTAAAATTAGTGTTCATATACTAAAGGAAATAACCAGAAATGTGGACATAGCTTAGTGTTCTATAATGTTCATTATGGTATTATTTTTAATAGCCCAAATTGGCAGAAAGTAAATTATAGTTAAATAAATTATGATATACTCATATTCAGGACTATGATATAGTCATTGAAATTATACTTACAAAATGTGTTTAATGACCTGGGGAATTTATTTAATACTAAGTGAAAAAAGAGGATCATAACATAGAGTATGATCTCAAGAATACCCGGGAATGAAAAAACACTGCTGCAGCCAAACTACAGATCATTAAATGACAATCAACAAGAGAATGAAATATATAAATATATAGCTCCATGATGTATTGTGTGAAAAAATTTTGTAAATAATAGGTATGATTTCCCATTTGTGTGAAATGTAAAGCAAAAAAAAAAAAAACAAAAAACCACATAAAAAAACAACCCCTCTGTGTGTGTGCATGTGTGTGTGCATGATATGTGTGTGTTCTGTGTGTGTGTCTATATGTGTGTGTGTGTGATGTGTGAACCTGTGACATGTGCTTGTGTGTGTGCAAGTGTGTGTGTGGTAGGGGCTAAGAGGTTTAGGAGTAATTTTTTCTGATATTTCCCCCATACATCTCTGCTTTATTTGCCTTGTTAACATGAGCACGTATTACTTTTATAATTAACAGATTTCAGTAAGGAACAAAGAAAAATAAGTTGTGATTATAGAAGTGCCTGGAATAAAAGGAGTCAATGAAATCGTGCCCAAATGCTATGATAGTAACTCTGGGAAGTGGTTGCTGCTCCCAGTCACGTGGACAGAGACTGACCTCTGGGCCTCTTCACCCTACTTGTTACCCTTCTGATTCTCGGGCTCTCGTTCTTAGACACTTTTTCTTCTGCCCGGGCCTGTAATGCAGCTGTTGTTCAAGGCCTGGGGCTTTAGCCATGTCTCCTCACTAGCCACTCTCCCTAGGTCTTTCACCGACATACGCTGACAAATCTCAGGTCTAATCTCCCTTTTCCCTCTCCTGAGACTGTCTCCTGGATGTCTCGTTTAATAGATGTCAGGATCTCCGACTCTTCCGGTTCAATCCAGACCCTCCAAACGTCCTCTTGCCGTCTCTGTTTTGGTAAACGGCACCACCAGCCAATGTCTCATTGCTCAAGTCAGAAACCTGGGCTCCAGTTCCCTACCTGCACATTCCCAAACCCGTGCTAACTGAGGCAGATTCTATTTTCTAAAGCTGGCTTTCATCTGTATACTTTCTCTCTCTGTCATCGGGGCTGGCAGTGTCTGCCATGGCGGCAAATCCCTGGGTCTGGGCTGCCCAATTTTTAGTGTTTGTGTGAGGCCGCAGAGCATAGGGCTGTAGGGAGCAGCACTCCAGGGCACAAAAGCATTGCCTGTGAGGTGATGGCTCTTCAGACTGGGGAGCCAGGGAACGGCCCAGGCAGAAGACAAGAGGTTGCTCAAGCAAGGGAGAGCTGTCTTTGCTGGTGACTGCTTTCAGCTTGGTATGGCCTGATTGCTTTGCTCTGGCCACAATCGGTGTGTGGTGAGCGAGCAGGACACCCCTGCAGCTATTTCTGTAGGCGCACAGGCTAGGCCGGTGCCCCCCCACCCCCCCCAAGCTCACAAGCAGTCTGAGCACCCTCCTGCCCAGCTGGCTTACATTGAAAGTGTGATGCCCAAACTTAAAACTCTCTGTAGTCTTATCTAATTGCTTGTTACAGGGCAAATGAGCCCTGGGAGTACTAGACGCGGGCTGTTTCCAGCCTCCGCCCTCCAGGTCTTTGTATCTCTTTCTGTTTCAGGGATTCCAAATAGTCCCCTCTCCCAAGCCCTTCCATAGGAGACCACTCAGCCTAAGCCAAGATAGGACTGGCCTTGTCTCTCCCTTAGAAAGAGATAACCCCAACAAAGCCAGATAAGAAGCCCCCAAACATGGCTCCCTGCATAAAGTACCTAGGACAGGGTATATGCTTAGGAAATGATGGTGCACCTTCGTCCTTCATCCCTTCTCAGCTTGACTCTCTCTCCCTAGAATACAGGTGCCTGTGAGCTAGGGCAGCCGCAGATGAGCCACTCACCATCCCCCCTGAGTAGGCGAGTTCTTTAGAATGCTCTAATCTGAAACTTCCTTATATTCAAAGCCTAAGGAAGCTGGAGATTTGTCCAAATATAATTTAGTAAAGAATCTGTGGCACTTAGATTTATCATTGCCTCTACCAAACACAACCACTCACCACAGGCTGGCCATGAACTTGTTGGCCTCTACCTCACCGGGCAGGGGCTGGGGAGGTGGGGGTGAGTAGGAGGCCACTGCATTAGGTGTCATCCTATCCATGAGACTGGGACAGCTTGGTCCAAACTAGCAGACTCAGTAAATAATCCAGCTCACTCTAAAACAACTGTTCAAAGTGTTGGGGGGATGGCCCCAAGTCTTCTTGGCTTGGGTGGCAGAGCCTGGGTGTCTTTTCCTTGCCTTTGCAACTCCTGGTCACAGAACTCTTCCTTGAGATGACCTGGAAGAGACTTGATCTGGAGTCACTGTTCTTTACACCAAGAATTCCTAGCTAGGATGGCTGAATCAAGGGCTGGGTCTGTAAAATGACGTTGTTCCATTAGGAATGATGGAAACTATGTGAGCTGCTTTTAATAACACCAAATACAGCACAGCACAGTCTTCCTTCCCTTAGACCCCACGTGCTGACGGCCTGGCCCACAAGTTCTGTGGTCCAGACTCAAAGCCAAGGGCTGTCTCTTCAGGGCAGTTGATGGGCCTGTATTTAGTCCAAACTCGGTACCGAAGGTTCAGGCATTAAGCTATGGCCAGTCACACTGAAGACCTGAGTTTTCTAGCCCCCCCAAATGAGCTTTTGGCATATTATTATCCATGGTGAGCAGTGAAAATAGCTTGGGACTGGGTGTGAGAAGATGCAGGTTCTATGCAGGTTCTGGTCCCAGTTTTGTCCCTTGCCAACTGTGTGACTTGCCCTCTTTCTGAGCCTCCTTTTCCTTCTTCGGCACAGCTCCTCTTAACCCTTGCAGCACTGAAGGTCTATAATTCCATGGATAATGTCTGCAATCATGAATTTCTTAGTTATATCCAGGACTCTGAATCTATAGCAAGACTCTCTCCAAAGAAGGGTAATGGTAGGAAATACAGAAACTTCTTTCTCTATATTTATCTCATCCTTTTCAAATATCTAAGGTCTAGATTAGGACAGTAGTAAATATATATAACTTATAGAAGTAAATTTATAAATAATAAATAATATTTTAGGGAATGTGCTTGACAGCTTTTTGCTGAAGGGAAGTGAGATTTAAAAAAAAGTATGGAGGGATGCCTGAGTGGCTCGGATCATGATCTCACGGTCCTGGGATGGAGCCCTGTGTCAGGCTTCCTGCTCAGTGGGGAATCTGCTTCTCTCTCTCCCTCTACCCCCTTTCCCCTGCTCGTGCTCTCGCCTCTCTCTCTCTCTTAAATAAATAAAATCTTAAAAAAATAAATAAAAATTAAAAAGTATGGAGGCTAAGGGGTGCTAGAGAAGTCCCTGTGAGGGTCTGGGCTCTATGTGACCTCCCAGAGATGGAGAGGCAAAACAAGGCAATGGAGAGAGAATGGTCCTGGAGCCCTTTACTTATTAGCTATATGCCTAATCTCTGTGAGCCTCTGTACCCCTATATGTTAATTAGGGGTAATGAAGTGCTCCCTCTCTTCCAGGTTATAGAAAAGGTTAAATAAGACAATACAGATAAAACTGAACTCAATTAATTTGGTCCCCTCCCCCAACATGGGATGCCAGTCTGCACAGGTTTTATTTTAGATGCCGAAAAGATGTAGACTTTTTTTTTTTTTTTTTTTTTCTGGGAAATTCCTTTTATTGCTTTTCGGGACTTTATTGCTTCTCCTGTCTCACAGTTAAGCCTCCTTTAACAGACGCCAAAGCCTATGAGCAGTTAGGTATAGAGTGCCAAAGAGAGACGGAGGGCCATTCTGGGAAGAATCCTGCCTGGTCTTTCCAGCCCCCTGAGCACCTCACACTTCCAGGGGTTTGGGACTCATCCAGGCTTCAGGACAACATTCAAGGACATTTAGGAAAGTGTATCCCTCCAGCGGAGATACCAGCCATCTTCATGGGTGCCTCAGGAAGCTTGGGCTTTCTGCTCCTTCATTCAAAGCTCATCGCCATATTCAGGGATGCTGGAATTACCCTATTCCTGAAAGAAAGTCCCAACTCTGCCACTATTTTGTTGGAGGTCCCCCAGTCTTCGTTGGCTTTGATTTCCTCTTTGCCAAGAAGGATGAGTACTATCTGTGCCACCAACCTCCTAAGCCTGCTTCATGGGCGATGCCCTGCATGCAAATACTTAGTGAGAAAAGAAAGGGATTGCAATTATTATGTTTCCTGTTGGTCCCATTAGTACCATCCAGGCTCATGTTTGCATTTTCATGAAAAAAAAAATCACTGCTTTTTATAGACTAAGGAGGGGGAACAGTTGGCAAGGTATGGAGCAATCTCCTTGGCTCTGAGAGTTGGATGATTTAGCATCATCATCTGCCTTATCGGTGTCTTTGCCTTGCCTGCGTCCTCAGCTTTGGACGAGGTCAATTTCCAGCACACACAGAAAAGCCTGTGGCTGTGGTCGGGAACAATCGGGTACAGTGCTTCTCTCATGTTGTTGATCCCTTCATTTCCTCCTGCAGACTCCTGCCGGAGACTAAGCTCTAAATTCTACGCTACCCTTTTGGACTAATCATTTGTAACAGCCCTAAGTACCCAGCCCTTCTCTCACTTTTGCTGTCCGGCTACCGCTCTGGATGGCAAGATTGCTAATTGGGACATGATCCCAGTAAAATGGCAAGAAAGATTCACTGGACCTTAAATATCCTACCCACAACTTTACAGCTCAGGCAGCCATGGAGGAAGCATGAGTCATACCCAAGAGGTGAGGCTGCTGCCTAGAGAAGGCCTCCGCAATGACATTTTTCACGCTTTTAATAAACCTCTGTATTATTAGAACCACCAAAGCTGAATTTAATGAAAGTTCTAGGCCCTAAGGCCTGAATTTTTCTTTTGTATTGCAAAACGAAACCAACTGGTCCAATTCAAATTAACCCCAGAAAATACAGTGACTTTAATTGTATTTCTTTCATTCTTTTCCCTTTCTTCCTCTCCCCTTTTCTCCCATCTCTCACTGCCAAATTTTGCTGGCGATTACAATGTATTGGAAGAAAAGGAAAGGGTACGGGAAGAGGATGAAAGAGAACAGAAACATATTCAGAGTCACAAGTTTCTCTATGGGAGTCTTTAACAAAAGACTGATCTTTGTCTTAAATGCAGATGGGAAGTTTAAAAAAGTGAATGAAAAGGCGAAAAATACCAGACCCTCTCAATTTGTACCAGAGACATGAGGCGATTGAAAATGGAACGGGTCTCTCCTCCGGGGAGACCTGCTAGGCATTGCTTGCTGACAGGCAGCCTTGCACCCTGCTGGTGCCACGAACACACAAGGGGTCACTCCAGAAAGAAGAAGAGGACAAGCCCTTTGTTTTTTACGTTTCTAGGGCTGAGCCCTGGGGAACTCCCCCGGGGGCTGGTGGGGAAGAAGTGTGCGGGCTGGAGGCTGTACACCTGGCCTTCCACTCTTCAGAAGCTCTGGCAGCAGGAAATAGCCGGGAGGCAGCTTCCGTATTTGCAGGAGCTTGTGAAAAGACAGCTTTTTCCCCCTCACAGCTACCTTCGTAAACAAATGTTCACTCTCCAGCCCTCACCCCAATTTGGAGCATATTTACCCAATAAGGCAGACCTTCAAATGCCTCCTTGTCCTTGGCGGAGCAGGAAGGCACAAGCCCAGGCCTGCTCACTTAGCAGCTGGAGTGGGGAGCGTGCTCCCTGCCGTTGGTGGGGTGCTGGGAGAGGAGGAGGGTGGCTCCACCATCCTCCCGAGCCCCGGACCCCCACAGGAGCCCGAGAGGTCGGTGAGGGGGACCATTTCCAATGCCCTGCCTTTGGCATCAAGGGGCAGGTGGTCCGGTTGAGAGGGACTGGGGAGAAAAATCCCCGCCCAGAGCTGCCATTGTCTTACCCGATCCCTCCTTCCTGGGATCCGGCTCCACGCGGATTCCTGCAGGGAAGCCCCTGCTTGGCATCCAGGCTGGCCTCAGGCATAAGATCCTAATTACTCGAATGGTATTTGTTTTCATTGCTCTCTCTCTCTTTTTAATGTGTCCAGGTCGATGGCATTTTAATGCCTTATTAAATGGGGGTTTTACAGCAGTCTGTCTGTTCAGTCTCTGGGCCCGTGCCTGTACTTTGTGAGCAGGGATTTTATCTTTCCTGCCGGCTGAAAATATTTTCCGAATTCCCTATAAAAGTTTTCGAGATTTCCTAAGACAAATAGAGCTCCACCAGCTCTAAAATGACCTTGATGCCGTCGGAATTACATTCAGACACATGCTCTCCCCCTCGTTTACACAGAGAACTAAACTTCACTTGTATTTATTCGCTGTCCTCACGATACCAGAGTTGCTCCATGAATGTGCTGGTGCGTGAAAACACAGCTCTACCTGGGATGGCTCCTCAGAATCCCGTCTTTTGCTGGTTTCTTCCATCCTCTCCGATAGCCACCCTAGCTTTGAAGGCAGCTTCAAGAAAGCTCAATAAAGCCTGTCTCTGGATGAGGGGTTGACATAGAGTGCGCAGCAAGCACAGGGAAGGGCAGTAGCCTGTCCTGCAACGGAAACACGACTGTCATGAAGACCACAAAGCTGCCTAGAAGAAAATCTGCCGACTCCTTTTGCTTACTAGCCAGTGTTTAAAGTTTTACGAAAATATGTTGTTCAGAAAGAAAATGAACGGGGCACCTGGGTGGCTCAGTGGGTTAAAGCATCTGCCTGTGATCCCAGGGTGCTGGGATTGAGCCCCACATCAAGCTCTCTGCTCGGCAGGGAGCCTGCTTCCTCCTCTCTCTCTGCCTGCCTCTGCCTACTTGTGATCTCTGTCAAATAAATAAATCTTAAAAAAAAAACAAAACAAAGAAAGAAAGAAAGAAAATGAATGTAAAAAGCCTTAAAATAAGCCACTTAGCATTATGGAAAGAACCAGGAACAGACATTGGTTCAAATCTCATTTCTGGCACAATTTAGCATGTGATTCAGGGCAAATAAAATGGGGGAAATCATCTATATCTGTGTCTATATCTATCTCAGGGTGATCATGAGGATCGAAATGAAGTAATGTATATAAAACATCTAGTGCTGTGCCTGCCAGAGATTGTAAATTGTTACCATTCCTACTTCCTAAGGGTCCTTAGGACTCAGATGGGCAAAAGCACCAGCTGTGTGGACCCTGGTTTTGTTAAGCCTTCTGGAGTGGGAGAAGGGAGGCCTCAGGGACTGGATTCCCATTCCGGGCCAGATATAGCAAAAACCGGTGCAATCAGAATTTACATTCAGATCTGACTCCAAAACCTGGAGTTTTGGGGTCCAAAACCCCACTCTCCAAGTTGGTAAATATTGAGAATTATGTCAGCTGCTTGTAACACAGTTTAAGCCTGAATCAGCCAGATGGGGCTTGTTTTGCTTATGAGGCATCAAAAACCCCTCCAATGCTCACTGCATAGCTACCCAGAAAGCTTAATTTAAATATCTGTTTTGCTGGGTCATTTTTTAGCATTATCCTCCTGGTGGTGTTTCACAAAAAATGCCACATTTAGGGGCGCTTGGGTGGCTCAGTAGGTTGAGTGTCGGCCTTCGGCTCAGGTCATGATTCCGGGGTCCTGGGATCGAGCCCCACATCAGGCTCCCTGCTCAGTGGGGAGTCTGCTTGTCCCTCTCCCTCTACCCCCTCCCCACACCCACTTGTGTGCTCTCTCTCTCTCTCTCAAATAAATACTAAATAAAATCTTTTTTTTTTTTAATGCCAACCTAACATTTAAAACAGACCAATATGCTGGACGTGAATCCATAGGGTTGCCCAGTCCATTCAGCACATTTCCTGCTTATTTCAGGTCTGCTGGAATTAGCATATCACAACAAAAGATGGAAGGTTGCCTGATGCCTACAATTGAAGGGACAATAACCAGGGGTCATGTTTATGCTTCCACAGTTAAAACCTGTCATTTATTTAACTAAGATTTGCCACTCGTTGGGATCAATGAATACTCTCAATTTTGAGGAGTACATGTTACATTCCTTGAAATTCTGGGTTTTTTTTTTAAAGCCAATTTAGTCTTTTAAAAAATTACTGCTTTCTCTGTTTGTGATCTCTGCTTTTTATGTACCTTAAACATATTTTAGAATAATCTCTAGATGATAATTTTGTTATCTGAGGTTCTTTTTTTAACTGATTGATTTTTAAAATTTTATTATTTTTTATTAACATATAATATATTATTAGCCCCAGGGGTACAGGTCTGTGAATCACCACGTTTACACACCTCATAGCACTCACCACAGCACAAAACTTCCCCAACACCCATAACCACACAACCACCCTCTTCCTACTGCCTCGTCTCAGGAACCCTCGGTTTGTTTTGTAAGATTAAGAGTCTCTTATGGTTTGTCACCCTCCTGATCCCATCTTGTTTCATTTTTTCCTTCCCTACCCCCCAAACCCTCCACGTTCCCTCTCAAATTCCTCATATCAGGGAGATCATATGATGATTGTCTTTCTCTGATTGACTTTATTTCGCTCAGCATAATGCCCTCTAGTTCCATCCACATCATTGCAAATGGCAAGACTTCATTTCTTTTGATGGCTGCATAGTATTCCATTGTATATATATACCACATCTTCTTTATTCATTCATCTGTGGATGGACATCTAGGCTCTTCCCATAGTTTGGCTATTGTGGACATTGCTGCTATAAACATTGGGGTGCACGTCCCCCTTCGGATCACTACATTTTTATCTTTAGGGTAAATAACCAGTAGTGCAATTGCTGGGTCATAGTGTAGCTCTATTTTCAACTTTTTGAGGAACCTCCATGCTATTTTCCAGAGTGGCTGCACCAGCCTGCATTCCCACCAACACCAAGTGTAGGAGGGTTCCCCTTCCTCTGCATCTTCACCAGCATCTGTTGTTTCCTGACTTGTTAATTTTAGCCATTCTGATGGGTGTGAGGTGGTATATCATTGTGGTTTTGATTTGTATTTTCCTGATGCTGAGTGATGTGGAGCACTTTTTCATGTGTCTGTTGGCCATCTGGATGTCGTCTTTGCAGAAATGTCTGTTCATGTCTTCTGCCCATTTCTTGATTGGAATATTTGTTCTTTGGGTGTTGAGTTTGATAAGTTCTTTATAGATTTTGGATACTAGCCCTTTATCTGATATGTCGTTTGCAAATATCTCCTCCCATTCTGTCAGTTGTCTTTTGGTTTTGTTGACTGTTTCCTTTGCTGTGCAAAAGCTTTTGATCTTGATGTAGTTCATTTTTGCCCTTGCTTCCTTTGCCTTTGGTGATGTTTCTAGGAAGAAGTTGCTGCGGCTGAGGTCGAAGAGGTTGCTGCCTGTGTTCTCCTCAAGGATTTTGATGGATTCCTTTCTCACATTGAGTTCTTTCTTTCTTTCTTTTATTATTTTTTTAAGATTTTATTTATTTATCTGACAGACAGAGATCACAGGTAGGCAGAGAGGCAGGCAGAGAGAGAAGAGGAAGCAGGAAGCAGGCTCCCTGCTGAGCAGAGAGCCCGATGTGGGGCTTGATCCCAGGACCCTGGGATCATGATCTGAGCTGAAGGCAGAGGCTTTAACCCACTGAGCCACCCAGGCGCCCCTGTTTTGCAATTTTTAAAAAAAGATTTTGTTTATTTATTTGACACAGAGAGAGAGAGATCACAAGTAGGCAGAGCAGCAGGCAGAAGGAGGGGGAAAGCAGGCTCCCTGCTGAGCAGAGAGCCTGATGTGGGGCTCAATCCCAGGACCCTGGGATCATGACTGGAGCTGAAGGCAGAAGTGTAATCCACTGACCAACCAGGCACCTCTGTTTTGCGATTTTGTAAAAACTCATCCTACCCCAGTCTTTATCTTACTGGTCTTATCAGTATGGTACTAGCGCAAAGATAGATGATAGACCAATGGAATAGAACACAAGGTCCAGAAATACACCCACACATATATGGCACCTGAATTTTTTTTTTCAAGTTTATTTATTTGAGAGAGAGAAAAAGCAAGTGTGTGAGTGATGGGAGGGACTGAAGGAGAGAATCTCAAGCAGACTCTCTGCTGAGCAGAAAACCCAACACAGGGGCTTAATCTCACCAACTGTGAGATCATACCTGAGCTGAAACCAAGAGTCAGATGCTTAACCAACTGAGCCACTGAGGTGCCCCTATGATACCCAAGTTATGAGAAACATGACAGTGCAGTAGAAAAGGAAGGTCCTGTGTCAATTAGATATCCATGTGAAACAAAGGGAAGTTTGACCCTGACTCACCATACAGAAAAAATAAATTCCAGGTGGATTGTGATCTAAATATGAAATAAAATATTTAAAAGAAAACAAAGAGGAATGTTTCCATGACCTTGGGCTATGCAAAGATTTCTTAAAGAAGACACAAAAAGCACTAACCATAATGGAAGGAACTGATAAACTGGTCTATATTGAATTAAAAACTTGTGGTCAGGATGCCTGGGTGGCTCAGTGGGTCAAGCCTCTGCCTTCAGCTCAGGTCATGATCTCAGGGTCCTGGGATCGAGTCCCACATTGGGCTCTCTGCTCAGCAGGGAGCCTACTTCTCCCTCTCTATCTACCTGCCTCTCTGCCTACTTGCGATCTCTGTCTGTCAAATAAATAAATAAAATCTTAAAAAAAAGTAAAAAAATTAAAAACGTATGGTCATCAAAAGACAATGAAAGCCAAATACAGAATAGAAAAAAAAAAAGAAAATAATTTTTGGATATATGCAGACAACCTGAAAAAATAAATAGGTAAAAGACTTATACAGGTTCTTTGCAAAAGAGGATACCCAAATTTCTATGAAACATATGAAAAAGTGCTCAACTTCAATAGTGACTGGGAAAAAGTAAATTATGACCATAATACAATACTATTATTATCCAACAGAATGGCCAAAATGAAAAAGACAAACAATACTGAGTGTTTGTGGAACTTTCACATACAGCTGGTAGAAATGTAAATTGGTACAACTACTTCGGAAAATTATTTGGCAGTATCTACTGAATTGTCTGCATCCTGCATGGTTAGGAGGAATGTAGGAACATACCCTATGGCCAAGCAATACCCTTCTTAGGTATATATGGAAAAGAAATATGTGCAGATGCTAACAAAAAGTTAGGTATAGCATGTTAACAGTAGCACTATTCATTGTAACTCAAAAGTGAAAGCAACCCAAATGTCCATCTGCAGTAGAAAGGATAACAAATTGCAATATATTCATACACTGAACTCATATACAGCAATGAGAATGAGGGAATTACAACTTAATGCAAAAGCATAGATAAATCTTACAAACATAATGTGAAGCAAAAAAAAAAAAAAGCCAGACTCAGGTGAGTTCTTACTGTGTGTTTTCATTATACAAAGTTAGAACAGGCAAAACGAATTGGATGCTGTTAGAAGGTAGGATTTCCCTTGAGGCCATGAATAGTGATTAAACGGGACACAAAGGAGGCTGCTGGAGTGCTGGCAAGAGAAGTCTGTCTCTTGGTGTGAGCGCTACTTACATGCGTGTGTTCGTGCTGCTAAAATTAATTGAAGTATACAACTATGATTTATGCATGTCATACTTCAAAAAAGTTTACTTAAAAAAAGTTAACTGAGAAAAGACACTCCAGGGGCGCCTGGGTGACTCAGTCATTAAGCGTCTGCCTTTGGCTTAGGTCATGATCCAAGGGTCCTGGGATCCATCCCCTCCACGAGCTCCCTGCTCTGGGGAAAGCTCGTTCTCCCTCTCTCACTCTCCCTGCTTGTGTTCCCTCTCTCGCTGTGTCTCTCTGTGTCAAAAAAATAAAATCTTAAAATAAAAAAAAGACACTCCATAACCAACTGAAAAGAGAAAAACAAAATTCAGTCCCCTGGGTTTAGTAAGATAGATTCTTTATCTCCAGGCGGTCCTAGCATCAGCTTCGATTTGCAACTCTTGTCTTCAGTCTCCCTGCGTTTTTCATCTTTAAGGATTTTTCTTACTTTCCTAAGACTCAGTTATACACTTAAATGAAAGTTGCTTTGTTTGTTTGTTTTTTATTTTTAAGTAAGCTCCATATCCAGTGTAGAGCCCAATATGAGGCTTGAGCCCATGACCCTGAGATCAAGACCTGGTTTGAGATCAAGAATCAGATGTTCAACCGACTGAGCCACCCAGGTGCCCCTGCTCTGTTTTTGTTTTTTTAATTGAGATATAATAGTCATATAACATTATATTAGTTTTAGGTGTACAATATAATGATTTGATATACATATTTACAGTTGACTCTGGAACAATGTGGAGGTTAGGAATATTAACTCCCATGTAGTCAAAACTTTTGGCTGTAACTTTTGGCTCTCCCCAAACTTAACTACTAATAGCCTACTGTTGATGGAAACCTTACCGATGAAGTAAAGAGTTGATTGACATGTTTTGTATGTTATACATATTATATACTGTATTCTTACAAACAAAGTATGCTTTAACTATAAAGAACAAACTGGTGGTTGCCAGAGGGGAGGTGCACTGCGGGATGGGTGGAATAGTAGGAGGGCATTAAGGGTACACTTATGATGAGCACTGAGTAATGTATGGAATTGTTGAATCACTATATTGTATACCTGTAACTAATATAACGCTGTATGTTAACTGCACTGAATTTAAGATTTAAAAAAATACAGTAAGCTAGAGAGAAGAAAATGTTATTGAGAAAATCATAAGGAAGAGAAAATACATCATTGTACTATAAAAATATCTGTGTAAGAGTGGACCATGCAGTTCACAGCCATGTTGTTCAAGGAACTGTCTTGTGGGAAATGATGACCACAAGAAGTTTAATTACCATCCATCACCAAACATAGTTACAATTTTTTTTCCTTGTGATGAGAACTTTTAAGATCTACTCTCTTAGCAGAGAGTAGATCTAACTTTCTTAGCAGAAAGTTACTTATACTTTATCTTTCAAAAGGTTTTTGAGCAGGAGCATTTTTTCAGGTTCTCTAGGACACAATATTGCCAAACCAGAAATCTTTTATGAAAAGATGTTTGACGGGGCGCCTGGGTGGCTCAGTGGGTCAAAGCCTCTGCCTTCAGCTCAGGTCATGATCCCAGGGCCCTGGGATCGAGCCCCGCATCGGGATCTCTGCTCCACAGGGAGCCTGCTTCCTCCTCTCTCTCTGCCTGCCTCTCTGCCTAGTTGTGATTTCTCTCTGTCAAATAAATAAAATATTAAAAAAAAAAGATGTTTGACTTCAGTAGTCATCAGGAAAATTCAAATTATAACCATAATATAACACTATTACACCCCCACTTGTTTGAATTTCCTTAAGCATTTTTACTTCGCAAGTGACTCTATTCTAATTAAAGCAGGGAGCTAGGCTTAGTCAACCACGCAGCAAAAGAAAAGTGATTTAGAAAAGTCTTGGGGCACGTGAGTGGCTCTGTTGGTTGGGCATTCCTTGATTTTGGCTCAGGTGGTGATCTCATAGAGCCACGAGATGGAACCCCAGGTCTGGCTCTGTCCCCAGTGGGGAGTCTGCTTGAGATTCTTTCCCTCTGCCCCTCCCCCTGTTTGCACGCGCTCACTCTCTCTCTCTCTCTCTCTTTCAAATAAATAAATAAATCTTTTTAAAAAGTCTTAAGTTAACAAAGGATTCTGCAAATATCACTCTGGATTCCTCTGGATCTTTTTTCCCCAGATTTATTGAGAAATAATTGACATATAGCACTGTATAAGTTTTAGGCATATAACATGATGGTTTGATTTACACATATAGTAAAATGATTGCCACAATAGGTTTAGCTATTGTTGTATACCTCATCCCTAGTATTTAATTATCTTGTAACTGGAAGTTTGTACCTTTTGACCACTTTTCTTCAATTCTTTCTCTTCCCACCTTCTACCTTTGGTAACAAGTCTGATCTCTTTTTCTATGAGTTTTGTTTGTTTGTTTGTTTTAGATTCCACGTGTAAGTGTGATCATACAGTATTTGTCTTTCTCTGACTTAGATGTACTAATTATCTTCTTTGTTGTGCCTTGCTTCCTTATGAGTTAGATGTACTAATTATTTTCCTTGTTAGCACCCCAGGCAGCAAGATGAGGAGAGAGGAATGACAGGAGAGTGGAAACTCTGGTTTGAAAGAATTTGCTTTCACTTTCCCTGACCTTAGTCTGTTTGAGGATGCTGGTTCCTACGGTTATTCTAGTGGATTTATTTTTAAAAGGTCTTTTTATAAAATGTGCTCAGTTGAAGCAAGGAAATTGAATAGGAATGTGGACACTAAATCTTGTGTTGTGGAACTATTAGTTCTCAGTGGGGGGAGGTACTCTAATTTTGATATAGTGATATTTTTTCATTAGTTCACAAAGTGGTTGTTTTCTCTGGTTAAGTCTCTACTTTAAGACAAATTGAAAAAAAATGCACAAAAACAGCATGAATCAGATAGTTTAAGCCTTTCTAGTAAATTTCAGCTAAGAAGCAGAAGGGAAGACATGTCCTATAGTCTAGGAGCTTGCTATTTGACTGGGGATTCAGGACTAGCCTACATGCAGCAAACAGCAAAAATGTGGGATATAATTACCACCCATAACATGGGCCCTAAGCAGGAAGTCCCTTTAACTTTTTTCCTCTGCACTTCCAAACATAGCTCTTTCTTTATTTGTTTTTATTGTGCATGATATTTATTTCAATATTTTCCATTATATTTTCTAAAAGGTTGTTTCTAAGATGTAATAGGAAAACAGTTTTTATTTTATAAATGGGTACTATTACTATCTTGGTTCTAGTAGCTTTGATTCTCTTAGATTTTTTAGTTACACGATCTTATTTGCGAATATTGATAATATTGCAAATAACAAGCCAACCCCCCCACTTCTTCCCTCCTTTCCTTCCTTTCTATCTTATTAGGCAGAATTTATGTCAACAACAATGATAAATAAGTGTAGTGATAGTGGACCTTCTTTCCTGACCCTGACTTCTATTGAAATCCCCTGGTATTTTATCCTTATGTTTCTTATATAATACATCTGATTATTGCATCTGTCCCCATTTATACTATCCCTTCTAGGAGCCTCATTTGTCCACTAACTTCTAGATCTATCATGTGGTATCTCATAGTTTTCCTCTTTTCCTTGGTATTCTGCGTGATTTCTTTTATAGCTTAACCAATACCTTACACACTAATGATTTCCAAATCAAGAGAAAAATCACTTCTGTCCTGAGCACTAACATCTGTATTCCTATTCCCTTCTGGGTATTGTTACCTGACGGATACTGCAAGCTTGATGTGTTCAAAATTGAAATCCTTTCCCCACAAAAAAGCTCCTCCTCCTGTGTGCCCTAAGCAGAAGTTGATGATTTACCAATCACCTGGTCATCTAAGGAAGAAAACTTTTGTCTCCTTCCTTTTCCTCCTCTCTCCTTCTTATATACTGGTGAAACGCAGGTGTTTTTATTAAATGGGAGTCAACAGGGTTGGGAGAGCAAAATCACATCATCTCATGTGTAAGGCATTATGAATGATGTGGAATAAGATCCTCACATTTGTAGTGGTAGGAAAAATGCTATTAAAAACACACACACACATCGCAGCCCCTTCTTACTTACAGGAAAGTTGCAAAATCGATTTTCAAGGTCAAGGAAAACACTTTGATGGAACTTTTTGGCTGAGAAAGGCACAGCCTCAATGTGCTAAACAAAGAGGGATCTGAGTATTTCCAGGAAGAAAGGAAGAAGGCTTGAGTTTCTATACGGAATCATTGTGAAAGAGACGGGGTGGGACCATCAGATGGAGATGCCCAGAGATGTGAAGATGGCCAAGGGAGACAAAAGAGCCCAAGAAGATAGCCTGGAAGCTAGAACCAAAGGGAAGAAATTTTCTTTCTTCCTGAGAGATTCTCTGGAAGGGGGATGGCATGGAAACTCTAGGACCATGATGTTCATTTCCACGTTGTTTGCTGTGCTGTGCTTTCACCCCTCTGTGACTCTCATAAAAGTATACTAGCCACAACAGCCTTGCCTAAGTGGTGTTGAAGGAAACTAGAGGTGTGGACAATAAAAAGAAATGAAGCTTTCACTACATCACCCCTCCTCGAGGCCAGTGTGGCCCGTAGCAGCCCTGTGTTGAGGGAGGACGATTCAGGACTATTTTCTTTAAACAAAAGCAAGGATATCAGAAGAGAGTGACCTCTGAAAGGGGCCAAGCAGTCACTTAGGTTATACTTACAGTCTAGAAATGAGATTAACACGAATAAAATCATGATGCAAAGCACCATAAAATACACACCATAAGACAGGTGTATATACAAAGAACTACTGGAGTATAGAATAGGAAAACAGCAACATCGAAAATCACCACACTAAGGAGGGTTTTGATAGTAATGAGAGTAGAACGAGATAGAAGTATCTGAATGCATATATAATAAAAGCAACATGCATATCAACAACACACAGATAAATGTGCTACCAGTTACTGAAAACTGTAACAGTGATTTCTCCAATAGTAAATGTAGGAGCTCATTTTTATTTTTTTTTAAGATTGTTTTTTTTTTTTTTTTTTTTTGATGGAGAGAGAGAGAGAGCACAAGCAGGGGCGGGTGGCAGGTAGAGGGAGAGGAAGAAGCAGAGTCCTCGGTAAGCAAGAAGCCCGACAAGGGGCTCCATTCCAGGACCCTGAGATCATGACCTGAGCCCAAGGCATAACCAGCTCAGCCACCCACACATCCCTAAAAGTGAAACTTAACACAACATTTGTTGCTTAAATAAACAATGAGCAAAGAATTTGTTAAAGTAATTCAGAATGAACCCTCCTGCACTGTTGGTGGGAATGCAAGCTGGTCCAACCACTCTGGAAAACAGCATGGAGGTTCCTCAAAATGTTGAAAATAGAACTACCCTATGACCCAGCAATTGCACTACTGGGTAGTTACCCTACAGATACAAACGTAGTGATCCGAAGGGGCACGTGCACCCGAATGTTTATAGCAGCAATGTCTACAATAGCCAAACTATGGAAAGAACCTAGATGTCCATCAACAGATGAATGGATAAAGAAGATTTGGTATATATACACAATGGAATACTATGCAGCCATCAAAAGAAATGAAATCTTGCCATTTGCGACAACGTGGATGGAACTAGAGGGTATCATGCTTAGTGAAATAAGCCAATTGGAGAAAGACAACTATCATATGATCTCCTTGATATGAGGACGTGGAGATACAACATGGGGGATTAGGGGGATAGGAGAAGAATAAATGAAACAAGATGGGATTGGGAGGGAGACAAACCATAAGTGACTCTTAATCTCACAAAACAAACTGGGGGTTGCTGGGGGGAGGTGGGGTTGGGAGAGGGGGAGGGGGTTATGGACATTGGGGAGGGTATGTGCTATGGTGAGTGCTGTGAAGTGTGTAAACCTGGCGATTCATAGACCTGTGCCCCTGGGGATAAAAATACATTGTATGTTTATTAAAAAAAATAAAGAAATAAATAAAAAATTTAAAAAAAAAGTAATTCAGAATGGAAAGTGATAAATGAACCAGTATAATGGATCAAGCAGAAAAGACTGTAAAATAAAGGAATGGATGGCCAACAAAGAGTGTCTGAGATCCTAAATGGGTGCACGACTACAAAATAAATTTGACTAAAGGAAGAATGAACAGTATAGAGCTCTTTACCAAGATCACAAACCCTGGTGCCTGCCAGGGTGAGGTAACCTGAGGAAGACTGATCAAGGCCTTAGAAGCTTCTTAAATTCTGGTGTGAGGAGCCATAAAGGTGGAATTGGAGGCTTTTACCTAAAACCTCACTGCCTCACTGCAACGGTTCCTGATTCATTCCAGGGTCATAACTTTATGACCCCAATGGGGTCATCGTTGATTGTGATTACTAAGAAATACCAGTGCAGGAAGCAGGGAGGCGTGTGTGTGTGCACATGCATGTGTGTGCATGTGTGTGTGTGAGAGAGAGAATGAGAAAGAGTGAGAGAGAGGGAAAGAAGAGGGGGAGAGAGAGAGAAAATGGAGAGAGAGAGGGGAAGAGAATATGAATGAAGGTATATGAGGCATTTGTGAGTGAAACATTGTGATTGACAAAATGAAAATCAATATGTCCAATTATACTTTGTCGTAAGGGTTCCTCCCCAGATTTTGTACTTGCAAAAATAATATTGGCTTTTCATTTGACAAATATATGGAACATGGTGAGTGAGTTGAGTTGGAATGGTTAAGCACACGGTGCTAATATTCCTGAGTATTTAAAGAAGAGAAAAAAAATCAGAAGCCCTGGCCAACAGTTATTTATCTACTATAGTCTTCCCCTACGTCCAATGTACAGACGCAAGCTTGGGGAGGGTGGTGGAAGAAAGGTTTTTGGCCAAAGATCACAGATGGACTGAGCAGGCTGACTGCAAAAGGACTCCCCTTCCTAAGGTGAAGGGGACAAATGTTTGTTGAGAGCTGCATGTCGTGCAGGCACTTGAACTGCATCATCTTATTGATTCTCACAACGGAATAAAGCAAGTGCAATCATCTTCATTTAACAAACAAGAAGTCTGAGGGTCTGAGAGCTTAAGCAGTGGGGAAAGAATGGAACTTGGTTTAGATACCAGGTCTGTTAGCTCCATATTGCCCTTTCTATTACCACATTACCATGAACCCTAAGTAAGAGTAAAGGCTCTTTTTTACAATTTCTTACATACTCTCAGGGAAAAAAAATCTCTGTGAGACTCTGATGGTTGTTTGATGCTAAGCAGAATTCCCCCAGAAACAGGTGAAAGTTATCAACAAAAGCCCATACTTTTTGAGGGCCTCTAGAGACAGACTCTTGCTTTGGAAAAAAATATGTGTAAAATAAACTGAATCAAGTCCAGATTCATTCCAACCAATACTATCCAAGTGGGACTAGGGGAGCCACTCACTAAGGATGAACCAAATTCTAGCTTATTTTTCCTCCTGCGAGAAACAATTACGCAAAGAAAGAACAAAGATAGTAATAACAAACTGTATTGAAAATTCTGCTTATCAAAAGTCTGCATAAATAAGTGAAAGACAAGTCAGTAATATATGTGCAACAAACCAAGTGATGAAGATATAGTGTATATAAAGGATTTCTACAAATTAACTAGAAAATGACAATTCCACGTAAAACTGGCTGAAAGATTTGAATAAACACTTCACCAAAGAATAAATAAGATTGATAAGTATATGAAAAGATGCTTAACCTCATTGGAAATCAAGAAAATGCTAATTAGGGGCGCCTGGGTGTCTCAGTGGGTTAAAGCCTCGGCCTTTGGCTCAGCTCATGATCTCAGGGTCCTGGGATCGAGCCCCACATCGGGCTCTCTACTCAGCGGGGAGCCTGCTTCCCTCCACCCCGCTTGCCTCTCTGGCTACTTGTGATCTCTCTCTCTCAAATAAATAAATAAAATCTTAAAAAAAAAAAAAAGGAAAGAAAATGCTAACGAAAATCACAAAGGGATAACATGTTACATTCACCATGCCAAAACTTGGAAGGTCAAAACCAAGAATCAGAAAGGATATGGAGTACACACTGCTGGCAATTGTGTACAATGTATAACCATTTGGAAAATAGTTTGGCATGATTTGGGATGCTGAGGATGTATAAACTCCATAACTCAGCAGAAATAAATCCCTAGAGAAATTCTTACTATGGCAGATACAATAATGTTCAAAGCAGAATTGTTTGCAATAGCAAAGTACTGGAATCAACCCAAATATCTCTCAAAAGGACAATGGTTAAATAAATTTCAGTATAGTCAGATAATGGAATATTATACAGCAGTGAAAATGAATTTTGCCATGTAGATCAACATGAGTGAACATTGCAAGCATGTTGAATGAAAGAAGTAAGTTGCAGAAGAATACATACAGTATGATACCATTTTTATGGAGCTCAAAATAAAAAGCTGAGCGGGTTAGTTTAGGAATACTTACTCCCATAAGTGAGTCACACACTAAAGGAAAGTCAAGGAGTAATAAACATGGCATTCAGGATAGGTTAACCTCCAGGGAGGAGGGAGCAGAATTTGAAATGAGGGAGAATCACATAGAAGTCTTTGGTGGTATGGTTGTGTCCTTTTTCTTAGCCTGTGTTTGGGTACAAAAGTGTTTATCTTTATATATATATATATATATATGCATTCCTTTGAGTCCATAACTTAACAATATGAAGAAAGAAATAGTGTCGAGGGCTTAGAAGTGCATTAGATTTAATAGGACCTCACTAATTTCCCTCCCTACTCAGTATTCATCACTTTTACTTTACCTTAATGACTCCCTTTGGAATGAAATTTGCAGTGTATAAAAGGATTAGACAGCAGTAGGTAAAACTGTTAACTGTTGGTAGATCTGCAGTTTACTTTTGACATTTAAAAATAAAAGTTAACCTTCAGGTTTAACTGACCCCTAAAAGCTCCATGGACCTTTCAGCAGTGCCTCCGTTAATGAAGAAGATGTTTCCGAAAATCCTTCAGTTGTTGGAGGTTGGCTTCCAGAGATAGATACTAAGTGGGGAGCTTGGGATTGGGGCTCAGAGCCATGGATTCCTCTCTTTGCTCCCAAACCAGGTGCCATGGCCAGACATTACCTTTCTACCCCTAAGATAAGCTTTGACACCCCAAGTGTCACAGACTATTTGAGAATCAGGGACAACCTCTTGCCCAGGGATGCGGAGGTCCAAAATTGTGGCTGCCCGGCTCCAGCTCTGCCATTCCTTCAGCTAGGGCATATGTTGAAATTACGGTTATTCCTCTTCTTTATTAACTGCCGAAGTCCTAACACTTGAGGAGACCAGTCTCTTCAAAATTCCCTCAGGTCAGGCTGTTATAATGCCCGGAGTTGGACATTACAACAGCTGTTATAATGCCCGGAGTTGGCTGAGTATTACTTACCTGAGCTAAGTCATCTGATTCGAGTTTACATAGCTCTCAGTCACCCCCATCATTCTGGTATAATCATTATCTCCTTGTCACTTGTCTGATTTCTAAAACACTGGGAGTCTTCTCTTGGGAATTTATGTTTCAATTTGTCTACTATTTTGAATGTCTGTACAGCTTAGGTGGCCAGTGAGGGGTATTAGGGGAAGAGGAGAATAGGTGGGGAAACCTTACAATGAAGAGGTTAAAGGACTTTTCACTAATGACTACCATAGATACCTTCTCATCTCCAAGATACCAATCAGTTGCTATCGATCAAGGTCGGTCTATTATATGTCAGGCTGTATTGACATATATTATCTTTTCTGTTCATACTAAACTTGTAAGGAAAGTGTAATTGAGGCTTAAATACATGTTGGTCAAAGTCCAATAATCTGTAAAAACCTGAATCAATTGCTGACTCCAAACCTCTACAATGGTGCTCCCAGTTGGAAATTCAAAAGGCTTTTGGGGTGAGAAGAGCTCTGGTGGTAAGCGGCAGTGAAGAGTACATGACGTGTTACTCCAAGCACGCAGTAATAATAGCCACAGATTCTGACACATCCGCTGCTCCAGCTCTACGTGTAGGGAATCCGTATTTCCGGTGGAATGACACTACTTTTTCCAAGCATGTTTCCTATAGGTTTATAGAGGCAAGCTTTTGATGCATTGTAGATCAACAGCTTAGAAGCCTATTTTTACCCAATGAAGTTTTGGGGGGATGTTTGTAGCAGTCCCCAAAATGTCTGAAACTAGAAATGTCTCTATTTGGGGGCATACCGCTTAAGAACAGCTAAGAGACTGGATGCCAAACTTCAGCCCGGAGTGAATTTTTATGACCTGAGCTGTAAGCCTATGACATGAGGGGTTTAAAATGGAAATGCTGACACAATCTTTGCACTTCGTAGAACGTCGAGTGCTGGTGGGGGTGATGCTATTCTTTTGCTGCTGCTATCCTCTTCTGTGCTGGGAAACTTCCTGTCCAGCTTTCCTTACTTTGGGGCCTCTTTTTCTCCTTTCAGATCTCACCAAGCCTTCCCTTAGCCCAGCTAGGAAAGGCAGCTTAGAGACAGGCCCATCTGGAGATGTTCAGGGTGATGTCTGAACTGACTGCAGAGGCCAGCCTGCGGAAGCCTTCCTATTTTCAGAGCTCTGTGGTGTGCCTCAGAGCTGTCTACAAGGCCTCTTAGTCTAAAGTCTCCCAAGTGACCCTGAGAGGTACTACTTCGAGCTCCTGTCCTAGGGCAGGCCACCACCTTCCCAGGAATCCTTCCCATGATGCAGAAGGCCACCGTTCCTGAGGTATCCAGGACTCCCCTGGATTTACCAGTGGCTTTTGGCTGGTGCATCTTCCTGAAAGAAAACCTCTACCAGAAACTTTTTCCTTCATGGCAGCAAGAGTGATAGGTATTGACAGCTACCTGAAAGTTACCTCAAATCAGCATGATTTCAAGTATGCAGACTTTGTCAGAATGCCTGGATTCAATCCACATGGTACCAACCACACAGGATTGTTTTCAAGATTCAGTGAGGTAATATACTCCAAGTGCCCTACACTAGGATACAACGGAATCAAGAGGCAGGGTCAGGAATGAAGAGGACTGACTCTGGAAGGACTGCATATGAGTGAACCAAGGGGAGAAGATAGAAATTAAAGACTTCAAAATAAAATTTGATTTGCTTTACATTTATGGTCTCATAATTTAATTAGAACATCCATTTTACAGACTGAGGTTCAGAGAGATTAAGTACTTGGCCACGACCAAATAGCTAAAAAGTGAAAAACCAGAGCTCAAACCATATCCTGATACTAAGTTTGGTACTCTTCAAATCTTTCCATGGATTTCATGGAACTAGAAGGAATGGCTGATGGTGGAGTCATCATCACCTAGTGGGTTCTTTCTGTTTAGTTGGTTTCTTAAGATATTATTATTTGTTTATTTATTTATTATTTGAGAAGGAGAGAGAGCATAAGCATGATCGAGGGGAGGAGCAGAGGAAGAGAGACAAGCAGACTCCATGCTGAGTGTAGAGACTGACGTGGGGCTTGATCTCACCACCCTGAGATCATGACCCTGAGATCATGACCTGAGCCAAGGCCTGGAGTCAGTCACTTAACTGACTAAGCCATGCAGGTGCCCCCACCTTATGGGTTCTTACTCTAAAAGGTTGACATTACACCTTTTAGAACATCACTATCGAAAGAAAGCGTATCTCATTTTTCTTTTTTTAAATCACTGAGAATCCCAGAAAGTACTTTGGGATTGGTCCAATCAAGGCTCAAATGTTTTTAAATGGAATATGTTTATTCCATTTAATCTAATTCCAGTATGTTTTTTAAAAAAGATTTTATTTATTTATTTAACAGAGAGAGAGAGAGCATAAGCATAAGACTGCATAAGCAGTCAGAGCAGCAGGCAGAGGGAGAGGGAGAAGCAGGCTTCCCACTGAACAGGAAGCCCAACGTGGACTCATTCCCAGGACCCTGGGATCATGATCCAAGCCAAGAACAGACTTCTAACCCACTGAGCCATCCAGGCTCCCCACAGCCTGTTTTTAAATGAAATTAAGTGGAACTAACTTAATTCCTCTTTCTTTCACACTTTCTCCAACTTTGGTTTTAGTTATTTTCTTTTCCTCAGAAACCATCTTATAAAATCTTTCACTCCACAATCAGACTTTAATTAGCAAACAGTAGAGCAAAACAACATAAAATCAAAGGGAACTGCCAGGAAATTTTTCACAGTTTGGTAAAACGAGCTTAGATATGAGCCTGAAATAACTGAACATACACAACTCTAGTTCACTACAACTGAGAGGAAATGGTGTGCTGTAAGGACTATCATTTTTTTCTGTACAGTGGAGAAGACTTTTCAGATTGTTACCAACCTGGAAACCGTTCTCTTTCTTTAAAAAAAAGGAACAGAGAAAGAGAAAGGGAGAGAACACAAACAAGTAAGTGAGAGCAAGAGATATCAAAGCTGTCCAAGATAGAGAGTAGATGGTTGTGGCTTGCATTTTGCAGGGTGCACAGTAAAAGAAAATGAACCTTCATATGTTATAGCTTTAAATTGTTCTGTTCAGGAGCAGATGTGGAACAGTTTTGCTAGTGCTGTGGAAATATAGTTCAAAAGGCCTATAATTAAAGACTAAACTTTGAGCAATTGCAGACAGAAAAGCTGAACATTTTCTGTGTTTGGTTAAAAGCATTTGGACTAGGTGGATCAGGGATGACTGTGAGACAGCATGGGACACAGAATATGGGCAAACAGTGCCCTATAGACAGGGCAGACAGCGTAAGAAGACAGTGTTAACAGGACCAGGAGAGAGCCATCTCCCCAGTGCTTCATGTCAAAGCCAATTCTTTATTTCTATAGTTGTATTTATAGATTTATGTTTAAATTAACTATTTGATAAAATATGGTTCATTCTATAATATGTAGTCATTCTCAAAAGAAACTTATAAAAGTCTTTATGAAGTGTTGAGTTCAAACACACAAAGCCATTTAACTATTGATGACACTTGAATGAACTGGATTCCAGCTCACAGCTAAAGTCAAGATTTTATGTGGAAAACTAACAGGCAAGGTAGACAGCTCAGACTAGTGCCCGAATAAGAATGCTCCACACTTGCTATGGCATCTAGTGTGCTAATTTGCATTGCTGACTCTTTATGCTATGGCCTTCACAGAATTGCTTTAACATCTTCGTATTTTTCTTCTCTTTTTCTTTCTTCCTTTTTTTTTTTTAAGATTTTATTTATTTATCTGAGAGAGAGAGAGAGCACAAGAAGGGGGAGGGGCAGAAGGAGTGGGAGAGCAGGCTCCCTGCTCAGCAGGAAGCCCAGTGTGGGGCTCCATCCTGGGACACTGGGATCATGACCTGAGCCAAAGGCAGACGCCTAATTGACTGAGTCACCCAGGCGCCCTTCCCTTTTTCTTTTATAGGCGGGAAATTATAGCCATCCTCCATGTCACAGCTTCTTGCGGTCTGTCTTCTATAGTCTCCCCACCTCTCCTTTCCTAACACATTCCAAAATTTATGCCATTAGATCATATACTGCACCTGAGCCAGTCAGCAATTTAATCCATTCGAAAACACAGTGAAAAATCAGGAAGAAAGGAAAATGAAGGGCAAAGCAAAGAAAGAGAATGAAACTGTATATACCATCTACTAGGTATCTAGGGCTCCATTATATACTTTCTTCATTTAATCATTATAATTCTATGATACAGGTTTTATTCTTTGTATTTTAAAGATGATAAATCTGAGGTTCAGAGAGATCAAGTTAACTTGCCGATGGTCACACAATTAACAAGTAGAGGAGTTAAGATTCAGATGTAGGTCTAACTTTCAAACTCATATTCCTTCTACTGGACCACACCATTTTCTGAAAATGTCTCTGAATAGCCAGGGGTTGTGTTATAAAGTAAGCCCGAAGTATGTGATAATGTATTGTACTCACATAAGCAGTCTACAACCTTCTCGCCGAACTCGGTCACTGTTATTTTACACATAATTCTAAGTTACAGTTGTCTGGGTTCTAAGTCTAGAGCTGATTAGAAAGAAGTAGCAAATTAAAAGATGGGAGAAGGGGTTTTGTGAGAAAGTACAATGATTACAGTGAGAACAGACAAATGACAGACAGCTTGATGGCAAGACAGAAAACTTTAAAAGCAGATATAGAAGGGGCGCCTGGGTGGCTCAGTCATTAAACATCTGCCTTCATCTCAGGTCATGATCCCCAAGTCCTGGGATCAACCCCTTTGTTGGGCTCCCAGCTCCGACTCCCTGCTTGGTCTCCCTGCTCTGGCTCCCTGCTTGGCAGGAAGCCTTCTTCTCCCTCTCCCAGTCCCTCTGCTTTCGTTCCCTCTCTTGCTGTGTCTCTCTCTGTCAAATAAATAAATAAAAACTTAAAAAAAAATAAAAGCAGACATAGAATAAAACCATAAACATGAATAAAAGCTTCATATTAAGTGAACTTAATAACTAAACGGCTATCATTTAAACAGTATCTACTAAGTGTTGGTCTCTGGCACGATTTTAAAAACTCAGAGCATTTCTACTTTTACTTGTTCATGACACAGCTCTGCCCAAGATTTCATTTGTAAAAAGAATTTTGGGGTGAAAAATACTGAGAAACCATTGCATTATATCACTTAATTACCAAATCATCACTCTTCTGGTGTTTTGGGTTTTTAAACAGGCCCTAGGCCCAGCGCTAAGCCCAATGTGGGGCTTGAACCTACCACCTTGAGCTGAAACCAAGACCTGAGCTGAGATCAAGACTCAGATGTTTAACCAACTGAGACACCCAGGCACCCCATCACTGTTCAGTTTGATTCTATCATTCCCATTTTATGGATGAGAAATTGGAGCTCAAAAACTACTAAGAAATGTCCCCCAAGGTCCTGTAGCTACGAAGGGGAGGAACCAGTATTCAAATGCAGGTCCTTTTCAGAGCCTGTGCTTTTCCCACTCTCATGTTGCCTCCACATTCATAGGCATGGCTCTGAGTCACTAAAATCATTAAACTAAAAATAATATCAATCTATATTTCTTGAGATTTATCTATTTTAGAAAGAGAGTGTGAGTTGAAGTAGGAGGAGGAGCAAAGGGGGAGGGGGAGGGACAAACAGACTCCAAGGTGAGCACAGAGCCCAACCACTCAGGGCTCAGTCCCACAATCCTGAGATCATGACCTGAGATGAAATCAAGAGTTGGACGCTTAACTGGCTGAGCCACCCAGGCACCCCCAAAGAAGATGACTTTAAAACTGTGGAAAAATTCAGGGAAATCGTATTGGTTAAACTAGTGGAAAAGTGTACAAGCACCCTGCTCTCTGGAAGTCTTAGAATGACCAGCTATACAATAACAAAGGAGCTACTATGTAATCTAGAACCTTATACTTTTCCCAACTTTACCTTACTACTCATGCAATATTGTAATTTTCATGTCTGTATTTCTTATAGATGATCTTATTTAGTTACCTCAGTGACATTTTGAAGAAAATCCAATTCAGGAAAAATTTTGTCATAGTAATCATGAGAACTATACATTTTTCAGTTGGGGTGTGTGTTGTCCTGCCTTTATGGCAATGACTTTATTGAATCACTGTTCATTGGTAGAGTTTGTACAAACATATGAATATATTTTATGAATTATTGTTAATAAAGGCACATTTTTTGTGAGTGATAATCTGTGGGCTGCAAAGCAGTATCTCTCACGACATCTTTCTAATGATGTTGTTGGATGGAAAAGGAGTAGTTATAAATCATCCCTTAAATCCCCTAAAGGTTGAAAGGTAAGTAGTTACTAGTCATTTTCAGAATTCACTGGATTTACAAGTTTATCCTTGAGTAGGTCCCTGACTGAGAGTAAGCCTCATTAGTCTTAATCATATCAATCTGAGTACCCAGTAAAGTTAGGATAGAAATAGCTGCTATCAGAGACAGTCAGGACATACTTCAGACAAGAATGCACTCACTTCTTAAACACACATACCCAAGCCAGATAACAGCAGGGGATTTAGGAGAGATTCACTGGAGACACAAATAGTCTCAATAACGACAATAGCTAGAGAGAGGATCTCAGAGCCAAACACACAGCTAATAAAACCACTAAGGTGCAGGGTCAGACCAGAGTTAACCACAGAGTCATCCAGAACATTACTGGCTCTATTAAAAAAAAGAAAAAGCAACAGAAACCTTGTGTGTGTAACAAGTGGTCAGTTTAGGGCTCCATTGGGTAAACTATGATTGTCCTAGGAGATAGGGCAGGATATCAGTAAGGTCGGGAAGAACTCTGCTCTGAGCCCTCCACTTAGATGTGGAGAGATCAACACGAGATGAGATGATGAATTTAAAAAAGGAGGGGAGGAAGGGAGAAAACACATAATGCTGACGACTTTTGCATTTGTTAGAGGGTCTGAACTCTATAAGTTTAGACCAAACCGATCAGAGAAATGAAAAAGAATCATCTATCACAGGGTAGTGAACCATATCCAGTTCAGATTAGTATTTTTCAATTTTTTAAACTTGTGAAACATGCAAACTTCCCAGAAAACTTCAAGGTAGATATTCTCTCCTCCCACTTGTCTCTCCAGCCCAAATAGCTTGGTCTCTTGGTCAAATTTCTCCTAGAGCCTGTAACATCCATGTGAACATATTCATCTTTGTTTTCTCTACAAAGCCTAGTACAAAAAATACAGCAAGCTCTCAAATCGTTGTGGATTTTAATCACCCTTTTCATGGCCCTCCCCCCAACCAACTGAGAAGGCATTCTCCCTCTTTTTTCATTGATATCACTAACTAAATCTTTTACCTCTTGGTCAAAAATTTTAAAAGAAGTGTGAAAATATACAGGACTTGAAACTGACAGTGGAAACCCTTGTGATATATATAAAGATTTCAATACATGAGATGAAAACCTGGTAGGTGATTTAATTCTAGCCAGCCTTCATTTTGTGAACTTTCAGATTTGTACCTCATTTAGCTTTTTTTTTTTTTTTTTTTTTTTTTTCTGATTTAAGCTGCTTCTTTTTCATTTCTTTTCTTTATTCATTTTTAAACTTTTGGAAAATTTTTATTTGAGTAAATAAATATTCTATAATAGTCTCTGTCACTGATACATCTTTATTAAGATATAATTAGTTCACCTATTTAAAGTGTGTAACTCAATGATTTTTTGGTACATTCACAGAGTTGTCAACCATTACCATAATCAATTTAAAACATTTTCATCACGTCAAAAATAAACCCTGCATCCATTAACTATTGCCCCCATATTTCCCACATACTCTAACCCTAAGCAACTACTAATTATCTTTTATCTCTATAGATTTGCCTCTTCTGGACATTCAGAAAAGCAGTCATACAATATATGGTCTCTTGTGATTGGCTTCTTTGAAAACATATGTTTTCATTTTTCTTGGGTATATATATCTAGGAGTAGAATTGCTGGGTCATCTGGTAACATATGGTTTGCGGGACTTCCAGACAGTTTACCAAAACTGATGCACCATATTACATTCCACCAGCAGTGTGTGAGGGCTCTGATTTCTCTATGACTCACCAAACCAACACTTGCTATTTTCTGACTTTTTTGATTATAGCCATCCTAGCTGATATGACCTGGCATCTCGTTGTGGTTTTGATTAGCATTTGAGCATCTTTTCACGTGCTTATTGGATATTTGTGTATCTTCTTTGTGGAAATGTCTATTCAAACCTTTGGTCCACTTTTAGAATTGGGTTATTTATCTTTCCATTATTGAGTTGTAAGAGTTCTTTATATATTCTAAATACAATTCCCTTATCAGAAATACAATTGCAAGTATATTCTTCCATTCTGTGGGTTAGTTTTTCATTTTCTTGATTGTCCTTTGAGGCCCAAAGATTTCTTTTTTTTTAAATTTTGATAAAATCCAATTTATCTATTTTTTTCTTTGGTAGCTTGTGCTTTTGGTGCCATATATAAGAATCCATTGCCAAACTCAAAGCCATGAAGATTTACCCCTATGTTTTCTCTTAAGAGTTGTATACATTTAGCTATCATATTTGGGTCTTTGATCCATTTTTAGTTAATTTTTTGTACATGATATCAGGTAAGGGTCCAATGTCATTCTTCTGCATGTGGCTATCATCCAGTTGTCCCAGAACCAATTGTTGAATTGTCTAATTCTTTCCACTGAATGGTCTTGACACTCTTGTACATAGACACATGAGTTTATTTTTGGACTTTCAGTTCTCTTCCATGGGTATCCTTATGCCAGTATCCCACTATCTTGATTATTGTTGCTTTGTAGTGAGTTTTGCAATGGGAAGTGTGAGTCCTTCATCTTTGTTCTTTTTCAAGGTTGAAATTTTCACATCAAATTTTCATGTAAATTTTGTCAAGTAGCCAGCTGGGATTCTGATAGAGATCAAATTGAATCTGTAGATCAACTTGGGGAATATTGCCATCTTAATTATATATCTTCTGGCTCATGAACATGAGATATTTTTTCATTTATTTAAGGTCTCCTTTAGTTTCTTTCAGCAATTTTTATAGTTTCCAGAGTATATGTTTTATATTTCTTTTGTAAATTAATTCCTAAGTTTTATTCTTTTTGGTGCTATTGTAAATATAATTTTTTAAAATTTTATTTTTGAATTAGTCATTGCAAAAATATAGAAACACAACTGATTCTTTATATCATATGTAAATTATATATACAATTATACATACAATTGATTTTTGTATATTGATTACATGTCTTGAAATCTTGTTGAACTTGTTTATTAGTTCTAATAGTTTTTAGTGGATTCCTCAGAATTTTCTACACAGATCATGCCATTAGCAAACAGATTTACTTCTTCCTTTCTAACCTGTATGGTTTTTTTTTTCTTTTATTTGTTTATTTTCAGCATAACGGTATTCATTGTTTTTGCACCACACCCAGTGCTCCGTGCAGTACGTGCCCTTTCTATTACCCACCACCTGCTTCCCCAACCTCCCACCCCCCGCCCCTTCAAAATCCTCGGGTTGTTTTTCAGAGTCCATAGTCTCTCATGGTTCATCTCCCCTTCCAATTTCTCTCAACTCCCTTCTCCTCTCCATCTCCCCATGTCCTCCATGTTTTTTGTTATGCTCCACAAATAAATGAAACCATATGATACTTGACTCTCTCTGCTTGACTTATTTCACTCAGCATAATCTCTTCCAGTCCCGTCCATGTTGCTACAAAAGTTGGGTATTCATCCTTTCTGATGGAGGCATAATACTCCATCGTGTATATGGTTTTGCTTTGAATCTCCCTGATGGCTAGTGATGATGAGAATTTTTTTCATGTGTCTGATAGCCATTTGTATGTCTTCATTGGAGAAGTGTCGGTTCATATCTTCTGCCCATTTTTTGATATGATTATCCGTTTTGTGTGTGTTGAGTTTGAGGAGTTCTTTATAAATACGTATGTTTTTATTTATTTTTCTTGTCCATGTTCTGGCTAGAACTACCAGTTGATGAATAGAATGGAATAGAATGTTGAATAGAAGTGGCAAGAGTAGGCATTCCTGCTTTGTTCTTGATCTAAGAGGGAAAGCTTTCTGTCATTCACATTAGGTATGGATGTTAGCTTTGGTTTTGTTTTTGTTTTTAAGATTTTATTTATTTATTTGACCGACAGAGATCACAAGAAGGCAGAGAGGCAGGCAGAGAGAGGCAGGGAGGAAGCAGGCCCCCTGCTGAGCAGACAGCCGGATGCGGGGCTCCATCCCAGGGTCCTGAGATCATGACCTGAGCCGAAGGCAGAGGCTTTAACCCACTGAGCCACCCAGGCGCCCCTGCTTTGGGTTTTTATAGATGCTTTTCATTAGATTGAAGTACCTGCTTTATATTCCTAGCCTGTTGAGCGTTTTTTGTTATCATGAATGTTTGTTGAATTTTGTCAAATGCTTGTCTCTGTCCATTGAGATGGTTATGAGGTTATGTTTTGTACTCTCTTAATTTGGTGCATCACATTAATTGATTTTTAAATGTTAAACCAATCTTGTATTCCTGGAATAAATCCCATTGGTCATAGTATGTAATTCTTTTTATAAATTGCTGGATTCAATTTACTAGTATTTTGTTGAGAATTTTTATGTTCATTTTCATAACAAGTATTGCTCTATAGTTTTCCTCTCTTATCTTCATCTGGTTGTAGTATCAGGCTAATAATGGCCTCATACAAAGATATGGAAAGTGTTTCCTCCTCTTTTATTTTTTGGAAGGGTTGATGAAGAGTTGGTATTAATTCTAATTTATATGTCTGGTAGAATGCGCTTGAGAAGACATTTGGTCCTGGGTTTTTCTTTGTGGGTAGTTTTTTTTTTTTTTTTACTAATTCAATCTCTTATAACAGATCTACTCAGTTTGTCTATTTCTTCTTGTTTCAGTTTTGATAATTTGTATGTTTTTAAGAATTTGTCCATTTCATTTAGATCATCTAATTTAGGGGCACATAATTCATAGTTTATTGTAGTTCTTTGTAATTCTTTTTATTTCTGTAAGTTTGATGCAATGTCTTCTCTTCATTTCAGATTCTAGTAATTTGAGTATTCTCTCTTTTCCTTTGGTCAATCTAACTAAAGTTTTGTTAGTTTTGTCGAACTTTTCAAAGAACCAGTTTTTTGATTCACTAATTTTCTCTATTGTTTTCCTATTCTTTCTTTCATTAATTTTGTTCTAATCTTTATTATCTAACTCCTTCTGCTTGCTTTGGGTTTAGTTTTTCTCTCCTTTTTCCTGTAAGGTGGAAGTTTAGGTTATTTATTTGAGATCTTTCTTTTTTAAAAAAATATAGGCATTTAAAGCTACAAATTTCCCTCTATGTATTGCTTTAGCTGCATCTCATAAGTTTTGGTATGTAGTGCCTTCATTTTCATTCATCTCAAAATTTCCTTTTTTGAGTTCTTTGATCTATTGGTTATTAAGGAATGTGTCAATTTCCCCATATTTGTGAGTTGCCCAAATTTCTTTGTGTGATTGATTTCTAATTTCATTTCATCATGATAGGAGAAGATACTTTGTATTATTTCTTTCTTTTTAAATCTATTGAAGTTTCTGTCTTATCGTCTACCATATGGCCTATCTTGGTCCTCTTAAGCTGAGGATGAAGAGCCATGGAGAATCCAAATACGATAGAAGAAGCACCATCCAACTGGGTTTTATCTCCTGGTTTTTCTACTTACCAACAATATGGACTTAGAAGTCCATTTTTTTCTCTGGGATTTGTGTCCATATTTGCATAGAGAGGACCACTTAGACTAGAGCACTTCTAAGACCACAGGAATGATTTTCAATTCCAGTTCTTTTACTAGCTTGAATAAATCCTTTAATCTGTCTGAAGCAGTTTCCTTATTTCTAAAATGGGGAGAATAAATCTCAGTTTGCAGAGTTGTCATAAGAATGACATGTACAGGGTACCTGGGTAGCTCAGTGGGTTAAGCTTCTTCCTTGGCTCAGGTCATGGTCTCAGGGTCCTAGGATCGAGCCCCACATTTGGCTCTCTGCTCAGCAGGGAGCCTGCTTACCCCTCTCCCTCTGCCTGCCTCTCTGCCTATTTGTGACCTCTTTCTGTCAAATAAATAAATAAAATCTTAAAAAAAGAGAGATTGACATGTGCATACTTACTGGTACATGATAGGCCTTCAACAAATGAATTTTGTTACGTTTTTTGATAATGATCGTTATCAATTTTTTCTGTGGTACAGGGGAGTGATCTAGTAGGTTCATCTTGGCATCAGAGAGGCAAGTTCTACGAACCTGTCTTAAGAGCTGGTTTGGAATCATTTGTCTTTCTCAGTCATTCAGGCCCATCATAACCCAACAGGCTCAGTTCATTTAACACAAAAACTTTTCTGTTTGGCCTTTGCCTTCCCAAGACACTAATTAATGTTAGGATCCCATGTGTATAATGCTCTAGAAATGAGACATCTCATGGTGGCATCAATCCATGCTTCAATAGATTTCTATACATAGCGATATTCACTGTTTTCTGCTTGGAGGTCATGATGCTTCATAACTGTTTGCTTTACACTTACTGATGAGGTACAACTTCTCATCTAGAGAGGGTGCCATCAGTTTTTCTAAGATAAAGAGAAGCAGTCAAAAAGCTTGAAACTCAGAGAAGTATTGGGACATACTAGGTCCTTCGTCTGGGAGGGGACCCCCTCATTTTAATAGCTTTGACAGCCAAATTTGTATGAGATCCTTGTGTTCAGTCAATCCAGCTGAGAATGAGGAAAACAAGGTTGATTTTGAAACCCAGGAGGAGAGAAAGAAGAAATTCCTAGTCAGATCCTACTCTACAATATAATACATATAATATATGTAGATACAAGGATCTTAGCCTGACAATAGAACTTAGAGCACTGTACTCAGAGATTTTATAAGTATGGGGAGAAAGGAAAGGTCATTCCCAGCTGATGCTTGTTGAGATTATCCAGCTACTGGTAAACGAATAATCAACTCAACTTTGAATAGTGATTGTAGGTTATACTTCCTTCATAAAGTAAGTAAAAACTCCTAGTGTGGGATACTATGGTAGAGAATGGATAGGGGAGTGGCAGACATTATTCTAGGCATTTAAAATACGCTTTCCTAAAGAATTTTGATTCTCTAATGCACCACAAAATATGAATTTGCCAAAATATGAATTTGAGTGATAAGGAATGAGTAGGAAGAACCTGGAGAAGAATTTATCTTCATATCTTTCTTTCTTTATTTCCCAAGACTCTGTTAGCAACTCTAGTATCTCAATTACTCCAAGTCTTGGCAATACGGGAAAGAAGTCAAGTAAAATTTATCCCTGGATAAGATTTGCGAGGAGTCTACCAGGTGCCCCATCCCACATCTCAGCAAATTCACTAGAGGAAGTGGCAGCAACTCCAAACTTCTCCACCAGACCAGGCCTCCAAATGTGTAGCAGCTACAATGCTTTCCTTGGACCAGCCTCTGAGCTTTTATTAGCTTTTTGCTGTTTTTCTAGGTTAAACCCATTGGAAATTGGATTCTCTTTAAACAGAAGTCTATTTTGGTTGAGAATACAGAGTATGTGGAATAATCAAGTCAGGTAATCTCTGGGGCTTTGGATCAAGAATTCTCTGCCCATGATGCATCAGATTTAGCTTTTATTTCTGGTGAAAGCTAGTCTAAAAATTGTGTGGAAAAACAAATATTCACAACCTTTGGAAGAATAGAAATGATGTCTGACTTAGCTATTCAGTGAACCTTAAGAATTCTGGCTTTGTCCTTTTTTCTTTTTTTAAGTTGACAGGTGTTTCTAGAAAAACAAGTCATGCTTGTTTAAGGTCAGTATTGAAAGCCAATAAAAAGGCTGGACTTTTTGGCTCTGAGATACAGTGTGATTTAAAATTTTTCTCTCTACTACATTAACCATGCATTCCTTAAAGAGTACTTAAAGTTCTGGGAAGGATATAAAATGTCATTACTGAACTAAGATCACAAAATTTCTGGAATCCTAGCAAACATGTTGTTAAGGATCAAACTAAAGATGTGCAAATCAAAAACAATACTTTAAACATATTCTCAGCTTTTCAGTTCATCCTAAAAAATCAACTATTACTCCCAATACAGAGTAATGGCACCTCTCTCCCCTTCTAGGTACTTTTCTTAAGAGCTCGGAGCACTTTCCAGACATGACTTCATTCACTCTCCTGTAACAGTGCAGAGAAGAGTGAGAGCTTTTTTTTTTTGTATTGCATATTGAGGAAAATGTGGCTTAGAAAAGAAATTGTGTTAGAGTCACATAGGGTGTTAGGGGGAAGAGTCTGAGTGCCTCTCATGACTAGGGCAAAGTCTGGGAAGAAACTTAGACATCATCTAGTGGAGTGATTCCTGATAGTTTGGATTTTGTTAATTTTGAAACAATTTTAAGGATTAATCATAAATTTTTCCCAGAAAAGGACCCTAGAGAAGCAACACCTGTCATTTTATGAAAAGAGGAGATATTATAGCACCCTGAGACCAAAAATTTGATAATTACTGGTATTAGAGGGAGAAGAAACTTTGGGTTTTAAAGAAAAAAGTAACAGAATTTGGAATAATGGAATCAGAAGTAGGGTTGAAGATGGTAGACATCGAAGCTATGAATTCATGTGATAGAAGAATAACCTCAAAATAAATGGTAGGCCTTCTCAACACACAACAGTTTGCAACTTTATATCAATACATGTCCCCAAACATGCTTTATATTGCTGATTTTTCTCATTTTACCATCACAGCCAGGCATCATTTCAAGAGTAGACATATAGTAATTTAGCCTGAAACTTCATCTTACTTATGAGAAAACTGAGACCTGGAAAAAGAAGTAGGGCCACCAGATAAATACAGGACACCCAATTAAATTTAAATCCCATGCAATATTTGGGACATACTTATACTAACTAATTATTTGTTGCTTATCTGAAATTCAAATTTTACAGGGCATTCTGTATTTTTATTTGCTGAAGCTGGCAACCTTAAAGGTTCTTCCCTACTATTAACTACTACTACATAGTTTTTAGGTTTTAGCTAAGGCATTACCTCTTCCCATAACATTATGCTTACCATTATGGGGAAGATTAAGGTTGAGGGTATGGAGAGAATAATGTCAAGTACCTACCATCTTTCAGACATTATGCAGGATACTTAACATTTCATGCTTACAAAAATCTTGTGAGATAATTTTATAAATGAGGACACCAAAGTTTAGAGAGGTTGAATAAGGTATCTATAAGAACTACCTGAATCTATAGCATATATCATTTGAACTTGATCATGAGTTAGTTTCCTATTATTTAGAGAAATTTTATTTAGTCTAAATTTTTCTCATCTTCATATCATTTATGGTGGGGTTTTAATCAATAATTTATTTGATTCCTTTTAGAATAAAAATGTTTAAATAGCATTTAAAGTTTATAAATCGTATTGCATGGAGCATGGGGTGTGGTGCATAAACAATGAATTTTGGAACTCTGAAAAGAAATAAAATAAAATTAAAAAATATAAAAAATGATGCTATATGACTTTCAAAGCTAGGTCATGAAAACAAGTTTATATATCTTGGTTCTTTTTTTTTAAAGATTTATTTATTTATAAGAAAGAGAGAGAGAGCAACGGGGGATGGGAGAAGGAGAAGGAGAGAGAATCTCCAGCAGACTCCCTACTGAGCACAGAGCCTGACATGGGGTTTGATCTCATGACCGTAAGATCATGACCTGAGTTGAAGTCAAGACTTGGATGTTTAACCGACTGAACCACCCGGGCGCCATGAATCATGGTTCTTTATAGAGCAACTGATCATTTATTTGGCAATCTGCAAAGGATAACCATAATTTTTTACAGTTTTCTGAAAATCAGAGAAGGCGGAAGAAAGGTTGGGATGGAGATAGACTTAGAGGAGGAACAGAATCAGGAAAGTTACCTTCAGCTCATTTGTGGAAATTATCAGATGGTTAGAAATAGATATTCAAAATAAAGTTACACTATTAAAACAGCCAGGAATAGGGGCGCCTGGATGGCTCAGTGGGTTAAACCTCTGCCTTCGGCTCGGGTCATGATCTCAGGGTCCTAGGATCGAGTCCCGCATCGGGCTCTCTGCTCAGCAGGGAGCCTGCTTCCTCCTCTCTCTCTCTGCCTACTTGTGATCTCTATCTGTCGAATAAATAAATAAAATCTTAAAAAAAAAAAAAGCCAGGAATAAGCACACTTTCAACCAAGGACATAGTCATGAAGAAAAAAGGGGGGGGGTTGTCCCACCAAAAATCAAGATTTATTATAAAGCTACAGTAATGAAGACACAAAAAATACAAACCATAAAAAATGATAAGTTTGACTATTTTAAATATAAAAACTTCAGTTTATCAAATGACACCATAAAAAAGGTTGAAAAGAAACACACTAGAAAAATATACTGGTAATACATAGAACCAACAAAGGATAAATGTTCAGGGTATATAAAGAATTTGTGGGGCGCCTGGGATCCAGCCCCATGTTGGGCTCCCTGCTCAGTGAGTTGTCTGTTTCTCCCTCTCCCTGTGCCCCTCTCCCCACTCATGCTCTCTCTCTCTCAAACAAATAAATAAAATCTTGAAAAAAAAAAAAAGAACTTCTACAAATCTGTATGAAAAAGACAAGTAATACCCTTGCCCCCCAAAAGGACAAAAGACATAAGCTTATATTGCACAGAAGATGAAAAATGAATGGCCAATAAAGAAATAGATATTAAACCTCATTAAGTAATCAAAGAAATGAGATATTTCACATCCATCAGATTAACAAAAACTAAATGCTTTATAATGTTAAGTGTTGGTGAAATAGTGAAGCAGAACCTGCTGGTGGGAGTATAATTTGATTTACCACTTTGTTGATTAAATTGGCAATAAATAGAAAAAGTAACTCTCTGTTTACTTTTAAGATATGCTCTAGAACAACTCTTGCACGTAGGCACAGAAAGGTATGTGCAAGTATGTTCATAGTAGCAATGTTGATAACAGCAAACAATACTAAACAAGCTAAATATCTATCGACAGGAAATGTATAAATACGTTGTAGTATAACCATGCAATGTAATACCATACATCAGTGAAAATTAACAAGTCAGAGCTATGTGAGTGTATCTCACATGCAAAATGTTGAGGGAAAAAAGCAAGTTTTATAAGAATACGCAGTATGACATTTCTATCAAGTCTTTAAAATGGGTATTACTCTTGTAAAATATTTAGGAATACATACACATGTAGTAAAAATACGCAGAAATGCCTGCAAATGATAAACATCAGATTTCCTCATTTAGGGAATAGGAAGGAAGATGCAACTGGAGAGGGGAACACACAAAGGGCTTCAATTTTATTGTTAATGTCTCATTTCTTAAGTTAGGCAGTGAGTAGAGAGGTGTTTGCTGTATTATTGTTTTTACAGTTTTATATATGTAATATATATGTGATATATATGTAATATAGTTTCATAATAAACTTTATAAAAACTCAAGGGCAAATGCCTGAAAAAGTCATTCTTTAGGTATACACAAGATTTTACACACACACACACACACACACACAGTATACCAAGTATTATATATATATATATAACTGTATACCAAAAATCAAATATCTAAATTACATATATTCTCTAGGCAGCCAAAACATTTTTTCTATATTCCAAATATTGGATTTTAACAATTGGATTGCTCTAAAGAATAGTTTTAGACAAAATAACACAAAAGCTCATTCCCACTAGTTAAGTTTCACATTACACACCTTCTGAATTAAAATAATGCATTGCAGAATCCAGTTTATGTCACCTGAGGTCAGGGAAAGAAAAAAATAATGATACCTGGAAATGAGCATGGGGAAACAGACCCGATATGCACATAGTTTATTTGTTCAGGCTTGTAGCAAGGAGTAAGGGAAACAGAAAATACCTCGGTCGTAAATTGTCATGGAAAAGACAAAGAGAAACTCTGGAATATTATGAAACTATAAATTACTTCTGCTGAAAGGGTAGAATTTGCAGTATCCCCTTAACCGAGGTTTCACCTCCCCACTTTTGACAGAATAACTCCTGTTCTTTGGAGAAAAACACATGAAATAAATGTAAAACCCGAGAGGGAAATCACCTAATATGTACACCACCTGCCTAATAAAATGAGAATAAATTTGGGTTTTTGGCTAAGTAGATTTGCTTATGTTTTAACTTAGTTAGAGGCACACGCCATCTAAATCACATATATGATTTTATTTCAAAAACCCAACATGAAGGGACAAAAAATAATTTCACCTTGTTTAACTGGTTTTGCTTTCAAAACAGACCTACAACAAAATTTGTATCTATAAAAGAAGCTCCTAGGTTGACACGGTACCCATGTCCATTTATTAAAATGCTAATGAGATTCTGAAACATCCCCGCTCTGTCTCTGGCTCAGTCCTGGGGTCTCCAGTCTATAGTCTGAGGACCACAGGCCTCCACAGACACATACTTTACTCCAGAGATTGCCAGCGGTTTAGTTAGTGAGCTAATGGAGGCAGGGACCAAACAATGACTTCTCAAGAGTAAACATCTCTACTCTTTTAAAACTCTCTTTCTCCCAAATCCCAGAAGGTGGCAGGCCTCATGAAGAGCTACCTGCAAAATCCTTCCTTTGAAGAAATACACAAATGAGTCAATCCCCCCTTAAAGGATTTGTTAAAGACAAAGGTCCAGGAAGCCACGTAAAAATGATTTGTGAGGCTGCTTGATGCCTGACATTTTTTTTTTTTAAATCTTTTCTATGCCCCATTTCAAAAAAATCCATCTGCAGGCAACTTGACTGTTATTTAAGGCAAAATGCTGGGCTCAGAAGTATATTTTGAGGCATCTATTCAATCTGGAGTTTACTATAGCCAAGGTCTCAACCATAAAAATGCAGTAGGTAATGAAAATATGGAGAGCTTTAACTGGAGTCAGAGCCAGATCCCTATCCTGACTCCTCCAGCACCTTTCACTTATGAGTAGTTAGTTCCTGCCAAACGGAGCTCTCCCCCTTCACTGGCCAGTGTGGCTCTCACTCTAATGGAACACTGCAGTACCTCAGAGCTGCTGGTTTCTTGCGGTTGTGTTGATCAGATATGAAGCTAGAACCTTAAAAAAAAACACTCTGAGGGTATTGCTTTGGCTCGATTCCATTCATTATATTGGATGGTAGAAGCAAATATATATTTTTTCAATATTCTGTATTCTGTGCAAGAGAAAGAGTAGCCCATATTTGAGTATCAAAATAGGACCTCTTTTTGGTACTAATTAGTCTTTATTTTGATTATTGGGAAGAAAAATTATAGGAAAATTAATTCAAACACAAGCTTTTACTATGAATAGTAAAGGCTATGAATTTGAGGGTTTCCCAGTTAGCCACTCTGCTTCAGGCTTTTCAGACACTGAATGGTGTAATTCCTTTAACATCCCTAATAATATGACTACTATTCCTGTTTTGTAACTGAGGACAGGGAGGCTCGGAGAGATTAAGTAATTGGATCCACATCATGCATTTACTAAGTGGGAAATACGGGATTTGAATCCACATCTAGTCAAATATTAAAACCCTTTTCATGACCCTGTAATGCTTCTTCAGAGTTATTTTGTATGTGAACTGTTACAGATGCTGTGAGACCAAAACAACTTTGATACTTTAAAGCACGCTATGCTTCCCTGAATAATGTACTATAATGGTAAGTACCAAAACCTCCATTCCCTAGTGGGAATACCGAAGTATGAAAAAGTTAGTTAGTTAGTTTAAAATTACAGTGTAAGGAAGAGCTGTGGTCTTGAGTTGACCCTTTTGGCTTTACTGCTCTAAGAAAGTTATAAAATACTCCTTATATGACTCCTCTTACTCTACTCCTGTGTTTGATCTGACAGCAATAGTTTACAAAAGCTCCTTTGTTTCCAAACAACGTTAAATAATAGAATGGGAAAAATTACAGGGATCCCCCCCCCCAAAATGTACACACAGAAGTTAGCTAAAACACATACACACAAAATAGGCATGTGTTCTTTTTAGAATCAATTCATTGAAAGAACCATTACAGTATCTATATCCCTTTTCATCAACTTCCCATCTGGATTTTATTTTTTAGGCACTCATTGCTTCTCACAGTTTCAACGTTACCCATTTCACACCATTTAACTATTGAAAGCACTTGAAATTCCGGACCCTAGAAGCAGAGCCAGTGTATTTCCCCGTGATGCAGCTAATGTGTCAGACTTGTAAAATAGCTCTTAGTGGCGGGCCTCCATTTAGAGAAAGACGGAAACTAGCTTTAAATACTTAGAGCTTTAATATCTAGTCCATTATACTGAAGCAGGGTCTTGTAAAGAGTCAATTATGGGATACTTCTGATTTGATCCACATGCAAGGGAAATCCGCTTCTTTGCCTTTAAATCCCTGTTGTAAGTGTCTTGTTTAAATAATTAGTGACACTTTTTCTTTGATCAAATTGATTCATTTTGTTATTCTTCTATGCTAATTTAAAACTTAATCCATGTAAAAGTCTAAGACAGATTTTAATCTCTCATGAAGAAAGCTTTCCCAAAGACTGTAGTTTTCCAGAAAACATTTTGATTTTTAAAAACATTGAAATAAATTAATTTTTCTATGAGGGACCATGTGGTCAATCACAAGCCAAGACGTGATGTTATTTTTCTATGTAGAGTCATGTATCTCTCTCTCTCTCTCTCTCTCTCCCTCTATCTCTCTCTCTCTCACACACACACACACTACATAATACATTCTTAATAGCATGTTTAAACAACAAATATTACTGAGAGCTCTAAAGGCAATCAAATGTAATCTCTGTTTATGGCTTGGGGGCTAAAAAGTTTATGTATATTTGCAACATACTATCAAAGGGTTAATATCACTAATACTAAACTTTATTCATAATCAAGGAGTAAACATAAAACGTCAGACTTTACTTATCAAATTTATATTTTAAAAAATTACAATATCCAGTGTTGGTTAGGGTCCTGGAGCCTGGTACTCTCGTGCACTGCTGGGGGGCATTAAATAGTAGTTTCTGAAAGGCTTGGGGAAATACATTTCAAAGGCCTACAAAATGTGTATTGTATCTGACCCAGTATCTACACCTCCAGCAATTTAGGAATGTAGTCTGAAGAAATATGCATATACGTGAGTAAAAATAATTTACAGGTTATGCATCAAAATGTTAATAGTGGTTATTCCTGGGTTACAGACTAATTTTATTCTCCTATTTTCCTTCTCTGAATTTTTAAGTTTTCTACCATAAACATGTATTGCTTTTGTTATAAGAATGTCATTTCATTGATGTAAATTTTAAATTGTCTATACAAGAAATATATTCTCATGAAATTTTAAAAAATATGTAAGTAGTCACATAATACTGAAAATTATTCTTCCTTCCCATCCCTATTCCCAATTCTATTTCCTTTCTAGGTTGTAACTACTATTGCTGGTTTCCTGTATCCTTTGTGACCATTTTTCTACATATTTATATCTTACATATGTGCATATTTTTATTTTGCTTATAAATAGCATTGTATTCCATGAATCTATTGAACCATCGTCTACTCAGTCAGCTCCGTTAATATTTATGCTATTTCTCTTTTTCCTATTGTAAACAATGCTTTCGTAAACATGCTCATACCTATTTCAGCATATATACATGGTGCAAATATTTATCTAGGATAAAAAGCAAAAAGCAAAAAAACAAGTGAAACATTGTTGAGAATAGTTGTTGAGAACTTCAAGTCACCTCTCAAGCTCCAGAGTTCTCAGGGATTCACATGAGTGGCTGCTGGTTTCATTCATTAACTGTGGATATTACCTATCTTTTTGTTTTGGGCAGTCAGATGAGCAAAAGTGGCATCCATTGTTGCTTATGTTGGCCTTTTCCTGATCTCTAGTGCATTTGAACATCTTGCCAGATGTTACTAGGTCATTTTTACTTCTGTCAATTGCCCTTTTCACTCTTGGTTTATAATTTCTTTCATTGCTTTGTAGTATTCTTTATATTTTGAATGTTTATTTATTTATAATAATTTGTAATATTTGTTTATTTTTCTCCCTGACAGTTTTTCCTTTCCTTAGAAAAAAAACTGAGGAAGGTAAAAAAACAAATCTGAGGAAGAGGCACCTGGGTGGATCAGTGGGTTAAATATCTGACTTTAGCTCAGGTCATGATCTCAGGGTCCTAGGATCGAATTCTGCATCCAGCTCCCTGCTTACCAGGGAACCTATTTCTTCCTCTCCCTCTGCTGCTCCCCCTGCTTGTGCTATCTGTCAAATAACTAAAATCTTTAAAAATATAAATTTAGGGGCGCCTGGGTGGCTCAGTGGGTTAAGCCGCTGCCTTCGGCTCATGCCATGATCTCAGGTCCTGGGATCGAGTCCCGCATCGGGCTCTCTGCTCAGTGGGGAGCCTGCTTCCCTCTCTCTCTCTCTGCCTGCCTCTCTATCTACCTGTGATCTCTCTCTGTCAAATAAATAAATAAAATCTTTTAAAAAATAAATTAATTAAAATTTTTTTAATTAAAAAATTTAAAAATCGAGGTATAATTTACATATGGTGAGTATACAGTTCAAAAGGGTTTTTAATACATTTTTTAAAAAGATTTTATCATTCATTTGCGAAACAGAGATAAGGTGCACAAGCAAGAGAGGAGAGGCAGAGGGAGAGGGCATGAAAGAGACTCTTAAGCAGACTCCCTGCTGAGTGCAGAGCCCAGTGGCAGAACCCAACATAGGTTTCCATCCCAGGACCCTGATATCATGACCTGAGCTAAAGGCAGATGCTTAACCAGCTGAACCACCCAGGCGCCCTTACAGTACAAAAGTTTTTATAAAAGTTTATAACTCATGTCATTTAAAGAAAAACTTAATGTGTTTTCAGTTGTATAAACTATTTACTGACTGCCAATCTATTTTATGGATTCTAGATTTTTCATAATGCTTTGGAAAGTCTTCTATAGATCAAATTTTAAATATTCTTTTATATTTTTCCTGATATGTATTTTTTATATTTAGCTTTCTAATCTATTTAGATTATGATTTTGATGTGAGATTGTGATATGATTTTGTTTTATTTTTCTAAATTGACAATTAATTACCCCAACAGTATTTTCTCACTCATTTAAAATACCATTGTTTGCATAAATTAAGTTTATGCATGTGAATGTATCTGCTTCTGAGCCCTACGTTTGCTCATTCTTGTACCAGTGTCATAATGTGTTAATTATCATAAGCATATAGTGTATCTGGTAGGGCAATTCCTCTTTCATTACTTTGTATCAAATAGTTCTCTACAGTCTCATTCAGTTTCTCTTCAGTACCTAATTGAGAATCAGCTTGTCAAGTTCCATGAAAAAAACTTACTAGGATTTTGATTAGGATTGCACTAAACTTATGGGCAATTTGAGAAGAACTGACATCTTTACAATGTTGGGTCGGCCAATGCAAGAACATGGTATTTATCTCCACTGAATCTCCTTTTATGGCATTCATTGAAGTTTAGTAGTTAATATAGGTCCTTCAGATTTCTTGTTAGGTTTATTCCTAGGAATTTATCTATTTCATGTAATTGCTGGGATATTAAAAAATCCACTGATTTTTCTATATTGATCTTTAGGTAGCTACTTTGCTAAATTTTCTTAACAGTTTTTAGAGCTGTTGATTTTTCTAAGCAGACTACCATGTGGTCCACAAACAATGACACTGTTGTCTTTGTTTCCAGTATTTATAATTCCCATTCCTTTTCCTTTTCATATTGCATTGGCTTTCAGTACCATTAAGAAGTAGTTATACTGGGCATCCTCTCTTGTCCCAGATTTTGAAGGGAATGTTTACGTGTTTGCTATAGATTTTGGACAGATGAACTTTGTCAAGTTAAGGAAATTTACTTCTATTCCTAGTTTACTAAAAATTGTTGCTTTTTTATGTGTGATGTAATGAAGACTAGAGCTATAAGTTACATTAAATGTTCTTTTTTGAGCTGGAGACTGTTATATTACTGATTTTTCCTCTGTTAATCTGATAATTTATAGACTATTAAATCATCTCTGCATTCCTGAGATAAATCTTAATTAGACATAATGCATTTATCTTTTAATACATCACTGGACTTGATTTGTGCATTATATTATTTAAATTTTTGAATCTTTTACAAATGACATTGGTCTATTTCTATATCTAAATGCATGCTGCCCTTGTCTAGATTTGGTTTCAAGCTTGGAGGTTGAGTCAGAAAGCTTTAGTTCATTCTTTATGTTCTGGAGTATTTTAGCTAACAAAAGAAACAGTTATACCTTAAGCTTGATAGAATTCATCTGTTAAAAACAGAAACTAGAAAATACATTATATGTTTATAAAAAAATAAAAAATAAATTAAAAAAAAACAAAAACTAGGCTTGATGCTTTCTCAGAGGAACACCTCTTCCACTTTTTTTTTTTTAAGATTTTATCTATTTATTTGAAAGCGAGACAGCATGAACAGGGGTGAGGGGCAGAGGGACAAGCTTATGCCTGGCTGTAAGCGCACAACCCATTGTGGGGCTCGATCCCAGGACCCTGAGATCATGACCTGAGCCAAAGTCAGGCACTTAAGCAACTGGGACACCCACGTACCCCAACTTCTTCCCACTTTTAAAATTTCTCTTATTTTTAGTACATTAAACTGTTTACCTTGTGGAATAGATTTTACTAAGTTACACTTTTCTAGAAATTTTCCATTGAATTTTGATTTTTTTAGAAGATTTTATTTGAGAGAGAGAGAGAGAAAGCACAAGTGTGAAGGGCAGGGTCAGAGGGAGAGGGAGAAGCAGGTGCTCTGCTGAGCAGGGAGCCCAACGCGGCTAACGTCATGACCTGAGCCAAAGGCAGATGCCTAACTGACTGAGCCACCCAGGATCCTCCCATTGAATTTAGATTTTCAAATTTTTGGTATGTAAGTACAATTTTTCCAATATCTTCATCTGTGCTTTCGTTTATTGATAATTAGATTTGCTGAAGTTTTGCATGTATTTTATTAGTGTTAAAAAAACTCTAATTTTTGGTTTTATTAATTGGGTCTACTAGTTTTATCTTCCTGTTAATTTCTGCTTTCATCTTGATTAATTATTTCCTCCATTTGGGGTTATATTGTTTTTTTTCCTAGTTCTCATAGTTGAATGCTTAATTAATTCATCTTCAATTTTTTTTTTTTTTTAAGAGAGAGAGAAAGGACACAAGTAGTTGGGGGGAGGCAAAGGACAAAGGAGAGAGAATCTTTTTTTCTTTAAAGATTTTATTTATTTATTTGACAGAGAGAGAGAGAGAACACACAAGCAGAGGGAGCAGAAGAGGGAGAAGCAGGGCTCAAACCCAGGACTCTAGGAGGGAGAGAATCTTAAGCTGACTCTGAGCTCAGTTTGGAGCCAAATGCAGGGCTTGATCTCAAGACCCTGAGACCATGACCTGAACCAAAATCAAGAATCTGGACACTTAACTGACTAAGCCATCCAGGTGCCCCAATGTTTGTATTTTCTAATAAATGCAGTAAAAGCTTTGAAATTTCCTTCAAATGTCCCTTTGTCAGAATCCTTTAGATTTTGATAATGTTGTGTGTTTACTGGTTTCCATTTCTAAATAGTCTGTGATTGATACAATAGTAGTAAGGATGTTTAATTTTTTCCATGCAGAGAAATTTGGGTTGGTGGAATCCTTTAAGTTTAATTCTTTATCACTATTTTTATTGCATTGTGGCCAGAGAGTTGTAGAATATAAGATTTTTGCTATTCTGGTATTTGTTAAAATTTCCTTTCTAGTTTAATACATGGCTAAATTCTAAGAATCACCCATGGCTGTCTTTGTTTGTTTGTTTAAAGATTTCATCTATTTATTTGACAGACAGAACAGACAGAGATCACAAGTAGGCAGAGAGAGAGAGAGAGAGAGAGAGAGAAGCAGGCTCCCCACTGAGCAGAGAGCCTGATGCCGGGCTTGATCCCAGGACCCTGAGATCATGACCTGAGCAGAAGGCAGAGGCCCAACCCACCGAGCCACCTAGGCGCCCCCCCATGGCTGTTTGAAAATAGATGCACTATGTCTTTGCTGGATATAATGTTCTATATGTATCATTAGAACAGGCTTGCTTAATTCTGTAATTTAAATCCTCTATTTTTTAACTCTGTGTGGGGAGAGTGGGGAGTACTTGATTATCTGATTTCTGAGAGTGGGCTATTAGAATTTTCCACTCTAATTCTGGATTTCAATTTCTCTTTGTATTTCTACCAATTTTTATTTAATATTATATATTTCAAAACTGTGTATTTAGTAGATAAAAGTTCAAAATTCTTGTGTCTTCTTGGTGGATTGTTTTTTTTAAATCAATATTTAAAAAATCCTTCTCTGTCCCTTTTGTTGTTTTTCACTTTTTATTTTGTACTTTTCACTTTTTAAAAAGATTTTATTTATTTATTTATTTATTTATTTATTTATTTGAGAGAGAGAGAGAGAGAGGGTGTGTACGTGGTGGGAGAGAAAGGGGGGAGGGGAAGACAGGAAGGGAGAGAGAGAGGCAAAGAATCCCAAGCAGACTGAGCCTTGCCTAGAGCCCAACACAGGGCTCAATATAATGACCCTAAGATCATGACCTAAGCCAAAACCAGGAGTCAGATGTTTTTGTATCTAAGTCACCCAGGTGCCCAGTTTTTCACTTTTTAAACTGAAAGTAATATTTTGTCTGAAATTAAAATTACTACATCTACTTTCTGTTAGCATTTATATGGGATATATTTCTCCATTTTTAAATTTTAAACTTTTATCATTTTATATTATATATGTTACTTGTAAATAGCATATGGCAGGATTTTTGCAAAGTTCAATTGGATTTTCTATCTTTTAATGGGAGAATTTAATCTATTGACATTAATTGTGATTACTGGTTTATTTAGACAACCCTGTTACCTTATTTTATACTGTCTATTTACTGTGATTTCTTTTTGTTTCTTTTTTCTTCTGTATTGCTTTTTGTTGGATTGATTTAGTTCTCTTCTTCCCTTTACTGTCTTGGAATCTAAATATTTTTCTGATGGTTACTCTTACATTTTTTAGATTGATTTTTAAATTTTTTCCATCATTTTTTTCCTATCAGTTAGTCTACTTATCAACACAGCTCTTACCCCAACCACACCAGAGTCTTAGTAAGCATTCATTCACTCCCCTATCCTTTCATCTTGTCCCTCCTATCGCTCATGCTGAAATGATCGGTTTTTCATTATTTATGAACACTATTAGAAATACTTTAGGTTTTGTTGCTTTGTTGATCATTTATATTTCTATAAATTCTTTTCAGGGAGGAGGGGCTGAGTTACATCATTTAGTAATTCTCTAAAGAGGTTTGTGGACGATAAACTTCCAAGTTTTAATGTACGTGAAAATGTCTTCATTTTGCCACCCACATACCCCTCCATTTAAATGTTAACTTGACTGGGAATAAGATTTTTAGCTTTAAAATAATTTTCCCTTAATATATCGAGATATTGTTTTATTATCTTTTGGCATTCAGCCTTAGTAATAAAGCATTTAATGCCAAATTGATATCTATTCCTTTGTAGATTTTTTAAAATCTCTCTATACTTGGAATTTTGATTAGGCCCTTTCAATATGAAGGCTTTCGGAAACAAGGAAACTTTCTCCTCTTATTTCTTTGATTATTTCCTTCCTTTTATCCTCTGTGTTCTTTCAGAGATTCTTTAAAATATCTAACTTGATGAACTGTTCCTTATTTTTAATGTATATTTTCTTACCTTTTGTGACTTTTTGGGAGGAGAATAGGCACATAACCAGATCATGATTTTAAATCCAACCTCACTATGCATTACTAATGGAATTTTAAAGTGAATTTCGAATTATATCTTTGAATGGGATTGAATTTGGCTATAGTTGGCTATTTTCTCAAAGAATCTTGTTTTTTTATCTTTGGATGGATTCCTTTCAGAGAATCCTATGAAATTTTGCACTCATTGAACCGCTATTTATTTATTGCTTAATTTTTGCCTGACATTGTTCTACATTATAAGGATCCAGAGTTAAAAAAAAAAAAAATACAAGTTTACAGCAGTCTGGGAGAGTTTCTCAACCTTGGTATTACTGACTTTTTGACTGGATAATTCTTTGTTGTGGGAGGCTGTCCTGGGCATTATATAATGTTTAGCAGCATCTCTGGCTTCTAGTTACTAGATGTCGGTAGCATTCCCCCCTCCCCTGTGTGACCATAAAAAATGTCTCCAAACATTGCTACGTGGCACCCTCTTTACCCTCTCCACCAGAACCACTGGTCTAGCAGAAGTAACTAACACACTATGTGGAGAGTGTTAGTGGAAGAATATATGCAGTAGAGTACTGGCACAAGAAGGTAGTGGCTGACCTTGCCTGAGGTTCAGGAAAGGTTTTACAAAGTGGAATACACTTGGCCTGGATCTTAAAGATAGAGTTAGGACTTAAAGTAACTTAAAGATAGAGTTATCACACAAACAAGGAGTAAATGAATAAGTAAATTAAATCTTTAAAAAAAAAGGAGTAAAAGAAAAAAAATGGCAATACGTGAGCAAATGACAGCATGTAAAGGCAGAAAATTTGAAAAAAGTGATGCGTTTGAAGAGCTCTAAATAGTTCAGGGGATGACTGGAACATGCGTTTGGGGCTGTGATGAAGAGAGAAGGAAATAATAAAGCTGAGGAGGTAGTTAGGGACGAAGTAATAAAAGAATTTGCAGGTAACACTAAGAAAATTTGGGCTTTATTGAGGAGTGATGGCAAACCACTGAAAGTATTCAGGAGGAAAATGGCATTTCAGAAAGGTGGTTTCATAAATATGCAAGGAATGGTTTAGAAAGAGGAGAGACTGGAACTAGATTAATTAGAAGATGGTTGTAATAGCCAAGTTAGGGCCTGACAGAGGATTGTGGGGGCTAAAGAATTGGGAAATGGCACAAGCAATATATAGGAGGTGGAATTGAGAACATTTAGTGATCGCTTAGCTATGAAAAGTAATGAATGGGGAGGGGTTAAGCACAATGTCAGATTTTGGTTAAAAAAAGGGGTAAATAGGAATGTTCATAGTGGATTGTGTTTATAGCAGAAGATCCTAATAAAAATAAATAAAAATACAAATTCCTGAGACAGGGCCAAAAAATAACCCCTCCCAAAGCTTATAGATCCATAGTTCTAAACACAATAGACAATAAATAAATTGGCAGTTTTTAGAAAACCAGAACTGACCCTTTAGTCTTCCTAACAAATCGTTGTTGTCCTTCATCTCAAAAACCTTTAAAATCCTCTCTAAACAGCTTCTCAGTCTTTTTATTTCAGAATTTCAAGAAAATGGCTTACATATTTTTTTCAAATATCCCACTGTTGAATGACTCATTTTTTAAAGTTTTTAATTTTAATTCCAATATAGTTAATAAACAGGGTTATATTACTTTCAGGTGTACAATATAGTGATTCAACAATTCTATACATCAATCAGTGCTCATCATGATTAGTGTACTCTTTACTTTTTTAAAAGATTTTATTTTATGTTATTTGAGAGAAAGAGTGAGAGAGAGAGCAGGACCAGGCAAGAGAGGGAGAAACAGACTCCCTGCTGAACAGGGAGCCTGAAGTGGAGTTCGATCCTAGGACCCTGAGATCATGACCTGAGCCAAAGGCAGATGTTTAACTAACTAAGCCACCCAGGAACCCCAAAAAGTATAGTCTTTAATGCCCATCACCTCTTTCACCCATTCCTCTGCCCATCTGAATAACATGTTTGACAGATTATTTCAGCTGTTACAAAAGACAGTGAAAATTTAAACCAATCTAAAAAAATTAGGAATAAAATGTTTTTGTGTATTAATGACACAAAAGTAGACAATTGTACATATAAAATGATTTAAGTTCCACTAGCAATCATAAAGTCAAATAATTCAAGAGTGGGAAAAGTTTTCAGCATCTTAGTTGAAGAACTATGGTACTGAGGACCTCTACTGTTGAGAATATGAATGGCTTCAATGTTAGGATTAAACATTCAGGAAAAAAAAAAAAAATCAGAAAAACATCAACCAGGCATGTGCAATCTACAGCCTCCCCCAAATTCAGAAATCTTCGGAAGCACGCAGATTGTCGCTAAAGTTTATGCAGGAATGCTTATAAACTTGAATCTAGGTCTCCCCTTACCCCCTGGGGCTTCTTCACCTTCAGGTGTCCCCTATCCTAGTGCTGTCTTCTGGCTTGTGAGTCAGTATTGGGTTTGATTACTGCAGTTTTCTGAGGCTTTTCTGAGGCATGATTACAAACAAATGTAATGTTTACACAGTTTAAATCCATTGATGCTAAGAGTTGAAAGTAATCTATAATCTAATCATAATTTATTATCTAATTTAGAAAGGGGAGAGAGTGTTTCTGACATACATCCCTGCCTCTAAAGAGAACAGGTCCATATAAAATGATTAGTGCCTAGAAATGCAAAATAGTCAATAAAAATATTGCTCTTTTCAGGTAGTTTTTCTTTTAATCTACCCAGGTGCTGAAACGTTGACTAAAAGCACTAAAGATTCTCCTGCGGTTTACTCCCCTACAAAGTCTGAATCCAAAAGATACTTGATTCTGCCAAGCCATTGAGCCTACAACACACATTTTCCCTTAGATTTCCTCACAATTATCTCAGAATATTTTTAAATGGTGCAATTATTTTTTAAGCTGGGGTTTTGTGAGAAGATTTTCTCAATGCCACAAGCTATCAGGTTGGAAGATATTTCTTTTCTGTTTATATTTAATATCTGCATGGGTATGGCTCTCTCTATATAGTAAGTTTTCTCTTTCAGAGAGACTTAGTTCCATTATTTCCATGATATTCATTGATAACATTTAAACTAACCCAAGCGCCTCTCCAGATATATTTTGGATAACCATCAGATACACCAGAGCTTAAATTTGAGCTCTGTCATTTATTAGTGTATTACTAAGTAACTTGTTCAAATCATTTAACCTCTCAATTTTCTCTTCTATTAAAATGGGAGAAAATAATTATCTTGCAGGTTTTATGAGGTTTGAGATAGAAATTATGAAGACATGTATGACAGAGACTGACACAAAATTAAGGCTCAACATATCTCTTTCTCTTCTCTTCCTTCCTCCTCTTTTTAAAAAGAACACTTTAAATAATCACTTCAAAGTAAGAGTTATCTATGTTTTAAAATATGACCAGGTGGGGTCCTTTATCAACGATATATTTTCAAGCCAAATGCAAATCAAACCAAATTTTTCTCTTCCTCACATTGTCATTTTACCATAAGAAAGGCAGGCAAATTTGGGTTGGTACTGACCAAAGAAATTGGGTTTTAGAGGGTTTGGTTGTACACATAGAACACCAAAGGCATAATCCATTTTGTACAAGTAATTCAATAGAATTACAAAAGAGTTTAGTTAACTCCTACAGTCACATGTGAATATGTGGTTTGGTATAGGCCTGATAAGGGAAAGAATCCTGTATAAGTTGAAAACAAGAGAAACTGAAGCCCCTAATACCAAGGAGTCTCACACCACCTCCACCACCACCGAATCACACTCACAACATGCCACATGTACATTCGGGCAGTCTGTGCAAACAAAATGCAACAGTTCCTATGCCTCACCTTTGATGACTCAGAGTTAGGTCATCCTGTCACGAAATTTTGTTAAAAGATATCTCAAACCATATGCAGAGGACCATATGCTGTAATGCAAATTCAAGCTAGTGCATAAACGTATTTTCACATTGCCAGGAGATATTTGTTGTTTTCTATGCTAAGGGTGGAATGGGAAAGCTAATGTGTCCCACACACTTTGAAAAATGAAGAGGGAGTAGTAATCTGGATGAAGGAATAGTGGGTTAACAATCAGGAAATCAAGGAACTAAACCTTGTTTATGCCACTGCCCTATGAGTGGGCCCCAGGGACAAATCCTCTAAATACCGGGCTTCAGTTTCCCCCACCAGAACGCTCTAAATAACAATTCTGGCTGGTAACACAATGGCAGGAGATAATAAGCATCAAGTACTTTGCAATCTTCCTTAAGACGGTATTACATAAATCCCAGTCATTATTACCACTAATACACTAGGATGATAGTACCTGCAGGGCAGTAATCATCACCTTGGAGAGAGAGAGAGAAAAAGCAAGCTATTAAATCACTTCAAATCCCTCAAGTTGTGAGTCAAGTCAAGGGCAAGTGAGACATATGCAAACTATAGTACTGGTGTCAATGATTTTGTCGAAGCCTCAAGCCTTCTCTGTGAACTTTTTGTTTCTAAGAAAATGATTCTGAATTCTAAGTCACCTCACTGCTATGAGAAGATATGGTCTTGACGAGTTTGCCTCTCTTGATGCTTTAAATCTTGGCCACAGTGAATATTGACGTACATACTTGAGCTGAAGTGCACGGGCAGGACTGCGCTGTCAACACAGCCACGGGGAAAGATCCTTAACGCTAACCCAGAAAACCACCTCCAAACCCAGGACAACAAAATGTCTTCCTAAATCGAAACTGTAAGTTTGATCCCGGACTGCACCTCCAGCTAAGGTGGTCATGTGCAGATCAAATGTTTAGCCTGATAAATGCGGCTTACTTGTGTAAGGGACACACTCACTGACAGAGCCCAGAATCCAAAGGTGATTAGTCGACTAAAGGGGGAAGATGAGCACCAGACAACCTTGTTTGTCATTTTGCCACTTAATCACATAAATCCCTTAACACAAAGTGCATCTGCATGGTAAGAAATTAAACACTGACAAAAATAAAACCAAAGCTCCCAAATCAGTTCAGACACCTGTTTCACAAGAAGAGTAAGTGTGGCAAGATTGTCGGTGGGTGGCAATTTTTTTCTGTAGACATTGTTGACATTTGAATATTGACACACATACTTTTAGGATTCGTTATCATAAGGGTGGCTGTTTTTTCTGGAATGGAGGTACGTATTATATTTTAGGTAAGAAGAAGCCTGGATTTTAACTGAAAATAAATAGACTATCCTCCAACTGTAGCTATTAATTCATAGGCAATATATTTCCTATTTCAGAAGGAAGCCAATTTAGAGATTTTCCCTGTACCAAAAAACACTAACAGTGACTGATGTTTCTACACACATACTTAACCTATTTGATTTTGATCAAGATTTCCCTTATGAGCTTTAGATTGTTTAAATAAGTCTTTATAAGACAGACTCTAATACCCTAGCATATGACTTATTATTTAAAGACTTTTTTTTTTATCTAAATGAAAAATATCAATTTAAAGACCATAAAATTTTTTCTTAAAAGAAAACCACACAGCCGTGGTGGTGTACCATCATTTGACAAGGCTTTTTCTCCTGTGTTTCATTTTTTTAGTTAAAACCACGGATAGGGGCGCCTGGGTGGCTCAGTGGGTTAAAGCCTCTGCCTTTCGCTCAGGTCATGATCCCAGGGTCCTGGGATCGAGCCCTGCATCGGGCTCTCTGCTTGGCGGGGAGCCTGCTTCCTCCCCTCTCTCTCTCTCTGCCTGCCTCTCTCCCTACTTGTGATCTCTATCTGTCAAATAAATAAATAAATAAAATCTTTAAAAAAAAATAAATAAAACCACGGATATAAAAACATGTGCAAATCAGTTAAACATTTGAGAAAATATTGTGAAAAAGTAAAAGTAGAAAACACTCTCTTCTGAGAAAGACCTATCATTTACAGGCACTGCTCATTACACAATTTTTTAAATTAAAAAATAATTTTAAGCAGGAAATCTTTAAGCAGAATTCAGCTTTCTTCTAACACCACAAATGGGCAGAAAATTCCAGAGATATTCAAATGCACCAGGCACCTACAGAACAACACCTCAGCAGATAAAACTCGGAAAGGATCCACGGAGGGTTTTCATGGCTACTGAAGGGAGTCAGCAGAGTACCACAACTCTTTTCAAAACATACCAAAGTATGGAATAAAGCATTCCAAGCACAAAATGAGCACTCAACAAGAGCTGCAAAAGAGTCTTTTACCTAATTAAAAGCTTAAATTTACAGAACTTCAGAGCATTGCCGTTTCAGCTTAGCTTTGCCAAAATAATCAAGCAGAATGAAGCAAAACAAATAGGGGAACAACAAGCCTACCACTCTGGTTTTGATTTGCTGCCCATTACAGTTGAGCGGTTTGGCCTGCTTGGGCTAGACTGCTTTCAAACATCTTCCAAATGCCCTATAATGACACCTAATTTTACTTTTAACTCTTGGAGGGAAAAGTTGTTTTTCGTGTGATGGTATTTGTTCTATTTGAACATTATCAAACTGTTTGTTCTAATCCATTGGGGGGAAAAACATAATAAGGCTCATCTAGAGGCTTTTTCCTAGTTAGGAAGGTGACTGAAAAGATTTAGGTCTTTAGCCTGTCTTTAAATCTTCTAAATGAAAGATGATTTACAATTAAGCTACAAAAATGTGAACACTCTCAAGTCTGGAAAGTTTCAGTCTGAATTTGGGTATCCTAAATCAAGGCAAAAGACTCTGTCTCACAGAACCAAATCTTACAAAAATCAGCCTCTCTGCTCAAATCTTGTTAATAAATTATAAAGGGTTCACATACTGTGTTTAAGCTCAGCCAGTTTCAGTCATGACACTATCAGTATTCTCCTATAACGGGCCATGAAAAGGATAATGGTGCTTATATTTAAAGATTAAATGGCATAAAATTCTAGGAAATTTTCACATGAAAATAATTTTCTTTCTTTTTAAGATTTTATTTATTTATTTGAGAGAGAGAGAAAGAGTGATCATGAGCAGGGGAAGAGAGTGAGGGAGAAGCAGACTCCCAGCTGAGCAAGAAGCCAGACATGGGGCTCCATCCTAGGACCCCAGGATCATGACCTGAGCCGAAGGCAGATGCTTAACTAACTGAGCCGCCCATGAAGATCATTTTCTTAAGGAAAAAAAAAAAAATGAGGGGCTCCGGGGTGGCTCAGTCAGTTAAGTGTCTGCCTTCAGCTCAGATCATGATCTTGGGGTCCTGGAATCGAGCCCCAGGTCAGGCTCCCTGCTCAACCAGGCGTCTGCTTCTCCCTCTGCCTCTCCCTCTGAACTCTGAGCTCTATCTCTGGCATTCTCTCTCTCTCTCTCAAATAAATATACAAAATATTTTTTTTCCATTTTATTTATTTTTTCAGCGTAACAGTATTCATTCTTTTTGCACAACACCCAGTGCTCCATGCAAAACGTGCCCTCCCCATTACCCACCACCTGTTCCCCCAACCTCCCACCCTTGACCCTTCAAAACCCTCAGGTTGCCCCAACCTCCCACCCCTGACCCTTCAAAACCCTCAGGTTGTTTTTCAGAGTCCATAGTCTCTTATGGTTCGCCTATTTTTTAAAAAATGGTTACACTTCTAAAAATTTGATGAATTGAAATAGGAAGATAAGGTTTGCTAGACCCCTCAGAAGACTTCTCCAGGTTTAGTGGCAAATTAAGATCAATTTTTACAGAATTGTAACAGAATCTTCAAAATGTTTATATTTTTTAATCAGTTTAGGATGATCAAATTTGGGGACCTTGTCAGCACATATTCCTTGCTTTTCCTTCTCTGTACTCAGCCGACGCCCTTGTCCTTGTTCAGAGACTTACTTACATTCAAGAAGCACTACAAGTAACAGAAAGGCCATGGTTAGAACCCTGGACTCGAATTCAGGCTATATAACTTTAAGGACATTTCTTTTCACCACAGTCACTTTCCTCATCTGGAAAACAATGGAATTGGACCAAGTATCTCTAAGAATTATTCCAGTTTAAAACTCTGAGTTCTCAGCAATGGAGGAATCCGAGGCAATGGTGCCCAGAGATCACATTCCTCAAGTCTCTCAGCAAAACTTTGAGTAAATGCTCTAAAACTACCCAGCTATTTGAACACTGAAAACAACTAAAGGCTAGGAGATTTTAAAAAATCTAGGCAATTTTAAAATCTGCAGATAAAATCTACTAGAGAGAGAAAATAGCGTAGAAATATTTTTTGTATGTGGTGGTGGAGGTATGCATAAGTTCCACTTCCAATAGTAGCAGGAGGAAGAGAGTAGAAATCCAGGAAGAAGACTATGATGAGAGCGAGATTTACAAAACCGTGTCAGAAATGATACTTCTCAAAAGTGAACAGGTAGAATTTCTCAAAAATGAGGGTGATGTACTTAAATTTTTTACCTAGAGGTAATGTAGTTTGTGGCTAGAACATTGAACTAGGACTCAGAAGACAGATTCTATTACAATTTAGGTTCTGCCGCTTATTAAGAATATGTGACAGAGGGCGCCTGGGTGGCTCAGTGGTTTAAGCCGCTGCCTTCGGCTCAGGTCATGATCTCAGGGTCCTGGGATCGAGTCCCGCATCGGGCTCTCTGCTCGGCAGGGAGCCTGCTTCCCTCTCACTCTCTCTGCCTGCCTCTGTGCCTACTTGAAATCTCTCTCTCTGTCAAATAAATAAAATAAAATAAAAAAAAAAATCTTAAAAAAAAAAAAAAAAAAAAAAAGAATATGTGACAGAGAAGTCACTTCACCAGTCCAATAATCATTTTACTTATCTGTAAGAGGAAATGTCAGGATTTGATCATTAAGGTCCCTTACAGATCTTAAATGTTATAATTAGATGCGGTTAAACAAAAACATTCTTTCATGAAGGCAGCTGCAAATCTAAGAAAAGTCTTAAACGTTGAGATCATACTATCCAGTTCATACATTTTGGAAAACATAATGAAATGATGACCGTGAAAGTATTTTGTAAGCTATGAAATGCTACACAAACAATGGTTGTAGTGGACATTATTACTTATCAGCATTTGAGAAAAATGAGGAGTTAATGTGGATGAAAATTTCAGCAATGCCATAGTGGGTGGTCAACACATACTTTATGCATAAATAAATAGATCCAAAGTAACATGTTCAATCTCATAAGGAGAACAATTGGTAAACATATTTGCAGATTTAAGAGGGAAATTCATATTTACATTGTGGAGAATATGGGCAAATAAGAAGCCTAGTTCAATAACAAAGAATGTTTGGAAGAATGCTTCCAAGTGCCCCTTCAACCTCCCCAACATTTAAAGTAGAATTCCTGCTCTGAATATACTTTGGTTTAGAAAACATTAATTGTTGACAGTGTGCAAGACTTCATGTTAATTTCTTTCTCATGAAGAGTAGAAGTTCTAGGATAAATAAGATAGTTCCTGCCCTCAAATGCCTTACAGATAAGTTTGGGAGAATGACATATACATACTAACTGTAATATGATATTTCAAGTATGGGAATAGAAGTAGTACCAGAACCATAGAGCAGGGGGAATAATTTTGTTTGGGAAGAATGAATGGTAAGAAACAGAGAAGAATTTCTGCAGGAGATAATATTCCTTGAAAGATGAATAGGATTTCATTAAGCTAAAAAGTCAAGAAAGGCATTCCAGGCAGATGACTGAAAGAAGGTGTTTCAGAGTAGAAATATAAGTGAGAACCAAAATCCAAGAGAAGAAAATTGAGTATGAGGGTGGCCAAGTAATGGTTAAAATTTTAATTGTTTGAACCATATAAGAGAAGCCACCATCTAAAATCACAATCCAAGCTTTGCGCAGTGGCAGTATCGTAGCCAATGAGGTTTATCCGAGGCGCGATTATTGCTAATTAAAATCACAATCCACTTTTTAAAGGTGGTATTCTTGGGCAGATAATTAATTCCGTTTCATTCCACTGTTAATTCCAAAAAGGGGCAACATAAGTACATGTGTTTTACTGGGTATTTTGCAAAGGAAATGAAAAAGATAAGAAACTGATCCTTTCAGGTTTAAATTTAGACTAATACAGTTTTGGGGACATCATACGGCTTTTTTTTTTAAGATTTCATATCTTAATTTGAACCTTAAAATGAGCTTAAAGGCAACATTGCTATAATAAATTGCATCAAAAATTATGTAACTAAATACATATATTTCGGGGTCAAGCTCTTAGTCTAACTCAAATCCTGTTTAAGAGCTATCAGTTCTATTTTTAAACAGCATGAGTCATGCAATGGAGCTAATTTTTCTCTCTATATGGCTCCAGCATATATCTTACTTATTTCCATCTTTTCCCAGTGCATTCTTTGAACCCCCTACCAGAAAGGTGGCATATATTTTACTCACTTTTCTGTCACATCTAACTGCTTGCTAATTAGTCTGGTTGAAGTATCTTTCCAAACCTATCCTTAGTACTAGTTAATCAACCTAAGTAGTCACTTTTGAGTGTTGCAATGTAAGACATACTATCCTTGCCACATTCCCAGATTCTACTGGCTTAGGTCCAGAGTTTGAGACTGGAAATTCAATCAAAACCATGCTTTTCTATGGAATTTGACCTTATATTATTTTTAACACATACAGTCCAACAGAAACAAACAGCCATGAAAGGGAACTTCACATATTAGGCACATAGCAAGCTGTTAGGTAAATATGCCATATTATGCCAAGTATAGAGTTCTAGGACATTATCCTGCAGGCTTCTCAAGCAGGAGATTCACTTTGCATTTTTGCTGTGAGAAGACAGAAGCCTCTACATCTGATATGTCTCCATCTGAATATAGCTGAGTAATGCTAAAGCAGGTGGTCTGGTCTAGAGATCCTTTGGAGAAGATGGTTCTGGAGGGATGGGAAAGAAACCTGGGCTTTTTTTTTTTTTTTCAGTCTTTTTATATTTTCCATGTTCCACAAAGGTCAAACTACTTTTATAAAAGGAAATTAAACGTTAAAAACCAGCACTAAAATGAAATCACTCTGTTTTCTCACCTAACCCCACCAAAATCAGGGTGTTTGGAGCTCATATCTCTCTATTTCCACTAAGCAATGGATTCCGATTTAGGGGTTTTAAAAATGTCTCTGACTATTTCACAAGCTGTAATTCTTCAGAAAAGGATATAATGTTGGAATTTTTTATTTAAGAAGTAATAAATTAGATAATAATGAACTGGATACTTCCATTCCTAAATCACAATTGAATTTTTCCTTGATTTCCTTTACCAATTACAACCTATGTGTAAGGACATTTAGTATATGTGGGATTCTATCTTTAAACACATGCCTATATTAAGGAAGCAAGCAGGTTATTTATAGGGGCCAATCCTGAAAGCCCTCACTTGCATGAGCACACACTTTGCTTTGTGACACCTCCTTTTGGTTCCAAATGGAATAAATTCACTCTGGGTAAAGCATATAGTTTCAGATACATACAATGTAAGTGGGAAGATTTACGTGACAAAATTCATGTGTAGGGAGCACACAGCAACCATATTTACAATAATATGTGAGAGGCAGCACAGCATGGTGGTTAAGCATGGTGGCTACAAATTCAGACCAGTTCCCCTGAATTCAGGCTCTGCCACCTATTGTCATACAATCTTTCTTTGCCTTAATTGTCTCATCTTTAGGGGAGATTACAACAGTACCTAGGATCCAATCAATTAATATTATTAATTATAATTAATATATCAATACAATTAATTATAATGTTAATAAAATATGCAAATTCCTTTACACTCTGTGGGACACATGCTAGGGCTCCAAAAGTGGTAGTAGCAATTATTATTTGCCCAATACTACGTGCTTTACAGAATGTTCTCACTGGCATCTCACTAGGTCTTCCCAATAACCTTGCTCTTATCATTGCAGCATTATGAATTTTTTTTTTTTTTTTTTTTTTTTTTTTTTTTTTTTTTTTTGCGGGAAGCAGGCTCACTGCTGAGCAGAGAGCCCGATGTGGGACTCGATCCCAGGACCCTGAGATCATGACCTGAGCCGAAGGCAGCGGCTTAACCCACTGAGCCACCCAGGTGCCCAGCATTATGAATTTTTAAAAAGAATGGATTCTGGAATCAGACTGCTTAGAATGGAAACCCAGCTTCCCCATTTATTAACTATGCAAAATGGTTAAATTTTTTTCTAATGGTTCAGTTTTCTTATCTGTAAAGTAGAGATGATAATATCTACCTTACAGCACTTTCATAAAGTACTTAGAAACGTACATGCAAGGTACTTAGAAAAATAACAGCAGGTGTTTAATAAATATTAGCAATTGTCATCTTCATTTTAAAGATGGAAAAAATGTTTTAAAGAGGCAAGTGATTTGCTCAAAGGCAATTAACTAAAAATTAGTAAAGATATAAACAATGAAAAAACTCCACCTACTGTTACAAACTATCATATGTTTATTTCAGAAAACACACAAATGTATGCATGAAGTTTAGTATTAGGCACTAATGACATAAAAAAGAAGTAAGGCAGATCTTCCATATAGACATAAATGATTTCAATATAATATACTAAATAGAGATTTGCAGAGATAATTATGGGATCACAAGAAAAAGACTTTTTAGTTCAACCTAGGACTTCAGGAGAAAGTGATGCCTGAATTGGGTTCTTAAAAGATGAGTAAGAATTAGCCAAGCAAAGATTCATGGGAAGTACAATCTGGGTAGGGGGGAACATAGTGAAAAAAAAAAGGCACCAAAAAATATGAAATAACAGATGTGTATATGTAATAATTTTAAAAATCCAGTATTACTAGAGCATAAATTTTTAAATGGAGAGATGCAGAAGATAAGATTGGACAATGAGAGCCCAGAGGTCTTACATACATAATAAACAAATACTCAATTTTCAAGCAGGACAAGTAGAACAAGTAGATTGTTCTGGGGGCAATATAGATGACAGATTTAAGAGAAGATAAGATTAGAGACAGGCAGGAAGCCTATCTTGGAGGCAGGATATGATGCAGATTTGAACTGGAGTATTAGCAGCAGAGATAGAAAAGTTTGTTCTTAGGCTATATCTATATGGTATTGACAGAACTTGGAAAAAAGTGAAACTGTTAAAAACATCTTGCAATGGTGATACCTCCAAAACACATTACTGTATCACTAAGTTTATAGTTTTTTAATATGACTTATCTAATTGTTGACGGTTTACCTACCTATTATTTTGGTGTCGTGTATATCTTTAATTCTACACATACTATATAAATATGTTAAAGTCACTCCTTTAACTAGACTGTAAGGAAAAGTAAATTCTGATTATAATAAAACTTAGTTAATGACATGGTTAATAACAGAATTTAGTAAATTTGTCTAAATAGAAATTCTAAAAGCAAAACAAGTATTCTTAGAATGGTCAATAATTCCTTTCCAAATTACTACTTTGTGGAATGTTTTTAAACAAAAAGTAATAATGATATCAAGACATTTCCAGAAAGGAAAACTATACCTTTAAGAAAAGTTACAACATATCTGGGAAAGAAAACCTTTTCAGAGACATGATCAAAGGATTACTGAGTTCCATTTAAAAAGCAACATACACACCTGCTGAAATATTAGTTTCTATTAATGTTTACATGGTCCTAGACTCTTCTGTATTTTTCTTACAGCTCTTCTATAGGATGGAAGTTGACAAAAGGTTATTTCTTTGTATCTTTTGAAAATTCTACCTTTGTCTAGAGGCTGAAACTTCTTTTGCCCCTCTCTTTTGTTCTATTGTAACATTGGTGGATTTTACTTTACCTATTGGTGGATTTTACTTTACGTGACTCACCATTGATTCAACTTGTGAAAAGTTCAGCATAACTGGTAATTAAATGAAGGCATTTTGGAAAACATTACAACTTTTGTGTTAATGGGTGTAACCCAAAAGATGGGCCTGGTGAATATTCTCTTTTATGTATTATGACTCCACCGCATTAAAACCAGATAGTAAGTAAATACTAAATACACTTTAAAGTGCAAGGTATTATCAAGCAGAAATCATTGATCTTATACCTAGTATGTTAACAAAGATTAAACAATATTACCTATGAGTAAGAGAGTACTGCACTCTATTTAAATTGCAAATTGTTTGAGCTCATTCAAATATATTTTCAATCTTCCTTGAACTTCTTTTCACTGGAAACAATTATTACTAGGAACTATTATCTCTATAAAAACTAAGCAAAAACAAACTGAAAAGCTCCTTAACAAACACTTATCTTTCTATAGAGCTAGAGGGTTGGATATTTTAAAGCTAAGAGAAGTTTCAGGCACCCTAGATTAATACTGAACTTGACTTATCCACCTGGTTTTTAAATGTGTTGATCTCTAAGACAAGAAGCTGCATGCTGATTAACACAGGTCTCATTTCAACTGAAAGTTCAAAGAAGCACACTTTGGAAGGTATTACAAAATTATACTGACTAATTCTACCTGAGAACTATTAGGTACTTGTTTTCTTTTAAGTGTTTCATGTACATTTTTGTTACTCAAAGGCCAACTTTTGTTTTACATGTCTTGAACTCTTAGTGGGAAGCATTCCCTGTTTATCTCCACTTTTTTTTTTAACTTCCAGACTGAATACCTCCCATGAAAAGAAGCCAGAAAAAAATATTACAAATGTGCAAGTCATTACTATAAGCACTGAGAAGAGAATGTTTCCATAGGTTCAGATGTAGTTTATTTATCTCCTCTGTATTTACCTAACCAAACTACACCTATGTTGACACAATGATTCACAGAGAAAAATAAGAACCCATATTTAAGCATAAAGATCAACAACAAAAAAATACCACCCAGAAAAATACTGTTACTGAGTGAGATCATGAGTTAACCAGAAAGACGTATAAATGAATTGCCAACCTAATGGCTCAGGTGCCAGAGGATGCTAATTGGAGCCAAACCTCTGGTCCATCTTTGAGTTCTTGTATTTGACAATGTGAACACAAAAAGAGGGGGCAGAGTGAGAGAGGGGAGGAGAGGATCAGGGACTCACAATTATACTCCGTGCCAGAACACATGCCTTTTCTGGGTCAATGGAAATTTGCATTTGTCATATATGTAAGTTATGAGACCGAGGTGAGGTGTAGAGATACCTGAAGAACATATAAAACCATTAAACACCAAAGTTAACCCCCTAATAAAATTAGTTTCTCAAAGCAAATATGTTGAAGGTTAAGTATTGGTCTGAGACTCCGTTTCAAGTTCTGATCTAAAGATACAGACATACAGTGCTATGTGTGTCTATTAGATGCACTTATGATCCAGTCCATACTATTGACTTTATATGGTTAGGCACATAGTTTTATTTCCAAATTATTTGAACATTTTCAATGCACTTGTGTTTCATAGTGTTAATTCTTATTGAATTGTTGGATTATACGTATGGCCAGTGTTCTCCAGAAATTGAAACAGAAGTACGCAACATTCTTGGGTTCTTACCATATCTTCTAATTATGATTTTCTTTGAATGCTTTATGTCTTATAGCTTAAATTCTGAAATCTCAGAAGTGATGGAAAAACACATAGAACATAGTAAGGCTATCTTTTTGGATAACAGAATTGTCTTTTATGTCATATCTTTTATGTCAGTTGTCTTTGATTCATTAGAATTTTTGACTAATGAAATAGTTAAAGAGGCTTCACTGGACATAGTAGGACACTAAAGGGAGGAACACTCTGTGACAGCCCTTTTAATGTCTTAAATTACATAATAAATTTTACAATATTTAAAATGTCGAATAAAAAAGCAAAATGCACTGCTGGGGCACCTGGGTGGCTCAGTGAGTTAAGTCTCTGCCTTTGGCTCAGGTCCATGATCTCAGGGTCCTGGGATGGAGCCCTGCATTGGGCATCAGCCTCTACTCAGCAGGGAGACTTCTTCTCCCCGCTCCCAACTGCCTCTCTGCCTACTAGTGATCTCTGTCTGTTAAATACATACATACATACATACATACATACATACATACATACATACAATCTTCTTTAAAAAAAAGCAAAATGCTTTGAGATAGGTATGAAACTTTTTATATGAAGTCTGAAAAACACATGAAACAATACTACTTATTGTTTATAGATTCACATGAAAAAAATACTTCAAGATAAATGGGACAGATTCACACACATCAAGTTCAGGATAGTGGTTGCTCTGGGGGGCTGAAAAGAGGGAAATGGGATCAAGGAGAGTACAAAATAGAGTTCACCTGTACTTGTAATCTTTTATTTCCTGAGAAGCAAAACTATAGCCAATATAGCAAAATGCTAGCATTTGTTGAATCCACTGATCAGTTGATGGAATTCGGGGTTATTTTTACCTTTTGGCTATTGTATATAATGCTGCTATGAACATTTGCATACAAAATCTCGTGCGAATACATGTTTTCAATTCTTGGGTATGTACCTAGGAGTGGAATTACTGGGTTAAAAGGTAATTCTATAACCAAGGAACCACAAAACTGCTTTTAACAGGAACTGCATTGTTTTACTTTCATACTAAGCAACTTCTCCATATCCAACACTTGTTATTTTTCTGTTTCTTCTTTTTTTAAAATATAGCCATCCTAGTGTGTGTGAAGTGTTAGCTCATTGTGGTCTAGCTTTATATTTCCCTAACGGCTAATGACTTTGAGCATTTTTCATTGAGTTTTTGGCCATGGTCTATTCCAGACTTTTGCCCATTTTTAAATTGGGTTGTTTGTTCTTTTGCGGAGTTGTAAGAGTTCTTTATATACTTTGGAACCTAGACTCTTATCAGATAAATGATTTGCAAATATTTTCTCCCATTTGCCACCTTGTCTTTTCATTTTCTTGATAATGTCCTTTAATGTACAAAGTTTTGAACTTTGAAGGAGTCCAATTTATCTATTCTTCCTTTTGTTGCCTGTGTTTTTGGTGTCATATCTAAGAATCCATTGCCAAACCTAAGGTCATAATGATTGACAACTATGTTTTCTTCTAAAAGTTTTATAGTTTTAGTGCTTATATGTAGGTCTTTGATCCATTTTGAGTTAATTTCTCAACTCAGAACCCAACTTCATTCTTTTGCATGTGGCTATCCAGTTGTCCCAGTTGAAGAGATTATTTTTCCCTTGTTGAATAATCTTAGCACTCTTGTCAAAAATCAGTTGGCCGTAGACACACGTGTTTATTTCTGAACTCTCAATTCTGTTTCACTGATCTATACGTCTATCCTTATGCCGTCGTGCTTTCTTAAGCACACCATAGAGAACAAATTGTAAGTGCTTTCATAATGAAACAGGATCACTATTCTTGGTATAAATTAAAAATGTACCGTGTAGTAACAGTGCCACCTCACGATACACTGAAATAAATTGAATGTTCAACTCCACAGCAAATAATTTCAGATTGGTATTTTTAGTTATTTATGTTTTATGTGGTTTTCTATCTTCCCTTTGCTCGGAGTTGTCATTTTTTTTTTTTTTTTTGCTACAATCAGAATACCTATCAGATCTTATAATCTCATCTTTCTCTTCCTAATTTGTTATTTTTAATGCCTCTTTGAATTCAGAGAACTGAGCTTAATGCACCCAATAAACATTCTGAATATCCATTATTTCAGTTTTTTGAGGAAGAGTTATGGCTCTCATGTTCTTTTAAAAACAAAACAAAACAAAATATTTTATCTATTTATTTGACGAGACACAGCAAGAGTGGGAACACAAGCAGGGGAAATAAGAGAGGGAGAAGCAGGCTTCCCAGCGAGCGGGGAGCCCTCTGAGCAGGGAGCCCAATGTGGGGCTTGATCCCAGGACCCTGGGGTCATGACCTGAGCCAAAGGCAGGTGCTTAACGACTGATCCACCCAGGAACCCCTGACTCTCATGTTCTAAGATGAGTATGAGCATGCTCACAATTTAACAAGCATATATGTATAGAGTTAATTGTAAAATTAACTTACAAAGGGCACTTGCAAAAGGCACTTAAAGGTAAGAATAGAGTATGAAGTAGGAAGTAATAATTTAACCCCAGGAGATAGGGAAAGATTTCATATGGTTCAAGACTTTTAAACTATACCTTGAAAGATGAATTGGATTTTGTCAGATCTTATCAGCTAGAAAAGGATGGGAAGTAAATTTTAGGGGAAGAGAACATACTATGTTCAGGGAACAATAAATATTCCAGTGTGACTGGAGTCATGGTAAAAAGGAGAGGACAAGGGAGAGAGCAAGGGACAGAGGGGAGGATGAGAGAGAGGTGGGGGAAGACAGAGAGGGAGAGAGAAAGGGAAGGGAAAAAAAGAGAGAAGGAGAGGGAGAGGAGAAAGGGCAGAGAGAAGGAAAGAAACAGGCCTATAGATGGGAAAACATAGGGCTAAGTAAAAAGCCTTGCATACTATGCTAAGGAGTCTGAACTTTGTGAAGGCAGTTAGAAGGCAGTAAAGGTTTTTGTTTGCATAAGTGATAGGACTAGTTCTGTTTTAGAAAAACAACTTAAGTAGTATGGAGTGTGGTGCTGGTAGTAAGACTGAGGCAGAGAGAATTAGGAAGTTCATTTTTTAAAAAAAGATTTATTTCTTTTAGGGAGAGAGCTAGAGTGCATGCATGCACACGAGTTGGGGGAGGGGCAAAGGGAGAGACTCTCAAGCAGGCTCCCCACTGAGCACAGAGCTGGAGTCAGGGCTCAATCTCAAGACCCATGAGATCATGACCTGAGCCAAAATCACGAGCTGAATGCTTAAACCACCAAGTCATCTAGGCACTTCAGGAAGTTACTTTTTAATCTGTGTATGAGATGATAAGGAGTGGACAGTTGGAATGGATTTGTGATTTATGAAAGTAAACCACCTGAGTCAGAGTTTGAGGAGCTTTCTTATGAGTAAAGTGCATAAGGAAATCATAGTGTATAGATTTTGTGATACTTAATTTTTAGCTATCTGAGGAAAGAAAGACAGTGTTCAAAACATGCTACCCCAAAATATGCATATAACCCCAAAATAAACTTGACGTATTGCATATTTTAAACTGAAGGAATTTGAGGCAAAACATGTGCAGAAAGAACTTTCTGACCTTCCTCTAAAGCGGGTCATAAGACCCTCATGTGAGAGGTGCCCTCTCTATACCTGAAGGAAACGAACATCCTTATCTCCAAAGGCAGGTACACCGAGAGGTCGACAATCAGACCTTGTTTCTCCCTGTTTACTACTCTGAGCTCACACTCTTTGTCTACCACATTTTCCCATAATTTTCCACTCTTCGTCACACCTAGCATAAATCACTCAGGTTTAATCATTTCTTTGGGTCTTCATTTCCTTATGAAGCCTTCTGTGTCACATAAAACTTATATTAAGTAGATTTGTATGCTATTCGCATGTTAATCTGTCTTTTGCTATGGGGTTCCAGTCCAGATCTTGGAAGGGTAGGAAGAAAAAAATATTTTCCCTCTTCTACAAAAGCATAAAAAAGAGCACAGTCTTTAGAGTGATCAGAACCCCAATTCTGGCTCTACTATTCCCTAGCTTGCTGTGGGAAACTTCCTTAATATTTTTAAGCCTTGTCATAAAACAGACACATTACTATTAATATCACAGAATTAATGTCCAGTATTGGGATGACATGAGTGCTATTCAGTAAATGTCAGTATTCCTTTTTAAAATTTTTTTTATTTTTATTTTTTTAAGATTTTATTTATTTATTTGACAGAGAGACACACTGAGAGAGGGAACACAAGTAGGGGGAGTGAGAGAAGGAGAAGCAGGCTTCCCACCAAGCAGGGAGCCCAATGTGGGGCTCGATCCCAGACAACCTGGGATCATGACCTGAGCTGATGGCAGATGCTTAACAACTGAGTCACCCAGGCATCCCTTCTTTTTTTTTTTTTTTTTTTAAGATTTTATTTACTTATCTGACAGAGAAAGAGAAAGAGAGAGCAGAAGCAGGGGGAGAAGCAGGCAGAGGGAGAGGAAGAAGCAGGCTCCCTGCTAAGCAAGAGGCCTCATTCGGGGCTTGATCCCAGGACCCTGGGATCATGACCTGAGCTAAAGACAGACACTTAACCAACTGAGCCACCCAGGTGCCCCAATAAATGTCAGTTTTCTTATTTTCCTTCCCCTTCCAGGTTCTTAGCTATATTTTTGATGGTTGAGGTTATCATCTAAGTGTCCCTAAGATTTGGTATAATTATAATATTTTTAAGGGTTTTATAATATAGTTAACATAGTTTTATAATACAGTTAAGGGCTGATAAGAAAATAGTGACCTGACTCTTCCCTTTGAACTCAACAAAACTATTTTCTAAATTTTTCACTTCATGGGCACCTGGGTGGTTCAGTTGGTTAAGTATCTGTCTCTTGGTTTCAGCTCAGGTCATGATCTCAGGGTTGTGAGATCAAGCCTAAGATTAAGTTTCTCTCCCTCTCCCCCTTATAAAAAATGCAAAATCTTCACTTCAGTATTAGATATTATTTAATGTGCACACTATGCTGTCTTTGGTTTATGCTGCCTTTCTGTTTGTAATGTCTTCCTCTATTCCTTCCAATTGGTTAGTCTAGCCTATAAGACTCAACTGAAATGTCAATGATTTCAGGAAGGCTCTTTTGCCCTCCACCCCAGGTAAGATTTGCCTTCTCTATGTTCCTATATTAACATATATTACAACATACTAAATGCAAAGATAAAAATCACTGTTATAATGATCTATTTGTGTCTTGTTTCCCCCACCCACACTATAGAAGGGCAAGAACTATATATTATAGATTATGTTAGGGTTTCCTTGTTTCCTTTCCAGGTCTTGGTACATGCCAGACATTTAAAGGATATTTATTGAATGAAGAAAAAAACCCAAATTTTAAAAATCACCTACTACCTATTCCAAATGCTTACAAATTATACCTATTTTTCTGTTTTAAATCTTTCATGTCCTGCTTACCGGACTATTTTTCTCCTTGGAGAAGCAGCTATCATCACTTTGAATGAACTGATCTTAGAATTTAAAAAACCCTGCTTTATAGCCTGGTTCCACCACTATTAGTGGTGAAATCTTGGGCAAGTCACTGAATCTCTTTGCCCTTGCTTCTTCATGTGCAAAATAAAAATAATGTGCGTTTATAACAGAAGTTAAGTGAAATAAGATAGAAGAGAACCTTACATAATATCTGTGACATAATGAATTGTCATCATTATCTTTTGTTAAACGTTTAAGTTACAATATAGCTATAAATGAAAAATTTTCAAGAAAGATTTAGGTCTTCCATGTAATTCAGTAGATTATTCCAACCATCCAGAGAACTCTGTAAAACTTTTATTTTAGGCTCTACTGTTATCACTAGCACCAGAATGAAAGTGTTAACAAAAATAAAACAAAGTAAAACACCCCAGCCTCAAAGTCATTGCTAGTCATAAATAACTTGAAAGTTATTTAAATTAAGATATATTGCCTCTATAATGGGGTGCTGTCTATAAATCAGGAAGAAAAACAAACAAATAAAAGACCCATTAATGTGAAATGCTGACAAATCTGTGTTTTCAAAGGCCCTACAATTGGTGTTTTCAGAAGCTCTAAAAAAATACCATTCATTTTGTTTTCCAAATCCCACAACTAAAGGAATATGCTCAAAGATTTTGGGAATAAGTCTGAATGGAGTAAATTTAGAGGTGGATGCATGCAGAGGCAAGGCAAGTTTTCACCCTCAGAGGGGGAAAAAAAAAGGTGGCTAGTTTTTAGTGAATGAACTGTAGGTTTTAGCGTCTTACAAATTCTGTGAGAGGCTTTAGAACGGATGCATTAGTGCGATGCTGCCATCTACAGCCAGAATTTTCCAAATGCTTCAATTAATTGTGAAAAATGACAATTCTAGGTCTGTCCAGTCGGCATATACTTTAAATAACCTTTTAGGCGGCTTCATTGAGGAGGGAGGTACTCATTAGTTCCAAAAGAATTTTTGGCTGAGGTTGCCCCTGATTACCAAACGAACCCATTTTAGTTTCATTCCGGGAGAAATCTCAAACAGATGATACTTTCATTTCATATTAGTTTTCCTGAATTTCAAAGGCACACATTTCTGTCACTACAAAATCTTTTAAAAAGAATTATGTTTGTCTCTAATAATGATGGAATTCACTTTGGGGTGAAGTTATAAAACAGTCAGATAGAGCCATGTGATTCAGTCCACGGCAGTGCAGATACCAGAATTTCCCAGTATTGCTCCCTGACTACTTTGCTTGGGTTTTCCCCTTTCCTTCCTGTTTTGACAGCAAACAAAAGGAAATTAAGATGACAGCAGAGGGCATCAGTCTTTTTCCCTAAAAAACAATGTTGCCTCAGTAAGTAGCATCCAACTAACATATAAATCACATTTATAAAACACAGAATGTTCCCAGAAATAACCAATTTTACAAAAGAGAAAATTGTGCCCACTATTTCCAGTCTCAAACTTGTTTCCAAGTTAGTTTTTTTCCTCAGCTAATTATTTGATCTCTGCTAACTGTCCCACATTTTTTTCTGAATTTTTAAGTCTAATTATTAGTCAACTTATTTTCCTCAAGCTAGGCTTGTTTCTCATATATCTCAATGCTCACTTAAAGGCAAAATAACAAAAATCAATGCTCATAATCTCTCTAAAATGTCATAATGAGTTATTATGATATGATATGAGTTACTACCTTGATAAATAATTCTGTATATTTTAATGTTTTTAAAATTTATTTATTTATGAAAGAGAGAAAAAGCATGCAGAGCACAGGATGAGGGGCAGAGGGAGAGGAAGAGAGAGAATCTCAAGCAGACTGCCTACTAAGCACGAAGCCCACTGCTGGGCTCAACCTCATGACATTGACCTCGTGACCTGAGCCCAAATCAAGATTCAGATGTTCTACTGACTGAGCCACCCAGGTGTCCCATCTGTGTATTTTTTTTAAAGATTTTATTTATTTATTTGACAGACAGAGATCACAAATAGCCAGAGAGGCAGGCAGAGAGAGAGAGAGAGAGAAGCAGGCTCCCCACTGAGCAGAGAGCCTAATGCGGGGCTCGATCCCAGGACCCTGAGATCATGATCTGAGCCGAAGGCAGAGGCTTAACCCACTGAGACACCCAGGAGCCCCCCATCTGTGTATTTTAGATTAAGAGTTCAACTGGTTTCCCAAATATCGATAAGGATATCACAGAAAATTTATAGGTTATATTAAAAATATTAGTTTGTTGATGTCTTTCTGAGGGACACAACATATATACAACGATTTGATGTAATACAATTACTTTTGGTTATCATATGCAAACACACAATTAGACCACTCTTTACTGCCATTTGGCAGATGAGAAAATAAGCCATATGAGGGTAAACGACTTATTCAAGGTCATTTCAAGGTATGAACACTTAGAGAAGTTTTTTTTTTTAAGATTTTATTTATTTATTTGACAGAGAGAGAGAGACAACAAGAGAGGGAACACAAACAGGGGGAATGGAAGAGGGAGAAACAGGCTCCCCACAGAGCAGGGAGCCCGATGCTGGTCTCAATACCAGGACCCTGGGATCAAGACCTGAGCCAAAGGCAGATGCTTAACAACTGAGCCACCTAGGCGCCCTGAGAAGATGTTCTTATAAAGGTCTGTACTGAGGTTCTAGCAAGAATGTTAAGCCTCTCCTTTTTTACCTCTCTAGTGAGAAGTTCACTTCAAAATTTCCATCTGATTGTTATACTGTACACCTGAAACTAATATAAATTTGTATGTTAATTATACTGGATAAAGAATAAAATAAAGTTTCTATTTGAAAATGGGCACCAATTTCTCAAACTGAACAATGAGAAAATAATTTATGACAACCCATGCAATTCCCAAGAGATGGACAGGGTAGGAAAATGAGATGCTATACTGAAGGATTTAGATTGGAATGTTAAAGAAAAAAACGTTTTATTTAAATTTACAGTGGTAGTGTTATGTTTTTATAGCTTCAGTAGTCAAGTTACTAAAAACTCATCGTAATAGTAAGTTATTCAGCTTGTTTATAAAACAGTTAAGGAGAGATTACTAGCAAGTTTATTGCAAAGGCTTAAGTAGAAACATCTAGTTAACTCTTTCAAAATCAATCTTATGAAATGCTAGAGATAAAATATTATTATTATTTACACTTTAAATCATACCTCTGATTTCTCAAAATACAAGCATCTTTTTCATGGCTTGAGGAGAAAAGACAACTATTATCCCTCTATCACCTTCAGATGTTTTTTAGATGTTTTTTCTTGAGGTATGATATTTAATCATCCATAAGTATTCTAAGTCAATAGAGGGAGGCAAATTTTTTAAATGACTTTAAATATCTAAAATAAATTCAGAAACACATGAACTGTTCTCAGCCTCTCATGGATTTTAATTGTATTGCAAAACCATCAAACATATGCACTTTAAATTTTTCTATATTCTGTAAACAAAGATTTCCAAGTAGGATTGGGTAGATGCATAGATTTCAAATTAAACTGAAAATGTGCTATAACACAGCCAAATTATTTGTTAACTCTGAATAGTTTAAATTCTTGCAACTAAACAAGGCCTGGAGTGAAAAAAATATATATATATGATACCAAATCTAATAAACAGAAGCAAGCAATTAGTGTATTGTCTACACAATTTAGTTTTTAAAACACACCTGTAGTGTTGGTACAACTCTGTGAACATACTAAACACCACTGAATTATGCACTTTAAAATTGTGAATTATATCATAATAAAGCTGTTATTTTAAAAAATGTAAATTTTCCATGACAAAATCCTGCTAGTAAACAAAATGTGATTTTTTTCCTTGTTAGCACTATATTTAAGAGTATACAAAATGAAATAAACAAGATAAGTGTTCACTGTATAAAAAGATAAAGATTAGTGTTCACTAATAAAAAGGTAAGTGTTCACTGTAGCCCAGATAAAATGATGCTCTCTGTTTAGAGTAGGATGTCTTCCGTGTTATAGTAATGAGCACCAAATTGTAATCTCAAAGACTTGTATGAAATTCCAACTGAAAACAGTGACCATTACACTACAAAGCTTAGAGCATAATTTGGCACATTCTGTAGTATACTTATATTTTTAAAGGATTCTTTGTTATAACTTTCATCTGTTTTTGTTTAACTCACAAAAGGATCAAGCAAAGGTTATGCTCTCATCATGATATTACTTTAAAGTAAATCTGAATAGAAACATGAAAGTTACCCCAGTACAGCCATATATATTTGAACTCTCTGAGAGGTTTTGGAAATAAATATTGCAGGCACTCTCCACTTGGATTTTGAAAGGACGAGTAGTTAGAAGGGTCATTCTTTTCTGGAAAAATGACTTTTGATAGCATCAAAGAATCTTAGACCCATAAGCAGTTTAGAGATAATCTGGTTAAATCCGCTGCACTCCTTGATGAATAAATAGAGACCTGAAGAGTTAAGTAATTTATACAATGTCACATAGCAACTTAATAAAAGAGTAAAAATGAGAATGGATTCTTTAACCAAAGGTTTTCATCCTTTCCTTTGCTAGACTACTATTGTCTAGGGAAAATTACAATACGCTAGGTTCTCAATAGAAAAAACATATTCGTATGTAGAATAATCCCACGCACAGCAGGTACTTAATAAATATTCTAAAACTATGAGGTATTTTCCATTTATTTTACTGTCTTTTTCACGCAACGGTTTTGTGAAATATTTTATCATTCATCTCATTAATGAAGAAAATTGAACATCCAGAGCTTAAGGGTGGTTAAGGAAAGAGTCAAACAGCAATCACATCTCTTTCCAAACTCCACTGGGTCTCATGAAACCCCAAGAGAGTTTCAATAATCAGCCATCTAAATGAGCCAAGAAATGAGTACTATCACATTCTGCTTAAGAGCATGTAAATTGAAACAACCATTGTGGAAAACAGTTTCATAATTTCTATCAAAAGCCTTTAAAAAGTTTTTATAGTTTAACCTAATAATTCTATACCTGGGAACCAATTATATAAATTTAAACTAAGATCCAGAGATACAACTTTGAAGAGAAATGTTAATTGCAACCTTACTTATAAAGATAAGAAATGGTAAGTATCAATGAAGGGATGGTCAAGAACAACATAGTATATTCATTTGATGATCATCATTGTAGCTAATAAAAGAAAATTGAGATGAAATTTATATACAAAAATTATGTGATAGGGCGCCTGGGTGGCTCAGTGGTTTAAGCCGCTGCCTTCGGCTCAGGTCATGATCTCAGGGTCCTGGGATCGAGTCCCACGTCCAGCTCTCTGCTCTGAAGGGAGCCTGCTTCCCTCTCACTCTCTCTGCCTGCCTCTCTGCCTACTTGTGCTCTCTCTCTGTCAAATAAATAAATAAAATCTTAAAAAAAATTATGTGATAGAATGTTAAGTTTAAAAAATCAGAATACAAAATTTTACATGTAGTAAATTTTTTAAAAAATAAACGCCTGTAGGGGGCACCTGGGTGGCTCAGTTAGTTAAGTATCTGCCTTTGGCTCAGGTCATGATCTCTGGGTCCTGGGATTCATCCCCCCATTGGGCTCCCTGCTCATGGGGGAGTCTGCTTCCTCCCTCCCTTTGCCCCTCTCCCCCCACTTGTGCCCTCTCTCTCAAATAAAATGAAGTCTTTAAACATTTTTTTTTAAAGATTTTATTTATTTATTTGGCAGAGAGAGATCACAAGTAGACAGAGAGGCAGGCAGAGAGAGAGAGAGGGAAGCAGGCTCGCTGCTGAGCAGAGAGCCTGATGCGGGACTCGATCCCAGGACCCTGAGATCATGACCTGAGCTGAAGGCAGCGGCTTAACCCACTGAGCCACCCAGGCGCCCCTAAACATTTTTTAAAAATAAAAACCTGTACATAGAAAAATATATTGGTTGTCTTAAAGTAATAAAAACATGAGTGTTTTTTCTTATATTATCCAGTGTTTTAATAAAAAAAAAAGTACTGCTTTTGTAGTAGAAAAATTGTTAATAGATGTTATTAAAACAAACATAAAATGAGCCAACCAATCAAAAAGCAATACAGAAAATATAATTAGGGTCTACCACTGGAAGAAAGTATTTACAGGCTTTGGGTTCAGATGCCTTTCCAATACACACATTATCTAATGCCAACATTTCTCATGTTGGTGCCAACTGCTTTTCTTTACAGCATCACATATGATTAATATCTTAAAAATATATAGCTCTTTGAGATTCTAAGGAATACCATTCGCTCTTGAGCTTATAAATACTTCCTTGTTTTGGTTTGCTTGATCAGACTGCACCAATTAAAAACAAAGTGCACAAGCCTCCCAAACTGAGTTCAGGTGGAGAGGCTCCTGTGGCTGCTTCCGGAGAGGTTTCCTAATTCAAGGCAGTCCTTCTTTTACTGCACATGGTGAAATGGTGTTTCCTTTGTACTACGGCACCATACAAACTCACACCAAAGCATGAGGGGCTATGATTCCTCATTTCACAAAATCCCTAGTTAACCAAAGTTGTCACACATACATGTGGAAGGGTAGCCAGCACCTTAAGGGTGACAATCACCCTCGAGAAGGATAATAAAAATGTTGCTTTAGACAAGAAAACAGGGTCTAGTGAACTATTTCAGTGAAAATATTCTTCATCTAAAAGTAGAGGATTTGTTAAAGGAGATTTTGAAAAATTCCTGAGTTTCACCTTTAGAAGAAGTCCCCGTGTTGCTTACACTTGAGAATCATAAGGCCAGACAGAAGGAACTTTTATTTCTCTGTCAGAGTGATTCATGTCCCAACATTTCGAATGAAGAGGATCCTTTCCTGACTAGATCTCAATAAGACAGCCATGAAGGCAAACTGACAACCTGGGTTTCTGCTGTCAAAGGTTTGCACATCAATCAATGAGACTCCATATGGCATCTGTTTTCAGTGATCACGTCGCTTACCATCAACATCATGTTAAAGCCTTGCAGTGAAAATGGGTTCTTTTCCCCCATCTTCACAAGCAGATGATCTCTGATTTCATCCTCAGGCCTCTGATGGTGGGAAGAAAACAGTACAACAGTGTCTCCTGCTGCCTATTAGTATGGTGACATGTCTGCATGGGAGGGACACTTCCTAATGAAAAGGAATGAAGACTTAATCCTGGCAGTACTGACTTCATTCCAGTGTATACTTCCTCTACGTTCAATGTAACTCTGTTTTGACTTTTGCATTGTTCATTTTAAAGTGTAAGAATACCATTACATCTGGTATTAGAACTCCTCTATTATTAAGCAATTTCTCACTTTCTTCTGTTTTTCACATGTTCTTTCCTATACTGGCCCACTCAGCACTCTTACCCTTACCCTGCAAAAGTAATACAAGATAGCTCATTAAATTTGGAGAGCAGTCTTACCAACAGAAGGATCTGAATTTTTAGATGCCAGAGAGAAAATTACTCGTGTCGGATATAACCTTATTGTTTCACAAGTTTGATGTAACGTTCAGTGGGAAATCACTCCGGATGAGTGCCACTAAAGCCCACACGAATACAAGTTGGCTTTTTGGTATTATTTCAGGTCCTTCATGGAGGAAAAATGCACGTCTGGGAGCAATCACACTCAAGCATATATCTTCCTCTGATGCAATTTTGTGAATCCAAAGTGATAAAAAGAAGTTGTGACTTTTGACATTACTGAATAAATTCTGAGGTACTGTTTGAATCAATCAGGTTACTTCTTCCCCTGAAATAAATCCAGTATGTTTACACTCTTACCATATGTTAAAAGAATGCATTTGGAAATCTCATGATGAGTTAATTTATTTTTTAAAAGACAGTAGGGGGTGGTGGGGAGAGCTCATGTAGAAAACAGCCCCACCTTTTTTTTCCCCTTCACATTTCCAGTTACTTTTCTAATTTTGAAGATCTGCTCCTGAGGAATGGCTAGTTTTTATTGCCTCTTGTTTGGGGAAAATTTGACAAGCAGGGTGGCCCCCATGTTAAATGCCGAAGTACCTGTCTTTGAGTGTAATGATAGTACGCTCCATATGTTTTCAGAATTGGCTGAGAAAGGGCAAAGTAGCTACTGAAGAAGTCAGGATGTAAAGACAAAATCATGGTATATGAATACTTTCTGTTCCTGAGAAGTAAAATAGCTCTTGCTCTAAGACTCATCATAGATCTGGTTTATTTACCTCTCTATTCAGATCTATAGCACTTACTGTCTATTTTGGCACATAAACATGTCCAATGCTCAGTATTTCCTAGTTGTTCCAGAAGTGCAAACCTTGCTTCCAAAACAAGACTAACTTACTTGTAGGTGGTTGAATATGCTGTCATTCCCCTAGCTCAAAGTACACTCTAAAATGGTCTCTTCTGCCTTTGCCTTAGAAATTGCAGTAACAACACTAGCAAACTTTAGAATGTGATGGAATCAATTTGTTAATATTTGTGCAGTGCTCAGAAATAGAAAGCATTAAATACTGTAGTGGATGGCAGCTTAGTAAGATAATTAACCGACCATTTCTAACTTGAAACTGTGTAAGTATGGACATGTTTTACTCCTGAATATTTTATTCCTTCTTTCTTTTATTGGCTTAAGCGTACTACTGAATGTTCTGATGACTCAATTTGAGTGAAAGAAAAAAGACATTTTTTAGTTTGAATAAGAATTACTTTACCATTTAGCGGCAACATTTTCTCTCAGTATATAGAAAGTTTTTTCATCTTCACATGCCATTTTTTATGCCCTAAGTAGAAAGACTGTTAAAAGTAAACACCTGAACTAATCTCTAGTTAGGAAAGCATTTGATCACTGACTTTGACATACATTTGAATCAGGACACCCTTCAAGAACACAATCAGTCCTTCCCAGGGTAGAAAGCAACTACTCAGTTCTGATGTATACACAGTTAAACCTTCTATTATGTGTCCTATTAATAATCATATTTACTTTTGTAGTGTGTACTGTCTCCTGATCCCTTAGCTCATGCTTATTATAATCTTCTCTAAATAAATAACATTCAAGTTCCAATCCCCATAGACCTGCTGGTGGAGATACTTCCCTCCATTTTTCTGGGACTCTAAGTCCTAGAAATCTAAAGAATCTACAATTATTTTAGAGCAAAAATTAAAGTGGAATAACAATTAGGTGCCACTAAACTCTCCTAAAATGTTTTTTATTTTAAAGATTTTATTTATTTATTTCAGAGAGAGAGAAAATGAGTGGGGATGAGGGGCTGCGGGAGAAGTTGATTCCCCGCTGAGCAGGGACTCCAACTTGGGGCTTGATCCCAGGGCCCTGGAATCATGACCTGAGCTGAAGGCAGATGCTTAACTGACTGAGCCACCCAGACGCCCCTACACTCTCCTAAAAGGTTTAAATTTTTTCTGATAAGATGTAGTGTTTAAACTATAAAGAACTCTTAGCTTAAACTGTATCAAAGACAGAAAAGCAGAAGGTAAGTGAAACAATAATTTTAAATTAATAATAGAAAAATATTGAAAATTATTAGAAATGAAGATATTTAACATAAAAAGTTATTAAATCTCATTTGCCTTGCTGAATATTAGGTTTAATGCTATCATGACTATATTATTACTCTTTTTTTTTTTTTTTAAAGATTTTATTTATTTATTTGACAGTGAGAGATCACAAGTAGACAGAGAGGCAGGCAGAGAGAGAGAGAGGGAAGCAGGCTCGCTGCTGAGCAGAAAGCCCGATGTGGGACTCGATCCCAGGACCCTGAGATCATGACCTGAGCCGAAGGCAGCGGCTCAACCCACTGAGCCACCCAGGCGCCCCTATATTATTACTCTTAAGAGAGTTTATTTTATTTTGTATCCTCAATGCTTAACACATGCCTGGAACAAAGAAAGCACTTAATAAATATTTGAAAAATTAGTGAGAGGATGAATGAATGAATGCATGGATAAATGGCCAATGTACTCTAAATATACACTGCAGTTTATGCATAAGCCTGTACCTTACCACTGATGTTCATTTTATTTATTTTTATTTTTTTAAAGATTTTAGTTGTTTATTTGACAGACAGAGATCACAAATAGGCAGAGAGGCAGGCAGAGAGGGAGGAGAAAGAAGGGTCCCTGCCGAGCAGAGAGCCCGATGCGGGGCTTGATCCCAGGACCTGAGATCATGACCCGAGCCAAAGGCAGAGGCTTAATCCACTGAGCCACTCAGGCGCCCCCCCCCTTTTCTTTAGATTTTATTTTTATTTATTTATTTATTTGATACAGAGAGAGAGAGAGGTCACAAGTAGGCAGAGAGGCAGGCAGAGAGAGAGAGAGAGGAGGAAGCAGGCTCCCCACTGAGCAGAGAGCCTGATGCGGGGCTCGATCCCAAGACCCTGGGATCATGACCTGAGCTGAAGGCAGAGGCTTTAACCCACTGAGCCGCCCAGGCGCCCCCAACTGATGTTCATTTTACAGATGTATCTGGAACATATAAAGGCAAACATAAAGAATCAGCAGTCAAATACCTTTAGCCTGGACTCCTTGAAACTAATCTCGGACTCATCTGAGAGGGGATTTGGTTGAAGATGTCATTATGGAGGGGGGAAATGGCAGAATCTCAGGTATCTGGAA